>NC_000082.6:41659074-43059074 GCF_000001635.26 Mus musculus | reverse complement strand
GCAGAACCTTACAAATTTGGGCTCTCTGGTTATAGTTTTTAATTCTATTAAAGGGGAGAGAGAGGCACCATCCTGAGAAGGAAGAAGGATTTAATCTGGCTCTGGGTCATCTCTAAGTTCTGCAATCAGTACTAAGAGCTGCTAATGAGGCGAGGATCCCTGAGACAATCCACACAATCAGCATCCACCTCTTCTCTTCCCTTCCACCTTCTCAGAAACTATGTGTGTGAGCAAGATGAGACTTAAAAACACTGATGCCAGAATTCTAAAATGCCTAAATTTTTCTCAGTAATTCACAACATTCCTCCTGCCCATAACACTACATTTTGGAAAAAAAGAGGTGGGCTTCAAAAGATTTTTTTGCGGGGGGAGTTGGGGTTTTTTTCAATGAAATGAGGATTTTGAAATTCTACTCTAATTATTTTATATTTAAATTCTGCCACACTGAATTCAGAATACACATTGCATAATAAAGTCTTTGTATTCTAAAAACATCTTTGAAAGGAAGATTTTTAAGCATTTAGGTTAAAGCTGAAAATATATTTAAAAAGAAGAAGAAATCAGATTAGCTAATCATCTGAAACGCAATGCATTTTGTAGAGTTTGGTAAAAAATGTCTGAAGATGCACCTTCTCTTACATGTTTTAGTGGCCCGTGGATACCTGGGACATAATTCAGTTTGCCATCCCTTTTCCCACACCAGCCCAGTCTTTGTTCAGTTCCACCTTCAGTCTGGCATATAATTACTTCTTCAACTCCTATGCTATTTGGTTTTAAGCACCTCTTACCCCCAAGGCCTCATGGCTCTAAGGGCTTGTTGAATTTAAACAAGCACATTTAAATCTCTGTCTTTAAATGAGTAAAATAAAAAGTCTCAACACCTAACACAGAGCACTCGTCTATCTACATACACTCTAACGTGCATGTTATAATTGTCTACCAGATCATAATGAGCATCTATCCATCCTCAAAATCAGAGGAAGGAGGACTCCTTCTAGAAGTAAATTTACAAGAAATGGTTTTACTCTTGATTAGCTATGTGTGTTTGGGGACACAGAGATTGGTGCTTGCATAATTTAACTACCTAATAAGAATTGGATGATCAGGGACACCTTGGAAATGAAGGAGAGAAAATAAAATGGAAGAAAAACAGAAGAAAATAGGAACATTATTAACAAAATAATACAGCATGAGAAAAGAAATGTTAAGTCTTATCTCTTACCTAACGAACTTTAAGTCTATGCAGATACTCACACTAATGATGTACACACATGCATGGGTCTGTGCCAAATATACATGAATTGTAATTTCAGCTAAGTACAAACCCTCTGCCTTGTAAGGGAGGACAGGCAGGTGACACGGATCCTACTGCTGTCAATGCTTAAGGCCACTAGCAAATCATAAGTACTATCTACTGCCGTGTATTTGTTTCACTGATATAATGTTGGTGAATCTTAATACAGAAAAAGAAATATGAGCACACTATATATAAAAAACAATATGGTTTGCACTATGTCATAGATGTCATTTTAAAAGATCTGAAAAACATGTTTGTTAAGTTAGGGAGCATAAAAACAGTGGATTCTTTCCATGGTCCAAATCACAAATGAATAGGTAATGTCCTCTCTTCTAAGGTCATCTGAATTAATCATACTATAATCAGAGTCTGATAATCATACATGACTTGAAGAGGGTCTAAAACAGTGTATTCAAGGAAAGGTACAGGGACATGGGACATATGAGTTTGAAATATGCACTTGCCATAAATAATTTTAGATCAGAAGATGAAACACATTTTGTCACATCTTCTTGTGATTTGATTTTTTATACAAGAACTAAAATATGGTGGTTCCTTAAACCTTTTGAACTGTACGTTAAGAACTTGATGCTGAATGCACACTCTAAGAATGGACACTCCTTCCTTCCGGGATGCTACAATGCCTATTTTGAGTACTTACTTCTAAATCATCAATTTTATCCAAAATCCCAACACCACAACTGAAATGAAATATTTCTCATTTCTTTCCTGCCAGTGGTGCTGATAAACAAATGTCATCTAGAAGTCGTTTTTGAATTGTATTTTACTGTTTCCAGTGTAGACATTAAGTAGCTCACTGGAAAGGAGAATGTACTCACTAAAGGCCATGGGACTGAGTGATGGCTAAAGAGATAGATCGTTGGTAGAATTCTTAAAGCATAGTCTTCAGACTTCTTCCTTTTGTTCCTTGATTTGTGTGACTTATTTTCTGCTCTAAATAGTTTGAAATACTTTGCATTCTTTCCTTTCATTTTAAATATCCCATTCACCCCTACTGAAAAAAGTGAAATGCTTTACTAAAGAAACTTTGAAAAAATTCTAAAATTCTGAAATACAACCTCCTCATTTATACTAGATTATTATCTTCCAGTCTTAGAAGGGCTATTTTTCAATAATTTAGTCTTAATTTCAAGAGGTACATTATTTTGCATCTTCTTTTTTAAACAAATAAGCATATTTACATTTTTAAATCTCTAGTATTTTCTAGTAAAGACAAATCTGCCATAGGTCCTTGACCAATTCTGTGTCTGGACATATTATTTTTGATTTTTTTAAAGACTTTGATGAGCTTCATTGTGCTTTAAATTTGTATTTTACTTTCTGTATTTAAATTATTTCATTGGGATGAATTCCTAGATACAAAACACATTTTACTTAATTATCTAAATTATAAAAATTTCTTTGTTAGGGAAAGTATAACCAATTCTTTTAGAAAATAGCTTAATTCTTGATAGTTTTTCAATTTCAAAAAAAACAACAGTTTTTACTTGTGAGATGAATGTACTCATGTAAGTAGATCAACTTTTTATGATAAATAAACTTCAATAGCAAACTCTTTTAAGTCTCCATAATATTTATATCTAAATATAGCTATGATTTTCATATAGATGAGAGTATAAAATACATTTGGAATTAATAGAATGTCTTCAGAATTATGCTATTAAGGTACATGCCATGATTATACCACCTATACTTAAAGATTATGCAAATCTAATTTATATCCCAAGAAGGCCACCGGCTTTGTTTTGAGGGCATAGCTTATAACCACCGCACTGTGGAGGAAAAGCTATAAGAGCATAATAAAATGAGGTATTCCTTAAGAACCGTTTAAAGGTACCAGGACACAGGGAACATAATTTAAAGATAAAAATCAACATTTTATAAAGAAGGCAAAACTACTTCAGTAACTTTGTATTATAAAACTCTATCCTCCACTGGACACTGCAGACCCCAATCAGCAATGGGAGCATGGAGACTGAGCAAAAAACTACAAACCAGTGCAACACGCCTCATGGGGAAGAAAAGACAAAAATCACTTGCTTCAGAGATGTCAGGACAGCTAAGATACGAGAAATGGGATACGTGACAGATATCTGTACCAAAAACTTCATTGCAGCTACAATATAGGGTTAACCTAAGTGTTTGGTAACAGGCAACAGATATAAAGTAAATACACAAAACAGAACAATATATGGCATTTACGAAATCCTTATTGTAGCCAGGCAGTGGTGGCGCATGCCTTTAATCCCAGCAATTGGGAGGAAGAGGCAGGTAGGTTTTGTGAGTTCGAGGCCAGCCTGGTCTACAGAGTGAGTTCCAGGACTGCCAGGGTTATACAGAGAAACCCTGTCTTGAAAATCCAAAAAAAAAAAAAAAAAAAAAAAGAATAATAAAGTATTAGGCTAGTGTCAATCCTATATGAACTCACTTATTTTTTAAATGGGGAACACACTTAAAAGTAAAAATCAAAGAATCAATATGGTGATTTGAGTAAGTATGGCTCTATAGGCTCATTTGTTTGAATACTTGGTTCTCAGTTGTTCAAACTGTTTGGTAAGGATTATGAGCTATGACCTTTACTAAATGAACTGTGTTATGGGGATGGTTTTTGAGGTGTCAAACACTTGGATCCAGTGTTTTTGTTTGTTTGTTTTTTCTGATTCCTGCTTGCTGTTCAATACATGAGCTCTTACCCATTGCTGCTGCCAGGTGTTGTTCAGTCATCATAGATTCTAACCCTCTGTCACTGTAAGTGTAAGTAAATAGTACTTCTGTAAGTTGCCCATGGTATTTTATCAAACAAGTGTAACTGGAAATGTGTTGTTGCAGTGACAGGTGACGAACCTGACCATGTGGTTTTTGGAGGAATGTGGAAGGAATTGGGACTTTAGCAAAGTGGTTCAATGCTCTAAAAAGAGCTGAATTGGACATCATAGTAGGAGATTAGAAGATATTAATGCTGAGAGCTATGAAGGCCCAGTCTCAAGAGATTTCAGAAGGCAACATCTTCACTTGGCCTGGAAACCATTATTGTAATATTCTGTCTAAGAATGTGACTATTTTCTTCCCTCTCCTTAATAGGATATCCTTTAAGGACAAATTAAATGCCCCTGAGGATAAATTATAAAGTAATGAAAAATTTTTTCAGCAGAAAAGATTTCAAGATACCCTAATATTGACTGTTGTGTGGTTATTAGTAATCATTCCTAGTAAGTCGTCAATAAAATAGAGCAAATATGGCATAAAATGCAAAACGTACAGTTTGAAGAGAAAGAGCCTCACTGTAAAAGTTTGTGCTGGAAGAGATCAATATATTAAGAAGAGGTCTCATATGCAGTGGAATAAAGGGAAGGACACCCCATGGCAAGAGCCCACACAGCAAGACTTTGGACTCCAGAGAAGACTGATCCAGTGTATTTTCTGCTCCTACAAATCTACAAGAAACAAAACCCACAGAAAATGTGATTAAAAGGACACAGGCATCATCCCAAGTGGACATCCAAAGGTGTCGTCTTCTACATGGGGCTGACTTAACAGAATAAAGGATAGATGAATAAAGGGTTATGGAGTCTTCCTCCAAAGTTAAAGACATCCACTGACACCAGGCAAAGTGTGGCAGCATAATCCCTGCATGCAGCTGCTGAAAGAGGCAAAGACCTTGTGCTGCCTCAGTGGTAACCCTGTGAAAATGAAGCAGGGGTTGAGCTGAGGACCCAAAGACATTACAGATGTCAGAGCTATGAAATATCTGCCAAGAACTCGACATGGGGAGCGGAACCAGCTTGTGAGACAACTATTGTGCAAAGTATGAAAGGAGAAGCCATCTAAGACTTTAGACATGGAACTATGAGATTTATAGTTTGGCTTTTGGATTCAGTCTTTTCTCAGGATACCCTCATTTTCCCTTGTGAAACGGTAGTGTACATTCTACACTATTGGATGTTGACAGTATGTAATTTGCTTCTTGATTTTTCAGTAGATTTTGCAATTAATAGGTTGCCTTGAGTGTCAGAAAAGACTCTGGACATTTGAGCGAGGTAAAATGTGAAAAATGTGAGAATTTTTGATGTTGAACTAAATGCATTTTATATTATAATATGGCTAAGAGCCTTTGGGAGTGAGAGAGTAGAATGTGTTGGACTGAATGAGAATGATCCTCAGAGAATCATATGTTCAAATACTTGGTTCGCAGTTGATGAAACTGGGAAGGATTAATAGGTGTGGCCTTCTTAAATGAGGTATGCCACTTGGGGCAAGGATCTTTGAGATTTCAAAACACTTGTACAATACCAAAAGTTCTTTCTCTGATTCCTGCTTGCTCTTCTGCTGTTTGATATATGAGATCTCAGCTGTTTCCTGCCACCACACCTTGTTTTAAGACCAATTGAATCCTTCTCCTAAAGGTTGCATTGGTCATGATATTTTATCATGACAATAGAAAATTCACTAAGACACAAGATAAAATGGTAGTAAGTAGAGACAAAAAATAGCTCTCTATTTAAACAGAATTTCAGAGACTAGAGGAATAAATTTTAAAGTTCTCTTAAACTGCCTAATAATTACAATAAATAGTATTTATTAAGTTTCCAAAAGTACATTTTAAATATTAATCACAAAGCAATTTTGTTTTGTTTTGTTTTGTTTTTGTTTTCAGAGACAGGGTTTCTCTGTATAGCCCTGGCTGTCCTGAAACTCACTTTGTAGACCAGGCGTGCCTCAAACTCAGAAATCTGCCTGCCTCTGCCTCCTGAGTGCTGGGATTAAAGGCGTGTGCCACCACGCCGGGCTTAACTTTTTGATGTATTAAAATCAAATCAAGCAAAAAAACAAAAAAAAGTATTCAGCGAAGACTAGAGTAAAAAAAAATAAAAGTACTCTACCACTGTAGACTTTAGGTCAGAGTGAACACACCACTGTCCTTTTAACTTGAAAATAATATTATAATCACTGCATATTCTTCAGTATATTCTGATCACAGTTTCCCCTCCCTCATCTAATTCCAAATTCTCCCCTTGTGCCCACTCACTGTTGGTAGAAGGGTAGACAAGTAGGTTAGCAGGACAGAAGAAAGCTAGAAATGGGCCCACAAATACAAAATGCTCATTTCATGTTAAACCTATGGACATCACTTAGAAAAGAAAAACAAAAGCAAAAAAAAAACTTTTGCAACAAACGGTGCTAGATCTATGTGCCAAATGTCCTTAAGAATGAATTTTGCCATCTCAAATCCTGTCACACATGACACAAAATGAATTTCAGACAAAATTAACGATTATCTTTAATGGCCTTACAGTTACTGGATAATAAGAAATAAAAATGTCTCCATGATATTGGAGTAGGCAGAGGAGTTTGTTCTGTTATTAAATAGTATATAACATACTAACTACAAAAGACTAATAAGTTCAAGTTTGTTATCAAGAGACTTTAAGTAGAGAAAAGTCTGAGACTAAAAGAAAATATCTGCAAAATGTAATCTGCATACATAATACATCAATATAATGTAAGAAAATATGATCAAATACCTTCAAAATGATAAGAAAGGTGGCAAAGAGACAGAAAACAAGCAATAACTAACGCACACAATGACAACAGACGACAATATCTATAGTGAGAAAGCAGAACAATGCCAAGTAACACCACAATGCCACATATACCCGGAAAGCTATGATACAAAAGATAGTTAAGAAGCATTATTGGCTTGATGTCCTGTCTTCCTGCGAGAGGTGGGTTCTGTAAGTTCCCTCTCCCTACTGTCATCAAAGGTCCCTCCCTAAGAGTCCTGGGAGTCTCTTACCTCCCAGGTCTCTGGTGTATTCTGGGCGGTCCCCACACCTCCTATTTCCTGAAGTTGCCTGTTTCTATTCTTTCTGCTGGCCCTCAGAGCTTCAGTCCTTTTCTCTCACTCAATACCAGATCAGGCCACCCCCCACCCCTCACTGTCACGCCCCATCCCCATCCACTTTCCTTCCCAAATCCTACCCTCCCTCCCCACTTGTGATTGCTTCCTTCTCTCTCCTGAGTGGAACTGAGGTATCCTCACTTGGGCACTTCAGCTTGCTGACCCTTTTGGATTCTGTGGACTGTATATTGTGTATTCTATATGGGGTTTTTCTTTTTTCTTTGGGGGGCTGCCATCCCACAGACTGACCCATAATTATTTCTGAAAGAATTACAGGGATGGAAATAGATAGGAGTCTGAGGAAAAGTAGGTCCAGTGACAGCACAAAGTGGGATCCAACTCAAGGGGAGGTTGCAAGGTCTGACACTATTTCTGACGTTATGGAATGCTCACAAAAAGGGATCTGTCACAACTCCCAAAGACCCAACAAGCAGCTGAAAGAGTCAGATGCAGTTATTTGCACCCAACCAATGAACAGAAGCAGGTGGCCCCTGTTGTTGAATTAGGGAAGGCTGAGAGAAGCTGAGGAGCAGGGTTATTCTATAGGAAGACCAGCAGTCTTAATCTGGACCCCTGAGTTCTTTCAAATACTGGCCCACCAAACAGCATACACCACCTGATATGAGGCCAAAACCAGATATACCGTAGAGGACTTCCACATCTGTGTTCCTTCAGAGATGAAGCACCTAACCCTCAAGAGACTGGAGGCCCCAGGGTGTTTAGAGGTCAGATGGGGTGGGGGGTGGGGGCATCCACATGGTGACGGGGTGGGGTGGGGAGGATGTGTGGGATGTGGAGAGTCGGAGGGTGGATGGGGGACAGGGAATGGAATATGGGGTGTAAAAAATGAATTACAAATAAAATTAAAATTAAAAAAAAAGAAGTTTTGGCAATACATTGGAAGTGTCACACTATTTCTGCAGCAGTAATTTTATATGTAGAAAACTGATAGTATCTACCAAAGATGAACGAACATAAGCATATTGACAACAATACCCTATGTACCTATCTAATAAAAATACTAAGAAATGAACTATACTTGTAGTAGAAGGTGATAAGTTCCAAACTGAAAACCAGCTAAATGAACACCTATACTACACCTTTGTTAATTGTGGGTCAAAACCTTACATGGAGTTGCATAACTCAGCATAGGAGCTTCAAAACACCTGGCATCATCAAAAGGATTCTGACCATACAACAACCCAATGCAAATGCTTTGATCTGGGCTGTTTCTGGTTGCATTGGCCCAAGCTGCCTCATCTGACGCCACTGCATGGTTTGAACATATATCATGTACCCATTGCACTGCACACAGTCACAATGCACAAGGCCAGGAAACACTACTAGAAAGAGCTAAGATTCTAAGCTATTAGATGTTATGAATTATACTACACATACCAGGTTTTCTGTTCACTAAGAAACGTAATGATTTAAATAAAATTTTTAATGTTTTTATACTGAAATTCTTTAGAATGAATGGATAAAATTCAATGTATATAGGAGTTATATTTATGTTAGAATGTTTAGATTTAAAAGTTGATATTTGAGTTGACAAGTGTTATTAAAAATGTTAAATGAATTTAAAATAAGGTAAGATTATGAAAATTCAAGAACTTCTAAAAATTTCTTGAATAGCAAAAAAGTGCTTCTGCAATTTATATGCTGTATATTTATATGAAGTTCCTTTCCTAGTATTGATTATAAAAGCATTGAACGTCTCTGGATACACTTAAAATTCTCTACATCCTCCCCCATCAAAGATGCAGCCAAGACTCCTTTATGTAAAAATAAAGAAGCCTGCCATTCTCATCACCATGGAAATGTTATTTACTCCTCAATAAATGATAAGATCATATTTATACCAAAGCATATCAATAAATGAATTATTTGTTTTAATTAATATATGATTTGTCTACCTATTTGATATATCAAATGGTGTCAAATATACAATGATGTCATGTAAATACTTCTCAGATTAAGGGGGTCAGAAACAGATAATACTAAAATTCCCTTATCTCGAAATATATAAAACATAATACAAAATAGTATGTATAAACAGGAATATAGCAAAGAAACAAAGTTGTGCCTCTAACCCTAATACTGCAGACAAGAGTCAGGCAGATTCTGAGACTTCACTGACAGCCAGTCTAGATGAAATGACAAACTTCCACATGAGTGAGAGACTCTTCTTGAGGCAACTAACAATTGTAGAACAATGTAGAAGAATGGTTTAAGCGTCCTGAACTGATCTGCATACCAGTACACTAATTTACATGCAACACACACACCCACATACACACAAAGCTAAATGAAAAATAATATGTAATTCATGATTCTACATTGTTCCCAAACAATTAAAACATGTTTATTAGAGGTCATGTTAATGACTATATAGAGGAACTAGGGACTAGAAAAATTAATCTATATATGATCATGTTCTATTTTGTCTTTTGGTCTGGGTGATACATACATGAATATGTCCACTGGATGTAAGTTCATTTTTATATCTGAATTAAATTTATGTTTCTTTTTTTTAAAAAATGATATGTATGGATTTTTTACCTGAATGCAAATTTATGTACCCTGGGCATGCCTTGTGCCTATAGAGTCCAGAAGAGGGCTTCAGATCCAACGGGACTGGAGTTACAGATGGTTGTTAGCTGACATGAGGGTGCTGGAGTGAACCATGTCCTTTAGAAGTGCAGTCAGTGCTCTTAACCACTGATTGCTCTATAAAGAACCCATAGGTAGGTTTTCTTGCACTGAAACAATTTATATGAAATTAACATAAAATTGGATGAACTCCCACTGGTTATATTTTTCTTTATTCTTTAACCACTTGGCCTTGAACATGACAAAGTCATAGAAATGAGAGTTAGCGATATAAATAAAGCCTTAGTTTGCTGGTTGGAGGAGCATAAAAGAGAGCTTCAGAGAGCTAAAATAACACCAGGGAGGTCACCAAGAAAAAAGGAGTCAATAAAGTAACCTCATAAAGTTGTTATGAAATCCAGTCACAGCTTTAGCTGAACAAAGTATGCAACTGATGTTAATCTACACAAAAAGAAAATGGAAAACAACATTAACCAGCAGAGTTAAACAACATTAACCAGTAGGACTATGACTGCCAAAGTCTAAGACTGACGAAGGATAAACACGCTGCATAGATCTGAAGAACACTGGAAGCAAACGTGATATTGGAACCACAGAAAGAAGCTTGTAACTTTCAATGTGATCAGGTGCTCATTATGTACAGCTGTCAATATTCTCAAAAGAATCTAAATATGATTTGCAATAGCATATATACTATTCCAGAGATGATGCACCTAACCTTCAAGAAACTGGAGGCCAGAGGGAGTTTAGAAGTCAGATGGGGTGAAGGGTGGGGACATCCACGTGGAAACAGATGGGTGGGGAGGAGGTATGGGATGTGGAGCAGTTGGAGGGTGGATGGGGATGGTAGATAAAATATGGGGTGTAAACTTAAATTAATTAATAAAAAAAGAAAAAATATTCCAAATACCCAAGACATAATCCAAACCAACCAGGTATATGAAATACTAGGAAAACATAAACTTTCATGGGCAAAGATAATCAACAGACACAAAGAAAATGAAATGAAACCGATGTTGCATGTGATTGACAAAGATGTTATATTAGCCATTATAAAATGATCCAGAATACAAGCAAACGACTTAAAGTGAAAAAATAAAACTGCATATCATATGAATAGTAAAATGGGGATAACAGGAAAATAAGTCAATGAAGCATATGATCAATTGAAACTGGCCATTAAGAATAAAAAAAAAGAAAAAATTTAAAAGTGGTGCAGAAAATTCTATAAGACAATGACAAAAGGCCTCATGTTTAATTTATTAGATTATCAGTAAATATGCAATGCTGAAAAAATACAGACTCATGACAGAGACTCCCATCAGAGTTAAAGCAAAATAACTCTTGTCCAGCTACATTAAAACCAAGTGCTAAAAGCTGAAGACAGTGAATAACAGAGTTAAAACACTCAGAGGACATCAAATATTATCTTCAGGAAAACCCAGTGCATATGAACACAGATTGCTCAGCAGAAACCAGAGAAAGCAGGAAGAAAGCATGATGTTTTTAAATGCTAAGAGTAACGAACTGGCAACATACAAAATTCTATACCTATTAAAACTATTTTTATAGAATGACATAAAATAAAGTCATTGTCAGGTAAAGAATAAAGAAAGTTTGTTGCCACAATGGCTGTTCTATAGATCCGCTCAAAGAAGTACTTTCCTACCATAAGGAAAAGGACACAAGAGGAAGCTTTGGTGTCAATGAATTACTGTTTTATTAGACAATAAAAAGACAAACACAAACAGAAAACAATCAACTTAAGTGTACGAAAAAGTAATTTTTCTTGTCTTGATTTCTTAGAAATGTTTGACGAATTAAAGGTCCAATTATCACATTATCTTATGTGATTGTCAATATATATAGACAAACACACACACACACACACACACACACACACACACACACACATATATATATATATGGAAAGTATACTGCAGAACAGGAAGCAGAAGGATGCAAATGCTGGAAATGCACATGGTCTATTAAAGGTGACGAAACATGCATTCTGAGAGGGCTATAAGACTTTAGATATGTATGAAACACATTTCAGCGGAATCCCTAAGAAAACCATACTAAAACATCAGTAAACAGCATAATAGCTAAATGTATGTAGAATACTAGGAATAGTTCAAATACAACAAACAGTGAAGTGTGAACAAAGAGGCTTCTCTTTAAGATGGAGGATGAGAAGCTGCCAAGGTGTGACTGTCAAGAACACTTAGCCCAAGAACTGATTCTACTCCAACCCAAAGGGAAGACATTCAGAAATCACAATGCTGTGACAGAGCACCTGAGAAGCGCCAGGGAAGCTGCTGGCGCACCACAAGAAGCCAAACCAAACATGCCTTTAGCCTCCTGGCTCCAGGTCAGGGGAGGGAAGGAGCTCAGCCTAGTCCAACAGGTAAACAAGCCAAGAACACAGGCAACAAGAAAGCCACAGTCTCTTACCTCAGCCTCCCAGTCCTCAGAAGCCTCAAATTCATTAGCCGGTTTTAATGAAACAATGAATTCTCTGGTAGAGGAGCTGAAAGCAAGAAGAATCCCATTCTGCCATTCTACACTGCTGTGGGCAGTGCCA
This sequence comes from Mus musculus, assembly GCF_000001635.26. NCBI lineage: Eukaryota > Metazoa > Chordata > Mammalia > Rodentia > Muridae > Mus > Mus musculus. The sequence continues at coordinate 43,046,660 of NC_000082.6, read as the reverse complement.
GGTATTTCCTTAAAATGGCTTCTATTATTTAAAACAAACCTACTCTAGGGTCCTGACATAAGAGAACAATTATAAGCCAGATTGTTAAACCCAACCTGTAAGATCCTCAACATGACAGACACCCCTGGAAGGTAGTTGTAGACAGAAGAAGGCTAGACCCTGACAAGCTAAAATTCAGAGAATCTCAAGAGTCTTATATAAAATGACACAGAGTACTCACATAGTCCATATACATCAGATGGTCACTACATTACTTGTAATACGTAATACAACTTAAAGGTTTGTGAACAACTGTTACAGCCTATCGTTTAAGAGATTATGTTTAGAAACTGACTTTATATGTCCTGTTCAGCTACAATACTTTTGTTATTGTTGACAGATCTCTGGGCAGTTGAATTGGCAGAAGTCACAGATCTAGAAGCAGAAATGCTCCAAGAAAATTCTAATTGAAGATGATATGCTGTGTTAACTTTTGACAAAAACAGATTTCAAAGTGAACTACCACCAGATATAAAAGATACTATATGAATCATTTTATACTTATTCAGGGTTAAATGGGAAATATGAAATAACATATCTATATGACTATGCCCTTAACAATAGTTTCAAAACACATGAAGTACAAATAGAAAAAAAATCACAAAATCTATCATTAAAGTTGATGACAGGTAATGATTCTTTCACATAATAGAAACAGTAGATAGGAAATCAGTGAGGATTTGGATAAGCTAAACATGTAGTTATAAAAAAGGCATATGGCCACTTGTGAACCAGGACACCACTTATGTTAATAGATTTTAGGTAACTCTGAGAATAGTTAGTGAAATGTTACCAGGGGAAAGCAGAGTTTGGCAGGAGCAAAGGTTAATGCTGTGCAAAAGCCTAGAGCAGCAGAGGCAGAGAGCACTGGGAAAGTGAAGCTGTCCAGTGCTGAGGCACTGCTGGTCCCTATATAAAAACATAGGTGACTTTTATCTGGGAAAATAATCTAAAATTAGAAAGTTGTATTTTAATAAGTGAACATATTCTATACATAATAACCAGAATTTTATGAAATCAGATCCACAATATGGCAGGTAAGAAGCTATATATATATATTATTTTAACATTAATTCACTTTTTCTTTTATTTTTCAACTCAGAGATGAAACGATTTATTTATTTATTTATTTATTTATTTATTTATTTATTTATTTATTTGCAGTGTTTATTATTATATTTTTCATTATTTAGAACAATTTTCAAATTCAAATACATTTTGATGATATTCCTTCCTGCCCTGTCCTTCCAGATCCTTTTCCTTCCTACCCACCCAACTTTAAACTATTTCTCAAAAAATAAAAAAGAAAAATCAATACAAAAAAAAATCCCCAAGCGAAGAAAACAAAAATAAAACCATATTCAAGAAAAAACAAACAAACAAAAAAATCCATAAAACAACAAACTGTAACAAAGCAAAAGTACACACACATAAACACACACACACACACACACACACACACACACACACACACACACACACACACACATTTTCATTTACTTTTGCTCATATGCCCTTAGGGTTTAGCTCTTGGGATTATATAACCTAATGGGAGTTCGTCAATGAAAAAGACTGATTCTCACAGCAACTATTAATTGCCAGTAGTTCTTCATCTAGGGGTAGAGTATTGCTAATTGGTGTTGTCATTACTCATGAGGAAGCATGACACTTTAATATGAGTTTTAAAAAAGGGCACATGTAGATTAAGGTATTTATAAAAAAATCTGCTTCAGGGAGGTATCAGTTAATGCCACAGAGACCAAACCAAGGTAAAGAAGTACTAGTGCAAATGAAGTATCATTTGCCATAAGAAAGAAATCAAATCCTGCCTTGTGTTTGAAGCCAAACCAGATGAATGACAGTATATTATTTTAAGTGAAGCAAGCCAAACAGAAAGACAAGTACCAGATGTAGTGTTTCACATGTAGAATATATATTTTTAAGAAAAGACAAATTCAATATTGGGAAGGGTATGAGGAGGGTAGGGTAGCATGGTATAAAGAAATGCAAATTTTATCTTTGTGTATCTCATGAATACCAAACTGAATGATACTACTATTTAATACATTTTAATAAAATGCAAGTATTAATTAGACTGGTATTATCAATGTGTGTCAAAAAATACATTGAGTAGGTAAATTAGCTAGGCATGGTGGCGCACGCCTTTAATCCCAGCACTCAGGAGGCAGAGGCAGGTGGATTTCTGAGTTCGAGGCCAGCCTGGTCTACAAAGTGAGTTCCAGGACAGCCAGGGCTATACAGAGAAACCCTGTCTCAAAAAACAAAACAAAACAAAAACAAAACAAAAAAAAAAACCCAAAAGTAGGTAAATTATCATAGGCCTTTCTCAAAGTTAGAGATTTGGGGCATGATAGATAAATTCATATGTATATAAACCCTAAAAACATCATATAAAGACAGACAGACTGACTGACAGACAGACAGACAGACAGACAGACAGACAGACAGACAGACAATATATTTGTATGTGTAACTGTGTAACTTTCATTACTTCTTCGGGAGTTTTTTTACTAGGTGTTTTGCTCATACTCACCATACCACAACCCCCAATCTACCCATACATCCCTACTCACACAACTTTTAATACTATTCTTATACATTGTTTAAATCCTTCAAATCGGCTTGTGCTGTCCAAATATTTCTAGGTGTGTGGTCTTCCACTGGAACATGGTCAATTTAACCAGGGACTACACTCAGAAACAAGTTTGTCATTCTTCCAGAAGCTAACCATTACCAATTGCTCACACTAGGGTAGGACTGTATGCCAAGCTAACCTCTCCATGTTGAGATTTTAGAGTGTCATGGGCCTTCATGGATTCTGTGCATACTGTCACAACTTTTATGAGATCATAAATGCAGCTCCCTGCTATGTTCAAAAGACATGGTTTCCTTGTAGCTGTCCACTGCCCTGGCTCTTAAACACTTTTGTGTCCCACATTTGTAATGATTCCAGTCTTTGGGTGGAGACTGGAGGATTGCGAGGTGGCATGGAAGCTCCTTTATGGTAGGATGAAGGTATATAAGTTCCCCTTAGGGATGAGCATTTTTTAGTCTCTATTCTCTGAATTTTGGCCAGTAGCCCGTCTCTGTGTTGATCTGCAAATGGAAGCTTCTGAGATGAGTGCTGAGAGGCAACATTTTTAGAAATTAGACATCTACAGGAAATTTTAAAAGACTTATATTGAGGAATTTTAATCTGGCAACATGGCTGCTAAATGTCTAAAGACATTCTAGATATATATTATCTGCCCAGAATACAGACATGCTCTGGATTACAATATGATCTGACTGGAATATAGACATTCACTTAGTACACATTTTTTAATCCCTCACAATAAAGTTAAGGTTAGTTTTTAGAAGGAATCAGTCATGTTTGAAAGTGATAGTCACTTGAGGGGAAGACAAAGTGGTGAATCAGAAAAAGATTTGACAAAATAATGGAAGAAAGCATTTAGATTTGTTAATCAACCAAAGGTTCAATGAAAGCAAAGGAATGATAGTTTGGGGGCCTGAGAGAGGTCCTTGATATAGCAGAGATGAATTAAGGCATAATTCAGAAAACAGAAACAGAAGGTATAAATACCTCTTTGAAGAAATTAGAACATATGAAAAATGACAGATATAGAGGGCAGTAGGCCAACACTTTCTATTTCCGTAGAGCTCAGTAGTCTCACTATTGTTAAGAAGATGAGTTGGTCATGAATCTGTCACTGCCTCTTACACCTATTTGGCCATTAGGGAAGACAGATCATATCTCCAAAGTACTGATTGTACAATCTTAAATTCATTCTCTAGTGAATAAAAACACAACAAACCCAACTGAATAAAACACAACAGCATATGATTATTATCTTTTATTCTTCCCTTCTCATATATGCATTCAGGTTAATAATGAACTGCATATATATAACACTTCTGGAAAATCTAGACATTCTTACATCATTTCTCTCACAGTTCATGTGTATGCATTATTCTAGAATCTTCCTTCCCATTGCAACCATTTCCACCCACTCCACCTATTTACTACCTTCAATCTCCATGATTAAGTTATCTTATAATTAGCTCCTTAATCAATCACAGAAAATTCACATTGCCATAGTATCTTCTTTCAGTCCTTTATTAAGATGACCAAAGCCCATGACAACTCAATATTTTTATGTCTGTGTGGGTGCATGTATACACAAATAATAAACACAAATAAGTAGTTTTAAGTAAATTAAAGGATGGATATGTTATGAAAACATGGCATTAAACATACAATATGAGTACCCTTAAATTAGTTGAGAGTAGATACTAAGGGAAAATAGTCATTTGCATGATGCAGGTACATTTATTAATTTCCCTGAAAGTTAAAAACTGTCCCATTCTGATATAAGAAGCTCACTAAACTATTTTTAAATGTGCAGATATTCCTCAATGATTTCAGCTTGTCTACATTTACCAAGAATCTACTAAAACCAATATGAATTCAGAAGCCCTAAGAAGGATACAAAATATAAATGCAACATATCAGATCTAACAATTCAAAATCTGGATTCGGGGACGAGAAAAACTTAAAGAAATTTTAAGCAGCTCTGAAGACCTGACTGTACTTTAGCTGTAAGCCATCTAAGGAGCAATGACAATGAAGAGGTAGAAGAAATGAAGTCTCCTCTCAGATGCCTGTTGCCTTGATGTCTTCCAAGTGAAAGACACAGAAATGTAAGGCAAGGAAACTCAGCCTCCAAATCAGGAGCATCTTACATATATGTTTAAGTCGAGCGTAAGTGTCCATGTACAGTATAGCCACTAGAAAAATTATTTTGCCTGCTTAATATCCAATTAAAACAGAAACCATACTAGGAAATATATTTTCTTCAAAATTAAACAAGTTTTTAAAAATTTCAATTTAAATATTGCACAGAGACAGTTTCCAAATTAACAAAATCAGAAATGAAAAGGGAGAGATAACAACAGAAAGTGAGGAATTTTTTTAAAAAATCATCAGATCCTACTACAAAAGCCTTTACTCAACAAAACTCAAAAATATGGATGAAATGGACAATTTTCTAGACAGATACCAAGTACCGGAGTTCAATCAGGATCAGATAAACCATCTAAATATTCTCATAACCCCTAAAGAAATAGCAGCAGACATTAAAATCTCACAACCAAAAAAAAGCCCAGGACCAGATGGGTTTAGTGCAGAATTCTATCAGACCTTCAAAGAAGGCCTAATACCAATACTCTTCAAACTATTCCACAGAATAGAAATAGAAGGAACACTACCCAATTCGTTTTATGAAGCCACAATTATACTTATACCTAAACCACATAAGGACCCAACAAAGAATGAGAACTTCAGACCAATTTCCCTTATGAACACTAATGCAAAAGTACTCAATAAAATTCTTGCCAACTAAATTCAAGAACACATCAAAATGATTATCCATCATGATCAAGTAGGCTTCATCCCAGGGATGCAGGGATGATTCAGTATATGGAAATCCATCAATGTAATCCACTATATAAACAAACTCAAAGGAAAAAACACATCATCATTTCATTAGATGCTGAGAAAGCACTTGACAAAATCCAACACCCCTTCATGATAAAAGTCTTGGAAAGATCAGGAATTCAAGGCCCATACCTAAACATAGTAAAAGCAATATACAGCAAACCAGTAGCCAACATCAAAGTAAATGGAGAGAAACTTGAAGGAACCCCACTAAAATCAGGGATTAGACAAGGCTGCCCACTCTCTTAACTCAAACAAATCAGTAGCCTTCCTCTACTCAGAGGATAAAGAGGCTGAGAAAGAAATTAGGGAAATGATACCCTTTAAAATAGTCACAAATAATATAAAATACCTTATTGTGACTCTAACCAAGCAAGTGAAAGATCTGTATGTCAAGAACTTCACGTCTCTGAAGAAAAAAACTGAAGAAGATTTTAGAAGATGGAAAGATATCTCATGTGAATCACCATCCCAGACCTCAAGCTGTATTACCAAGCAAAGGTGATTAAAAACTGTATGGTATTAGAACAGAGACAGTCAGGGAGAGCAATGAAACATAATTGAAGATCCAGAAATGAACCCACACATCTATGGTCACTTGATCCCCGACTAAGGAGCTACATCCATCTAGTAGAAAAAAGACAGCATTTTCAACAAATGGTGCTGGTTCAACTGGCAGTCAGCATGTAGAAGAATGCAAATTGATCTATTCTTATCTCCTTGTACAAAGCTCAGGTTAAAGTGGATCAAGGACTTCGACATAAAATCAGAGACACTAAAACTAACAGAAGAAAAAGTAAAGAAGAGCCTCAAACACATGGGCACAGGGGAAGTGTTCTTGAACAGAAAACCAATACCTTATGCTCTAAAATCAAGAAACGACAAATGGATTTGAAAATTGAAAAACTTCTGTAATCCAAAGGACACTATCAACAGGACAAAATGACAACCAACAGATTGGGAAAAGATCTTTACCAATCCTATATCCAATAAAGGGCTAATACCCAATATATACATAGAAATCAAGAAATTAGACTCCAGAGAACCAATAACCCTATTTTAAAAAGGGAATACAGAGCTAAACAAAGAATTCTAAGCTGAGGACTACTGAATGACCATGAAACACCTAAAGAAATGTTCAACATCCTCAGTCCTCAGGGAAATGCAAGTCAACATGACCCTGAGATTCTACCAAACACCAGTCCGAATGGCTAAGATCAAAAACCCAGGTGACAGCAGATGCTAGTGAGGATGTGGAAAGAGAGGAACACTCCTCCACTGCAAGCTGGTACAAACCACTCTGGAAATCAGTTTGGCAGTTCCTCAGAATATTGGACATAGTATTACCTGAGGACCGAGCTCTACCACTCCTGGGCATATACCCAAAAGAGGCTCCAGCATATAACAAGGACACATGCTCTACTATGTTCATAGCAGCCTCATTTATAATAGCCAGGAGTTGGAAACAACCCAGATGTCATTCAACAGAGGAATGAATACAAAAAATGTGGTACATTTACACAATGGACTACTACTCAGCTATTAAAAACAATGACTTCATGAAATTCTTAGTTAAAAAGATGGAACTAGAAAATACCATCCCGAGTGAGATAATCCAGTCACAAAGAAGATATATGATATGCACTCATTGATAATTGGATATTAGCCCAGATATAATTCACAGACCACATGAAGCTCAAGAAGGAAGACCAAAGTGTAGATGCTTTTGTACCTTCTTAGAAGGGGGAACAAAATACCCACTGGAGCAAATATGGAGACAAAGTGTGAAGCAGAGACTGAAAGAAAGTCCATCCAGAGACTGCCCCACCCAATCCATCCCATGTACAGTCACCAAGCCCAGACACTATTGCAGATGCCAAGAAGTGCATCCTGACAGAAGCCTAATATAGCTATCTCCTGAGAGGCTCTGCCAGAGCCTGACAAATACAGTGGTGGATGCTCACAGCCAACCACTGGACTAAGCACTGGGTCCCCAATGGAGGAGCTAGAGAAAGGACTAAAGGAGCTAAAGGGGTTTGCAACGCCATAGGAAGAACAACTATACCAACCAACCAGACTCCCCTAAAGCTCCCAGGGACTAAACCACCAACCATAGAGTGACCAGCCACATATGGAGCAGAGGATGGCCTTGTTGGACATCAATGGGAGGAGAGACCCTTGTCCTGGGAAGGCTTGATGCACCAGTGTAGGAGAATATCAGGGCAGGGAGGCAGGAGTGGGTAGGTGGGTGGGGGAGCACCTTAATAGAAGCAGGGGAGGGCATATAGGTTAGGGGTTTTCCAGAGGGAAAACCGGGAAAGGGGTAACATTTGAAATGTAAATAAATAAAATATCCAATAAAAATATCAAAAAAATTATCGGTGAGATCTGTTTTTCCAACTACTCTTCTAGCTGAGTGGCTTATTAAGAGTTTTAACATGTTTTATTCTTTATTTATATTTTAGTGTCTCTCTCTCTCTCTCTCTCTCTCTCTGTGTGTGTGTGTGTGTGTGTGTGTGTGTGTGTGTGTGTGTGTGTGTGTGTGTGTGTGATATTTGGAAATCTAGGTTGCTTTTATGTGCTTAAATGCCAATCCTGGCAGACATTTTTGCAGGGATAAGTAACTGTTTGTTTTTACTTCACCATCAAACTCAGTGTCTGTTAGCATAAAACTTAGGAAAACAGAAAGGGAGCAAAAAATAAATCCTAATAATTATAAATACCTTATTGTAATTCTATGGTTAAAAGCAGCTAAATTACCTACTGGTCAAACTGTTGCATTGGTGGGAGGTTAGCATTAAATCCATGACAGTGGGTAGCAATGATCTCTACTACCTCCACTTGAAGAATCTCTGGGCAGCTCTACGGGCAGCAGAAGTTTTCAGCCGTAGTGACTCCTCTAGTTTCCTTTCAACAGTGTTACCTTTATTCTTTGGACTTAAAATCTTAACCCAGGCTGCAGACAAAATAAACCTGTGGTAACCAGTCAAAGTGAAAATATATGCTCAGTGGTTTTAATATAAAGGTCAATAATATCCAGGTTGAATTTTTCTTTTTAACATAATTTGCAGTCAGAATTGTGAGACGCCAAGGAAGATGGCCTGAAAAGAACTCACTTGGAACTGTTCTCTTTTAGCACAGTAAATGCACAAATAAAACAAATGCATCTGGTTTGCAGGGGAATCAAAGGCTTTGTAAAAATGTCTGCATTTTGTTATAATTAAATATTTCCATTAAGTCTAGAAATATATTTAATCTTTGGGAAAAAATAAGAGAACTACTAACTCACAAGCTTTGTAACACAAAGGAAAAACCATGATACCAAGAAATTCCGTGAAAGGTCAGGGTTTCACAAGCTCAAACTAGGTCAGGGCAGCCAACCTCCATGAGAAGTCTTGGATCATTCCAATTCTTCTAATTGATTAATTTTCTTCAAGGAAAAAAATGGGCTCCATTTCTGTTTTAGAATTCCAGAGTGTCTCTAATAGAGCAACTATGACAACCTTCCCGTTGTTCTCACGTAAGAGGAAACCCTATAATAAGAGCTTCCCAAAATGTCAAATAATACTCGTCTCATAACAGGGCCTCTTTGTTCATTCACCATGTCTCTTTTGATATGCACAGATAATAAAAGTTCATGTAAAACTAAAGGTAATATAGAGCAGAAGCCAACACTAATTCTGTATAAATATGTCTGATTAATATGAATGCCATTGTTATGGTTATTTCGTAATGTCACTATTGTTACAGGAGCAGAGGATAGAGGTACTTTCTACTCTCACTGGTTTTGTTCATCCTCCGTCACCCAATCAGTCGCTGGGGTTTTGTTCAATGGGTGAAATGAAGGATAGACTTTTTTTGTCCATTAATTATTTTTGTTGCATTAGTTAAACACATAACCCTGGGAAACTAACTTTAAATTCACTAGAAAAAAATTAGGAGTTTTATTTTAAATTGAACTCTTGATCCATTTTAAAAAACTACGTGCTTCAGGCTGAATTCATAGGCTGTTTTTCACAGTCACAACTGCTATTTTACACTGGTGCTTGCCTATGAGAATTTGAAAGAAAAGGAGGAGCACGACAGCTCCAAAACTTAGGAGCCCAGCAAGTTAAATCTAAGCTATGGTTGGATAGTACCATAAACCCAAAGGGAATGGGGAATCCGTTACAGAACAGAGCACCCACCCTGGTGAAGCAATGCGAATGCCCATCCCCAGTGCAATGCACTGAGTGGAATGAAAATGGAAAACAGGCCAGAGAAAGCAGTCCAAACAATCTGATGGATTCAGAAAAAACATATCCTAAGTCTAGTAGACGTCGGTATTGTCCACACTTTGCTTTCTCTTTAAATTCTTCTCTTTTAAATCTGTCCCCCTAGAGGCTACAGCACAATATAAAACTTAACAGTGGGTCTTAAATTTAGCTGACATTTTTATATTCTTCACAACATTCTCTTTAGATTGCACCCAAGAAGGAGATTATTAAATAGTAGCAGGAGACCAGTTGCCAGACCGTTTTGACTCGGGGAGGGAAAAAAAATTCTTGATGAGAAACCAAACATTTCTACAATCTTTATAATAAATTTCATAAATAAGCTGCTATTAATGACTGCAAAGGGGGAAGAAATAACATTTCTCCCAAGTCCCTTCATACTCTTTCAAACCCTCAGTGTCCTGAAGAAGTGGCAGGAGGAGCACATGAAAAGACTCATGCTGAGCTGAGCTAAGTCTCCTAGGAAGCAGGTCCTGTCAGTCAGAGGCAGAGATACACCTCTGTGATTATTTGAGTCTATTTGTTGTAGTAATTAGCTAGCGGTCCCTTTTGCTGAAACTGGCATCACTCACAGCCCTCTTTCTATTTTTTAATATAGGATTTCTTTCCTTTTTATAAAATGAATTTACATATTTTCCATCTCTCAATCCCTCCTATGTTTTATTTATGAATATAGCTCTTCTTGATGGTAACTTTAATGTGAAATAGGTAGTAATTAATGTCCCAATCTGCTAGGTTAATCCCTTTTCACTCTCTCTACAGAGAAGTTTAAGGTAAGTAACAGTTTACAGTCAATATTAGGTTTAATTATGCTTAATGAGAGTTAGTGTCTCTGTTTACTAACTGCATTTAGGTGTGTGCATCCTAGCTGAGCTTTCCCCTGGCCTCATTCTGATTCGTTAACAGTGCCTGTGTGTGCTATATGCGCCGCACTTAAAACTCTGCAGCAGCTTCTGGAGGAGAAAGCAAGGAAGGCATCTGTTGCAGCCGAGACACCATTAAACCGGAGACTGCAATCTCAAAACCACCACATCTTTCTTTTGGAAGAGAATGTCAGTTTATGCTTTCCAAACAGATTCACTGACGAGGCTAATTATTGCCTAAATTCCAGCCTCTGAGAAATGCTATACATATAAAAAGTGCTTCAAGCTTAGAACAGCCATCAGCGGTATGTACAATAAAACTAAAGGGCACCAACTTTTTCTAAATGTCCTGTGTCACTCGCCCAATGTCACGTAAATGCTAAGATTAAGGCAATATTTTAATTCTTTTTCTTGGCCCACACACATTTTTGCCTTAAAAATCACCTCCAGATTCATTGCAGAGTAGGTGGTAAAACTTTGGTTTGATTACTGAAGAGACAAATCTGAGCAGACACTCAAACAAAAGTGAAATCAAGTAGAAAGTCAAAGGAAATACCATGTATTTCAACCATGTGTTGAAGCAACCTCTTTTCCAAAGATTTTTTTATCATGTGTAGAGTTGGAAATTCCGTTTCTCTAACTCTGTTCACTCTAGTCTGCAAACACATTACTGGCTTCTTTTATGTGTCAGGGACATTGATGGAAAAGACAACCCCTTCCCTCAACCAGTACTGAAATAGTCCCTCTACATCAGAGGATAATTAAGGACTCCACTAATGAAATGGAGTTTTGTTCTCTGGTCATGTGAAGACCATGCCAGATGCAATGAATGATAAGGAAAAGATACTGGAAAAGTCTGTGTTTGAAAGACATCAAGCTGTAAAATGACAGAGAGAACTATATGCCAAGAGAAGAGAATATGGCAAAAGGAAAAAGAAATCTGTAAGTTAGGAACTCAAGACGGAGATTGAGTCCAAATTACAATTTCAACATTATCCTTCATGTAATGTGAGAAATAAGAAAGAGTAAACTGTTATCTTAAAAAGAAGGAACAAGGTATCTTAAATCTGAAAATTATACTGAATTTCCCTGTGCCCACTGTTAACAACTATGTTAAAATCGTAAGTTTTCCAATATCTTGTACTAGAACTCCTTTTATTCAGGTAAAAAGATAAATGCTTTGTACCATGAAGATAAGACTTCCTAAATAGATAACAGTGATGGAGGTCATATGAAAGGAAGCCCCTCAGATGAAAGGAAGTCCGATCCCATGCAGTTAGTGGAAACATACAAAGACTACATGTGTTTGCTGAAACAAAAATTTGTTTAAAATTCATTTCAGAAATCATTTGCTTTTTTGGAAATTCTACCTGAATATACCTTGATATTACTTTTTGCTTTAATCTACTAAATTTGAACTTATTTGATAACAAGTTAAAAGTGAATACGTGGGTGTGTGTGTATAGGTGTGTGTATGTATGATATATAACATAATGTCCAAACATTTATGAATATATAAATTACTTCACATATTCAGCAATTTTATGAAAGGACTTAAACTCATTAACAATGTTAAAATTTGAAATACATTACTTACAGTCACCATGATGTATAATAGAGCCTATTAACTTAGTCCTCCTACCTATATGTTCTTGACCATTATGTTGACCATCATGTGAAGTCTGGCAACCATCACTTAACTATGCCTCTGTATGCAGCTCTTTAAGACTCCACATACAAGTAAGACAGTGAAGATTACCTTTGTGTACCGACATTATTTCACCTACGTTATTTCAAGTATAATGTCCCTGAGTTTTAATGTTTAAAAATTATAAATAATGAGTTAAATAATGTTTCCATTTTAGATAGACAATACATACACACATCTATACACACATACATGCATACATCACATCTAAAGCTGAATGTGAGTACTCCAGTGTCATCTACTGATGACCGCCTCAGTAGTTTCTGTATCTTGGTTATTGCACTGGAAGGAACTGTGGAGAAATGTAATAGGTATAATTCAGGCATGCTCCTGAATTATACCTATTAGTAGCATTTCTGGGTGATATGACAATTCTATTAGTAATTTTTGAGTAGCATGCAAAATGTTTTTCATAGTTACTAATCTGTATCCCTACCAACCAAGTACAAAGAATTCTCTGTCCGTACATTGTCAGCAGCAGTTATCTTTGCCTTTTTAATTACAGTCATTTTAAGGTATGAAACCTAGCTTACTACAGTCTTGATTTTAATTTGTTTTTAGGATTATTATTGATGTTTGACATTCTTTCATTTATTTCTTGGCTATTTCTGTTCGCTCCCAAGAAAAAAGTACGCAGTTCCTGTTCCCATTGTTCACGTACATTAAGTGCCTTATGCTCATTGGATATTAATCCTTATATAAATCTACTGTTTTAAGGGTTGCCTCTATTCTCATTGCTGTTACTTTCTCTTTTAGAAACTAAGCAGGGGAAAAACCCACCAACTACTAGGTTTTAGAGGTAAATACTGTACTCTAAATCATTTACTTAATCAGAGAAGTCTACTTTCTACTGATAAGTTCTGGGTTTTTTTTTTTTTTGTACTTCAGAAAAAAAATAATAAACACACATCCTATGATAAAATATCCTCCTCTTTGTGGATTATCAATCACTCCTTTGCTGCAGTGCTCTCACGTGTGTTGGAGAATAACTCTCTTATTTCAAATGCTCTCTGCGTGAGAGGAGCTCTCCATGTGTAAACGGAAACATGAAGAAAATGGAAAGTCACAGGAAAAAGAAACACGGAGATAAAAAGTGAAGAGTGAAGTAAATGTAACAGAAAATAGAAATTATTAAAAGGAAATGCCTTACTGATTGAAAAATCTGGGAACAGTCTTCCAATTTAAGTCATTATTAGTTACTGGTAGCATTCTATGTGTCATGCATTAAATTCAATATATTTATTAATAATATCTCTAATCCTAACTATAACAGAGATCTCGTTCTTCATTTTCCTTTGAGATTAGTGCAGAGAAGTAAGTCACTTACCCTGGTAACAAGAAGCAGTTGAACCAAAGCTAAAACTCAATTTAAACTCTAAGTATAATGCTATTTCCAGATAGGAAGTACAAAATACACATACTAAATAAACAAACGTTCCCACATAGCTGTCAACAAGTCACTCTCAAATCATGTCAGTCTGTTAATGGAAGAAGTCGCCTGAATCTCTAGAGTCAACTAAGACAGTAACATATTCTTGGAATTAAAATGAACATATTTCTATAATGTTAAGAAACAATCCATCTTGGAGTACCATAGTCAAGCACAGAGGGTCTTTTATGAGGCACACTATCCAGTACATGAGAGACCAGACACTTCCCATAAGACCTCATGGTAGACATGAACACAACAGCAGTGAATAATTTACACAAAACCAAGCTAACTATTTCAGATATATTTAAACTACAAACTGTTGACTATGTGTCTTTTGGAAGACTATTCAGATTCAGAAAGTATTCATTTCTCTAAAGTATGTTTAGTACAAAACGAGAAACCCTGATTTAAAAACAAATATTTGAAATAGTACTAATTAACTAGTAACAGAGAATTATGTTATAATTGTTAGCTATATAAATGTCTTTTTATCCAATTAAAATGAACTATTATTTAATTCCTCCATTAAAAATATAGATGCTATTGGTGTTTGCAAGCCTACATGTTCCCAAGCTCACCTACACTGATAGCTCTGCCATGTCCTTCTCTCTCAGTATCTCAGCCATGGATATTTGTAAAAACCACCTAAACACTTACATTTGCCTATACCATACTACTTCAAATGGTCTGTAGAATATTCAAAGTTTCTTTAATGACATACCTAGATTTCACTGATAAGGTTTTGTTTTGTTTTGTTTGAATGTTTATTTTTATCTTGATGGTCATAGTTAATCACAGCAGAATTATATAAAATGAAGATGATCCCATTGATAATTAATGGATGACAACACAAAACTATCCTGGGGAATATATCACAATGAATTGGTATAAAACACACAAATATACATCATCAAAATATTCATGTTTACTTCAGTGACTCATTATAATAAAATATACACACTACATATAGTTACAGATCTGTTGAAACATATGCATTTATATTTGGGCAGTTATTCCTGAAAGTTAAAGGAAAAACACTTAAAGTGTTTTCATAGCACAAATTATAACTGAAATAAATGTCCTTTAAAAACTATAATTAATGGCTGTTATGTCAAAATGTGAATCAAAGGGTCAAACCTTATAATTCAGAGTTTGAGAGGTCACAGCTCAAATTATAACTTTAAAAAACTGATTATCTATGAGCAATTTGACAAATCCATCTAGTAAACACTGGATGCATACAAAACACTTTAAGAGGATAAAGAATGTATGTCCAAGTGGACAGCTGATGGGGGAAATGGCCTCTTTTTACTGAACAAGGCTGAAGTCCAGCTTTGGAATGGCTTTGAATGAGAATGCAGGCTGCAGGGCCAAGTGGTGTGCACGACCAATAGGAAGCATAATGAAGACTCTGATCACAACACAAAACTGTTACAGGCACAGGACTGATGAGAGAAAACTACAGACACATCCATTCCCTAGTCTTTCCTTACCATTGCCAAAACCTGACTCAAAGGTAAATAATATGCCACTAACAAAAGTTATTTGAAAGAAGTAACTTTTAGTAATTTTTTTAAAAATCTAGAATTTCCTTTACAAGCTCTGAGGATTGAAATTACCCATGAAGGTTGTTTGTATCAGATAATAGAAACAGCTCTGATTTCTTTTTTCTTTTCTTTTCTTTTCTTTTCTTTTCTTTTCTTTTCTTTTCTTTCCTTTCCTTTCCTTTCCTTTCCTTTCCTTTCCTTTCCTTTTCCTTTCCTTTCCTTTCTTTCTATCTTTCTCTCTCTCTTCTTTTCCTTTCCTCTCTTTTCTGTTTGTTTGTTTGTTTGTTTGTTTTGTTGGTGGTGGGTTTTTTGCTTTGTTTGTTTTCTTTTTATGTAGTTTTTGATGTTTAGTTTCTGGCTTTTGAGACAAGGATCCTCTGTATAGTCAAGACTGTCCTTGAACTCACTCTGTAGATCAAGCTGCCCTTCAACTCAGAGATCTGTCTACCTCTGCCTCCTAAGTACTGAGATTAAAGGTGTGCACCACTACTGCCCAGCAAAACATCTTTTTCTTATAGCTCCTCCTGGAGTAAAATACTGCTTCATCTACATTTGCACCAAAGACACCTGCACCCTTATGTAAGTTGAAAAGAATATGGTTTTCCTGTAATTTCAATCTAGATGTAATCCACTCTTTAAAATGCAGGCTACAGGAATAATACACTGCACGTTCACTTTCTAAAACCATGACAGAGTAGAGACAAGCAGAAAGAATGATTTCATTAAATATCTATATTTGTAATTGCTATTTATGTCTTAGTATATTACCCTTTTAGATGATAATGTCCTTATGGCTCTTTTGTTCAATAGTATATTTAACATCTGTAAAATGTCTGACATGGATCTAACACTCAGGAAATGTTGAAAGAATGGAAAGAAAAGAGGGAGGGAAAGAAGGGGAGGGGCCTAAAGTTAGCTAATCTACTCACACATTGTGGGTGTGACTTTAAGAAGAAAATGCCTCAAAATCCATATTTTATTTTATTTTATCTTACCTACTCAACAGCACTGATCTGAATACCTATCGTCGCAACTCAGGAGGTTTAGGGGTTTTCAGAAGTATTTATAATATGAACATGATATAATGACAAGATAAAATGGTGACTTGACATAAAGTGGTATGTACAATGCATAGACTCAGGATGAGCATAGAGACACACACAGGAGGGCTATGCTGATCCTGATCTCCAGTTTACTCAGTGTGAAGACTCAGCACAAACACTAAGGCATGGTCACTGCTTCCTTAACTAGCACCACTTGGCAGGCACTATATTATCAGGTACGAGTCACACAATCTGTTGGAAGAAACAAATATCCACCTAAAATAGAGTATGAAAAATATCTTTAACTGCGCAGATCCTTTCCTTCTGAGTGTAATTGCCAAGTGCTGAGCAGGTACAAACAGAAGGATCTAGAGATTAGCCCAGCTGGGAAGGAAAGGGGGGGTGGGTGAAACGAAAAGAGAATATAGAAAAATTTTGTAAGATTTAAGAAAAAATAGTAATTTCTGAACCTATAAAAATGTTTCCAGGGTAATTACCTTACTTTGTATGCTAATATGACTCATGGCATGGCACTTTGCTGAGTCCTGTGAATCTGCTTGAATTTGATGCAAGGAGTATGTGGCTCTCATAGTAACTCGTACCAATGAGATCTGCAGATGCAAATCACAGTACCATAAAAAACACATTTGACAAACATTCTTGTTGATATTAGTAAAAGCTTAACTGTAGTTCCTCTTGGCCTGGAAAATGTTCCTGTCATTCTGCTGGACCAGCCCACACATACTGGGCTCTTGATAGGTTCTGGGCGCAACCATCTGGCCCTTTATTTCCTTAACTCTTTTCTACTGCTGACAAGTATATTAGTAACACCCCTTTGATCACTAGTAAATATAGAGCTACTGCACGAGCAAGGTCCTCTCTCCTTCTGAGAGTCACTAATTAGTTGTGGGTAGGAGTTGAAGACTATTACAAAGACATGTTGAGCATTACTACAGTAAGTAATCTAAATACCTCCAGAAGCATGCTAATTTATTTCCCACTTCATTAGAGGACTGAAAAAACACCTTGTCAACACTAAAGGAATCCAAAAAGAGACCAGCACATTTTGAAAGATGTTAGATAGCTAAGGGAAGAAGATGAATGCAGAATTTGGGGAGGGGGAATGGCATGTGTTTTCTTGCTATCTGTTCTTTCCTTACCTAACAGTATGACTCAAGGCTCTGGAATGGCCTGTGACTATAATCCCAGCACTCACGGTATAAAGAAGGATGGAAACCAATAAGACTGTCTCAAAACCAAAATCAAAGACTAAGTTAAAATTGTACTTACTGAACATATTTCATTCAGTTTATAAAAAGAAGTTTCTGAAGTAGACAAATAAGATGGGTGGCCCCAACTTCTAAAGCCTGATTATTCTAACTAGTACCTATAAAAATACAACTTCATAAGCCATATTTATCTTTTCATACAAAAGTTCTAAATAATCTGATTTTACAGAATACAATATAGGCTAAGATAGAAAATATCATTTCAAAGGGTGCTAAAAAGACATTTATAAGAGAACCTTGTGAGATTTCAAAACTGAGAATTTATATAGTGTTGGCCCATTGTAAGATTTATTTGTGGCATATTTTTTGTACTTTTTGTACATATTTTATTTAGATGAGAACAACTCCTTTAAATTTTCCATATGGTTCAGGATGTTCACAAGTTTTCAGCTAATTGTTTTGCGTTCATTCAAGCATCAGGTTTATAGCATCATGACCCAACTCACTGACTAAGTTTAAGTTTATGTAGGCTCAGCCAGTCAGCCTTCCCCTCTAAGCTCATATGTGACACCAAGGAAAGACTTTTAGAACTTATTCTGAATTGCAGTTTTGCTCACTTGTTTACAGATACTGTGGGGGAAGATAACCATTTCTTATAGTAAAAAACTAAGACAGCTAGGATCTCACTTAAAAACACAACCATACACATTGTGAAGTATTTCATAATTCCTTATCAAATCCTATAACTAAGAAACACAGAGAGCTGTTTC
Source organism: Mus musculus (assembly GCF_000001635.26). Lineage (NCBI taxonomy): Eukaryota > Metazoa > Chordata > Mammalia > Rodentia > Muridae > Mus > Mus musculus. Next base: position 43,028,237 of record NC_000082.6, on the reverse strand, counting down.
TTATGCAGAAATAAACTGACTAAAGAAAAATAGCATATAGAAAAGACACATTCTTAATATATAAATTAAGAACTGTCAAAGAATTGGGGCATCTGTTAGTTAATGATATATGAAATTACAATTTTGCTTACAGATAAATGCAGGTATAGAGATACACTTAATAGGAGCCTTGTGCTGCAATGGAACAAACACCTCCTTGGGAAAGTAGATGGTTCAGAGAGTTACACAGAAGTGACTAACTAGGTGACAGAGCTGTTAGACATGGCAGGATGTAACACTGAGGGCAGTATCATTGGTGGCCTCTACTGTCAAACAGCTTTGGCAGTACAGACAAGATGCCTGGAATCAAGCTCTACATAAAAACATTAAAATCAGGAGCCAACAAAGGGAAGATTCAAACAATCCATTTCCAAATGCAGATATTCCAGGAAACCTGCACTGATGAATATTTTCCCTTAGGACTAGTATACACCATGTTTGCAAATTGCCAACTAGCGCTTACCTCTACTTACCCTAATATGTAGAACAAGATGCTTAAAACATCAGAATAAAAAAAGTACAGACTCTATTGTACATAGAAGTGATTCTAACTTTAGCTGGCAAAAATTTCTGTTGATAGGTGTGACCAGAATGTCTCTCCATGAACAGATGGCCAAAGTGAGCCCGTTTCACCAACACTGCACTACGTGGTTCTTTGTATCCCACTCAATCAATCAAACACAACACAGGAGCGGTGCTGTGCACTCCTTTATTTGTTTTGCAGTTTTATTTGTGAAGTGTCAATATAAAATTACAGCACAGGCATTAATGCTGCATAATGCCATTTCTACTTAACACTTAACAAATATTTAAGTGGTCAAAATAAAATCCTAAATTTATGAAAATAGAAAAATACATGGAAACAGTACAAAACGTTGATGTTTGTTGGAACATGAAAGCAAATGGAGATGGTAATATTAAGTGAAATAAGTCTGTCTCAGGGGGCTGGAGAGATGGCTCAGGGGTTAAGAGCACTGACTGCTCTTCCAGAGGTCCTGAGTTCAATTCCCAGCAACCACATGGTGGCTCACAACCATCTGTAAAAGGATCCTGTATTCCTATAAATAAAATAAATACATTTTTTTTAAAGTCAGTCTCAGACAATGTATTTCTTATTGTCTTATATTCCTTCTTTCACATGTAGTTTACAGAGAAACATAACATCAAGGATGTATATATGACAAAGTGAGCATACATCTGCCTAGGGAGACAGAGGGGACCAATGGAGCAGGTAAGAAGTGAGAAGGCAGGACAGTTTGAAAGCTGTGGGTAATATATTCAGCACGCAATATGTACTAGCATGAAAATTTTGTAAATAAAGCAAAAACTTTCAAATAAAAATTACGTGGCACATTTTTGTCTTTCAATCCTATGACTATCCCTAAAGAAGAATAATCATATTGACCATTCTAGTAGCTTTAAGCTACTAAGCAGTTTATAAAGAAAAAGCAAGTCAGAGCCATTTACATTTATTAAGTTCTATAAAAAAACAAACTTTGAGAAAATGCTTTAAAAACCAAATCCCTGTGTTCGGGAGAAATGGCTTAGCTGGTAAAATGTTTGTTATGCAATCATAAGTAGCAGAGCACAGATTCCCTGCAGCCATGTAAGGTAGGCATGGACGCATGCACTGTAGCCCAAGTGCTAGGCAGACAGGGACAGATGGGGCCTGCAGCTCTCTAGCCAGCCAGTTTAGCTGAACTGGTGATTCACTGAACAAAATGGTCATAACTAAACAAATGTGAAAAATAATAAATTTTATACCATGAGACTTTCTGAAACAGACAGACAGACAGACAGACAACATATGCACACACAAACACACACAACTAGCTAGATTCTCAATATGCTAATTTTATTTCTATCACTATCATACTATATGCATTATTTTGTTTCTGTAAAATAAAAATGAATGATGCAGTAATAAAAGAGATAACTTAGGAGTATACTTCTATTTATAATAACTAACATTAAAAACAGATGAAATCATATTATTAATGCACCTATTCATGTAGTAGTGGAAACCTACAAAGAAAATTCTGGTTACCTACCTTCAAGAAAGAGACGATGAAATACCAGTCTCAAGAATACATCTTTAGTGCCTCTGTTCCTTAAAATATTGCCTAGTATTAATTTTTCATCAAGTTGTCATTTTCTCTGACATTTGGTTTTATTAATCAAGGCATTTATCATTAATTTGTAGAAAATATCGTAATTAAGCCAAATAAAATAAAATCCTTAAAAGGTTAAAATTAGAAAGCAGGTGAATTAGAACTCTGACATTACTATGTTGACATACAGGAGCTGTTTGGAAGTATGGGAGACAAGTTTTTTTCAGAGTTTGGTGCCTCAATCTTGGGGCTGGTTGGTTTTTAAAATGTTATAAAGATTTGATTTAAAGCTGTCTGACAGTTTTGACATTCAGGTGAAAGTACTGCTGCTGCATTTGGAACAATTTGCATATCCCACTGCTAAACGGAACGTTTGAGGTGTGCACTGGTGTAAAGAAATTAAAAACAAGCTATCACACATGCTTAAGTGTGTGTATTCACCAACTGATGGTTGGATCACACTATCCCAACCCCCTCCTATGTAATCTGTGATTTACTCCTCTATAATAAATTACCCTAGCATGTTATTCTCTCTGGAAGATCTAACCATGCATGTAAGAAGCAAAGTAATTACAGCCCCCTCTTGTCTAAGAAGGCTCTCTCAAGTCCTATGAGCTCTTTATACACAATGCAGCAACACAAGTCTATTGTTAACCTCTTGCCTGCAATTCTGGACTTGTGTATCTGAAGCTATTAAACGTCATCTGAACAGTCTGGATGTTTCCACAGAAAGCACTTTTATCTCTCTCCTATCATAAGTTGTAAAGCTATTCCTGAGCACAAATATATTCTTACTTTCCAATTTTGAGTCAATATGCCTACTTAGAGAAAGGGCAAGGCTTACAATAAGAAGAATTCAAACTAATAAAAATGAGAAGCATAAAACATTTCTATGTAGAAGAAAGTATAACATCAACAAGTAGAACTAAATATTATAAAATGACAAGGGGTTTTTGTTTTACTTATAATTATATATTATTTTGAGGAAGAGATTGTTAAAGGGCAATCAAGAAAAAGTTTCAGTAGTAAATCCATGGCCTTGAAAATAATAAAGCATGTCCACGAAGACAAAACCCATGGAAACCGTCACTGGCCGTTACCTTCAGCCTTCAGAGTCGCAAAGCGCAATTCAAACACTCCATTCAGTTATCTACAAACAAAAAAAAAACATTTAAAATTAGGAGTCATTCAAGAAACCATTTGCATTTACATTAACATCTTCATGATTAGCTTTGAGAAGAATGTAGGTGACTTCATGAATTCTAACAGTTCCAGTTTTAAAAAAATAAGGAAACATAATCATTACAAGAACTGAAAACATCCAGTACAGATCCTCAGCTAAACATACCACATTCGATGCAATGTGTGCACACATCTGGAAGGACAGGGGCAGAGTATCAATAGAGACTTCCTTCAATCATATTAACAATGAGTTTTAGAACTTAATATTTGGATGTGTGTGCAGGTGTGTCTTCATATGTGCACATATGAACACATCTGTCTGTAGGCAAGAGAACAACCTTTGCTATCATCCTCAGAAATGCCACCATTTCTGTGCAGGATGCTGAGGGGCTTTTGAAAACAATATGCTATGTTCCATAATAAGAAAATTTAGCCACAAGCCATTCTCTAATTAAAATTATGTCCTTGAAAAACGACCCTTCTAAATTTTCTTTGAATTCTCTATGATGACTCTAATGCCATTCTTCTCTGAGACAAGGTCTCCTTATTGACCTAAAGCTCACCAATTAGTATAGCATGGCTGGCCAGCAAGGTACCAATGACATTCTTGCCTTTGCATCCCAACACTGCAATTACAAGGTTATGCCACATCTGGATTTTTACATTTATTCTATAGAACAAACTCTGGTCCCTCCACTTATACATCGAGGACTTTACCAACTGAACCATCCTTTATGCCCTGTGTATTAATGTTTAAGCAGAATTGGTGAATATTTATAATATATGACAGATGGAAAAGTGACAGCAAGTTAACTAGTATATAAGGTAAGATTGAAATATCATTGAAATGGGAAATGGGGATGAAAATGTTTGGATAATCACAGATAATTAAAAGAAAGGAAAATTTAAACGAGTGGAAAAACATAAGCAGCAAAGGTAACACGTTTGGTGGAGTTTCACTGCAAACCTGCCTAAGCCCTGGGACAGGAATGGATACATACAAATAGTTGCTTTGTTTCTTTTAGAAATTCTACTCTATTCTATTTATTTATCTGTATGAAATTTTTGGTTGTAATATATGTGTGCTATGTACACACATGTGTGCAGAGATCAGAGAACCTCAGATGTCCTACTCTTATCACCTTCTGACTTATTTCCTTGAGAGAGTCTCTCATTGAATTTAGAGCTAGGATGATGGCCAGAAAGTTTAGCCCCTTGTCTCCAGCCTGCACAGTGTTGAGGGATACAGTAGTCAATGGCCATAGCTAGCTTTTTTATGTAGTGCCAGAGATTTGACTGGGTCTTCCTGCTTGCATATCAAGTACTCTTACCTGCTGGAGCCATCTCCAAAGCACCTGAGAAAGACACTTAGATTCCTTTCTAACCACAAGCATATTAATAATATAGACTCAAAGCTGAGAATGGAGCTAAAGCAAGCAGAATGCTGAGGGGCTTTTGAAAACAATATGCTACGTCTCACAATAAGAAAATTTAGCCACAAGCAATTCTCCAATTAAAATTATGTCCTTGGAAAGCGATCTTTCTGAATTTAGTATGAAATCTCTATGATGACCTTGATGTCATATTTACTAATAATCTCCACAGAGACTCAGTCATTTCAAGTTTCAAAAGCAGTTTTGCTAATGGAAATGCATTACATAAACATAAGCTAATCCTATAAGCCAGTATATCTACAATGAAGACCCCCTTTTATAAAACTCTTAGGATTGGAATTGGCTGGATCTTTAATATTCATATGCAACAGTCTTGCGAACAGAAACAAAGATTGGAACAATAAATGACACCAGCAAAATAAAAGATACCCAAGTCTAGGCTGCACTGACATTCAAATGGAGTCAAGAAAAGGAAAACAACAATGTCACTTCATTCGGGAACACAATTACTCTGCAGCAGCAAGTGTTAGGAGACACTGCAGATCAGATCGAGGAAGAAGATAAAAATAATTGATTATATGAACAGAGGATGATGGGGACAAAACTGTATGGGGGTTAAGGATTAAACAGCAAAGTGGTCCAGAAAAAGGCTTTAGGGAAAATTAATTTGGCTATTAGGTGATATGCTGTAAGAGTAAGTTTTATTTACTATCTCTCTCCCTTATTAGAATAGGATAGGACCACTGTCTTTTTCACACACAATAAATAGTATCTGCTAGATGCTAGATGATCAATACATTTACTAAATAAAAGAATGAACAAACTGACCAATGTATGAACCACTTATGTCTATGTCTATAATGCAAATAAGACATCTAGGGCTCGAAGAAGTTGCATATAATATACTATAATATACTAATTTAAACTTTCCCCTTTGGCAACCCTTAACTCCTACAATTCTAAGTTTACCAGTAATATTATTCCAAATAACAAACAAGCAAGCAAATTATTAGATTTATGACAGTCAAGAAAATCTCAAGGTATCAATGCTAAGAGCAACATGAACTGCTATTTTCACAGGATTGGAAAAGAAGTTTCTTAAAAGAGATTACAATAGAACAAAACCTAGGTGATTAAGTAAAGAAGTAAAAACATATATGTAGGAGTCGGCTGGCTGCTGCCAGATTGAATCATGACAAACATTATCCTCTTTAATACTATGACTAGCACACAGCAAGCTGGCTGCTCATTAACTATTATTTTTATATTGCTATTTTTATCAATTGTGGATTGCTTCAGTAGATACGCCTGTCGAATGTATTCATTTTTATCTTCTCTGAAATTCTTTAAATAGTGTCTAACAAGAACTCAATAAACATTTACAGAACTGAAAAGAAGACAACTATTATCACTTAATTAATTAGAAAACATAAACAGACTATGAGCACATAAAAAGTCACCATGTTTCATATGCCTGAGTCAATCTAACCAGTATCATATAATAAATAATCTTACCAAGATTTATGTAAAAATTAAATAATTAAAAATATGATTGGGGCAAGTAAGTCAGGAATTCAAAAAGTAAGAGTTAATCAGAAAACATAAAACAAAGTTGTCAATTTTAAGGTAGTATCCCATTCATTTAAATACTATACCTGCCTTTATCTGATAAACGCACTTTCTCTAGCACAAGAACTGCTATAAAATATCTAATTCATTTAAGTATTCACTGCACAAACACAGGCTTGTTAGAGAAAATATTTTTTCTTAGAAACATCTTCATTGAACTAAATCTACAATTATCAGCAGAAGCCCTGGGCTTTTGTTGTCAATTGTTCATTTGCTCCATTGGGAACTCAATTTAGGGTCCCACACATAAGCTATATGCCACCCTTTATTTACTTTTGTTATTAGACAGTGTCACTAAATTGTCCAGGCAGGCCTTGAACTCAGGTACTTACTCAGAGGTATCCTGGATTACAGTCCAGTGCCATTAAGCTTAGAAACAGTCTTAAACAATTAGCCAAGAGAAGGAGAGCTAGACAAATTTCAGTTGAATAAGTACCTCACTTCCATAGAAACATATATAGAATAAAGAAGGGTTTTACAAAGACTGAGAACAAGTGGTATGAGAACAGTGTCAGTAGCACGTGTTTGTTATATCATATTAATAACAGGCCATATCTCCAAGGATATATGAGAAGAAGCAAATTCTCCATGCTCCATTGCAGACCCACCATGGAGTTTTAGGTATACAGTGGTATGAAAACAAAATGTATCAACAGTGCACTTGACAAAAAGAAAATGGTTTTCAATACATTTGGTGCAGCTCACAACCCATATCTAAGAAACCTGTTTTTTCAGTAGACAGAGGCAATGACAGAGACTTACAATTGGGAAAAGTGCAGAGAATAAGTGGATGTGGAATGTCCTCCCTCAAATGAAATCTATAACACAACTCCTACACCCAAGGCTTAGGGAACACTGAAAGAGGAGGCTGGTGAATTTCAAGAGCCAGAGAGCCAAGAGGACTGATGCAATATATTCTCTTCTGGAACTCTTAGTATCTATAATTGCCTACTAAGACCATACAGGATTACATCAGTCAATGGTCCAGCATGGATTGGGGAATGGCTCACATTGCCCAAGACCTACTTGGGGAAGCTACAAGCATGCTAGGAAGTCTATGGCTACCACAGGAAGGAGAGTCAGTTTTCTTCAGGGACAACTTCTCTAATAGGTTGTCTGTGCTTAAGTGGCCAGCCTGAAAGTCATGTGCATACAGTTAAGAACTAATTGAAACCAGTAGAGGGCCAGGAAGTAAGTGTGGGAGGAAGAATAAGAATTACAGAAGAAAACATGAATTTGAGATAGGTATACTGGCAAGTCTAGAGTAATTTTAAAGTACCAACATGGCTGCTGTGGCAAGGATCACATATCCATTTGGAATGCAGACATATATCTTTTATTCTTCTGGCTGGAATACAAACCTTTAATCCCTCTGGCTGGAATAAAGACAGGCCTTTACTACACACCTTAAATCTCAAACAATAATGTCTACCTGAGGAGCAGAAAAGTAACAAATCAGAGAAAGATCTGACACAATAGGCCAGAGATAGGATACACCTAACTCTAAAGACAGGAACTACAGGCAACTTAAAGAGCAGTGACAGGGAGAAAGGGGAGTTCAGTTTGGTTAGGTTCAGCTGAGTTTAGAGTGGTTGAGTCTGGAGCTTAGAGGCAGTCTTTCCTAGCAGACCAATTCAGTCACAAGTCAAAAGAAGTCAAATTGAGTCAGTCAGCTTAGAGAGAAGTTTGAACCACAATAGCTAAGTTGATTCAACCAGCCAAAGTTCAGAAAGAGCTAGAAAGAGGGGATTTATTCAGCAGTAAGTCTAAGCAGCCTAGGTTTGTATTCAAAGGCTGAAGCTTTCTTTCAGGCCTAGGCCTAGGGATAGAAACTCTCTTGGCTCAGTCCCAGCCATGTATTTGGGTGTTTTGGTTTATTTTGTTTCTTAAATTGGATGTTTTCTTTACATTTCAAATTTCCCGGTTTCCCTGCCCCCAAGCCCCTATCCCATTCCCTCACCCCTGCTTCTATGAGGGTGTTCCCCGCCCACCCACTCCTGCCTTCCCGCCCTTGTATACTGGGGCATAAAGCCTTCAAAGGACCAAGGGCCTCTCCTCCCATTGATGCCCAACAAGGCCATCCTCTGCTACAAATGTGGCTGGAGCCATGTTTCCTCCATGTGTACTCTTTAGTTGGTGGTTTAGTTCCTGGGATCTCTGGGGTGGGGAGGTCTGCTTGGTTGATATTGTTGTTCTTCCTATGGGGTTGCAAACCCCTTCAGCTCCTTCAGTCCTTTCTTTAAGTCCTCAATTGGGGACCTCACGCTCAGTCCAATGGTAAAGCCATGTATTTGCACAGCTTGGGTACAGTTCCCATCTTATCCATTCATGTGAGTAAATAAAACTGGCATTAACAGGCAAGGACATGGATGGAGCTGAAGAGGAGAAAGCTGGACATGATTATGATTATTAATATGGCTTATATTGAAATATAAAAGTCTAAAATGAAAAAAGGCCAAGTAAAATACAAAGGTAGACCTATCAGAACTGCACCAGACTTCTCAAAAGAGACTATAAAAGCCAGAAGACTCAGAGGTCATGCAGACTCTAAAAGAACACAAATACCAGCCCAGACTACTCTACCCAGCAAAACTCTCAATCAACATAGATAGATAAACCAAAATATTCCAGGACTAAACTGAACTCAAACAGTATCTATCTACCAATACAACCCTACAAAGGATCCTGGAAGGAAAATTCCAACACAAGGAAGACATGTGCACCAAAGAAAGAAGAAGATATTAAGCATCTCACAACAAAGCAAAAGCAGAGAGCCACAAGCACATAAAGCCACCGACAAAAACAAACATACCAGGAACCAACAGTCATCCCTCTTTAATATCTCTAAATATTAATGGACTCAACTCATATATGAAAAGACATAAGCTAGCAGGCTTAGGCCTTCCAAGCAAATGGTCCAAGGAAACAAGCAGGAGTTGCCATCCTAATATCCAATAAAATACAATTTCAACCAAAAGTTATCAAGTGTTATGAAGAAGGACACTTCATATTCATCAAGGGGAAAATCCTCCAAGAGAAAGTCTCAATTCTGAACATCTATGCACGAAATGCAAGAGCACCCAAATTCATAAAAGAAACTTTACTGAAAAGCTCAAAATATTCATTGAACCCCACACAATAATAGTGGGAGATTTCAAAACCCCACTCTCACCAATGGACAAGTCATTGAAACATAAACTAAACATTAACACAGTGAAACTAAGAGAGGTTATGAACCAAATGGATTTAACAAATATCTACAGAACATTTCATCCTAAAACAAAAGAATATCCTTTGTTCTCAGCACCTCATGGTACCTTCTCCAAAATCAGCCATATAATTGATCACAAAACAACCCTCAACAGATACAAGAAGACTGAAATAATACCATGCATCTTATCAGATCACCACGGACTAAGGCTGGTCTTCAATAACAGCAAAAACTATAGAAAGCCCACATACATGGGTAAACTGAACAACTCTTTACTAGATGATACCTTGGTCAGGGAAAAAATAAAGAAATTAAAGACTCCCTAAAATTTAATGAAAATGTTGGCATATCATACCCAAACTTATGGGGCACAATGAAAGCAGTGCTAAGAGGAAAGTTCATAGTACTAAGTGCCCTGGTAAAGAATTTGGAGAGATCTTACACTGACAACTTAACAGCATACCTAAGTGCTCTAGAACAAAAAGAAGCAAATTTACCGAAGAAGAGGAGTAGAAGGCAGGAAATAGTCAAAATCAATGCTGAAATTAACCAAATAGAAACAAAGAAAACAATACAAAGAATCAGCAAAACCAAGCTGGTTCTTTAAAAGAATCAACAAGATAGATTAAACCCCCTAAACAAATTAACTCATTAATGAGGGCCAAGAGTGTATATCCAAATTAATAAAATCAGAAATGAAAAGGGAGACATAACAACAGAAACGGAGGAAATTAAAAAAAATCAGATCCTACTATAAAAGTTTATACTCAACAAAATTGGAAAATCTAGATGCAATGGAAGGTTTTCTAGACAGATGTCATATGCCAACGTTAGGTCAAGAGCAGGTAAACTATCTAATCAGGCCCATATCACACAAGGAAATAGAAGAAGTCATTAAAACTCTCCCAACCAAAAAAAGCCCAGGGCCAGATAGATTTAGTGCAAAATTCTACCAGACCTTCAAAGAAGACCTGATACCATTTTTCCTCAAACTACTCCATAAAATAGAAACAGAAGGAACACTATCTAACTCAGTCTATGAAGCCACAATTATTCTGATACCTAAACAACACAAGGACCCAACCAAAAAAAGAGAAATTCAAACCAATCTCGCTTATGAATATCAATGCAAAAATACTCAATAAAATTCTTGCAAACCAAATCTAAGGACACAGCAAAACCATCATTCACACAATCAAGTAGGCTTCATCCCAAGGATGGAAGGTTGGTTTAATATATGAAAATCCATTAATGTAATCTACTACATAAACAAAGTCAAAGGAAAAAAATCACATGATCATGTCTTTAGATGCAGAAAAAGGATTTGACAAAATACAACACCCCTTCATGGTAAAAGTATTGGAGAAAGAAGTAATTCAAGGCCCATACTTAAGCATAATAAAAGCAAACTACTGCAAACCAACAGCCAATATTGAATTAAATTAGACTTGAAGAAATCCCACCGAAATCGGGGACAAAACAAGGATGCCCACTCTCCCCATATCTATTCAATATAGTACTTGAAGTGTTACCTAGAACAATAAGACCAAAAAAAAAGCATCAAGGAGATAAAAACTGGTAAAGAAGAAATACAGGTATTACTATTTGCACGATATGATAGTATACATAAGTGACCCCAAAAATTCTACCAAAGAACTTCTCCAGCTGATAAACAATTTCAGCAAAATGGTTGAATATAAAATTAACTAAAAAAAAAAATCAGTAGCCTTCCTTTATAAAAAGGATAAACAGTCTGAGAAAGAAACTAGGGAAACAATTCCCTTCACAATAGCCACATATAGTATAAAATATCTGGAGTAACTCTAACCAAACAAGTTAAAGACCTGTATGACAGTAACTCTAAGTTTCTCAAGAAAGAAATCAAAGATCTCAGAAAATGAAGCAATCTCGCATAGTCAATGATTGGCAGAATTAACATAGTAAAAATTGCTATCTTGCCAAAGGCAATCTATAGATTTAATGCAATCCCCATCAAAATCCCAACACAATTCTTCAAAGACATGTAAAGAGCAATTCTCAAATTGATGTGGAAAGGCAAAAATACACAGAATAGCAAAAACAATACTTAACAATAAAAGAATGACTGGGGGAATCACTATTGCTGACCTCATGCTTTATTACAGAGCAATAGTGATAAAAACTGCATGGTATTGATACAAAGTCAGAAATGTTGTTCAATGGAATAGAATTGAATCCCAGAAATGAAACTTCACACTTATTGTCATTTGATCTTTGACAAAGGCACCAAAAATATATAATGGAAAAAAGAAAGTATCTTCAATAAATGGTGCTTGTCTAACTGGCTGTCTGTATGGAGAAAAATGAAAATAGATCCATATTTGTCACCCTGAACAAAGCTGAAGTCCAAGTGGATCAAGGACCTCAACATAAAACCAGATACACTGAATCTAATAGAAGAGAAAGTGGGAAAGAGCCTTGAACTCATTGGCACAGAGGGAAATTTCCTAAACAGGACTCCAATGGCTCATGCTCTAAGATCAAGAATTGATAAAGAGAACCTCATGAAACTGGAAAACTTTTGTAAGGCAAAAGACATAGCCAATAAGACAAATAAGCAACCTACAGATTGGGAAAAAATCCTCACTAAACCCACATCCTAGAGGGCTAATATCCAAAATAAAGAACTCAAGAAGATAACCACCAAAAAAACCCAAACAATCCAATAAAAAAAATGGGTTTTAGAACTAAACAGAGTAATCTCAAATGGCTGAGAAGCACCTAAAGAAATGTTCAAAGTCCTTAGGGATCAGAGAAATGCAAATCAAAACGACCCTGAGATTCCACCTTCCACCAATCAGAATAGCTAAGATCAAAACCTCAAGTAACAACACATATTGGATAGGATTTGGAGAAAGAGGAACACTCCTCCATTGCTGGTGGGATTGTAAACTGGTACAACCACTCTGGAAATCAATCTGGATGTTCCTCAGAAAATTGGAAATAGATCTACCTGAAGACCCAGCTATACCACTCTTGGGAATATACCAAGAGATGCCCTACCATGCCACAGGGGTATGCATCCCACCATGTTCATAGCAGCCTATGTGATAGCCAGAAGATGGAAACAACCTCAATGTCCCACGACAAAAGAATGGGTACAGAAAATGTGGTTCATTTACACAATGGAATACTACTCAGCTATTAAAAACACAAAATTTGCAGGCAAATGGATGGAACTAGAAAATATCATCCTGAGTGAGGTAACTCAGACCCAAAAGCACATGCATGATCTGTACTCACTAATAAATGGATAGTAGGCAGGAAGAAAGAGAGAGAGAGAGAGAGAGAGAGAGAGAGAGAGAGAGAGAGAGAGAGAGAGAGACCATAGAACTCAAAAAGCTCAACAAGCTGAAGGGCCCCAGTGAGGATGCCTCAGTCCCACTTGGGAAGGAGAAAAAAGCAATCACAGGTGCAGACAGAGGGAGGGACCTGAGATAGAAAGTGGAAGGAGCCAGGAGAAGTAGGAGGGGGAAAAGGGGAACCTGATCTGGTATTGGGTGAGGGAAAAGGACTGAAGCCCTAAGTAAGGGTCAGCAGAAAGGATGTCAACAGGCAATCTCAGGAGAAAGGTGGTTGGGGACCCCCTACCCCCAGAATGCACCAGAGACCTGGGAGGTGAGAGACTCACAGAACTCAAAAGGAGGGACCTTAGATGAAACACATCCACCTCCTGCAGGAACACAGGACATCAAGGTAGAGATGAGGTTGCAATCCCACAGTCACATCTCTACCCATAATTGTTCCTGTCTGAAAGAATTACAGGGATGGAAATGGAGAGGAGCCTGAGGAAAATAAGGTCCAGTGACAGGCCCAAAGTGGGATCCAGCTCAAGGGGAGGTTCCAAGGCTAGACACTATTACTGCGGGCTCCCAAAAGGGGACCTAGCATGTCCACACTCCAGAAGGCCCAACAAGCAGCTGAAAGAGTCAGATGCAGATATTTGCACCCAACCAAAGGACAGAAGCAGAAAAAAAAATTTTAGGACACTGAAAAAATTTAAAGTCAAATAGAGTTCTAGTTTTCCATAATGGTGGTCCCTTAGATGGAGGCAATCATTTTGGTTTTGAATATTAATGCACAACACCACAGAAATGGAATAAGTCATATGGTTGACTTGAAGAATTTTTCACATTAGTGGCCCAGCTGAGCCCTGAAGCAAGGGTATTAGAAATCATAACAAATCCACTGGGAGAGACTTCTAGGACAATTCCAAAGCCATTGCTTTGGGTCAATTAAACTTCCTCTCAGCACCATATTTTTCTACATAGAGGGACAAAGTTCAAAGGGTTGTTTATATAACACTACTTTTAAAGCCTCAAATCCAATTGACTTTTCTTTTTTCTTTCTTGTCCTTTCAAAGCTCCCTTTGCGGTACTGTGCAGCATTACTCTGTTTGTTTTTATCCTCCAATAGCAGAAGTCCTTAAATAAATTCTTAAAAACCAACATACCAACAAATAAATAAATTAAAACTCAATGACTATAAAGAGTACACAGACTAACCTGCTTAATTATTAACAGGTAAACAGAATACACTTCTGAATTATTTATTTAATTGCCTTTAAAGAAAATTTATGAATTTAGAATATGTGCCCTTTCTGAGAAATCAAAAAATAATTATTTAAAAATATTTAAGTCATTTTAATAATACAAATTTAAACACACCAAATAGGCTTAAATACTTTCACAAATACTTAAGAGTAGAATACAATTTTCAGATTTCAAACATTACTAAAACTCCTTCTCCTGGAACTCTCCCTAATCTCTCATATAATTGATTTCAGAAGAGTTGAGCAGAATGAGCACAAGTATTTAGTATTTACTGATTGATAAGGGTTTGGAAACAATCATTTATTAAACACTCGTTTCTAAACATGCTGGAAGGAAGACATGATTATAAAATGGGAGAATGTTAAAAATAACTTTGAACTTATAATACATAAAAAGATAACAATTAGTAGACAAAATCACCACTTTCTTGGGCTACGCCAGATCAGTTAGCAGACTGAAGAATGGCTGCTTCTGGACACAGGGACACTGAATTTCAAGGAACATGGTTAAGTTGTCTAGTTATACTACAAGTAAAAACAAAACAAAACAAAAAACGTTTTCTTTTGATCCATTCCACTGAAGTCCAAGATAGTGTATTACCATCTCTGCTTTGGTAATTGGGACTTGTATGTCTACTTTTTGTTCCAAAGATTTACATGGCCTTCACAGCATATCTTACTTAATCATTTGGGGTAGGCAGTCATAAGGGATAATAAATAAAAACCAAAGACATTTTTCAAGACAAAAGTGCATGTAATCATAAAATTGTTTTCTGGTACCTACATGAAAGCTTCTTGTATTTCATTTTTCTCCAGAATTCTAAATACTTAAGACATAGAGACTGGGCTGACTAACATGACCCCATAGCATGCAAGGGATGTTCAAAGCTACCTTTTGAAGTGATCCTCCTAATACTGTTCTCTGTTCTTTGTGGTGTATAAAAGCAATTTTGCTTCATTTAGTCTTGGGTCAAGGTTAAATATTCTACTTTTAGGTCAACTGTATCACAAGTATTTTGAGAGTTAAAACAAAATGGGACTTACAGATCACTCCATATTTTAAATAAAAGAATGTCTTAATTTCATAACTCTCAGAAGGACCAGGATCAGAGAAAAAGCTACGTAGTTGTCATTTTTTAAATGTAAAAATTAAATGATGACAGAAAATAAATTAGCAGTCACTTCTTTAGAGTCTGTGCAAGTCTGTACTTTTACTTCCCTCAGACTCGCACAAACTCTAGAAAGAGGATCATCTCTCACAGTGGACTGGTGTAAACACAGCTAAGAGGCTAGGCCATCTGCTGAAAGTCCTCTCCCAGGGTTCTTACCCAGTCTGACTGTGAACTTCACTCTTCTGGGCCATATATTACACCACATAAAAAGTTCCCAGGATTTATGAGCTAATGTTCTCCACAGACTTGCCTTTGTATTTAACACAAGTTTACCTCTATACTACAATGGATGAAGCACTCACAGCACTTTCCCAGGTAAATTCATTGGGGGGATTGTAAATTGTTACCAAGTTGGTACCATATTTGATCACTGACAGTTGTATACCATTATAAATTTGTCATAGTGCCCCAGATGGAAAAATAAGATACTATCTCAATAATTGTTGAGGCACACAATAAAACTGACCACATAATATCCTTTCTGGAAACTGTTCTGAAGGGACAGATTATCAAATGATGTACATCCTAAAGTCTGGTGGAGGAATAAAATGGATGCACAATCTTATGATAAAAGTTAGCTGCCATTAGTAATTTGTCTGGAGAAATGTACAGAGTATAGGATTGTTCCATTTCTCTAGGCTTAAATTGTATCTATAAAATAAAATATTAAAGTTAAAAAACATGGTTAGTTAAAGCAGGTAGATTATATCAGGGGTCAAAGACTCCACTGTGAGAACTTCCTCGGCATGCCCTGCTCCCTGACAGATTGCTGCCAGAGAATGACCAACGTTCAGCACAGGATTTGCCTCAAGTGAATCAGCCTTTATATACTGAATAGATTCCTGAAGAGCAGAGGCCAATACCAAAAATAAATCGCATCCATATGGTTTAGAGGATTTAGCTATAAAATTCAATCCACTTAACTTTCATTGCATTTCTCACTACATATAAATGCAAACAAGCAGATACTAACAAGCCACAAATAAACAAGGGGAAAATGGGAGAGAGCATGCAAACCCCTAAAAGATAAGACACACAGGAAGAAAGTTTTACAGAAAGCCAGTGGACAAACAGACATAAGACAACATAATGAAGACCCTTTGCAAAAGAAGTGGGGGTCTTCTATATCTGACATAGTGACATCAAGGGAATAGTTAAAGTAAAGTATAAGAATTTTGCAGTTTTAAGCCAAATGTCGCTGAGATAAAACTGTAGGTAATGTGTTGGATTAAATTAAATTTTCATTTATATATTTTAAGGTTTAATAATTTCCTATACTTTTTGTGTTTAAAAAAAACCTCTGAATATTTTCTGGTTCAAAGTTAATTTCCTTTGCATGCCCCAGTTTTCAGTCTTCCACCATTTCTGTATAGCCTCCTCTTTACAGTCCTCCCTAGAGTGGTACAATGGTGACTCTGAACCAGATCTAGTTTTGCTCTGTGCAGTTACCTTTTTCTTTGATAATGTAGAGCTTCGTCCTTTTACTTCTGTGTTGATCTAAACATGCCATTTTCCACATATCGTCCATCTTCATACACATGTGTGTCTGTGTGTGTGTGTGTGTCTGTGTGTGTGTGTGTGTGTGTGTGTGTGTGTGTGTGTGTGTGTATTTTGCCTCTATGAGGCTGACATTAGTTGAAACTGCAGGCTTTGGAATGATTTTTAGCCACCTGAGTCTTGCTCACTAGAAGTCCTAATTTCTTGTTACATGCTGTCGTAGTTGGGGTTTCAACTGCTTTGATAAAACATCATGAGCAGGAAACTATTTGATGAGGGAAAGCTGTATTTCAGCTCATGCTCAGGTCAGATTACCTACTGAGGGAAGTCAAACTAGGAGCTCAAGGCAGGA
This sequence comes from Mus musculus, assembly GCF_000001635.26. Classification (NCBI taxonomy): domain Eukaryota; kingdom Metazoa; phylum Chordata; class Mammalia; order Rodentia; family Muridae; genus Mus; species Mus musculus. Next base: position 43,011,059 of record NC_000082.6, on the reverse strand, counting down.
ACCTGAAGGCAGGAACTGAAGCAGAGAACAAGTAGGAATGCTGATGGTGAGTATGCAGTCTATGGCTTGCTAACCTGTTTTCTCTGCAGCCAGGACAAGGGACCTAGGGGGAACACCAACAATGGGCTGGGTCTTCCTACATCCATCACTAATTAAGAAAATATCACACAGGTTTGTCCACAAGCCAATATGATGACATTTTCAGAACTGTAGTTCGCTCCTCTCACAGAACTTGTACCAAGTTACATAGAAAAGAAGCAAAAGCAGTCAGGACAAATATCAGTAGTAATGTCTCTTAATCTGTATTCTCACTATCGCCCCAGATTTACTTGAATGCTCATTTTCCTTAAATTTTCCAGTTCACTCACTATTTTCTGGGTAAAAATCTGCATCAATAGGAAGCAAGGTGCAGGTAGTGGCTTTTAATGATGTTTGGTCTTGGGACCAAAAAACAATCACTAATACTGAATACCCTGAAGTTTTACTTCAATGCTTTTCTTTCTCTACTCTTCCCTTACTTTTACCTGTACTATGCAGGTCTTTGCTTTCATTCATACATGTAATTAATTTAGTTCAGATACACCAACATTTCTATTTATAGATTATTGATCAATTATTTGAAAATCTAGGAAAACATGCATAAACTAATCTCATGCCTTGTTACCACTAACACTCTCACACAACCAACATTCCTAAATTTACACACACACACACACACCAAAAAAAAAAAACAACCCACCAACAACACCACCCCTTTTCCTGTAACTGCCACGTTATAATCTTTATTAGCCAATCTGCAGTTTTGAACTTGCTCTTCTAAAAGATACTTCTTGACCACTCTCTAACAATTAACTTTCTCGTTATTCAGTTACCAACTGAAACTGCACCAAATAAGTCTACCCTGCTATGTGACTTTTGTTAGCCAATTCACTTGTAACTTCCCACCCTTCCTTCTAGGTTATAACTACCATTTTTAAAAATCATAAACTTATTCACTGTCTAGGTCGCTTATTAGAGATGCCATGTGTCTTGTTCATTGCCTATGCACTCTCTATGTCATGCCTGGCACATAGTAAGCACTCAAATACCTGAATAATGAATAAATGAATACAGAGAAGTTATTAGGACATTAATATTCAAGTCATAAAGACTTATTAAGCACCTAAAATGCACAAAGTAAATTTTTAGTTAATCTTAGGCTGATGAGTGTACTGCCCCTAATATGCGAAAAAAGTCCAAGATTAATTTGAGGGAAAAAGTAGAATGCTATAGAATCAGACCCAAAATGACTTGACATATAAAAAGAACAAGCATTATTTCTCTCAACCATCCCTCCTTCCATATTCCCCCACTACACTTCTAATAAGTCACCACATCCTTTTATGATGCCAAGGAGAACTGTTGAATGAAATTGTAAAAGCAGTAGCAGTGACAATCATTTCACACCTTTACTAAAAAATGATAAATCAATTCCCACAAAACATGGAAGACTGGGGGTGTTGTACCATGCAAATTCAGTTTTTTTCTGTGTAACACACAGATATAATACTTTCCCCCTGACTTTATTATGACCCAAATGTTTCCACAACCTGAGATGTGAGTCTCCTGAGCCATAAAATAACAACCTTTTCCTGTGAGAGGCCAAATAACGACTGTAGGGTTTTGGATCATACAATTTTCTTCTCAGCTCTTCAACCACCATGATAGTCTGGCAGTAAAACCATAGACAAACAAGTATGGCTGTATCCTAATACAATTCTGCTGGATGGACCAGCTAGAGACTGCGGCACCTGGGGATCCATCCCATAATCAGCCTCCAAACGCTGACACCATTGCATACACTAGCAAGATTTTGCTGAAAGGACCCAGATATAACTGTCTCTTGTGAGACTATGCCGGGGCCTAGCAAACACAGAAGTGAATGCTCACAGTCAGCTATTGGATGAATCATAGGGCCCCCAATGGAGGAGCTAGAGAAATTACTCAAGGAGTTAAAGGGATCTGCAACCCTATAGGTGGAACAACATTATGAACTAACCAGTACCCCACAGAGCTCGTGTCTCTAGCTCCATATGTATCAGAAGATGGCCTAGTTGGCCATCAGTGGAAAGAGAGGCCCATTGGTCCTGCAGACCTTATATACCTCAGTACAGGGGAATGCCATGGCCAAGAGGTATGAGTGGGTGGGTGGGGGAGTGGGTGTGGGAGGGTGTGGGGGACTTTTGGGATAGCTTTGGAAATGTAAATGAAATAAATACCTAATAATAAAAAAAATGTTTGAATGTAGAACTAGAGTGCAAATTTCAGATTTCTATATGTACAATTGCTAGCACAGTACTGTTTATTTCTTAATTATATGTAAAAATAAGTAAGACAATTGAAATGAAGAAAAATACATGCTTACAGAAAACAGCATAATAAAAACACTCCTATGGGAAAAAAAAAAAGAAAGAAACAAGACATGGGAAGATCCTCAGACCTTGACTGAACGGATCAGTGAGTAATCCAGAATAAAGACAGGAGGATTTAGAATCAGACTTTAATAAGATGGGGTTCAAAAAAGACCAATTGTAGAAACTCAACTTATGTCTTATGTACACTGCTTTATATGAAATATAAGTGTGTGCATGTGTGTGTGCAAGTGCATTGTGTGATAAAGGACATTATGGGATACGTCGATCCCTAAGGTTATGTTTGTATATGTCACCTAATCCAGCAATCAATTTATTAATTGCTACCACCATTTTCTACTCTCTGTTCTACCTATAGCATCTGTAGTAAATGCCACTGCCAATCAACTTCATGGAGCTTACAACCCAACCATTCAGAATAACCAATAAACTGCACTCTACAGTCTGTCATATAATGTGATATTTTATCTGTGCTAGCTATATCAATCTCTCAACTACAGTGTCAAAATATGGGTTTTTTAGCTTCAACTGGGGTCTTGCAGAAATGCCAAAGCTATAACATGTAAATGTAAAGTTTATCATTAAAGTTATATCAGCATGTTCTACCATAGTATCTTTTAAAATAAAATGAGAAAAACATAAGAAAATTTAGATAATATAAAAGTCTGCTTCAGTTGAATTCTGTATTCAGTAAAAGAAAACACTTGAGACTCCTAGTAAAGGGAAACCTTGAGATGTTTGAAATATCCATTCGAAATAATGGGAACATTTAGGTAATTGTCTGCTCAAAACAAGGATCAAGCTTTTTGAGGTCATAAAATGCTTGACCTTCCCAAGTATGATGAATGCAAAAAGCTTACCACTAAATTACACAATAGATGGTAAGATTGTTGAATCTATCTGGAAAATAACATTTCAAAAGCTCCATACACTATCTGATTCATTAAAGAAATAATTAGAGAGACGATTTTCCCTAAAATGAAGGAGAATCAAAAATGTGATATTCGCAAAAGAGGATGAAGTGTTCTCATCTTTCTGTGGAACATGAATAGGGTTATTAGCTCTGCTCTTGCTATGGGCATTCATCATGGTGAAGAAAAGCATTTCCAAAAGAACACAGCTTTGCTGATCCTGGGTTCCTGATAATATCCCATGATAGAACAGGAGCTTTCACACACAATCGAACTGACAGTCATTTACTCTGCACTCAGAAAAGCCAAAAGTAGAGTACAAGTCATAAAGTGCCAAAATTAAGGCTAAGTGCAAACCTCTCAACTTCACACCCATTTACATGTGAAAAACAAAAATGCCCTGTGCAGTGAGCTGAAGGGGAGAGCAGAATGGGGCTGGAATGATTTATCTGCCTCAGCTACAGCTCATCTGCTGCACTGAAAAGATTAAAACTAACTTTGCTCAAGAGTTGAGTCCCCTTGGTACAATCTGTCTAATCACCCAACTCTCTACAGTCTTTTCTCTCTCTTCTCTTAAACTGTCCCTCCCTCCCTCCCTCCCTCTCGCTCTCTCCATTTTTTCTAAATACAAGATGTATAATATTATGTTACCTTGAATGATATTATTCTTCAAAAAACTGCATATTATTGGCACAATAACACAAACAGGTGTGTCATCCACTAAAAGAATAAGAGAAATGGGATTCAAATGAATTGCTAAATACATAAATCATATACATCTTCTATATGGCAATAACGGCAGGCAGTAACTATAAGCAATTCTAAAGCTGGCATAAAGGTCTCAATGAAACTTAGGAAAAGGACGAGTTACAGACCACTCTGTCTCATACTTCTTTTAAAACCAGAGATATTCAGTATAATTTTGCTAATAAAAGTGAAATAAGTTGGTATAAAAGATTTTTTAAAAGTGTCTTTAGAAGAAATACCAGAGTGAGACAGAAGGTTTGATGCCTCCAAAGATCCCATGCCCACAAATCCCCAGGTAACTGGCATGATATACAAAGACACAAAGCCTGAAGCCACTGAAGGCGAAAAAGAACAAATGCACCCTAGCTTAGTATTCCCCACTCAATTTAGAAAAGTCTACAGAACAGCCTGGAGATACTGCAGAAAGCTATAGATCACCTTAGGGCTGTGGGTAAAAGTCATGTGAACTCTTAGAACCAGTGATGTGTCAGAGAACCTTACAAAACAGCATTTCCCTATTTAGAACCAATATCTAACATCCAATCCCTAACACCAATGAGAGCATCAAGCATGAGAACAATCAGGAGTGCTCAGTAAACAGAGGAAGATGCTGTATTAAAGGATGGAAGAAAATGGTTAAGCACCTTGCAAGGACTCAAGAAAAAAACATCACTATACAAAAAGCCCTGCACAGAACATATGTGTGTATACGCATGCAGCCCCAGTAATTGTAAAGAAGAGCCAGAAGGACCACACCTGATTCAAGACAAACAGAATACATAGTCACTTCTATGTCTGCTTTATCTATATACCAAAAACAGCTTAAATATTAAAAACAAAATTAGTTTCATACTACCTTCACAAGTAGAAAATCATCTATTCCTCAAAATAAGGAAAAATGTTTATATTAATAAAATACATGCAATACATAGGAAAATATGTTTGCAAAATAGGTAATAAGCAAAAACTTTATGTTTAGATAACATAACTTAAAATAAAGGATATGCATTATAATTTTAAAAATTGTTTTAAATGATTAAAATATTATTGGAAATTAAAGTTGCTTAGGCAAAAGAGTATGGGTAGATGTTAATCCATAAAGAAATAAAACTGAAGTACGAAAAAGATAAACTTTATTTCCCATTTCTGTCACCTCCAATTTAAAGTTCTGCCAGTATCTATAGCTTCAGAAAAGACTAAACAAAGGAAACTGAGACACATTTAGACAACTATTTTCTATTCAATTTTAAAGTTTAAACTCATCAATTCAAATATGGTGGCTTTCCTACATGCACACAAAGGAATGTTTATAAGAATGTTTATTTTAATACTGACTGCAATAAAAACACCAAAAAGAAAGAAATTAGATGAAGGTTGCAAGAGGCAGGAATGGAAAGTAAGGATGCAGTGGGAAAGGCAGGATGGAAGGGAAACCAGGGGTAGAGGGGGGGGGGGGAAGGAAGGCAATGCAAGAAACAGCACAGGAGAGGAAATGAGAAACACAGGTTATGTCCATCACTGGAACTAGAAACCTGTAGTTCCGTAAGACAGTTAGAGTCTCTAGCAGCTAACTGCTGAGGTCTATCTGTACTAACTGATGATTATGAATGACTATACTACCAAATAAGGTCAAAGTATGTTCACTAGGCCCATCTGTTGTCTTTCTCTTAGTTAGAATTGTCCACATCATTTATAGAGTAGGTGGTTTTAAGCAACTCAATCTTTGTCTGCATAATATATGAAGACATATCTAAAACAGTATTTTCAGCTGGGTAAGCACCTGGTGAGGGGGGACGGAGGCAGTGCATCTCTATGGGTTCTAGTGTAGTCTGGCTTCATAGCCATTCCCAGGCTAGCCAAGGTTACACAGAGCTACCCTGTCACTTTCACTTTGGATAGCCATCCTCAAGAAACATATTATAGGGATATGAGTGTCTACTGTGCACTGGACAATTTCTGATATCTTGAAAGCAGACTTGATATTACCATATTACTTCCTACCATCTGGTTGACTTTCACATAGTGCCTACTTTGTGTGGCACCAGTGCCAAGCTGAGCTATGGAAAACATGACACCATTGAGCGAAATATAGTAATACCAAATTTTAAAACTCTATGCTACCTCAAATTGGTGGTTACCCTGCTATCTGAAAATGTTTGCCATGACTATGTTTTCCCTTAAAATTTTAAATAAATCATGCTACCCTAGGTGCTTTCTGTTGTACTCACACCTGCAGCTCCCAAGGGTATAGAGTAGAAACCTTGAAGTTGTGAGGAGATATGATTTATATAACATTCAAGTTTATAAAACTGCATGAAGTGTTTATGGACATATATATGCCTAAAGACATAAGCAAAACAAAGATAATCAAAATGTGTACTGAGGCATACACAGTAACCTTGAGAAAGTGGTTGTTTTCAGAAGTAAAATGATAGAAATGTAAAGAGCAGGCAATTATTTACACAAGAAGTTATAAAAAAATTATCTCAAGAAAGTATACCAAATGCTACCATTTTAAAAATGTGAGTGATATGTACTTGATATTTATTATTTTAATTCTGTCTTTATATATTCTTGAAATACTTCAGACAAAATGAGAAGCATTGTGTTTTCAAAGCTTTGTGTAGGCACTTCTTTAACACATCACTCTAAATCCCAGGACCTATGGTTACTGTTAGATCTGCTCCCAGTTTCCAGTCAGCATCATTAGCATGTAAAGAAGACATGGCCTCAGGAAATAGGAAAGCAACACACAGGACAACAGCAAAGAAAGGAGACAATAAAAGATCAGGAGATAAATGAATGAGAGAACGATGCACCAACCAACTTCATAACCGAGGTGAACAAGCAAATTCCTCTCCACAGCCACCTTCCCAAGACCAAGCCACAGAGAAATAGCACCTGAACAACGAACATCAGACAGAAGGAACCTTGAGTCCATAATAAGAAAATCCTTGGGCACTTCTTTTCCACCAAGCATATAGAATAAGACCAATACCAATACTACTCAGATTAGTCCAAATACTACAGAGGCAGGTAACTGAGGATTGGTGACTGATGGTCAAGAAAAGGATTTTGTTTAAAATAAAAGTATGACTGTAATCAACTAATAGACAATAACTAAAATCATGGGAATGGCTAAGATCAAAAAGAAACTAAGATAGAAGATAAGAGGTTAAAGAAAAGAAAACAGAGGTTAGAGGATAGGAGACATCTAGGTTGTTTCCAGCTTCTGGCTATTATTACAAATAAGGCTGCTATGACATGGTGGATGGAGCATGTGTCCTTGTGATATGATGAAGCATCTTTTGGGTATATGCCCAGGAGTGATCTAGCTCAGTTCTCAGGCAGAACTATTTCCAACTTTCTGAGGAACCACCAGATTGATTTCCAGAGCAGTTGTACCAGTTTGTAATCAAAATGTACACTCATACAATAGAATACTACTCAGCTATTAAAAACCAAGACATCACAAAATTTGCAGGCAAATGGATGGAACTAGAAAATATCATCCAAAAGGATACACATGGTATATACTCACTGATAAGTGGATATTAGCCAAAATTTTCAGAATACCCATGATGCAATTCACAGACCACATGAAGCTTAACAAGAAGTGAGGCTGAAGTGTGAATGCTTCATTCCCACTTAGAAGGGGGGAAAATAATCATGGGAGGCAGAGGAAGGGAGGGATCTGGGTGGGAAAGGGGAAGGGGGGAACCACTAGCAAGTTAAGACTCCAGGGATGCAAGAGGTTCCTAGGATCCAATGGGAATAACATTAGCCAAAATGGCCAACAGCAGGGAGACAGAACCTGAAGAGACACCTCCAGTTGCTGGAGACACCCACCCATCTCAAAATTTTTAACCCAGAATTGTTCCTGTCTAAAGGAAATACAGAGACAAAAAATGGAGCAAAGACTGAAGGAAAGGCCATCCAGAGACCGCCCCACCTTGGGATCCATCCCAGGCGCAGACACCAAACCCTGACTCTATTGCTGATGCCAACATGAGTTTGCAGACAGGAGCCTAGCATGGCTGCTCCCTGAGAGGCTGTCAGCACCTGACAGACAGATGCAGATATGTCTGAGCTCACATAGTCTGAGTTCAGGGATCCCTATACAAGAGTTGTGGGAAGAACTGAAGGAGATGAAGGGGATGGTAACCCCATAGGAAGATCACTATCAACTAACCAGACCTCTTAGAGATCCCAGGGACTAAGCCACCAACCAAAGAGCATACATGGTCTGAGCCCCGCCATGCTACATATGTAGTAGAAGACTGCCTTGTTTGGCCTCGGTGGGAGGGGAGAGGAGGGGAGAGGAGGGAGAGGAGGGGAGGTACCTGGTCCTGTGAAGGTTTGTTGCCCCAGAGAAAGGGAATGCTAGAGATATGAGGTGAGAGTGGATAAGCAGGTAAGTGGGTGGGTGAGTGGGTTGGTGTATGGATGGGTGGGAGAGCACACTCTTAGAGGCAAAGGGGAGGGGGGAGGGGTGGGGAGGTTGTGGAGGGGGCAGGAATGGGGAAAACATTTGAAATGTAAATAAATAAAATAATTAATATTAAAAAATAAAATGCAAAAAAAGAAGTTAGAGGCAAGGAAGGAAAGGGGTGAGGGATGACATCTGCTCATTGAGTACACATATATGAACTCTAGATGTTATCATCCGTATTAATTTCCATGAAATATTAATGGCCATTGATCTTCTCACTCCTTAAATCTTTAATAGCCTTATTGTTTTTTTTCTCAAAAAGAGCTATATTCTCTCATAAATATTGCTCAAATATTTATATTGTTTCCCAATAATTTCCCAAGTAGACGATTTCTATTTATTTTCTTAATTTGAAACATGGGAACTATGCTGGAGCAAGAAGCGGACAGCAGAGAGAGGTTTGGTATGTCTTATGGGGAAGAAGATTCCAACTGAATATCAGTTTTCTCCTGTCTACCACAGGCCCAACTATTCCTAGTTCTAAATATCTCTCTAATATATTCTACAGAGAAAAAAATGGGGGTCTTAGGGTTTTTTTGTTGCTGTGTTGTTGTTGTTGTTGTTGTTAAGAGCTATGCTTCAAACAATAAAAAAGACAAAGAACGGCAAATAAAAACATCCAGAGATAACTGACACTACTGTGAAACTAAAAAACCTGAATCATCCTCAACTCTAAATTAACCGGCCTTGGTGCATGTTTAATCCTCCTAACATATAATCCTGAGTCCATTTAATGACCTCAGCTAGCTTGTTAGGCTTTAATAAAACAGACATGCTGAGTGATCTCTCATCTCTTTTGTGCATATCTCCCAGTCCCTGATAACTATTATCCTGCTCTTTACTTCCATGATCAACCAGCACATATCCCACCTCTGAATGTGGTCATTTCTGAATGTGTTGCTTACTCTTCCTGTGCCTGATTTTTTTAGTTCATATTTGCTAGGTCTCTCTATAAAAATTGCAGAATTCCACACTTTTTAATGATTGAATACTATTCTATTTTGTACTTATATTACATTTTCTTTATCAATGTATTTACTGATTAGCTGTTGCATAGTGGATTTATTGATGTTATGGTGATAGAAAAACTTGGTATTCTATGGCACAGCAGGATTAATATAATTAACAATGCTAGATATGCTATACATATTTCGAAATAGAAGAAATAAATTTGAATGTGTTCAAGATAATGAAATGATAAGCTGAAAATGGTATATCTACAAATGAGATATCCATGAAACATGACATTATAGCTCATAAAGTTATACAATCATCCATGAAAAAATGAGTATATCAAAATTGCAATGTCACAGAGAGAGTGAACATATAGTATTCATCTGGTCATTGCTATCTAACCTCAAATGTATGGTTACTGAATGGTTGTTACAAAAGCCTGTAAGACTAAAAATCTGAGTTTTACTTCTAAATACTGTATTTCTAGAGATTTTATTGTAAAAATTGGAATATAGACAGAATGCCTATTATACCATTTTATATATTAACATTTATATATAATTTTAGAAAACATATACATTACTAGATTATTCCTTTTACAAATTCAGGTATTTTTATAGTACTCTAGTACCCCAAAAGGGTTTAGCAGAGCATTTAAAGGCAAAATTATGAATTTTAATAAATACATTCAAAGATATATATTATATATTAATTTAATTAACAATAATGCTATACATATCTGGGTATCAAACATTCCTGTGTTGTCAGGCTTATGCAGCAAGTCCCTTTACTCACTGACCACCATGCTGGCCACTGGTCCTTAATTTTAAAAGGTATAAGAATCAGGAAAATATGGATTAAACTACAATATGACTGAAAACACATCGAATTACATGAGAATATATTCCAGAAAAGAAAACTGTTACAATTAAAATGAGTTATTAACAAATAACTGCAGGAAACCTTGAAAATTAGATATAAAAGAAACAATTAAGAGACACATGAAAATGCTGAACAATTACACATGCTAATACTAATTTCAAGGGATTTGTTATAGAGAGAGAGTCAGGCTCTAAAAATCCCAAGGATTCTGAATAAAATGCAGACTTATACAGAAGAATATGAGTACAGCCCAAATAAAGTCTCTAAATTTCATCTGCTTGATCACACCTCATAAGACAAATGGGAAACTGGAAAGAAAGAAAATATTTGTCAAAGTAAGATCCTTCTGCTCAAAGACTGGATCTGCCATCTAGTTGGGTGGCTAGTATGTATCTGTACTTTTATCTCACATTCTCCCAAATTGCCTTTTGCCCTTATCCCAGTAATATTGTAATATAACATTTCTATGAAACAAATGCTCGCAAGAACAACAACGAAAAAAATATATAAAATACTCAAAGACTACAATTCTCCATAGCTCTAATGTCAGCATAGAAACTGTTTCAATTTCTGTTCGTGCTATAATTCTTGTTTTTACTGTATGTATAATATAAACATGTACTGCTTGTAGAACCAAAGCAGAGATTGTATGATGCCCCACAAAACTCCATATTAGATAATTAATGAATCCCAGACAATTCTCAGGCTAATTTTGTTAGAATGTTGTAATCTTGCCATGGAACAGTTCTGGTTAGTTTGTCAACTTGACAGAATCCATAATCACCTGCAGTAGTGTCAGTGAAGACTGTCTTCATCAGATTGACCTACGTGGAAGTTAGGCTGCATTGATTGTTTTAATTGATATATAAAGACCCGTCTAAAAGTGGGCAGCACCATGCCCTGGTCTGAGGCTGTGGGCTGTATAAGCAGCAAGAAAACTGAGCACTAAACTTGCATGCATTTTTCTGTCCCTGCTCTTGATTGTTGGTATGATGTTTTCAGCTCCTGCTGCCTTGACTTCCTTGCTATGAGAACCTGTGAGTTAAAATAAATCCTGTATCCCTAAGTTTCTTTCTGTCACAGTATTTTATCACAGCAACAAAAATGAAAGTAGTGCAAATATTCATTTTTACATAAAGTATACTCTTTCAATATGATTGAAAACAATTCGCCAAAGGTATTTAGGTTCAAAATTAATCCTTCCAAAATCATTCGGTCAAGAAGAGTAGATGTAAACCTCTGTCTAAATAGATAAGGGCAACAAAAAAATCATTGAAGAACTAGATGTTTCTTTTGTAGCAGTACTTAAAAATATTTCATCAGACTTGGTAATTTATATTACCAAACTACTCAAATATGACCCAACTATAATTTGATACAAGTTACAAAGACCAAAAAAAAAAAAGTCACACAATGTGAACTAGAGGAAAGTTATTGCTATATTAAAATTGTCAAGCAACTTCTAAAGTAGATCAATTGCTTTCATAATATCTTCAGAACAAAATGTTCTGAGAACAGATCTGATAGGAAGAGCCAAAAAATTGGAAAACATTCACTACCAATTTACTGCAGTCACCCATAAACTATTACAAGAACATTATGTATCAGGGTTCAAGCCAGCAAGCTATTAAGGCAGGCTGCCCTGGTGTCTTTTCATTTTACTTTAATACCACCAAACCATTAATAACTCTTAAGAGACGTACAGTTACATTGAAGTGATCTTATCATGTAATCAATATTTCAAACATCCAAGTGTTCTGAGGTGAGCTCTGTTTCTTTTTTGTTTCTTCCTGGTCAATGTCATTCCACTTTTACAAATGTCATCTTTTTTTTTTTTTTTGGTTTTTCTTGTCCAAATCATGCTTTCATCTTGGAAAAATATCAATCTAAATAGTGCTAATTGCAATAGTTAATGAATGCCAAGACAACTAGCACCCTTGGCCTCATTGCTACTTCATGTGTCTCTGTTCATAAGAAGATCAAAGAACAAAAGATGCAAAGGAAAATGATTTTAAAAGTGAGATGCCACATGTGTGTATGTGTATGTGTGTGTGTGTGTATTGTGTATCCATAGGTGTGTGTGTGTGTGTGTGTGTGTGTGTAATTTTGACTTTTGAAAATGTTATAACACAGCCTTTCTCTCCCATTTCAAGGACTGGAATGGTACACTGATTAACCCAATGATCTATACTTTTAGCTCAGCAGTCACTATTTCCCTTCCTGGCAGGAATTCATGGCAAATGAGACATCTTTCTGTCTCCATAAGGGAACTATATTAGTAGATGTAAAGTTCATACAAAATAACAAATCCCCCAGATTTTTGCATATATGAATCAGTAATTGTTCAATATTTGGTTGATAACACTGGGCACTCCCCAAAATTTTTAGAAATAAACAGAATTAAACTAGAGTAAAATTATTGGGGTAAAAATGTCACTGAAAAATATTTCTTACCAATATAAAACTAAAATATATAATATATAGCTCTACCTACAAATAAATATTCATATATTTGAAGAATTACATAGTATATGTGCATGCATGTGGATCAATACTCAGATGGCACATATGTGAATTCATATTCACACATGTACATACCCAATCCAACCAATATAGATGATCGTTAAGTAGATCATATATACCTAGATAGATCAGTGCAGTGACAGACAGATGGTACCTTCTAATTTAGAATGATAATAGGCATACACTATTCTTCATTATTACTGTGTTCACAAATTTCAGTATAATATATATAAAACATAGCATTTATTCACCATATATATGTTAAAGTAAGAGGAATAGATAAAAAAATGTGGTACATTTACACAATGGATTACTACACGGCAATTAAAAATAATAAATTTATGAAATTCTTAGGCAAATGGATGAATCTGAAGGATATCATCCTGAGTGAGGTAACCCAATCACAAAAGAACACACATGATATGCACTCACTGATAAGCGGATATTAGCCCAGAAACTTAGAATACCCAAGATGCAATTTGCAAAACACATGAAACTCAAGAAGGAAGACCAAAGTGTGGATACTTCATTCCTCCTTAGAATGGGAAACAAAATACCCATGGATGGAGTTACAGAGACAAAGTTCAGAGCTGAGATGGAAGGAAGGACCATCCAGAAACTGCCCAAACAGGGGATCCATCCCAAATACAACCACCAAACCCAGACACTATTGCATATGCCAGAAAGATTTTGCTGAAAGAACCCTGATATAGCTGTCTCTTGTCAGGCTGTGCCAGTGCCTGGCAAATACAGAAATGGATGCTCACAGTCATCTATTGGATGGAACACAAGGACCCCCCAAGGAGCTAAAGGGTTCTGCAGCCCTATAGGAGGAATAACAATATGAACTAACCAATACCCCCCAGAGCTGTGTTTCTAGTTGCATATGTAGCAGAGGATGGCCTAGTCGGCAGCCATCAATGGGAGGAGAGGCTCTTGGTCTTGCAAAGTTCATATGCCCCAATACAGGGAAATGGCAGGGCCAGGAAGTGGGTGTGGGTGGGTTGGGGAGCAGTGGGTGGGTATAGGGGACTTTCAAGATAGCATTTGAAATGTAAATGAAGAAAATATCTAATAAAAAAGGAAAAATACAAATTCAATAGTTCAAAATTTCAGAATCCTCAAAATGTAGTCGTGGGAAAGCACTATGAAAATATGCTTTTGTGCTTCCTCAACAGTTAACTCAGTTTACATTGCATACTTCCATGATAGTATATTATGCTATATTTATACTTCTTGATCCACTGCAATGAAAGCTTCTATATCAAAGTGTTATTTTTACCATGTTTCTTGAAAAATGTTGATGACCTGGTTGAAAATTACTTTACTTACCTATCATGCTGAAAGAATATGTTTATTTAAATACTAGTCTGTATTTTCATTTCCCATTGTCTTAAAAAACCTATAATTTCTTGTTTTATGTTCTTTCCCGTAATCCTGTGAAACTTATCACACCTCAATCCAGTTTTGAATAAAATAATAAGCCATGGGGTCTACCTGCAATTGTGTGTTGGGCATCTGAGAGCATCATACAGCAGAAGCACAAGGGGGCACAGGTAGCCTCTCCACATCTCCTCATGCTGTTTTCTTAAATCAGACCTACCAGCCATGATGCCATTCAAAGACCCAACAGGATTTGACTGGAATATCTTTTTCCTCCTCAAGCCCTTACTGGTGACAGCAAATTTTCAAGTTTGCATGTGTGACAGTATAATGAGCTTGTTTTGTCTTCTCTTGTTTTGTTTCTCTAGATTCTGTGACATGATGCTTAAGTCAATATTCTAATGAGAAAAAATAAAAAATAAAAAAACAAAAAAAAGGCACAGACCAGAAAAGACACAGGAATCAGTGTTTGTTTTCCATGACAGACACTGACTTAGACACTGGACTATGAGTTCCACTGCAACAACCTTCTCATTTGTTGTTGCTAAGTTTCCTAGCAGAGAAAAACCTAGAGAACTCTATGTTCTACAGGAAAATCCCAAGTACATACTTATGGAACCGATGCTCACAATCATCTAGTAGTTAGACCTGGGACCTGAGAATGAAAAGCAGTTTCAATGGTGGGAACATTCTCTGTCCTTCCACTTCTAGAGCTTTTCTAAACAAAGTTGTGAAATGGCCACAGACGAGCAGAATTGGCAATCAACATGTGTCACTAGAATGCTCTCAGGAGCAAGAACTTGAAAATGTATACATGGGCCAGATGACTTTGCTCAGTGGCAGAGTGCTTGCATAATACATAAATACCCCAGTCTCAATGCACAGCATTGAACTTGTGGCTTATAATCTAGGGAAAATTTTTACTGAAAAGTATGACAATCTTAATGTTGTGGGAGAAATACTCAACAAAACCGACTAACACCCCCCCAATCTTCTTTACAAGGGAATATAAACAATCAACAGTAACAATAATTTCCTCTTTTAGAAGAAACCTATGAGAACATTGTCATATTTTATGAAAGGTTATTCTGTTACTAATAAGCAGGCACTTGGAATGAAAACAAATGGGAGAAAGAAACCAATGTGCACACACAAGGCCTGATCCTAAAGCTTGGGACTACCACCCACACAGCAAACTCCAATTATGTTAGTAGGTTTTCTTCACTGGCCAAAGGAGGTGAGGAGCCAAGGTGAAGAGGGACAAATAAATAAAATATAAATAAATAAAAACTAAGTTCCTGTGCTACCCAGTTATAACTTCAAATTTTAATCTGGGTAGAAAAACGTATGAAAGAGATTGACACTGAGAAATTTACAGATTAACATGACATCTACATTTCAACTGAGGTAACTATGTAAAAATGTAAGCATAAAGTAGTTAGCATAAAAATATTTGTGAACAATGATAGAGTAAAATCCAATATAAGGATGAAGTAAACTTAAGAAGAAAAATGAAATATATATAGTCCAGTTGAAGATGGTGAAACATCATTCACTGAAGGAAAAAAAACCCGAAAATCCTTAGCCTTATAAACATACCACTTTACTAGACTGGCAATTATTTTTTTAAAATTAACTATTATTTGGGCTTGGTGAAATTACAAAAGTAGATATAGCATGTTGGTTGGAAAAAGAGAAAAACTATTCTCAAAACTTTTTTCAAGACAGGGTTTCTCTGTGTAGCCCTGGCTGTTCTGGAACTCACTCTGTAGACCAGGCTGGCCTCAAACTTACAAATCCACCTGCCTCTGCCTCCCAAGTGCCGGGATTAAAGGTGTGCGCCCAGCATCTCAAAACTTTTGATCACAGTAAATTACACTAGCAGAAACATATGTTCTAGATACATTTAGATTGACTCTGCTTCATAGAATCATTTGCCACTTAACAAGAGCCCAGCCCAGTTTGCATAAGTCCCTCCATAGGCAATCTTGCTCCTGGTGGGTCATCACAGAGTGTTCATACAGACCTCCCTGGAGCAGGTTACTCAACTGATCTGTACATTCAACGCTAGCATACGATATGACCTACGGGGGCCATGAATTTGAAAGGAAGGAGGGGCATACATGTAAGGATTTGGAGGGATGAAAAGGAAAGGGGAATTATGTAATTATATTATGAATTCAAAAATAAAAGAAATAGTTTTTTAAAACGACATGGTGAATGTGGAGTGTAGGAAGCTGCTGCCATCACAACACAGATCCCATTGTGCACCAGCTCTGTGTAAGCAGAAATACACTTTAAAATAATCATAACCACACTACAGAAGTTACAAAAATGAGTGGAATCATTGGCTTTTCTTCTCAAATACTATGTGCTATATGTGACTGTCTGTGCTATGCTTTTATGACTGGCATTAGTAGGTTTATTTCCACCAGGTTCACCACAATGACAAGAAAAAATATACTGGCCTTCAAAGTTAAGAAAAATGAAATTTCACTGGGTTTACAGGAATGTTTTAGCTTCACAACCTTTACATATGTGGCCCCTTGTCTACTGACATTTTTTTTTTAATTTTCTGAGGATTTTGTAGATTATGAAAATATATTGTAAAACTATCTATTAGTCTCAGGCCCTCACAACACATCCCCTTCCCATTCTCACATGATTTTCTATTCCATGATGCACTGAGCGCAGTTATTGTTGTCTTTATGAACATAGGTGTTATGTAAACTGACACATGAACAACCTACCAGCGAGTCATAATGCTCCTCAAATTTAACTGCCCCCCCCCCACAGCACAATCAATGGCCAAAGTTCTTCAGCTGCAGTGGGGCCATGTGAGGCCCTCCTTCTTCTCTAGAATTTGTACTGTCTTATACATTTTCCACCCATCTTCCATAATCTCCTCTGGTTCTTGGGGGCAGGGTTGATAAAGACATCCCATTTATGGCTGAAAACTCCCAGTTGCTTATTGTTGTAATTTTGACTGGTTATTCGTCTCTGACACTGTAAAAAGATAAGTCTCTGAACAAGGTTAAAGAAAATGAGGAAAAGCTTCCTGCCCCTCTTCCCCGTTGTTCCTTGCACCTTGGAAGGGGCATATGTCCTACTTCAGGCTGAGCATTTAACCATCATTTACTCTCAATGTCTTAGGCAACTATGTGCCTCAATTCACCACCTTTCATTGCAAAGGCTCTCTGATTAAGACTGACAATACTATTTGTCTATGAGTTTAAACATTTGAGTTTGGAAGGCAGCTTTGTACTGTGTCAACCTAGCTAACCTACATTTTTTAAGTTCCCCCACTAGGACCTCAGCCTTCCTCCAGTTTTCGGTTTTTAACTGGGTTTGTAGTTTCAGACATGCATAGCATCTTCTGGAGCACCCCAAGCATATCAGATAGCACTTGCTTCCCTTTAAGGCCTGCCACAACTGCTGCAGTGGGCGTGTCTTCCCTGGAATGTTAGGATTATACATTGTAAAGATTCTAGGTAGTCCATGAAAGTCATTTCTCTTTCAGCAGCCTGCACTGTATGTTCTGGCACTATGAATGCACTATTGACATGGGATCAAAAAAATAAAAAAAAAATTATACACACAACACAAAACACACACGAACACACACACATACACACATCAGCGGTAGAGAATAATTGTTTTAATAGTAGCAGAAATACAAAAATTCTTGAAGACAGCTTATATTTCAGCCCATAAGGATTCATTATGTTGCTTTTACACTGGGTGTTCATGTGTGCTTTCTGGAATTCATGTTTCATGTAGAAGGTTAATGTTGTGATTTTAGACAATACAAGGAAATAACCACCTCTATTATACTTTTTTCCTCTATGATAAGCACTTTATTTATTTTTCTACTATCAGAAGGTAAGTTAACTGTTTCCTTCTAGCTTCCACATATATTCCCAAAACATAGCTGTACTAGGAAAATGTTAGAGGAAAGGGATAAGCTTTGGACTCAAGGTCGCCACAAACCATATCTGTCAATAATCTTACCATTTTCAGAGAGTAAACTGAGTAAAATATACCCTATCTCAAAAGGAATATAAAAATGTACTTTTAGATATGTTAAGCTCATAGTGTATTTGGGGAATTCACATAAATATAAGGAATGATTATCTGAAACTAGTGATTTATGCTTAAAAATGACTGGAGCTATAGATCTGGAAATTATTAAAATGTACTAGGGCTAAAAATGAAATAACTAAATAAATTACCAATAGGTAAAATAGGAAGTAAAAAAAAAAGGAAAAAAATCAGAAAATGAGAATGAAGAATCAATATTTTAAGGGGAGAAAATGTACAAAGGAAAAGAGTGTGAGAGACTTGAGAAAAATGCCAAGCTTGTTATAATCCAGGAGCATTTCTAAAAGAAAATGGTCATCAAAATAGCATGATATTTGACATACACAGTAAGGTCACGGCAAAGCAAGAAGAAAGAGGAGGAATGGGAAGGAGGAGGGAATGATGAAGATGAGAAGGGGATGATGAAGATAAGGAGGGGATGGATGAAGATGAGGAGGAGATAGGAGGAGGTAATTTTATGGTTTGGGGAAATAAGTCAGTTTTCAGTGGACTGAAAGAAAGAAACATTGTTTCTGAAATTTTGAGAAGGAACAAAAGAAGATAGTAGTACCAAAATTCAAAGTAGAATTTTTAAATTTTACTTCTTTGCAATATAAATTGGAAATGTGTATATAGGAGACAGGAAGGGAAGACAGATGTATATTTATTTTTTCATGAAAGTTAAAAGGACAAGCAAAGCGAGGAAATGTTGAATATGTAGGAAAGAAAAAGAGCACACAGAAAACAATGGTGTTGGAAGAACAGGTTCTAAATTAGCAAAAACCTAGATGTTTTATGGCATTCAAATTCATTTGGCACATTTTGCATAAAATATCCTAAAGTTTTTCTTTAGTGTTATGCTTTAGTTTTATGAAATACAATCTCACTTACTCAACATTAATAAGTATTAGCTGGTGTGGCGAACTGAATATACTTGGCCCAAGGAGTGGCACTATTAGGAGGTGTGCCCTTGTTGGAGTAGGCGTGGCTCTTTTGGAGTAGGTGTGTTACTGTGGGTGTGGTTTAAGACCCTCATCCTTGCTGCCTGGAAACCTGTTTTCTTCTGGTAGGCTTCAGATGAAAATGCACAACTCACAGATCCTCCTGCCTGGATGCTGCCATGATCCTGCCTCGATGATAATGAACTAAACCTCTGAACCTGAGAGTCAGTCCCAATTAAATTTTGTTTTTCATAAGAGTTGCCTTGGTTAGGACATGAATGTTAGGTTAGGTAAGTCTCCTGCCACAGCTGAATACCCCAACCAATTGGCGCAGGATAAGTGAACAACAAAGACATGCTCCTAAGAAAATCCTCTATCCCTAAATCCTGGTTGGTTGAGTAACTTGGCACAGGTGTTTGTAGATTTCAGGCTTAAAAGTCCTGTAGAATCTGGACTCAGTGTCACAGTCAGCTCCCGAGTCTGGTCTATAGCCCTGGGCAATCCTGGGGTGAATGCTCAATACTATCCCTGTCTGAGACTGGAGTTCCCGTGGCTTGTGAGGCAACTCCTGGATCCCAAGAAATTTGTTTTCTTTACTTGTGCTGTGAAGTGTTTTTTTTCATAATCATTCACTAAAAGAAAAATGGAATGTAATCACATTGTAATTTCTATACTGCTTGAAAGATTCGTCTGGGATATATACATTGTGGGAGGCAAAATAAAGTTGTTGGAGCCTAAAAAAAAAAAAAAAAAAAGAGTTGCCTTGGTCATGGTGTCTGTTCACCGCAGTAAAATCCGAACTAAGACAGCTGTAAAGTCAATGATCAAATACAAAGTATTTTCAGGTATTCAGATAATTAGTGATATTTTACTTGATTTGAAAGAAACAAATACACTAAGTAACAATCAGAAAGACAATTTGCAAAATGAAGATTTTGATACAGTTATATGTCTCTAAGTTTTTCAGGTCAGCAAAAATCAGGTAAAACTGTTAAGATATCAAATGTTTCCACATGAAGAAATAATTTCAGTTCAGTAGATAGAAGAAACTTGGACTACATTAACATACAAACTCTAAAGAGAAATACTAGGCTATTAAAACCTAATGCACATTAGATGTGTTACTATTCCCTTCTATATATCTACTGACATCTGAGTGACCACTTGTGGCAAGAACTGTAGACAGAGGTGATTGACAGGGATAGCTAGTCTAAGTAAGGTAACCTTTACCTAGATCCCTGACATCTCTCAAACACTGCACCACCAACCAGGTAGCATACATAGCTGATATGAAGCCCCTAACATATATACAGCAGAGGACAGCCAGGTATGGGTTCAGTCAGAGAAGATGCACCTAGCCCTCAAGAAACTAGAGACCCCAAGGAGTTTAGAGGTCTGGTTGGGTGTAGGGTGTAGGGTGGGGACATCCTCCTGGAGACGGGGGTGAGGAGGAGGTATAGGATGTAGAACAGTCAGAGGGTGGACCAGGAGAAAAATACAATCTGGAGTTTTAGATAGATAGATAGATAGATAGATAGATAGATAGATAGATAGATAGATAGATAGATAGATAGATAGATAGATAGATAAAAGGGAGGGGGAGGAGAAGAGGAAAGGAAAGGGAAAGAAAGGGAAGGAAAGGGGAAAGGGGAAAGGGAAAGGAGAAAGGGGAAAGGGGAAAGGGAAAGATCGCTTCTCAGTCTTTTGGCTAAGATCAAGTGAAAGAAAGAAAAACAAAACAAAAAAAAAAAAGAACAAAATGTTTGCAAGAATGCAGAAAGCAGAGCAGATGACAGTATGTGTGACTATAGACAGGAGCAAGGAGAGACTTTCCTTATGTCTAGAGTCATCTTGATTGTTATAGTCTCTGGGCTAACTTGCCTAATATAAACTAGATTAATATGAATTAATGAAAACACATGTACAGAACATTATGCAATGTAAGACACAATAAGTACCCGAAACAAAGCAAATTACAACAAATCCACATCATGACAGATAATTTTCTTCAAAGTAGTGTATACTTAATGGTTAAAATGACTACTAAATATTCAGTCATATATGAAGAAATTGGCTTTCAAACACATAGAGTTTCAAAAATAACAAAGCATCAAGAGGTTTATTTAATTCACAAAATATCTGGGGTAAAAGTTAGGGAGTGTGTTATTAGCAAGCATATTAACACTTAGAAAGAATTAGGTAGGGACAAGTAGAATAAGTAAATATATAAGATGTGCATACTATAAAAATGTGAGCATCTTTCAAATTAATCAAACTCAAATTGCAGTACTATGGAGATCCTTCAAATACAGATTGATAAATGTGACTAATTATAGGATAGTCACACATATCTTGCCAAAATTTTTACAAGCAACATCTATAAAATTGGAAAGTAAATGAAGATCTACTTCAAAAGTATTTTAGAAATATGCTTCCCAAACCAAAGCACCTGAGATAGAGAAGAGGAGGAGAAAGGGGAGGAGGAGAGGCAGAAGAGGCAGAAAACAACTTGAAAGCTGACTATAGTTTAAAATCCTGGTTCTCTGAATTCTGTCAAACTTTGCCACCCAAGACACCAAGTCATTTTCTTCTAATAAAATCTAGATACCACTTTCTCAAAAAGTTAAACTTTTTAAAAGTACAAGAGTCTTGATCACATAGTATTTGCATATAATATTCAGTGCCAAGGTTATATGTAAGAGTAATTTTTAATCGTATTAAACCACAACAATGGTGATTTTAAGCAACTGTCCTACACTCAACATGTGTGTGGATGTGTGTGCATATACGCATGCTTGTGTGCATGTGTGTGTGTGCACATGCATGTGAATGTGAATATACATGTGTGTGTGCACACACACTGTCAGGTCACTAAATTGATGATTAATTTTGCCAACAACAGAATTCAATTTCTTGTCAAACAAAGACTAAACCCAAAATTCTAATAACAATACAGAGGCACGATCTTTACAAAGTCCCAGTGCTGGCACTGGTTCCTTGAAAGCCATCAGAGCACTCTGCCAACCATGGTGTACAGTATGACTTGTAGTAGACATGAACTGGTTTGATAGCTGACCACTTCTTGCAAGACTACATCATAGGGTTTCTGCTGGGCAAAAGCAGTCAATCAGAACAAAAAAATAAATACATAAAATGTTTTCTTGTTCCATGTAGTCAAAGAACTAGTAGCTTTTATTTAGTCCTATAGTGGATCTTTAATTTTCCCTGATTCCCAACACACTCACACACACACACACACACACACACACACACACACACACACACACACATAAATACCAGTCTTAGCTTTTAAAAATCCATCCTTTGGTCATCTGTGTTTACCAATCAAAAGGCCCCACGATATTTTTTTCTGTATTACCAAAAAAATGTTACTTTTAAAATGTCAATACACTAAAAAGCAATACTAATATCTTTTTAAAAGTCACCCCTTTTCACACAAAGACAGTATTTCTACTTAGTGTAAAGCTAACCTCTTTGAAAAAAACAAATATGTTTTTAATAACTTGAATACAATATACAATGAGTGAAATTCAATTCATCTATTCTAATATTTGAATATTTTAGTAATTCAACTTTTCTACTAAAATTTGTTTTCATAATAATACACATAAAATCTGGCAAATATCTAAGTACTTCTATTTAAATCTTCCCAAGTAATCTGTTGGCTGGAGGCTGTGACAGGATTCTGTGTTCAGCATACACACATATGATGGCTCAAAACACATTGCTAACTCTGCTCCTAGCAATTCTGACATCTTGTTATAACCAATATCAGTACTGGCAACATATACAGTGTACATACATACATGCAGGCAGAACACTCACCCACACAAAATAAAATAAATAAATCTTAAAACAACCCCCAAATTACTAACTGGAAGATGAGCAATGCAAACAGATTTGATCTTGCTGAAACAAGATAAACTTCTCTGTTCTTTTCCTAGAGGAAATGTGCTCACTTACACTGATGGCACTGATAGAATAATTAAAACAGTTGAGGTTGAGTGATGTGAAGTTAGGTGCTTACATTGATATTCTTTCCTCGTCAATAATTTTAATCAACAAAATCTTCCCAGGTGCCTGGTAACTATCAAGGTAATGATGGCATTCACATAGTTCTTTATAGTGTTAAGTTATCCCTTTAACTCAAAGTTCAATGTCCAAATGACTTAACTGTATCATATGGTACATCAAACAATCATGTTAAATAAATACAGAAAACTATGTTTATATTTCAAGATAATAGAAAATATTATCCAATACTCTAAATCACACTATTACTACCCTCTGGAAAATGCAGGCTGTAAAACTAGAGTCTATTATGAACTATGTTTTCTCACTTATCTCTACAGCCAAAGCAACAAAAATTATTAACTTTACTTCCTATAATAGTTAATATGGAACACAGTAATAATTATGTGAGTTCCTGGTGCCAATGTTCTTATAAATTCCTAGTTCTATACCAGTATCAGGAATATATATTTAAAATACAAATTGGAAAAAGCTATTTTACCTAATTAAACATAAAAATTTAGAAATATATTCAAAAACATTATTTTTAAAAAGAGTAAACTAAATCAATTGTAGAAAGTCATATGTTATGTAAAAGAAAATATATAAATATAAAAAATAAATAACAAGACAGGAACCATAAATGTTCAGAAAATGCCAAATTATGTAATATTGCTAGATATAAGTATATGAAAAAATTGAAAAATTAAGAACCTAAGAACTTCTAAAACTGATCATATAAATAGGAATTTTAACAGACCAGTGTTATAAAACACTATAAATTACAAAATTTTCAGAAGATTTTAAATGTGAAACCTATAAATTTCCTATTTCAACAAATAAATGGTACATATTTGTCATATACAAAAATATTAACATTCATGTGTGTATATGGATAGTATACTATAATATATGAAATATACATATATGTATGAATGTGTATATATATATATATATATATATATATATATATATATATATATATAAATTTTAGTGGACTAACTTCTGGGATATCTGTGAAAGATTCTCTACTTGAGGTTAATTGAATTAATTTGACATGCTTATCCTAAATGTGAAAGGGAGCAATTCATGAACTAGGTTATTGATTAAACACAAAGAAGAATCTAAGCTGAATACAAGTGTTCTTCTACATGCAATGTGACCAGTTGTCTCAAGCTCCTACCATAACTTCTCTATGATGGACGACATCCTTGAACGGTGAGTTGCTTCATTAGGGATTTCTGAAGCAACAATAAAAAATGAAACACAGTATCTCATATGATTATCTTTGGTATACACTGGAACACTCCATATCCATTTTTGAAGGTTATATTTTTAAGGATAGCTGTCATGTTGAAAGGAGACTTCTTTAATTTATTCCCTTGTTTTAAAATTTTGTATCCTTTAACCAACATCTCCAAACCCCAAATTAAATGACTAAACTAATCTTCATTACATTTTTAAAAAATGAAAAACATCAAAGCATAATATAAAATGAAATTTCCTAATTTATTTTCTGAACCTACTCCATGCCTGGCCAGGTGACTTCATAGTGTGGCAGGCTATGGAGCACTGCAATATGGCTGCTCTAAATTAAACAGGATAAAAGTGTTAAACAATCAGATTTTGAGAACTACTAGAAGTTCAAGATATTTATGTATAGCACACTTTTTGGACAGTGCTAAATAAATACCATCTCACTTACAGATAAATATCTAGAACTCCTAAATAGTTAGCAAGAAATATATAACAATTTAATAACAATCCATTCTAACAAAAACTTGTAAACAATTATTCACTATTGGATTTTTTACTAACATAGTATTATATAAAAATTCATACATAATGTACAAATATGACACAAAAAGAAAAGATTGTCGACAAGTCCCTTCCGCTCGACTCATGACTCGAGCCCCGGGCTACCTTGCCAGCAGAGTCTTGCCCAACACCCGCAAGGGTCCACACAGGACTCCCCACGGGACCCTAAGACCTCTGGTGAGTGGATCACAGTGCCTGCCCCAATCCAATCGCGCGGAACTCGAGACTGCGATACATAGGGAAGCAGGCTACCCGGGCCTGATCTGGGGCACAAGTACCTTCCGCTCGACTCGAGACTCGAGCCCCGGGCTACCTTGCCAGCAGAGTCTTGCCCAACACCCGCAAGGGTCCACACGGGACTCCCCACGGGACCCTAAGACCTCTGGTGAGTGGACCACAGTGCCTGCCCCAATCCAATCGCGCGGAACTTGAGACTGCGGTACATAGGGAAGCAGGCTACCCGGGCCTGATCTGGGGCACAAGTCCCTTCCTCTCGACTCGAGACTCGAGCCCCGGGCTACCTTGCCAGCAGAGTCTTGCCCAACACCCGCAAGGGTCCACACAGGACTCCCCACGGGACCCTAAGACCTCTGGTGAGTGGATCACAGTGCCTGCCCCAATCCAATCGCGCGGAACTCGAGACTGCGGTACATAGGGAAGCAGGCTACCCGGGCCTGATCTGGGGCACAAGTCCCTTCCGCTCGACTCGAGACTCGAGCCCCGGGCTACCTTGCCAGCAGAGTCTTGCCCAACACCCGCAAGGGTCCACACGGGACTCCCCACGGGACCCTAAGACCTCTGGTGAGTGGACCACAGTGCCTGCCCCAATCCAATCGCGCGGAACTTGAGACTGCGGTACATAGGGAAGCAGGCTACCCGGGCCTGATCTGGGGCACAAGTCCCTTCCGCTCCACTCGAGACTCGAGCCCCGGGCTACCTTGACAGCAGAGTCTTGCCCAACACCCGCAAGGGCCCACACGGGACTCCCCACGGGACCCTAAGACCTCTGGTGAGTGGAACACAGCGCCTACCCCAATCCAATCGCGTGGAACTTGAGACTGCGGTACATAGGGAAGCAGGCTACCCGGGCTTGATCTGGGGCACAAACCCCTTCCACTCCACTCCAGCCCCGGCTACCTTGCCAGCTGAGTCGCCTGACACCCGCAAGGGCCCACACAGGATTCCACACGTGATCCTAAGACCTCTAGTGAGTGGAACACAACTTCTGCCAGGAGTCTGGTTCGAACACCAGATATCTGGGTACCTGCCTTGCAAGAAGAGAGCTTGCCTGCAGAGAATACTCTGCCCACTGAAACTAAGGAGAGTGCTACCCTCCAGGTCTGCTCATAGAGGCTAACAGAGTCACCTGAAGAACAAGCTCTTAACAGTGACAACTAAAACAGCTAGCTTCAGAGATTACCAGATGGCGAAAGGCAAACGTAAGAATCCTACTAACAGAAATCAAGACCACTCACCATCATCAGAACGCAGCACTCCCACCCCACCTAGTCCTGGGCACCCCAACACAACCGAAAATCTAGACCCAGATTTAAAAACATTTCTCATGATGATGATAGAGGACATCAAGAAGGACTTTCATAAGTCACTTAAAGATTTACAGGAGAGCACTGCTAAAGAGTTACAGGCTCTTAAAGAAAAGCAGGAAAACACAGCCAAACAGGTGATGGAAATGAACAAAACCATACTAGAACTAAAAGGGGAAGTAGACACAATAAAGAAAACCCAAAGCGAGGCAACGCTGGAGATAGAAACCCTAGGAAAGAGATCTGGAACCATAGATGCGAGCATCAGCAACAGAATACAAGAAATGGAAGAGAGAATCTCAGGTGCAGAAGATTCCATAGAGAACATCGACACAACAGTCAAAGAAAATACAAAATGCAAAAGGATCCTAACTCAAAACATCCAGGTAATCCAGGACACAATGAGAAGACCAAACCTACGGATAATAGGAATTGATGAGAATGAAGATTTTCAACTTAAAGGGCCAGCTAATATCTTCAACAAAATAATAGAAGAAAACTTCCCAAACATAAAAAAAGAGATGCCCATGATCATACAAGAAGCATACAGAACTCCAAATAGACTGGACCAGAAAAGAAATTCCTCCCGACACATAATAATCAGAACAACAAATGCGCTAAATAAAGATAGAATATTAAAAGCAGTAAGGGAGAAAGGTCAAGTAACATATAAAGGAAGGCCTATCAGAATTACACCAGACTTTTCACCAGAGACTATGAAAGCCAGAAGAGCCTGGACAGATGTTATACAGACACTAAGAGAACACAAATGCCAGCCCAGGCTACTATACCCGGCCAAACTCTCAATTACCATAGATGGAGAAACCAAAGTATTCCACAACAAAACCAAGTTCACACAATATCTCTCCACGAATCCAGCCCTTCAAAGGATAATAGCAGAAAAGAAGCAATACAAGGACGGAAATCACGCCCTAGAACAACCAAGAAAGTAATCATTCAACAAACCAAAAAGAAGACAGCCACAAGAACAGAATGCCAACTCTAACAACAAAAATAAAAGGGAGCAACAATTACTTTTCCTTAATATCTCTTAATATCAATGGACTCAATTCCCCAATAAAAAGACATAGACTAACAGACTGGCTACACAAACAGGACCCAACATTCTGCTGCTTACAGGAAACCCATCTCAGGGAAAAAGACAGACACTACCTCAGAGTGAAAGGCTGGAAAACAATTTTCCAAGCAAATGGACTGAAGAAACAAGCTGGAGTAGCCATTTTAATATCGGATAAAATCGACTTCCAACCCAAAGTTATCAAAAAAGACAAGGAGGGACACTTCATACTCATCAAAGGTAAAATCCTCCAAGAGGAACTCTCAATTCTGAATATCTACACACCAAATGCCAGGGCAGCCACATTCATTAGAGACACTTTAGTAAAGCTCAAAGCATACATTGCACCTCACACAATAATAGTGGGAGACTTCAACACACCACTTTCTTCAAAGGACAGATCGTGGAAACAGAAACTAAACAGGGACACAGTGAAACTAACAGAAGTTATGAAACAAATGGACCTGACAGATATCTACAGAACATTTTATCCTAAAACAAAAGGATATACCTTCTTCTCAGCACCTCACGGGACCTTCTCCAAAATTGACCATAGAATTGGTCACAAAACAGGCCTCAATAGATACAAAAATATTGAAATTGTCCCATGTATCCTATCAGACCACCATGGCCTAAGACTGATCTTCAATAACAACATAAATAATGGAAAGCCAACATTCACGTGGAAACTGAATAACACTCTTCTCAATGATACCTTGGTCAAGGAAGGAATAAAGAAAGAAATTAAAGACTTTTTAGAGTTTAATGAAAATGAAGCCACAACGTACCCAAACCTATGGGACACAATGAAAGCATTTCTAAGAGGGAAACTCATAGCGCTGAGTGCCTCCAAGAAGAAACGGGAGACAGCACATACTAGCAGCTTGACAACACATCTAAAAGCCCTAGAAAAAAAGGAAGCAAATTCACCCAAGAGGAGTAGACGGCAGGAAATAATCAAACTCAGGGGTGAAATCAACCAAGTGGAAACAAGAAGAACTATTCAAAGAATTAACCAAACGAGGACTTGGTTCTTTGAGAAAATCAACAAGATAGATAAACCCTTAGCTAGACTCACTAAAGGGCACAGGGACAAAATCCTAATTAACAAAATCAGAAATGAAAAGGGAGACATAACAACAGATCCTGAAGAAATCCAAAACACCATCAGATCCTTCTACAAAAGGCTATACTCAACAAAACTGGAAAACCTGGACGAAATGGACAAATTTCTGGACAGATACCAGGTACCAAAGTTGAATCAGGATCAAGTTGACCATCTAAACAGTCCCATATCACCTAAAGAAATAGAAGCAGTTATTAATAGTCTCCCAACCAAAAAAAGCCCAGGACCAGATGGGTTTAGTGCAGAGTTCTATCAGACCTTCAAAGAAGATCTAATTCCAATTCTGCACAAACTATTTCACAAAATAGAAGTAGAAGGTACTCTACCCAACTCATTTTATGAAGCCACTATTACTCTGATACCTAAACCACAGAAAGATCCAACAAAGATAGAGAACTTCAGACCAATTTCTCTTATGAATATCGATGCAAAAATCCTCAATAAAATTCTCGCTAACCGAATCCAAGAACACATTAAAGCAATCATCCATCCTGACCAAGTAGGTTTTATTCCAGGGATGCAGGGATGGTTTAATATACGAAAATCCATCAATGTAATCCATTATATAAACAAACTCAAAGACAAAAACTACATGATCATCTCGTTAGATGCAGAAAAAGCATTTGACAAGATCCAACACCCATTCATGATAAAAGTTTTGGAAAGATCAGGAATTCAAGGCCCATACCTAAACATGATAAAAGCAATCTACAGCAAACCAGTAGCCAACATCAAAGTAAATGGAGAGAAGCTGGAAGCAATCCCACTAAAATCAGGGACTAGACAAGGCTGCCCACTTTCTCCCTACCTTTTCAACATAGTACTTGAAGTATTAGCCAGAGCAATTCGACAACAAAAGGAGATCAAGGGGATACAAATTGGAAAAGAGGAAGTCAAAATATCACATTTTGCAGATGATATGATAGTATATATAAGTGACCCTAAAAATTCTACCAGAGAACTCCTAAACCTGATAAACAGCTTCGGTGAAGTAGCTGGATATAAAATAAACTCAAACAAGTCAATGGCCTTTCTCTATACAAAGAATAAACAGGCTGAGAAAGAAATTAGGGAAACAACACCCTTCTCAATAGTCACAAATAATATAAAATATCTTGGCGTGACTCTAACTAAGGAGGTGAAAGATCTGTATGATAAAAACTTCAAATCTCTGAAGAAAGAAATTAAAGAAGATCTCAGAAGATGGAAAGATCTCCCATGCTCATGGATTGGCAGGATCAACATTGTAAAAATGGCTATCTTGCCAAAAGCAATCTACAGATTCAATGCAATCCCCATCAAAATTCCAACTCAATTCTTCAACGAATTGGAAGGAGCAATTTGCAAATTTGTCTGGAATAACAAAAAACCTAGGATAGCAAAAAGTCTTCTCAAGGATAAAAGAACTTCTGGCGGAATCACCATGCCAGACCTAAAGCTTTACTACAGAGCAATTGTAATAAAAACTGCATGGTACTGGTATAGAGACAGACAAGTAGACCAATGGAATAGAATTGAAGATCCAGAAATGAACCCACACACCTATGGTCACTTGATCTTCGACAAGGGAGCTAAAACCATCCAGTGGAAGAAAGACAGCATTTTCAACAATTGGTGCTGGCACAACTGGTTGTTATCGTGTAGAAGAATGCGAATCGATCCATACTTATCTCCTTGTACTAAGGTCAAATCTAAGTGGATCAAGGAACTTCACATAAAACCAGAGACACTGAAACTTATAGAGGAGAAAGTGGGGAAAAGCCTTGAAGATATGGGCACAGGGGAAAAATTCCTGAACAGAACAGCAATGGCTTGTGCTGTAAGATCGAGAATCGACAAATGGGACCTAATGAAACTCCAAAGTTTCTGCAAGGCAAAAGACACCGTCAATAAGACAAAAAGACCACCAACAGATTGGGAAAGGATCTTTACCTATCCTAAATCAGATAGGGGACTAATATCCAACATATATAAAGAACTCAAGAAGGTGGACTTCAGAAAATCAAATAACCCCATTAAAAAATGGGGCTCAGAACTGAACAAAGAATTCTCACCTGAGGAATACCGAATGGCAGAGAAGCACTTGAAAAAATGTTCAACATCCTTAATCATCAGGGAAATGCAAATCAAAACAACCCTGAGATTCCACCTCACACCAGTCAGAATGGCTAAGATCAAAAATTCAGGTGACAGCAGATGCTGGTGAGGATGTGGAGAAAGAGGAACACTCCTCCATTGTTGGTGGGAGTGCAGGCTTGTACAACCACTCTGGAAATCAGTCTGGCGGTTCCTCAGAAAACTGGACATAGTACTATCGGAGGATCCAGCAATACCTCTCCTGGGCATATATCCAGAAGATGCCCCAACAGGTAAGAAGGACACATGCTCCACTATGTTCATAGCAGCCTTATTTATAATAGCCAGAAGCTGGAAAGAACCTAGATGCCCCTCAACAGAGGAATGGATACAGAAAATGTGGTACATCTACACAATGGAGTACTACTCAGCTATTAAAAAGAATGAATTTATGAAATTCCTAGCCAAATGGATGGACCTGGAGGGCATCATCCTGAGTGAGGTAACACATTCACAAAGAAACTCACACAATATGTATTCACTGATAAGTGGATATTAGCCCCCAACCTAGGATACCCAAGATATAAGATATAATTTGCTAAACACATGAAACTCAAGGAGAATGAAGACTGAAGTGTGGACACTATGCCCCTCCTTAGATTTGGGAACAAAACACCCATGGAAGGAGTTACAGAGACGGAGTTTGGAGCTGAGATGAAAGGATGGACCATGTAGAGACTGCCATAGCCAGGGATCCACCCCATAATCAGCATCCAAACGCTGACACCATTGCATACACTAGCAAGATTTTATTGAAAGGACGCAGATGTAGCTGTCTCTTGTGAGACTATGCCAGGGCCCAGCAAACACAGAAGTGGATGCTCACAGTCAGCTAATGGATGGATCATAGGGCTCCCAATGGAGGAGCTAGAGAAAGTAGCCAAGGAGCTAAAGGGATCTGCAACCCTATAGGTGGAACAACATTATGAGCTAACCAGTACCCCGGAGCTCTTGACTCTAGCTGCATATATATCAAAAGATGGCCTAGTCGGCCATCACTGGAAAGAGAGGCCCATTGGACTTGCAAACTTTATATGCCCCAGTACAGGGGAATTCCAGGGCCAAAAAGGGGGAGTGGGTGGGCAGGGGAGTGGGGGTGGGTGGATATGGGGGACTTTTGGTATAGCATTGGAAATGTAAATGAGTTAAATACCTAATAAAAAATGGAAAAAAAAAAGAAAAGATTGTCACTAAAATTACAAGTAAAACATTACTTTTCTAGATTGAAAATTATATTAAAATGATAAGAATAAATCATTTCATTATAACTTAGAGTATCCCCCAACAGAGATGACTAACAACAGTAAACAGTAGAAGCACTAGAGGATATCTCAGTGGGGCAAAGAGAATGGCCATTTGGGCACCCACCAAAAACCATCATCCAGAAGGGCCAGCAACACCATTAAACAAAATGCAAGTATTGCGAATACCATGGCATAAAAAATAACCTTGAAAAAGAGAGGAACACTTAAAGAAGTATTAGACCTTTTCTGAGTAATGGTTAAAATACCAATGTATTTATCAGTTGGTAATATATCTTAATTTTTTATAAATTAATTCACAAATACAATAAAGCCTTTGCAAAAAGCCAACTGAAACTGGAGTCAGAGCAGAGGTGACTAAATTATTGATTAAAAATAATATGTGAATAAGAATAGGCCAATAACATTTTAACTAAAAATGTAGTAAAAAGAAATTATATTTACCAACTTTTTATATGGTAAGAGACACAATAAATAAATAGTAAAGTCTAACAAAAGAATACACAAACTGGCAAAAAACAAATGAAAAGAAAAAAAGAGAAAGCCTGGAAACTAAATAGAAAAGCTAGGAAAAAAAACATTTGTAAATTAAGTATTTAGCATATGATAAATAATGCATTTCAAATCAGTGGGGAAAACATAGATTTTTCGATTGATGGTGCTGGGACAACTGGTTAAATATTTAGAACAGAGTAAATTTAGAGTCTATCTAACACTGTATATCAAAATAAAAATCCAGATGGTTTAAGGAGTTATATGTAAACAATGAATCCATAAAAAAAAAATCCTAGAAGTAAATATAGGAGAGTTTTTAGTCTTGAGTTAGAGAAGGTCTTTCTAATCATATGAACACGGCAGGAGCTGTAAGTGCAAATGCAATTCGTTATTTTAAAAAATGTATCTGAAAACATAAAGATGAAAAGCATGCTCTCTCGCTCTCTCTTTCTCTTTCTCTCTCTCTCTCTCTCTCTCTCTCTCTCTCTCTCTATATATATATATATATATATATATATATATATATATATATACCTAAAAAATACACTGGCAAGCATAAGATTTAGAAATTCTATTTACAACAAATGACTGAACACTACGTAGAAATAATAAAATGTAATATGAAAAAAAAAAACCTAAGGACTTGGGGGTAATATCAGTATCGACTCTTAAATTTCAAAAATGACAGGAAATAGCAAATACACTATAATAACAAGTTGATTCAAAAAGCTTCTTAATATATCAGTAAGAGATAACTATCTCTTAGCTGTTATTAATTATTAATTATCTTCCAACAATGTGCCCTCCTACATTTACCTATTTGCCTTCTGTTCATCTTTCAAGGGTCATTTTAAAAATCCCTTTATGCATCAAGAAGTTTGAAGCACAATGACCAGCCTAGAAAAATACACAAAGACTGTAGAAATGGAACTCGCATCTCTTGAGTGAGCAACAGCTGTCTAACTGCACCGTTGGCCTACCCAACAGGAAGGAATTCATACCTAATCCTAGAAACTTAACCAGCTACCCAGGTCTGGTGAGGTCATGGATCCTAGAAGACCCGTATTGCTGCCTTCCTAAACAAAGACCCTAAGCACTTGCCTTACATACAAGAAAGTGTAGTTCAAACATGTCACCAAAGAAGCTTCATTTTGCAGCAGAAGTACTAAAGAAAACCACAATTGATCAGAATATCAAGAACAAATGGTGCATTCTCCCAACCCAAATGATATACCTCCAATGCAACCCCCTACAACCAAGGATTCGGGAACATCTAGGATAGGGGGTAGAAAGATTGTAAGAGGCAGAAGACCAGGATGTCTGCTGTGAGATAGTGATTTCTGTCTACAACAGGGAAGGTGCACCATGAAACCTTAAAAATGAGAACACAGAAGCATTTGCATAATAACACCACCACTTGAGGTACAAATGTGGACAGCATAAATCTCATAAGGCCAACCACGAGATGGGCAGTATTAATGGCTATGGAGAATGTGGGTTCGCTTTTTTCCAGGGACCAGCCTCCAATAGGTCATCCAATCCCAAGAGGTCATATGAGCATCACTAAAGACTCAGCATGGTGTGTGTGTGTGTGTGTGTGTGTGTGTGTGTGTGTGTAAAACAATAATAATTAAAACAGGTCAATAAATTGAGAGGGAGTGGAGGCACACCGAGGAGTTGGAAGAGACATAGGGATGGCAAGAAATGGTGGATATGAAGTACTAAAAAAAAGTTTCTCCTAAATTACCAGGATAGAAAATGTGCCCTTATTTCGCCTAGAATAATAGGCAACTATTACACACATTCAAATATACTATATATTGACAACATTATAGATAGATGTATAAATAGATGTAGGGGCAGATATAGATGTATAATTAGTTTCTCAAGAAAATGGGTACTTTATTTCACTTTGTATATCCAAATTCTGGTTCAATATCTGTCAAATAGTGTATATTTAAAAATACTAGCTCAAATTATTTCTAAATCCTCTTCTTAAGACATTTCTGAAATGGGAATAATATTTACACAGAGTCAAGCAGTTTAAGAATGTGCATCTTCTGTAAGAAAACAGAAAGGTAAGGAAAAGAGACAGAAACCACATTAGAATCCATCTTTCCTTCTCTCAAAGATACACCAGAAGCTTCCTCCAGAGCCCAACTCAATAACGATCCCAATTATATCATTATTGTTTCACTAATCAAAAGGAAAACACCACTTACTATCAGTTTATCACTTAAGAGTTACTTAACTGTGGCTCATGCACAGATCTCTCTCACCAGAAGAGGATCACTTTATACACTGATGTCATTTCTTTGTCTAGCCACTACTTTACAATGTATGTCAATATTATAACAGCTGAGTGTGCTTATAAACATTCTACATATAAAACACTACCTTTATTCTTGAATTTGGTCTGGTTTTAAATTCATTTGTCATAAATCCTTAGGACAGAGATGGTCAAGAGATATGTGTCTGCTATTACCCTAGCTGAAGGTCTGGTAAGCAATCAGTCTTTAAGACCTGTATCCTCCTATAGTTCTATTAGTAGGGATAGTCTGTCTATGAAATTTTCCAATTTCCATTAAATAGGGAAGATAATGGTGTACCATTTTTCTTGTGAGACCATGTAAGAATTATTAAAGCTCATTCTCTACCAAAGGTAATTTTTAATTAATACTAAAATTGTACATCTTCTGACATAGTTAAGGCACGAAAGCATTTTTATTGGTCAAAATATCTTGATCTCCTATAGATGAAGAATAAAATCCTGGGGTTTAAATTATTTAATTCCAAAGAGAAAAATCATCTTTTTTCTCCAATGTCTTTGTGTTAAAAACTATTATCAGACATCCATGCAAACAACTAAAAACAAAAAATTATATGGTGTAGCTAATTGAAAAAATGCTTTTCCTGCACAAAGAAATTGACACTAAGTGCTGTATTAGCAGGAAATCAGTGATTTTCAATTGACATTGCACAGGAAATCGCTTAGTGTCAATTGATATTAAATGGGTAAAATTGTACTGAATTAGTAATGATTTGGTGGAAAAAAAATGTGCTTCCATTAGGTGACTTGATATTAAGTGGACACAAATGTAATAAGTTTTAGAGGTCACTAGTCAACAAAAATCAGAGCATGCCATCCAACCCTTAGTCCATCTAATGACCTGCTCTTAACACCCTTATCAAAGGATAAGTTAGTGTCATATTATCATGACAAAATTGTCCTCCTTAGCACTTTCAAAAGATGTGGGAAAATTCAAATTGTTTAAATGGATTAAATTAACCACTGGTAAGTACCATGACTTCTTGGGTCTATTTGATGATGCTAATCTCCCAAAACTATGTTTTACAGCAATTTGATGTGAAAAAAAAAGACAAAATAATACCATCTGAATTTTTGTAATATGGCCTAGATTGAGCTCCTTCCAGAAAAAAAGTCTTGCCCATGAGCAAATAAAGGTGAATGAGTGACACCTCTGGCTATCACAAATATTGGCACTTTATTGACACTTTAAATCTATATTGTGAAGTCTGGGTTTTAAGGAAAAAAGAAGATGGATACACAAGAGATATGGGGAGAGGAATGAAGCATGAATGCTACACAGTCATCATAAAGACAACAAACTGCAAAGGATATTGCTGATATCTCCAAAAAGTAGAAATAAACATTTTCAAGGCTGTGCCATATGGCTCACTAAGAGCTTTTACTTAGAGAGTACTGGAGTTCAGATCCCAGATCCCTCAGTGGGGCTTTCATAAAAGCTTGGAACTCCAAGACCACAGGATACACCACCATTTTCTGGCCCCCAAGCATCTGCACTCACAAACACATACCCACCCCAACTAGAAAACATATGCATAATCTTACCGAATAATAAATCTTTACGTTTAAAAAGGAAATAAGGATTTGTGTGGTATGGGCTATATTAATGATAATATAAAAATGATAAAAGTGTTAGTAAAGATGGATGGATGGATACATAGATAGATAAATAGATTGCACTTCCTAACAAAATATGTGCTATCTGCAAGTGAACATATGGTACTTTATAAAATATATTAGGTCAAAATGAAGTTCCCATAAATTTTCAAAATATACATATCAAACAAGATATCTTGCAATGCTGAAATGGTGTAAGTTAGAAATCATTAACAAAGGCAAATTAGAAATTCACAAAACTATGAAAATTGAATATAAAGACACACTTAAATAACCAATGGATCAAAACAAACATCACAAGGGAGTTAAGGGAAACTTTGAAGCAAGTGGAAAACATGTTATCCTATATTAAAATGGATGATGTAAACAAAGACAGTGCTAAGGGGAATTTTATGCCTATAATATTTAAATAAAAAGAAAAATTCTTAAAGAAACTAAATTAGTAACTTACTTTCAGAACGTGAAAATTAAAGAAAGAAAATTTATCCCCAATACTAACCTAAAAAACGTAATAGGGGCTTTAAGAATTTTTATTAAATTCTTAAAGAGAATATACTAAAAGACAAAAGAGGCTTTAAGTAATTTTTATTAATTTTGTAGTTTAACCTTTTTTTTTCTTTCCTTCCATCTCTGTTCCACACTTTGTCTCTGTATTTTCTCCTGTGAGTATTTTGATCCCCTTCTATGAAGGACTGAAGCATTCGTACTTGGCCTTCCTTCTTTTTTTTTTTTAATTAGGTATTTTCTTCATTTACATTTCCAATGCTATCCCAAAAGTCCCCCATACCCCCCACTCCCTCCCCCCAACTCCCACTTCTTGGCCCTGGTGTTCCCCTGTACTGAGGCAGATAAAGTTTGCAAGACTATGGGCCCCTCTTTCCAATGATGGGCAACTAGGCCATCTTCTGATACATATGCAGCTAGAGACATGAGCTCCAGGGGGTATTGGTTAGTTCATATTGTTGTTCCACCTATAGGATTGCAGACCCTTTAGCTCCTTGGGTGCTTTCTCTAGCTCCTCCATTGGGAGCCCTGAGATCCATCCAATAGCTGACTTTGAGCATCCACTTCTATGTTGAAGTTTAACCTTTTAATACATCTCTTTTTCCCCTAGGTCTCTGACACATGAGTCAATGCCCCTCTACCATGCAGGTCCTTCTCTCACATTCCTATTTTGTAGATGTTTTGTGACAGAGTTTAAACAAGGCCAGCTGCTGGACTATTGGCTATTGGTTAACTGTAGGGGTGGCGCAATCATTATCTGCAATGTGAGCCCATGGACGAGCCAGCAGGCTGCAATGAACAATTCCAACATCAGGTTCTTTAAAAAACTTGACCAATCACACAAAAAGTGTATACTGATATATTAAGCAAAATTACTGTCAAGTAACAAGAAAAAAAAAAAGGAAAAGTAGCATGAGGAATCAGTTCTATAGAAATGAACATTAAGTTCATACCATATGCAACTTTATGCTAACAGTTTTGATAATTCAGATGAAAGGGAAAAATTCCTAACAAAACAAAAAATAAGGAAATATAGAACTCAGTAAGAAAAACAAGTTAATAGAAAAACTCCCCAAAAAGAAAGGGCCTACTCCTGATGGCTCCACTGAAGAATTTCATCAGGCTTCTAAAGAAATATCAGCTTCCTTCTCAGATTCCACCACCCCAAAATATAACAATTAGGAGAAGAGCTTATTCCCAGACATTTCCGTAAGTCTAGTTCTATCATGACAGCAAAATCATAAAATGTAAGTGCAGACAGACACCCCTCTGAGCACCAAGGGACTAGAAGTACTTAGCCAACAGGAAAGTGAACTCAGCACATTACTGCAATGATTGCCGCCAAAGAAATCCGTAGTTTTTGAGGGGAAAAATTGTCACATGAAAACTCATCAGAGCACTACAGCAAGTGGGGAAAGCCTGGGAAACCATCTCAATTGAGGCAGAAAAAAACTAGCAACATCCAAACAAAAATGTAAACAAAAATTATCAACATGTCAGAGATATAAATATATTATAGCATCATAATGCTATATAAAGGACCCATAGCTAAGATCAGCCTCCAAGATAACAAAATCTTTTCCCTACCACCAGGACTTAAGGAAGGAAACACACAGTCACCATTTCTATTCAATAGTACTGGGAATGGTAAACAAAAACTGGAGTCTTTTCATTCAGGAAAGAACACTTGTCTCTTTTAATTACATTAATTGATCTGATATAAATATGTGTACAGAAATTCTGAGACTGAACAAAATTTAAACATTAAATACATCAAAATAGCATGATATGTATAAAATTACCTGTATTTAAATATATATTTCTAATAAATAACCTACAGGAGACATTGAGAGAATTTATTTCATTTTAAAATTTCGAAAATAATATACTACTTACGCTATCCCCAGAAAATAAAAGATCTGCAGAATAACAACTAAAACCTTACAGGAAGAAACTGAAGGAGGTACTAATTGATCAGTGGAGATCTCAAGGCTCATGGAGTCATATTGCATAAATAGCTTTAATATTGTGAATATGACAATATTTCCCAAAGAGTAAAAATATTTAATGCAATCCATATAAATCCTAAGCCTCGAAGATATGGGTACAGGGGAAAAGTTCCTGAATAGAACAGCAATGGCTTGTGCTGGAAGATCGAGAATCGATAAATGGGACCTCATAAAGTTGCAAAGCTTCTGCAAGGCAAAAGACACCGTCAACAAGACAAAAAGACCACCAACAGATTGGGAAAGGATCTTTACCTATCCTAAATCCGATAGGGGACTAATATCCAATATATATAAAGAACTCAAGAAGGATAAATTTTGAGGAGCTGTTGTGTTTCTTTTTTTATATCCTATGCCAGCTTAGTTATGATAACAGGTTTACCATTTTTCCTGTTTTGCTACACCCAAGTCCCAGACTATTTTTATGGCAGTTTGTTTTGGCAGCAGGCATTATAATAGGTATGAGATCGCATCTTACTTTAAGGTTTAAGTACACTAACAAATAACTAAGGTGTTGCATATACTTTTAAGTGTTTTTATCCATTGAGAAATTTCTATTGAAGTTTATTGTCAATTTAAACACCTAGTTATCTTAATGTAATAAAATAAAATAAACCAAACACATATATTTTAAGGTACCATTTATATATAACATTTAGAATTGTTAAAAATTCAAAGAGACACAGAGTAGAATGGTGGTAAAGGGGTAAAGAGAAAAACAGTTTTGATTTAACAAAGACTTTCAGTTTTATTCAACTAAATTAATTCTCAAGATGATACTTATGCTCTTTACAGCCTATAAAAGAGCTATCGATGAGTGATGCACTAAAATGTTTCATTTTTAAGTCAATAATAACATAATAATTTATCATTATTTATTTTATATTAATAATTTATTTTATAATTTTTAATTATAAATAATTCTAATGTTCCTTATAATAGTTTAAATAAGAAAAAAATTTAAATGATTAGCATGGCAAATTTTCTTATGTGAAATTGTTTTATGATTAAAAAAGAAAAATGGTAGGAAAGCATTATGAATTTCCATCTGTCCGCAATCCAAAATTGTTTTACTATGTAGACTCACCATGGTAATAACTGAATTTCAAGAAATATGTTCTTAACTATTTCCAGACACAGAAAGAAAAATTCTCAGCAAGACCTTACACCTCTATAAAACCACCATAAATAGACACCAAGAATATTAAGAGTCTTCAAGGAATACAGGAAGCATTCCAGACTGAGGCCCACCCAGCTCCATCAGCAGAGGTACACAAACAACTAGGGCTAAGATCAAAGAAACCATCAAGAGGCAGATGCAAAATGAAGCACTGAAATATAATTAACAATAAAGCAAGCTGTAATTATTATTTACTGAGTTCTTACTGAAAAGGAGCAACTTCATAAAAATATCACCAACATTTCACCTACCAATCTTGTTTAGAAACAAATATGAGATTAAGAACAATGAACAAAACCCTAAGCACCAAGGAGGTAGCAAAGTGATGGTTGGATCGCACCTAACTCCACAGTCAAGCAACAGACCCAGGTAGTAAGTCTTTCAGTACTGTGTAAAGTAGATTTACAAGAACAGGTGAGGCTAAAGTGATCTTAGGCACCTTATGGAGCAGTAGACAGCTAAGGGCTTTGCACAAAAGTTGAACAAATTGGATGAATCAACCTGGGGTGCAGACTGAATAATCAATAGATAATGATAAGTGAAAATTAAAAACAAAAGCACAGGACCAAACAGATATGATTATTCATTTAAATTTTGTTTTTAGCATTATTTTAAATAAATGTATCTACTTTGTAATATATAATGTATGGTTTTAATATACAGAATTCTATCTTTATATATAGTAAAAAAAGGCAAACATGTAATTAAATGATGAAATTGGTTGTGCAATATATACAAAACTATTTTAAAAATTAAGTTTACACAGATGCTAACATTATTTGTGTGCTACACAGCCACAAATTACCAAACATAGTTCTATGTGTCTAAATAGAGAGAATTTCAGGGTTAAATTTTGAATCTCAAGCCAATTTGTAGTTATAAGTGTAAGAGGGTCAAGGAACTACAAGGAAAGCCTACATAAATGCTTATATGGTTTAACTTATTACCTAGCAAGAACAAAGAAAATACTAAATACCCTTTATTCTGAAGGTGCCAGCAAACCAATTAACATCTTTCAATAAGAAAACTTATACCTTGTGTAAATAATGACTTGAAAATGTAAATTAATGAATGAAAAAGTATTATACAACAGGATGGCAACATATTTGGCCATATACATTTTTATAGAGTAAATGGTATATAAATAAATAAAAACACTGTAATCCTCAAATATTATTGCATTTATTTATTTGGTTGACTGCTAAATATTCAAGAGTTAGAAATGAAAGCAACATATATTAATTGTTCAAAGGACTAGACACTCCAGTAAAATTTTCTTTAATATATTATTTGCAATATAAACCATACTTCCTTTTTATTATTATGATTTAAGTCCAAAAGTATGTTTTGAATTTAACATATATGTTACACATATGTATGTATGTTTTATAATATATATAGAAAGAATATATATTTTAAAAATCTATTTTACTAAGCTGTATCATTGTGCTAAATTCAAATAAAATATTAAAATTTAAGTGCACAAAACCTGTACAAACCCAAGCGAGGCCAAATTCCAGATTAGAGATAGGCGCTGTACTCAGAAAGCTCACTCCTGGCCAAGAAGCTATTGAAACAGCTACTGGGAGAAGAAGAGGGTGTTTTTTCTAAGAGTATAGTCCCCAACAAGTCTGCCACATTCCAGTAGAACCTGACACATTCAAGAATATTTGAGAAGTAGAAATTGGTCTTGATGGGACTTCAAAAATAAAATAAAGGACAAAAAATTGTGTTGATAGGGAAGCAGGGTGGATCTGGGAACAGCTAGGGGAGATATGAATATAATCAAGACATATATGAAACACTCAACTAGTATATTTAAATTTACATTACATTGTAGTTCCAAAGTGTATACAACAATTGAATAATATGTCTACATTATGAAAGGCAGTATCATAATGCTTAAAACATTTGACTATATTTTCATCATCTTTTAGCAAATGTATTGTTTATATATTATTCAACAATCTTTCAACCTTCCAATTTAAAATGTTCCTCTCTTCCTTACTAGACATCACAAGCCACTCTTCTGACACAATTACTAGACAGCATCTCAATGATCTGTTACGTTATCCTGGGACTGAACTAGGCAACATCTTCAGAGGTCAGTTTGAGTCAACTGCATGATAAGGAATTGAACAGGCAAACTGATCTTGACTACACACTCAGAATAACAGTTATCTAGATGGAGGAGATGAGTTCCACTCAGATCTGCAGCTACAGATGACATGATCAATATGGTGATACGGAATGACCCAGAATTACTACATACTTTTCTAAGAAAGGGAAATAAGACCCTGCCTAAAGCAAGACCAGGATTACAACACACAAGAGATGGCAAAGAAACCAAGCGGATTACAAGTTGACTAAATACGGGATTGGGTGAAAAATGGAAATTTATTTTTTCAAATATGTGAAAGCTTAAAACTAGATTCACTGCGAATTTTTAAGAAATAGACTAGGATAATGAGTTCAGACTACTAGATAGATGAGGTAAACTAAACATTAACTTCTTAATATCAATCCTAGTCATAGAAGGTATTTCACCCCGAAATATCAGTGAGCAAGCACAAGAACCTTATTATATAAACAGGAGAGATTGAGCTAGGCCATGCTGAAGAGCAGGTTTAAATTATGAGGCACAGAAGTGAAATATTTAATATGGGCTATGAAAGTATTTCTGATTGTATCTCACATCATAGTTAGCATCCCATTATTTTATAATTTTTATTAATAAAATGTTTAAAATAGCTTATTTTCTAAATTTAACAAGATGCTATGTAACAGGCACAGCTTTTCAAAGTTCATTTTGAACGGTGACTATGGGAAATGTGCACATGTTGGTGAAACAGTGTGAATTTTGGTTGAACAAGAACAAGCCAGTTATCTGTCTTACAGCTGTAATAAAGACTAAAGTCAACTTAAAAATGCCTAAAATAAGGTATCAAATGTCATCCCAACATATACACACACAAATAAAAAGTATGTGAGGTATAAGTATGTTAATTACTTAGCCTTAATTATTTCAAAAACTACCCATTTGTCAAAATATCTATAACTTAATTTTTAATTAAAATTAAATGGACAGAATTAATATCAAGAATATATAAATATTTAAAACGACTAAACAAAAAACCTCAATCTTTAACAAAAGCTAACAAGATGAAGAACATTCCTCAAATGTTGAAGTTAGTCTATAAACATTTAAAAATGTTCAATCTCAGTGGCCATCAGAGATTAAAATTAAATCCACTTTGAGATTTCATGTGACCATAGTAAATATGGTAACCATTAAGAAAATAGCAACAAACACTGGTGAGGATGTAGCCAAAGGAATCCTTATATAATTATAGTGAGCATGTACACTAGCTAATATGGAAATCAGTAACTACATTTCTCAAAAACGTCAAAACAGGTCTTGTATATGACTCAGCCATTCTACTCCTGAGGTCTCCAAGAAAAATCAGCACATGACAAAGACATACATACATCAATGTTTATTTACATTTATGTTGAAGGCACCTAAACCTATAACTATATAATAATCCTCACAGATCCCACCATAAAATGAATATAGGTTACCATCTTCATTTTACCAAGAACAAAACTGAAACTAATATAAATTACATGAGTTGCCTTTTGTTATATGGCAGGATTCTTAATGAAAGTACTCAAACCAAATAATTAATCTCAGATTAAAAACCCAGCCCTTATGGCTGGAGGGATGGATCAGGAGTTTAGAGTCCATTCTGCTTTCCCAGGGGACCTAAGACCTCATCAGGTGGCTCACAAACACCTGGAACTCAAGCTCCATGGGCCCTGATGCCCTCTGTGCACACCCACAGGCACCTACACACATATGCATGTACACATACGTGCACACACATCTATATACACAGATAAGCCCATAAATTAACTATTTAATTATAAATCATTTTTTAAAACAGCGCTTGGTTCATGTCCTGCTTAACAACTGAAAAAACTCCTGAGAACAGTCCAATGTTAAGACAAGGATAAACAGACTCAAATGATTCTAATGCTATTCTAGGTAAAATGAAGGAGGCAAGAAACATACTATACATGGAATTACATATTCATCAAACATACCTTCCTCAAAATTATTTTTAATAATTTTTTCATACAAGTAAATTAACGGCCAGGCAGTGGTGGTGCATGCCTTTAATCCCAGATCTTGGGAAGTAGAGGCGGGCAGATTTCTGAGGTTGAGGCCAGCCTGGTCTACAGAGTGAGTTCAGGACAGCCAGTGCTATACAGAGAAACCCTGTCTCAAAAAAAGCCAAAAAACACAAAGAAAAAGAAAAATTAAAAGAAAAAAGAAAAGAAAAAGGACAACCAATATTTACTTACCTGGAATAACTCTGCATATTCCCTATGCTTGTTTTTATGACTTGCTGACAAGGTGATTAATAAGAAATGCAAAACTGGTTTATAAGATCAAAAGAATCCAAATAACTCTAAATTCCTTATG
This sequence comes from Mus musculus, assembly GCF_000001635.26. Taxonomy (NCBI): domain Eukaryota; kingdom Metazoa; phylum Chordata; class Mammalia; order Rodentia; family Muridae; genus Mus; species Mus musculus. Next base: position 42,966,119 of record NC_000082.6, on the reverse strand, counting down.
GAGAAAGTAGCAATATTTCCCCTAAGCCTTCATACTTTGTAAGTCAAAACAAAGTTAGGCACTTGAGGCCAGAGCGATGGTTCAGGGGTTAAGGCATATACTGTTCTTGAAGAGGACCCAGGTCTAGTTCCCAGCCCCAACACTGCGTGGCTCACAACTGCCTACAGCTCCAGCTGCAGGAGATCCCACAGTCCCTTCAGGCCTTTATGCCCTCACTCACACGCATATACCTATACAAAAGCCACATTAGATGCATAATTCAAAACAAAATAAATCCTTTTGGACCCAACCTTGGACAATAAAATGCCTTCACTTGTTAGTGCCTCCCTTCATTCCCAATATAGCAATAATGATCTTTTTTAGGTTTTCAAAATCAAAACATCTCTTTTCTTGGAAAATGTATTTATTTTTAATTTTTTGCTACACAAGAAAGACTTATTTGTACTTTCTTTCCCCACCTTTATACATAAAATTCAGTACGTAATTGCTTTTGGCTGTCTTGTTGATGATTTTGTCAAGACAGAAATAATAGCTCACAAACAAGACACTGAAAAAAAGGGTAAAACTCTCAGAAAGGGGCTGGAGAAATGGCTCAGCAGTAAAGGCCACTGACTGCCCTTCCAAAGGATGCCAGCCCAGTTCCCAGGATGCACACAGGACAGCCCACAACCGCCTGCAACTCCAAATCCAGGGGAGCCAATGTCTCTGCCTGCTATGTACACATGTGCTCATATGCAGGTACACAAACACATATACACACACAAGCATTTGTATTATATTTAAATAAGAATAATTTTAAAACAGTATAGCATTGTAGCATTCTATAATAATTTTTAATCTCTTGAAAAGCACTATAGGCATTAATTATACAAAAACACTTGATGAGAGAAGAACTGACGACAGAAGTTTCTTATACGTATACCTGAATGTCTCAAATACTTTCGACCCTGTCACGATACAATCTGCTATGGACAAAGGAAAACTCAATATAAACAGTACACTAACATTTCCCAAAGGTAAAATATGTTAACATGTTAATGTCGGTATATGCAGGAACTTTCCCCTGACTTTCTCTCACAGATGGATACCTGAATGAAGCCTTCTCATGCCAAAAACAAGACAACTAAAGGCTTTGTGGGACCCAATATGCAATTTCCTGTAAGATCATTTAGATGTCTTGCATTAAGTTAGTTGGTCAATATTCTTACTAATTTCCACCTCAGGCCAACGATGGACTGGTCTTATCTATGTGTGAGTGTAATACACATACATAATACGTATTTTATATCATATACATAAAACACTGGAGAAGATAGGTGACTTTATATTCTATTTCTTTATTTTTAATCATGGGCTGAATTTTCTATAATAAATACATATCATTTTTATGATCAGTAAAACTATATAATTCTTTACATTTTAATTGAACAAGTAATAAGTTAAGTTACATAAATTTGTAAGTTTAAAGCTAATTTTTGCACAGAAATTTATCTATTGTTACTGTTGCTTTGTAGACTGATCTTATACTTCTCCAAGGAAATCCTAGTGGCAAGAAACTAAAACATAATTCAATTAAATTCAAGGTTCTTAAAGATTCTCAAAAAAACATTACTAGGGTAGAAGTGTGTAACAGGAAAAGAAAATCTAAGAGAAAAACATATGAGTGTAATACTCAACTTCACTTTCCAAACATAAGGGGAAAAAACAATAGGGGTTTTCTGTATGATTTTTACAATCCTTTCCTAAATCCTAACTTAGACCGTTATCATTTGCTTTGCTCTCTTTCTTTCAGACTTCTTTGATTCAAACTAGCAGCATCTGCAGCATCATCTGAAAGTTAACAAGCATGTGGACTGCCAACACTAAAGGGCGCAGCGGTGGCCAGGCCTGTCTGACAGTTTCCCCAGCGCACTGTCATTTAGTCAAAACATCGTGATTTATAATTAAAGGTATTTTTAAATCAGTTGTAAATTAAAGAGGCTCTGTCACACATTTCCAGTTGTCTAAACACTGACTAGACCTATGGAACACTGTATCATCAAAGACTTACCTGCAATATGTGGCAGACAGTGAGCCAATAACTATGCCACACCCACACCTTTTACTAAGGTTCCATGCTGTAAAGCCATGAGAACCAAAATCTTTCTTCATTTTCACACTAAAAAAAAGTTTTAAAATGGGATTCATGGTATAATGCCAGTTTCTTACACCAAAATGAATAAATATATCAAAATTAAAAACAAATCAATAAACCCTTTGCACAAGAATTTCACATTCTAAACAAAATATGCTATCTTCAACTAAATCATGATGATCATACTAGAAGTTAAGGCATATAGATACACATACACACACACACACACACACACACACTGAAATTAAAAGAAAATAATTTATACTCATTGTAAGCTTTATATAAAAACATTGTTTTATCTCTCATTCATACTTGCAGATTTTGTTTATGAACTAACTTTCAATAAAGTCATTTTAAGTAGTATATGACCATTCATCCCCTTGTTCTTATCATGGATAGTTTTCTATAACATTATCAAACTTCCCTGCCAACATTACAGTTCAACACAAGGATCTACTGTGGATTTGGGACTTTAGTAACAAGCGTTAACAAAAGTCATCAAGCACTCCTACCTTGGACAGTCACAGCACAAATGCCAAGAGCAAACGAAGCATCTGAAAATGCAATTGTGACTCACACATACATCAGATACCTAGGAAGGTACAATAAAAGACTGCCCCAATAGTTTCTTTTGCTTCCTCTCTAAGCTTATCTGTGGTAACAGAGCCTGGTTTCCTAGTCTCAAAGCATTCCTAAGCATTACTTGGTGCTAAAGAGAACAACTCTAAAGAAAGCCTTTGTAGATTTGATCTTTCACCTTTGGCAACAAAAGTCATCTATTTCTACCAGAAAGCATTAAAAGATGACCAGAAGAGCTTCGATAGCTTCCTTTGATTATTTGACAAGGTTTGAGGAAAAACAACACAGTCAGAACAAAGTAGGATAGGATTTCTGGTCTTCATCACTGGGCGGTGTCCTGTTTGCACTTCCCAAACGTACATGAAACCCTCACCCCTGCTCACTCACTTCTTCCAGGACAGCACTAAATGTGCATTTATTGCTCCACAATAGTGTGCACTACTTAGACTGATAATACTTTGATGTTTAAAGATTCCACTAATATTTTTATATTTAAATAAATTAATTTTCCTATTGATGGATTTTGTGAATTAGTATATAACAAAAAAAACAAGATATATATTATGTGCTGTTAGCTCATTGCTACATAAGATAAATCTTTTTTGTGTGTGAATTTCAACACTGAAAGCTTGTGAAAATAAAATTTCTCATACTTTAATACTGACAGGATAAAAAAAGTTACTTTATTGTCTTTTCTTGTGTAAAACTACAAAGGTCAAGATCCAGAGTTGACGAGACCACAGGCACTAATTAGGGAGACACTGTTATAAAGGACAGAGCCCACAAGTGTCAGGACAGGTGATGTAATACAGATCTTTACTACAAAGCAAACTGCCTTGGCAATCAAGACAATTCAGTTACACAATGAACAACCCCCTTCCTATGTGAGTAAAAAAAATGCCTATTCCAATACTTCACTGTGAAACATTAGGAAAGCATCAGCCATGATCAAATCAATAGATCTCTTGGGTAGCAGAGCTGAGATACACAGCCCAGTCCTACAGCAAGAAGCTCCCTGGCTTCTTTCTGAAAAGGATCTTTGCAGAACCAATCTGAACAAGCAAGCAGTGTAACACAGAAGGCATAATTTCTGAATGTTTTCTTCTCAAATATTCACTATATTACAGAAAATTCAAGTATATAGGTGGTACTTTAGACTGCAAATGCTTACATAAATCTCTACCTGGTAATAGCCATGCACACTGTGGGCATCCTACAACTCACTTTGCTTTTTATTCAGACAAAGTATTAGTTTTCCCCCAGGGAATTTTTCATTGAGTTTGTTTTGCTGTTTCTCTTTCCCTCTTCTCCTCGATCCGCAGGCACTCCTGCACTCTTCCATACCAACAGCCTCCTTTCCCCATCATCATCCTACACATCATTATTTGTCAAATCTTGAAACATACTAAAAAAAATAAAATAAAAAGCCTAAAGAAATCTGAAGGTAGAATTAAGAAAAATGAAATTTACATTTATGTAACCAAGGTTCTTTCTGCAATATCAACTTTTCAGTTGAATATTTCTAGGGTTACATTTATATACTTCAAGCCATGAATGGCATATGAAAGATGTTCTATTTTCTGACACTGGATAGTCTGCCCCTGCTATGGGTCTCTTAAAGGCTTCTAGGATGGACCCGTGTGCAGGGAAGCTCCTTTCTCTGGTTCTACTGAATTTTCTTTCTCTATTCATAAGGTAAGACTAACTTTTAAAATGTTCTCAAAAAGCACAGAGTATAATATTCCTATAATCATTAAAGTTTGAGTTTGGGTGTGGTCAATTTCTCCAAAAATTTGAAGGAAATATATAGAACAGAAATAATCGGAAGCTTTTTCCAAATGTTGTTAAAATTTACTCAACACAAAGATCAGTCTCAATAGTTTAAATGCTGAGTATGCTTCTTTCTAGCCAACTCACTTTATGCAGGCTGGAACTGAATGTTAAGGTTTGTTATTTGCACTGTGAGCTGAAATTGTGACAATTCCTTGATCCCACAGATGCTATGATCTTGATGTGGCAAAAAACAAAACTACTAATCACAATGAGTTGATACTACCTTCTATATAAACTAACAATTCTGGCTTCTCTTGGAGTAACACACACAAAGGTGTATATATATGTTCATGCATATTCATATGCATGTGTATTTATGTACTATATATACACAGAAACATACAGAGGGGCATCCAATTACCTTTGCATCTTGATATGGTTTATCCTAAATGGAAAAGGTCCTACAAAAGCCTTTGCAAGATCCTGTTTTGAAATTTTAATATTTGCCTATTTATAATGGGTTAAAATTCTCACTAAAGTCAGAATCTTGGGTTCATATAATTTATATTGATAAATTATAACGATATTCATAATAATATCCCAACAGAGGTGTCTGTCACTTCAGGTAAGATAAATAATCTTGGCGGAATTAAAACAAATGTTGAGGTGATTATTACTGTGTACATTTCAAAGCAACCATAAGCTTCACAAAATGAATCAAATTCACAATTGCAATTCTCACAAAGTTTATGTAAGGACTACTTCGAAAGGTCATCCATCTGTCGTTCTTCACAGAAATGGGAAAAGAAACTAATAATTTGTCCTTGTTTATAAAGATGTGACTATTTTTGAATTTTTATTTACATTTAAAATGAGCATTTCTTTAACATTTGTCTTAAAACAGTGATTTTTTTTGATGATGTACAAAAGGGTATTTATGAAAGACTTCAATCTTACAAAGGATTTACACTAATCCATGTGTGTTCTAGCATACCACTACTACATCTTCATCTTTCACAGGTCTAAAGCACATATGTTCACCCATCATAGTGAACTGACATGAGGCTCACACTGGCCTTAACCAATCATCTGAGAATACATTCAGCTATGGCTTTGTAAACACCATTATGCTTTCCAGTAATCTCTGTAACATTTCTTCCTCTGGCTAACCCTAAAGGTGACATATTTTCTTAAGCATAACCATATGGGGATTTTGAACATTTAGATATTATAGCATAATCTTATCAACAACAAAGAGAACACACAATCAAGTTACCAAACAAATTTCAATGATTTCATAATGTTTTAGGTAATTACTATATTTTAGGGCTACATTTGGAGAAATCTCTGGTTACATGAGCCTGCTAGCTGTGAAGAATATAGGCCTGATGGCTTTGACAACAATTATTGTTGAATATTGCAATGTCTAGTGGCCTATCTCTTCTCTATCACATATTGACTGAAAATACTGAGTATATAATTGTTGGTTTTCTACTTTTAAATTCTAAACAATAGCAGATATTAAATAAACATAGATCATATCAAAATAGACAGCAAACTACTGCAAACTATTTTACAGAAAAGAGGCCTAACACTATCGAACACACAGTCCCAATAAAAATCAAGTAAAAATGTATCAGTTTGAAATGACATTTAGCAACATTAGTCTTTAACAGTATTAGAGATTATTCTGCAAGAAGTTGAAACTGGAGATACACATTAAGCTTTCTTTTCTGACAATTTTCTTCAGTTCCGAGGGTTAGATGCAAAGGTAAGCAAGTCTTTCAAAGGTTACAGTAAAACAACAAGAAATTGTATGGTTGCAAAATGGAGATCATAAATATAACCTAAAGAAACAAGTACTTAAAATAACCCTCTACTGTCAGCAAATGGGACTGTGTCTTGTGACATTTTAGTGATGAATTTCAAACCAATTATGCAGAGTGAGAGACCTTGGAACACTCTGCCATAAATGAGCCATCTCTATCAAATCCTCTCTTCAGAGCATAGGCAACTGCATGGAAGACAAGGCAGAAAAGAGCGTAAGAGCCAGAGGGGAAAGGGGACACCAAGAAAACAAGGCCCTCTGCATTCACATGATCCAAGCTCATATGAACTCACAGACACTAGAGCAGCATTCACAGAGCCAGGATGGGTCTGCAACAGGTCCTGTGTGTGTGTGTGTGTGTGTGTGTGTGTGTGTGTGTGTGTGTGTGTGTGTGTGTGTGTGCAATGGCTTCCAGTTTAGTGTTTTTATGGGTTTCCTGAGTATGCAAATGAGTTGGTCTCTGCTTGGGCTCTTTTCCTTCTGTTTGTCTTGTTCAACTTGGATGTGTTTGTTTTTGTTTTGTTTTATTATTATCCACTAAAAGCCTGTTTGTTTTCTTACGAGAGACAGAAAGTCTCTCATAAGTGGATCTGGATCGGAGAGGAGGTGGGGAGGAACTATGAGGAGCACAGGGAGAGTAAACTGTAAACCAGATATACTGTATGAAAAAAAGAATCTATTTTCAATAAAAAGAGAAGAAAATAAAAAAGAAACTTTAAAGAATAAAAAATTAAGTACATATACTTATGAAATTAGTAAGTTAAATAATTACATTTTCATCCATTATTTCAAAATCTCCACATTGTTGCCATCCTGGGTGCAAGTGGAATTTAATAAATATATGATTAAATAAGTATATGAAGGACTTAAGCAATCTTTATCAGATCTCAGAAACCAAAACTAAAATTACATTAATCAAATGTTACTCTTTAAAAGAGATTTATCTTTAAAGATATCTAAGGAGTTAGGTTTCCTTGAAATTAGGTATTACCTATAACTGGTTCTCTGCATTTCACAGATTATTCAATTTTTCTTTGACGTTTTCTAACACCTGCAATAAAAAACTGCCACATGCCATCTTATAAACACATATCTTCTCATAAATCCAGAATAGCTGGTACATGAGCATAGGAAACTTTCAACAACAACAAAATGTATGTATAGGTTCTATGTCTGCTTAGTGTTGTGAGCATATGTCAGCTAATATGCACATATGAACACATGGTTCAGTATCATTTAAAGAAAAAAGTAACAATAAACGGATGATTTTTACACAGACATGTCTATTCTTATTCTGCCCTACAGCAAGAAAATAAAACAAAACTATGTGTCCATCAACAAATGAATGGGCAATAAAAATGTGGTACATACACACAAGGGAATTTAACTCAGCTACAGAGAAAATACAATCTGAGGGAGAGTGAACAGCCTGAAAAGTCTCACAGTAATCTAGGGAACTGAGACTGACCAGGACCGTAGTCTCATGCTGTCTCAGCTGTGGGGCTAGCTTGTAACTTTGTATGTATGAATTTCAGTGAGATGAGTGCAGGAACAGACCTTTAAGGAAGAGCATAAAGGTGAAAAACAGGAGCAGAGGAAGGGCAGCTGCAGGGTACACTACACATGAAAGCAGAGGAGAGGGCACCAGAGCTAAGGTACAAGGGAAAGTCAGTGAGACAGGGGAGGCAACAAAAGTAAACGTCTTCAAAATGACACAGGACCCTAATACAGTACAATGAATTTAAGAAACAACTGGAAAAAAAAGAAACAACAGAAAGGATGTCTTTCTTTTTTATATTATATAATATATACTATATAATATGTTATATATCATATATTTATACTTTTAGTATTGCATATATACATATATGTGATATATATATATATATATATATATATATATATACACACACACATACATACACACACATATGTGTGTGTGTTGGTGTTTTAGTTAAAAAATAATCAATTTGGTAACACTTTTTTAAGATTTATTTATTTATTATATGTAAGAACACTGTAGCCATCTTCAGACACTCTAGAAGAGAGAGTCAGATTTGTTATGACGGATGGTTGTGAACCACCATGTGGCTGCTGGGATTTGAACTCAAGACCTTCAGAAGAGGAGTCAGTGTTCTTAACCGATGAGCCATCTCTCTAGTCCCTTGGTAAGACTCTTATCAGTTTTTTTTTCCTACAACTGATTGTTCCATACAAAGTAACAAAATATTTAATTTATGAAGTTGCCAGTCCATAGTCAAAAACTCTGACCCAGAATTGTTCCTGTCGGAAGGAACTGCAGGGACAAAAATGGAGAAGAGACTGAGGGAAAGGAGGTCCAGTGACCAGCCCAAATTGGGATCTATCCCAAGGGGAGGTTCCAAGGCTTGACACTATTACTGATGCTATGGTGTGCTTACAGACAAAAGCCTAGCACTGCTGCTCTCCAAGAGGCCCAACAAGCAGCTGACTGAGATAGATGCAGATACTTACATCCAACCATTAGACTGAAGTCAGGGACCCCTGGGGATGAATTGGGGAAAGGCTGGAAGAAGCTGAGAAGGAGGGTGACCCCATAGGAAGATCAGCAGTCTCAAAAAACCTGGACCGGTGAGATCTCACAGACATTGAGCCGCCAACCAGTCAGCATACCGGAGCTGGTCCAAGGTCCCAACACATACACAGCAGAGGACTGCCTGGTCTGGCCTCAGTGAGAGAAGAAGCACCTAACCCTCTAACCCTTAAAAGCCTGAAGGCTTCTGGGAGTGCGGGGGTCTGGTGAGGGGAGCAGGAGGGGGAAATCCTCTTGGAGACACGGGGAAGAGGAATGGGAAAAGGAACTGTGGAAGGGTGGACTGGGAAGGGGGTAATGACTGAACTGTTTAAAAATAAAAGTAATAAAAAGAGAGAGAGAACGAGAGAAAAAAGAAGAAAAGAAAAGAGAAGAGAAGAGAAGAGAAGAGAAGAGAAGAGAAGAGAAGAGAAGAGAAAAGGAAAGAAAAGAAAAGAAAGGAGAAAAGAAGCAAGGAAGGAAGGACTCACTCATGAATTTATATTACTTGACACTTTAGTATAAGTTTGAAGTATACTAACACTTTTACATACAACTATAATTTCTTAAGGGAACATTTAGAAAAATAAAAATCAAACATTTCCAAAGACTAAATTATTCAGAATTCCAGCCAATGACACTGTAACATTTTGGGACTTCAATGCCATAAATAAAAACTGTAGTTCAACCTGAGTGCACACATCTTTAATCCTTCAGCAAAGAAGGCAGAAGCAGGTGGATCTCTGGGTTTGAGGCCAACCTGGTCTACAAAGCTAGTTCCAGGGCAGCCACAGCTACACAGAGAAACCATGTCTCAGAAACAAAATGAGAAAGGAACTGTAATTAATTAATTCACATTCAATTATTTAAAAAAAATCTCTACACTCAAGAAATCCCTTGACTTTTTCAATTTTCTTTCTCTACAGTCAAATTCACAGTCAAAGGTAATCTAAATTCTGAAAACTCAACCTATAATTCTTATATTTAGGCTAGCCACTTTAGTTCCTTTTCAATGGACAAACAGGTAAGCATGGGACAAACCCCATGTTGTTCTCACTTGAAATTCAAACAGTAAACACAGTTCTACATTACCTTTCTATCTCTTCAATAGATGTTAACACATTGTAACCTAGGTATCTCTTCTCTACACATCTAATACAGATTTTCTATTTGTTCATTATTTTTTTTTTTTAAGACTGAGTAATTCTTTATTTCCACATACTTAATACTTAATGAAGGAGCTTTCCTTAAATATTCTCTCCAGGGGAAAACAGAGCATGACAGCGGCCTCCAGCTGCCCCGCTCAGGGCCTGGGCTCCTCCCTGCCCGAATGGTGAGGTGGAGGGGTGTATTTGCCCTCTTTCATTAGCTTCTCCCGCTGTTTCTTGATATCATGCATTCGCCTCATCGTTTTGTACCGAAGCAAGCACTCTTCGAAGTCATCGAACTCTATCTTGCACTCCTTTTTCGCCCGGGTCCCACCGATCCCGTGTGCACACTCTATCCACTCTTTTTCAAACGCGTGGCACCGAGCGGCGTTCTTGTAGGGCTGTTCTGCGCTTAGGAACATAAAGTGCCGGTCCAGGCTGATGCCCAGCTTTTTCTGTATGTCAAGGAAAGGCATGGCTCTGCAGTGCCCTTGTCAGGTCCCTGGTGCAATTCCCGACCGCCGGCTGCGGGAGGACGCAGACGCCTTATTTGTTCATTATTACAAATAATTGTTATTTGTTGATTCATTTGGCTTCATCTACATGTCATGTATGTATCATAGAAAGCAGTTCAACTAATTTGAGACTACAAGTTAAATTTTCTTAAATTATCAAATATTAGAATCATCCAGAATGGCAAAAACATTCAAACCATAAGAGGTAAACAAGGCTGGAAGTGGGTATGTGTCATTCCTTTCCATGACAGGCTCCTTCCTTTTGTGGAATAGTGAGAACATGCGCAAATTTCACTTTTACTCATTGTAAATACATTAAGTTTGTGTCAATTATATACACTTAACTTAATGTATATGTTATATATTCTATATTTTGTCTACCCTTCATTATTCATTCTACAGAATAAAATTTCCATATTGAAAACTGAGTTGAATTTTCTCTTTGTTTGTTATCTCAATGCCCTAGTAAACTAATTCACTATCTTTAAACTCTGAATCAAATGTCTATGAGATAAAATGTGATAATACATACAAAAACAAAGGGGAAACAAAATTTAAAAAGCCACAAGAATGTTTGAGTTTTGGTTTAGGTGGAGGTTTTATTTCATTCAATTTAAAGTTACTTTGTCCATTTCTGCACAGCAATGTATTTCCTATAAGCAAACATTGATCTCAATTTTAGTTAAACTGGGCTTTCATCTTATAGTCTTTAAATTAGTTCTTGACTCTGTTGGCAGAATACCTATTTCCTCTTGTTAGTCAATACCTACTTAGTAAACCAATATTCAGAATTTTAACATGTGAGTGTCTTATCTACAGAGCCATTTTCAAATAACCAGCACACAAAAAATTCTTGAATCAGTTTGAAGAAGTAGCTGGGGAAGGGGACGTGAAAGGGGATAACATTTGAACCAACTTGGGAAAGTAGCTGTGAAGGACAGTATCTCTCTCAATGAGAAGCACCATGAGCACTGTGGTCTGCTCTCAATGACCAACAAGGCAAAATTTCAGCTCTGGACACAGTAGTCAGTAGTTCTTTCTCATTTGTCTTCAAAGGAAGAGCTGAAATATCCATAACCATGCAGTAGAATTATTCCTCAAACATTGTTACTCAAGGTCAAAACCCAAAAATCTGTATCCATTCCTCTGTTGAAGAACATCTCAGTTCTTTCCAGCTTCTGGCTATAATAAGTAAGGCTCCTATGAACATAGTGGAGCATGTGTTCTTGTTATATGTTGGAGAATCTTTTGGGTATATGGCAGGAATAGCTGGATCCTCAGGAAATACTATGTCCAATTTTCTGAGGAAACACCAGACTGATTTCCAGAGTGGTTGTATCAGCTTGCAATCCCACCAACAATGGAGGAGTGTTCCTACTTCTCTACATCCTTGCCAGCATCTGCTGTCACCTGAGTTTTTCATCTTAGCCATTCTGACTGGTGTGAGGTGGAGTATCAGGGTTGTTTTGATTTACATTTCCCTGATGACAAGAGGTGGATGCTTGCAGCCAGCCACTGGACTGAGCACAGGATCCCCAATGGAGGAAGTAGAAAAAGGACTGAAGGAGCTGAACGGGTTTGCAATCCAATAGGAAGAACAACAATATCAACCAATCAGAACCCCCCCCCACACACACACAAGAGCTCCCAGGGACTAAACCATCAGCCAAGCAGTATACATGGAGGGACCCATGGCTCCAGCCACATGTGTAGCAGAGGATGGCCTTGTCAGGCATTAATGGAAGGAGAGTCCTTTGGTCCTGTGAAGGCTGGATGCACCAATGTAGGGGAATTTGGGTTTGGGGAGGCAGGAATGGGTGAGTGGGTATTGGAACACCTTCATAGAAACAGGGGGTGGGGTAGGGGGTTCCAGAGGTGCAAACCATGAAAGGAGATAACATCTGAAATGTAAATAAAGAACATATCCAATAAAAATTTTTAAAAAAGGAAAAAAGTCAAAATCTTAGTATGCTTAGGAGCTCCTAAAAACAGTTTCCTAACACTCTAAGCAAGGACTTAGGTTCAGAGAGATTATATGAATCGCCTTGAATGTCTATAGCTAGCCATTTATAACCAAAGACAACATTTTCTAAGTCAGGTAATCTGTTAACAATACAATGTTCTATTTTTATTTTACTCTAAAAGTTTATGTTTAAATGAATTAATAGTATGCACTAATTATTTCTCACACTCCATATATAATCAACAATTTATTCATGTGAATTTATAGGTACTAGAAAAACATAAAGTATTCATCTACCTATACTCCTGTCATTATGTAATTCATAACAAACTTCATATACTTTGGCTGTGTATCTGTGTGTGTGTGTGTGTGTGTGTGTGTGTGTGTGTGTGTGTTGCTGCCAACTTTTGATTGTATCTTAAGTAAATTTTCAGAGGAGATATATTAAATATTTCTTATTACAAATCAAAATGTTCCATTTCATCTGCTGTCATTTTTCTTGTTCCCACCGTAGTTGCTTTAACACTTCTTGTAGGACACATCTATGAGTAATTTTGTCTTCAAAGAAAAATTCTATAAAATTATAGCTTGGCTTCTTCTTTTAACACATTGAAGACACCATTGTAATTTCTTCTACTTTGTGGTGTTTCTGACAAAATGTTTTTGACAATTATTTCTCCATGTAATTATGTCATATATTCACTATCCATATGACCTCTTAAAATGTTGATTTTTCTGCCTCTCCCCCTCCTCAGTTCCTCTGTGTTTGTGTGACGTGTTCACGTTTGCGCACATGTGGGAGATGCACCACAGGATTATCACATAGCTTCCTCAATTGTGCTCCACACCATTTTTCTTTTAAGATTTTATTTTCATTGTATAAACATTTACAAGCAAATATGCATCACCCTGTTTGTCTGGTGTCCTCAGGGGTCAGAAGAGGATGTTGGATATCTTGGAGATAAAGTTAGATATAGTTGTGTACCATGTGGAAGATGGAAACAAAATTATTGTCCTCTGCAAGAGCAGCAGTTTCGCTTAACAATCTCTAAAGCCCGTTCACCTCAGTTTTTGAAACTGAGTATGTCTCTCCTTAGCTGGCACTCACTGATCTATCTACTCTACCTGCCTCCACCTGCTCAGAGCTTGGACTGTAGACCTCTGCTTCCACACCACTATGATGTTTTCTTTTGGTTCTTTTCAACACTTTTGGTATAACCTGATTTAATGTGATTTCCAGTGCATTTATACTGATCATGGTTAAGATCTTATATTATGGAGTTATTAATTGTTCAAGTATTCTTCCACGTTTTCTTCTGCATCCATTTTGGGGTGCTATAAACTGTTATGTGACATTCCATAGATCTGAGGCTTTAATGTCCTTGCAGGCTTTATGTATATCTCCTTTTTCACAGAGTGCTTGAGAAAGGATAGCTTCTACTGCTATATCTTCACAGTCACTACTCTTTTCTACGGCATCGAATGTCCTATCACACTGAAGTGCATTTTATTTCAATTTTATTTTTACCAAAAAAGAAAAAAATCTCAGTTAGTTCTATTTTATACCATTCAATGCTCTTTACTACAGTCATGTTTTCCTTTGAGTCTTTTGGCATATTTATAAAATCTGTTACAAAATGTTTCCATTCCAATTCCATGATACTCCTTTCTAGGCCAACTTTAATTGATTTTCTTCTGTTTAAAGCTCCTATTTTCCATCTTTAAAATTTAAGTTTAAGGTCATTACTTGAAATATAAACTTTTGGCTGCTGTGTTCAGAATTTGTTGTTGAATTACTTTAGATAATATCAAGATACTTTTTGGCAGTCTGTTTAATAACTTGTGGATTGTTTAGTCCTTACGAGTCTCCTTTTAAAGCTCTATTAGGACAAATCTAGATGCCACTAGTACTTGTTGGGTCCTACTAAATTGGGGTGATCCTTCTGAGGTCTCACAAAGGTCCCTCAACAGCACATGATTGCCTAAGAAGCTTTCCTTTCAGTATGTCCATTCAGTGCTCCCTTCAGCCATGTCTTAGAGGGGTCTGGGTTGAAGGAAAACCTTGGTGCTATCAATGTAATGTTGCTTGTACAGACATGTACAATAAGAGTTATAGGGACATGGAGACTTCTGCCTAGATTTCAGAGAAGACCTTGGAGACAATGTATAGCAGGGTTAACATCTGTGTTGGCAGTCCCTGAGAGAGCAATGTGTAATGTTGTGAAGGTCTGAAGGTGTATACCTAAGCACTAAGAGAAATCCCAAGAGGTAGAGATGTCAGGAACATAAAACTGAAGAAAGTAAGTTGCAACAAATGAAACCAGCTATGGGAAGAGGACATATACTACAACTGAAAGCCCATAGGGGCAGGACTACCTTAATCACTGGGAGTTCACATTGTGTGCTATGTGTTTCAGATGTTGAACATGGAAGTATAGAATTTCATGTCTGCTTTTCTGGTTTGCATGTTACTTTGATCCTGTGTATGTTTCCATGCCGCAATCCTGTCTTTCAACGCCTCAAGGTTTACTGTGCCCCATTCCTCTATTTCAGAGCAGCAATGTTTACTGTGTTGTATTCATTGGAAGACAATAACTTATTTTGAATTTTTACAGAGCTGGCATCTAAGAATATATCCCAAGTCTTAAGACAGTCTTGGATATTTGAATGTTGTTAGTAATGTTGAGATTTTTGAGGACTATTAAAGATGAACTAAAGATGCATTTTTCATTATGAGATATCCATGAACCTTTGAAGGCATGGGCAAAATGCTATGATTTGAACCGCAATTGTCCCCACCCCACCCCCGGGCCTGTGTGTCTTGGTCTTCATTTGGGAACGTGGTCGATACATCAAGAGGCAGACTTAGTTGGAAGGCGTGGGTCAATGGGGACATTTAAGGGTTATTCTGGTCTCTAATCACTTTATATATTTTTACTGCCATGCATGCCCACTGCCTTATAGTTCAACTCAAATACATGGGTCAAGTTAATAATAGATTGAGGTGTCTAAAGCTGTGACCCAAAAAGACCTGTTCCTCCTCAGGTATCATAGCGGGTATTTCTGTTGTCCTGATGTGAAAAGTAACAAATACAATTCCGTGGATGTGAGCTAATATTACTCCTTTGTGATCCTTTTCTCTATTTTGTTGTAAGAAGATCCTGATTGTTAATGAAGATCCAATTAAAATGTTACCTCTGCCAATCACGCCTTCCCTAGATCCATGCTGAGTGTGCTTAATAAGATACTTGCCATTCAGTCGACACATTTCTTTATTTTTATTTTTATTTTTATTTTTTTTTTTTTTTTTGCTTCTTTTCCAACTGGTAGTCACTGAGAAAAACGCTGATGTCATACTCTCTTTTAAAAGAACTTTTCCAAATGCATACACCATATTTTCACTAACTGTTTTTCATGTGCATGTGTGCTCATACATTCCTATTCTTAAATAATAAGGAGCTTTTTCAATAAGTATAATGTTACTCATTGGTGTGATTTCAAGACTGATCGTTTGGCACTGGACAACCAAATGGTATGCTCTTCCTTTGGGAATTCCCTCTCCCATGCCCAGTTTTCCTCAGTTGCCTAAACAGAGTAGGGAAGCATACATAGAAGGATTTGTAGGGAGGAAAGGGAAAGGAGAGATGTGATTGCATTATAATCTCAAAAAAATGATAAAATTGCAAAGCTTCTGAAAGGCAAAAGATACCGTCAATAAGACAAAAAGGCCATCAACAGATTGGGAAAGGATCTTTACCTATCCTAAATCAGATAGGGGACTAATATCCAATATATATATATAAAGAACTCAAGAAGGTGGACTCCAGAAAATCAAATAACCCCATTAAAAAATGGGGCTCAGAGCTAAACAAAGAATTCTCACCCGAGGAATACCAAATGGCTGAGAAGCACCTGAAAAAATGTTCAACATCCTTAATCATCAGGGAAATGCAAATCAAAACAACCCTGAGATTCCACCTCACACCAGTCAGAATGGCTAAGATCAAAAATTCAGATGACAGCAGATGCTGGCAAGGATGTGGAGAAAGAGGAACACTCCTCCACTGTTGGTGGGATTGCAAGCTTGTACAACCACTCTGGAAATCAGTCTGGCAGTTCCTCAGAAAATTGGACATAGTACTACCGGAGGATCCAGCAATACCTCTCCTGGGCATATATCCAGAAGATGTCCCAACCGGTAAGAAGGACACATGCTCCACTATGTTCATAGCAGCCTTATTTGTAATAGCCAGAAGCTGGAAAGAACCCAGATGGCCCTCAACAGAGGAATGGATACAGAAAATGTGGTACATTTACACAATGGAGTACTACTCAGCTATTAAAAAGAATGAATTTATGAAATTCCTAGGCAAATGGATGGACCTGGAGGGCATCATCCTGAGTGAGGTAACCCAATCACAAAAGAACTGGCACAACTCACTGATAAGTGGATATTAGCCCAGAAATTTAGAATACCCTAGATATAAGATACAATTTGCTAAACGCATGAAACTCAAGAAGAATGAAGACCAAAGTGAGGACACTTTGCCCCTTCTTAGAATTGGGAACAAAACACCCATGGAAGGAGTTACAGAGACAAAGTTTGGAGCTGTGATGAAAGGATTGACCATCTAGAGACTGCCATATCCGGGGATCCATCCCATAATCAGCTTCCAAACGCTGACACCATTGCATACACTAGCAAGATTTTACTGAAAGGACCAAGATATGGCTGTCTCTTGTGAGACTATGCCGGGGCCTGGCAAACACAGAAGTGGATGCTCACAGTCAGCTATTTGATAGATCATAGGGCCCCCAATGGAGGAGCTAGAGAAAGTACCCAAGGAGCTGAAGGGATCTGCAATCCTATGGGTGGAACAACAATATGAACTAACCAATATCCCCCCACCCCACCCCCGAGCTCGTGTCTCTAGCTGCATATGAATCAGAAGATGGCCTAGTCAGCCATCCATGGAAAGAGAGGTCCATTGGTCGTGAAAACTTTATATGCCTCAGTACAGGGGAACGCCAGGGCCAAGAAGTGGGAGTGGGTGGGTAGGGGAGTGGGTGGAGGAGCGTGTGGGGGACTTTTGGGATAGCATTGGAAATGTAAATGAAATAAATACCCAATTAAAAAGAAAAGAATTCTCATAGTGGGTACTACTTTGTATTTGGTAAGACATTAATAAGATACTTGACTAAGAAAACAAAATCAAAAACCACCTACATGAATCTAAATATACTGTAATTATTTGGTCATATCCTTACATGAAGATAGCACATATTTATAACATTTTCTCATCTAATTATCTAGATAACTTTATCAGAAAATGATCTTGGATATATATACTGATATGTCTCGGTTTCTACATGGCACCTATTATGTATTCATTAGCTCAGCTCAGACATTTTACTTGAGATAAAGTTTAGTCTACAAGTTATAGAATCCTTCACTATCTTTAAATTTTTTATACATTGTTTTTTGTTTTGTTTTGTTTTTCGAGGCAGGGTTTCTCTGTGTAGCCATGGCTGTCCTGGAACTCACACTGTAGACCAGGCTGGCCTTGACTCAGAAATCTGCCTGCCTCTACATTACACTTTTCAATTCTCCTCATTGTAGCATTCAGTAGAAAAAGAATGAGCTTTGAAGCAACAGTTCTCAGTACTGGATTCCATGTGCTCTAGCCGAAGAGGGAAGTATTTAATTTCATCTGAAATATGTTAAAAAAAAAAAAAAAAAAAAAAAAAAAGGAGGCAATAACACCTTCTTCTTGGAGATAAGATAATGATTAACTGAGAAAGTTAATTACTTCATCTTCTGCTCAAAACTAGTTGTTGGCTTTTCTAAGTCTGTTTCCTCACCTGTAAAATGAGAAAGCTTTTCTTATTTTCAGGGTCATCAAAGAGCAAGTAAAAAAGCTCATATTAATAAAAGGACAATAAAATTATAAAATTTACCAAAAATTTAGTAAAGAAAACAAAAAACACTAGAATAATTTTAATATAGTTTATTATCTTCTATATGGCTATCCTTTAAAAATGAGACTATAAACAGCAGAAGTCAAAATTGTGATTTTTTTATTTCATGAGGAAAATTTGTGAATGAGTCTAAATATAGTCTGATTTTTTCTTTATACTACCTACATTATTTCTCTCTGCTGACCACTATGCAATCTCTAAATAGCATACACTCTATACAACAAGAAGATAGTATAAAACATCTTGCTTGCACTAATTTGCCAGAAAGTGCTTTCTAAACTCCAGTGTAGACTGACCATATTATATAATCGATCATCAAGTGTTCTGCTATACACATACTCAAAACTAGTCCAACAACTTCTATTATGCTGCTTAGTAGCATTGCCAGCCCTTTTGCCCTTCACTGCCTGGAGAATGTCCATCAGAAACAGGGAAGCAGAACGAACTGCCACAATGCACCATTGATGTTTGAGCGAGCCTGCCCAAGCAGCTGCAACAACAGGGCAACTCTTCAAAGCTTCGGCATTGAAACTTACAATCCTCCCTCCTATTCTCCTTCAATGAAAACCTTTATAAGCTACAATCAATTACAAAATAAATCTTTGAGGCAAATCCTGTCCTTTCTTCATTTGTCGTCTTCCCTTTTTTCTCTCAATACCAAATGTCCTTGGTAAAAATAATAATAATAATAAAGGAAAGGCATCCACTCCCTCCTTATCTACCTTGTTCTCTGCCTCTCCCTCTCTTAATTTCTAAAAATTCTCAAGAAGGCTTGAGGATGTCTGCTAAACACTTTTGTCTATCAAACTTGTTATGGGCTTTTTGTTTGTTTGTTGCTGAATTTTTATTGTGGAGTTCTTATTTAAAATCTTCAAAAGGCACTTGATATTTTGAGCACACTCAGACTGGATTTTTGGCAAAGCATGTTTCTGATTATTGAAGGATAATCTAAATTCTTAACTGCATGCACTGAATTGAGTAACTCCACATTTTGTAAGGCACAACAAAAGTGCCTTATATTAACCATAGATGAATGAACCAGTGAACAGTTAAAAGCATTCCATGAGAGTTCGTGCACTAAGCACAAGTTTGTGTGTTAAAAAAAAAGTATTAAGTACTTAAATATTAATCAGAATAGGATGTTCTTCATTTAATAAATGTACTGATTTATCAAATAAGATTAAAGATTCTGTCACTTTATATATCACCTTGGATATTCATAAGGTAGTATCTTTTTTTTACGAGCACAGCCTAATATCTGAAAAATGTAGAAACAATTATTAGATTTCTCTATCTAACTTTTAACATAAAGCACGCATAACAAATCTTTAACAAATGATAATACTATCAATAACAGGATGCTAAAATGTCATCAGGGTCAGCATATAAATTTATTGCTACAGATAAATATATACACACTCACCCGTGCTTCACTGAGTTAGTCTTCTAGCTGACTGGGTGATAGACAGCAGTCTATTTCTTGGAGCTCATAAGCTGCATGACTAAGACCAGCACACCAGCATGGTGGCATTGCACTGACTGCCTCTTCCTGGTTTGCATAAAAACCACCTCCTTGCTGTGTGCTCAAGTGATGAGGAACACAGACAAAAGGAATACATCTTTCCACAGAGTACTTAGCCTGCCACAGGAGTCCCATATGCATGACCTAATTACCCCTCACCCAAAGGACCCTTGTTCAAGTACCATCACACTAGAGACTATGATTTCAGCATGGAATATATCGAGGGTACGAATCACCACTAACACAGCATTCACACTCTTACGCTGACGACCAGAAGATGGAAGAGTAAAGGTGCCTGACCCCAAGCCTCATTACCTAAGTTCAATCTTCCAGTCCCCCCCGACCCCCGCTGTGAAGGAACAAACTGACCCTCCCGAGCTGTCCTCTGACTTTCTCAGGCAAGAGCTCCTCTCTTTCCAATCCGTGAAAAATAACCAAAAACAAAAAACAAAACAAAACGAAAAACAGACACAGAAAGCTGTGTAAATAACTAAAGTATTATTTAAGATTTAAATATTTTTAATAATATTTTTATTTTTTGAGTTATACTGCAATTACATCATTTTCCCTTCCTTTGTCTCCTGCCAAGCCCTCTGACTCACCTCCTGGCCCTAATTTATTTCAATTGTTCAAGTTTTTCTTTCCTTAGTATTTCAAAGCAATAATACATTTACAAAGTTTATTAAATGCCATCACATAATTTATACAAAAAAAACTCCAAGCCGGACATGGATTGCACATTGTCTTAATACCAGCAGTCATGAAGCAGAGGCAGGCAGATCTCTGAATGTGTGGTCAGTGGAGTCTACATGGAATGTTCCAGGACAGCCAGGACTACAGAGTAAAACTCTGTCTGCCACCAACCCCCTGCACCGCAAAAATCATCAAAATCACCTACATAACCTAAGTTTTCAGTATGCTCCAGAATCCACTGTATTGATAATCTCATTATTTCTTTCATTGTTATTTTTGAGATTGTATTTGAATTACAATATTTCTCTCTTCCTTTTCCTCCCTTTAAACTCTCCATTATGTCTCGCCTCTCTCCTTCAGTGTGTGTGTGTGTGTGTGTGTGTGTGTGTGTGTGTGTATGTATATGTACATGTATAGGTATGTGTAGCATGTATGTTTTCAGGCTGACCATCTGTCACTGGACAACCAATTAGTGTACGCTTCCGTGGGGAAGGCCACCTCTCCCACTTCCAGCTTTATTCATTTGCCTATAGTTCTTAGTGTATGGCTGAGGCCTTGTGGGCTTTTCCCATATGTAGTTTGGCATATTTATTGATGTCCTGTGTTTAACTCTGATTTGGGTGATCATGTTTGTGAGATTTTACAGATACAGCTTTTTTTGTGGTAGGGGACACAATCTACTAGCAAATTTCCTGACCCTCTTGCTATCTTGGTTTATAAATTTTCAACATAATATAAATATTAATGTCCTTTCCTGGAAGATGAGTAATTGCTTCTCTTCTGTTTTTCTCTTCTATTCTGAAAGGTTTCCTACCTGAGTAGGAATATTGTAACTTGACTCCTTTTCCCAAGATCATTAGCAGAATATAAACCTCTCTTAATATTCTCTTAACATTCCACACTCTTATGCATGGAGGATTTGATTCAAATGCGGTATAGTGAGGAAATCCTTTTCTGGAATTCCCATCTTCCATCTTCATTCTCAGAAACAACTTAGAGCCATGATTCCTAGTCCTCTCCTTACTGTTCCTCTCCCCACCTTCAGTTCCTAACTCTTGTATTGTTCTTTTCTTCCCATCTACTCCTTTCTGGTTATAGCATCCCCTGGAGTTATTTCTCAGAAAGGAAAGGATGTGTATGTGTTAGAGCATGTGCCTAAAATATGTTTTAACTCAGACTTGATTAGACATTTGACTGGGTACAGAGCGACATCTTAAACATAATTTTATCAGAATTTTAAAGCCATGATTTCTACCTTTGATTGGTCCCATTCCCATTTTCATGATGACATACAGTTTTATATTTTTTTCTCTGGAATTTTCTGTTATCTGCTCATTAACAGCATTCTAGAAGTTACAGCATTCTAGAAGCATTTCTATGGACTTACCTTTGTGGTTATTTACTTTATATTTTATGGGTATTCAGAAGACACTTTCAAGGTACAAACTGCATATTTTAATATCAAAACTTCATCCTATAATTTTATAATAATTTACTATCATTCTGCTCTACCATCTAGAAATCTTGTTGGTTAGATTTTTAGCTTGTTAGATTATTTGCTGACTTTATATTTTCTCCTCTATTTTCTATTATTAAACTTTTCACTATATTTTTTAAAACTCAAATATTCTTTAAGTATATTCTCTTAGATATTATAAATACACATTCTTTTATTATCCTTTTCTACGTTATCCTGTCATGTTTCAGGAAGCACCATGTTCTACTATATTAATTGCATTTGTTCATGCTGTTCATGGGACACAGTGCATACAATCCCTGAGTTCTAGGGTAGGAACTAGCTTACTTCTAATTGATACAATGTCCTCCATTTATTCAGCTTTCTCACTGCGGTAATTTCTCTCTTATAGTTTCCAAATCTTCTATCTCTTTCATATGTTGTTTCCAATTCCTTATGCTTATAGGTTTCCTTTTATTATTTAATTGTTTAATCCCTCACTATGAAGGAATAAGGGAAATAAACACTAAATCCCTAACTGAAAGACTTCTGATAAAGGCTCTGAAAAGGCTGACTCATCATGTGTAATTAAGCCATTGACAAGGTGTTAACACCATAGGGTTTGCACTGTGGGTAATCCCAAGATTATCTCATGTGCATATTTTATATTTTTAGTTGTGAATGGAGCCTTAGGAACTCTGCCATCTCTTTGGCCCAGATGTGCACATTTTAGAAATGAGAAAATGGAAAAAAGAGAGAGAGGAAGAGAGAGGGGGGGAGAGAGAGAGGAAGAGAGAGAGAGAGGAAGAGAGAGAGAGAGAGAGAGAGAGGAAGGAAGGAAGGAAGGAAGGAAGGAAGGAAGGAAGAAAGAAAGAAAGAAAGAAAGAAAGAAAGAAAGAAAGAAAGAGAAAGAAAGAAAGAAAGAAAGAAAGAAAGAAAGAAAGAAAGAAAGAAAGAAAGAAAGAAAGAAAGAAGAAAATGAAAACCCGTGGGATGTGGTCTGTGAAAAGTTAACTAGCAACCTGTGTACCTTGAGTTTTATTTTGTAGCATTCTACTGGGCCTCATCTAGATATGCCCTTACAGTAACTATTTGCTCAAAACTTCTATGGTAAGGAAATCATTTGGGTTCACTACTTTAACATTCAGAAAGCAGAATGGGGAAAAGCTTCAATTAAAATATTTGGGCAATCCCTCCCAAGTCCCTCCCTTCCTCCCTCCCCACTTGTGATTGCTTTCTTCTCTCTCCCAAGTGGGACCAAGGCATCCTCACTTGTACTTCAGGGTACTTCAGCTTGTTGAGCCTTTTGAATTTGGTGGACTGTATCTTGTGTATTCCGTATAGGTTTTTTTTCTTTTCTTCTCTCTTTCTTTTTTTGGGGGGAAGGTGTCTGAGTTACCTCACTCAGGATGATATTTTCTAGTTCCATCCATTTGCCTGCAAAAGTCAGGATGTCTTCATTCTTAACAGCTGAGTAGTATTCCATTGTATAAATGAACCACATTTTCTGTATCCATTTTTCTATCACGGGATATCTAGGTTGTTTCCAGCTTCTGGCTATCACAAATAAGGCTGCTATGAACATAATGGAACAGGTGCCCCTGTGGCATGATATGATATTGGGTGAGGGAAAAGGACAGAAGCCCTGAGGGCCAGTAGAAGGAATGTCAACAGGCAACCTCAGGATATAGGAGGTTGGGGGACCTACCCCCTCCCCCACTCCCCCGAATGTACCAGAGACCTGGGAGGTGAGAGACTCCCAGGACTCATAGGAAAGGACTTTTGATAAAGTGCCCAACAGTGGGGAGTGGGAACTTGTGGAGCCCACCTCCAGCAGAAAGACAGGACACCAAGTGAGGGATGGGATTGCCATCCCACAGTCACACCTCTGACCTATAATCGTTTCTGTCTGAAAGAATTACAGGGATGAAAATGGAGAGAAGCCTGTAGAAAAGAAGGTCCAGTGACAGGCCCAAAGTGGGATCCAGCTCAAGGGGAGGTCCCAGGGCCTGACACTATTACTGAGGCTATGGGATGCTCACAAAAAAAGGATCTATCATGACTGCCTTCCGAAAGACCCAACAAGCAGCTGAAAGAGTCAGATGCAGTTATTTGCACCCAACCAATGGACAGAAGCAGCTGACCCCAGTTGTTGAGCTGGGGAAGCCTGAAAGAAGCTGAGGAGAAGGGCGATTCTGTAGGCGTATCAGCGGTCTTGGTTAATCTGAACGCCTGAGATTTTTCAAACACTGAACCACCAAACAGGCAGCATACACCAGCTGATATGAGGCCCCTAACACACATACAGTAGAGGACTTCCAGGTCTGTGTTCATTCAGAGATGAAGCACCTAACCCTCAAGAGACTGGAGGCCCCAGGGAGTTTAAAGGTCAGGTGGGGTGGGGGCATCCACGTGGAGATGGGGTAGGCTGGGGAGGAGGTGTGGGATATGGAGCATTCAGAAGGTGGATGGGGAGGGGCAGGGAATGGAATGTAGAGTGTAAAAAATGAATTAAAAATAAAATTAAATTTGAAAAAACTCTGGGCAAGAATAACCTCAGAAGAAATATCTGATTCTGCCACTCTCTTTTTGGAAAACTTCTTTTTTTTTTTTTTTTTAAATTAGATATTTTCTTCATTTACATTTCAAATGCTATCCCGGAAGTCCCCATACCCTCCCCGCCCCACCCCCACCCCGCCCTTCTTAATCAATACTCTTCTAGGAAACTCTGCTCAGCCTGCTTCTGCATGGCAGACACTGTAAGTTTCAGACACATAAGTCCCAGAGTCAAATGCTGTTTTCTTACAGCAAGGTAAATTTATTGTACACATTATTCTAACACACATATGCACACACTTACTCCATGACCTATCGCTGGCCTATAACTTATTTTAAAATGGTCTTTTACTCTCTAAATGACACCACTGTGGTAGCTTCAGGAACAAGTCAATAAGCCATCCTAAACTCCCCATTTTTTTTAACAGCATCTCACTTGCACTCTTCCACTCAGAATGTACCCAATCTCATCAACTGTACCTCCTAGCAAGCTCTTCAATGTCCTCAGAGACATTGTCTCACTTCAAGCCTCATCCTGTTTTATCCTGGTAACTTCTGTCTTCTTACTCAGAGATTCTAGTCTCACCTCTTTATATCCCTTCTTCCACAATTATTAATGAAATATCTGTCTCAAAAGAACTAAAAAAGAACATTTTCTTACTTAAAATCCATTAATGGATCCCACCCATCTCTGACATCTTACTGTGGCACTCATGGCAACCCCTTTATATTCCTTCATCTTGATCTCCTATGGTTCCATACTATGTGGGGGTTTTTCATACTATGCATTTTATTGAACTAAAACTTAGCCAAAATTTTTTACATCTGTAGGAGAGCTGGAGAGATGGTTCATTGGTGCCTAGCACACACATAAATGCTTACAACCATCAGTAACTCCAATTCTAAGAGATCTAGAACCATCTTCTGGCCTCAGAAGATACCAGGCATGTGTGCAGCGCATACATACATGCACACAAAACATTCATGAACATAAGTAAAACGTCTTTAAAACTATGTTAGATTTCTACTAACCCTAAATTTTCACCTTCAAATAACAACTTATTTTCTCTTCTTTTCAAACAAAAGAAATCAAAATGAAACACAGTAATATAATTAAAATAGTATTAGCTATAAAAACTAAAATTTTACCATAATATAATGCATTTATAGCTATATTTTATATTATATTTGAAATACTAAATAAGTTCTACATTATCATGTTGAGCAAAGGAATTTCATATGAAAAAATAAAGTGTCTTCAGTCTTCCATAAAAAAAAAAAATCACACTTAACAAAAAGGTAGACTGAATAGATAACTACTGTGCAAACCCTGGAATTCCTAGTAGACCAAGTAGACAGCTGTATATAACATGATCGCACGTTTAAAAAGCCACTATGTGGGAGAATAGCTTTAAAAGCTCTATATTTGTCTTCATATTTACTCCATGGAAATGGCTAAAGAACCAAAATGTCTAAAATGTGTATGATATAACTAAGTAATTAGTGTGTAAGATAAAAAGATAATACTTCCCAATGAATTATCAGAAAAAAAATACTAGAAGGCACATCTTGAGAGCAAAATGCTAAAAACAAATGATTGAAATGAAAGCAAAGAAAGAAAGAGAGAGAAGAAATAGTAATAAAATTCATGCATTGTAAATCACTCAGGCAATCCCAATGCTATGACAATGACATGGAAAGACAGTGTTCCCTTTTCTCAGCAGCAGCAAGACAGCTAAGGATGGACAACAACTTGAAGAACACCCAGACTTGAATGCATAATAGGCACAAAGATTCACCAGTAATGAAAATTACATTATTTAAGAATATTAAACAGGTGTTAATATAATATTATGACTTTATTATATTCTGATGTCCTAACTGGTATATTTGTAAATATGTAAGTCATCTCTAAATATTAGATACTTACTTGAGAAACAGTAAATAGTTGATGAAGTGTGTTCATTGCTACACTATCATCACTGAAGCAACTACAATAGCCTTCAAATCAAAGAGGAAACTATGAGAGGTCCTGATTTTACGTTAACATTCCATTAATTCTATGCCACTGTCACTATAACATTCACACTAGCAAAGAAACTGTCAGCAGTACTACTGATGTCTCTGTTTTCGAAGCATGAGCAACTTGCCAATGGGAATTAAACAAGATGTGAAATTACATAGTGTATGCACCTGTAACAGTAAGTAACCCAAGAAAAACTCAATCTCCACTCACTCAAAAACAGTAATTTCTAAAACTGAATTAATTAATGAAACCTCTAGCAATGTAACAGCAGAAGCATGTGGGAACCGAGCACATGTCTACTACTTGTACGACAGACAGTATTCTACTCAAGCACAGCTATGCTAGTCACAGGTCTGTCTATTGCCCACCCACTCCTGGGCTGCCCCTTTATCTGTTTTGCTTATAATGTGGAGAAGACTGTGTAAAGCTAAATGTTCAGTAGTGAGAAACACAGTGCAGAGGTCTAGCCTGTGGAAGCAGGTGCTGTGGGAGCGCTCCACAACTAATACAAACTCCCAACAACCGGGATGTTACTGATAACCCTCAAACAGATAACACATAGAGAGCTCATTACTTACATCACAAGCAATCTGAGGCTTAGAGTTTTCTGATTAAAAAAATCAAACTTCTTATTCTCATAGATCCTGAAAAAAACTGGGGGATGGGATAAGATGGGTTTTCTACAGAGTTCTCAATTATTCTTCCTACTTAAGTTGTACTATAATGGGCATGGAGATTTCCAG
Source organism: Mus musculus (assembly GCF_000001635.26). Taxonomy (NCBI): domain Eukaryota; kingdom Metazoa; phylum Chordata; class Mammalia; order Rodentia; family Muridae; genus Mus; species Mus musculus. Next base: position 42,938,653 of record NC_000082.6, on the reverse strand, counting down.
TTTGGGTCTATTTAAAGTCAGTACAAACTTGACAAGTTAAATGAAGGATCAATCAAGACCTCTTACATTCATCTTTGTAATGTACAACTACCCTGATAAACTGCCACTGCATTGCTTGAACTTACTAAGAAGCAGAGTGTAGAAATGGAAACAGGATTATTCCCCATATTGCCACCTTCAGACCCGAGCACATTTTTCTCAAAGTGCCCTCCAAGGCCTCTTGTCTGGGCACTGGCCAGCTGTGACTAAAGGACAAAAAAGCAGCCAAGTTAAAACACTGTGTCCTTAAAAACAGTGAGAAGGTGAGCCACTTCAAACAGATGCCACTAGTGTTCATTCCATCATGTGAGAAACAGAAGCTGCCAGTCCAGCTACAGGATGCTCACACGGAAAGAAGGGAAGTCAGCTGAATACCTGGACTTAGCCAAGTGGTTTCTGCTGGAAACTGTGAGCAATAGCCTTGATGATATTATCTCTTAGCTATAGGTCTTTGTTATTTTAGTTGGAAGCCTCACACAAGGCAACACTGCTCTGACAAGAATTGTATCAGGAGCTATCCCTTAGCTGCCTCAGCTTCCAGTGCAATTCTGCTGGGGGCTTAAGGGTCTAATTGGAAGTTTCGCTATCTATCATTTCCTACCGATCTTTTGACTTTGGCTTAAAATATACTTAAAACACACATTCAAAATCTAAAGTATGGTTATCAGAAATCATTCTCCAGATACTACAGAACAATGACACACACACTCTAGGCAATCTTTCACAGTTATCTAGTCCGCACCTATTTAAAATACAATTTATTTCAGAGAAACACCTTTTAAAAACTTCTCAAAAACAAACATAAATCACTTTGAATAAGCAAGCGTAATAGTGAGTAAACAAAAATGAACCATTGTTTTCAAAGTACACTACTGTCCAAGGAAAATGATTGACTCAAAGGGATTTTCTTATATTTTTATCCCTCCCCAATTATAAATATTATTATTGAAAAGGTTAATTCTGAAATACTATGTTTATATATAAGAAAATAGCTTTTCTATAGTGACATCAGAAATTCTACAAATAAAGGTAACATATTTCTTGTTATTTTTAATTAGGAAATCTAGGAGACTTCACCAATTAAAAATAAAATCACAAATTTTACCTCAAATTCAATACTGTATAAGGAAGCATATATTCATACACATATTAAATATTAATTAATGAAGTTACACTTCAAGGGAGAAACATTGTACCTCCCAGGGAAATCCATACATCATAGAAGGGGGGTAAATCTAAATTTCAATTTCAGGTTCAGTCAATTCAAACTTATTGATGTAGGATGAGTTACTCTATCTCCTTGAACTAGATATTTGAAAGAGAGCGACAAAGCAGTTGTTTTTGCCTCCCAGACACATGCTTAAAAATATATAAAATAAGTGTAAACAATGTAAACTATTAATCATTGTATGAACACAGAAATTATTAGTACTGGAAATCCTACTTTATATTTTGCACACAAAACTTTAAAGTTGAGAGAAGTTATTTTTAAAATCACAATAAGAAACTCACAAATCTATATGTTAGGTTTCGGGGAGCTCATTGATAGGACATTTGCTTATCATAGGTGCTAGTCCCTGAATTTAAGCACAAAGCACAAAAGTACAATGCCTAAATTACTTTCCTACTTATAGTGGCAACACCAAGAGCAGGAACAGAGATTTCTTGATGATCAAGGCCAAAAGTAAGCAGAAGAACTTGGTCCACAGACAGTTAAAGAAATAAAAGAGTGCTGGATGAACTAATGTAGTTCCCGTTAAAGAAATGAAATCTACATGCTCAGTAGTGTCCTATAATGGTGTCCTGACAGTGGATTTGGTGACAGGGAAAAGGTCAAGAGAACAGGAAAGAATTCAACCACATTATCCCAAACAGAAACTATTACTCCATGTTATAAAAAGTTGATGTGTTTATATATAAATAGGAATCTTAACAAAATAACCATGTTTATAGTCTTCCTTTCTACCAGAAATTAAGCAGAGTTTGGGAAGCTGAGAAAACAACAGTATGGACATCAGTGATGTCAAACACTTTTAATTGGAGTATTTGGGTTACTGTTCACTCCTCTTTTCTCTGGCCATTAATCGAGCAGGGGAAAGTACTCTAACGAAGCATCATGGCACGAAGGGACAGTTCCAAGAGGCTCTCTATGAGGAATACTCTTGTTCATCCAGGCCTCCTACAGAAATTAACAATGCTTGCTGCTGCAGCAGCAGAAGAGGATCACCCAAACTTTGAAAATGAAACACATCACACAAAGGATGAAAGCATTCTTATTGTACAGGGCTTAGCTTGCATCTGGTCATGCATGCCAGAGAGATGTACCATGAGGACAACAAAGAGGCTTCCAAAGAAACTGAAGTGCTGGGGCAGCTCTGCGGACATTTTGAAATACTTGGGAAAGTATCCTTTTGAAGCTAAGGCAACTCCAGTCTTCCTTGTAGCAGAACTTGGAAGAGATGGGCTTTTCATTCTTTACTGACTTAGGAATATTCTGGAAACTAACCAGACAGGGGATTTCTAATTGGTTATACTTTGCAGAGTTCTCCATTTATGGTAAGAAATGATACTACATAATTGGTTTATTTTACTCTTTAGATGGAATTCAATGTTACTCTGGAGTTTAAAGCATTATAAAGGAATAGGTATTGATCATTTCTGTAAGAGGCAAAGGGTATAATGGATGATAAATTTGCTTGTTATACAGAATAGAACACTGGCTAAAACCACCATCTTTGCTTACAGAATAGAAGTGAAAGGCCCCTTTCCTTATCCATAATGATGCTCAAGTTAGAGTTATTAGTTCACTTTTTTTTTAATCTCACTGATTCAGGTGAACTCGGTGGTGACTAGACAGGGGTCCTTGGAGAAGTTAATCACATTTACCCTTAGAATTCTCCCAGGTAGAGAGAAGAGCAAAGTACTATCAATTCTTTGGGGTTGTTGGAAAGAATAGTAAGAGAGTATTTACCATAGTGTTTTGTTATGAGTACAAATGGTGAGCCAACAGATGATAGTCACTGCAAGAGGATTAAAAATAATCAACACAGGAAGTGAAGGAAAACAGTACATAACAACAAAAACATTACCTCATGTTATTAATGATTCTAACACTGCATTGTATATTTCAGATCAGGTTATACTTTAAGAGAACCACTGTTACTCAGAAGAGTCCTGTAAAGTGAAGAGAATTCAATGGGAAAATTACTATTCTTAACTAATATTGAAAAATTACTGTATTGTATTATTTTACACTATTTTGCTAAGAGCATTTAATTTGGATTCTAGACTTTAAGCAAAATTTAAAGTGTATGATATTGTTAGGTGAAATGACTACATAGATATCATGCTATAGAGTAAGTCTCTGGTCCTTTATTTTATTTTGCCTAATTAAACTTTATACCTATTTATTAATAAGTCCCCATTTCTTCCTGTCTCCTGCTTATGGAGACACCATTCTCTTTGTCACTTCAAGTAATTTGGCTATTTTAGATAGTTCATATAAGTGGAATCATATAGTTTTGTTCTTCTGTGACTGGCTAGTATATAACATTCAAAGTTTTCATCCAGGTTGCTTCATATTAGAGAATGTTCTAATCTTTTAATATTGGGTAATATTCTACAATTTATAGTGTCACATTTTCTTGATCATGCATCTGTAAGATGTTTAGGCTGTCCCCATTCTGTGGCAATTGTCAATAGTGCCACATGGACATAGGAGTTGTGACATCTCAAGCAAGTTCCTGGTTTCAATAATTTGAATAAACAGCAAGGGAAGAAATGTATCTTGAAAGAATATATTCCACGTGTGAAAAGTGCAATGGGAAGTTTCCATTAGTTAGAATTGAATATTTTTCCAAAAATTTTCACTCTTACCTCTTCTATTCAAGTCAAAGCAAAAATAAAATAAAATAAAATAAACAAAAAAGGTCATTGAAATTAGAAAAAAAAAAAGTAAAGCTGTCTGCTTGTAGACATCAAAATCTTCTTTTAGAAAAAAAAATCTTAAAAGGTCTCCAGAAAGAAAGACAAAACTATTTGATCTAATAGATTTAGCAAAGTTTCAGGACACAAAATCAATGAGCAAAAATAAGTTGTGTTTCTATATGTTAATAACAAATCCTCTGAAACCGGATGGGTTTAGTGCAGAGTTCTATCAGACCTTCAAAGAAGACCTAATCCCAGTTCTTCACAAACTATTCCACAAAATAGAAACAGAAGGTACTCTACCCAACTCATTCTATGAAGCCACAATTACTCTGATACCTAAACCACCAAAAGACCCAACAAAGATAGAGAACTTCAGACCAATTTCCCTTATGAATATCAATGCAAAAATCCTCAATAAAGTTCTCGCTAACTGAATCCAAGAACACATCAAAACAATCATCCATCCTGACCAAGTAGGTTTAAACCCAGGGATGCAAGGATGGTTCAATATACGGAAATCCATCAACTTAATCCGGTATATAAACAAACTCAAAGACAAAAACAACATGATCATCTCGTTAGATGCGGAGAAAGCATTTGACAAAATACAACACCCATTCATGATAAAAGTCTTGGAAATATCAGTAATTCAAGGCCCATACCTAACCATGATAAAAGCAATCTACAGCATACCAGTAGCCAGCATCAAAGTAAATGGTGAGAAGTTGGAAGAAATCCCACTAAAATCAGGGACTAGACAAGGCTGTACACTCTCTCCCTACCTATTCAACATTGTACTTGAAGTCCTAGCCAGAGCAATTAGAAAACAAAAGGAGATCAAGGGGATACAAATTGGAAAGGAAGAAGTCAAAATATCACTTTTTGCAGATGATATGATAGTATATATAAGTGACCCTAAAAACTCCACCAGAGAACTCCTAAGCCTAATAAACAGCTTCAATGAAGTAGCTGGATATAAAATTAACTCAAACAAGTCAATGGCCTTTCTGTACACAAAGGATAAACAGGCTGAGAAAGAAATTAGGGAAACAACACACTTCTCAATAGTCACAAATAATATAAAAAACCTTGGCTTGACTCTAACTAAGGAAGTGAAAGATCTGAATGATAAGAACTTCATCTCTGAAGAAAGAAATTAAAGATCTCAGAAGATGGAAAGATCTCCCATGCTCATGAATTGGCAGGATCAATATAGTAAAAATGGCTATCTTGCCAAAAGCAATCTACAGATTCAATGCAATCCCCATCAAAATTCCAACTCAATTCTTCAACGAATTATAAAGGGCAATCTGCAAATTCATCTGGAATAACAAAAAACCTAGGATAGCAAAAACTCTTCTCAAGGATAAAAAGACCTCTGGTGGAATCACCATGCCTGACCTAAAGCTGTACTACAGAGCAATTGTGATGAAAACTGCATGGTACTGGTATAGCAACAGACAAGTAGACCAATGGAACAGAATTGAAGACCCAGAGATGAACCCACACACCTATGGTCACTTGGTTTTTGACAAGGGAGCTAAAACCATCCAGTGGAAAAAAGACAGCATTTTCAACAAATGGTACTGACACAACTGGCGGTTATCATGTAGAAGAATGCGAATTGATCCATTCCAATCTCCTTGTACTAAGGTCAAATCTAAGTGGATTAAGGAACTCCACATAAAACCAGAGACACTGAAACTTACAGAGGAAAAAGTAGGGAAAAGCCTCGAAGATATGGGTACAGGGGAAAAATTCCTGAATAAAACAGCAATGGCTTGTGCTGTAAGATCGAGAATCGATAAATGGGACCTCATAAAATTGCAAAGCTTCTGCAAGGCAAAAGACACCGTCAATAAGACAAAAAGGCCATCAACAGATTGGGAAAGGATCTTTACCTATCCTAAATCAGATAGAGGACTAATATCCAATATATATAAAGAACTCAAGAAGGTGGACTCCAGAAAATCAAATAACCCAGAAAATTAAAAAATGGGGCTCAGAACTGAACAAAGAATTCTCACCCGAGGAATACCGAATGGCAGAGAAGCACCTGAAAAAATGTTCAACATCCTTAATCATCAGGGAAATGCAAATCAAAACAACCCTGAGATTCCACCTCACACCAGTCAGAATGGCTAAGATCAAAAATTCAGGCGACAGCAGATGCTGGCAAGGATGTGGAGAAAGAGGGACACCCCTCCATTGTTGGTGGGATTGAAAGCTGGTACAACCACTCTGGAAATCAGTCTGGGGGTTCCTCAGAAAATTGGACATACTACTACCGGAAGATTCAGCAATACCTCTCCTGGGCATATACCCAGAAGATGTTCTAACCGGTAAGAAGGACACATGCTCCACTATGTTCACAGCAGCCTTATTTATAATAGCCAGAAGCTGGAAAGAACCCAGATGGCCCTCAACAGAGAAATGGATACAGAAAATGTGGTACATTTACACAATGGAGTACTACTCAGCTATTAAAAAGAATGAATTTATGAAATTCCTAGCCAAATGGATGGACCTGGAGGGCATCATCCTGAGTGAGGTAACACAATTACAAAGGAACTCACACAATATGTACTCACTGATAAGTGGATATTAGCCCAGAAACTTAGGATACCCAAGATATAAGATACAATTTGCTAAACGCATGAAACTCAAGAAGAACGAAGACCAAAGTGTGGACACTTTGCCCCTTCTTAGAATTGGGAACAAAACACCCATGGAAGGAGTTACAGAGACAAAGTTTGGAGCTGTGATGAAAGGATGGACCATCTAGTGATTGCCATACCCAGGGATCCATCCCATAATCAGTTTCCAAACGCTGACACCATTGCATACACTAGCACGATTTTGCTGAAAGGACCCAGATATAACTGTCTCTTGTGAGACTATGCTGGGGCCTAGCAAACACAGAAGTGGATGCTTACAGTCAGCTATTTGATGGATCACAGGGCCCCCAATGGAGGAGCTAGAGAAAGTACCCAAGGAACTAAAGAGATCTGCAACCCTATAGGTGGAACAACATTATGAACTAACCAGTACCCAGGAACTCTTGACTCTAGCCACATTTGTATCAAAAAATGGCCTAGTCGGCCATCACTAGAAAGAGAGGCCCATTGGACTTGCAGACTTTATATGCCCCAGTATAGGGGAACGCCAGGGCCAAAAAGCAGGAGTGGTTGGGTAGGGGAGTAGGGGGGAGGGTATGGGGGACTTTTGGGATAGCATTGGAAATGTAAATGAGGAAAATACCTAATAAATATATATATATATATATATATATATATATGTATATATATATATATATATATAAAGAAGAAGTATAAACAGCTAATAAACACATGGAAGCAATCTCAACAACTCAAAAACTACACTGAAATTCCAATTCACTCCAGTCAGGGTAGGTGTCAAAAATAAAATAAATTTGTAGGTGTGAGATGGAAATGAAATCCTAACCCTAGCCATGGAGCTATTGGTCACTGCTAGCTGCAGGAGGAGAGGAGAGTTGTTTTTCCAAGTGTAGTCCCTGGTAAGTCAACCACGCTCTGGTGGAAGATCATGCACCCAAGGATATTTGAGCAGCACACAGTGGTCTTCATAGGTTAAAAAGAAAACGAAGGATGCAAAGGGGGATAGGAACAGGATGGTGGATCTTAAAATAATTAGGGTAGTAAATATTATCAAAATGCATATAAACATCTAAAAGACAAATAAAAAGAAAAAAGTCAAAAAAAAAAAAAAACCTCTCTGAAAAGGACATAAGGAAAATATTCCCATTTCAAGAGCATAAGAACAGCAGCAAAAATGCTTAAGAATGAACCAAAGTAAAAGACTGGGTATTGAAAACTAAGAACATTGACTAGTAAAAGTTACTAAAACAAGTCTAATGGAAAGCAAGAGCTTGTTCATGGACTAGGAGTCTAAACAGTATTTGGATTATAAATTGCAAAAGTGAACTTCAGAGTTAATTTTACAAACTTACGATTGATATGAACCAGTAAATATCATAAATAGCCAAATCAATTACAGAAACAAATAAATCTAAAAGCATCATTCTCCTAAATTCTAATATTATACAGCAAAAGAAATTAGTTAGATACTGGCATAAAACTGACAATGGTAAATGCAACATAACAGAGTGCTCATAAATATACACACACATACAGATTCAAGTAATCTTTGATAAGGAAACTAAGAATATACAATGGGCAAAGCACTGTCCCTTATGTAAGATATAATTAGAAAAATGGATATCCATACAACACAATAAAAATGAAATTAGGTCCTTACCTTACCCTGTACACTGCCATCAGCTCAACATAAAGAGTTACACATAGACATTAAAATATAAAATTCCTAGATGAATATAAAAGTAAGCAATGATTCCATAGGTATGACACTAAAAGCAAAGAGAGAAAAACTGAACACTCAGTTCCACATCAAAATAAAAACCTCTAAACAGCAAGTAAGTGAACACCACATTAAAATAAAATCTCTACACAGCCAAGAAAACAATCAAGAGGGTGAGAAGACTATCTATCTGGTAAAAGGTTAATAGCTAAATGTAACAACAAAAGAAACCTAAACCACGGTAATGCAATCTTTATAAACGGGCCCAAGCTATGTTAAGCTATGTTATATATAGTTAAGTTATGAATGTGTTACTCAGCAGTTTCTTTGTTGGGACTTACCTCCAATATAACAGTAATAACACGTATGACCTTTTACTTGGTGGTTCAGGAAGTCATGAAATCTTAGACCTTGAGAAGAGCATTGGGCTATATGGGAGACTTGGCCAGAGTAACGGAAAGGGGGAAAATTAAATTTTATCTCAAAAATAAAAGAAATTATTTTTAAAAATACTCAATGTAACCAGTCTTCATCATGATAAATCAAACTGCAATGAGGAGGTATCATCTTTCACTCACTGGCTTTCAACAAAATAAAAGCCACGTTTAGGTATGAATATAGTGAAGTTGTAGGTTTGCACATTGTTAGTAGAGGTATGAAATGGTGTAACCACTAAAGAAAACAGTATGGAGGGTTCTCAAATTAACAAAATTAACAATATACTTATCAAATGACACAGCATTTCCACTTCTGAATATTTATTCTAGACAACTGAAATTGAATCTTACAAAGACAGCACAATGCTGCTTCTCTGTATTGTTTATACTGATAACTGTTAATCCTCACAACCTTATACAACAGGTACTGTGGGGGATTGCAGGCTGGTATTCAATTGAGCTGAGGTCTGAACCCCAGTGGTGATAATTCACCTTCATGACATGGTAGGCGTTCCCTCGTGCTCCTGGAACTCTGGCTCCTGCTTAAGTTACCGCCCCAACAGCCCCCACAAGAGAAGCATGGTCAGTAGTTACATAGGCAATGGCCCAAGCTTCTGACCTTCAGGCTAAACTCCTCCCCAGTTATCTAGCAACAGTGAAGACCATAAAAAGGGCTGTTCAGCCCCACTTCCCCCTCTTACTGCTTACTCTCTTGTCTCCCTCTTACCCCTCACTGTCACCCTCTCTCCCCTTCCTTTGTCTTCTCTCCTCTCTCCTCTCTCTTTGTCTCCTCTCCTCTCCTCTCTCCCTCTTACTCTTTCTCTCTAGCCTTTCTCCCCCCCCTCCTACCTTCTCTCTTTCCCCCTGCATTTCTATAAAGCTCTTAAACCATAGAGAGTCTCTGCTCCATCAAGATGCGCTGCGCACTCTGGTCAGTGTTGGGAACCTCTTCCCTTATCTGTCTCTCTTATAACCCCGGGAATTTAGCAAGGTAGCTCTGGTCCCCAGGCAGGGGTGCCCCTTGGCCACCCCCTGAAGAGTGGGAAAGAGGCAAGTCTACCCAGAGATGAGTGGAAAGGGTAGGAAGCAGCCCTCCCACACCTGACTGACCAGAGAATAGGGAAACTCTGGCTGGGAGTGGGCCTTTTCTCCCCACCTTCCCCCGGGCCCCCTTTTTTTAGTTCCCAACAAGGTACTACTTTGTAAATAAGAAAAAGGAAGTACAGCTAATCTAAGTAACTTGCAGAAAGTTACACAACTTATAAATTTCAGAGGAAGGGTTAATAGCTGGGTCCAAACACCATAAACACAATGCTAATTTCCTGCCTCAATTACCGAGACTTTCGAAGACAACCCATAAAGGATTGTCATAGAAGATTTCATAAAGGATTCATAAGGGGTTACAAGACATAAAACTCCTTTGTGCCTCACAGATCCTGTATGTTGTTTCTGACATGAGTTAGGGAATAAAAGAGCAAAGAGAAGCTGTAGAGAATACTTTCACTCAGTGCTAAGCCAAAATTCTGGCAAAATCTAAACTATAAACAGAACGGACCCACGATTCTTTGAAGAAATTATTCTTCATTCCGGCAGCTTCTCAGAAATTTCATTCAAAAGCAGCTAAAGATTTTTATATGCTTCACTGATATAATCATACTTCACCTTTAGCTTTTATCAATATTGGCAAATTCATATGTGCCACTTTTTGTCTGTATTTTAGTGCTAATTAAAATGTTTCAGCACTAGGGAGATGGATCAGGGAGGCAAATGTTTCCTGTGAAAGCACAAAGACCTGAGTGCAAGTTCCCAAAACACACGATAAAAAAATCTGTCATGAGCCTTAATCTCAGCCTTAGCAGAGAGGAACACAGAGACAGGAGGATCCCTCAAGTTATTATGCTGAACATCTGAGCTTCAGATTCAGTGAGGAAGCCCTATCTCAAAGGAAAACTGGAAAGCAAGTAAAGAAAGATATGCTGTTTTGAACCTGGATTTCACACTTACACATACATGTACATACACATATACATGTCTGCAAACATACTTGCATGACTACACACACACACACAGAGGATATTTCACATATTTATTTGAAGCATACAGCAACACTACTAGTAAGAATATGGGTGAAATACATGTGTAAGCATTTCAAACTAAGAATAGACAAGGTAATAATAAAATAATTAAAATAAAAACAACTACCAAAGCATTATCAGACTTATTTACTCTTTATCACAACCAAGATATAGAAATAATATGAACCTTGAAAGAGTAATAAATTCTTTTTCAACAATAGATTATATTAAATGAATTTAAAAGATGTATAAGACAATATCCATTTCAGTAACCTAGAGTTGGAGCTTAAAAGACACTGAACTACTAAAATATCATTGTTGGTTTTTCATCAAGTTAATCAAGAAGTCTTATATAACGCTAAGAAGTAAGAGTCTTCTTTAATGAATACCATCATGAATTCTTATGTGTTCAATACTTAACCATCATGAATTCATAAGCATAACCAAAAATTATTAGTAAAGTTTCCAGACAATCACTTCTATTTCTATGATTGATCATCGATAAACTGATGCGCTATAATTTGCAAATGTGGGATCCACGTCAGTGGCAGTGAAGTCAATCTGCACGTTCCTGCCCCTAGGAATTCAGGTGCTGAACCGATAGACGACAACACTGGAGAGGGAGCTTTAGGACATAATTATGATTAGCTGAGATCATGGTGTCAGTGTCATCAAGAGTGGGAACTGTGCCTTACAAAAGAAATCCCAAAGAGCTAGTTTGTTCACTTCTGGCATGAGAGCAGACAAGAGAATTCAGCAGTCTCCAAAATGGAAGAGGGCCCTCTTTGGAACCTGCCAACGCTAGCTACAGCCTTAGATTTTCAGCCTCCAAAACTGTAACAAATAAATTTTTGTTGCTTGTAAGTGACTCATAGATGGTCGTCTGTTCTATGGACAGGCTATTTTGAATGTCCATTACTAGACATTCAAAATAGCCTGTCCATAGTTTCACAGATGTTATGTACCGTAATCAGCCTCAAATCTACCCTGGGCCACCACAAACAAGTAAAATCATTTTGTAACGTAGGAAGCCATAAAGTTAACATGTAAACAGGCGTCTCTCCATGTTGAAACACATAGCTAGTAGAAAATATGATGGGAGAGAAGACACTTCATAGGACTTTAAGTATATAAAAAGCTAAGTAAATGAGTTAAGAGAAAAACATAAGACTATATAAGAAACTTAATAACAAATGTTTAAATCTCTATGTCAAAGACCATAGAATAGTTAAAAGACACAAAAGTTATTAAATATATGGGAGGAAACTCAGCTTCTGCATAAGAGATGGTACTCCCATAAAGATAATCATTGTGCCTGTGTCAAGTCAGGGACATCTAAAATTACATGAGAATTTTCACAAGGTATTTTTGTTTTTCTTTTATACAAGTTCTTCTGGCTGATTATAGTGTTTATTTGGAATAACAACTGATCAAGAAAACTGAACAAGAAGAGTAATGAGGGAATTGGAGAAGGGAATGAACACCTTAAATATTAAAACATATTATAAAGCCATAGTAATTTACAATTATGAGAAAACAGCACACAACAAACTTAGGACAGAAAACCTAGAAATGTACCTGATTCTATGACAAATTTTACCATAAGATACCATGTAAGCACTAGAAAACAAAACAAAAAACTAAGTCTTTACATAATGAGAAATAGGAAAACTTACTAATTGTACATCTCTGTGATAAGATCCAAAAATTCAACTTATCAGTATTACCAGAACTGTTTTGTGAGATGATCGCCATTCTCAGAATTCAATAGAAAGTAAATCTTAAAACTGTCAGAAAAGCAAAGATGTCACAGTTGTTGGTAGAAGCAATTTTAACACTTCCTCTTCCTATTGTTTTTAAATCCCAAGCAAAAATACTATAATAAAAAAAAAAAAAAACTCCACACCTTCTGTGACTATAACTTAGTTGAAAATCAACTACAGTACATCTCAATTTAGATCCAAACTTTTTCTTAAATTTCAAAACAATGTTTATATTTTTTATTAGGTATTTTCTTCATTTACATTTCCAGTGCTATCCCAAAAGTCCCCCATACCCTACCCCACCCACTCCCCTACCCACCCACTCCCACTTCTTGGCCCTGGCGTTCCCCTATACTGAGGCATATAAAGTTTGCAACGACCAATGGGCCTCTCTTTCCACTGATGGCCGACTAGGCCATCTTCTGATACATATGCAGCTAGAGACACGAGCTCCGGGGTATAGCTCTATCTATAATTTATATTATAAACTATATATGTGATTCCTAAGGTCCACGGGGCAGAGCCCCTTAAATGCATTTATATTAGCTTATCATTAAAAGTAATAATAAATGCAGATGCATTCTAAATCTCTGTTAATACTCATTTTCATACACTATTGTGAAGAAATACCCTAGTGCTTAAGACATCTGGGTTTAAGCCAGTCTATCATCGCTGGCGGCGTAGTATTGGAGTGCATTTTGAGACAGCATCTTTGCTTACCTTGAAATACCATACTTTACAAAAAAAAGCAATAAGCCTCTAACATTTGTAAAGATTATGTTTAGGAAGAAAAACACTGGGCATTTAGTATCTTTTTAAATAAACACTTCGAAAAGAATCATACATATGACTAAAACCAATTATCCCACCACCAAGTGGCAGGAGGGTATCTGTATCTCTGGGTCCTATAGATCCTATAGATGCCATCTATAGAATGGAGAGGTAACAGTCTACAAAACTACATATTGTCCTCACAAGTGGCTTCTGGAAAAGGGTGTATGGTTTGGTTTGGTTTTTGTTTTTATGAGATGTTAAACTGGTAAGGTGGCAAAAGACAACACAGCCTTACTACACAGTGGCACTGCCTTACAAATGAAAACCTGCACTATTCCTTATGATCAGGGTTTCACCCATTTATTTGGTTAATCATTCAAATGGCTAAACAGACCTCTAATTTGAAAATAAAACCAATTGATGCAATCACAAACAAGTTCTAAAATTGCGGTTTATAAAAATTGAAATCTTGTTCTAAGCCAAAACACACACACAGTTACCTTTTCCTAATCAGAGCATTCATTTCTCCTCATTATGATCTCACAAGCACATTAAAATCTTATTAACATTAATTACTTCTGAGCGCCTATGCATGAGCAGTGACAGTCGTGAGCTTGCGCGTGTCTGGATCATATCTACATTTATATACCTTACTGCACTTTGCTTATAAAACATGTGAAAATATTTCTGCTAACACCAATTAGCTAATTCCTCCCTCCCTCTCTCTCTCTCTCTCTCTCTCTCTCTCTCTCTCTCTCTCTCTCTCTCTCTCTCACACACACACACACACACACACACACACACACACACACACAAGGGGGGGGGGAGAACTGCTGTTTCACTGAACAGCCTATCAGGGATCAGCAAACATATGGACAAACGGACAAGGAAGAAATAGAAACACCTTGGATGTGAGAACTAAAATTCATCATATTTGGGCTTAATTCTTGAGGTAAAGTCAAACTCAGAGAACAAAACAACGAAAGGAAATAAAATCACATAAACTGATAAAGCTACAGAAACTAATAGTTTCTCGGCCCAGAAACTATTGAGTGGGATGGGGATGGCAATAAAGCAAAAGTTAGAAGAAAAAAGCAACAGACTTGGGAGCCAGAGGTAACCATTCCGTACATGTGCCCATATGGACATGCACCTCACACATCTGCCCATGTAAACAAACTTATCATTTGAACAAAACAACAGAGATTCTGCCTATAAAATATGAACAAAAACCTACTATACCTTAGGCTCAAAAAGTCATCACAAGCAAATAAAATTTTTATGTAATACAAATGACCTGTGATCCTATGTATATGATAAACACTATTTACAAGAGCCACCCAACTCTACCCGAGAACCTCAATCAAATGCAGAAAGCTGGGCCACTACAGACATCAAACAACAAAGAACCATTTTGCTTAGCACTGTCTTCTCAGCATCCAAATATGTTATCATCTACACATACACTCCATCCACTACTGCCCTCCTCTTCCTCCATCCTGTGTCATCAGGAAGAGTCACTAGGACTGCATCTCTGATTATCACAACTACATCTACATTTCTGTGTTTGCCCCATCTGCCTATCTTCTCTCTCTTCTCCTCACAGCCTATACTTCATTAGTGAATCCAAAGTCCACTCAAAGACCATTTATCTAGAGCTACATTTTCTAACCTGAGTGTCAGTACCATTTTTAACTCCTTGATGCTGCTGACAACTATTATCCCAAATCCTGCATTGCTTTCACAAAGGAAATATTTCAGAATTCCTTATATAACATGTAAAGCATCAGCAAAAAGAGTTCATTTTTAGTTCAGAATAAAATTTTGAGTGAGAAAAATTCTGTCTGCTTTGGTCACAATACTTATTATTTGTTGAAATAAGAAAACAATAAAGCTTAATTTTAAGAATTTTAACCATTGATTATAGGTATTAAATTGAGAACATCTGACTAAGAATGAAACAGAGAAAGGGAGAGATCATAAGACAGTCAACCACCTAGCACAATTAATGCTCAAGTTGATTTCAGCAGTTATAGTTTAATTCTGTAATTCCAATTTTCTACCTATTGTTCAGCAGTCTCATAGCCTAGCATGAATAAACACCCTATAGCAGCACATGTGTACCCACTCCAGATGTGCTATGTCAGAAATATCTAAGTACTGTTCTTGCCCAGTATAATGCACATTAGCAAAGAAATGGAAAGGAACAGATATCTTGCTCCTTATAAAGTAGTATTTAAAATGTATATTAGTATCAATGTAGAGTTGAAATTTTTATAAAGAGCATGCTAAATTTTATTAAAGTTGAGTTATTCAACATGCTTATAACTGAAAAAAAAAAAAAGCAGTGACCATTCTCTGGGAAATCTAAAACATACCAATAAAAAGACTGTTAACCAGTGAAGTGTTTAAGTATTCAGTATAAATTCAATAATAGTAAAGTAAAAGCAAGTGCAATAAAATAATATTGAAAATGAACAAAAGTTATTTCAAGTGAATGCCAATATCATATCTAAAGGTTGAAATCAGCACCCTTATGAAGTTTATATGAGTTTCATACAGGCAACAGCATCTGTCACAGTGCTACTAACTACCTGCACAGATTCAAATTTAGCCAGATTTATAAGGCAGCACCAAGAGCTCCCAAACAACAAATAAATAAACCTACAGAACCAACATTCAAAAGTCTGAAAATATTATAAAAAAATTAATGGTTGTCATTATTACACAATAGTACTTTATATTTCAAAAGCATTTATATTTAACGAATGATTAAACATTAGTTTATAAGTCATCAATAGCCAAGTAAAATAAGGAACTTAAAAAAAAAGTATTAGCCAAGTGAATCACAGAAGAAATATCTTATGAGAAATATCTAAGTTTATAGACTACTAACAAAGAAACTTATTTAAAAATCAATTTATATTAGCACTTTTTGGGAACATCTTGCATCACCCCCTTAAAGATCACAGGGAAAAGAGGCAGCACAGAAATAATGTTGAATTATCAGCTATCAAAAGTACCATGGTTAAATTTTCAGTTCACTATTTTACTCAGAGCTTCCCGGCAACCCACTGACATATGACCAAGACCGACTAGCAGAAAGTGACAAAAAAAAAAATGTTGAGGCTTCGAACCCACCTTCCCTCTCATACAGGCCACATCACAAACTAGAGATTAGGTGGCCAAATTTTAACATCAAAGGTGCACTTGGCATTTGAACCAGACCTAAGAATAAAAACCATGGTCTTTATTGTCCAATAAAGCTAATAAGCTGAGGCTTACTTAACTCTTTCCTGGCTTTTTGGATCTTCTCAAGGATTACTGAAATTGGAGGCTACATATGAAAGGACAGTTCATCATTTCCAAACAAACGATCCTCATCCAGATTGCCCTCCAATCCGTGAAATCTGAGATGCCTCAGGATTCTTCTTTGTGAAAGCCTTACAAATATATCCAAAGATGGTGAGTCCCATATGGCTCTGATAAATGAAACCCGTTATTGTGAATTTCAGGCTCTTCTTTACAACAAAACACTATTGGGTGAATTTGGTGCTCATGAAATAAAGCACTAATTGCGTGGCCTAACAACACTGAATCCTCTGCCTAGCAGACATTTCAAGTTGTGCCAAATTGGTTTTGGGATGTGAACACATATCCTGGAGCCAGACTAGCTCACATGCACTCACTACTCCCTGGAAGGAAGTTGGGCACTCTTGGAAACTACATTAACTCTTTCAGGACACCCGGGAACCTGACTATCATGAAGAGAAAGGCCCTTTCAAGACAAAAACAAGTCGTTCTGCACAATGTGAAGCCCCAGTAAGAGAGGTAAAAACAGCAAAATCTGACTGAGGCTTAAGTATCCACATTACGTATTAGACAGCATCTGGACCCCAATAGATGCTTTCTCAAATGTATCTTGAAAGTGCTATTCCTTTTCTCCTATGTATGCATAATTTCTAAGACATTAATAAGAGTTGTGTGCACTCCTGAGACAAGAATTCATTTTAAGCTTAATATGCCACATTTGCCTCAGGCCAAGCGATAAGAAACTTTTGTTTCTTTGGTAACCACTTTCACCTTATTATAACAAGAAACTCCTTTAGTGTTTTTAGCCACATGAAATGTAATTTCCAAACAAGAATCTTTTTCTATGGTCTTTGTATCCTGGCTCACAGAGATGCCCACAAACCTGGAGCTGCATATTTAAATGGCAATTAACCAAATCTCTCCCTCTCATGCAAATCTATGTTCATAATTTTAAAAACAGGATAAGGAAAATTTTGAACTGCTACCTCTTTTTTTATGTCCTAAATAACTTGTTGGGGATCAGTACTTATTTTTCTAGAGAATTTTAACTAAATAATTAATTTGTAGTAGATAAGAGCATATTTATCTGTCCCCAAGAATATCCAAACTGCACCACCTATAATTTTAGAGTTTGTAGGCTAAGGCTACTGTCTCCTTAAGGCGGTCAACTTCATCTTTTATTTTGAAAACTTGATAAAGATGAAGTCTAGATGAGAACTGTGGGAAATACGTAGAATCCTTGGAAGATGTCATTTAGTTACTTTAGCTCCTTCTGGCTTAAGCATTCTCCATTTCTTACAGAACCACACTTAACTTCCTGCCAATTGGTGTGAATTTAAATGGGAGGTGAGAAGCCTGTGCTCCGCTTCTAACAAAGCCGCAGGCCCTCACCACTGGCCTCCTCAGGCCACTGAGACTGACTGACTCCATAGCTGAGATATGAAAACACAAACTTGTCAGCAGGCCCTACCTATAAGGAAACTAGGTGCTATTGGCAAATAGGACACATTTGTGAATCAAATGTATGGCTGTTTTTGAACTCAATTAATTTCAATTCTTAGAATAGAATCCAAGGCTCTGATGGCTGTGGGTATGTCAATATGAGAACCATCTACCTGATCTGCATTCATGTTTGGTAACAACTCAAACATTCACTAACCAAAGTTTAGAGGACTGGAAACTCTACTGCAGTGTGTGCAAACCATGTTGAATATGATGACATTCCCTCTGAGTTCTTCTATGCAGTTACTGGGTTAGCTTCCGGTGACCAAGTCAAACTCAGGTTGTGGTTTCAGTTGGCACAGAGAAACCAGTAAGGCGGCATTATAAGGAAAAGTGAAGCTACTGCCCACACACTGCACCATCCACAGATTTTCTATTTACTGTAACAGTGAGAAGCTGACTAATAGATATGACCTCAACAGGTAAGATGGGAACCAAGGTGAAATTTTCCCACAAGGCTCAAGCAGAGGAGATATCTAAGGAAGTTATAAACCTTTCAAAGACTAAAGTTCTAATTAATGTATCTACTCTAATTCCATGTAATATGATTATGAAGCTGTTTTTAAAACCTTGTATGTTCACTACAATTTCCATATTTAGAGCTCTGCCATGAGCACAATCTCTACTTATTCGACACCATGTCTATTTCTAACCCCATGATTGTTACATATATGGTCTGAATAAAAGATACACATGCTTAAAAGGATGCACACTGGCCTTACAGATCAGCTTGTTCTAAACATCCTTCATGCTCAAAATTTACCTGACAGTCTACCTAAGCCTGAAACTATCACGAAAATAATTTTCAGATATTACAGCAACAGCAAGAAAAGAGGAGGGAGGAAACAGGCTGCAGAGATGTTAGAGTTTCTTCATCAATAGAGGCACCAAGCCAGGCAATGTTCTCACTGAAGAAATAGCTCCAGTACAAGTCTCAACCCTGAAAACACATGTGTAGCTGTAACTAGTCATTTTACCCATGCAGGCTTCTCCTTCCTAACCTGCAAAGCAAGGCTAACCAGTTGCTTCCCATATGCCTATACTGGCTAGATGTTTTCACGTTTTACTCCGAGCCAAAACCTCATCTACATAATACCAGTCACACCTTCCCCTCCCCATTGAGTTTTCTGACTTTCTGTGTTTGCAAAGACATAAAATTAGCTGTCAAAATTGAACATGCCCAGTAGCCAGGACACACGCTGGCCTCAAGATCGGGAAGGAGTGAGTTATGTCAAAGTGCTTATTTGGCCCCAACAGGGTCACTGTTGGTATACTACCTCCCACTACTAGCTCCTGTGGAATTTTCCTCAGAAAAATGGAGAACTGTTTTAAGATAGACATGCCCTTTAAGCTGGTCTCAAATCAAAATAAATTTAGGATATTCAAAGAGCCTACAGAATTTTCCCTGTGGAGCTTAAATAAATTACTGACAAAATTTTCCATTTCATACTCCCTTACTAAATTTGACTTTCTACAAAATCATGTTTTAATTTCTATATTTGAAAAAAGAGTAGGTAAACTTCTTAATTTTAAGATCTACCCTTCATTCTTCCCAAGATGACCACCTAAAAGAGTGTAATTTGGGAAAAGGTCACTCTTAGAATTTCAAATGTAATCCAAATCCCCAAAATTGAAGTTCTTCTAAAGAAAGGATTACATTCTCCTGTTACTACATCTGGATACATACATACATACATACATACATACATACATGTTTAATATATGAATTAAGTTGTCATCAAAACTTTCCCAAACTATATATGTATCTTGATTTATAAGATCATGGTTATTTTCAAACATAGATGACACAGACCATAGTTTCTTTACACTGTGACTACTCGACATGCATTAGAAATAAACTTATATCCTACAAAGCTTATTAGCACTTTGTGACTTGTGGTTAACAAATGTGACACCTTTTGATTCTGGGGTATACTATGATTGTAAAGAGTACACTTAAAGTCACTGATAATATAGTAAGAGAACTAACTTTGCTATCAATGTTAGACTGAATCCGTATTTAACCTAAGCTCTGCCCCTTACTAAATATGCAATCATGTATGAGTCACTTAACCATTACAAGCCTAGTTTTCTTCTCTTGTAGGAAATACCTCATAATCCCATAAGTAAAGCTACTTAAGAATTCAATGACTATAGTTAGAAGAACTATGTAGGCTCCTTTTGATTGTTGGTATTTTATTTCTACCTCCATCCAGAAATCATTTTCAATGGAAAAGTAAGAATTTCTTTCCATTAACATGATTTAATTAATAACTATTATATCAAGTGGCTCACACACATTTATGCCTCCCAAAATTAGATACTACCACTTAACATAATGAGAATTTGATAAAGGTTCATTAGATTTGGGGAAAATAATATAATGTAGTGAAAAAAACACAGACCCTGAATCTCAACTTTGGTGTACACAGCTGTCAACTAATGTCACAATGGATTCTACACAGGGGTTTTCATCTGAAGCACAGACAGACTATCACTGTACATGCAGACTTGTAGGTAAAGATAAATTAAGTAACCTGTGTGAAAAACAAAAAGTATTGTCCTTCTTCCGTAAGTTTTGGTTATAAGACAAGACTAAACTTTTAATATATGGCAGTACTGACTAGCCTTTCACATGTAAAATACAGCTGTATTTACTTAAGGAATCATATGATTGATGAAGTTGAATTTGGATGCAAGGATAAACATATTGTAACATTAGACCTTAAAAAAATAAAAAGCAGTCATTCTCACAGTTTGCAATAAAAACTGATGGAGTAGCTTTTATAAGATACATGTGACTTTGGAATCCATGCATATGAAAACTCACTTGCTGATTGTGATACATCTGAGACTATATGTAGATGACATAAAAGTCAACTAATATTTTCTCAATTGATTGGACCAGCTACAATGCAGGATTCCTGAGTTTCATTGACCAATTACTGGTGATGGAGCTTGGATAACTAAAATTTAAGAAATACTGTAAGGTGATTATTATGCACCCTGATGCTTAAAAACCAATGAACTATATGGTATAATAATTAAATGTTTGAAAACATTTCCCATAACAATTGCTTACTTTTTAAAAATTAGCTTCTATACTTAATAAATATGATCAAAAGCAACTTGTGAACACTAAGTATAAAAAGTTATTTAAAGACAGTAGATGTAGTCTTGTTTTACATTTACTAGTTATTAAGGCAAAATACAGAAAATTTCGAAAACATCTCTAAAGAGTCTGCTGCCACAGAGGAGCATTCTAAGTAATGCCCCAGATTTGAATGTTCTTAAGCTGTGTGTGTTGCTCTGACTTGGACTTTATTATCGTTCCTTCTTTAGTTACAGCAGTAATTGCAGGGACACTCCTTAGTATTTGTACACTGTTTTTACTACTCGTGAAAGCTTTACAGACATGAACTCACTCGTTTAATCCTCACAATAACTCTATAAGAGTTTATAGGAAAGGTAACATCTACTATTGCTTTTTAAAAATTATAAAGGCAAACTTAAAAAGTTAAGTGAATTATCCAATCCTAAGTTTATTTGTGTTTTCAGTGATATGTGGACTTAAAACTCAAGCATAAGTTCCATACAAAAACATGTGAAACTTAAACCTTAACTCTGACTTTAACAAGTTATGAATAAAGTTTAAAATAGCATGAAATAATATGTAGGTGGCAAGTAGTTGCTCTTTAAAAATATTCTACTTATTTTATAGCTTAAAAGAGAAAGATGGTGGTAGCCCAATCAACCAAACTAAATATTTAATAAAATGCAAAATCTTACGGTGCCTCTCTCTTATAATTCCCATGCCCACTTTAAATGTAACCCTGTAAGAAGAGCTTTCTCTTCTGAGTCATGAGATAACAGGTAATATTTTCAACAATGAGTAATTTAACTTTTAGCTATAGTAGTAATTCAAAAACTGAGATGTCAAAGGTACAAAAATAATGTAAACACAAGAGCAGGCCTTCCAAAACTCATGAGTTGACACCCTTCAGATCAGCCGGATCAGTCCAATTCTTTTATGCACTGATGTAGGAGGGCCAAGTATCTCATTCACATTAGCACAAGAATTTTGTTGTGAAGCTGAAATTAGAAACCGAGCATTGACTACTGCACAGCCAACCATAACACACACACAAACAGAAAATGTCATTTTAATAAGGAGCACTCACAAAAAGGGACCTATCATGACTGCCCTCCAAAAGACCCAACAAGCAGCTGAAAGAGTCAGAGGTAGATAGTTGCACCCAACCAATGGACAGAAGCAGCTGACCCATTGTTGAATTAGAGAAGGCTGGAAGAAGGTGAAGAAAAGGGTGATCCTGTAGGAGGACCAGCAGTCTCAATTAATCTGGACCCCCGAGATCTCTCAGATACTGGACCACCAAACAGGCAGCATACACCAGCTGATATGAGGCCCCCAACATACATACAGTAGAGGACTGCCCGGTCTGTGTTCGTTCAAAGATGATGCACCTAACCCTCAAGAGACTGGAGGCCCCAGGAAGTTTAGAGATCAGGTGGGGTGGGGTGGTGGGGACATCCACGTGGAGACAGGTGGGTGGGGAGGAGGTGTGGGAAGTGGAACAGTTAGAGGGTGGATGGGGGGAATAAAATATGGAGTGTAAAAAAATAAATTAATTAAAAAAAGAAGAAAAACTAAATATATACATATATATATACATACATATATACATAATATATATACACACACATATATATATGTGTATATATATGTGTGTGTGTGTGTGTGTGTGTGTATAGTATCAAAGAGAAAGTTAGAGAGGATTGTTTGAAAAGGAGCTAAGTCAAAAGGTGTTCTTCCAAGAGAAATTCTTTGAAAACCATTTAAATCTTGGAGAGAGAAGGATAAAGTAAGTGTGTATATGTGTGTGTGTGTGTGTGTTGTGTATTATGTGTGTGTGCAAAATAAATAAATGTGTCATAAGCTGCCCAGTATAAGTATTCATGTGAACCTCAAGTGACTTGAGTGAGTATTCTGAGTACCATAGAAGGTTCCAGAATGACAGACAGTCATACATAAGTCTCATCCTCCAGCCCAGGGCTTACACAGCCTATATGCTCAGAAACAATGACAAGTGAATGTGAGAAGTGGTATTACAAGGGATGCATAGAAAAGTTCCCATCAGAATTCAAAAGAAGAAATAGCTTGGTGTCTGATGTGCTTAGTTTCAGTTTTATAAGCGGTAAGAACTGGGTGAAAATCTCTTGTCTTCTCCATCTCTAACTCTAAGTTAAATACATCCCTCCCTGAACTCAGCATTTTAAAATTTTCAATACTAGTATGAGAGAGGGAAATACACAGATCCTAATATTTTCTTGAGAATTAAGAATTCTCGAACACACTAAAACACTTCATACGTATTTTTGTAACATTAATGCAAAACCAAGGCTTAGAACAAATTGCAAATATTTTTCTGAATGTCCAGTTGTTTCCTTTTCACTGGCTCATGCATTAGTTACTCTCATAGCAACAGGGACACAAGGTGGCACTGTCGTGCTGACATTCATTCCAGGCCCTTTCTAAATGGACAAATTTGAAAGAGGCAAGAGGGGCTATTGTGGCAGTTAAAACCAGAGTTGTGATGCTGGCCTCCCAGGTCTGCCAGGACTTACAGGGGCTAAGGAAAAACAAATCTTTTTGAATTTCATGAAAATCACATTATGATTTTATAGAAGACAGTGTATTCTCTGATGGCATCGCCTAAATATCATGTCTGTGTTCATAAAATGTTCAAAGGCATCCAGTTCAGCTTTGCCAGTAGAAACTCAGAAGTGAGCGGTGTACCACGGATAAGCTGTGGACACGGACCACCTCTCCATCTAGTGGCCAGTGGGAAAGAGGAGCCATGGAAGCTAGGCTGCACTCCACTCACTTAAAACTTACTTAAAACTGTCTTTTCTCAGACGACCCGCAGGCAATTAAGTCCTTCAGTCTGTCAAAAAAATAATTTTTGGTTTATTGCAATTATTGAGTCATTAAATATGACCAATAATATATCGTGATATTTACTTAACCCTGATCCCACCACCTCAAAGTTAAAGTGCTGTGCTCTCTCAGACCAGAAGCTCTTTCTACTCTTCCACCATTGCAAACCCAAACTTCCTCCATCCACTTTTAGCTTATAAACAGAAACTATGAACAGAGAGAGCTACAAATAAAGCTACCTAAAACAAAAATCACACTGCTGAAGACTTAAAAAATAGAATCAGATAAGTTTTACTGTTTTACTGTCAAAGAAAAAAAAAATCCTGCAAAACAGAGATTGTGACTTATTTAAAAATCACAGTCAAAAGAAACAAGGCCTCCAGATTTAGCCACTTAAAACCCTTTCTTGCATTAATTAATACCACCTGATTCCAGAGGAAGAACTTTGTAGCAGACTGTAGGGTTTTTCTCAACATACCAGAAAAAAAAAAATAGTTTTTAAACTTTTGTTCATATGTTTCATGGCCAACTGATAGAACAAAACTATTGAGTGTAGGTACTGAAGTATCTATATCTTCATATTGGTGGGTATGCTGAGAATGTAAGAGTATAATTTTTTCTTAAAAGGAAAGAATTATCTGGATCTACTCAACATTTGCAAAGCAAGCACCAAATGGGCAGGATGCACTGAAGAATGGGCTATTACAACCTGGATTCGGGAAGCTTTTATGTAAAACAAAACCTGAATCCATTTTGTCTGATGGAAAGTTGAGAGGGTATTTTGGTTGCTGTTTTATATAAAATTATTTGGCTTTGTTTTAAGAGAAAACACACACAAACTTGGTAGATCAGTTCACCCACGTTAATTCCGCTTACGGTGCTGCTTTGGTGACTGCTTTGTTAGGAAGACTTCTTACAGAACAAATATGAAGATCTATCTGCTCAGAGCTCAAACCCCAAGGATTCAAGGACAGCAAGAGGCCTGATACTGAGAGTCCCACTCGTGTGAGACGCTTTGACTCTGCTATAACCTCGCAGAAGTGGCACCATTAGCATCTGAATCGGGATGAACAGAGTAGTTAGATCTATTGGCTTTAGCAGGATGAAAACGGAAGCTGTAGGAATGGGTCAAATAGCTTTTTCCTAAGTTGGGCACAAAGTATTTTTCTTTCACCAACTCCTCCCATTCTCAGTATTACTTATTTCAATTTCCTTCTTAAGCACATCTATTTCTTTTCCTTGTAGCAATGAAATGAGGGAATAAAGATCATTGCTGATATAAGAAACCACAAAATGGTACAAGGATTTTACTTCTTTTTAATCCTATTTGAAACCCAAGTGATAAGAATATATGACCAAGAACATAGGGACAATGAATAAATATATAAAGAGCAGGGGTGTATTTACTGAATTAAGAGGAGTTTAATGTGTCCAGTATTTTAAAAAGAAAATAAATCACCACGAAATAGTGTAAAGCAACCCTCCCAACAGCATTTGCCTGACTTCTATTTAGACAACAACAAAAAAGGCTGTCTACGTAAGGTGTTTTTATTTTAAATGACAGTCATACAGTTTTCACATGTGCATATGAGAACCAAAACAGTTACATAACCTGAAGAAGCATCCTGCTAATTATTTTTACTAATGGCTAAGTTGGCATACCCATACGAATAGAAAACACTCCTATAATCTTTGTCAGTTACATTTGCTGGAACGATCAAACTATGAAATGAATTCACAACAACAGATTACAATTAGATTGTAAATCCATATGATATTTTAAAAGGAAAACTAAAAACAGAAACTCAATTTAATAGAAAGAGAAAAACTAAAGGCTCCTAAATGTTAGCTGTTAACATTTATATAACAAATTTTATGGTTTCAAGATAGGTTCACATTGAGTTTCTTTAAGGGCAAAATAACACTATGTAATTTATAATTATTCCCATTTGTATGGTTTTCAATTTATTGGGCATCATTTTATTCTTCTAACTGCAAACTCTACTATACATGAATATATTTTTAATATAACTCCTTACATTAGTAGTTTAATTTGAGAACTTTTCAAATAAATTCTTGATTCTTAACTGCTTAATGTGAAATATGAGCATTAAATTCATCTTATCTGAAGACACAGATGTCTTCAATAGCAAAGCTACTTCTTATAGCAGCAAGGCAAACAGTATATGATAATCACGACCCTTTCAATCAGCTGTGATGGAAAGCACTCAGAATTCATGAAAACTGTGCATGGGTCCATCTGCCAACTATAGGAACTGATCAGTTTACTGTCCATGCTCCTTTCTTCTCGACATTCCTATGTAGAAAAGCTGCTAAGTTTGTCGGGATTAAAGTGGTTATGTAAGAGCTGCATTGCTTAACAGAACTACAAAACACTGCCTAGAGTCTCAGCTGAGTGTCAAAAGATTCCAGAAAGGCAAACGTTCCATGCCCTCAAGCTGATGACTCTCAAGTGAACTGTACAGTAACCGAGAAGCTTGATCCTGGAGTAGAAGAGATGTTATGGAGCCAAAATCAAGCATAGTTTTCCCTGAGTTGAGTGCAGAACCAGCAGAGTATTTGTCAATGTGTCCATTACCACAGGAGGACAGAGTCCCAGAAAAAGTCCCACTTCTAAGCCCTTGAAGGCGGCTTTGAACAACTGCTGTGGTACATACCACATGCTCAACAGTAATACAGGTAGGTGGCACTATTTCTTCTTAGAGCCTCAGAAACTTGCCTCTACTGCTTCTGAAACAGCTTGAAATTATTCTTGGCACATTAAATATAATAGGTTTCGATACTGACATGTGATTATAGGACATTTGGGTAACAGGACAAGAAGTCAGACATGTTCTAGAATGTGTAGAATGCATGTAGCCTTTAGACTTTGGGTCACAAATGAAAAGTACCTGGCTAAGTTAAGGGATTACATAATAGCAACCAAAATGTCTTATATAATGAGAAAAATAATTAAAAGACCTTGGCCTCTAAGCAAAGAACAGATTGCTTCGTTAAAACGTGGTGCTGGCACATGAAAACACAGGCAGACGGAAGGACTAGGTTAGGACCTCTGGAAGTGCATGCCATCAAGGGTCAACCAAAACTAAGTATAGACAAAAAGACATATGGAAACCTGCTACTTTGTAAGCTACTTCAAGATGATTTTTTAATGGAGAGATAAAAGCACTTACAAGTCTACCTTGCACAATTGACAGTGTGTCCACTACAGTAGGACAGCCTGTTTCTTTATGATACCAAATTTCTAAAATTTGTATTTTATAGAGCCAAATAACTGAAAATAGTCAGATTTGTCTCTTCAGTACAGCTTAGGTCCTTACTAGTTAAGAAAGTTAGGATGGGCTTCTTTAGTAGTTGTAAATAAAGCACATTTTCTACTAAAAACCATAATTTGTGTATTTTTAAGTAGGTCAAGGTGGGGCAGCTCGAATGCCCATTATCAACAGCTACTCTCAAGAGCCATGCTTACAAATGAAGAAGGCTGGAACCAGCAGCATTCAAAGAATGTCAACAGCAGACCTCCCTTTGCCAGAAAAGATCACAGTGAGCACAGGGGCCAGATGCTGCTTCCACATACCTTGCCAGACCTCGGAGCAACATGTTGCTCAGGGCCTAAATTTGGCTTCCTATGTGACAGCATGACCAGCCACACCTCAGGGTTGGGCAAGTCCGTGGACACATCCACCAATAATTTCTATATTTATAGAAAGCCAGAACATGTGTAGATAATCACACAATTGGTTATTTATATAGTGCCAGATTTTATGAATACAGGAATTTGTTAATTAGCACAAGGACTAATCATTAAAATTCAAAAATAGATAAATAAACAGGAATGCCATTTATTTGTTAACATTTCAGGGAGAAAGTATGCAGCTGCTTTCCTTTTGATGAATATAGGCTTCTGCAGGGAAAAAACTATGAAGGAAAAGGATCTGCAATTTTTGAAACCCTACTGAGTAAGATCCAGGAAATCATACATAGTCTTTCTATTAAAAATAATCATACTGATTTGCCCTTCAGTTAAAAAAAAATTGAGAAAGTTTAAGCTGGCATGTGCTTAGCATTTGAATCATACTGTTTGGCATTCCACTGTTTGGGTGCTTTTCAAAGAGCCAAAGCTGATTTTCATCGGATAGGAGTTAAAAAGCACACACACGTCACTCAATACCAAATTGTTTTAGCTACAGGGCATGGCAAAGCATGAAATAACTGCTTTAGAGCACTTCCTCATGTGGGTGTGTTAGATAACTGTCTGCTCTAACATTAAAATGAAACACACTATGACCTGACCAGGGCTTCGGGACTTAAACAGGAAGATGAGCCCCCCATAACCAGTAAGACTGGTTAATGAATTTTTCTGGCACTCTATAGCCCTCCTGTGACGCAAGCCTTTCAGCCTTCCAAATCCCTAGGCAGCAGAGGGCACTGGCTTTAAGTTTACTTATGCACATTTTACAGTGTCCTGCAGCATTTAGATTGTGACAGTTCCTCCCAGAAAAGGGCAAGAGTATTTTTCATCCTAAAAATATTTTCGATTTACTGAAGGCCAACCAAGAATTATAATGCAAAAGAAAACACATTCTAAAAATTAAAACCACCACAGAAATGACTAAAATTTTCCTTCCTTTTATCCTTTCTGGGAGGTAAAAAAATTTCCATTCTCTTTTGGAGTTAAGCATTTGGTGTTTACTTATGGTTAATGTAAAAACACAATGTGAAATATTTAAAATTCTATCAGCAATGCATCTATGATTTTTGGATCCATATAAACATGAATTATATACATAAATTCACACTATTTCCACAAAATACATATGCACAAAAGATGATTGATCAAACAGTCTGTGAAAGATTTCTTTTATCTAAAAGAGCATCTTAGATAATTCTTCAAGAGATAATACCAAAAATAACAGGTGTACGACACAGACACACTTCTGACCTATTAGTTCTGAAACAACTTTTTGGATCACAGTCTGAAATGGGAAAAATTCTGTTCACAACACCAACTATGCACAGTGTTAATACACGTTTCCTAAAGCCTCCTTCAAACTTTCCATGGACCTTTGATTAAAAAAAAAAAAAAAAAAAAACAATCTCTGAAAGGGCCTGACTGAATGTACTTCAGGTCTGTATGCTCTTGGTCAGGGCTGGCCTTTCCAGCTGAAAAGACAGTGGAGAAAAAAAAAAAAACTAAATTAAAAGTCTAAGTATATTTTTTTTTTAAAGAAGCGGTAAAGAAGACTTTTAGTAGCAAAAGTTCACCGCCCTCCCCTAATAATGGATTTGAATAAACGCTTTACTAGGCTTGAACCTTGAGAGTGTGTTGTGGAGTCTGCTCTCGAGTCCCAGGTGGGTTAAGAATATTGCTTTCTGGACTTCTTTGTGTTGTCAGAGAGGCCTAATGGAATTAACAGGGGAAAGTCTGCTACTTATAGTAAATAAATAATGTATTACAAAAAGGTGATTGTTATTATCAAACATCTCCTCAGATCTGCATTCATTTCCTATCACTGCTCGTGTATATTCTGAAAACATTTATGTTCCTCTCTGTCTGACTTAATTTTTATCAGATGAATAAAAGTTCTGCTTTTGCACAAACCTAAATAGAAGTCCATCTAAAAGTATACTTCACATCCACCTTATTTAACTACTCCTTGAAATTTTGAAAAAGCACTATTCTAGAAAATTCCTCAACAATGCAAGCTGGTTTCAAGCATAGCTTTTTTCCCACCATGAAAAGAAAAAAGAAATAAAAAAAAACCTCAAATACATATTTGCAATAACAAATACATTATTTATGGACTCAAATATGTTAAGGGAATACTTACAGTTGTTGCACAAAATGGCCTGATACACTCCATAGCTTCCACTTTGTTAAAAAAAAAAAAAATGTAAAAAGGCCAGCCTCCACTCCTCCCTCCCTAAGCATAAACAAGCACTAACATACTAAAAGGAAACTATCCCAGGATAAAAACTTCTTGTTAAGAAAGTTTATACTCTTACTAACCACAGTAATACCCATATAAATGCAACAATCTATCTATAAAATAAAAAGTTAGAAAATAGCCACAATTTCTTTGAAACTATAACCCCCTGATGCACTATTTCTACATGTGTAGTAGCAAAAAAAAATAGTTCCTTGATTCTTGCCCACCCTGAGGGGCTACCCTTCACCTTATGTCCAATGTCATCAAATAAACATGCTAGCATAAAGTATGCAACCTGCTTAAAGGATCTATACTGTAAATATGGACTTTAAACTTCAATGTAAAACAAAGAACAAGAGTCTCATTTTGGTAGTACCCACACTGGCACTGCAGCTAAAACTCACTGGCAAATAACTAACAAAATCCAGTTAGCAATAAATAAGGACAACATGATATATAGACAGACAGATGGAATTGCATAAACAGACGAGAAAAGCAAAGAGACAAACATACGGAGGAGTTTGTTTTAAAAGAGTGAACGATTCTGATTTACTCATTACTTTAGTAAGAAAAATAGGTTTGTTTGTAATTATTTTTAAACTAATAAAACTGAATCACAAGGTCACACCCTTAAATAATTAAGAAAATTAGTACAGGGTAGGCCTCCTATAGATGTTCCAAAATTCAAACTAGCATTAGCTCTGTCAAATTTAGATACAGAAATTAAAATTCAGGAAAGAAAGCCTAAAAGCACTGTGGAGTAAATAAGATGATAAATGCAAGGGGACTGAGGAGGCAGGGTTGTTTTTATGAAAGTTGTCTGCCCCTACCTTCTTCCCCAGCGCTGAGTTTCTCTTCTCATAATCGGTGTCTCCCTGGAAGTACAGTGTGAGTGGTAATGACTGCCTGCCTCCCTAATGAGTCCATTTTCCTGCTCTTGATGTTGTGTATATACACACACTGCAACCTACCTTACAAACCACAGAGACGGGAAGAGAGAGAGAGAGAGCAAGAGAGAGGGAGGGGAAGGGGGGCAGAGAGAGAGAGAGAAAGACAGAGACAGAGCAAGCAAGCCAGTGAGAGAGAAAGAGAAGGAGAGAGAGAAAGAAAAACAGAAAGAGAGAGAGAGAAAGGCACAGACAAAGCCCTCCTACCAGACAGCAGACAGCCCTCCTTCCCCTACCCAGGAAAACGCAACTCGTCTAATGCAGCAACAGGTTCAGCATTGCCAGACTAACAGAGGGAAAAGGTATATTCTCTATAGCATTACTGCTTGCAAAGAAACAGTTTAAGAGCAGCTGGCTCCACCTTCTTTATTTATGCTCCATTATGAGGAATGTATTGTTTCAGCTCTGGCACACAGTACGTGTGTAATTATCATAAATACATTTTTGCATATTAGCAGGAAATAAGGAATTACATAGCTTATTTGTGCAATCTTTCAAATTTATTTTTTGAATGTGAGAAAAATGTCAACAAATCTGCTCTGACAAAAGCTTAGTAATGATTTTAAAGTCAGAGCTGTCTTAAAGGAGACTGTAAGAAACAGACTCCATACAATAGGAAAACTGATCTCAGGCAAAACTGGTAACTGCAAAGAAGAAATCACTGTTCAGTAAATAAACCAAGACCATAAACAAAACTATAAGACAAAAACAGAATTAAGTTTAATTAACTTGCTAATAGGCTAGTACCCTAGAAGAAAGCAGACTGGTTTCTTGTTTGAAGCATCCAGCTACACAATGCAATGCAGTCTGTATTAACAGGTGCAATGCATTTAATACATAGTATACCAGAGAAATAAACCTATTAGGAGTTACCATTCAAGCAAGACAAAGTTCTATACAATATGGATCGGAAACTACAGTAAATAACCTTTCATCTTTTATTAGAAGTAAAAACTAAAACTGGTGCTTTTAAATAAACCTTCCTTGAAAGAAAAAAATGAAACTCTTTATACTATACCTTTAACCAAATTTTCACATGCACTAGCTCCAGGAAAATAGTGCTGGTTATATTACTGGTCCCACCACATGCTCCTCATAGCCTTTGCTAACTCCCAGGTGCCTTTTCTAAAGTGGTGATATATTTTCAGCTTTGGGATGATGAACATCAGAAAATAGAACTGGTTGGAAGTCTCTTTTTTTTTTCAAAACAACTCCTGATAAACCAAACTAACTAACTATCTATCTATCTATTTATCTATATATCTGAGTATTGTATCTGTGTAGATGCCCATCTTCCTTAATGTTGTTTATACAGTTTGACTATATAAATTGTATACATTTAAAAATTTTTAAAGAGTAGATTTTTCCAAAGGAATTCACACACATAAAATGAAAGGTAAGAGGGTGCACTTGACTTATTCTAATGCTATATTTTGATACCAATGACCTTAAATATATTATCTGCAAAACTATCCTTTTATATGGCTTAACTTACTACAAAATTCAAAATGTATTCCTTTACATAACCAAAATAATTTTACCATGCTGGGTGGAGGAATATATAGATCAGTTGGCAGAGTGCTTGCCTAGCATGCACGAAGGCCTGGATTCAGTCCCCAGCGTTTCCTAAAACTGGACACAGGGTGTTAGCCTTAAAATCCCGTGTTTAGAGGAAATGGAAGCAGATGGAGCAGAAGTTATGGTTATCCTTAGCAACATACTAAGTTTGAGGTCAGCCTACAGCATACATCTTCTTGCCCCTGGCTGCTCTGATAATTCCATGTTTATCATAAAGCTATAATATAATCAACACAGTGTGGATCTAGAAAAAGTAAATAAAAAAATAAAATATCAATGGTGTAAAAGAGTAGAGAAGCTGGAAACAGATCCACATAAACCTAGTCAACTAATCGCTAACAAACTAAGACGGCAACACAATGGAACAACCCAAAATGCTGGGAATTATGGGTAAAAGTACCTATATAATGCAACACTCTAGGACTCCAAAACTTCAGGAATAAATCCTTAAGGAAAACACTAACAATGTGATCCAAGAAAGAACAAATTCATAGACTGAACATTAAAATCACCATTTTTTTCTTTGTATGTGAAAAATACTGAAAAAAATAATGGTAAGACAAGCCATAGAAAACTAGGAAATATTTACAGCAGACAGATCTAATAATATATACTTATATAAGATATAAAATTATATCTTCAACTCAAACAAGCAACAGAATTTAAAAGGTGGGCAAAGAGCTTAACAGTCACCTCATTGAAAAGGAAAACCAAAAGCAAATAAGCAAATAGAAACATGCATGTCATATGTCTTCAAGCAGTGCAAAGCAAAACAATAAGATATCACTTCATACTCATTAGAGCAGCCAAAACCCAAGACACTGACAATACCAAATGCTTGCTAGTGGGAATGTTGAGCAACCTGAATGCTCCTTCACTGATGGCAACAATAGAAAACAATACAACTACCTGACAGTTTCTTGCAAATCTATTTTTTAAAACATCCTCAACAGAACGTTCTACAGGAGCTATAGTCGTAACTCCCCAAACTTTAAGTTAATCAAAAGGTTCTTTATTAGATAAATGGACAGTATGTGGTATATCAAGACAACAGAATGTTTTCCAGTACTAAAAATAAAGAAGCCATGAAAAGCTATGGAGGAAATTGTTACATGATTCCACTATATGACATCCTAGAAAACACGATTGCAAACGAGAGTCCGGGGTCATGGTAACAATGAGATGAATAAATGAAGAACAGAGGATGATTCAGGGCTTAAAATTACCCTCAGTTGCAGGGTGTGGTGGTGCACGCCTTTAATCCCAGCACTCGGGAGGCAGAGGCAGGCAGATTTCTGAGTTCGAGGCCAGCCTGGTCTACACAGTGAGCTCCAGGACAGCCAGAGCTATACAGAGAAACCCTGTCTCGAAAAACCAAAATAAATAAATAAATAAATAAATAAATAAATAAAATTTAAAAATAAATAAAATAAAATAAAAAAATTCCGCTCAGTGTGAACTGAACAGTACCAGATAGATGTGATAGTACTTTTGTTCAAACCCATAGACTTTATTAGACAGGGTAAATCAATGAGTACATTAGTGACACGGTAAGGGAGGGTACAAAAGAAGGCATGAGGGTAAAGGGCACATATAAAATCTGATAGCTTCTTTTCAATACTCTACAAGCCTAGAAGTCCTTTAAAAAAAGAAGAAAAACTATTAGGGCTAGGGAGATGGCTCAGCAGTTAAGAATGTGTCCTGCTCTTGCCGGGAACCAGAGTTCTGTCCTCTGCACCCAGCACCCGTATCAGATAGCTCACAACTGCTTGTTAACTCCAGCTCTAGAGAGATCCTGTGCCTCCGACCTTCCCACAGCCACCACTGCTCACATGCACATTCCCTACACATACATACGCACAATTAGAAATAAACACAAAGACTATCACTAATCAAATGTAAAACGCATGGCTTCTGGAGCAGGCACAATGATTCAGTGCACAAAGGCACTTACAAGTGCCAACTGAAATCTGAATTCAATTATTAGAACCCATAGTAAGAGACAATCAATTCCCAAAGGATGCCCTTTGATTTCCAAACTTGCACCACCATAACACAATAACAACATACACAGTCATACATATACACACACACATGCAATAATAACAACTAAAATAAAAATATTGTTTTCTGTACCCAGAATGGCTGCTAATTTTTGCATATCCTGAAAAGTCATGTAACTATCCACAGTTTAGGTTTCTTTCATATAATAAAAATTAAATTTAAAGAAAATAATTGGATTTGAACTAACAATTATTGTGACAGCCAGTGCTTAATTGTTCACTATGTATAAGAACTATTCTAAGTCATTTTCATTTATTAACTCATTAAATCTTAATAATGACCCTATGAGGTAAGAACTGTTTTTAGGCTATATTTTTCAAGATAAAGAACAAGATTAAGTAATTGACTGAGATCACATAATTTAGCAGTAATGGGATTTAAATCTAACCTGTCTGGTTTAGATCTCATGGTTTAATTCTTATACTTCAATGCTTCCAAATATCTTATGATTGCTAAAACCTCACCCAGACATAATATTCTGTGCTTGTAGGTTAAATTCAATATATCATGCCTTGCATATTAATACAGCACCATCAAAATTCCAACATCCAGACTTCTCAGTACATGTGGTTTATGGGTATAGCAAGTCTAAAATACCTTCTGTCAGGTATTCTTGAATATTGTGTAATGACGGATCCATGGTAAAGTACTTGCAGACATGTGAGAACCTGAACTCAGATCCTCAGAGCTCAAGGCGATTTTGTAATCCCTGTGTTCTAAGGTGAGATGTAGGGATAGGAGAATCCCTAGAAGCTCACAGGCCAGCTAGGCTCCTATACACAGCAACACACATTGAGACATTGCCTCAGAAAGATGAAAGACTGGAAGATGAAGTCCAAGACCCAAGATTATCCTCTGGGTGGCATACAAATCATATGTGTGTGTGTGTGTGTGTGTGTGTGTGTGTGTGTGTGTGTACATATCATACACAAAGAAAGATTTTTTTAAATTGTATAGTAGTTTAAATATCATACACTTACAATAATAATACAACCAAGTATTTAAAGAATTAAATAAATATGTAAAATACAATAGAGCATCTCCAACTTTCTGTAGTGTGAGAGGGGAATAGAAATGCAAGAGTCAATTGTAAGAATTGTAAGAACAATAAATAGATAAATGTATGTAGTTTTTTTTAAAAAATCTGTTTCAACTGTGAATTATTTGGATATATTCAAAATCTTCATAGTTTTGACTTACTCTTAAATAAAGGATTTATCCTTGCACTGATCATTATGCATTAACTAAGCAAGGTGTCTCTTTATCATGCACTGGAGATGAAACAATTTTAAAACATGATACACAGTTCCTGCCCTTGAAGACTTCACAGAACAGAAGGGGATGGGCAGGCAAACAGTCCAGTGAATAAAATCAAATAACACTAGCTAAACTGGTATTTTATAATAGTCCCTTGAGCCCCTCAATAAGCTAAACACAAGTCTATAAATGTCTAAATGTAAAATATGAAAGTATGTGTGCATACACTGCAGGGAAGGGCTAGGTTCTGAGATTAGAATTCGAGTTTGTTTTCATACAATGACCTCTATACTACACTGCATATAGCTTATTTCCCAAAATAGCTAATGAATTCTTTAAGTATGTAATACACATACATAAATGAGTGTGAAAGTTAGTGGTAAATATTGTCCTATTGTATTAAATTCCATTTTTTCAATTACATGCATCTTGGTCAGTGTTATCTTCATAATTACTTCAAAGACTGTGCAGATTTTTTAACTCTTTAAAAGCAAAGAAAGCTTAATTTCAAAGGCATTCACCAATATCCCAACTCATACTCTTCCTGAGCTCGGGCATCATTAATGTTTTAAGACTATTCCCAAGATTCCCAAAGAAACCTCTATTGTGAAGAGGAGGAGAAAATTAGAGCCATGTTGCAGCCACGGAAAGTTTCCGAAGCCTGAGGAAATGGTAGAAAAGCCATGTTTAGGATCAATAAGACAAAATGGTTAATTGCTACACTAAATAGAAGACTTTGTCATTGAAGCCGCCATCATCAAGTTAATTCTATGTCTCTTAATTAGATAATAATTCTTAATTTTGGTCATCTGACAAAAATTGTATCCCATTACTCCCAAGAAAAAATGAAAAGAGATTGTAGATAAATCAGAGTTTTCTAATCCTGCCAAACAGTACAGTCCTTATATGGAAAAGGAAATATTGAATTTCAATTATAATCAACAAATATTTAAGTCTAAAACTAACGGCACCGAGCATTATGTGTGTAACTGGGACTGCCTCTGTTATGGCCAGTTGGAGCACTGAAGAGGGTTTACGCCCCTCTCCTCCATTAGACTGAGACCTGACACAACAGGTCATTCCTTCACTTCTCTGGCCTGGCAGCTGGAGTTCAGCTAAGATTCTGCTGAAAGAATACTCAGTTTTCTTGAATGAGAACGTGTGTACATGAAGGCTTAAACAAAACAATGGCACACAGGAGTCACAAACAGTAGTTAAAACGTGACCAAATCTCAGTTCTAAGGATGATGTAAACAACCTGTAAGTAACAGTTTAAAATTTACTAATTCACACATAGTTTATTCTTATTTTAAGATCTTTTAGACAGACAATAAAATGCTGAATAAAAAAGATATTCTCCTCTAATAGATTTTAAACATTTGCTGACAATTGTGTGTGTGTGGGGGGGGGGGTCTGTCACACACACACATGCCTCAGTATGTTCATGGGAAGGTCAAAGGACAACTTGAGTGAGTAGGTTCTCTTCCACCATGAGCACTCAGTTACTGAACACAGTTTGTCATTGGAAGCAAAGGCCCTAACCTACACACCCATCTCACGGACCCCTGGAAGACTGAAAACACATCCTGAGTAAGACTCAGCCCGCATTCACATTTGCTTTAGCTATTATTACTTGTCTTTATATATGGAAACGTCCAAGTAAAATCTGAAGTTGTTTTTATATAGGAATGAAACTATCTTACCTGAGGAAAACACCTTGAAAGCTAGAAGGTTGGGGTACTTCATGTATAACCTTCTTGTGGGATTAAACTGTACTAAGTAAGAAAGAAGCAACAACCTGAAGGTAGGAAACATGAAGAGGAGAAGGAAGAGTGGAGAAAGCAATGAGACATTCCCACTTTAAAGGTGAATTTTTCTGTCTCAAGTGAAGCCTAATCTAGAATTCTAAGAGTATTTTTGCAATGCACATGTCTTTCTTCTCTGCAAACTTCTGGCAAAGTCTGGATGGTGTCTACAATCTTACATAGTTGTATAATGAAATCCAAAAGAATCAACAGAGAAGTCAATTCCCACACTCACACACATACTAAATGCTTTGCAGGCTGGATGCTCCCCCTCAAGACATCCAGGAGTAACTAGTGCAGTGAACAATGGCTAGGAAATAGTAAATCTTGAGTAAAAGAAATCAAAAGTACCTTTAGTGTAGAATGACTCATGTATGGAAATGAGTCAATCTCCCTTTTGCAACGCAAGACAAAGCAGACCATGGAGGACAATAACTACAGAGATCAATGCTAAACTACAGCATTATAAGTTTACTTTAAATGATATGACTATAATCATAAAATGAAGGGAATAAAGTATTTCCATTACAAAAAACAATGGAAATGCTGGCCTAATGTAATGAAAAAAAAAAACATACTAAGTTCATTTGCAATAATATCTACCTGAGTCTAGAAAATTCTTTTAGATATACGAACTGAATGAATTCTTCTTGCCTCCTGCTCAGTCTACCCTACATAACAATCTAGAACAAAGCCAGCAGCTAGCCAATCTTTAAAGTTTTAACACATATATAATTGATTCATACATACAGCATATATTAAATATACCAGAAAAGTACAGCAGTACACTTACTAGGGAAAATGAAACCCACATAAAGACGTGAAAGGCATCTTAACTCAAGAGTTTCTGATATACATTTCTAGAATAAATGTTATCACTGCTATATGCTTTAGACCTATAATTAGTGTTATATGCACTACCTCATTTAGTCTCTCCAAGAGCAAAAGTCATATCAGTCCCCATCTTATAGGCAAGAAAATGAAGTTTCAAATGAAGAAAAAGAAGAGAGGGAGGAGGGAGGATGAATCTGTATAAAAAGTCTTGAAAATCATTCCAAAATTTTTCTCATACAGCAACTACAAAGATTACGCAGACATTGTTAGAAAAGGAATAGTCACAGTAGGGAAAGGACTTGAAAGTACACATGTTCCCGGGATGGCTTCAATGCTTGTCTTATATGTGCGGGAGGAGGAGCTTTACTACATTTCTCAAAGTGAAATGTACAGAAAGCATATGATGAAAGGTCATATATTTACAGTAACTTCCAAGGGCTGGAGAGACAGCTCAGTGGTCAAGAGCACTGCATATTCTTCCAGAAGGCCCAGCAAGGTCTAACCCTAGCACCCACGTCTATCATCTGAAACTCTGATTCCAGGCTGATGCCCTTTTCTGGTCTACAAGAGCACCAGGCACACATGTGGTTTGCAGACAAGTAGAAGCAAAACACCCCACACATAAAATAAGAAACTCTTAAAAATAAATACATAAACTTCCAAAGACTGAGAGTATAGCTTAGTGGTACAAGGACAGAGAGAGGTGGATGGGAAGAAGACAGAAAGACAAACACTTTCAAAGCAAACACCAGGCTGGGCAGTGGTGGCATGCACCTTTAATCCCAGCACTTAGGAGGCAGAGGCAGGTGGATTTCTGACTTCGAGGCCAGCATGGTCTACAGAGTGAGTTCCAGGACGGCCAGGGGTACACAGAGAAACCCTGTCTCAAAAAACCAAAACAAACAAACAAACAAATACCATGGTGCCAGTTTTCAGAATTGGAAACACAGTAAAAACCTGATTAGAAATTATGAAGCCAGTTATTAATAGAGTCAGCATGATAATAACCTGCTAAGTCCTCTGAAGCAACAGGCCATTGTCATGATCCAAATGAGTAAAATAGTATTTATTGTTGTTGATGATGATGTTTGTATGAAATTACACTAAGTTAAAATTTAATTATGATGGGTATCCCAAAAATCATCATTTTCTTAGTTTTATATACCTTGTCAATTAATCTCTCAGGTAAGAGTATTCTGTACAAAACAAATTCTGTGCCTTACTAAATATCCATAAATTTGGACTTATCATTAATTTAAATAAGAAGGAAGATTTTATTTTGAACTAATGACATTTTATCATTAGTTGGATTTTCCACATTGTAAAGAGTACCCCCACCTCTTAAACTTGAGCCAATAACACTAAGCAAGTGTCTAGGCACTGTGACAGCAGTGTTAGCAGCCAATAATAAAGGAAAAGAACATTGCTGGGGATGAAATCTGAAATCATTATGACATCATGAAAGAGAGGAAGGAGATCATTCTGAAGTTAATTTATAAGCTGGATGATCTGGGACTCTAGAATATGCCTCTTACAATGTCATATGTAAAGGTATAAACAGTGATAAGCAGTTAACCCGGTTCCCATCTAAAAGAGACTCACATGACTTTTGCCTAACACACTCAAAATTCCCATTCAAGTATCCCACCACCAATAAATGCCATTACCTCAGTATTTCACTCAACAACTGATTTGTGCGGTGGCAGTTTTAGCAGGTGCTTACAATAAGATAGTAGTCATTATAAAACATCTGACATTATATAACCATTACCTAATTAAGTCTGTTTTTTCCATTTGCTGTATTTTAGCTATTGCTACTATTACCTTTTAAAATGTATCGTTTGTGTGTGTACATGCATGCACATGCATGCTCACAGACCATGGAATACATGTAGAAATAAAAAGACAACTTGTGAGAATCAATTTTCTTTCCACCATATTGGCCAGAGAATGAACTCAGATGGTCAGACTCAGCAGCAAGCAATTTACCTACTAAGTAATCCTGCCAATTTTAAAGTTATCGGAATAAATATATCAAAATAATTTATCAATTTTCAGCAGTTTGAGGGACAGTCAAAATGTTTATAGCCGATAAGTCATGAGCAATATGTACAGCTGAGTCAACCCTGTAAGAAATGTTACTGTGGCTAAGACCAATGAAACTGTTGCTGGCTGTAAGTAAATAAGGGATGTAATACCATTATGTAGTTCTTGATCAACTCTAGCTTTCAGTAACAAACCAAAATCCATTTTTAAAACCAAAGTGACAAAAACTGAATCACCATGGAATTTCAGCAGTGAGTTACTCTCCTATACTCTAGAGCAATCAATTCTCCAATTTTAAAAACCTATCTGTAAAATTACTTCTAAACTTTCAGTTAAAATCTACAGTTAGATTCTTTCATACTTTGTTAAATATTTTCTACTAGTTTTAAAGGTAAGTTTTAGCTCCATGATGTCTTAGACAGAACAGTGTGAATGCTATTGACTTAAATTTATTAGCTAAAACGATTTGCTTACTAATGGATGGGTCTGGTTTCCCTTTATGACCTTGAAAACTACATTTCCCAAAGTGCTTTGCAAGAATGAGCCCTGCTGGCATACTATTAAAGAGAAATTATTTTTTCTTATTTGCTTTTTTTTTGGCACTGGCAGTCTCAACAATGGTACTTGTTCTGCCTCTACAACACGGAACTCTTAGGAGGTAGCTTTCGGGGCTGCTAGTGATGGCAATGGGAGTAGCACTGTAGAGCAGCAACACCCACACATGACTGCAAAGTCCAGCCCACTTGGCACATAACAGAACTCTAGGTTTCTAGCTCCTCAGACTCATTAGGGGTACAGTTGCTGCTCAAAAGCAGAACTGGTAAACTCTGGGTGGTTACATCCTTGTCTTGTTTTAGCTGAAGACATTCTTGCTAAGTAAAATCACCACCTTTTTGGTGAATTTCCTTGATTTTGTTGTTTGTTTGTTTGTTTGCTTGCTTGTTTATTTTTCTGTTGAACCTAAAGCTCACTGACTCTGTCTGGCTTGCTGTCCTCAAGGTTGACAGATCCACCTGTCTGCTCCCCAGCGGTCCTGCTCAGCTTTTGGACATGAGCGCTGAAGATCCAAACTCAGGTCAGCAGCCCTACAGCACTAGCAACTGAACTCAATACTCTGCAGTTCCTCCATCCTGAATGATTTAAACTGGTCTAGTGCCATTGCTTAATAGAAGCCCACACCCCAGCATATTCAGTTAATGATACATTTTACAAGCATATACTACTATATTCTATACATTATAACCTACCAGTAGGTAGTACTAAGCTTTTAAATGAAAAGAAATGAATAACACTTCAGATTTTTAAATTTATCAATTACAATATTGAAAACATTTTCCTTCACTAAAACCAGTAAAAGCAGAAATTAAAAGATTAAATACATGGGGTCACGCGTTGCATGTTGGCTTAGTTCTACATATTGTGAAATAGTAATTAGAAAGGATGGTGTCATATGAAATTAACTGTAATCATTAGCATGGGAGAGGTTGCAGAGAAGGCCTCACAAAGCAGCAGACCAAATGGAGGAAGAGTGGCTTCAGCTGTGCTTACTGATTCACACAGCTCAGTTACCAAGCACAGCCACCAAGTAGATGAAAGACCTTGTTGAAATCACCTGGTAAAGTTCTATCCTTCTTGATGTCATACTGTGGCACGTACTTCACACTGTGAGACATAGTTCAGAAAGATTTTAAATAAAAATTTAAAATGTATTGAAGACTACATTTAGAAGACAATAAAGCGAGTTATAAATTTATGTCCCAAATTTACAAAACTATGCGGATGCATTTTGTACAGGTTTTTAAAAGCGCAGAAACTAGTTTTACAAGCATGGTAGTTTTGTCAACAAAATCTCATCATAATAAAAGTAATTATTATCATTTAATATGAAATCAATCTCTATACCATGGCTCTTTCAAATATCAATTACTTTCTTGCTCATCACTAGTGCTAATTCTTTTAAAAATAGATCAAGTATATGTCTTCCTAAAATGGATGACAGAAAGGTCAGTCCAGACATTACAAACAGTACAGTCATCACAAAACGTGGGTCATACTGTGAAAGAAAAATGCACGATAGTCAAAACTTTAATAGTTTCTCCATTTTTTGCCACTGGATAACTGGTGCATCTGAAACTAGGCAAATGAAACTCATGAGCAGTCTCCATCTTCCTGCACGATTTCATAGTGGCTCTACTAAAGTATTACTTTATTTCCACTGTTCTTGATGTATTTTCTTCTATATGTAAAGCTTTAATTACAAGAACAAATTAACTATATTAATGTCATCCTATAACACTTAAACTTTTAACTACAGTATCTTTGAAAAAAATAGCTTGTTTACAAATAAATGAATTCGGATGTCATGCTGAAACCTAACCCCAAAACACTTCTTATACTCATCAAACAAACCTCTCTATTAATTATATGAATATACTCATGAATTTTCAATAATGCATTGTTTTACTGAGAATACTTTTAGGCTTAGCAGTT
This sequence comes from Mus musculus, assembly GCF_000001635.26. Taxonomy (NCBI): domain Eukaryota; kingdom Metazoa; phylum Chordata; class Mammalia; order Rodentia; family Muridae; genus Mus; species Mus musculus. The sequence goes on along the minus strand of NC_000082.6, from coordinate 42,895,530 downwards.
ACCTACAGCACTTAGCACTGGAGTCACTCATAAAATGCAGTTCTTATTCTTACTAAGACTTAGCCTAGCAAATACCATCAGCTCAAGTGTTACAAACACTAGTGCTTTCATTTAACTCTATAGTAAGCCTTCCACACCATATAATTTGTATAAATTCCTCAATATGTTAAGAAACATTTTCTATGCATCTTCTAACAGCATCTGCTGACAAAATGTGATGCAACTTGCCATGCTGATTTCTACGTATAATTTCAGTCACAGTTGCTCTTAAACACAATAGTTCAAAAGTTTCACTATTAAATTTTAAAGGCCTGATGCACACACAAGTTGAACAGCTGTGGTGGCCTGCAATACACCTGCACAAGATCAAGACAGTTAAAGTTTCAACAAAGATTGGGGAGGGACTCCTCAGACCTCACCCCACCTGAAAAGTTATTAGCAGTTGGCACCTCCCAAGGAAGAGTTAAACAAGTTTTTTGTAGGTGTGCCTACTAGTAGGTTAACCTTGGCACAGTGGACTATCCTACATTCATATACATATGTCAGTGTTAATGGGACTGAGACAGCTACTAATAACCTGACCAATAAAATAGAAACATAAGGGAGGTAGAGGCAGGTGGATTTCTGAATTCGAGGCCAGCCTGGTCTACAGAGTGAGTTCCAGGACAGCCAGGGATACACAGAAAAACCCTGTCTCGAAAAACCAAAAAAAAAAAAAAAAAAACAAAACAAAACAAACAAACAAACAAAAACAAAATAGAAACATGAACTTGGGAGGGAGGTGGGTTGGTGATTTTGAAAGGAAGTGGAGGTTGGTATCTGGGGTGAGAAAAATCAAATAAAACCTACATCCTTGTGAAATGTCCAACAACTAAATAAGAACTATTACCTTAAATGGCCCAGTATCACCTTTGTGATTTGGATACTTGTATTATTTATATATGTGTGTGAACACACATGTACATGTATGCATGCATGTGTGTCATGCAGTGTGTAGCTGGTCAAAGCAACTTTCAGGAGTCATGGTTCTTCCCATTCAGATGGTTCTGGGGTTCAAATTCAGCTCATCAGGCTGTCATGGCAAGTGCTTTTGCCCACTGAGCCATCCAGTCTGCTTTGCACACTTGAATATTAATGCCTTACCAATGAGATGGTATTCTATCATCAGTAAAGAATATCTCAAGGTAAACTATATATCTGTAGTGAAGTTCCAATTCTTCAATAAAATAAATTCCCATGCCCCAATCAGGAGAATTTGTATAATTTACCATACATGTAACAGATATTGATCTATACATGATGATAAGAATGGCTCTATTACACAGATGTGCTGAAGACTACATCCAATTTATCAAGGGTAAACATTTGTTATAAATACATAAAGTGCAAGACACTTTAAAAAACAGAGTTTACTAATTTCTGAGGATAGTGTTGAGAAATAAAGCAGTTGTTGAGAATTATAAGGAAATAGAGATTGAAACTGATACATAAAGAGCACTTGAGGAATATTACAAGGAAATGAGAGACTAACTGTATAACCTTTAAAAATGTATTAGCCCAAATGGAGCTGTTGATTCCATGACTATCTCATTCACAAAACTTCATGTGACCAGCATGGCTTAAACAAAGTACAATGTTTTATAAGCACTGTGTTCTCAATACTTGTTAGTGTTAGGTGCAGCTATATGGGTGCTACTATAACTTGTCAATCTACAAAAATTACAGGAACTAGATTATTGACAGGAGTCAGCAATTAACTACACACACATCACAAAACATAGCACTGTTTTTCTCTGCACTCTATTATATCTCTGCAGGAAGAATTAACACTCTCCAGACCTTTGCAAAATGCAGCATCTCATGGTGATTTATAAGACATGTGGTGTGTCTTTACTCGGACCTCAGATTGATCTAAACATATCTTAAATGTTTCCATAGTGGCTTTTTCTGAGATATTTTCTGTATAAAGCAGGAAATTCATCAACTGACCTGAAATCAATTGCCTATTCTAAAAAATTAAATGAAACATGCTATGAAGACTACCATCTGTTTCATTAAAATTAAGAATTTTAATTTTATGAAGAATTATTTCACTTTTGAAATGCATGATAAGCCAGTAATATTCTTCATAGCACTTTCTCCCAGATAAGAAACCTGAGGTGGGGGAAAGCTAGCTTGTGGTATGTAATATTTAGTTATGTGATCATATCTGTTCGTTCATGTTTTCCATCTGACTCATAGCATTTTCATAAGGAAAAGGTAGGCAGATCAACATGAAATGTTTAGAAAGAAAAGGGGAAGAATAATAAGTGTACTGTGCGTCGTGATGGTATCTGGCTGAGGACCTGAAAGATTAGCTTTCATCATTGCCATGATTATTCAGGCACACACACTCCATCAGCAGATACAAGGGAAGCAGAGTAAAGCTGGAAAAACAAAATGGACATTAAAGTCAAGCAGCCTGGATCTGCCTCAAGTAGCCACACTTGCTAGTTGTGAATAAAACGAGTCACCATTTTCTTTGAATTTTAGTTTCTTCATAACACTAAATGAGAATATACGGTGTTTAATCCATGAAAAAAGTCATTAAATAGAAATCCTTTTTCTTCCTGATGCAGACATTCCCACATTTTATTATATTATGGACTTTTTCTAACTAGTAATGACTCATAGCAATACTTTATAATTGTCTCAAACGTTAACAGCTTTGAAAGTTCTTCACAAAACTATTCCAGTTATATGTGACATGGGCATGGGGCCACAGACTTGTTATCCCAGCATTTGGGAGGTGGAGACAAAAGAGCTCAGGACTAGTCTGAGCTACATCCGATCTCAAGATCAAAACTAAACTAAACCAAAAATTTTAAAACAACCTTTGAACTTTGAATTCTTATTAATAATTGAGATGCTATTTAACACTATTTAATTTTATTTTTATTATATTTTATGGGTGTGGTTACTTGTTCATACAAGACTACGTGCCACTTGCCTGGTGACTACGGAGGTCTCAAAAGGGCATCAGGGCTTCCTGGAAACAGAGTTATAAATGGCTGCAAGCTGCATGTGGGTGCTGGGAATCTAACCTGGGTCGTCTGGAAGTGCTGCCATAAATCTTAACCACTGAGCCACCTCTCTAATCTGCCAATTTTTTTAATGAAAAAAATTAACGTAAGAGAAAACAATTTAGCTGGGCAGTGGTGGTGCACGCCTTTAATCCCAGCACTTGAGAGGCAGAAACAGGCGGATTTCTTGAGTTCGAGGCCAGCCTGGTCTACAGAGTGAGTTCCAGGACAGACAGGGCTACACAGAGAAACCCTGTCTCAAAAAAAAAAAAAAAAAAGGGACAGACAGACAGACAGACAGAGGAGAGAACAATTTATATAACATAAGATCTTCCAAATAAAAAGTTATAAATCCAAAAGTTGTTAAGTCATCTAGAACACTCATCATTCCATCAAACATGCTTCCTAACTATAAAATTTCTTTAAAAGTCCTATGTGCTCAGTGGGTAAAGGTGCTGTCTACCATAACTGTCCACTAGTAGTGCACTTCTACACATGGACTGCAGCACACACAGAGACCACTACCATACAGACACACACGCACACACACACACACACACACACATAATAAAAAGTTAAATCCTAGCCAGAACAAAGAACTATATCTGAATACAACAAATATGACTAAAGTATTTGTGTAGTGTCCAAGTTTGCTTTCTGTTGCTGTGACTGGAGAGAAGAGGTTACAGTCTAACACTGAAGAGAGCCAAGGGAGGAACTCAAGGGAGGTCAGAGTTGAATCAGAAACCATGAAAGATGCTGCTTACTGAACTGCTTCCAATGGCTTGCTCAGCCTGCTTTCTTATTCAACCCAGGACCACTCACTCACACATCGGTCTCACCACCCACAATGGGCTTCATCCCGACCCTTCAATCATGAATCTCAAGAAAATGCTCCATAGACATGCCCACAGGTCGATCTGATGAAGGCAATTCCACAATAGAGGTTTCTCTTTCCAGGTATGTCTAGATTGTGTCAAGTTGACAAAAACTAACCAATGCATCTAGGCTTAAAATAACATAAGAAAAAATTTGTAACAAGTGGTTCCAGGTTCTAAGACTTTACTTGGTGCAAAATAGTATAATTGTCTCCAAAACAAGCAAAAATGGACTTCCTTTAAGATTTTAAAGATTCATTTCATTTCATCAAATTTAAAAAGAAATCACTAGTCTGCCAAATTTTAATAAGTACCTTTATGAAGAACAATTTATACTACGTATTTTAAACATCAGTATAACCAAATCTAAGTTTATTTTTATGGCCCATGTAGTCCATCTTTTATGTCCTTAAGAAAGCTTTCCCCTTTTTAGGTACTGGAATTTTAAATTAGAATATAAAGTAAATAATATCAAATTCTTTTTAAAAATATTTATAAAGCTACATTTTTCCAGACCTCGGAGAATTCCTCTAAGCTTTTAGAATTTCATTTCGGTTTCTAGTCTAAATGGTGAAGACAGAGACTATTGCAATTGGTTACATAGCAAATCTGAGTTAAAAATCTGGATTGAAAGAAAATGTAAAAACAAACTACTGTCAACAATCTCAGTTTTCATGATGAAAGGAAAGGTTAAAAACTGGCAGGTAGAGATAAGAGAGACAAATTTAGAAGAGGGCAGAGGACTTAAATGTGAGATAACTAATGAAGCCCAACTGAACTTTAAAGCATGAAATTTAATATGAAAACATACTTCTCAGATTTGGGCCCTTAGTAGAAAGTTCTGCTTCCAAATACGATAGATGCACATTACATAGCTTCTCTGTTTTTCCTAGAAAATGCTCGCAAGCCTCTTTGCTCAAAAGCCTCTTGTTTTATAAAGATTTAATTATTTATGTGGATGTGTGTGTGCATGAGTATATGGATGTGCCAAAAACGAGTGTCAGTCTGCCTGTACCTGTAGTTACAGGCCACTGTGAACTGCTCCTTGGGGGTGCAGGGAACAAGCACTGGTTCTCTGGGAGAGCAAGTGCTCTTAGCAACCGAGTCATCACTCCAACCTTCACAATTCTCTTTTAAATGAAAAAAAAAATCATCAATCAAAATTATTCCTTCTCACATTTCGTGTAAATCAAGTCATATTATTATTCTACATAGTCCTGTATCTATGATCTCCTTAGTTCTCCGTGAATTTTAATTCCATCAAAAGGCATCACGGCCCTTCCATTTCTTTAGCTTTTCTGATTCTCCATAAAATCCACGCTCCTGTTATCTAATGAGTACTATCCATTAACATTTCCTCTGTGTCCATCTTATCTATGCTTCTGACCACATTCCTAAATAGCTACACCCTGGTTAATATATGCCTATATATGTCACTTCACTTGTATTAAATGTACCTCTAATACAATATTTTATTAAGTACCTGAGTGTCCACTGATCCCCAACCCCTCCTCTTCCTAACCTTACCACAGGCCTGTGTTTACAAAGCTAGATCACTCACAAAACACTGCTCACCCTCCAGGTTCTGCCTCCTCTGATTTCCAATTGTAAACACCTGCCTACTTTTGAATTAATCAAAGGGTCAAAACGTAGTATCTTTACACTCAATCACTGAAAGCAGGCATGACTCCCCTAGGTCTGGTCACTGTTCCATTCCGAATGGCCTGCATTATGTGGTAGTTCTGTGCTTCACAGCATCATACCCCTCTCTCTGTGGCATCTGGTCCAGGTTAATGGAGGCTTTCCCTCTACTTCCTCACATTTCCATCCCTAAGACTCCTAACAAGCAAAAAGGAGACATCCTTAAACGCTTATTATAGATCAACAACACAACAGTGTCTACCTATCTGGACATACAATTTATTTTAAAATCAAAATAGACACACAGAATAGAAAACAAAAGAGGTAAGCATTCTAGGAACACAAAAGAATTAAGAACAGAGGCAGATTAAATTGTCAGAGACTGTTTCATTATAAGAAACAGTAAATGGAATACTTGTCAATTCTCTACCAAACATACTGTTAAACAAGCTCTGGACACCTGAAAAGAAAAAGGGCCAAGTGAGTAAGAGAAGTTCCACTAGCTAAAGCAATATAGCAACTAAGATCTGATGCATGAAACATATACATTCCACCCAGGAACAATCAATCAAACCACAATATCCAAGGCAATTTCCAGATTTTTTTCAGTTATTATTTTTTTCTTTTTCTACTCTTTTTCAAAATTGACTTGGATATTAATGGTCATTTTGATTCCCTAGAATATATTTGGTACTGAGACTAGATGGAGGAAAAGCTGAAGTCAACAGGCTTAGTTTTATTAAAGAATGACTGAAGTACTCATAAGCCATCACTATATACATATGTGCCGTCCGACCTCCTCTTCCACAAGGAGCCACGCTACTCAACTACTCTTGGCCTTCCTCATCTTTAAATAGTTACAACATTAACTCAGAGCCCTATAAAACAAATGACCCTAGGTATGTCAACCATGTAAACACCGTTCAGCACAAAATTTATAATACTGATGAAATTTATAATAATTATCCAAAATGGATATAATTCTCTAGCTTGCATTTACAGTAATAACTGCTAAATTAACATATACCTATAGTACATAAGAAAGTATGGTACAAACTTGAAATCAGGATAAAGATTGAATTTGGTTTTCCAGGTTAATTTGAGTATTATAAAATTTATACATTTGTTATTACTTTTAGCTTTTAATTCTAACAAACTGTCATCATCAACGCCTAAGTCAAAATAAGCAGTTGCTTTGAACAAAGTTTCAGATATTAAAATAAATGCATTAACAACTAAGTTTTGTGTATGTGTGTGTGTGTATATATATATATATATATGTATATATGTTTTAAAAATCCATAGTTTATCTAACATGATGGAGAAAACACTGACATTCAAGGAAAAGAAAGTTTAAAACATAAACTGGGCCATTTGCCCTTAAATTCATAAGTACAAATGTTTACTTACTTAGGAAAATATCTTGCTTGTACAAGAATAGTCAAATCAACCAAGAACACAGACAAAACAGAAACTCATTATACAAATGGCAATAAGGCAAATCACTGAAGAAAGACAAGAGAATACAACAAATAGAGCTAGAAATGTATATCCCTTAAGAAAACTTTTAATTCAGCTGGGCATGGTGGTGCATGCATTTGATACCAGCACTCGGGAGGCAGAGGTAGGCAGATTTCTGAGTTCGAGGTCAGCCTGGTCTGCAAAGTGAGTTCCAGGATAGCCAGGGCTATCTCGAAAAAACAAAAACAAACAAGAAAATTTTTAATTTTATTTCTATATATTGTAAAAAAAAATCTACTTCAGAGAATAATGTATTAAAAGGCAGAAAGAAATTAAATATGTGACATATTTCTACTAATTATCATATGCTAAAGGACATAAAAATCAAGATAAAAGGGGTAACTGGAATATATAAACAACTCACACAAATCAACAGGCAAGAGCCATACAAGAAAAACAGTTGAAAGTATGAACAATCATTTCTTGAGGGATAGGGGAGAGCAAAAACAAAAATCAAAAATGGTTTCACAACCAAATTGGTAAGTACAAAAACTCAAGTGAAGACCCAAATGGGATGTGTTTAGTCAAATTTAAAACTCTGAAAGTACCATAAGATAAAAAGAACGGAGATGAACAACAATGTTATGTGTACCACTAGTGCAGGACAAACGAGTGACAAGACCTCAGCCAAGCAATGTGACAACTACTATAAATACGGAACACTGACACACGTAGGAAAACAGCAAAATAGGCTGAGTGCATAACGAAAACCTTTCTTGAAAATGTCAGTTAAGGGCAGCTCAAAAACTCACCAGCAAGACAGGTGATAAATACACTGGGATCCAGTCACCCATGGAATGTACAAGTGAATGTGAACTCTGAGTTACAATTGTGCACGATGTAGATGAATCTTAATAACTAAATGCTGACCATGATAATAGTGACAAATGCAGAATAATATTAAGGTCTTATCTAGTCACACATCTGTAAGTGCTAAGTACAAATGTTCACTTTTTAAAGTCTACAGATAAACAAAGACAAATGTTAGGATGTTGGTCATTAAGCCAAGTTTGGTGTTGCACTTAGGGGCTTGGGTAGAATGACTGTCATGAGTTCAAGACCAGGCATAGTTCTACAGCAGCTTGGGCTACAGAGTAAGAACATAACCCCACCAAAAATAAATAAAAGAAAAAACATTAAAAATATTTTCTATATCCATATACTTTCCTATTCATATCAATATGTCCAATAAGAAATTAGTAATATCCTAATATTTGTGCTTATTTTAGAAAATATATTATTTCCTGAAAACAGAATATCCTAATTAGAATTTTTTAGCTTCAAAACAGCTAAAAACTGAGCTATGTATTTTAAAAATACCCAATCAAGGAAGTAGAAAAATTATTTAAAACCTTCTACGATATAGCTAAAGTGACTATCAGAGGACAACTAATAGCTCCAAAGACCACTGTCATAGAAAGATGAAAAAATAAGTGATAATGTTGTCTTAAAATATTACACTTGTCAGTTAATCAATTAGCATCATATATTTCCCTTTATTTGGTCATATTTTCATTTCTACCCAAGTAAATCTTCTAAGACCTATTCTAATACTGTTTTGATCTGATGCTGGTACTATTTGTTACTTAGATTTTTTTGTATCAATTTCTGTAAGAAAATCGAACTATAATTCAGCTAATAATTTTTGTACATTCTTTATCAAAATGGTGTATTCCATGAAATTAAAAGACTCCAATATTTTTCACAGCCTCAAATAATTTAAATAAAAATTACCCATTTCCTATTATTCAACTTAGCATGTTTCTTTCTCATTTTCTATGTCAACTGGTATCTGTATCACTGATATCTTGCCGTAATGTTCATAGTTGACAGTGAACTAAAGCAGCAAGAGTGTAGAAATAATGCTGATCCTTCCAAACTGTCAGCTTTGGAATTTGGTTTTTACTGTTTTCTTTGCTGGTTTCTTGTTTAAATAATGGTTTCTTACTATGACCTGCATCATGCTTATTTTAGCTAACACATTTTCTGTTTTATCACTTCCTAGATGCATATAAACTTAGGTGTTCTCTGACTTTGCAGTCTGGAAACCCCATTGCAGCACCTCCTGATTCCTGCACAGGTGAAGCAGCACTGGCCAGCGTCTTAGGAGACTCCACACACAGCGTCTCCCCTCTGCGGAAATGTGCCCTTTCTCTTTAGACGCTCATCTCATGCATTTTAGAATGGAAAACTGTTCTCATACTGTCTGTAAAGGTGTGGTCCTTCTTTCAGTCAAGAGCACAAATCAGTAAACCCTTTCAAGTCACACACTGATTCTTACAGTTCTCAGAGCTGAGTATTTTAGTACTTTAGTATTTAACTACACACATCTGCTCTAATTCTTCCCTTTGTAATTCTCGGCACTCACAAGTTGGATTTCAATAGCCTCCAAATTCGACCATCTTTATTCAACATTTTCATGTTTTATCTTTGTTCTCTAAGAGCTTTGATGTATTTCTCGGCCTTCTAGTTCATTGATTCATATTTCAACAAGGACAGTGTTCTTTGACTCATCCGTTGATTTATTCATCTGAGATGTTTCTTAATACCTAAAACTCATTATTTGACTTTCTTTTTGGTGATCCCCCCACTTTTTTTTCCCAAACCTGAGTTTCATTTACTTTTGCCAACAGTAAGCAGTAACTTGAGCAGTGTAGTCTGACTTTCCCACGTGACCTCCCTCTTGCCCTTGTTACCATGCCCTGCAATCTGATAGTTTCTGTTGCTATGTCACTGGCTCTTAGCACTGGTTGCTGGAGTACCCTAAAGGGCAGAAATACTGCAAGGGTGAAAAGCAGATGTTCTGTCAATTCCCTGCCAAGATACATAGAGAACAATGTCTGCCCTCTATCTCTGCTTGCTCAGCCCTGGAGACAGAAAAGATGCTGTTAAGCTACTCTAGTGTGGGAGTTTTGAAGACATAACATGAATAAAAACTGACCACAGGGGTCCAGAGACTTCTGGAGCCCAAATTTTCCTTACAACATCTGCTGCATTTTTGATACGTATCCTGAGCACTTTTCTCTTAATTGCGTGCTCAACTAAAGGAGGAAATTTTTCAGAATAATGTTACCTGCCCAAGGTGCCATGTCTACTGTTCTCATATCTCAACAGTCATTTCATTCACAAAGAGAAGCATCTCATAATTAAAAATAAAAAGGAAAAAAACCTCATACGGGTCAGCTTGATTTTAAAATTCTCAAATGAACAGAAGCCTGGGAGCGGGTTGAGGGACTATAGATCTGAAGTGGGTTTGAATATTGTAAGCATTCCCTCAAATCAGCAGCTTGCCCAGTAAGCTGAACACAGTATAGAAAAACAATGATGTGTTTTACATATGTCCTCAAAAACACATCTTAAACTACGCTGCAGCTACCCGTCATCCTAGGCAAGCATTAGTGGAATATCACTCCTAGCTATTCCAGGACACAATTATCTTTTGTTTTAACACAACTTCAAACCAATTTTCTGTGATTTCAGTTAGAAGAAAAACAAATTGTAACTTTGGGCAATCAGATACATTTCTCAAATATACTAGCAAGCCATGCATATGTTAAAAGCATGCCAGCTACTATACAGAAGTTCAAACGAATATTCCCCCACATGGTTTACACAGCCTAGACACCAATCAATATTGGTTTTGATTAACTGTGTTTTTGCTCTCTGAATATCACAAATGGTAAGGTGTTTAATTGGGGACAGTTTCTAAATAACTCAGACTATAAAGTGAAATTAGTGAAAAACTTTTTTAATTATATAGAAGTTTGTGACCATTCCTCATTCAAGAATTTATAAGTCCATATAAAATGTCCAAAAATCTCAATTGCAATCTCGAAAGTGCACAAAGTACTGTAGTTTATTGTCCTACTATCTAGATAGGAATCATGTAGGATATGAAATTTGGGTTTCATCCTTGAATCGGCAGGTAATGTAATTCTGTGTACTCTATTCCACACAATATCCTGAATTGATCGAAGTAGATTTGCTTTACCATTGATAGTGGTATCTGATATAGCTGATATATTTCTTTTCTGAATCACAGTAAATAAAATTTTTATTGGAACTTCTGCCATGATGGAATTTCATTAAGTAGCTAAAAAGATGAGGGATCATAAGCATGTGTAAAGATGTCTGGCTCTGGTAAAGTTATAATGGGTAATGTCAATTTTCACGATGTTAAATTTGAACAAGAATTAGTTGAAAATTAGAAAATGGATAGCTACGAAGCAAGACTTTCATCACATAGATGTAAAATATCATGACCAACAATGAGTCCATTCTGTGTGACAAGTACCAAACCAGCATGAAGGCTCTCAACATAAACAAAGAGCCAGCCACATCTATCCTTAACAGGGTGGCATGGTTCTAAATGTTAACTTTCTCAAATGCTGAGTCCCAAATAACAGAAGTTAGGGAGAGTCAAACTGTACTTGAAACACCAAGATTAACTTTACACCAGAGATCTCCATTTTTGGATAGCAAAACTCAGTAAGATAAGTGAGAGGCGGTAAGAGGGAGAATATACCTACAAATACAGGAAAATAACCTCCATTACACAGAATGAGGAATGGTCACAAACTTCTATGTTTCATTCTTATACTTATTTTTAGCTCAAAAGACCAACCACTCCAACATTGTAATGCTTTGCTCTAAAACCCTTTCCAGAGCAAGAAATTGTATTATGACCCCAAGCTTTCAAAGGTGCTTCTCTGAGAGTTGTTATATAAAGAACAGTAAAATGCAAATACCATAGCCATTAAGAAGACTAGGTACCACAGGCTGTCAAAAGAACAAACACAAGAGTATCATTCACAATAAATCTGAAGAGAAAAGCTGCCATGCATGAATTGAATGTTAATTTTTTTAACCACACAGTGTCTTTTCATTTTAACTATTTGAACCATCCAAAATTATTATTTCACTTTATTTCATTATGTGCTAAAATCAGAGTACTAATAAACATCTGAAATACTGTCATAAGGAAAAGTAAAACTGCAGAAGTGATGGTTCATCAATTCATTACCCCCTCAGTATTCAGACTACCAAACTGAACATGTGTACACTTAGCAGAATGAGCATAGCATCTCTGAAAAGTGTGTGGTATCTGCTATATTTTTACAGACACAGGGCACGTGAGTGGCTGGGCTAGCTAACTATTTGAAATTGTAATAAACTTTAAATGTTACTATTGCCAAGCATAGAGAGCATATGTCTTAATCTCAGCCCTCAGGAGCAAGAGGCAGGCCATACTCTATGAGGTGAATGGCAACTTGGTCTACAGAGCAAGTTTTAAGTCAGTCAGTGGCTACATAGTGAAACTCTGTATTAAAATATAGAAATACTTTACTTTTTATTCACGGGCATTAACTACTCAAAATAATGCAAACTCCTGTACACTGATATGATCTGAGCTGGTAATCTGAAATGTATTTAGCATATCTATTATACTATCAAATAAAACAGAGCCTCCCTTTGGCTGATGGCATCAAGGGAAAATTAAAGTTTCATACAAAACTTCTAGATCATATCCCATGATGAGCTTAGTAGAGCCTGGTATAAAACTCTATGACTATAAGGTGAAAGAAATCAAAAGCTAAATTTCATAATGAACTAAATAAAATTAATATATCAAGCTATTTCACCTTTCACATCCATCAAAACCTCATGGAAACCAACAGGTCTTTTTGAACCTGTTGAACCAAACTGGATTCTAAACAGGCTTTTACAAATTCCTCCAGAAACAGTTCAAAATTTGGTGACACAGAATAAACAGTCACTAAGTGGTTTACAAGTCAGCTTATTGCAGTAACCTGTCATTCTCTATAATGCAATTAAACTTATTGCCTAACTGCAGGCTAGCACTGTCATGATTTCTCAAAAAAAAAAAAAAAAGCTTTGAATCGCAAACTCTTAGTGGTCCATGATGATGCTAGGCAGTGATTTCTGAAGCAATTTTAAGGAAAAAGGTACACAAAGATGTTTAAAATCAGTAGGATCTGCTGGTTTCAATGTGTATTTCTGCCCTGCCTTGGCGTATGTGTGTACCATCCCTGGTTCCAGAGATGGCTCTTAGTTACTCAAACTTTATCTATATTAGAATAAGGATATAAAACCCAAACTCACCTGTTTTCCTTGAAGATAATATACATTCATCTACACGTATATTGTATGGAATTAGAAAATGACTGTTAGCTAACTCACTCTATTATTACCAGCTTTCTTCAAATAAACAACTTTATGCTAGATACAATCAACTATAAATCCTATTACTATAGCTTCCTGAACCAGGGTGAGTTGGTGGGAAAATGTATGCAAACTAATAAATTTATTCTTTCTAATTATAAAAGATAACAAATAGCTGATACTGTGTCTACATTTAGAGTTGATATGTCTGAAAGCAATATCACTAAACTGTGACATACCACTGACGATAGGACATGATCAAGTTCAAACAACTAGTCAACAGCTGTCTCTACTTACTTCACATCCAGATTTTTGGTCATGTGCAATAAAGTAAAAGAATTAAGTTTAATACAGAAGGGATTGGAAAGGTAGATAATAACGTGTTTTTAAAACCCTCTTCTGAATTTAATGACTTTTACTTAATTATCTAACATTAGGAAAATAAGTTTAAAAGACCACAACAGACAAAAAGTATTGTATATATATATATATACATATATACATACATATATATATATATATATATATATATATATATATATAAACACAATTTTCCTTAAATAGGAACTACAGAAAAGGACATCTCGATGTCTAAAGAAAGCCAAAGATATATTAAGCATGAGAAAGAGAGGACTGGGCAAGGAAGAAAGTAAAGGAGAAAGGAAGAGGGAGAGAGATGGGGGGAAAGGAGTAAAGAAGAGAAGTACTATAAGAAAACAGAGGGAGGGAGGGAGGGAGGGAGGGAGGGAGGGAGGGAGGGAGGGAGAGAAGGATATAAATATAACAGCTGGTTTTGTTTCTTTTGTTTTTGTTAAGCATTAGAGGCTCTTATGGCTCCTTTTGCAATGTTAATCTGTATTCCAAAAGGTAGAGAAAATTAATTTCTGATCATTTATAAAAAGCACTGAAGTAGAAATAAGTAAATCTCAAGAAACTTACCAATGACAGAAAGATAGTGGGCACCAAGAATTTCAAAACTAGAAATCCCAATCTTTTCTGTCTTTTGCTAAATCAATTTTTTTTCTTTGAAAATAAAAGTCAAAAGCAATTGAAGAGATTAAGTCAATATACTCAACTCAAAACTCTTTGTATATTTTTCCTAACGTACATATTCATGAGCTGACAATAAAGACAAGCTGGCTGCTTTGTTTGACTATAGTTCTGTTTACTTCATACTGTCAAGAATGGATTTTGACACTTAGTATTAATATTGCTATTTTTATTGATATAATTAGCACTGCTATAAATAATTCCTTGGCCTGCCATATCTAACTATATTATTATAATCAGCAATATTAAGACATCATTTCTGAACATGATGCTTTGGAAATAGACTGCTGACCCAAAGATCCAAGGTGACCTCAAGATGTAGAAACTACTGAAATAGAAAATAATAATCTTGCCCTGTCAATAGAGACTGTTTTGTGTATGACTGCACTAAACAAACTAGTTTATATTTGTTTGAAACTCAAGTTTCTCACCAATCTGCTGTTTCAATTTCACATCACACCATATTGTACCTAAAACAGGCAATCTGGATTCCTATTGCTACTTTTTTTTTTCTTCCAAACAGCTCAGAAATGGGCTAAAATATAAAGCTTGAATCTATAAAGCTAAATAAATAAGTAAGTAAATAAGACAGCCAAAATTGAAGCTGGGTGGGTGAAAATAAGCATGCTTGAAACCATTTGAATAATTGCTAGTGAGTGGCCAATCCACTTGTGAGTTTTTGATCATTACACGAAACCAAAATCAAAACATATTTTATCTTGCCTCTAGATCTCATCAGCTAACCTTATCTGGCCTTGAGTAGTTTGTTCATAAAACAAAACGGGGTGACTGACCCAGTGCATATTCAACACAGAGTATGAAGGCCAAAACAAAATGACAATACAATTCAAAACAAGTTTGTAGAGATTTTTACACTACTATATTAAAAACCTTTCTTTGTCTCTATTGCTTGACAGATGGTTAGCCCTCACACAGCCTAGTATCTCTGGCAAAGAAATGACTACGTCTAGCCAATAACACCCCAAATTTTGACTTAAAATGCACTGTACACAAGCTTATACATACCTTACAAATACGAAATCTAATACAATTAGCCATGCTTCATTTATTACCATAGAAACTTGACACATGTCAAGATTTTATCTTTTGTACTAAGGCCACCTCACTTTGACACTCAAACATCTTATGTGGACTCCAGTCCACGAGCTTCCCATTTCAGTGTTCATTCATTTTATGCACTGCTGGGTAATCATGCTTTTAAAACTTCCAAAATAACATCCTAGCCCAAAGTATTGTAAAATTTACAAAGATTTAATTAGCTTGTGTTTCTATGTTGCTCACAGGAAAGTTCTGGTAACTAACAAAGCATGTCAAACAAAATCACTTAGTAACATTGAAAACACTCCACATCAAGGGCCACAGGGCAAGACTGGGTTTATCTAGCACTAGCATATGTCTTTACCTTAAACTGCTCATCTAGAAATACCTGCTCATACACATACAATGATCAACCACTCTTACTAGAAATAGAAACTTAGCTTTAAACATTCTTCTAACCATTCTTCTACAAGAAAAATCAGCTGAAACTATTCTGGTAGATTAAAAGTCTCTATTTTTCCCTCACTCTTCTGATTTGAGCCTTCCTATGCAGGGATCTCTGTATATGAACCACGAGGTACTCTAAATGCAGTATGTCCCCTTTTTGGAAAAGGTTGATTAAAATATGTACTAACTCAGAGATTTAAGGTAGGCCTGAAAAGCCAAACACTCAACAGCAGAGAATGTGGTGGGCTCTGTATAATAAAAGCTATCTCCTGTAAGGAGTAAATTTATATATCAATAACAAAACCAGACTCATAACTGACAGAGCAAAATACTGAAAATCAGAACTTGTCATTTGGGAGCTAGCAACCAACTGCTAAGAAGGTGAGGTCCTCACCACTTGAAGCCACACACTTAAAATTCAATGACATACAGTACTCACTGAACCAGGCACCAAGTTTCCTTCTGTTACAACCTAGATTTTTTTTTTCTTATAGACAAAATGGCTAAAATAATGCTAAAAATTTTCCTATAGTATTCCTGCATCATAAAGGTTTTTTAAACCAGAGCAATGTCAATCAAGTGATTTTGGAGTTTGAAAAGAAAGGGTTAAAAACAAAGTTAGTTTGTTTATTTGTTTTCCAGTCTTCTTTCTACTCTTTAATGTCACCTGCGAGTTAGTCACAACTTTCATTTTTCCTTTTAAAACTAAAACTGGGGAAATTTGAGATACTTGATTTTTCGGGTAAATTCCTAAAGTAAATCCTACACAAAAATTAACGTGTGTTAGTGAGCTAATGGGTTTATCAGTTTTGCTAGTAGGACAATGCCACATAGAAATTTTACAGTTAATGTGAAAACACAAGATTTTACTGTAAAGCATCATTTTATTTATTCCAAACATATGATAAAAATAAGAATTTAAAGCCCCTATGTATCAATGATTTTTCTGAAATTTTATGAAAACATTTCACAAAAACAAAGAGTATAAATTATTTAAATAAAAGTTTTCAGATTGTCTTGTAATCATAAACACATTCTATACCTTCAAACTTGGTAACTTCTTTAAAATCTAGTTTGTAAAACACGAAAGCTGCTGGATTGTTTAATTAAAAAATAATAATCTCTTAGCAATGAGGAGTAGACAAAGTCCATTACCTAATGACTTAAGCTCCACAGAGACCAACAATTTCCCCCTCGCGTCACTGTTCCATCCCAAGTATCCAGAACTGCTGGTGATGTTGCCATGACTATTTCAGAAAATAAAACTTCCCTTCCATATCTGAAATAATTTAAAATTCATTTATGTTGTAAATCATTTACAGGAATTTAGTTGTAGCTTTTATTGCTCTTTTAAATGGCCTAGTTATTCAGTCTAGGCTTTTATCTGGGAAGCTTAGTTTGTCTCAAAAGTCTTCTGAAAATCTGCAGAAATGACACAAAAACAACTCACTTGAAAAGGCTTTGCTCTTCTATCTTTTTCCTTTATCAATCAGTCAAAGTCATACAGGCAAACAGGAGTACGCTATATGTCCCAAAGCCTTGCCACCTAACTAGGTGTCAGAGTCAACACCATATCTAACCGATCTAAACACCCACCCCCAGCATTGCCCTCAAGTAAAAAACATACTCTTTGCCTCATTACCTAGTCAATAAACTCAGGATCTTGGTATAGTGAGAATCCCAAAATGCTGGCCTACCTAGGCAGACAAACAAAGACAGCTTCCAGAACATGGATAAAATTTAATCATTTTTAAGCTTTTTTTTCTAACCTAATAAACACTAGAAGGTCATCAGGAAAAGGCATTATTGCTCTGGAGCCTGGTGGGGGTATACCTGTCAACCTGCTCTTCATAGCTGAAATGCTTGTACTTCTGTCATCTAAGACCTGAATCAAAGCCCCAATGCCTGATTGCCTCACTCTCTGGGCAGCTCAGAGACTTCCAGAAAACTCCAATTTCTTCTCCTCACAGGTTTATTTCAGCACCGTTTGACCTCAGACACAAAGTTCTGCAAATGGAATTCAATGGAATTCAGAACCCCAATCTTAGGCTTTTACACTAGAGCAACTGAACAGAACCATCTGTGGTTCTTCAACAATTCTAAAACCAAGTTTCTTGGGAGGATTCAAGAGATGCTGGAGTACCACCATGTCCTACCTGCGTGGGCACTCTGACGATTTATTAGGAATTCTAACGAGCAAGGATCTGAGAGAATAAGCGAGTTGTTTGTTGGTTTGTTTCATCTACTTTCCCTAGAAGTCAAGTCAAACCTAACTGTAACGCAAAAATACAAAACGTAGTCAGATCCTGACATAGTCATTTGTGGAGAGGGTCAGAGGGTTGGGGTCTATTCCCACAATATAGAAAAATGTCCTTGAGACAAGAAGCTAAACCAGGAATCCCAGTAAATCCTGTGAGAGCGTTAACTAGCCATTGATTCCTTGAATTGAGAGCTCACACTATTTTTCCATAAACTAGTATTTGGATGTTCTAAGTTTTTCAATGGCAACAAGTTGCAGCAGTAACTTGGAACACTGTTCACTTGAAATCACTGTATACGCTGAAATTTTTTATAGCAGAAAATACCAAAGTGAGAAAAGTCCACTTTAGTAACATTCTGGTGTGTGTGTGTGTGTGTGTGTGTGTGTGTGTGTGTGTTTAAAAAATAGTAAATTTCACTGTCTAAAAAGGTAACATGTTCAACTTAAATCTGGGCCAATGATTCTGAGGACTATACCATCAGGTGCAGGCTTCCAAATGTTTTCCCATGCCATTCAGATTTCTGCTGGAGAACTGTCTTGCTTCTTCAGACCTGATTTGACCCGGTTCGGAGTAAGAGATCATCAGATTACCGAGCTAGGTAGCGTAGCTGTACGCCATATTGTGTTTTTCGCTAATGTTTATAGTCTGTGTGTGTGCCTAGCATATGCTTGTGCAAGTGTGTTTATCAATACAACTTTTACGAAATCCCTGCCTCCTGCCTCTTCTGCATCCTTAGGAAGGGGAGGGGCTGAAGGGGGACACTGAGAGCCCCCCACACAGGGAAAAGCATTAAAACAATTAGAGGACCACATTTGAATGAACTTCAAAACCATACTCCTGTATTTGGGGATGGGGTAGGTTTTGTTATTTTGTTTTGTTTTGTTTTATGTCTCAAGGTATGAGAGAGCGTTAACTTTTTTTTTTTTTTTTAATGTTTCGGAAGGGGCCCAAAGGCTAAAGAGAGGAGGACAGGGTTCAATCCTTGCCAAGCCCCCCTGTCTACGGGTGAGAGCAAGGCAGGCTGGGCTACGCGCCCAAGCCCGGGTTCTCCGAAGCCAGTTCTCTGCGCGGGAGGAAAGCGACTGGGAGGGCGGAGGGAGGGAGAGGAGAGGGGCGGGAGCCGGCGCCGCCAACAGCTCCGGAGCCCCGGCCGGTGCCCCTCAGCTCCTCTTCTGGGAAGCCGCGACTCCAGAAGCGGGGAGGAGAGACTAGACGCAGTGGCAACGACCGGACGCCCCGCCCGGGCCAGCGGCGGACCCTCCCCGCAGGGTCGCGCGAGGCCGCCGGGCGGGCGCGAGGAGGGGCGGCGGGAGGGCGCGCGGGGCGGGGCGGGGCAGAAGCCCCGGGCTGCGGCTCGGAACTCGCGCCACGGCCCCACCCCGCCCCCTCCTCGGCGGCCCGTCACCCCCGACTCCCCGCGACTCGTAGACGCCCGGCCGCGCTCCGCACGCACACACCCCTCCCTCCCGCCCGCCCCACAACAAATTAGAGTTTTTGGCGTTACCTCCTCGCGCTCTTTAATCTTCTTTCCTCAACTCCTAAACTTCCCCCCGCCCCTACTTCTTCGGCAGAAGGCCCACATTGGGCGCCCGAAGCCGCGAACCTCTACCTTGTCCTACTATTGGGCGGCTCGCATGCCACTCGCTGCTTCAGCTGACCAATAGCGTTTGGACAGCCCTCGTGAGGTTGCCGCCCATAAACAAAATGCACTCTTCCTCCTCCCCTCCGCGGCTCCTCCCCTAACTGCCCCTTCTCTCATCTCTGTCATCTTTGATTGGCCTAGGAGACACCCAATCCGCTATCTCAAGCATCAACTGGTGAGCGGAAACTTCACTCAGAGCAGTTTTAACAGTCTATTGGTCAATGTTCTCAACTCTTCCCGCCCACCAGCGCCCTGTGTAGAGAGGCCAGCTGTCTCTGGTTATTCAGTGATCCAAGAGCTGGGAAACTATTGGTCGACAGAGGCCGTCAGACCGGACTGTAGTGATCGGTGATTGGTCAGTATAGGCACGATCAAGTTTGGTTGTTTACTCCTCCACTTCCCCACCCTCCTTTTCATCCACGTCCCCGCCCCCTCCTGACTGCTTTTACTTTCTACGCATTTCTATTTCCTCCTTTATTTATTTATTTGTGATAAACTTAAATGACCCGAGGATAGAGGCGGGACTCCAAGAGGGGCTAGAGGATGACGGGCGGCGGCCCGGGGCCAATTGTCGCGGGGACTGCGGGGTGAGGGGCAGCGGCGGCGGCCAGTGAGAAGCAGGTGTCTGCCGCGCGCCGCCTATGGAGCCGGGATGCCCCAGCGGAGGCGGCGGTTACCCGCTGTCTGGCTCGCCCAGAGGGGGAGGGGAGGGAAGGGGTTCAGTGCAGGGAGGAGGGGTGTCGTGGTCACGGGCAGTGGATGTCCTAGCGAGCAGGATCCTGGCGGTGGGAGGGACCGCTGGGCGGGAGGCGACCTGAGGCCCAGGGAGACAGAGAGGCGGGAGCAGTTTTAGGACTCCCAGGGAATGTGTTTCTACAGAAAAATACCGTGTAAAACCGTCTGCAGAGAGCCGCCCTTAATATCAATGAGGATTTATTATCCTACCGGAAAAAGCAGATTATGTTTCTTATTACTAAACGCCTGAAGTACTGACGACCCAACTGAAGCCCACAAAATTCAATATCCTGGGAGCTAGAAGGAATAAAGCAACACGGAAAATTAAATGCAGTTCAGATGCTTCAATAAAACCTTCATCTTCATCCATTTGTCACTCAGCATAGTACTCCCCAGAGCCAAATTCTAACAAATACTGGTCAGGCAAGGGCGGGGTGGAGGAGGAAGGGGGTGAGGCCTGAGGCCAGCAGGAAGCCAAGGATAGATTCCTGAAAAGAATTCCTTAAAAGGACTAAGATGGAAAAAAGAATGGCTTTTCACTCTACAAAGAAAAAGAATTCCTGCCAAAATAAGAACTAATACTTTTTAAGGAGCTTAATTTGTCACGAAAGGGATTTGTCAGAAACACCAACCATACAAAGAAACTGTATTTGTAGTATTGGTTATTAATACAGAAAATAATCTTATAGATTATAGACTTGAAAAATAGATTCTGGTAGACTTGAAGTAAGTTTAAGCCTGGATTTCACGTAGGTTTCCTTGACACACACTAAATACTTTGAACACCAAATGTTTGCTTTGACTAAGTAGAAGTCTGGCAGACCATAAGCAAAACAAAATTAGCCCTGACTTAAAAAAAAAAAATAGCACAAGGCCTTGACTTCATTAGTACATTAGGGCCTTTCTGAAGATTATGGGTGTGGCTATCAGAATCTAGAAATTGCTTAAAATATAAGAGAACTGAAGGATGTTCAAAGTAAAAAGTGCTACCGAGTGTGGATTTAAATTTGTGTATAAACTCTAAGTAAAAGTTTTACAGGAAATAGTCTGTGCAGAACAATCAGCTTCACGTGAGAAAATTAAGTAAAATTTAACAAAAGTGGGCAACTACTTAACCCCATAACTTTAAGAAGAAATGACTACTTCAAATTCTTATCATTTCTCATAAATTTTTAAAGATACTTTGCAGTGTTTTGTAAATGTGAGGATTATGATGAGGAATCATAAGGGCAACTATGTAAAATATATAACAGTGACAAGGTGAGGCCTTGGGTGTTACTACCTGTATTTTTTACTGTCCAATTCTGCTGTTAAAAGGCGTTGAGCTCTAAGGAATATCTCAGTGTTCATGTTTACATTGCATGGCTACCCTGACTACTGTGGGTTTTTGTTTCTCCCAGACAGAGACACCCCAGACATGTATTAAGAATGCCCTAATTGTGGGGCATGAGATATTTGCTCCTTACCATTTAAGAGAACTGGAGAGTGCCTGTTGGTGAGCTGGTGCGGCAGTTCAGTGGGTGAAGGGGATGATGCCAGGCCTGGTGATCTGAGTTTGATTCCCCATAACCCACCTGGTAGAAGGGAAGGACCAACTGCCCCAAGTTTTCCTCTAACCTCTAAACTTGCATCATGTACCTACACAAACACAAAATTAAATGAATGAATAAACATTTTTAAATTGTGTCCAAAAAGGTTAAGAAATTAAAGAAAAAAAAAGTTGATCAAAAATAAAAGATTAGCAGTTGCCTAGAAAAGGTTTATAAAAATGTCTTTTAGTCATCGAATCACAATCTGTTTGCCTCTTTCCAGTAGTCTATTTCTTCATTCACTCAACAAGCATAAGTATATATTCTTCACACTAATTAAAAATTTTAAATGGAGACAAAAATACCAAAACTAAGACTGGATTTGGCTTTTTTTTTTTTTCCTCCAGAGTTCTCTGCTTCTTAAAGAAAAGAAACAAATTACTCTGCTGTGCATGTTTGCATCATTTACGACGTGGGAGTATATAAAACACCACCTTCCAAAGGAATTAGAAAAATCGGAATACACTGAAATTATCACTATGTTGAATGAAAAAATAAATCAGTTACTACTCTCATGGGACTTAGATTCTATGAGGGCACTACATAGCTGCAGCATAATATATGAGGTCATATATAACATAACTATATACCATGTAGCATAATTAACGGCACCACTAGGTGAAGTAGAGAAAGTCTGAGTGATGTGATATATAAAATCCTGTAGTATATCAGAAAATATAAAATATTTACATCTGAGAGACAATTGAGAAAACCTCAGTGACCAGTAAGTATTCAAAAGAAGCCCACAGGAGAAAGCAATAAATGTCCAGCATAGCGAAAGGCTTTGGAACTTCTTGAATCCATAAACCCACTTTTGCCTAAAAACAATTATTCTCTGGGATGGCTATACTCTTATTGCCGACGTAATATTGGTATTTAGAAGATCCATTAGGGAACTTACAACCCTGTATATGATACACATCACTTAATAGTTTTACCCTTTAAAGAACAGGCCTGCTTTTCTATACATGAGCTCACTGATAACAAAAACACATTAACAGCAATAAGAAAATAGGAAAATAAAAATCTTCCTCTCCTAGTGGCATAAAATTGAACTAGACAGCAAAATTTGTCAGGACAATATGCAAAGCATTAAGGTTAGATGAGTCATTCACAAAGCAACTTAAGGAGGACACTTGTTAACACACATGCACCCCAGATGTGAATCAAGTTCCCCGGCCCCTGGAAACATTATATAAAATTTTCTTGAACCACGAAACCCACAATGTGGTAAAAGTCTGAAGCCCTTTATAATACTTCTTCCCGGGAGTCGCAGGCGCTTAGCCTGTTTTGCTCTATCCTCAGATTCTCCTTCCAATGCCTGCTCTTTGTTCTGCTCAAAGCTTTGTTGTAAGCTGAAGAGTCATACCAAAACCATAAGCAGTTTCCAACAAAACTTCACATAATTAGGATATAATGTACTTGACTCCAGAATGTGATCCCTGGAGAAGAGGAATAAGGGATGTGTGTGTGTGTGTGTGTGTGTGTGTGTGTGTGTGTGTATGTGTGTTTGTGTGTGTATTGTGTGTATGTGTGTATTGTGTAGTATACTGATTACATTTACTGGGGCTGGGGGGAATACCAGAAACAGGGTCCCACATAAATGGCATGTTGTTAAAATTACAGATTGGTAACAGAGATCATGAGTGAGGGGCCTGTTTTAGTGAATGGTATTAGATAAATCAGAACTGATCTCTAAATAATACATAAAAATTAACTTTGGGTACTTTATGGATAGTAGGTGGAGAATATAATTGATAGTTATATTGGAAATGCACAAGTGGATGTAGGGAGAGCTCTTTGTTCACTTGGAAAAGCAAAAACAGTAAATAGATTTCTAGCATAATGAAAGGCCCAGGAACCCATTCAAATCCACAGATCCACTTGCCTAAAACCAGCTTAATCTGTGTGATGTCAAAGTAACAGGTTTAGAAACATGTAAGAGATCTGTAAGGCAAACCAGCAAGGGCACGGCAAGAAAGGGAAGAGGAGGAGCGGTGGTGGAGGTGGTACACTTGCTAGGGTCCAAAACACAATAAAATGTAAGATAGGAGAGAGTTAGCAGAGAGCCTGCAATTTGTCTCTTTCAGTTTCATGGTGCAGGAGGAGCTGAGAGTTCCACATCTTCATCTGAAGGCTGCTAGTGGAAGACTGACTCTAGGCAGCTAAGACACACCCGCAGTGACAAACCTACTCCAACAAGGCCACACCTACTCCAACAGGACCACACCTTTTAATAGTGCCACTCCCTGGGCTGAGCATGCTCAAATCATCACACTCCTCTTGTACACATCTTGCAACTGACATGACATTTGTCCTGTGTCCATTGGGCTAAATGATCAAGAACTCAAACCTCTAAAACAGTGAGCCGACATAAAATCTTCCTCCTGGAAGTTGCTCTGTTGAGTATTTGGTCATAGTTGGCACAAACGTAACCAGTGCAGTGCTGTGAATCCATGAGCTCTTGTAATTTCTTGTAATTGATCAAGGTCCACTTCTAATTAGATCCATACAGTTCACCAGTTATCTTAGTTGATGTTCACAGACCATTTTACTGTTGCATTAAGATAGACTGTTTCATTATTTTCATGAGAAATATTTTATAGTCTAGCTGGTCTTGAATTCACTTTATATTCTTCACTAGACTCCAACTGAGCCTGTACTCTCTAGGGGTGGGTTTGCAGACATGTTTCATCTGCCTTGATAGACATTTTTTTTTAAGTTTTGCATATAGAGTTTGTATCTATGTCTAGGCAAACTCTGTTAGTACTTATGATTTATTAGTGCTCTAGATTTTGTTGAGATTCCTGTGATATGGGTTATTTTTTCCTGTAATTCACTTGTAACTTGTCTCTATAGGTTTATGTGATCTTTGATGTAATAACACCAGCGATGTCCTTTTTACTATGTGGTTCATACACTAGATTGTGGACAGATATTAAATATGAACATCTCCAGCTGGTAGCAACAATCTTTTAGCCTACAATAGAGGACTTCTTTCCACTCTTTTTAGTATGGTCTCAGATACACTACTGAATATAGGATTCACATTTTTTTAAAACTAACCTTAAGTCTCTAGGAAAACAATAGCAACAATTTTATAAATTCAGGACAAATCACTGCATTTCTATGGCTGAATGTCTGGATTATTTCACAATGTATAGAAATTAGCAGAATGTAGATTAATGAGATGGTAGATAAAGTAGACAATATTCGTTTATCAGTGTGTTTTTAAGAAAACAGGACAAATTAAAAAAAAAAAACATTAAAACAGCTTCAGTTTGAAAAAAAAAATCTCAGTGAATCAAAGATTAATTTAGCCAGGTGTGGTGGCACACGCCTTTAATCCCAGCACTCCGGAGGCAGAGGCAGGCGGATTTCTGAGTTCAAGGCCAGTCTGGTCTACAAAGTGAGTTCCAGAACAGCCAGGGCTATACAGAGAAACCCTGTCTTGAAAAACAAAAAACAAAACAAAACAAAACAAAACAAAAATTACGTATCTTCTGCACCTGAAAGCGTAATGGTTTCAGATCAAGAATATTAGTCAGGAAGAAATGAGCTATCACATCCTTTCTTTCTCTTCCTCATTAAGTGCTTAAGCCTGTTCTCAGAGAATATTTTGTTTTCTGCTCACTTATTGTTATCAGGAGTGGAGCACTATTGTGATTTGTTTTTCCTTGAAGAACCTGACTTCACCTGATGGCTGAGGTTACTAACTCCATGAACAGTAAAGCCCATCACTTGGGAACATAAAACATAAAGGAAACTTGAGAGATTAGCTTTTTTCTTCAGATGGTGCAGCCCAAACTTTCCAAACACAACTTGATCTGTTCTCAGTTTAGTTGCCAAAGAAGATTTGTTAAAACCCTCTTCAGTAACTGCAATGTTTAATATCTGTTAGAAATTTAATGTCTCTAGGCTTATGAAATGCACCTTTGTGAGTGATATTTCAGATAGCAAGTTATTTTATAGTTGATAAACAAGATGCCTACCTGAGGTACAAGTTGTAAATATGAAATTATGTACTATTTGACTTTCCTTTGCCTGGGGCATTGAGAAGTCATGCCCATCCCCTCTGGTTATACACGAGAAACTGGGATTTTTGTTTCCTTGTCTTTTAAATTTACCATGTTCTATAAGCTCTCATAAACTGCATACTATGCACATAGAACTGAAAATTCTGCAACTGAAGTACTGTAATTTGAATAAAAATTATCATCGAAAACACATGCATATACGTGTGTGTGTGCGCGCGCGCATGTGTGCATGTGTGCCATTATGATTGATATGGATAAACTGATTTGGGGGCAGAAGACTGATTTTGGAGCTAAGAGTTTTAAAATGTCCAAGAATTAAAAAAAAAAATAAAATAAAAAACTAATACTATTTAAAGCATGTTCGAACAACGTGCTTGAATTAGGTAATTATATTCTTGGGAACCTGGGATGGTTTAAGTTTGGAAAACAAGCAAAGGAGTATACCTAGTTTACAAAGTATCTATAAAAGCTAATTGTGTATGGAGCCACTAGACATTTAATAATAATGGAATGAGATTATTACATGCATTTCTACAGTAAGGTTGCATGTTCCACAAGGCCAGACAACCTACTTTGCAAGTAGATAGATCTAGGAGTATGTAACCCATCTTTGCTAGAACCCCTAGTATCTTTCAGTCCTAAGCCATTTTAATGTTTCCTATATTAGTAGTGAAAGAGAACAAATTCTAGTTACTCCATGTAAAATCAGGAAATAAAGGACAGGCCTAACACCTACTTCCTATGATCTACCACCTGATTGTGAGCAGCGTTGTTTACTTGAATTTTTACATATTAAACAAATGTTTGATGTTGTTGTCTTTGTTGTTTATCATGTTTAGCCCAAATTCTCAGGCCACATAAAATTTTGATTTACTGGAATGCAGAAAACGTATCTTAAAATTTTCACTATATTACATAAATATACATGGTGATTTAAATGTGATTTGGATAAATTGTTAAAAAATAAATAAATAATGTCCTTTTTCTGTTGTGCCTCAGGGACAGTGTATTTATGGTCTGCTTGTCTGATTCCCATCATGTTCTGCTAGTTTGTCAGGGTGTAGGAGTTGCAGTGACAAAGTATGGAGGGATAGGAAAAACTCTTAGAAGACAGTTACAATTTGACTCTCACACATCCAACATAGGTTCATTTTTAATGCTTGCTCTCCAGCTTGTGTGTGGTACTCTTTTAAATGCTAGAGAGCTTTAGAAGGTGATGGCCTTCCTGACTGATGGAACCAGGTTATGTAAGCTTCCTGGTTCCAGTCCAAACATGTCTGCTTCTTGATCAGCCATGATGTGAAAAGTCATGGCCTCACATCTCCGCTGCCCCAGACAACTCTCACCTGATGGACTGCAATCTTTCCAAACCATAAGCGAAACTAAACCCTTTCGTCCCGCAGTCATTCATGTCAGCAATTTCTGCCACAGAACACAAAAGTAGCAAGCACAGTGAAATCAAAGCTCCTCCAGCAGCAATAAGTTGGTGGAAGGCAAGTCAAGAGTGGTATCGTTCTCTAAAGAAGAGAACTTCTTTATAGAAGCGGGGCTGGTGACATGACATGGCTCAGTAGATTCAGACATACACCACAAAGACCTGACAATCTGGGTTCCTACAGCTCACATGGTAAAAGTAGAGAGCAGATTCCCATAAGTTGTCTTCTGGAGTCCATAGGCACCATGGCCAATAAACACACACACACACACACACACACACACACACACACACACACACTAATTAAATAAATGTAAACAAGTAATTTGTTTTTTAATTTTCAAAAGAAAGCTTCCAGAGAAGAGATTTAAGGGGGAAAAAAAGACAGCAGGAAAAAAGTCTCGTGGGTACCAAACCTATATTAGAAGAGTTAGCTCTTAGCCTGAAGCCTAACAAAGCTCTTAGTATTAATACATATAGTCTTTCTCTGTCTTGATGGTGCTTTTAGAAACGAGAAGCTGTAAGCCTCCTTTGGAGCCTAGAGTCTAGAGCAACCTATAATTACCTGGTGGGAACAAACAGAAGGAGCATTAAGCAGATACTAAGAAGGCAGTATAATTTAAGCCAATTTTTAACTTTGCACGAACATTTTGACCAGTACTAGCTGTTAAAACGGGAAATTGATTATTTGGACTGAAAAAAATGGAGTTTTTTTTTCCTGACCAGTAGTTATTTTATAGTCAATTCTGAAAGAACATGGTGTTTGCTTCATTTCTTTGTTCTGTTTTCAAACTCATTTTTCATGATAGGCCTTTCAATAAAAGAATACATGAATAATTTCTCAGAATAACAGTATCATACAACTTACACACACTACTGAACTAGGAAGGACTGCATTTTGCAAGTGGAATAATCCCAATTGATAAAAGACACTGCACTGGTTTGCACTAAAGAAGGCACCTCAAGTGATGTCACCAGGAATCAAATGCTCTTGGTATCTTTCACAGTGGCTTTGTTTAATTTCACTTTGACATGATTTTCATACTTTAACAAAAATGGGGGTGGGTGAAGAGAGCTTCAGGTATCAGCTATGTGACCCTCAGCAAGTAAATAGCAAGCTTATTGGTTCATGCAACAGAAATCCAGACGTGGTGGTCATTTGGATATGGTTTGATCATAATCCTGGAACACATTTAGCTACTTTCTGTGTGTCACTTGAAGCTGTTGTGATGGTCCACATCCTTGTAGACACACATGACACCAGAGCAAGATGACAAATCTTTGAACAGTTGGACAGGTGTCCTATATTCTGTAATTACCAGTGTCATCTATTACCTATCCTGAATCTAAGATCTCAGAAAAGGAGGATCTGAAATCTGCTGACTGGTTTCTACTAACCCGGAGAACCCTTGGGAATAAGAGTTTTATTAGTGACACCCAAGTCCAGTGGCATCTGTATGATAGATAAAATGTGAGAAAAAATAAGGACAAAGTAAGGGCCCATGGTAACAGAATGATAAATTGTGTTTATTGTCTTATCAAAAGTCCTGGGGCAGGAAGTTGGCAAAGGAATAGTTCCTCTGCTAAGGCTTTCTCAAACGTCAAGGTCTTCTAGGTTCCATTGGACTCAGAGTGGACATTGAAAGGATCTCTGTAGGCAGGAAAGTGTTTGGATGGGAATCCAAACAGTAGCTGCATTCTACAAAGGTACTTCAGAGATCCTTGAGGTTCAGTTCCAGACTGCCAGAGTAAAGTACATTTCTCAACAAAGCAAGTCACAAGATGTTTTGGTTTTTCATACCAGTGCATATAAAAGTTATTTATTAAGCATTATGTCTACAAAAGCAATGTACATAAAAAAAGACTTGGTTGCTGAAGTCCTAATGGCCATCTGAGCTTTTAGAGACTCATAATGATTTTGCTAGTGCAAGGCTGTGGCGTGGGTTGATGTGTACACATTGAGAACATTGATTTTTAGAAGGTTTGCCTGTGGTCTTTTCTAAAAATGAAACAGCAATGACGGTTGTTTCATCAATTGACCATTCTGTGAAAGATTTCTGAGTAACACAATGAAATTTGATAGCATTTTGTCCCCAGTCAAACTTCTTTTGAAAATTTAAGACAGTCTTTGCAAATCCTATTGCTACTTTGTCAACTAAAGTGATACAATGACATAAATTGTCATTTCAACAACCATGACAGTGTATTCACAAGGAGATTATGTCAAAACAAAAAACAAAAACAAAAAACAAAACAAAACATTCTTTGCCTATCTGTAAATAGATACTCAATATCATAAAGTTTCATGATAAAAATGTAGCAATTTAGTCAAATCTGCTTCTAATTCTATTTCTATCCCATCTGCAATTAATTCTTCCACTGTAGTCTTGGATCCCCCAGTCATTCATAAAGACCAGCACCAACGTCTTCCAAATGCCTATTCCTGTTTCTATTTTGACTTCTTCTCATCAATCATAAGTAATGTCAATGGAATCTAGAGTGGTGAGTCTTTCTAAACGTGAAGCCCTGGAGCAAATTCTACTTTCTGTATATGTGTATGTAGTTTGTGTTCATCAGTGTGTGTGTGTGTGTATGTGTTTGTGTTTGTGTGTGTGTGTGTGTGAGTGAGTGAGGGGGGGGGGGGAGTCAGAGGCTGTCAGTTGTTTTACTTCTTGAACTGTTTTTAGTTATGTTTTGTCTTGTTTTGTTTTTTGAAACATTGACTCTCATTGAACCTGGATATCAACAATGTGACAAGACAAGATGACTGGTGAGTCCCAGGAATCCTATTGCTGCAGGACTCCAGCACTTGGATGCTAAATTCACATGACCCATGTGGTGTTTTATGTGTGTGCTAGGGAATCTCAATTCAAGTCCTTGTGTTTATGAGGCAAGCACATTTAGCTGAGTTATCTCCTGGGAGATGAGAGACTGTCGAGACTCAAAGGCAGAGACCGTAGATGAAATGCCCAACAGTGGAGAGAGGGTACTTGTAGAATCTATCTCTAGTAGAAAGATAAGGAGGGTATCATGTGGATAGATGGGGCTGCCATTCCACAGTCAAGAACTGACCCAGAATTGTTCCTGCCTAAAAGAACTGCAGGGACAAAAATGGTGAAGAGACTGGGGGAAAGGACGTGCAGTGACCAGTCAAATTAGGACCCATCTTAAGAGGAGGCTCCAAGGCCTGATACTATTACTGATGCTATGATGTACTTACAGACAGGAGCCTAGCATGGCTGCCCTCTGAGAGGCACAAAAAGTAGGTGACTGAGACAGATGCAGATATTTACACCCAACCAATGGTCTGAAGTTTGGGACCTCTGTGGTTGAATTACAGAGAGGCTAGAAGAGCCGGACATGGTGGCGCAGGCCCTTAATTCCAGCATTCAGGAGGCAGAGGCAGGCGGATTTCTGAGTTCGAGGCCAGCCTGGTCTACAAAGTGAGTTCTAGGACAACCAGGGATATACAGAGAAACCCTGTCTCAAACCGCCCCCCCAAAAAAAAGACAGACAGACAGACAGACAGACAGACAGACAGACAGGCAGGAAGGAAGGAAGGAAGGAAGGAAGGAAGAAAAGAAAAGAAAAGAAAAGAAAAGAAAAGAAAAGAAAAGAAAAGAAAAGAAAAGAAAAGAAAAGAAAAGAAAGGCTGGAAGAAGTTGAGGAGGATGACCCCATAGGAATACCAGTCTCAACAAACTTGGACCCGAGATCACTCAGACACTGAGCCACCCACCAGGCAGCATACATGTGATATGAGGCCCCACACACATATACAGCAGAGGACTGCTTGGACTGGCCTCAATGAGAGAAGAGGCACCTAACACTTGAGAGACTTGAGGCCTCAGGGAATGGGGAAGCCTGGTGTGGTGGGAGTGGGGGTGGAGGGATATCCTCTTGGAATTGGGGGAGGAGGAATGGGATGAGGAGCTGTTAGAGGGCAGAATGGGAGGTGGATAATGACTGGACTGAAAAAAAAAAGATTAAAGACAAATTTTAAAAAGTAAAAAAAAAAGAAAGAAAGAAATGTAATTTGGTGAGGGAAAGGGGCACATGTCAGAAATCTCTGCAGTTAGAAGGTAGAGGCAGGACCATTGACTTGAGTTCAATATTAACCTAGACTACAAAGTAAGGCTTTGTTGAAAAAAAAGAAAAAGAAAGAAAGAAAGAAAGAAAGAAAGAAAGAAAGAAAGAAAGAAAGAAAAGAAAGAGAGAGAGAGAAAGAAAGAGAGAGGGAGAGAGAGAGAATGAATGAATGAAAGGGGGAAAGAGGAAAAGAACTAAAAGAAAAGGATAATATAATTAAAATTCAAAGTGCCCCTTTATCTGTGGGATGCAGATTAGATGTTTCATTAGCGGAAATGAAGAAACAGAACACATCTCCACCAGAGCTCTTGGGTGACCGAAGCCTAATCTCCCTGAGCAGTAATAGTATGAAAGAAATCTGTTTAGTTTTTTGTGATTTTTTTCCCTGTGTAGTAGGTCTCAACAGTGGGCTTATAATACTTAGCAAACCATATTGTAAACAGATGTGTTGCCATACAGGCTCTGTTGTTCCATTTATAGAACATAGGCAGAGTAGACTTAGTATAATTCTTAAAAGGCTGGAGGCCTCTCAACAACGGTAACTGAGCCCTGGCTTCAATTTGAAGTCAGCAGCTGCATCAGCCCATATGAAGACCCAGTCTGTGTCTGAAACTTTGAAACCAGGCTCTGGCTTCTCCTTAGGAGAGAAAGTCTTGTCAGGTGGGCTCCAGTTTTACACTGAACTCTGTAGGTCGTGTGCAGCATTCTTCCTGTACACAATCCTGATGAGATTCAGAGACCCTACTGCCACTTCTGTATCAAAACTTGCTGCTCCGTCTAATGGCTGTGTCCTCTTCCCCTTCCCCCAAGAACCAGACCTCTGCTACCCTCTAACTTTCTCCTGAACTTTCCTTCACTCTCTACCTTCATAAAATCAGAGCGACTTAGGACTTCTCTGATTTGGCTTTGGCCTAATGTAATTCTGTAGCTGGATGATCTCTTCAGACAACTAAAACTTTCTCCACATCAGCAATCGCAATTACGTTATTTTACTTTCTTATCAACGGTCCGTGCTCTCTGAAGCAGAACCTTTAATTTCTTCCAGAAACATTCTCTTCTCAGACATAGCTTGACTAATCATTTGGTGCCAGACAGCATCTCTTAGCTTTTGACATATTTCCCTCAGATTCCTAATATTATTAATCTCTAGGGTTTTTTCCGCACACAAGCGCGCACGTGTGTGTGTGTGTGTCTGTGTGTCTGTGTGTCTGTGTGTGTTTATGTATGTACTAAAAGGAGCTTGAACCTAGAATCTCACATACGCTAGGCAAGGCTTCTAACCACTGAGCAGTCCCCTAACCCATATTTGTAGTCTTCATTAAAAATTAGAAGTACATGATTCTTTCTTTTTACTTGAGCACACGGAACTTTTAATTGGCCAAATTTTAATATTGCTGTATCTCAGTGGATAGGAAGGGCCAAGAATATGCAAAGATGTAGAAATGGCTGGTTTATGGAACAGTTCATCAGAGCACACATATGTGTTAGCCAAGTTCACCATTCCAACATTGGACCCATTTGTTGGGCCCCCAAACAGTTTCTGCAACAATATCAAGAATCACCATATCAGATATTATAATAGTCATGAAAATATTTAAAATATTGTGTCAATTATGAAAATGTGACACAAACATAAGTAAGCATCTATTGCCCCAACTATAGCATCACCAGACTTATCTGAGGCAAGGCTATTATAAACTTCAATTAATGGGTGGGGGTAGGGGTTTTTTTAATCAGTATCTGCAAAGTGCATTAAAGCAAGAGTAAAATGATATAAAAGCCTGTATAGGCTTTTAGACCACATCTCTAATTGTCCTATTTTATGTCCTCAATGAAAATTAGTCTTGTCTACTGCCATAGACATACTGACTAAAATAATTACATTTTAGAATTTTTGAACCGCAAAAAAGCTGAATTTTTATTTAGAATATAAAAGAATTAACTAGTAGTTTCCAATGGGAAGTGATATTTGAGATTGGTAATAATACTGCTATGCAAAAGAAAACATCTGTTTTTCTGGAAATGAAGAGTGTAAGAAAAAAAATCATGGTGTGGGAGAGACCGTTTGAATAAGAAAGATTTTCCCAATTGCTTTTTGTTGTGTAAAACTCAGCCTAAGTTTCAGAAGCCCAGGTGCCCTGATGCCTGAGGAGTGGGTTTACACAACCAGGAAAGAACACATGGCTAGTGTCTGGGATTAAGGGGAATAATCAGGTCAATTTTTAATTAGAAAAAATATGAACAATAATTTGATCATACATGCATTTTTAATCCCAACACTTGGGAGGCAGAGAAGGGTGGATCTCTGTGAGTTTGAGGCCGGATGGGTATATAAAGAGAGTTCTAGAACAATAAAGACTATAGCACGGAGAAACCCTGTCTTGAAAGAAACTCAAACAAATGAACAAAAGACAAAAGAAAAAAAAAAAACCTTCAAAACAGCAAAATTCATTTTTCTTGTGACTCTTTTTCTAGAATCTTTACTGAGCAATTCTTTTAAGTTGATGCTTAAAATACTGTAAAAGTTTGAGATTGAAGGATCTTCCAGGAAAAACTCAAAGTTATGAAATGTAACTTAAGAATATTGTCAGATAAGATACTTCCAAGGTACCCTGCCTTTGCTACATCTTTTCTATTAATGAATAATGGTTGAAAATGTCAAAACAGCACAGAATTTGCAAGATTATGGGATAACATTGCAGAGTTATTCTGGACACTTATACATAATGATCCACTGTTGTGCTCTCATGTTGTGGGTGGGGTTGAAGGCTCATAGATTAAACCCCCTCCTCTCCTCCTGCCATCCTGAGAGGATATATGGCTGATGGGTAGGGGTCTATACAGCTAGTGATATAGTCACTCAGTATTTTCTATGTCACCGAAATTTCTCACTACAATGCTGTATATTTTGGTTGCTGTCTGTCTCTTTTCTTTCTTTCTTTCTTTCTTTTTTCTTTTTTCTTTTTTCTTGTTTAACACCTCCGGGTATGAGTTTTACTTCTCAGAGAACTGAGGAGCATAAAGTTTTTCAACAGACATTTGTTTCTATGAATACATAGCTGTTGCTTGAGGAAGTTACTGGCTGATTTCTCTCTCCAGTGAAAGTAAATCAAATGCGGAGAAGGAAATAACAGATAACCTGTTCTGTTCATTTTTAGTTTTAGAAGACATCTTGGAGGACTTCTCACATATGAAAGAAAAATTCAGCTGTCACTTTTTTTCTTATAATAGATAGCAAATACATTTTGGTATAATTAAAAAATTGAATTTAGAAAGCACATTGGGACTGCTGTCAGTCCAATTTATTATGTTGTTTCTGAGGATCTCAGTGTTGGAAGACTGAGCTAACTCCTTAGGGAGGATGCATAATATTCCTGCCCTTAACAAAGAAAAAGAGCCCATAATCTTGCAAAATAAAAAGACATGCGTGCTGTGTATGACAGAACACAAGTATGCTTGTAACAAAGGCTGTTTTAGTAAGGTATTTCCATTTCCAATCAAAGGGACTCAATGGGTGTTTTCATTTGAACTTACACAATACAAGAGATGAGTTCTGAGATAATGCTCTATGTTTTGGCATGATGGCAGCTTGTTCTGGATTCAAGGAGCTAGAAGGACCCAGTAGTAGGTTCTACAATGAATGTGTAGTTACTCGGTGAGTCTATTTTTGTCTTTGTCTTTGAGTATCTCCTGCAGTTCAGAGTTCTAAGAGATATTCTGTTTAACTTAGCTAATTATTCAAACCTCATTTCGGCTGAGCGTCTCTTCTCCACTCAATAGGTAGGAGGACTTCTTAGCTTTGAGAGAAGTAAGATCTGATCTGTGATGAAATATGCTGCTTTCCTGGGCTGCTTCCCCACGTTAGTATGCAGTATGGAGCAGTGTGGGTATAACAGTAAACATCTAGCTGGTAAGCCTTTTGTAAAACCGAGTGTGAGAAGGAATC
Source organism: Mus musculus (assembly GCF_000001635.26). Taxonomy (NCBI): domain Eukaryota; kingdom Metazoa; phylum Chordata; class Mammalia; order Rodentia; family Muridae; genus Mus; species Mus musculus. The sequence goes on along the minus strand of NC_000082.6, from coordinate 42,859,955 downwards.
TTGAGTGTCAACTTGATGGGAGTTAAATCAACGTGGAGACAATGAGCAACATCAGTGAGAGAGTGTCATTACTCTGGTGGGAATTTACTCAGTTTCATTACTGAGGTAGGAAGGCTTACCCTAAATGTGTGAAACACATTCTATAGGCATGGGTTTGGGAGTAGATAAACATGACAAAGAGCTGAACACTAACGTTCATTGCTTTCTACTCCTGGCTGCCACTCTGAGCCTCTGTCCCCAAAAGTTCCCTACTATAGAAGACCGTACCCTCAGACTGTGAGCCAAATTAAACCCTTTTGTCTTATTTTTACTTCCCACCATTGTGATAAGAAACACTGACCAGAAGCAACATGGAGGGAAACGTTTCACTAAAGACCATCAGAGCAGGAACTCGTACAGTGCAGTGGGAGATAGGAAGAATGTCGAAAGACTAACTAACTTGCTCCTTCTGGCTTACTCAGCTAACTTCCTTCTAAACCCAGGCCCGCTTGTCCAGGGATGGAACTATCCACAGTGGTCTGAGTCATCATACATCAATCAGCAGACAAGAAAAAAAAGCCTCACAGACATGGCCAATCCTACTGAGGCAACTCTTCAGTTGAGGTTCCCTCTTCCCTGTCACCTCTAGATTTGTGTATTGATAGGTAAAGCTATGATACCAAGTATTTTGTCATATCAGCAGCAGCAACAGCAGCAGCAGCAGCAACAACAACAAGAAGAACAACAACAACAACACCCATGTAACAAAGCTGGAGAAATTAGCTCAGAGTTAAGAATATATACTGCTTTTGCGAGGGGCCAGAGTTCAATTTTCAGCATCTACATCCAGAGGCTCATCATTTGGGAGTAGATAAACATGACAAAGTTTGGTCCCTAAAGTATGGTCCCAGGGGATCCACTACTCACTTCTGGCTTCCACAGGTAGCCACATACATGTGCATATATACATGTGTATACACACACATGTGTGTACACATAAATAATAAAATTATTTTAAAAGGAAAATGAACTAGTACACCAAGTGAGATCTCATGGCAGGGAGGAGCTGGACTGTGAGATGAGTGGTGAGCAGTGATTATAGTTCGAAGGAACACATAGGGCAGCATTCTAACATAAGAGCCTTGGCCAGGATAATAGCTATAAAACAGCCTTTATTGTTCCACATAGTAATTGAGACAGATTTTTCATGTAACTTTTTAAAAAACTTGACTATGAGCCCAAAACCATGTATAAGAATTAATTACACTAATTAAAGGCTAATTTTCTGCTTGTGGAGGTAAAGCTAGAAGTAGGATTTCTTTTTTCCTCAGTACTAAGTGGATCTTTATACAAATACATGGTCTCAGAGCAGAGATAAGCATCAGTTGATTACAGTGCCTCTTCACATCCTAATGCAAATTAGAGGAGGACCTGGAGGATGTCCATGAAGAGCAAAGAAGTATTTGCTAAAGCAGGACCACAACTTTATCCCAGAAGTAAACCAACTGCATCTAGGAGATGGGTCATATTTTAAAACAAGACTTCTCTCCCTGCGAATTACTGGTTGGCTTGGACAGGAAAAGAGATGCTTGAGAAAGGTGTACCGAGCAAACAGAAAGAAAAAGGAAGTTTCAGTGATGCATCTCACACCAATGAATATCCAGTTTTTCTCCTATGTGGGGCTTAGTTTTGACTGTGCATCATTTAGAATCCACGTGCCACTGGGACTAGCTCAACGTTCTCTAGGACTTATCTTTGAAGAAAATGGGTAAAGAAAGCGAGAATGTCATTTTTGTTGGTTCTGTAAGGAACAATACTGTAGAAATGCAATCCCAGGCACCATTTTTTTTTTAAACTAGCAGGAATCTGACCCAGCCCTTGTCATTTCTTTAAGAGAGATGTGACTTCTAATGTAAGGAAAAGGACTTATCGCCTGTATAAATTGCCAAGTCCTGTGTGGTCATGGAAGAAACGAAGTAACATAAACCATCCCCTGGAACAGAGCCAGTAGAGCATGGGCTTCCACGAGTGTTGACAGTTGCTGGGTGTAAGGCATGTTTGTATATAAAAAAAGTATATTTAACTTCATGTTCCTCTTTCAGGAAATGTTCTCCCTGCCAAGTTTTTTCAGGGAATTTTCTCTTTGCCAAAATTAATGACTCCATGATAATCAGAAGTAATGCAAGTCTAGGAGGTGAGGGTATGTCTAATGTCTAAGAAAACTGGTATGGGCTGTGGACCATTCATGACCACAACCTTAAGGCTGTGGGAAAAACTCTGAAAACATGAGTTTAAGAATATGTAATTTTCCAAATATGTTACAATAACAGAAATCTAAATGGTACAATAAGAGTCATTAGTTCTTGATCAGGCATGAGTTTGACAACCAGGATACAGTGAGCAGTATCTGGAGATACTTTTTTAATTTTATAACTAGGGTTACAAAAGAGGGGGTTTCTACTGGATGAGGGCTAAGGATGGTGCTAAAAGTCCTCCAGTGCTTGGAAAAGACCCTAGGATGAAGAATTAAATAGCAAATTGTTAATGTCAGTGTAATGCAACTCTCATCTGACCTAGTTACCTTATTGTAGACAAGCCTCTTCTGGGTTTTAATAAACAGCATCTCATTCAGCTCAATCACCTCAGGTGATTGGTATACAAATATGCATATAGGTAAATTAAAGAGAAATCAATATAATATTAATAGCAGACAATAAAAGGCCTTTTGAGGAATGGAAGGCCCTTTAGACTGTGGAGTACTTAGAACAGAAGCAAAAGCCATTGCTTCCTATAGCAATTCCTATTGCCTGCTGGAGACTCAACTACTCCCTCTCTCACCTACTGCTATTTCTGTAGTGACTTCTGGTGCCAGTTGATGCGTTCTCTTAGTCTGTACTTTCTTTCTCTTGACACTTTAGTGCTTCTGTGTCTCATGCTTCTGTGTTGGTTTCTTGATTATAGCCATAACAAATTATCACTAGGGATGAAGTAGCCCAGATTTATTCTCTTTCATTATCTGCTGCATTCTTTTTAACTAGTTTTGGTGTTCCTCCTATGATAACATTACCCTTTCATAGATAATCCAGCTATCTTTCTATCTCAAAATCCTTAATTACAATGCACATACAAAGTCCTTTTATTACAATAAATAATGTTCACAGACTCTGGTTAATTAGGATGTAGACATCTTTGGGACCAGTACCCTCCATGCCTGATGCTTTCTGCCCATTTCCTCTATATATTCTGTTGTTCAGATTATGCCTGTCTTGATCATTCAGTTCTATGTATGCTTCAGAATTCCCTACCTCTCAAAGATATCAAATTGTATCAGGAAGTTATCATCCAACCCAAAGTTCTCTTTTATATGCAATCCTTACTTTTCATTATTCACACAATTCTTAATTTTCATTTCATTCATTCAGCCACAATAGATGACTGCTAAAAATCAGACATTGATTCTTACCCCAGGCTGTGTTACAAGAGTAGTGAATATGTGGTACACATCAATTAATAACTAAAGCAAAGCTTATGGTGGTACAGAAAGCCATTGTGCCCTCCAGAATTAATGTCATTTGATTCACCTTCCTGTTTTAAGATACACAATTCTTTTTCCTTTGTTTTCCTCTTATTTTAGCCTGGCCATGTTACCTTTTGTTGTTGTTGTTCCTAAAAGAATGAGTAGACATGTCATTACACCACTGTGTGGCCTCAGTTAAGGTTAAAGGGACTCGTGTTCCTTCTTTTATCTACTTCACCATTGCTGAGACCAGTTTATAGGACCTAAGAAAATAGTGCAAGACTAAGGTAAGGTATAAGTGTCTTAGTTGAGTCAGCTCTATGGGCTCATCCTAGATCAGCTTACTTTCAATGTACCTATTGATAGATGAGCTAAAACCAACACAATATCACGAAGAAATAAAGGTGTGGCTTGATTTCAGGGTTTTTGTCACACAGTGAAAGCTAATAGAAACAGGCAGCTGTCTTTAAAGTGAATCTATAGATGTTCTCCCTTTTACCAGTATGGGCTTGTGGACATGTCAGGCATTCAGTGCCATGGGATTCACTAGAACAAAGAGGTGCCTCTCTTAAAGCCCCAAACAAAAGTGGATATTAGTCCAGAAACTTAGAATACCCAAGATGCAATTTGCAAAACACATGAAACTCGAGAAGAATGAAGACCAAAGTGTGGACACTTCGCCCCTTCTTAGAATTGGGAACAAAACACCCATGGAAGGAGTTACAGAGACAAAGTTTGGAGCTGAGACGAAAGGATGGACCATCTAGAGACTGCTGCACCCGGGGATCCATCCCATAATCAGCCTCCAAATGCAGACACCATTGCATACGCCAGCAAGATTTTGCTGAAAGGACCCTGATATAACTGTCTCTTGTGAGGCTATGCTGGTGCCTGGCAAACACAGAAATGGATGCACACAGTCAGCTATTGGATGGGACACAGGCCCCCCAATGGAGGAGCTAGAGAAAGTACCCAAGGAGCTAAAGGTGTCTGCAACCCTATAGGTGGAACAACAATATGAACTAACCAGTAACCCCAGAGCTCGTGTCTCTAGCTGCATATGTAGCAGAAGATGGCCTAGTCAGCCATTATTGGTAAGAGAGGACCCTTGGTCTTGCAAACTCTATATGTCCCAGTACAGGGGAACACCAGGGCCAAGAAGTGGGAGGGGGTGGGTAGGGGAGCAGGGCTGGGGTGGGTATAGGGAACTTTCGGGATAGCATTTGAAATGTATATAAATAAAATAATAAATAAAAAAATAAAATAAAAGCCCCAAAACAAAATTCATTCAACCTAGAAAACTGATACAGGCAAAAAAAAAAAAAAAAAAAAAAAAAAAAAAAAAACCCAAGAAGAAATGTTTTTGCGAACCGGCCACCTTCCTGGTGAGTGCACAGGGATCCGCCAGCCCGAGAGGTTTGTGCCTCAGGCCCTGGCGGCGGGGGCCTCCTTGGCTCTGGGACTCCACGGAGGGCAGGCTGCACTGGTGAAGGTGTGGAATACAGAGGCCAGCCATTTCTGGGACAGGCGAGAGCCAGAGAGCTTCTGAGGCGGTGCCATCTTTGGCTCCAGACAACCGGCCACCTTCCTGGCCAAAGCAACACAGCTTCTGGGAAAGATCCTGTTTTGGGCCTTCATCTTCAGCCAGGAGGAAGTCCAAACACCAGATAACTGTGCACCTTCCCTGAAAGAGGAGAGCTTGCCTGCAGAGACTGCTCTGACCACTGAAACTCAGAGGAGAGAGCTAGTCTCCCACGTCTGCTGATAGAGGGTAACAAAATCAACAGAGGAACAATCTCTAAACAAAGACAACTATAACAACTAACTCCAGAGATTGTCAGATGGCGAAAGGTAAACGTAAGAATCCTACTAACAGGAACCAAGACCACTCACCATCATCAGAACCCACCACTCCCACTTCGCCCAGTCCAGGACATCCTAACACACCTGAAAAGGTAGACCTGGATTTAAAAGCATTTCTCATGATGATGGTAGAGGACATAAAGAAGGAATTTAATAACTCACTTATAGAAATACAGGAGAACACTGCTAAAGAGTTACAAGTCCTTAAAGAAAAACAGGAAAACACAACCAAAGAGGTAGAAGTCCTTATAGAAAAAGAGGAAAACACATCCAAACAGGTGATAAAAATGAAGAAAACCATACTAGACCTAAAAAGGGAAGTAGACACAATAAAGAAAACCCAAAGTGAGGCAACGCTGGAGATAGAAACCCTAGGAAAGAAATCTGGAACCATAGATGCCAGCATCAGCAACAGAATACAAGAGATGGAAGAGAGAATCTCAGGTGCAGAAGATTCCATAGAGAACATCGGCACAACAATCAAAGAAAATGGAAAACACAAAAAGATCCTAACTCAAAACATCCAGGAAATCCAGGACACAATGAGAAGACAAAACCTACGCATAATAGGAGTGGATGAGAATGAAGATTTTCAACTCAAAGGACCAGCAAACATCTTCAACAAAATTATTGAAGAAAACTTCCCAAATCTAAAGAAAGAGATGCCCATGAACATACAAGAAGCCTACAGAACTCCAAATAGACTGGACCAGAAAAGAAATTCCTCCCGACACATAATATTCAGAACATCAAATGCACTAAATAAAGATAGAATACTAAAAGCAGTAAGGGAAAAAGGTCAAGTAACATATAAAGTCAAGCCTATCAGAATTACACCAGATTTTTCACCAGAGACTATGAAAGCCAGAAGAGCCTGGACAGATGTTATACAGACACTAAGAGAACACAAATTCCAGTCCAGACTACTATACCCAGCCAAACTCTCAATTACCATAGATGGAGAAACCAAAGTATTCCACAACAAAACCAAATTCACACATTATCTTTCCATGAATCCAGCCCTTCAAAGGATAATAACAGAAAAAAACCAATACAAGGACGGGAACCATGCCCTAGAAAAAACAAGAAGATAATCCCTCAACAAAACTAAAAGAAGACAGCCACAAGAACAGAATGCCAACTTTAACAACAAAAATAACAGGAAGCAACAATCACTTTAACTTAATATCTCTTAATATCAATGGTCTCAACTCCCCAATAAAAAGACATAGACTAACAGACTGGCTACACAAACAGGACCCAACATTCTGCTGCTTACAGGAAACCCATCTCAGGGAAAAAGACAGACACTACCTCAGAGTGAAAGGCTGGAAAACAATTTTCCAAGCAAATGGTCTGAAGAAACAAGCTGGAGTAGCCATTCTAATATCGGATAATATCGACTTCCAACCCAAAGTTATCAAAAAGGACAAGGAGGGACACTTCATACTCATCAAAGGTAAAATCCTCCAAGAGGAACTCTCAATTCTGAATATCTATGCTCCAAATGCAAGGGCAGCCACATTCATTAAAGAAACTTTAGTAAAGCTCAAAGCACACATTGCACCTCACACAATAATAGTGGGAGACTTCAACACACCACTTTCATCAATGGACAGATCGTGGAAACAGAAACTAAACAGGGACACAGTGAAACTAACAGAAGTTATGAAACAAATGGACCTGACAGATATCTACAGAACATTTTATCCTAAAACAAAAGGATATACCTTCTTCTCAGCACCTCACGGGACCTTCTCCAAAATTGACCATATAATTGGTCACAAAACAGGCCTCAACAGATACAAAAATATTGAAATTGCCCCATGTATCCTATCAGACCACCATGGCCTAAGACTGATCTTCAATAACAACATAAAAAATGGAAAGCCAACATTCACGTGGAAACTGAACAACACTCTTCTCAATGATACCTTGGTCAAGGAAGGAATAAAGAAAAAAATTAAAGACTTTAGAGTTTAATGAAAATGAAGCCACAACGTACCCAAACCTTTGGGACACAATGAAAGCATTTCTAAGAGGGAAACTCATAGCTCTGAGTGCCTCCAAGAAGAAACGGGAGAGAGCACATACTAGCAGCTTGACAACACATCTAAAAGCTCTAGAAAAAAAGGAAGCAAATTCACCCAAGAGGAGTAGACTGCAGGAAATAATCAAACTCAGGGGTGACATCAACCAAGTGGAAACAAGAAGAACTATTCAAAGAATTAACCAAACGAGGAGTTAGTTGGTTCTTTGAGAAAATCAACAAGATAGATAAACCCTTAGCTAGACTCACTAAAGGGCACAGGGACAAAATCCTAATAATTAACAAAATCAGGGGAACTTGAGACTGCGGTACATAGGGAAGCAGGCTACCCGGGCCTGATCTGGGGCACAAGTCCCTTCCGCTCGACTCGAGACTCGAGCCCCGGGCTACCTTGCCAGCAGAGTCTTGCCCAACACCCGCAAGGGTCCACACGGGACTCCCCACGGGACCCTAAGACCTCTGGTGAGTGGATCACAGTGCCTGCCCCAATCCAATCGCGCGGAACTTGAGACTGCGGTACATAGGGAAGCAGGCTACCCGGGCCTGATCTGGGGCACAAGTCCCTTCCGCTCGACTCGTGACTCGAGCCCCGGGCTACCTTGCCAGCAGAGTCTTGCCCAACACCCGCAAGGGTCCACACAGGACTCCCCACGGGACCCTAAGACCTCTGGTGAGTGGATCACAGTGCCTGCCCCAATCCAATCGCGCGGAACTTGAGACTGCGGTACATAGGGAAGCAGGCTACCCGGGCCTGATCTGGGGCACAAGTCCCTTCCGCTCGACTCGAGACTCGAGCCCCGGGCTACCTTGACAGCAGAGTCTTGCCCAACACCCGCAAGGGCCCACACGGGACTCCCCACGGGACCCTAAGACCTCTGGTGAGTGGAACACAGCGCCTACCCCAATCCAATCGCGTGGAACTTGAGACTGCGGTACATAGGGAAGCAGGCTACCCGGGCTTGATCTGGGGCACAAACCCCTTCCACTCCACTCGAGCCCCAGCTACCTTGCCAGCTGAGTCGCCTGACACCCGCAAGGGCCCACACAGGATTCCACACCTGATCCTAAGACCTCTAGTGAGTGGAACACAACTTCTGCCAGGAGTCTGGTTCGAACACCAGATATCTGGGTACCTGCCTTGCAAGAACAGAGCTTGCCTGCAGAGAATACTCTGCCCACTGAAACTAAGGAGAGTGCTACCCTCCAGGTCTGCTCATAGAGGCTAACAGAGTCACCTGAAGAACAAGCTCTTAACAGTGACAACTAAAACAGCTAGCTTCAGAGATTACCAGATGGCGAAAGGCAAACGTAAGAATCCTACTAACAGAAATCAAGACCACTCACCATCATCAGAACGCAGCACTCCCACCCCACCTAGTCCTGGGCACCCCAACACAACCGAAAATCTAGACCCAGATTTAAAAACATTTCTCATGATGATGATAGAGGACATCAAGAAGGACTTTCATAAGTCACTTAAAGATTTAAAGGAGAGCACTGCTAAAGAGTTACAGGCTCTTAAAGAAAAGCAGGAAAACACAGCCAAACAGGTGATGGAAATGAACAAAACCATACTAGAACTAAAAGGGGAAGTAGACACAATAAAGAAAACCCAAAGCGAGGCAACGCTGGAGATAGAAACCCTAGGAAAGAGATCTGGAACCATAGATGCGAGCATCAGCAACAGAATACAAGAAATGGAAGAGAGAATCTCAGGTGCAGAAGATTCCATAGAGAACATCGACACAACAGTCAAAGAAAATACAAAATGCAAAAGGATCCTAACTCAAAACATCCAGGTAATCCAGGACACAATGAGAAGACCAAACCTACGGATAATAGGAATTGATGAGAATGAAGATTTTCAACTTAAAGGGCCAGCTAATATCTTCAACAAAATAATAGAAGAAAACTTCCCAAACATAAAAAAAGAGATGCCCATGATCATACAAGAAGCATACAGAACTCCAAATAGACTGGACCAGAAAAGAAATTCCTCCCGACACATAATAATCAGAACAACAAATGCACTAAATAAAGATAGAATATTAAAAGCAGTAAGGGAGAAAGGTCAAGTAACATATAAAGGAAGGCCTATCAGAATTACACCAGACTTTTCACCAGAGACTATGAAAGCCAGAAGAGCCTGGACAGATGTTATACAGACACTAAGAGAACACAAATGCCAGCCCAGGCTACTATACCCGGCCAAACTCTCAATTACCATAGATGGAGAAACCAAAGTATTCCACGACAAAACCAAGTTCACACAATATCTTTCCACGAATCCAGCCCTTCAAAGGATAATAACAGAAAAGAAGCAATACAAGGACGGAAATCACGCCCTAGAACAACCAAGAAAGTAATCATTCAATAAACCAAAAAGAAGACAGCCACAAGAACAGAATGCCAACTCTAACAACAAAAATAAAAGGGAGCAACAATTACTTTTCCTTAATATCTCTTAATATCAATGGACTCAATTCCCCAATAAAAAGACATAGACTAACAGACTGGCTACACAAACAGGACCCAACATTCTGCTGCTTACAGGAAACCCATCTCAGGGAAAAAGACAGACACTACCTCAGAGTGAAAGGCTGGAAAACAATTTTCCAAGCAAATGGACTGAAGAAACAAGCTGGAGTAGCCATTTTAATATCGGATAAAATCGACTTCCAACCCAAAGTTATCAAAAAAGACAAGGAGGGACACTTCATACTCATCAAAGGTAAAATCCTCCAAGAGGAACTCTAAATTCTGAATATCTACGCACCAAATGCAAGGGCAGCCACATTCATTAGAGACACTTTAGTAAAGCTCAAAGCATACATTGCACCTCACACAATAATAGTGGGAGACTTCAACACACCACTTTCTTCAAAGGACAGATCGTGGAAACAGAAACTAAACAGGGACACAGTGAAACTAACAGAATTTATGAAACAAATGGACCTGACAGATATCTACAGAACATTTTATCCTAAAACAAAAGGATATACCTTCTTCTCAGCACCTCACGGGACCTTCTCCAAAATTGACCATATAATTGGTCACAAAACAGGCCTCAATAGATACAAAAATATTGAAATTGTCCCATGTATCCTATCAGACCACCATGGCCTAAGACTGATCTTCAATAACAACATAAAAAATGGAAAGCCAACATTCACGTGGAAACTGAACAACACTCTTCTCAATGATACCTTGGTCAAGGAAGGAATAAAGAAAGAAATTAAAGACTTTTTAGAGTTTAATGAAAATGAAGCCACAACGTACCCAAACCTATGGGACACAATGAAAGCATTTCTAAGAGGGAAACTCATAGCGCTGAGTGCCTCCAAGAAGAAACGGGAGACAGCACATACTAGCAGCTTGACAACACATCTAAAAGCCCTAGAAAAAAAGGAAGCAAATTCACCCAAGAGGAGTAGACGGCAGGAAATAATCAAACTCAGGGGTGAAATCAACCAAGTGGAAACAAGAAGAACTATTCAAAGAATTAACCAAACGAGGAGTTGGTTCTTTGAGAAAATCAACAAGATAGATAAACCCTTAGCTAGACTCACTAAAGGGCACAGGGACAAAATCCTAATTAACAAAATCAGAAATGAAAAGGGAGACATAACAACAGATCCTGAAGAAATCCAAAACACCATCAGATCCTTCTACAAAAGGCTATACTCAACAAAACTGGAAAATCTGGACGAAATGGACAAATTTCTGGACAGATACCAGGTACCAAAGTTGAATCAGGATCAAGTTGACCATCTAAACAGTCCCATATCACCTAAAGAAATAGAAGCAGTTATTAATAGTCTCCCAACCAAAAAAAGCCCAGGACCAGATGGGTTTAGTGCAGAGTTCTATCAGACCTTCAAAGAAGATCTAATTCCAATTCTGCACAAACTATTTCACAAAATAGAAGTAGAAGGTACTCTACCCAACTCATTTTATGAAGCCACTATTACTCTGATACCTAAACCACAGAAAGATCCAACAAAGATAGAGAACTTCAGACCAATTTCTCTTATGAATATCGATGCAAAAATCCTCAATAAAATTCTCGCTAACCGAATCCAAGAACACATTAAAGCAATCATCCATCCTGACCAAGTAGGTTTTATTCCAGGGATGCAGGGATGGTTTAATATACGAAAATCCATCAATGTAATCCATTATATAAACAAACTCAAAGACAAAAACCACATGATCATCTCGTTAGATGCAGAAAAAGCATTTGACAAGATCCAGCACCCATTCATGATAAAAGTTTTGGAAAGATCAGGAATTCAAGGCCCATACCTAAACATGATAAAAGCAATCTACAGCAAACCAGTAGCCAACATCAAAGTAAATGGAGAGAAGCTGGAAGCAATCCCACTAAAATCAGGGACTAGACAAGGCTGCCCACTTTCTCCCTACCTTTTCAACATAGTACTTGAAGTATTAGCCAGAGCAATTCGACAACAAAAGGAGATCAAGGGGATACAAATTGGAAAAGAGCAAGTCAAAATATCACTTTTTGCAGATGATATGATAGTATATATAAGTGACCCTAAAAATTCTACCAGAGAACTCCTAAACCTGATAAACAGCTTCGGTGAAGTAGCTGGATATAAAATAAACTCAAACAAGTCAATGGCCTTTCTCTATACAAAGAATAAACAGGCTGAGAAAGAAATTAGGGAAACAACACCCTTCTCAATAGTCACAAATAATATAAAATATCTTGGCGTGACACTAACTAAGGAGGTGAAAGATCTGTATGATAAAAACTTCAAATCTCTGAAGAAAGAAATTAAAGAAGATCTCAGAAGATGGAAAGATCTCCCATGCTCATGGATTGGCAGGATCAACATTGTAAAAATGGCTATCTTGCCAAAAGCAATCTACAGATTCAATGCAATCCCCATCAAAATTCCAACTCAATTCTTCAACGAATTGGAAGGAGCAATTTGCAAATTTGTCTGGAATAACAAAAAACCTAGGATAGCAAAAAGTCTTCTCAAGGATAAAAGAACTTCTGGCGGAATCACCATGCCAGACCTAAAGCTTTACTACAGAGCAATTGTGATAAAAACTGCTTGGTACTGGTATAGAGACAGACAAGTAGACCAATGGAATAGAATTGAAGACCCAGAAATGAACCCACACTCCTATGGTCACTTGATCTTCGACAAGGGAGCTAAAACCATCCAGTGGAAGAAAGACAGCATTTTCAACAATTGGTGCTGGCACAACTGGTTGTTATCGTGTAGAAGAATGCGAATCGATCCATACTTATCTCCTTGTACTAAGGTCAAATCTAAGTGGATCAAGGAACTTCACATAAAACCAGAGACACTGAAACTTATAGAGGAGAAAGTGGGGAAAAGCCTTGAAGATATGGGCACAGGGGAAAAATTCCTGAACAGAACAGCAATGGCTTGTGCTGTAAGATCGAGAATTGACAAATGGGACCTAATGAAACTCCAAAGTTTCTGCAAGGCAAAAGACACCGTCAGTAAGACAAAAAGCCCACCAACAGATTGGGAAAGGATCTTTACCTATCCTAAATCAGATAGGGGACTAATATCCAACATATATAAAGAACTCAAGAAGGTGGACTTCAGAAAATCAAATAACCCCATTAAAAAATGGGGCTCAGAACTGAACAAAGAATTCTCACCTGAGGAATACCGAATGGCAGAGAAGCACTTGAAAAAATGTTCAACATCCTTAATCATCAGGGAAATGCAAATCAAAACAACCCTGAGATTCCACCTCACACCAGTCAGAATGGCTAAGATCAAAAATTCAGGTGACAGCAGATGCTGGCGAGGATGTGGAGAAAGAGGAACACTCCTCCATTGTTGGTGGGAGTGCAGGCTTGTACAACCACTCTGGAAATCAGTCTGGCGGTTCCTCAGAAAACTGGACATAGTACTACCGGAGGATCCAGCAATACCTCTCCTGGGCATATATCCAGAAGATGCCCCAACAGGTAAGAAGGACACATGCTCCACTATGTTCATAGCAGCCTTATTTATAATAGCCAGAAGCTGGAAAGAACCTAGATGCCCCTCAACAGAGGAATGGATACAGAAAATGTGGTACATCTACACAATGGAGTACTACTCAGCTATTAAAAAGAATGAATTTATGAAATTCCTAGCCAAATGGATGGACCTGGAGGGCATCATCCTGAGTGAGGTAACACATTCACAAAGAAACTCACACAATATGTATTCACTGATAAGTGGATATTAGCCCCAAACCTAGGATACCCAAGATATAAGATATAATTTGCTAAACACATGAAACTCAAGGAGAATGAAGACTGAAGTGTGGACACTATGCCCCTCCTTAGATTTGGGAACAAAACACCCATGGAAGGAGTTACAGAGACGGAGTTTGGAGCTGAGATGAAAGGATGGACCATGTAGAGACTGCCATAGCCAGGGACCCACCCCATAATCAGCATCCAAACGCTGACACCATTGCATACACTAGCAAGATTTTATTGAAAGGACGCAGATGTAGCTGTCTCTTGTGAGACTATGCCGGGGCCCAGCAAACACAGAAGTGGATGCTCACAGTCAGCTAATGGATGGATCATAGGGCTCCCAATGGAGGAGCTAGAGAAAGTAGCCAAGGAGCTAAAGGGATCTGCAACCCTATAGGTGGAACAACATTATGAGCTAACCAGTACCCCGGAGCTCTTGACTCTAGCTGCATATATATCAAAAGATGGCCTAGTCGGCCATCACTGGAAAGAGAGGCCCATTGGACTTGCAAACTTTATATGCCCCAGTACAGGGGAATACCAGGGCCAAAAAGGGGGAGTGGGTGGGCAGGGGAGTGGGGGTGGGTGGATATTGGGGACTTTTGGTATAGCATTGGAAATGTAAATGAGTTAAATACCTAATAAAAAATGGAAAAAAAAAAAAAACAAAATCAGAACTGAAAAGGGAGACATAACAACAGATCCTGAAGAAATCCAAAACACCATCAGATCCTTCTACAAAAGGCTATACTCAACAAAACTGGAAAACCTGGACGAAATGGACAAATTTCTGGACAGATACCAGGTACCAAAGTTGAATCAGGATCAAGTTGACCTTCTAAACAGTCCCATATCCCCTAAAGAAATAGAAGCAGTTATAAATAGTCTCCCAGCCAAAAAAAGCCCAGGACCAGATGGGTTTAGTGCAGAGTTCTATCAGACCTTCAAAGAAGATCTAATTCCAGTTCTGCACAAACTTTTTCACAAGATAGAAGTAGAAGGTACTCTACCCAACTCATTTTATGAAGCCACTATTACTCTGATACCTAAACCACAGAAAGATCCAACAAAGATAGAAAACTTCAGACCAATTTCTCTTATGAATATCGATGCAAAAATCCTCAATAAAACTCTCGCTAACCGAATCCAAGAACACATTAAAGCAATCATCCATCCTGACCAAGTAGGTTTTATTCCAGGGATGCAGGGATGGTTTAATATACGAAAATCCATCAATGTAATCCACTATATAAACAAACTCAAAGACAAAAACCACATGATCATCTCGTTAGATGCAGAAAAAGCATTTGACAAGATCCAACACCCATTCATGATAAAAGTTTTGGAAAGATCAGGAATTCAAGGCCCATACCTAACCATGATAAAAGCAATCTACAGCAAACCAGTAGCCAACATCAAAGTAAATAGAGAGAAGCTGGAAGCAATCCCACTAAAATCAGGGACTAGACAAGGCTGCCCACTTTCTCCCTACCTTTTCAACATAGTACTTGAAGTATTAGCCAGAGCAATTCGACAACAAAAGGAGATCAAGGGGATACAAATTGGAAAAGAGGAAGTCAAAATATCACTTTTTGCAGATGATATGATAGTATATATAAGTGACCCTAAAAATTCTACCAGAGAACTCCTAAACCTGATAAACAGCTTCGGTGAAGTAGCTGGATATAAAATAAACTCAAACAAGTCAATGGCCTTTCTCTATACAAAGAATAAACAGGCTGAGAAAGAAATTAGGGAAACAACACCCTTCTCAATAGTCACAAATAATATGAAATATCTTGGCGTGACTCTAACTAAGGAAGTGAAAGATCTGTATGATAAAAACTTCAAATCTCTGAAGAAAGAAATTAAAGAAGATCTCAGAAGATGGGAAGATCTCCCATGCTCATGGATTGGCAGGATCAACATTGTAAAAATGGCTATCTTGCCAAAAGCAATCTACAGATTCAATGCAATCCCCATCAAAATTCCAACTCAATTCTTCAACGAATTAGAAGGAACAATTTGCAAATTCATCTGTAATAACAAAAAACCTAGGATAGCAAAAAGTCTTCTCAAGGATAAAAGAACCTCTGGTGGAATCACCATGCCTGACCTAAAGCTTTACTACAGAGCAATTTTGATAAAAACTGCATGGTACTGGTATAGAGACAGACAAGTAGACCAATGGAATAGAATTGAAGACCCAGAAATGAACCCACACTCCTATGGTCACTTGATCTTCGACAAGGGAGCTTAAACCATCCAGTGGAAGAAAGACAGCATTTTCAACAATTGGTGCTGGCACAACTGGTTTTTATCGTGTAGAAGAATGCGAATCGATCCATACTTATCTCCTTGTACTAAGGTCAAATCTAAGTGGATCAAGGAACTTCACATAAAACCAGAGACACTGAAACTTATAGAGGAGAAAGTGGGGAAAAGCCTTGAAGATATGGGCACAGGGAAAAATTCCTGAACAGAACAGCAATGGCTTGTGCTGTAAGATCGAGAATTGACAAATGGGACCTAATGAAACTCCAAAGTTTCTGCAAGGCAAAAGACACCGTCAGTAAGACAAAAAGCCCACCAACAGATTGGGAAAGGATCTTTACCTATCCTAAATCAGATAGGGGACTAATATCCAACATATATAAAGAACTCAAGAAGGTGGACTTCAGAAAATCAAATAACCCCATTAAAAAATGGGGCTCAGAACTGAACAAAGAATTCTCACCTGAGGAATACCGAATGGCAGAGAAGCACCTGAAAAAATGTTCAACATCCTTAATCATCAGGGAAATGCAAATCAAAACAACCCTGAGATTCCACCTCACACCAGTCAGAATGGCTAAGATCAAAAATTCAGGTGACAGTAGATGCTGGCGTGGATGTGGAGAAAGAGGAACACTCCTCCATTGTTGGTGGGATTGCAGGCTTGTACAACCACTCTGGAAATCAGTCTGGCGGTTCCTCAGAAAATTGGACATAGTACTACCGGAGGATCCAGCAATACCTCTCCTGGGCATATATCCAGAAGATGCCCCAACTGGTAAGAAGGACACATGCTCCACTATGTTCATAGCAGCCTTATTTATAATAGCCAGAAGCTGGAAAGAACCCAGATGCCCCTCAACAGAGGAATGGATACAGAAAATGTGGTACATCTACACAATGGAGTACTACTCAGCTATTAAAAAGAATGAATTTATGAAATTCCTAGCCAAATGGATGGACCTGGAGGGCATCATCCTGAGTGAGGTAACACATTCACAAAGGAACTCACACAATATGTACTCACTGATAAGTGGATATTAGCCCCAAACCTAGGATACCCAAGATATAAGATACAATTTGCTAAACACATGAAACTCAAGGAGAATGAAGACTGAAGTGTGGACACTATGCCTCTCCTTATAATTGGGAACAAAACACCCATGGAAGGAGTTACAGAGACAAAGTTTGGAGCTGAGATGAAAGGATGGACCATGTAGAGACTGCCATATCCAGGGATCCACCCCATAATCAGCATCCAAACGCTGACACCATTGCATACACTAGCAAGATTTTACTGAAAGGACCCTGATGTAGCTGTCTCTTGTGAGACTATGCCGGGGCCTAGCAAACACAGAAGTGGATGCTCACAGTCAGCTAATGGATGGATCACAGGGCTCCCAATGGAGGAGCTAGAGAAAGTACCCAAGGAGCTAAAGAGATCTGCAACCCTATAGGTGGAACAACATTATGAACTAACCAGTACCCCGGAGCTCTTGACTCTAGCTGCATATGTATCAAAAGATGGCCTAGTCTGCCATCACTGCAAAGAGAGGCCCATTGGACTTGCAATCTTTATATGCCCCAGTACAGGGTAACGCCAGGGCCAAAAAGGGGGAGTGGGTGGGTAGGGGAGTTGGGGTGGGTGGGTATGGGGGACTTTTGGTATAGCATTGTAAATGTAAATGAGCTAAATACTTAATAAAAAATGGAAAAAAAAAGAAATGTTTTTGCATGTGTAAGTTCATGCACAGCAATTTCAAGCCTTAGCTATCTAGGCTCTAAGCATTGTTGATACATCCAGTATGATATTTAGGGAGAAAAGAAAGGTTTTTGGTTATCTTTTGGAAGAGAGAAATCTATTGGTAGTTGAGATTGTTCTCATTCCTTTCTATAATGCCAAGTAACATGTGGAGACTGTGGGAAATGCAGGGTAACATAGATACTTGAACACAATTAGGAAGATGAATGTGGATTGTAGAGCAATACAGGTTAAAACTCAAGATCCGAGATCAAGAAACCAGCTGGGGAAAAATCTTTGCTTTATGGGGTTGACAAGAAATATCAGCATAACTAATACAGCATGCTAGAGAAAGTGCAGGCTGCACCAAGGCCCGTTCATGTCCACAGTGCTTATATTCTCACAGCATAAAGAATAACCACCATCCTTAGCACATGTGAGGCATTGGTAATCATGGCAGCCACTTCTTTAATGAGGCTATTATAAATTATTTCGTAGTTTTAGCTTGATTTATATTTAGTTAACATGTTTCTGTGGTAAACTATAGTTTACATGCTTCAAGGAAATGAGAGACAGTTCCTATAAGCCTTCTCAAGATAACAAAAATTTCCTAGGCACATAATAGGGCATTATAAAGGACACTATAAGGTGTGTTTTCTATACTAAAATATCTCATATGCGAATAATTATATGACTATAAAATAAATCCAGAAAATTTTTATTCTTTAGGATAATAATATCCAGCATAATAGAGGCAAGATGGCCACAGCAGAATGTACTTCTGTTTCTTACTCTATTGGTAAGCATATCAAAAAAGGTAAACTAGGTGATATCACAGAATACACTGTGTTATTAATTTTTAAAGCCATTTAATTTATGAGAAGGTCATGGAAAGCCAGTTAAATAAATTAAAGATCGTGGGTATAAGTCAAATAATCAAATATTATTATTTTTAATCCAACTATTCTTTTATGTCTGTAAATATAATTTTATTTAAAAATATTTAACATATCACAGCACAGAAAAGACTTCCTCTCTGAGACATTGTATTGAAAAGCTATAGGCCTTAAAAGAAATCCTGAAAAATTTGAAACAGATAATATTTTCTTTTCTTTTTAATGTTTCATATGGGTACTATAATACCACTACAGGAATGTCTCTTCTTTAGACACATAAATAACAATAATACTTCTATAATAACCACCTTGAGATGAGTTTTTAATTGCTTTGATAGTAGCAATTCCAAAAATATGCTAGCTCTATTTACTTTGAATTTTATTCAGCATATGGGCATAGGAAAGCGTTAGCATTTTCCAATTCTGAGGATGAATGTGTTTAAATGTTAAAATAACTCTGAACAGTTTCATGTTTTTCGTCATGAAGTTTGAGAAGAAATGTAAATACAGAAACTTGTGTCTGCCACTGTTGTTCTTTCTACAAATTTGATCAAGCTAGCAAAGACATGACTACAGTAGATGAATAATTTTGGCTTCCTACGACTACAACCTCAGTTAAACTCATGATGCAAAAGTATTTCTACCATCTCTTCAAAACATTCACACAATGTAGATATGTTTGCCTAAACTTTGCTCATCGGTTTTAAATATCCACTTAATGGAAGGTGAAGACAGTTATATCTGGTAGTGGAATATTAGAAACAAAAAAAACCCTTTTGGTACTGGGTCTCAGTTTATAGAGTCACTTTCTAAGAAAGACAGATGTCATTTGTTTTACAATTAAATTTAGTTTGTAGTGAGACTACTCTGCTGAGGTGCAGAAAACCAATCAAGTAATCGGGGATTTCTTTCCTGTTCTCCCATATACTTCTTTCCCCTCTACGATTTAGCAGTCAGTCTGTCAGGAAGAATAGTCTGGGTTCTTACTTTTCCTGACAATAGAATGTATCCAAGTCATGCCTCAAATGTACTGAACTGCCTCTCTTAGGGACTTGGATTTGCTCTCTTGCTTCAGTA
This sequence comes from Mus musculus, assembly GCF_000001635.26. Classification (NCBI taxonomy): domain Eukaryota; kingdom Metazoa; phylum Chordata; class Mammalia; order Rodentia; family Muridae; genus Mus; species Mus musculus. The sequence goes on along the minus strand of NC_000082.6, from coordinate 42,840,290 downwards.
TTATACCCCCTTGATGAGTGAGTTTAATGTTTGACATCTTCTTAATTCACTTATGTATGCTAGAACTACTCTACCATTCTTTATCATGTTGGGGACATATTTTGAAAGGGCATCAAGTCAATCTCTTTGTGGACTATGTGACCCTTCCAACTTAATGCTCCATTTGCATTCCCATCCTCAGGCTGAGCTCTACAAATGTCTTCAACAATGAGCTAATGCCTGATAGCTTGGAGTTCAGCTGTTTTAAGTTGAGTCCCCCAAGAACCCCAAAAAGGCCATTTCTTTTAGGGTCTAAAGTTTATACTGGATCTTGAAAAAGTTAGATTTTATGAGAAAGTATTTTAAAAAGTGACTCTAGGGGTCAGAAATCACAGGAGCCAAGAAGGAGAGGCGGTGCAATGAGACACGGGCATGGCTTTTGATTCAAGAACAATGAGGAGACTGGCTTGATTATTTTGTTTTGTTTTGTTTTGTTTTGTTTTGTTTTGTTTTGTTTTGCTTTGTTTTGTTTTGAGATAGGGTTTCTCTGTGTATTCCTGGCTGTCCTGGAACTCACTCTGTGGACCAGGCGGGCTTCAAACTCAGAAATCTGCCTGTCTCTGCCTCCCAAGTATAGTGTTAGCTTCTACTGGGGAATAATGGAATGTAAGGTCTAACACATTGGATGAGACACTTTTGGTTGAATTTTCCTAGGTCAGGGCTGTTTTGTCCTTGTACCATAATGCATTTTCCTCAGATTTTTGACCAAAAACAATTTGTGGGAAGTACAAAGCAGAGAGAACCAGTTCTAAAATTTATTGTTATGGACACCAATGTTGATTTTAGTGTAGTCAATGATGTTTCATTCCCATCATTCCTCTATCATAAATTTTAATGAAGAAAGATGGATTTTCATTTCTCTGATGAACTTGTGAGTCTGTGAGATAATCTTCCCTAGACATCAGGGAGAAAAATTCTGTAAGGGGAGAGCTATAGACTTGTCCATAAATAAACTCCAATCCAAACCAAGACAGGTGAAGAAGAACCAGTCACCAAAAACAGTTCAAAGCCAAATGGAGCAGATGTTCATAATGCTTCTATCTCCACCATGATCTTTTGGAGAATTTTCCTGAGGCAAGGACTATGAAAGTGACAGCCACACATCTGTGGTTTCTTACAGATGTGAATTCAACCTTTATACTGTTTTGTCTCAGCCCAGCACTCATGTCTTGACTCAAGCCATGCTGTACGCAGGGAAAGAAGAGGTTAGAGACCTCTGTGCCTTAACCATTCTCAAATGTAGCTTTAGCCTGGGAATGGCTACTGCTCTCCACCTTTGTAGATGTGCACATGCGTATTCTGCCACATACCAAACCTCCTCAAATAATGCTATGCTTGCCATTGTAATGGCAATATCTTGAACGTGCATGTGTGTGTGTGTGTGTGTGTGTGTGTGTGTGTGTGTGTGTAAGGGATTGAAGGGAATAAGAGAGAGTGAATGAGTATTGTGATCTGAGTATTTTGTGTCCTACTGATATTCATAGGTTGAAACCTAATTCTTTATGCAATGGTATTATAGATTGAATTTTAAATAAGTCTCCATGGTATGGAATTAGTCATGGTTCTAGGAAACAGACTGATAGGATGAATGTGTGTGTGTGTGTGTGTGTGTGTGTGTGTGTGTACAGTATATATAAAAAAATTATTAAATCATTGTACTCTGAAACATGACAACAGTTGTCTCACACTCGAGTGGCTGAGAACCAGTTGTTGCTTCCGGTCTCAAGGCTGGGTGCCTCAGCCATCAGACTTAACATTGTGGAATAGCTGTCTCACACCAGAACAGCCATGAACCCTGTAGTTGCCCAGTCCCTGAGGATGTGTGACTCAGCAGTTCAAATCTGGCCCTGAGAACCTGTAGGGTTTCTAGAAGCTTTTGTTCTTCAGTCCACAGTGGAACCCTGGAGATGCTGTTTCTGGTATCAACGGAGAAATCAGCTACAACAACGGAGGAAATCAACTCAAAGGCAAGAGGAAAGACCATGAGTACATCCTCCATCTGCCTTGCCCTGTAGTCTGGGCTGCTTCTAGAAGGTGCACTACACATTTGGGGTGTGCCTTTTCACATCAGTTAAGGTAGTCAGGATAGTCCCTCAATTGAGGCTCTCTATTGAAATAATTAGGTCTTGTAGCAAGTTGATGTTAAAATCAATTGTCACAGGCCTCATGAATGGTATTTGAAACTTTATAAAAAGGGATCCTGGCCATCATTGAAAAACCAACACGCAGCCTCCCCACCTCTAAGTCCACAACGTAACCGTGGCTTGATTTTAAACTTCAGCTTCCAGAACTGTGAGGAACTTCTGCTGTTTGTAAGCTATCCAGTTTATGACACTTTGCTTTAGTAGCTCTAATGGACAAGCAGTGGAAGAGGGTATGAGGGTGGGACACAAAGAGGGAATAATTGAGAAAATTAAGCCAGCCACAAGTGTGTGTAACAAAGAAAAGTAATGAAAATGGCTAGTACTAGACAGGATGTAGTGTAGCTGTTCCCCGATGCACTGAGGATAAGATTATAATCAAGACACCTTGAATATGCAATGTGAACCTTAAACATATCAGTACTGACGTTTCTGTGGGTTTTGAAAGAAATCTCACATAAAGACAAATTTATGCACCAAAATGTTCATTGAAAGATTATTTCTAATAAACACCGAGACAGAAATATCCAAGAATTATGGATGGGGTACGAACAGTTGCTAAAATATACCTATATGTAATGGAAATTACGTATCTATTAAATGTGATGTTTACAAATAGTATTTAATTACAAGAGTAGCAATTCTGATCACTATACTTAAGAAACTGTATTTTAAAGTTAAATGTGAAATATGATTTTAGCTATGTAAAAAACATGCATTAAAATATAGGGATTTTGTCAGGATGAAAGCAGTGGTGGGTGATTCTTTTCTCACCTTCTCATACTAATGTCAACACATTTTCAGCCTGTGAGCCTCTTCAAGAGGTATTTTCTATAGCATCATTCTTAATGAAAAAAAAAATACTACTCTAATAGATGGTGATAATTGAACCGTGTATGTCACAATATAAAGTCTTACTTCCCATTGACCCAATCTATTACTTCACAAATTGTCTCTTTAGAAAATATTGCAAGTTCATGTTATGATATCTGTTCTACCTGTTTAAAGACTATTTTAGAAATAAACCAACAGAGGCCAGGAGAGATGACTCAGTCATTCCAAGAACTTGCTGCTCTTCCAGAGGTCCTGGCTTCCATTCTCAGTACCCACATCAGGTAGTTCAAAACCACCTGTAACTCCACTTTCAGAGAGTCCAATGCTCCCTTCTGAATACCAATACTTATGTGGCACATATCCACAGACTCAGACACTCACACAAGCATACACACACGCATGAGCACACACACACACACACACTATACACACAAAGATAATAAACAAACAAATAGCTGCAGAAATGATGATATGGCCTAGAGTATGGTTTCCAGGGTAAAATCTGTACCTGGAACCAACAACATCAGCACCACTTAGAAACTTACTAGTGATACATATCTTCAAGTCCTTTCAGAGACCTGCCTAATCACATGCTCTGGAGAACTGACTGCACTATCTGAAATTTAAAATATCCTGTTGATTCAGATTCACAAGCAAGTTCAGGACGTTCTGGCCAAGAGCAGGGGTAAGATAAATACCAGAGTCCAAAGACTAAACCTGCCCACATATTATCTGTGTGTTTTTGAACCATCATAGTAATAGATAGTTTTGATAAACACAGTAAGTCTCATAGAATGTAAACATTTACTAATTGACTACATAAAATATTTGCAAACCCTTATTCTATAGAATGGAGGATCCTTTAGGTTATGTGTTTCCTTACCATTGGAGATACAAAGAATATCTTGAGAATTTACACTTTGACCAGTGCAATTTGATGAAGTGTCTGTGAAATTGAAGTTCAATTAAATATATTAGTGGGAGTTTCACTAATGATGAAATTTTGTAGGGAATATATGTTGACTATTCTTATGTACTCATCGTATTTCAGAAACAAACATTAAATAAAACTATTCTTATAAATGAAAATGGATCACAGAGAGTTCGTTTATCTTGCACTGAGACAAAATAAATCTAAAGGGTTCCACCTGCTGGCAGAAATAAAAAATTACTCTAACATAAAATCTACATTTAAAAGATTGTCTGGTTTAACAGAAATGATAATTTTGGAACTTTAAATAATAAAAAAGACAAGTATGCGGTCCATTTGTTTTTTAAAAAACAGCAATTTTAAAGAAAGAATAATCCGGCATTAACTAGGGAAGCAGATAACCCGGCCTGATCAGAGGCACAAGTCCCTTCCGGTCCACTCCAGCACCGGGATGCCTTGCCTGCGGAGTCTCCGGACACCCGCAAGGACGCACACAGGATCCCCCTCGGGATCCTAAGACCTCTGGTGAGTGGAACACAGCGTCTGCTCCAATCCAATCGCGGGACCTGAGACTGCATTAACTAGGGAAGCAGCTAACCCAGCCTGATCAGGGGCACAAATCCCTTCCGGTCCTCCCCAGCACTGGGGTGCCTTGCCTACAGAGTCTCTGGACACCCGCAAGGACCCACCAGGATCCCCCTCCGAATCCTAAGACCTCTGGTGAGTGGAACACAGCATCTGCTCCAATCCAATCGCACAGGACCTCAAACTGCATTAACTAGGGAAACAGATAACCAGGCCTGATCAGGGGCATAAGTCCCTTCTGGTCCACTCCAGCACCGGGGTTCCTTGCGCGCAGAGTTTCCGGACATCCCCAAGGTCCTCACAGGTCCCTCCACGGAATCTTAAGACCTCTGGTGAGTGGAACACAACCTCTTCCAGGAGGGAGGTTGGAACACCAGATATCTGGGTATCTTCCCTGCAAGAAGAGAGCTTGCCTGCAGAGAATACTCTGACCACTGAAGCTAAGGAGAGAGCTAATCTCCCAGGTCTGCTGATAGAGGCTAACAGAGTCACCTGAGGAACAAGCTCTAACCAGAGACAACTATAACAACTACCTTCAGAGATTACCAGATGGCGAAAGGCAAACGTCAGAATCCTAACAGAAATCAAGACCACTCACCATCATCAGAATGCAGCACTCCCGCCCCACCTAGTCCTGGGCACCCCAACACACCTGAAAAGCAAGACCCGGATTTAAAAGCATATCTCATGATGATGGTAGAGGACATCAAGAAAGATTTTAATAACTCACTTAAAGAAATACAGCAGAACAGAGCTAAACAGTTAGAAGACCTTAAAGAGGAAACACAAAAACTCCTTAAATAATTGCAGGAAAACACGAACAAACAGGTGATGGAATTGAATAAAACCATCCAAGACATAAAAAGGGAAGTAGACACAATAAAGAAAACCCAAAGTGAGGCAACGCTGGGGATAGAAATCCTAGGGAAGAAATCTGGAACCATAGATGCAAGCATCAGCAACAGAATACAAGAGATGGAAGAGAGAATCTCAGGTGCAGAAGATTCCATAGAGAACATCGGCACAACAATCAAAGAAAATACAAAACACAAAAAGATCCTAAATCAAAACATCCAGGAAATCAAGGGCACGATGAGAAGACCAAACCTACAGATAATAGGAGTGGATGAGAATGAAGATTTTCAAATTAAAGGGCCAGCAAATATCTTCAACAAAATTATAGAAGAAAACTTCCCGAACCTAAAGAATGACGTGCCCATGAACATACAAGAAGCCTACAGAACTCCAAATAGACTGGACCAGAAAAGAAATTCCTCCAGACACATAATAATCAGAACAACAAATGCACTAAACAAAGATAGAATATTAAAAGCAGTAAGGGAGAAAGGTCAAGTAACATATAAAGGAAGGCCTATCAGAATTACACCAGACTTTTCACCAGAGACTATGAAAGCCAGAAGAGCCTGGACAGATGTTATACAGACACTAAGAGAACACAAATTCCAGCCCAGGCTACTATACCCGGCCAAACTCTCAATTACCATAGATGGAGAAACTAAAGTATTCCACGACAAAACCAAATTCACACATTATCTTTCCATGAATCCAGCCCTTCAAAGGATAATAACAGAAAAAAACCAATACAAGGACAGAAATCACGCCCTAGAAAAAGCAAGAAAGTAATCCCTCAACAAATCAAAAAGAAGACAGACACAAGAACAGAATGCCAACTCTAACAACAAAAATAAAAGGAAACAACAATCACTTTAACTTAATATCTCTTAATATCAATGGACTCAAATCCCCAATAAAAAGACATAGACTAACAGACTGGCTACACAAACAGGACCCAACATTCTGCTGCTTACAGGAAACCCATCTCAGGGAAAAAGACAGACACTACCTCAGAGTGAAAGGCTGGAAAACAATTTTCCAAGCAAATCGTCTGAAGAAACAAACTGGAGGAGCCATTCTAATATCGAATAAAATCAAATTCCAACCCAAAGTTATCAAAAAGGACAAGGAGGGACACTTCATACTCATCAAAGGTAAAATCCTCCAAGAGGAACTCTAAATTCTGAATATCTATGCTCCAAATGCAAGGGCAGCCACATTCATTAAAGACACTTTCGTAAAGCTCAAAGCACACATTGCACCTCACACAATAATAGTGGGAGACTTCAACACACCACTTTCATCAATGGACAGATCGTGGAAACAAACTAAACAAGGACACAGTGAAACCAACAGAACTTATGAAACAAATGGACTTAACAGATATCTACAGAACATTTTATCCTAAAAAAATGGATATACCTTCTTCTCAGCACCTCATGATACCTTCTCCAAAATTGACCATATAATTGGTCACAAAACAGGCCTCAACATATACAAAAATATTGAAATTGCCCCATGCATCCTATCAGATCATCATGGACTAAGGCTGATCTTCAATAACAACATAAATATGTGAAGCCAACATTCATGTGGAAACTGAACAACACTCTTCTCAATGATACCTTGGTCAAGGAAGGAATAAAAAAGGAAATTAAAGACTTTTTAGAGTTTAATGAAAATGAAGCCACAACATACCCAAACCTATGGGACACAATGAAAGCATTTCTAAGAAGGGAACTCATAGCTCTGAGTGCCTCCAAGAAGAAACTGGAGAGAACACACACTAGCAGTTTGACAACACATCTAAAAGCTCTAGAAAAAAAGGAAGAAAATTCACCTAAGAGGAGTAGACAGCAGGAAATTATCAAACTCAGGGGTGAAATCAACCAAGTGGAAACAAGAAGAACTATTCAAAGAATTAACCAAACGAGGAGTTGGTTCTTTGAGAAAATCAACAAGATAGATAAACCCTTAGCTAGACTCACTAGAGGGCACAGGGACAGAATCCTAATTAACAAAAAGAGAAATGAAAAGGGAGACATAACAACAGATCCTGAAGAAATCCAAAACACCATCAGATCCTTCTACAAAAGGCTATACTCAACAAAACTGGAAAACCTGGACGAAATGGACAAATTTCTAGACAGATACCAGGTACCAAAGTTAAATCACGATCAAGTTAATGATCTAAACAGTCCCATATTCCCTAAAGAAATAGAAGCAGTCATTAATAGTCTCCCAGCCAAAAAAAGCCCAGGACCATATGGCTTTAGTGCAGATTTCTACCAGACCTTCAAAGAAGATCTAATTCCAGTCCTGCACAAACTATTCCACAAAATAGAAGTAGAAGGTACTCTACCCAACTCATTTTATGAAGCCACAATTACTCTGATACCTAAACGACAGAAAGACCAAACAAAGATAGAGAACTTCAGACCAATTTCCCTTATGAATATCGATGCAAAAATACTCAATAAAATTCTCGCTAACCGAATCCAAGAACACATTAAAGCAATCATCCATCCTGACCAAGTAGGTTTTATTCCAAGGATGCAGGGATGGTTTAATATATGGAAATCCATCAATGTAATTCATTATATAAACAAACTCAAAGACAAAAACCACATGATGATCTCATTAGATGCGGAGAAAGCATTTGACAAGATCCAACACCCATTCATGATAAAAGTCTTAGAAAGATCAGGAATTCAATGTCCATACCTAACCATGATAAAAACAATCTACAGCAAACAAGTAGCCAACATCAAGGTAAATGGTGAGAAGCTGGAAGCAATCCCACTAAAATCAGGGACTAGACAAGGCTGCCCACTTTCTCCCTACCTCTTCAGCATAGTACTTGAAGTCCTAGCCAGAGCAATTCGACAACAAAAGGAGATCAAGGGGATACAAATTGGAAAAGATGAAGTCAAAATATCACTTTTTGCAGATGATATGATAGTATATATAAGTGACCCTAAAAATTCCACCAGAGAACTCCTAAGCCTGATAAACAGCTTCAATGAAGTAGCTGGATACAAAATTAACTCACACAAGTCAATGGCCTTTCTGTACACAAAGGATAAACAGGCTGAGAAAGAAATTAGGGCAACAATACCCTTCTCAATAGTCACAAATAATATAAAATACCTTGGCGTGACTCTAACTAAGAAAGTGAAAGATCTGTATGATAAGAACTTCAAGTCTCTGAAGAAAGAAATTAAAGAAGATCTCAGAAGATGGAAAGATCTCCCATGTTCATGGATTGGCAGGATCAACATTGTAAAAATGGTTATCTTGCCAAAAGCAATCTACAGATTCAATGCAATCCACATCAAAATTCCAACTCAATTCTTCAACGAATTAGAAGGAGCAATGTGCAAATTCATCTGGAATAACAAAAAACCTAGATTAGCAAAAACTCTTCTCAAGGATAAAACAACCTCCGGTGTAATCACCATGCCTGACCTAAAGCTTTACTACAGAGCAATTGTGATAAAAACTGCATGGTACTGGTATAGCAACAGACAAGTAGACCAATGGAATAGAATTGAAGACCCAGAGATGAACCCACACACCTATGGTCACTTGATCTTCAACAAGGGAGCTAAAACCATCCAGTGGAAGAAAGACAGCATTTTCAACAAATGGTGCTGGCACAACTGGTGGTTATCATGTAGAAGAATGTGAATTGATCCATTCCTATCTCCTTGTACTAAGGTCAAATCTAAGTGGATCAAGGAGCTCCACATAAAACCAAAGACACTGAAACTTATAGAGGAGAAAGTGGGGAAAAGCCTCGAAGATATGGGCACAGAGGAAAAATTCCTGAATAGAACAGCAATGGCTTGTGCTGTAAGATTTAGAATTGACAAATGGGACCTCATGAAACTCCAAAGCTTCTGCAAGGCAAAAGACACCGTCAATAAGACAAAAAGGCCACCAACAGATTGGGAAAGGATCTTTACCTATCCTAAATCAGATAGGGGACTAATATCTAATATATATAAAGAACTCAAGAAGGTGGACTCCAGAAAATCAAACAACCCCATTAAAAATGGGGCTCAGAGCTAAACAAAGAATTCTCACCTGAGGAATACCGAATGGCTGAGAAAGCACCTGAAAAAATGCTCAGCATCCTTAATCATCAGAGAAATGCAAATCAAAACAACCCTGAGATTCCATCTCACACCAGTCAGAATGGCTAAGATCATCAAAAATTCAGGTGACAGCAGATGCTGGCGAGGATGTGGAGCAAGAGGAAAACTCCTTCATTGTTGGTGGGATTGCAAGCTTGTACAACCACTCTGGAAATCAGTCTGGTGGTTCCTCAGAATATTGGACATAGTACTACCGGAGGATCCCGCAATACCTCTCCTGGGCACATATCCAAAAGATGTCCCAACCGGTAAGAAGTACACATGCTCCACTATGTTCATAGCAGCCTTATTTATAATAGTCAGGAGCTGGAAAGAACCCAGATGCCCCTCAACAGAGGAATGGATACAAAAAAATGTGGTACATTTACACAATGGAGTACTACTAAGCTATTAAAAAGAATGAATTTATGAAATTCCTAGGCCAATGGTTGGACCTGGAGGGCATCATCTTGAGTGAGGTAACACAATCACAAAAGAACTCAAATGATATGTACTCACTGATAAGTGGATAATGGCCCAGAATCTTAGTATACCTGAGCTATAAGAGACAATTTGTAAAACATATGACACTGAAGAAGAATGAAGACCAAAGTGTGGACACTTTGCCCCTTCTTAGAATTGGAAAAAATCACCCATGGAAGGAATTACAGAGACAAAGTTTGGAGCTGAGACAAAAGGATGGACCATCTAGAAACTGCCATATCCACGGATCCATCCCATAATTAGCCTCCAAACGATGACACCTTTGCATACACTAGCAAACTTTTGCTGAAAGGACCCTGATATATCTGTCTCTTGTGAGACTATGCCGGGGCCTAGCAAACACAGAAGTGGATGCTCACAGTCAGCTATTGGATGGATCACAGGGCCCCCAATGGAGGAGCTAGAGAAAGTAACCAAGGAGCTAAAGAGATCTGCAACCCTGTAGGTGCAGCAACATTCTGAACTAACCAGTACCCCGGAGCTCTTGACTCTAGCTGCATATGTATCAAAAGATGGCCTAGTCGGCCATCACTGGAAAGAGAGGCTCATTGGACAAGCAAACTTTATATGCCCCAGTACAGGGGAACTCCAGGGCCAAAAAGTAGGAATGGGCTGGTAGGGGAGTGTGGGGGAGGGTATGGGGGACTTTTGGGATAGCATTGGAAATGTAATTGAGGAAAATACATATTAAAAATATATATAAAATAAAATTAAAAAAAAATAAAGAATAATCCATTTCATGGAATATGGAAACAAAATCATAGGTGTAGTTCATACAAAACAAACATTGATTTGTTAGACTAAAGTTTATGAACATATTGGCTACATATTTCCTAAGAACCAAGATAATTCATCACTAATTAAGATATTTTGAAACTATATATAAATAATTCTGTCATACAATTCAGATTGTATGGCATGATAAGTTCTTAAACTTTTGTGTCTTAAATTTAAAACGCCATAAAATTATGTTATGAAATTATAAGAAACACATTTAATGGTAATTTTACTTTTTAAATAGGAAGAATAGAGTCTTTCCTGAAGAATTTTAATTCAGTATATAAAGGTGCATTTTATTTCTTGGAAATAAAAATAATCCTAAATGGTATGTAAGTGGTCATCTGCACACAGAGAAGCAAGATTGGCAAACCAGATACAAATGTAATCCTTTTTCAAAATTAGTGAAGTATAATTTTTGTACCTTAAATATATCCATTCAAAGTAGACCATTCAATGACCTTTATTAAGCTTAGAGAATTGTGCAATTAATGGCTATAGCCCATTTTAGAATATATGAACCATCTCCTGTTCCCACTTGCAGTGTTTTAATCAGTATGTCCAGCCATAGAAAATAATTAGTATTCAGTTTAAAACTGTACCTTTATGGATATTCAACAGGAATAAAAATACAGAATATATAGCCTTTAAGGTATGATGCCTCTACATAGCCTATACTTTGACTTTATCCTAATTGTAGCATGTAGTAGTAGTTTTCTCCCTGGTTGCTAAGCAATTTTCCTTTTGTAGATAGATCATATTTTTATTTAAATTTACTTTTAATGAATAAATAGCATTTACACACGCACACACACACATATATGGGGCAAGTCGATGTTTTGGTACATGTTTCCATTGTGAAATGATCAAATCAGGAAATTTAACATACCTATCATCTGAAACATTATAATTTTTGTGATAAAGATATTTAGTATCCTCTTTTATAGCTATTTTGAAATTTACAGTGCATTGCTAATTATAGACCTCTTCATAGCAGTACAACACCAGACTTATTCACTTCTAAAATTTAGTTGTATTCACTTTATCTTACATGTCAATGTTTTGCACCATGTATGTTCTTGGTACCTACAGAGGTAAAAAGAGGGTATTAGATTCCCTAGAAATAGAGTTCTTGATGTTTGTAAACTACAGTGTAGGTTCCAGAAATAAAACCTGAGTCCTCTGCAAGATGCCCTCAACTGCTAAGCTATGTCTCCACCCCCCAACTTATTCTTTATACACTTGGATAATACTTCATTCTCCCTGCTCCTCTAACTCCTTTTGGTAACGACTATTTTGCTATCTATAAGTTTGGACACTTTTATCTACCACAGATGAGAACAAATGTCACATGTTTTTTGTGTGTGTGCTGGGCTTCTTTGACTTAACATAGTAATCTTCAGATTCACTCACTTCATATTGGCAAATGATGACATTTCTTTTTCTCAGGCTGAACACTATTCCACTCTGTGCTAAGTCCCACATTTTAACATCCGTTTATCTATTAATGGACGCTTAGTCTATTTCTATGTTTTGACATTGTGAATCATTCTGCAAGGAGCATGTAAATGCAGACATCTTCCCGCATACCGATTTACTGATTTTAGTTCTTTTCATATACAGGCAGTAATGAGATTGCTAGATCATAACATGAAAATTCTTAGTTTTTAGAGGATGTTCTATGTTTTCAGAAATTACTGCACCGATAGATAATACCACTAACAATGTATGAAGATGCTATCTTTTAACATGCCATTGTTAACATTATGATGAAAACCTTTTTGATACACAGCCTAACAGATATGAGTTGATGTTACATTGTGGTTTTAATTTATATCTTATTGATAAGTATTGAATGTGTGTTGGCCACTATATTTTTTAATGGGGCTATTTCTTTTCTTGTTACTAGTTAGATTCTTGTGTTCTTGTTCTATGTAGGATTTGCACATCTTTTCTCTAACCCATGGTGTGATAGTTTAGATGAGAACAGTCCCCACTGGCTTATATATTTGAATGCTTTGTTGCCAATTGGTGGAACTGTTGGGAAAGATTGGGAGGTGTGACCTTGTTGGAAAAAGTGTGTTACAGGGGTCGGGCTTTAAAGTTTCAAAAACTTGTGCCATCCCCAGTTTGTCTTTCTCTGCCTCCTACCTATGGATCAAGATATGAGCTCTCAACTGTTCCTGCCAAGGTGCAGTTGCTCCCTCATCATGGACTCAAACCCTCTAAAATTGTAAGCCCAACTAAATGCTTCATTTTAATAAATTGCTTTAATCATGGCGGTTTGTCCCAACAATAGAAAAGTAATTAAGACAAATTGGTTGTCTCTTGACTCAAGGCTTTTTCCTTGCTGTGCAGAGATTGTTAATTGGTGTAATGCTGTTTACTTATTTTTATTTTCTTCACTATGATTTAGGAGTTATGATCAAGTAACCCTTTCTTTTACCAATGTCATAGATTTTTTTTTGTCTTTTGTTCTTTTAAAAATATGTTTTAATAGTTTCAAATGCTTCATTTAAGTCTTTAATCTATCTGAGGTTGATGCTTCTTTAAAAAAAGATAAAGACATATATATATATATATATATATATATATATATATATATATATATATATATTTGTATAAGTTTGTTTTTCAAATTGGGTCCCTACCTAGTCTCAAACTTTAGGCTTCCAACCTCCTGCTTCAGCTTTCCAGTAGTTGTGGAGACAGATGAACATCTCTGTGCCTTGATTACTATGACCTTATAAAATATTTTGAATTCTTCTGCTGTAATACTTCCAGCTTTACTATTTTTGCTCAAGATTGGTTTTGATACTGTACCTAAAATTTTAGCATAATAAAGTTTGGAAAATGTACTTAATTACTTTGATATTTGTAAGTGTGTTAAGTCATGTTTTGTGGCCTACCAGATGATGACATTTCATATGTTCTTCAGATGAACATGTATTTTGTTGATATATGGTATATTGTTTTAAATATTTACCAGGTCTGTCCCATTTTAACTAGCTTAAATCTAATGTTTCCTCATTGATTTTGTGGCTGGACTCCAGTCACCATTTTAAGCGGAGTTATGAAATCTTCTAATATTCTCACATTGTAGTGTAGCTTCTTTAAGGTCTCCAGATGTTTCTATCATGTATTTAAGTGCATTAAATTCACCTTAATGAACTGACTATTTATTACTACACACGATTAAGTCATGCCTTTTACTATGCTTATCTGTTTTTTTTTCTTTTTTTTTCCCCTTGGATATTTTATTTATTTATTTATTTATTTATTTATTTATTTATTTATTTATTTATTTCAAATGTTATCCCCTTTCCTGGCTTCCCTCCCTACCTGAAACACCCTATCACATCCTCCCTCCCCCTGCTTCTTCGAGGGTATTCCTCTACACACCCACCAATCCCACCTCCCTGCCCTCAATTCCCTTACCATGGGGCATCTTTTGAGCCTTCATAGGACCAAGGACCTCTCTTCCCATTGATGCATGACAAGGACATCCTCTGCTACATATGCAGCTGGAGCCATGTGTTATCCTTTTTTGATGGCTCAGTCCCTCGAAGTTCTGGGGGGTCTGGTTGGTTGATAGTGTTGTTCTTCCTATGGGGTTGCAAACCCCTTCAACTTCTTCAGTCCTTTCTCTAACTCCTCTGTTGGGGACCCCACACTCAGTCCAATGGTTGGCTGTGAGCATCCGCCTCTGTATTTGTAAGGCTCTGGCAGGGCCTCTCAGGAGACAGCCACATCAGGCTCCTTTCAGCAACCACTTGTTGGCATCCACAATAGTGTGTAGATTTAGTACCTGTATAATATGGGATGATTACCCAGGTGGGAAAGTCTCTGGGTGGCCTTTCCTTCAGTCTCTGCTCAACACTTATCTCCATATTTGCTCCTTTGAGTATTTTATTCCCCTTCTAAGAAGGACCAAAGCACCCACACTTTGGTCTTCTTTCTTATTGAGCTCCATGTGGTCTGTGAATTGCATCCTGGTTATTTGGAGCTTTTGGGCTAATATCCACTTATCAGTGAGTGCATAACATGTGTGTTCTTTTATGCTTGGATGACCTCACTTAGGATAATATTTTTTAGTTCTATCCATTTGCCTAAGAATTTCATGAATTCATCATTTTTAATAGCTGAGTAGTACTCCACTGTGTAAATGTACTACATTTTCTGTATCCATTCCTCTGCTGACAGACATCTGGGTTCTTTCCAGCTCCTGGCTATTATAAATAAGGCTGTATGAACATAGTGGAGCATGTGTCCTCATTACATGTTGGAGCATCTTCTGAGGATATGCCAGGAGTGATATTGCTGGATCCTCCAGTAGTACTATATCCAATTTTCTAAGAAACCATCAAACTGATTTCCAGAGTGGTTGTACCAGCTTGCAATCCCACCAGTAATGGAGGAGTGTTCTTCTTCCTCCACATCCTTACCAGCACCTGCTGTCAACCGAGTTTTTAAACTTAGCCATTCTGACTGGTGTGATGTGGAATCTCAGGGTTGTTTCGATTTGCAATTCCCTAATGATTAAGGATGTTGAACAATTTTTTTAGGTGCTTCTCAGCCCTTCCTCAGTTGAGTATTCTTTGTTCAGGTCTGTACCCCATTTTTTAATAGGCTTATTTGGTTCTTTGAAGTCTAACTTCTTGAGTTCTCCGTATATATTCAAGCACCCTATCAGATTTAGGATTGGTACAGATCTTTTTCCAATCTGTTGGTTGTCTTTTTGTCCTATTGACAGTGTCCTTTGCCTTACAGAAGCTTTGAAATTTTTTGATGTCCAATTTGTTGGTTCTTGACCTTACAGCATAAGCCATTGGTGATCTGTTCAGGAAATTTTCCCCTGTGCCCAAGTGTTTAAGGCTCTTCCCCACTTTCTCCTCTGTAAGTTTCAGTGTCTCTGGTTTTCTGTGGAGTTTCTTGATCCACTTGGACTTGAGCTTTGTGCAGGGAGATAAGAACAGGTCAATTTGCATTCTTCTACATGTTGACTGCCAGTTGAACCAGAATCATTTGTTTAAAATGCTGTCTTTTTTAGCTCCTTTGTCAAAGATCAAGTGACTATAGGTGTGTGGGTTCATTTCTGGGTCTTCAATTCTATTCCATTGATCTACCTGTCTGTCGCTATACCAGTACCATTCACTTTTTATCACGATTGCTCTGTAGTACAGCTTGAGGTCAGGGATGGTAATTTCCCCAGAAGTTCTTTTATTGTTGAGAATAGTTTTTGCTATCCTGGGTTTTTTGTTATTCTAGATGAATTTGCAAATTGCTCTTTCTAACTCTATGAAGAATTGAATTGGAATTTTGATGGCGATTGCATTGAATCTGTTGATTGCTTTCGGCGAGATGGCAATTTTTACTATATTAATCCTGCCAAACCATGAGCATGGGAGATCTTTTCATCTTCTGAGATCTTCTTTGATTTCTTTCTTCAGAGACTTGAAGTTCTTGTTATACAGATCTTTCACTTGCTTGGTTAGAGTCACACCAAAGTATATAATATTACTTGTGACTATTGTGAAGGCTGTCATTTCCCTAATTTCTTTCTCAACCTGTTTATCCTTTGAGTAGAGGAGGGCTACTGATTTGTTTGGGTTAATTTTATATCCAGCCACTTTGGTGAAGTTGTTTATCAGCTTCAGGATTTCTCTGGTGGAATTTTGGGGGTCACTTAAATACACAATCATATCTTCTGCAAATAATGATATTTTGACTTCTTCCTTTCCAATTTGTATCCCTTTGGCCTCCTTTTGTTGTCTAATTACCCTAGCTGAACTTCAAGTACTGCGTTGACTAGATAAGGAGAGAGTGAGCAGCCTTGTCTAGTCCCTGATTGTAGTGGGATTGCTTCAAGTTTCTCTCCATTCAGTTTGATGTTGGCTACTGGTTTGCTGTATATTGCTTTTATTATGTTTATGCATGTACCTTGAATTCATGATCTTTCTAAGATTTTTAACATGAAGGGATGCTGAATTTTGTCAAATGCTTTTTCAGCATCTAATGAAATGATCATGTGGTTTTTTTTTCTTTGAGTTTGTTTATATAGTGGACTACATTGATGGATTTCCGTATATTGAACCATCCCTGCATCCCTGGAAAGAAGCTTACTTGGTCATGGTGAAAGATGGTTTTGATGTGTTCTTGGATTTGGTTGGCAAGATTTTTATTGAGAATTTTTGCATCAATGTTTATAAGGGAGCTTGGTCTGAAGTTCTCTTTCTTCATTTGGTCTCTGTGTGGTTTAGGTGTAAGCATAATTGTTGCTTCATAGAATGAATTGTGTGGCGTACTTTCTGTTTCTATTTTGTGTAATAGTTTGAATAGTATTGGTATTAGGTCTTCTTTAAAGGTCTGATAGAATTCTCCACTAAACTCACCTGGTCCTGGGATTTTTTTGGTTGGGAGACTTCTAATGACTGCTTCTATTTCTTTAGGGGTTATGGGATTATTTACATGTTTTATCTGATCCTGTTTTAACTTTGGCACCTTGTACGTGTCTAGAAAATAGTCCATTTCATCTAGATTTTCCAATTTTGTTGAGTATAATCTTCTGTTGTAGGATCCGATAATTTTTTTGAATTTTCACAGTTTCCGTTGTTATGTCTTTCTTTTCATTTCTGATTTTATTAATTTGGATACTGTCTATGTTCCCTCTGGTTAATCTGGCTAAGGGTTTATCTATCTTGTTCATATTCTCAAAGAACCAGCTCCTGGTTTGGTTGATTCCTTGTATAGTTATTTTTGTTTCTATTTGGTTGATTTCAGTCCTGAGTTTATTTCCTGCCATATACTCCACTTGGGAGAATTTGCTTCTTTTTTTTCCCCTAGAGCTTTCAGGTGTGCTGTTAAGCTGCTAGTGTAAGCTCTTTCCAGTTTCTTTTTGGAGGCACTTAGAGCTATGAGTTTTTTTCTTACCACTGCTTTCATTATGTCCCATACATTTTGATAGGATGTTTCTTCATTTTCATTAAATTCTAAAAAGTCTTTAATTTCTTTCTATATTTCTTCCTTGACCAGGATAGCTTTGAGTAGAGGTTGTTCAGTTTCCTTGTGTATGTGGGGTTTTTTCCATTGTTTTTGTTGGATTTAAAAATAGGCTTAGTCCTCAGTGATCTGGTAGGGTGCATGGGATCATTTCAATCTTCTTGTATCCGTTGAGGCCTGTTTTGTGGCTAATAATCTGGTCAATTTTTGAGAAGGTACCATGAGGTGCTGAGAAGAAAGTACATTCTTTTGCTTTAGGATGAAATGTTCTATAAATATCTGTTAGATCCATTTGGTTCATAACTTGTGTTAGTTTTACTGTATCTGTTTAGTTTCTGTTTCCATGATCTGTCCATTGCTGAGAGTTGGGTGTTAAAGTCTCCCGCTATTATTGTGTGGGGTGTGATGTGTGCTTTGAGCTTTAGTAAAGTTTCTTTTATGAATATGGGTGCCCTTGCATTTGGAGTGAAAATGTTCAGAATTGAGAGTTCATCTTGGTAGATTTTCCTTTGACAAGTATGAAATGTCCTTCCCTGTCCTTTTTGAACACTTACAGTTGAAAGTCCATTTTATTTGATATTAGAATGACTACTCCAGCATGTTTCTTGGGACCATTTGCTTAGAAAATTGTATTCCAACCTTTCACTCTGAGGTCTGTTTTTGTCAATGAGGTGTGTTTCCTGTATGCAGCAAAATGCCGGGTCCTGTTTACTTACCCAGTCTGTTAGCCTATGTCATTTTATTGGGAAATTAAGTTCATTGATGTTAAGAGATATTAAGGATAACTGATTATTATTCTCTATAATTTTGTTGTTGTTATATGTTTGTGTGCCTAGCTTCTTTTGGGTTTGTTAAAAGATTACTTTCTTGCTTTTTCAAGAGTATAGTTTCCCTCCTTGTATTGGTGTTTTCCATTTATTATACTTTGTAGGACTGTATTTGTGGAAAGATATTGTGTAAATTTGGTTTTGTCATGGAATATCTTGGTTTTTTTTTCTGTCTATGGTAATTGAGCGTTTTGCTGGGTATAGTAGTCTGGGCTGGCATTTATGTTCTCTTAGGGTCTCTATGACATCTGCCCAGGATCTTCTAGCTTTCATAGTCTCTGGTGAGAAGCGTGATATAATTCTGATAAGTCTGCCTTTATATGTTACTTGACTATTTCCTCTTACTACTTTGAATATTCTTTCTTTATTTAATGAATTTGGTGTTTTGATTATTATGTGATTGGCAGAATTTCTTTTCTGGCTGAGTCTATTTGGAGTTCTGTAGGCTTCTTGTATGTTATGTTCATGGGCATCTCTTTCTTTAGGTTAGGGAAGTGTTCTTCTATACTTTTGTTGAAGATATTTACTGTCCTTTTAAGTTGGGAATCTTCACTCTCTTCTATACCTATTATCCTTAGGTTTGGTCTTCTCATTGTGTCCTGGATTTCCTGGATGTTTTGGGTTAGGAGCTTTTTGCATTTTGCATTTTCTTGGAGTGATGTGTCAATATTTTCTAAAGTATCTTCTGCCCCTGATAGTCTTTCTTCTATCTCTTGTATTCTGTTGGTGATGCTTGCATCTATGACTCCTGATCTCTTTCCTAGGTTTTCTAACTTCAGGGTTGTTTCCCTTTGTGATTTCTTAATTGTTTCTATTTCCATTTTTACATCTTGGATGGTTCTGTTCATTTCCCTCACCTGATTGTGTTTTCCTGTAATTCTTTATGGGATTTTTGTGTTTCCTTTTTAAGGGCGTCTACCTTTCTACCTGTGTTCTCCTGTATTTCTTTAAGGGAGTTATTTATTCTTAAAGTCCTCTATCATTGTCATGAGAAATGACTTTAGATTTAAGTCTTACTTTTCCAGTGTGATGGTGTATCCAGGACTTGCTATGGTGGAAGAATTGGGTTCTGATGATGCCAAGTTACCTTAGTTTCTGTTGCTTATGTTCTTATGCTTGTCTCTCACCATCTGTTTATCTCTAGTGCTATCTGCTCTCACTATATCTGACTGGAGACTGTCCTTCCTGAAATTCTAGTTGAGTCAGAACTCGTCATAGTCTAGCTGTCTCTGTGATCCTGTGATCCTGAGATTCTGGATCTCTCAGAGTTCCTGGGAATCAAGCTGCCTCTGAGACCCTGATATCCTGGTGTGATCAAGCTCCTGAGATCCTGGTGTGCTCAAGCTCCTGAGATTCTGGGATTCTGAGATCCTGGTGTGCTAGAGGACCTGGGAGTGTAGCCTCCTTTAGGGGCTGTGGGACTGGCTTCTGAGTTTGCACCAAAGGTAAACTGGCAGAGACTGGAAGGAACCTGATCCACTGGTTGGGTGGGGTTCCTACATCCCTGGATCCTGCTGATCCCAATTACTCCTGGTGGTGTTGGAACTCCACCTACTCACCTGTGATCCTATGACTCTGGGTGTGCTAGAGCGCCTAGGAGTGAAGCCTCCTCTGGGGAATGTAGGATTGGCTGCTGAGTTCATGCTGAAGAAAAACCAGCACAGGCTGGAAAGACCATCTGTTTTCTATGTATTCTATGGACATTTTAAATTCTTTTAAAAATTTTAAACTTTCCTTTTAGATTTTTTCTATGATCAATAATTTATTCAAAGCTATCTGCTTAACTTTCATGTATTTGTACAATTTCTAGAATTCCTTCATTGTTAATCTCTAGGGTTTTTTCTATTATAGAAAAAGATATATAGTATGCTTTCACTTTTTAAAAAATTACAGAGACTAGTTTTATGCCCTAATATAAGTTCTAGTCCAGAGAATGTTCCATGTGCTAATATGAAGACACACACACACACACACACACACACACACACATTTCTTCATTGGTTCCCCTTAATTATTTTTTTTCTTTTTTTTTTCTTTCCATTTTTTATTAGGTATTTAGCTCATTTACATTTCCAATGCTATACCAAAAGTCCCCCATACCCACCCACCCCCACTCCCCTACCCGCCCACTCCCTCTTTTTGGCCCTGGCGTTCCCCTGTTCTGGAGCATATAAAGTTTGTGTGTCCAATGGGCCTCTCTTTCCAGTGATGGCCGACTAGGCCATCTTTTGATACATATGCAGCTAGAGTCAAGAGCTCCGGGGTACTGGTTAGTTCATAATGTTGATCCACCTATAGGGTTGCAGATCCCTTTAGCTCCTTGGGTACTTTCTCTAGCTCCTCCATTGGGAGCCCTGTGATCCATCCATTAGCTGACTGTGAGCATCCACTTCTGTGTTTGCTAGGCCCCGGCATAGTCTCACAAGAGACAGCTACATCTGGGTCCTTTCGATAAAATCTTGCTAGTGTATTCAATGGTGTCAGCGTTTGGATGCTGATTATGCGGTGGATCCCTGGATATGGCAGTCTCTACATGGTCCATCCTTTCATCTCAGCTCCAAACTTTGTCTCTGTAACTACTTCCAAGGGTGTTTTGTTCCCAATTCTAAGGAGGGGCATAGTGTCCACACTTCAGTCTTCATTTTTCTTGAGTTTCATGTGTTTAGGAAATTGTATCTTATATCTTGGGTATCCTAGGTTTTGGGCTAATATCCACTTATCAGTGAGTACATATTGTGTGAGTTCCTTTGTGAATGTGTTACCTCACTCAGGATGATGCCCTCCAGGTCCATCATTTGGCTAGGAATTTCATAAATTCATTCTTTTTAATAGCTGAGTAGTACTCCATTGTGTAGATGTACCACATTTTCTGTATCCATTCCTCTGTTGAGGGGCATCTGGGTTCCTTCCAGCTTCTGGCTATTATAAATAAGGCTGCTATGAACATAGTGGAGCATGTGTCCTTCTTACCAGTTGGGGCATCTTCTGGATATATGCCCAGGAGAGGTATTGCTGGATCCTCCGGTAGTACTATGTCCAATTTTCTGAGGAACCGCCAGACGGATTTCCAGAGTGGTTGTACAAGCCTGCAATCCCACCAACAATGGAGGAGTGTTCCTCTTTCTCCACATCCTCGCCAGCATCTGCTGTCACCTGAATTTTTGATCTTAGCCATTCTGACTGGTGTGAGGTAGAATCTCAGGGTTGTTTTGATTTGCATTTCCCTGATGATTAAGGATGTTGAACATTTTTTCAGGTGCTTCTCTGCCATTCGGTATTCCTCAGGTGAGAATTCTTTGTTCAGTTCTGAGCCCCATTTTTTAATGGGGTTATTTGATTTTCTGAAGTCCACCTTCTTGAGTTCTTTATATATGTTGGATATTAGTCCCCTATCTGATTTAGGATAGGTAAAGATCCTTTCCCAATCTGTTTGTGGTCTCTTTGTCTTATTGATGGTGTCTTTTGCCTTGCAGAAACTTTGGAGTTTCATTAGGTCCCATTTGTCAATTCTCGATCTTACAGCACATGCCATTGCTGTTCTGTTCAGGAATTTTTCCCCTGTGCCCATATCTTCAAGACTTTTCCCCACTTTCTCCTCTATAAGTTTCAGTGTCTCTGGTTTTATGTGAAGTTCTTTGATCCATTTAGTTTTGACCTTAGTACAAGGAGATAAGTATGGATCGATTCGCATTCTTCTACATGATAACAACCAGTTGTGCCAGCACCAATTGTTGAAAATGCTGTCTTTCTTCCACTGGATGGTTTTAGCTCCCTTGTCGAAGATCAAGTGACCATAGGTGTGTGGGTTCATTTCTGGGTCTTCAATTCTATTCCATTGGTCTACTTGTCTGTCTCTATACCAGTACCATGCAGTTTTTACCACAATTGCTCTCTAGTAAAGCTTTAGGTCAGGCATGGTGATTCCACCAGAGGTTCTTTTATCCTTGAGAAGAGTTTTTGCTATCCTAGGTTTTTTGTTATTACAGATGAATTTGCAAATTGCTCCTTCTAATTCGTTGAAGAATTGAGTTGGAATTTTGATGGGGATTGCATTGAATCTGTAGATTGCTTTTGGCAAGATAGCCATTTTTACAATGTTGATCCTGCCAATCCATGAGCATGGGAGATCTTTCCATCTTCTGAGATCTTCTTTAATTTCTTTCTTCAGAGACTTGAAGTTTTTATCATACAGATCTTTCACTTCCTTAGTTAGAGTCATGCCGAGATATTTTATATTATTTGTGACTATTGAGAAGGGTGTTGTTTCCCTAATTTCTTTCTCAGCCTGTTTATTCTTTGTGTAGAGAAAGGCCATTGACTTGTAGTTAATTTTATATCCAGATACTTCACCGAAGCTGTTTATCAGGTTTAGGAGTTCTATGGTGGAATTTTTAGGGTCACTTATATATACTATCATATCATCTGCAAAAAGTGATATTTTGACTTCCTCCTTTCCAATTTGTATCCCCTTGATCTCCTTTTGTTGTCGAATTGCTCTGGCTAATACTTCAAGTACTATGTTGAAAAGGTAGGGAGAAAGTGGGCAGCCTTGTCTAGTCCCTGATTTTAGTGGGATTGCTTCCAGCTTCTCACCATTTACTTTGATGTTGGCTACTGGTTTGCTGTAGATTGCTTTTATCATGTTTAGGTATGGGCCTTGGATTCCTGATCTTTCCAGAACTTTTATCATGAATGGGTGTTGGATCTTGTCAAATGCTTTTTCTGCATCTAACGAGATGATCATGTGGTTTTTGTCTTTGAGTTTGTTTATATAGTGGATTACATTGATGGATTTTCGTATATTAAACCATCCCTGCATCCCTGGAATAAAACCTACTTGGTCAGGATGGATGATTGCTTTAATGTGTTCTTGGATTCGGTTAGCGAGAGTTTTATTGAGGATTTTTGCATCGATATTCATAAGAGAAATTGGTCTGAAGTTTTCTATCTTTGTTGGATCTTTCTGTGGTTTAGGTATCAGAGTAATAGTGGCTTCATAAAATGAGTTGGGTAGAGTACCTTCTACTTCTATCTTGTGAAAAAGTTTGTGCAGAACTGGAATTAGATCTTCTTTGAAGGTCTGATAGAACTCTGCACTAAACCCGTCTGGTCCTGGGCTTTTTTTGGCTGGGAGACTATTTATAACTGCTTCTATTTCTTTAGGGGATATGGGACTGTTTAGAAGGTCAACTTGATCCTGATTCAACTTTGGTACCTGGTATCTGTCCAGAAATTTGTCCATTTCGTCCAGGTTTTCCAGTTTTGTTGAGTATAGCCTTTTGTAGAAGGATCTGATGGTGTTTTGGATTTCTTCAGGATCTGTTGTTATGTCTCCCTTTTCAGTTCTGATTTTGTTAATTAGGATTTTGTCTCTGTGCCCTCTAGTGAGTCTAGCTAAGGGTTTATCTATCTTGTTGATTTTCTCAAAGGACCAACTCCTCGTTTGGTTAATTCTTTGAATAGTTCTTCTTGTTTCCACTTGGTTGATTTCACCCCTGAGTTTGATTATTTCTTGCCGTCTACTCCTCTTGGGTGAATTTGCTTCCTTTTTTCTAGAGCTTTTAGATGTTTTGTCAAGCTGCTAGTATGTGCTCTCTCCCGTTTCTTCTTGGAGGCACTCAGAGCTATGAGTTTCCCTCTTAGAAATGCTTTCATTGTGTCCCAAAGGTTTGGGTACGTTGTGGCTTCGTTTTCATTAAACTCTAAAAAGTCTTTAATTTTTTTCTTTATTCCTTCCTTGACCAAGGTATCATTGAGAAGAGTGTTGTTCAGTTTCCACGTGAGTGTTGGCTTTCTGTTATTTTTTTTTTGTTATTGAAGATCAGCCTTAGTGCATGGTGATCTGATAGGATACATGGGACAATTTCAATATTTTTGAATCTGTTGAGGCCTGTTTTGTGACCTATTATGTGGTCAATTTTGGAGAAGGTACCATGAGGTGCTGAGAAGAAGGTATATCCTTTTGTTTTAGGATAAAATGTTCTGTAGATATCTGTCAGATCCATTTGTTTCTTCACTTCTGTTAGTTTCAGTGTGTCCCTGTTTAGTTTCTGTTTCCATGATCTGTCCATTGGTGAAAGTGGTGTGTTGAAGTCTCCCACTATTATTGTGTGAGGTGCAATGTGTGCTTTGAGCTTTACTAAAGTTTCTTTAATGAATGTGGCTGCCCTTGTATTTGGAGCATAGATATTCAGAATTGAGAGTTCCTCTTGGAGGATTTTACCTTTGATGAGAACGAAGTGCCCCTCCTTGTCTTTTTTGATGACTTTGGGTTGGAAGTCAATCTTATCAGATATTAGGATGGCTACTCCAGCTTGTTTCTTCATACCATTTGCTTGGAAAATTGTTTTCCAGCCTTTTATTCTGAGGTAGTGTCTATCTTTTTCTCTGAGATGTGTCTCCTGTAACCAGCAAAATGTTGGGTCTTGTTTGTGTAGCCAGTTTGTTAGTCTATGTCTTTTTATTGGGGAGTTGAGACCATTGATGTTAAGAGATATTAAGGAAAAGTAATTGTTGCTTCCTGTTATTTTTGTAGTTAAAGTTGGCATTCTGTTCTTGTGGCTGTCTTCTTTTAGGTTTGTTGAGGGATTACCTTCTTGTTTTTTCTAGGGCATTGTTCCCGTTCTTGTATTGGTTTTTTTCTGTTATTAACCTTTGAAGGGCTGGATTCGTGGAGAGATAATGTGTGAATTTGGTTTTGTCGTGGAATACTTTGGTTTCTCCATCTATGGTAATTGAGAGTTTGGCTGGGTATAGTAGCCTGGGCTGGAATTATAGTAGCCTGGGCTGGAATTTGTGTTCTCTTAGTGTCTGTATAACATCTGTCCAGGCTCTTCTGGCTTTCATAGTCTCTGGTGAAAAATCTGGTGTAATTCTGATAGGCTTGCCTTTGTATGTTACTTGACCTTTTTCCCTTACTGCTTTTAGTATTCTATCTTTATTTAGTGCATTTGTTGTTCTGATTATTATGTGTCGGGAGGAATTTCTTTTCTGGTCCAGTCTATTTGGAGTCTGTAGGCTTCTTGTATGTTCATAGGTATCTCTTTCTTTATATTTGGGAAGTTTTCTTCAATAATTTTGTTGAAGATGTTTGCTGGTCCTTTGAGTTGAAAATCTTCATTCTCATCCACTCCTATTATCCGTAGGTTTGGTCTTCTCATTGTGTCCTGGATTTCCTGGATATTTTGAGTTAGGATCTTTTTGCATTTTCCATTTTCTTTGATTGTTGTGCCGATGTTCTCTATGGAATCTTCTGCACCTGAGATTCTCTCTTCCATCTCTTGTATTCTGTTGCTGATGCTGGCATCTATGGTTCCAGATTTCTTTCCTAGGGTTTCTATCTCCAGTGTTGCCTCACTTTGAGTTTTCTTTATTGTGTCCACTTCCCTTTTTAGGTCTAGTATGGTTTTGTTCATTTCCATCACCTGTTTGTATGTTTTTTCCTCTTTTTCTGTAAGGACTTCTACCTGTTTGATTGTGTTTTCCTGTTTTTCTTTAAGGACTTG
Source organism: Mus musculus (assembly GCF_000001635.26). Classification (NCBI taxonomy): domain Eukaryota; kingdom Metazoa; phylum Chordata; class Mammalia; order Rodentia; family Muridae; genus Mus; species Mus musculus. The sequence goes on along the minus strand of NC_000082.6, from coordinate 42,814,154 downwards.
TAACTCTTTAGCAGTGTTCTCCTGTATTTCTTTAAGTGATTTATTAAAGTCCTTCTTGATGTCCTCTACCATCATCATGAGATATGCTTTTAAATCTAGGTCTAGGTTTTCGGGTGTGTTGGGGTGCCCTGGACTGGGCGAAGTGGGAGTGCTGGGTTCTGATGATGGTGAGTGGTCTTGGTTCCTGTTAGTAGGATTCCTACGTTTACCTTTCGCCATCTGGTAATCTCTGGAGGTAGTAGTTATAGTTGACTCTGTTTAGAGATTGTTCTTCTGGTGATTCTGTTACCGTCTCTCAGCAGACCTGGGAGACAGATTCTCTTCTCTGAGTTTCAGTGCTCAGAGCACTCTCTGCTGGCAAGCTCTCTTACAGGGAAGGTGCGCAGATATCTTGTTTTTGGACCTCCTCCTGGTCAAAGAAGAAGGCCCAAAACAGGGCCTCTCTCAGAAGCTGTGTTGCTTTGGCAGTTCCCAGAAGCTGTCAGCTTCTGTGGTGTAGACTCTCACCTGTGCAGACTAAATTCCTAAGTTCCAGGGAGTCCTGGAACCAAGATGGCGACCGCTGCTGCTGAGGCTGAGGCCGCCTCCCGAGCCATGTGGACACCTGTCCTCTGGTCCGGACGGTGGCCGGCTGTCTGCAGCCTGCAAAGGGTACTGCCTCAGTGGCTCTGTGCTTCCGCCTGTCCCAGAAGCTGTCCGGTTCTCTGGCGCACCCTCTAACCTGTTCAGACTAATTTCCTAAGTTCTGCTGAGTCCCGGAACCAAGATGGAGACCGCTGGTTCCCCTTAATTATTTCTATCTGTTGCTGATTTTCTTATTGGCATAGTGAATGATGTTTCTAATTTCACTGAATTTTTTCTCCTTTCTCTCGTATTTCTTTGAATTCACTTAGAATCTTTTAATTTCAAATGTTTCATGAAGATTATTTCCATAAATTAATAAGATGTTAAAAAAACCCAAAATTATCTCATTCTGTTTTTTTCTGGAGTTGGGGTGATAAAATATGACCATAAAATTGTACAAAAAGTCAGTTAAGGTATTTTAAAATGAAAACAAGTAAACAAACAAAAGAATACCATAGGCAATGTGAGAGTCTGTGTGTATAGCCATCTGTTGAAAGATGCCTAGCATCATGAGAAAAATTAAACTCAAGTGGAAACAATTAACCCACCATCAATTCTGTGAAGGTTATTAAAGTAACAATTCTTGAAACTGATCTTAAGAAGCCATTTATTATGCTTATTATGCTTTCTTGCTTATATTCTAGCCACAAACTTATCTTCATTCCAGCTCTCTCATTCTTTTATTCATTTATTTAGCCAACTATGGATATGCCATAATTATGGCTACATGGTATAGAAGACAAAAGCTGTTTTTAGAACTCACAGTAGAGGTGATACACATACATGTTATGCATTAGAATGGATTTTAAAAGTTAAAAGATTGGGAAAACAGATTTTAGGCATTAACATTTCTTCCTGTCTGGGCAGTGAATGTAGGTCCCTCTGTGTAGTATGAACTTTTAAAAACAACATTGATTATTCTAGTTCATGAACATGGGATGTATGAATAAATTCTTGTGGTCATGAAGACCAAAAGAAATATGGTAAGGACAAAAGGAAATTTAAAATTTTGGTTTCCATGGTAATGCCAATTTTTTTTTATTTTGCCTCTCAATATTAGAGCTGATTAATGAATTCAACAAGTTTGTACAATACAAAATCAACCTGCACAAATCAGTAGTATTTCCAAATAACAATAACAAATTATCTGGCATAGAAATCAAGGACACAACCTCACTTGCAATAGACACAGAAACATGTCCCTAGGAATAAAGTTAACCCAAAACTCCATAATGAAGTCTAAATATTAATGAAAGGAATTTCAGAGGACACACATTTAAAAAATGTAAAATATGCCTACTGTTCAAAGAGCTGTATCTGAATATAATGGCACACTTCATATAACCAGAAACAATAACCTTAGAGTTGGTATAGAACTATTAAAGAATAACCAAAGCTATCCTAAACAAAAAGAGATAATCAGATGACAGAATACCAGCTGACTTCAAATATATACTTCAAAGTTGTAGTAACCCAAACAGGATGTTATACATACACACATACATACATACATACTACATGCACACACACACACACACACACACACACACACACACACACACCCCACAATCTAAGACTGGTCCCCTAGAGATTTTCTTCTTAGACTAACCCCTGTTCCTTGTGCTGTTCATGATACTAAAGTACAGGATGGTTACTGTAGTTAGTGACACTTCAGCAGAGCAAGTATGGGCCACTTGATTTCAGCATTCCTGTGCACATGTCTCTGTTTGTCCCTTTTTCATTCCTTTGTCACCTCAGTAAGGATGTGGAGGATAGGAGTTATAATCTAGACTATTAAGGACTCCCAAAACTTAATAGCATAAAACCAAATGACCTGATTTAAAAAAAAAAAAAGACACTGAACATAGTCCATGAATGAAGCTGTGTGAGATTTCTGAGACCTTGTGAGAAAGCTCTGAGAAAACAAGACAAGAATCTTGTAATTGCTTTTCCTCTATAGCATGGTTGTTTTTGGAATGTAGTTTGTGCCTCTCCCAAGTTTAGTAGATAGAAGTAAGTTTACGCCAGGCGGTGATAGCGTACTCCTTTAATCCCAGCACTTGGGAGGCAGAGGCAGGCAGATTTCTCAGTTCAAGGCCAGCCTGGTCTACAAAGAGAGTTCTAGGACAGCCAGGGCTATACAGAGAAACCCTGTCTTGAAAACAAAGCAAAACAAAACAAAAGTAAGATTACTTCAGATTATTCATTACAGTTGAATATTGTTATTTGTTAATATGCCTCTTTGGAAAAACATTTTTTTTTGCCACATTCAGCTTGTCTTTGTGAGTGTACACTTTACAAATGGGATTCTTCTTAAACCTTGGTGTATAAATTGTCTGATGCTTTGAAAAAAGTTGGCTGTTTCATGAGACTTTAGTCCACCTCATTTTTAGGCCCCACTCTCCTAGGATCATGCCACCAACTAGAACAATAACGCAGAAGTTCTTAAAAGAAGACCAAGAGATACATGCCAACATTGTCATCACTAATTATCAGAGGAATATGAATCAAATGCAAAGAAGAGCTAAAAAGATAAAGTATGGATCCAATTCGGTAGTAGAGTATTTGCCAAGCCTGCTCAAGATTCAGGTTTAATTCTCCAGGACTATAAGGAAACAATTACACACACACACACACACACACACACACACACACACACACACACACACACACACACAGAGAGAGAGAGAGAGAGAGACAAACTAGAGAAAGAACCTTTGAATATTATTGGTAGGTTGGTAGGAGTGTAAATTAGTCCAGGCAGTATGGAAAAGACTGTGGAGATTTCTCAAGCACTGAGAATAGTGCCACCATATGACTCAGCACTGTCACTATTGGGTACATATCTGGAGGGAATGAAGCCAGTGTGTTGGAGAGACATCTACACCCCCATTAGCACTATTTGCAAAGGCTAAGCAATAGAAGCAATCATAGTGTCCTTCAAATGATGAATGGGGTAATGAAGTGGTGATAGTTATACATCATAGAACTCTTGGCAGCCATAACATCAATGAAATCCTGTTATTTGTGACAATGATTAATTATTAAGTAAAACAAGTAATATCATGCAGGCATGAACTGCATGATATCACTCATCTGTGGAATCTAGAAAAGCAGATCTCATGGGAGCAGGAAGAGAATGGTGGTCCCTAGCAGCTGATGAGAGCAAAGTAGAAATGAGGAAAGACTGAGCAATGGGAAGTAAGATATGGTGAGCTAGGAGAAAAGAGGTCTGGTGTTCCATTGCATCCCGTTGTCTTGAAACCATGGAGAGTGATTATACTGCACATTTCAAAAAGCAGTGAATTTTCAATGTGTCTACCATTAAGATGATGAATGTATTAAGGTTGAAGATAGAGGGCTCAGTGTTTAAGAGCCCTTGTTGTCCTTGCTGAGGACATAGGTTCAAATTTCCGGCATCCAGATGATGATTCACAGCCATTCATAATTCTAGTTCCAGGGGATCTAATACCTTCTTCTGACCTCCACAAACACCAAGCATGCACATAGCACACAAACACACACACACACACACACACAAGTAGGCAAAATACATTAAATGAAATTAATAAATATTTTTAAGATGGTAATTGTGTGCCAGCAAGATGGTTCATCAAATTGCTGGACAATTTTAGTAACCTAAGTTCCATCCCAAACCTGGAAGAAAAGAACTGACCCCACAAAAGTTATCTGACCTCTATCTGTTACATTGCCTACCCCCATATCATAAACATGCACATACAAACAATAAGTCATTAAAATGATAAATAATAAGGAAAGTATCTTAACCTGATTTAAACAATGTATAAATATTTCAAAATACCATATGATGCACTATTTGTGTGTGTGTGTGTGTGTGTGTGTGTGTGTATACACACACACACATATGCTTTCATGTAATAGTTAAAACTGTCTTTTACAATATGTTAAACATTTTTTATTTTATGGATATGGGTATCCACCTGCATGTATATCTATGTATCACATATACACAATGCCATAGGAGACAAGGAAAGAACATTGGTGTCTGTGGAACTAGATTTAGAGATAGTTCTGAGTTGGAAATTGAACCTGGGTTCTCAGGAAGATCAGGCAGTGCTCTTGACCTCTGAGCCATCACTCCAGAACCTCTAAATATATTTTCCAAAGACAAATAAAAACTACTGTTGTTCAAGTGAATACCTGGAACCAAAACAAAACTCTAGGTGTATAGAGTCCAGTTGGAATGCAAGGAGCTTTCCGTTTGACAGGGTCTGTGACATGAAACTGCCAGTGTGAATGACAGATGAGCCTTTCAGAGAGTAGAGCCTTCAGAGGTCCTGTTGCTCAGGCTCGATTGCTCCAACCTCGGGGAACTGAAAGAAAGCACCAGAAATTCTACACGCCCACTTCTAACTTCTGACTGTTATGAAGCTGAAGTGTGATTTTCAGAGCTTTCACTTTACACCTGGACGATGGCCCACCACCATTGGACAGTTGCCCAAACAACAGTAAGAGGAGACAGGAAACCAAAGATTTGGCAAAGAAGTCGTAGTAAATGGATAATGGCTGCTGGCCAAATGGGGTTAGCGTTGGTTGAAATACAGAGAAGGGGTGCATCTTGAGGAACAAATTAATAGGAGTTAACAATTTAATCTAGCAGAGGTATTTTAATTGTTTCTTTTATCACAATTGCTTATTAATGTTTTGATTAGCTTTCAGAATAATGAGTTTCAAACATTTACATATTATTTGACTTTGTTCTTATAACCCACTCCCCCACCCTGTTTCTCTCTCTCTCCCTCTCCTTCCCTCTCTCTCTCTCTCTCTCTTCTCTCTCTCTCTCTCTCTCTGACACACACACACACACACACATACACACACACACATACACACACACACACACTGCAATGATTTGTATATACTTGACCTAGGGAGCGGCACTATTTGGAGACATGGCCCTATTTTGTGGCCTTGTTGGGAAAAGTGTGTCACTGTGGGTATGGGTTTTAAGACCCTCATCTTAGCTGCCTGGAAGCCAGTCACAGCAGTAAAACCCCCATTTAAAGCAGAAGTTGATACCAGAGACTCTAGTATTGCTGTGATAGACCTGACTACGCTTTTGTTTGGAAGAATGTGGATTTGGGGGCTTTGGATTTGGAAAGCAGTGGGATCCTTTAAGTGGGCCTTAATGGGCTGTCTTAGGAATATGGAAGACTTTGTTGCTGAGAGTGATTTGAACTGTGCAGACCTGGCCCAAAAGATTTCAGTGGAGAAGAATTTCAGTATGTGGCATTGAGACTGTTTTTTGTGGTATTATGGTGAAGAATGTAGCTACATTTTGCCATTGTCTGAAGAGTCTACCAGGGGCTATGGTGATGAAGAGATTTAGATTAATTGCTTTGAAAAAGGAGTCTCAAACAGCCTGGTATAAATTCTGTTATGCAGCTGTTAAATTTACTCTTACAAAGAGCGTTTTAATGAAAAAGAGCAAGCTGAGAAAATAAAAATACAAAATATATGGTTCAAATATTAAAGGGGTACCAGTAGAATGGAGTGGAATCTTATGTTCTAGGAGTTAACAGATTAAGGGAGTGGGATTTTGGGGAAAGATTCCACTTAACTAAATTTAGGTCCAGCCGTGGTGGTACACACCTTTAATCCCAGGAGACAAAGCCAAACAGATCTCTGAGTTCAAGGACAGCCTGGTACAGAGTAAATTCCAAGTAGAGAAAAACTTTTAAGTACAGGCGTGGTAGACCACACCTTTATTCCCAACACTTAGGAGACAGGCATGCAGACCTCTGTGGTCAAAGTCCACTACTGAGCAAGTTCCAGAACAGCCAAGCTTAGGTGGTGAGGGAGCTGGGAAACAGAAAGCTGGTGATAATGTAATATAATAAGGAGGCCATGTTCCAGACCCAGGGAGTGGCAGAACTGGGCAGCTTTGGCCATTTGACTCTGGTTTTTAGTCAAGAGGAGAAGTAGATTACTGGGACAATTGATGCTGGTTAGCAGAAGCTAAGAAATTAGTGGTGATTAAGAAGAGACCAGCATCACTGAAGTGAAATCCTCTGGGAAGTGTTTTCTGTGAGCACAGAGAAGCTGTTGTCCAGAGGTAGTTAAAGTTGTATCTTATGCTGCAGTTGAACTTGGTAATGTGTAAGTGTTGTGCCAGGGAAATGTTAGGGATTTCCCCAAAACACACACAGGAGCCTGGGTGATTCTTGTGAGATGCCAAAGCTTTTAACTTCAGACTCCATTTTAGAGAACCTGACCTAAATTTGAACTTAGGTAAACTAACAGGCTGGTACTTAGCATTAGTTTCCAAGTTGCCTCCAACAAAACTAAGCCTAGTTCCAGTCTCTAGGCTAATCCCCAAGACCCAGAGTTTGCAGGTTACACCCTCAACAAGACCAGTGTCTCCAGGTCATTCCCCCAACAAACCTGCACCCCAGGTTACAAGCCTGCCCCCTGCCTAATGACCACCAATGCAGAGTAGATCAAAAGTTAAGTTTATATGACTCCCAACACCAGCCAATTATGTTAAAGGTCACAGCAGCTTTCCAATTAGATGCTTGCACACATATTCCCTGCTTGCTGCTTACTATAAAGCCTCGCCCCAATAGACATTCAAGGCTCATTCACCACCCAAACCATCCTGTGTGAGGGTGGTGGTTGGTGGAGGGGGGGGGGGCGCTCGAGCTAGCTTGAGTAGAATAAAGACTCTGCTGTGAGTTGCAACAGATTGGTTCCTGGGTATATTTTTGGGGATCACTAACATTTCCCTGGCACAACAACAGCAGTAAAACCCTAATTAAGGCACACACCAATTGCACACCACACTCATCCTATTCCATGCCCCCAAAAGTCTTCCTAGAAAAAATATTTTTAAACTTTATTTATTATGACTCTGTTCTTACATGTATGTACATGTGCATGTGTATGTATCAGCAAGCATGTGCCATGGCCTGTGTATGAGATAGTTTGAATAGGTTTGGCTCCCTTAGACTCAAGTGTTTAAATGCTTGGCCCATAGGGAGTGGCACTATTAGGAGGTGTGGTCTTGTCAGAGTAGGTGTGGCCTTGTTGGAGAAAGTGTGTCACAGTGGGGATGGTCTTTGAAGTCTCTATGCTCAATGTCTGCCCAGTATGGAAAGAGAGCCTCCTGACTGCCTGCAAAACCATTCTGGCTTCCTTAGAATCAAGATGTAGGACTCTCAGCTCATCCAGCACTAAGTCTGCCTGCATGATGCCATACTTCCCACTGAATACACTGAAACTCTGAAACTGTAAACCAGCCCCAATGAAATGTTGTCCTTTATAAGACTTGCCTTGGTCATGGTGTCTCTTCACAGCAATAAACCCCTAGCTAAGACAGCCTAGATTTAGAAGACAACTCTGGAGGTGATTCTCTCGTTTTACCATCATGTGTGTTCTGGGGATCAAATCCAGATCATTAGGCTTGCAAGGCAAGCACCCTATCTAAGAGCCATCTCTCCAGCTCCAGGTATATTTTCAAAAGATCACTGGAGGTAGCATTGGTATACATGGAAATGAGGACCTTAAGCTTGTTGAAGGAAAGTTGATGAATGCTTAAAGCTTTCTTTAAACCAGTGGGTCTCAACCTTCCTTTTAATACAATTTTTCATGTTGTGGTGACCCCCCAACCATAAATTTATTTTTCTGTTATTTATTACTGTAATTTTTCTACTGTTATGAATTGTATGTAAATATCTGATGTGCGGAATACCTGCTATGCAGCCTCTGTGAAAGAACCTGTCAACCTTCCATGTTGTGACCCACAGGTTGAGAAATGCTGCTTTAGGCATTTTTGAGTGTTATATGCTAATGGGGAACAAGTGGAGATTTTCAACATCGAGTTGGAAACTCAGAGCTGAAACTGGGAGTTCTGGGGGGTGGGGGATTCCAAACCTGTTTCTCCAAGCTACTGTAGCCTTATCATACAGTCTAAATGTTAGCAAGGAAGTCAGCATAGAAAAATAGACAGAGCTCACAGCTTTCAAAACTGTCTGCATTTGAGAGTAGGATGAGCTGGACAAGAAGCAGAAGTGAAAGATCTGGAAGTTTCGGCAAATCAAACAATTGACTTGCTGTGACCTTCATCTGAACATCTGAAATCCAACATCTGAAATCTGGACCTAGTTAGGTCAGGGAGCTAAGAAAGAAACTGGGAACACAGGGCTGTGTCTTATAATATAATATGATGTTGACAATGATATAGGATAAAAATAGTGAATGGCTAGCAGATGTCTTTTAAAAAATGTCCTTAAAGAAATGCATCCACTGTGAGTGGTGGTACAAGCTTTTAAGCCAAGCACTCTGGAGGGAGAGGTGGGCAGATTTCTGTGTGTTCTAGGCCAGCACAATCTACATAAAAGTCAGACAGTAAACATCTATCTAAAAATAAATTCAAAACAAAACAAACCTTCAATAAACCTTTATATATTCCCCCACATTTCATGGCTTTGCTCCTGTATTACATAAGACATCATCTTAATATTAGCCATTGGTTTATTCTATACTTTTTTTCTAAGGGAATAAAAGAATATAATATTTTCAAAGTCTATTTTATAATGTCAGGAGGCACATTTGCTGGAAGTTACTAAAAACACTTAACTAGCTAATATATTCTGCCCATGAAATAGTTATATTGGTGTTTGCCATTAGATTATGAGATTTATTCAAAAGAATAATAGTGGTGTCTAGGGCTAAGAGGGGGAAGTAGACACGAGCTCCCATTCCTAACTGAGAAGCTAGCTCTAATTGACAACTGCTTGCAAAAGAAAAAGTAGTTTTCTGTGATGGAGTCTCACTGGGTATACGAACAGCGGACCCTACATCCAGCAGTAGATGACAACACAAAATGAACTCAATGGTGTTTGGGGTGTTTTAGTCTTTTGATTTTTTGTTTTTGTTTGTTTTGTTTTGTTCTGTCTCATAATGTGTCCATTGGACATTTTTTTTCCTTACTGGTCTTCTCTATGTATATTTTGATTCTGATTTCTGACTTTGTGTTTTTATGGTATGTGTGTTTTATGCTTTTTCTTTTTCATTTGTTTTGTTCTATTTTTTATTTCAGCTTTTTTTTGAGAGAGAGAAAGAGAGAAAGAGAGAGAGAGAGAGAAAGAAAGAGAGAGAGAATAGGGAGGAATGGGGAAGATCTAGGAGTAAAGGAGGGGAAACCATGATCAAAATACATTGTATGAAAAAATTATTTTCAATAAAAATAAAAGAATTATGTAGCAGCAAATCAATGGAAAATCTCTGATATATAATTGATGCTTAAGAATATTTTTGTATCTCTGATCTTAAGCTGGTGAAATTTTTATTGCTTTAAATAAACCATTAAAAATCTATTTTTTGCTGTATGTTCAGTAAGCAAATGTTCTCTTCCTTTTTACACTTGTAGATGTACAGTAACTTTACTTTGGGTAAAACATTTGCATTTCTTTTCCCTTTGCCTACTTTGGCCCTGGCACGTATGCACCAAATAAAACATATCTGCAAACAAGCTGGTTATGTACTTGCCATCCACATGCTTGCTTTGGGGAAGAACTGTTTGTTCAAAACATCTGTGAAACATGCATCTGTTTATAGACCATCCTGATGGCTCAAATATTTCTGTCTACATTTTCATAGGTAGCCTTCTCTTCAACACTAAGCTTTCTTAAGAGTTCTTCTGTTGGCCAAATTCTTTCCCCCCTGAGGTTTCAGGATTTGCCTGGTAGGAATGCTTATAAAAACATTTGTGGATAGCCCAAACATTTTTTAAATAGCATTTGCTTGGAAAATTCTTACTAGTAGTTTGGACACATTATTTAAACATATTTCAAAATATTTATGTGTCCATGCAATCCTCTGGCGGTTCCTGTAGTGTGAGGCTGAATTGATGGTTCTGTAGTTCAGTCTTCTTGTTTGCTTGCTTTGCTCATTCATCGTGGCTGATTAATGAGTCCTTTATAGAGCTTCCACGCAGCCCACATCATTAGCTTAAATAGTAAGGTGGCTCTATCTACAGAGGGGCTTAAAAGTTTCTCTTCAGAGAAGTGACTTTAATAAACAAATGAGATTAGTTTTACCATAATCTTGTCGGATGATGAATTTTTTGTTGTTCCCTATTATTCTTAACTGTAATTCATAAAGTGATGAATTTGTGTCTGTTATTTTGTGTTATTATTTAGTAACGGATGTAGCTCTAGTGTGACCTGTGGTTTTTCCTATGGGGTTTACACACATTTTGAAAGTTTTAAAATTTTCCATCACTATGTCTAAAGAAAGAAAATGGATAATTTATCTGTACATTTATGAGGAATATAAATAAAACTTTGTGGGAGTTATGTGTGTGATTTCTTAACAGGGCTATTTAAAAAATGTTTCCAAAAATAAAGACAGAAACTTAATTCTATAATTATATCTAGGCGTCAATTTTAATTTATCTCATCTGCAAAGGAATAGAAATATTTACTTTAGTTCTGGCTCCTAGATGTGACAATGTCACATACTTTTTAGTCATAAGTAAGTACATCTTATTATGATAAAATATTAGCCATATTATTAGGTTTTGATTCATGAAATGCTCTTCTCTGAGTTTACTTATCATATGTTGCTAAATCTGTTGCTGTGTGACCATTTTTCTCTTAATTTGAAACTCTTTTATGGCTGTGTGCGCGCATACTTTATGTGTATATTATATGTGTATATATATATATATGTATATTACATATATAACTATATAGAAAAAGATAGATGGATGACAGATAGATAGATTGATAGATAGATAATCAATGTGTCTCATGTGGACTACAAAGAAAGCTCAATGGATAAAGTACTTGATTTGCAAACATGAAGACCTGAATTTGGTCCATCATGTAAAACAGAATGCTGAAGTAGAATTTATATCTGTAATTCAGTGTACTCATGATAAGACTGAAGACAAAGACAAGACAATCCCTGGGAGGTTATAGATCTGGTGGCCCTGAATACACAATGATGAACAACGAAGAGATTGCTTTGTACATGGTGGAAGGTGAAACTAACACTTGAGGGTAACCTCTGATCCCTTTTCACTTTTCTGGAGAGTACCCAAGAGCAATGGCAATGGTGATGTCATTGTTTAACAACTCCAATAAATGGAAGCCATTCTGACTCTTTGGTGTGGAGACTAATAGAGACATTGTTGCTTCATTATGGGGTAACTCCATTTAAACTTCTTATAGATGTTTGTATTTATATTTTATGAAATTTCTGTAGTTGTAGTCTTAATATTTTCAGAAAGAGTTAAATATTCGTTCTCTCTCCACATATTCTCTCCTCCACCCTGCTTTCCAATAACTATCAATTTAACCCTTCCTGTTTCACTAATTCCCATTTCTCCTTCTCCAATGTATTCTATCTTATCCTCCTTTGTAAATCCTTTGGTGTAAAAGTAACTTTTATTTGCCAGATGTAGCTGTCATTTCAAAGGCTTACTGCTGAGCTGAACAAGGTCAACTTTTCTATTTCTCTCTGAACTCTGGCTGGCTGGTTCAGCTCAGCTGTTCTGGCTCAAACGCCTCCCCTCCAAGCTGACTGATTCAGTCTGGCTTCTCTTAACTTCTCACTGAATTGCTCTGCTTGGCCTCAAACTAACTCTGGCAGTTTGTTCTAATCTTCTAGCTCCTTCTTATTTTCTGGGTTTAACTTCCATTGCTGGTCTGCACTGAACTGCACAAACTCAAGAATGAATTCAACTCTACTGTACTACTCTGACTCCCAACTGATTAAACTGTCAACTTACTGGCAACTAAACTGACTGGACTCAACTGAACTCAGTGGAACTAGCTCTGCACTTCCCGACTCTCTCACCCTGCACTGCTCTTAAATAGTGTCTCTTTCTTCTGCTGTTCTCCTGAGTTGGCAGTATCCTATCTCTGACTCATTCTGTCAAATCTTACTCTGGTTTGTCATTTTGTCTCCCTCTCCATCAGAAACAGACAGAATTTTCAAACATGGATGCTTCCTTCTGAAAACTAATTTTACCTTAAAGGTGTGTAAAAAGGGTGTGTCTGTATTCCAGTCAGCCAGATTAAAGGTGTGTGACATGTCTGCATTACAGCTGGATCACACAGACCTAGGTCTTTGAATATGATCCCTTGCCAGAGCAGCCCTGTTGCTGGATTAAAAGTCCTCTACATCCCCATTTCCATAGCCCCTTTCTTTCTTTCTTTCTTTCTTTCTTTCTTTCTTTCTTTCTTTCTTTCTTTCTTTCTTTCTTTCTTTCTTTCTCTTTCTTTCTCTCTTTTTCTTTCTTTCTTTCTTTTTTGAAAGATTTATTTATTTTATATATGTGAGTACACTGTCACTGTTTTTAGACACACCAGAAGAGGGCATCAGATCTCATTACAGATGGTTGTTAGCCACCATGTGATTGCTGGGAATTTAACTCAGATTCTCTGGTACAGCAGTCAGTGCTCTTAACTGCTGAGCCATCTCCATAGTCCCTTTCTAATATCCTGACCTCTATGGATCTTTCAAGTGGAGCACACATCTAAAAAATCAAAACTAACAACACAAATGAAACATGTGATGTTTGTATTTCTTGGTTGTCATACTCAGATTTTTTTTCCCAATTCTTTCCATTTAGCTGCAAATTCCATAATTTCAATTTTCTCAACAAATGAATAATATTCTATGTGTAAATATAACACATTTTTATTAGCTAATCATCCATTAGTGACAACTAGGCTGTTTCAGTTTACCAGATATTGTGAATTTAGTGAATGAATGTGAATGAGCAAGTATCTTTGTAGTAGGATATAGAGTCCTTTAGAGTATGTGACAAAGAATAGTATATCTGGGTCATATGGTAGATGTAGTTCTGTGGGGGCAATGGACTATTCCCAGACAGTCTGGTCTCCAGTCGAGCTGAGGTTGTGAACCCTGGTAGAACCTGGTGGTGATAACTCATTTACATGGGACGGTAGGCATTCCCTCATGTCTCCTGGACCCCTGGCTCCTGTGGAAGTTCCCCCCCCCCCCCACACACACACACAGCCTCCACAGGAGAAGCATGTGGCTAGTAGTCACGTAGACAAAGTTCCAAGCTTCTGACCTTCAGGCTAAACTCCTCCCCAGTTACCTAGCAACAACAAGATAACAAGCCCACCATAAGGACTACACGGAGAAACCCTGTCTCAAGAGAGAGAGAGAGAGAGAGAGAGAGAGAGAGAGAGAGAGAGGCTGCTTGGCTCCTCCTCACTCTCTTAAGCTTTTACTTTCCTGCCTTTCCCCCTTATACTCTCTTTCTTACTCTTTAGCCTTTCTTCTCTCTCTCTCTCTCTCTTTTCCCCCTTCTCCCCTCTTGGCCATGGCCAGTCTCTCTCTCTTTCTACCTTCTTTCTTTCCCCCTGCCTTTCTACAATAAAGCTCTAAAACTATAGACTGTCTCTGTTCATCAAGGTCCACTGTGCTTGGATGATGGGATAGGCTTTCTCCTAAGGAGCAGTGCCTAATCTCCCATCAGAAGGCCTTCCTGTGCTCCAGCCACTGACCCGACTAAGAACTGTCGCCTGCATGGGAACCTCTCTCCCTCTGCCCCCTCTCCCACATCTCCGGGGCCAAGGGTGTTGCACCAGGGCCCCTGGTATCGGGGGCTGCCCCTTGTCCACCTCCGTCACGTGGGCTCGGTGGCTTTATACAGCCAGATGCCCACCCAGAACTGAGTGGAAAGCGTCCAGTAGTCCTCCCGTGTCTGCCTGCCCAGAGCACAGGAACTCTGGCTGGATGCGGGCTCTATCCCTACCTCCTCTTCTCCTACACCCCCATGCCCAAAACAGTTCTAGCCTTTTGAGGAACCTCCCTACTGACTTCCATAGTGGCTGTACCAGTTTTCATTCCCAGTAGCAGTGAGTGTTTAATTTTCCCCATGTCCACAACAGGACTTGTTAGCAATTGCTTTGTCTATGTTTTTGTTTTGTTGTTGTTGGGTTTTTGTTTTGTTCGTTTATTTGACCTTAGTCATTCTGACTCAGTAGATTATATATCAACATAGTTTTCATGTCCATTTTCTTAATGGCTTAAGAAGTTAACAAAACAAAACAAATCACATTTCAACCACTTGTATCTCATCTCTTTGTCTACTCTCTGTTTAGTTCCAAGCCTCATTTTAAAATTGTGTTGCTTGCTTTCCTGAGTTCAGTAAATATTTTTGTATAATCTAGATACTAGTCATCTGTTGGATATACAGTTGGTAAAGATTTTCCCATTCTGCAGGCACCATTTCATGTGGATCATGTTATTTGTTGCTATGTGTCTTTATGTATTTTTGATCTCTGTCCTGTGCCATTATCAATGCATATCTCAGTGTGTCATTGTGTCCACACAAAGTTTTTTTGTTTTGAATTTATTCTTTATTTTTATATTTTGCTTTACACATGTCTTTCTCAATTTTTATTTTATTTTAATTCTCTATTTAATCTTCTTTAATCTTTCGAAATCTTTCTTTCATGGATTTTATGTGGTGTCATATCTACTAATTAGAATTTATGATTTGCTGTTGTGAATATATCAAAACAGATTTTGTATATCATAAACATATATAACTTCTATTTGTCAATATAAAAATAGAAAAATCAATAAGCTCTGAACAAAACTTAAAAACATAAAACTATCCTATTTTATTCTACTAGAAAAATTAAAGACAAAAAGAAACTCATAAGAGAAAATATAAACTAGCTAATAAGAGTAAAAAATAGATATGTTTTCACTATTAATTAAACACATCTAAACAAAAATAATGAAATTTATATATGATATTATATTGCTAGAAGTATCAATTATGGAAAAATAGTTCTAATAGAATTTATTGTGTAGTGATTCAACATTCCAGGAGGGCCATGAATTTAAAAATATGCTATTTTAAGTATACACAATCTTTTACTCATCAATTTTGCTTTAGGAATTTGTTTCAGGAAATAACCAGAAGAAAATACAGCACTGGCTATTTCATATTATCTGTTCATACTATACAACTGAAAATAAATGTCCATCAGTGGGACACTGAATAAGTAAATTATGTAATATCAAATCTAGTATTTTATGAATCTGTTGTTGTAAAAGTAATGGACTATTGTTCCCTGAAGAAATTTACTTCCACAGTATGTTGGTAACAAAAAGGATGAAAAATTTACATACTGGGCAAAAATATATTTATTTAAGCAACATATAAATATTTTGCATCGTGTGCCAAATATTATTGAGCCAGTGTACATAGATATTCACATTATTTTATGTATTATGTAAAGGGAAACAATTGTCTTTTCTGTATTTTGGATTTAAAAAAGCAAGTCTTGCCGGGTGTGGTGGTGCACACCTTTAATTCTAGTACCTGGGAGGCAGAGGCAGGTGAATTTCTGAGTTCGAGCCCAGCCTGGTCTACAAAGTGAGTTCCAGGACAGCCAGGGCTACACAGAGAAACCTGTCTTGAAAAAAAGAAAAAAAACAAACCAAGTCTTATGGAAAAATGAGAAACTCACATCAGTTTAAGAAGTGTTTTGTTACAGTTTTTTTTTTTTTAATTTTCAAATTTTATTTTATGTGTACAGGTGCTTTGTCTGCATGTATGTTTTTATTCCATGTATGTACGGTGTGTGCTCTCTCAAAAGAAGATATTGGATTCTCAGGAACTACAGTTACAGACAATTATGTGTCACCATGTGGGTTCTGGGAATTGAATCTGGGTCTCCTGGAAGAGCAGCCAGGGGTCTTAACTACTTAACCATCTCTATGGTGCTAAGTTGTATTCTAACGCAGATGAATGCTTTTTTTCTATTTTGAAATATTAAATATTGATAACTTTTTCTAGTTTTGTTTTTCTTTGTCCTCTACGACAGTGTAAGTCAGTGTTGCTCTACAAATGCCAATTCTCCATCCTAGATAAGGGAATTTTCTCGACCATCTTAGAAAATTCTAGATAAGATTAAGCCATGCACATGATAGACTGTCATTGCAATGATACTCTCAGAGAGTCTAAACCAATATAATATGAATTAATAAACATGAATTTTAGCTTACTCATTGGACATTGGTACTGATATCAATAAAAATGAAACTTCAAATTAAAATTTTCAGTACAATCATATTGCAACCTTAATGTACAAAGATTTACCTAAGGAACTAATTTCCAGTGCAGACTCTGCACTTGGGGTTCTCATTTGGCAAGTCTGCAGTAGACATAGAGCCTGAATTTTGTTACCTTCAGAGATAATTCTAATGTAGACACTTAAGGACCACACTCTTTCATTGCAGTTGCTACATTTTCTTAAATCATGCCTCCTAGATTCATTTCTAGGAGGATTTATTTTTAAAAAGACAAACTTATTGAGGGGATCATGGGAGTTATTTAGGAGGAGGGGTAAATTCAGAAGCAGATCTGCATTTCTTCTCAAGACCCTTTGGCTTCCTGGACCACAACTCTGAGCCAACATGTTAATGAGCAGCCAATGTTTACTTCCATGAAATAAAAGTTGGCACGCATTTCCCCCAAAGAACGACATTAATATTTATAAATTTCCCCTCTCTTGTTATTGTATAATCATAGGTGGATCGTGTGAATGCCCAGGAACACTGTAATAAAAGTGTGACAATGGAAACAGAAGATGTGAATACAACCGAGGCAGACTCTTCATCAATGAAAGCAGCTACAGAGTCAATAAATTACCAGTGGGGAGCCCTCGGGTATCATCAGTATATCAAATCTGCATGTCTTAAAGAGATAAAAGAAATAAAGCAAGCCTATCAGCTACTAGAGTAGAACTTTGAATATTAACTCTGAACTTTTTTTGAAAGAAGGGTCATGTAATGTGCAGCAAGGTGCTTATAATGATTTCACAGTCTGTCACCCTCTACCCATACCTGTACCCACACTTTTTGCCATCATAAGCTTTGATGAGAATTAATAGACTCTGCAGCTGTCTTCATGGAGACTTGAGGGAGAATGGTCAATGATTGGTCCAGACACAGTCCTTTATCTTCATGAAGGACTGATAGATTGGTGCAGACACTCTCGCCATATCTTCCTTCTGTCTGAACAGACAGAACCCTTCTGTGCTGTCCCCTGATGCTACAACATTAGGCCCTGATTAAAGACATTTTTTGAGTTGTCTTTTCTTGTTTGCATTTGATCTTTATCATTAGTATATTTGAATGGGGCCTCGTATCATAAGCAGAAGTTGGCAGAAATGACATCAGAGCTGTAGCAGCACACACCAAATGTGGCAGCATTAGTGAAAGCACCAGCAGAGATAGCTGCAACAGTGACCAGTGTACAACTGAGGAATTCCACAGAGTACAGGGGTAGAGATGATGTGGGGGTAGAGGTAATGAGAACAAGGACTATGAGGGACTAAAGATGAGAAACAATGAGTCCTGGGTACCTAGGGAGTTCTTGAGAGCTGTCAAAGTTTAATGGTCAATGATTTCAGATAGCCTGCCCCAGAACACTATTATCCCTGTATGGCTGAGGATTCGAATGCTTGAGATGTGTATTGAGAGAATTCACACTAGACAGAATTGCAGGCTGTTCATGACTGACTATGGCTGGGAGCTAAAAATATTAGCTGTGAAATTCTGGGACCACTGGTGGTTAAAGTCCAGAGGGATATAACTCTCCAAGCTGAAACTCTGGCTTCTAAAGCCTGTGTCTTTTCCGATGTCAAGTTATAAGTCTCTAGATCTGCCAACCAGACCCTAGGTCTTAGGCCTAGCCTAAGGATTGTCAGCAAGCTTCTCCCAGGCTACCCACAATTCTTACCCATGTAAGAAAAGAGGACATTAGACAACTGACTGCTAACACTGAGTCTTCTTGTTCCACATTTCTCCTCAAACACATTTCTCCAGCCACACTGCCCTGCTGAAATATTTGAAACTAGGACAAAATCCAGGGGAAGGGAATGCTACTTTACTCATTGTAAAATTCCTGGTATCTCCATTTAATCCCTGGCACAAAATAAGCATCAATCATTAGTTTTGTCCCCCTTCTTTTTTAATTAGATATTTTCTTTATTTACATTTCAAAAGTTATCCCCTTTCCTAGTTTCCCCTCCGAAAATTCCCTATCCCCTCCTACCTCCCCCTGCTCCCCAACCCACCAACTCCCATTCCTGGTCATGGCATTCCCCAATACTGGGGCATAGAATCTTCACAGGACTAAGGCCTCTTCTTCCATTGATGACTGACTAGGCCATCCTCTGCTACATATATAGCTAGAGCCACAATTTCCACCATGTGTTTTCTTTGATTGGTGGTTTAGTACCTAAGAGCTCTGGGGGTACTGGTTATTTCATATTGATGATCCTCCTGTGGGGCTGCAAACCCCTTTAGCTCCTTGGTTACTTTCTCTAGCTCCTTCATTGGGAACTCTGTGCTCCATCCTGAGGTGACTATGAATATTCACTTCTGTGTTTGCCAGGCACAGGCAGAGCTTCTCGGGGGACAGCTATATCAGCAAGCTCTTGTTGGCATCTGCTATAGTGTCTGCATTTGGTGGTTGTTTATAGGATGGATCCCCAAGTGGGGCAGATTATGGATGGTCCTTCCTTCAGGCTCTGCTCTGAACTTTGTCTCTGTAACTCCTTCCGTGGGTATTTCGCTCCCCCTTCTAAGAAGGGTTTTGAGTTTCTGGGCTAATATCCACTTATCAGTGAGTGCATATCATGTGTGCCCCTTTGTGACTGGGTTACCTCACTCAAGATGATATCCTCCAGATCCATCCATTTGTCTAAGAATTTCACTGTTGGTGGAATTGCAAGCTGGTACAACCACTCTGGAAATCAGTCTGACGGTTCCTCAGAAAATTGGACATAGTTCTACTGGTAGATCCAGCAATACCACTCCTGGGCATATACGCATAAGAGTTTTGCCCTTTTTAGTTTGAGACATTGTCTCACATTGTTCAAGTTGACCTCAAACTCACTAAAAAGACCATACAAATGAAGCTCAACCTGGAATGTCTGATCTTTTTGCCACTACCTCCTGAGTGCTAGTGTCATAGGTATGTGCTGCTGTGCTCAGTTTTGGGTGCACTGTGTATAAATGCTATGCACATTAGCACAGTACACTACTGAACTGAACTGTCTTTCCAGTCCACTTAATTATTCTTCTTCTTCTTCTTCTTCTTCTTCTTCTTCTTCTTCTTCTTCTTCTTCTTCTTCTTCTTCTTCTTCTTCTTTTCTTTTTTCTTTTGGTTTTTGGTTTTTTGGTTTTTGGTTTTTGGAGACAGGGTTTCTCTGTGTAGCCCTGGCTGTCCTGGAACTCACTCTGTAGACCAGTCTGGCCTTGAACTCAGAAATCCACCTGCCTCTGCCTCCCAAGTGCTAGAATTAAAGGCGTGTGCCACCACCGCCCGGCCCAGTTAATAGTTCTTAAATGCATAAATGGAGAAGCATGTAATCAATCTCCAGCACCAAGAAAAAGTTAAAAGGAAGAAAAAAAAAACAGAAGAAACATGAAAATCAAGTAGAGGCAACACAGTAAATCCAGTTATTAGAACCATAGTAGAAAGTAGGATTGGTAATCAATCGAGATAGAATTTCAGTTATTCCAACTAGCTAGTCATACTATCTATATAACCAATCATTTATATATATAATTAACTAAACTTTTGAAGTTGGAAGCCCTTCATGTAAAGTTGCAGGTGGAAGAATCACAGTAAAGTAAATGGGGGTATTGCTTGGGCTTCTCGGTTATTTCCAGACCTAAAAGGTACAAAATGTGAGCGATTTTCGGTGATCCACAGTGGAATATTGAAGATGCTAAGGCGAGCTGCCAGCCAGATGATGTATTGCTGTTACTGTAGAGCTGCTATAGATTTGTGTAGTGTTAGGAAGGAAATACACTGTGTATCTCACAGTATACCAATTAACCAAATGAATTGTCTATCATTTTAAGCCTGCTCCCAGGAGACAGTGGCACAAAATATTCTTAAAAGCTTTATATAATGGCAGTGCAATGGAGAAATCCTGTAGGATTAAAACACATAAACGTATTCACAAAGACAAAAGAATATACTCAAAGGAATATACTTTTTATAATGTATGTGTGTGTGTGTGTTCACGTGTATATCTGAGAGCAGATACCTGTGTGTGTTCTTGTGAGAGGACAATCCTAGGTGTCTCAGAAACACATTGTTCTCCCTTGAGACAGAGTCTATCTTTGGCCTGGGGCTCAGCAATTATTCTAGACTTCCTGGTCAAGAATTTCAGGGATCCTCCTGTGTTTGTGTGGGTTTACCAAATGTGGATTACCACACCCAGCATTTTTATATACATTCTAAGGTATTAAACTCAGATACATGTATACTCTATCAACCTATACACACACACATACACAGCACACACATATGTATGTATATCTCTGTCATACAGAGTTTCAGTTCTGTAGAATAGCAGCTATAACTATTACTGTTGCAAAGGCATGCATATATCCTAGGCATTTGACTCATTTTCTCAGGATTATATAACACTTAGTTCTTTGTTTTTCCTTATCTTACCCAGACTTCAGCACCAACAACCTTCTGCTTATAGATTTAGTTCTACAACACTATGAACCACTGGCCATACTTGTCAATATTTTAATTGCTCAAATTTCCAGGTAGGGAGAGTCTGGAAATAGTCTATGGTTTCTAGTCTGTCATTCAGTGTCCCAGGCAGAGCCCTCTGCTTCTGCAGTAAGGAGCAATATGCCCAGTAATGCTCAACATATGTAGCCTGTTCATGTGCCAAATTCTGTTTCCTTTCTGGCTTGCCATCTAGCTTCCCGCCGAGGCAATAGCTTTGGCTTAATCTCCAAGCCATTTACCTGGTACTTGATCTCCTTCCCACCTCACCCCACCCACTTAGCTTGTGCTCCCTGGGAGTTGGGCCTTAGTTTGAGGCTCATTTCAACTTAGATTAGCCCAACTGCCTTTAGAATAGCAATATAGTAAGTATTACTATAGAACCACACTACCCAAAGGTTCTTCTTATAGTAACCTGCTCTCTTAGATGGGATCCCCTGAATGTTAGCATACACCATGCTTGAGTTCAATTTTATGTCCCCTTTTAAGGAGTATCACTACTCCTAATTAGTTCCTCTAGCCTCAGTCACAGTTCTATTCTCTCTCTCTCTCTCTCATAGTGTGGCAGCATAATGTGCCTAAGTTCAGAGTCCACATGTTTTAGGACACATCCAAATATCTGGAAACAGAATGATACAATGAAAATAATTGTATGTTACTGAATCATATCACAGAAACTGTTAGAAAATGGTGTGAGAAAGCAGGTAGAATTTTGACGAAAATAACAATTAGGTATTGCTGTGCTCAGAATTCCTAAAAATCCTAGGTACACTGAGATAGCTATCTGCTGGTTTACTACAAGTGGACAAGTGCTCTGTCCTTGGGACTTTTCTCAGCTGGACAAATTAGCAGTGTGACTCAGTTATGGTAAAGCTAGCCTTATCAATTTATTACAAAACGAAGAGATAATGGGAGAGGACAAGGGAGGACATTTTTTTGATAGACACTGATAGCCAGCTGAGTTTCTACTCATAACTCTAGCATCCTTATGAGATACACACAGACTAAAACATTAACAAAGAGCAAAGTTGATAATACAAATAAAAATAAATTGGTTGAAGAAAAAAAAAGCCAATATAATATTCTGTAGTAGCACTAGTCAAAGAACATGTGCTTTCCAATTTCAGTGGAACTGTAAAATGTTAGAATGTATATTTTCCCTAGAGGAAAGCTATCAGTGAATACTGGATTGGAGGAAACTACTGTCCTCAGGAACTGTCTGCCACTGTTAACGAATGAATGAAGGGCCACTTGGAAGGCTATGTTTATTCTTTGGAACACGAACAAGCAGGACAGGATTTGATCAGATGACAATGTCCAACATTGTAGATTACAAATCAGGGAGTGTCCAACCATATGTATATATAATTAAATATATATGATACATTTTATGTGATTTACTTAAACAGGTACACTCTTCTGTTAGTAGATCCATTATCAGAAAGCAAAATCACCATTGTTGTGCTCAAAAACAGTACCACAGCAAGCTATATGAACCTCTTTAAGAAATCTGAAAAGTCAAATAAAGATATGAATATATGTCTATTTATTTATTTATTTAGCAAGGGGTATATTCACTCAATACTAGGAACTGTAGAATGCATTACATTCTATAAAATCGCATGGCTCTCGACAGGTTACTGATTATAATCTAGTGGTGCATTTAATGCAGATTAAAGGTTAGTAATTATGATAATTAACATTGTGAATAGTGGCACAGCATCAGAAGTACAGAGTCTAATAGCAAAGCAATGTGATACTCATTATTTGATTTTGTTCAGAGGGATGAAGGAGAAATTCTTTGAAGAAGCATCCTTTGAGCTAAGAATGTGAAGTTAACAATCTAATAGGAGAAATCTAGACATAACTATGGACATAGGTGAAGCCTCTAGGATAGAGACAGTTGTGTTTTAGAGAATGAAGGATCCCTAAAACCTGACAGAATGGTAATGGCTCTAAATAAGATTTTAAGGGAGGGGAGTTAATCTTTGTAGAGTCTCTTGGCTGTGGGACTAGTTTATATTTTTAGGACCACTAGAATTTAATTTAAAAAATAACCAATTTGTGGATTATATAACTCTTCACTTTCCATCACAGACAGTTCCAAAAAAGGATGAATGAGATGGGTTTGTTGAATTGTAACATAAAAAGTCACAAAGTTCAAGGAGGGTGTTCTTCCTGGGCCTTGGCTGCCTTCTAGAGAGCCTATTATTTTTTTTTTTAGCAAATAATAAAAATATAAAGTAGGCATTGGGCTCTCTCTCTCAGTTTTAAAACATGTATACTAGGAATTGTAGAATGCATTACATTCTACAAAATCACATGGTTATATTTTCAAGTAACATTTAACCTAGCTGAGAGCCCTGTACAAAGTTAAAGTTGTATGAAAATATGGTAATTAATAAGTATAAATGGACAATTGAGTAATCCATACATTAGCTGTCAAATGTGTTTGAACTTGAAGCCAGTACAGGATATCTGTGTTGAATTATTCTAGCATATAATTATAATGGGCAAAACCACACACTCAGTATTAAATAAAGACTATTTCTTGAAAGTGAGCATTTTAGTAAGGAAAGGGGAGTGTTCAAAACCAAAGTCTGGGGACTGTCACTTACAGTTCTTTAAAATGTCATGGTGCATATGCTCTTTTATAGTAAACTTTTATACTAAATTTTATACAAGTCCTTGTGAATTATTTTGTACTCTGAGGAAAAGTCTTGTGAATGATACTCGGATAGGGGGTAGCAAATCAAGTCAAATGCAGCAGAGAAGGAAATTTTTTTGCTAATTTCAAATATTACTTTGAAAAGAGTAATGAATTGTACACTTAAAAGTGATCATACAGCTGTATAAATATTTGGGTTCTATAAAAGAGTTAGAATAGTTTCCCAGGAGATGAATGCTGTAGAAACCACTCTTGCACTATGAGTTAAATGCTTAGAGCATGTGATGGGAAGATCTGATAATTGTGAAGGGTTCATTTCCTCATTTTGGACAAGGAAGACTGAGTCAGAAGTGTCAGCAAGGCCTGCCAGGGGTAAAGAAGAAGACTGGAGACCTAGTGATGTTGAAGGAATGATCAAAAGTACATTTGTCAAGAAACTGTCCAGGAAGAATTATGAACAATGATTCTCCATTTGGGCTAGGATTTGAATCAGTTGGCAGTTAAAAATATAAGGCAAGTGAGAAATTCTGTTGCAAAACACAAGATGGATGGCACCTGAAAAACAATTAAGGAGGTTAACCTTTGCCTTTTAGATATATACATGTTCACCTGCATATACATAGATAGCTGTCCCCTGAACTCAGCACAAAAATGGAGACAGGCCTGAATCTTGGATATTCAGTTTTAGATAGCCTTGTTTGAAGCATTACATATTAATTGCTAAAGTTCTCCACCTGGGCATAATTTTTAATTAGCATTGAAAACCTCAATAGAGAAGAATAAACATTAGTACCCAACATGGATGTACAATGAGTTGGGCAGAAGTTTTGTTTTCATGATTCTGACTTCCTGGGGTTATTCTACCGAATATGCTATATCAGATGGCAAGCAGACTTTCCTAACAGTAGTTAAGGCTAGTAGTCATCAGACCTTGGAATATGGAACTTATCTGCATTATCCAGATAGAATGAATTTAATCATTCAAGACCCATAAAGCAGAGAGAATTCTCTGTTGATAGTAGACATTTAAAGTCTCAAGGAGCTAGAGATGACTGATTTGAAGATAAAGGGGGGGTATATGTCAAAGGACCAATCAAGCACAGGGAAATGAATTCTACCAAAGACTCCTATGAGCTTGAAGACAGAATCTTCTGTAGAGCCTCAGGTGAGATCTCAGACAACATGACAACACTTGGATTTCTGTTTTATGGGGTGATGATGGAAAGAAGGGGAGCTAAGTAAGATTACAAGTAAAATCTGGGAGAGGGAGTAGGAAGAAAAGATTGGGAGCAAAAGCACCGAGGCAGGGAAGAGTGTGTGTAGCCCTATGTCAGGTCAGGGGCGGGCACGAGCCCACTTGCTACCACACTGTGGCTAGGAGGGGGTAGGTTCTGAGGTTCCAGAGTAGTTAAAGGAAACAGTGGTGACTATTACTGGAGATAGAAATGGCTCCTGAGAGAGTAGCTGGGATGCCAATGGAGGGATGAATATTCAGTGCTGGTATCATGGTTGATGCTTAGGCAGGGAGGAGGAGAGATGTGGGGCACAGGTATTAACTGGAAGGAGACAACCACAAGAGAGACGCCAGGGCCATTATCCATGAGTGGTGAGCTCAGTGGTAGTGATCAAGAAATAGTGCTGAGTACCCTGCTATCAGGGGATTGGGAAATGCTTCTCACAGATTATATTAAATGAGGTTTTAATATAGACAGTAGTATGGGAGGCAGGGAGATTTCAGTGGGTTTAAGGCTAGCCAGAGATTATGTCTCAAAAAAGAAAAAAGGAAGGAAGGAAGAGAGAAAGAAAGAAAGAAGGGAAAGAAAAGAAGAGAAGAGAAGAGAAGAGAAAAGAAAAGAAAAGAAAAGAAAAGAAAAGAAAAGAAAAGAAAAGAAAAGAAAAGAGAAGAAAAGAAAGAAGTTTGGGTTGTTATTATGACCTATATACCTCAGTTAAAAAAACAAAACAAAATAATACCAACATATTTCAATTCAATAAAGCATGCTATAAATTAATATTTTTTCTAAATCTCTTCTGAAACTATTCATTGATTGGTGGTTAATTCATATGTTCAAGTAATATTTCACTTCTTCTACATAACTATCTTTGTTGTTAAATGAGTAGATCAATCACTAGATATAATTAATAGTGACCTAGTATATGTCATCTATCCTTAATACTTTTTTTTCTCCTTTTAAAAACTGCATGTTTGTTTGAATATAAATAGTGTATCATCATTGTGGTATGGATTTTACCTATGTATAGGCATCTTCAAGGGCTTCGGAATTCATATGCTCAGGTTCTAGATCAAGGGAAACTGAACCTTAACTGGGTTCCTGGTGGTTGTTGTTGTTTGTAATACAGATGAAAAAGTATAGGTCTAGGTGCATTTAAGATCCTCAGAAAGTCATCACTGGCTCCCGTTTGTGATGTATGCAGCTTCATACACACTTCAGTGAAGTCTGTAGCTTCAAGAGTATTTAAGCTTTCTCCACCAGCTAGAAAAATCTCACTCTATGTGAAAAAGTCAATGTTAATTTCACCAAAGAAATATTCACCTTTGTGAGAGAAATGTGTTTATCTGAATGTAGGTAGTGTTGACATGAGAGCTTCTCTAAGGGAGGTTAAAGCGACCATCAGCCTCATTCCTCAGAACCCTGCCCTTCCCAGGGGAAGAGTCCTGGCAGGTGTGTTGGTCTTACAGATGGAGATTCTCACTCTTCTGCTAGCACTTCTTCTCTCCACTGATGCTTAGCTTGGTGTCCTAGTTAGGGTTTTACTGCTGTGAAGAGACACCATGACCACAGCAACTCTCACAAAGACAAACATTTAATTGGATCTGGTTTACAGTTTCAGAAGTTTAACCCATTGTCACCATGGTATGGCATGGCAGTGTCCAGAGACACATGATGCTACAGAAAGAGCTAAAAGTCCTACATCTTGATCTGAAGACAGTTGGAAGGGGCCATACTGGGTGTGCCATACTGGGTGTATCTGGAGCATAAGACCCAAAAGCTTGTCTCCACAGTGACACACTTCCTCCAATAAGGCCACACCTACTCCAATAAGGTCATCCCTCCTAATAATGCCATTTTCTATGGGCCAAGTATTCAAACACATGAGTCTATAGGGACCATACCTATTCAAACAACCACACTTAGGTTGCTTCTCTGTGTTAATCTTAGCATCTTTGAGGATAACTCTAATCTTCCATATTTTTCTTTTCTCATGTTACTTTTATTAGCATTCTGTCTAAGTTCCGCCCCACAGTTACCAGGCAATAGCCATGTATGCCTGACTATAAAAGGGGCTTCTTGCCTTCTCCTCTCTGTCTTGTTCCTGCTTTTGCCTTCTTGCTCTCTCCCCTCCCCCCATCTCTCCCCATGCTCATGGCTGGCCTCTACTCCTCTGTGCTCGCTCTCTCTCTCTCTGCCTCTACTACTGTGGGACAAAAAGTGGGGTCATGCATCTGCTCAGGGCTAGGGCCACTGGGCAAGGTGGGATGCGGGAAGTCTGATGACACTTGACCCCACAGAATCTCTGGGCTGGAGTTGGACTGTGAGAAGCCATGGGATCATGCCTCGGGGTTGAGGGAGGCCCTTCTGAGGTCCCCGCAGACCCGGTGGAGTTGGGCTCTACCTCTCAGGCACCACAGACTGATGGGCACCACTGAAGAGCTGGTTCTCGGGTCCCTGGGCAGCATGGAGGCCAGGGACAACAGGTTCTCACTATTGAACATCCCAGACGCTGCTGTATGTCATGAAAGAACTGAGAACATAGTGGGAACCCTGGGAGGACTCTGGCCCTGGCACCAAAGGGAAAAGGGTAGGAGGAGAGCTCTGGAAGGTTACCAAAGGAGGGGAGAAGAGAGTCTAGCTAGCTCAGGTGGCTGGCTTTGGTTGGTGGTGGCTGTGGCTGGAACATAAGAAGGCCTCTGGTAGGAGGTTAGACACGTGGCTCCTTAGAGGGAAACCTGCTCCAGCACGGCAGATCCTGATGAGAAGAGGTAGTCCATGGTTTTAAGGCATTTATTTTAGAAAGGCAGAGAGAAGGAGAGAGTAGACAAGCAGAGGGCAGCCATGGCCATGTGGAGACAGGGGAGAAGGGAGGGGGAGAGAGGGGGAGCAAGAGAACAAGAGAGTAAGAGAGCAAGAGACAGAGGAAGGGGGCAAGCAGCTCCTTTTATAGTGGGCTGGGCTACCTTGCTGTTGCCAGGTAACTGTGGGGAGGAGCATACCTGGCTGTTGCCAGGTAACTGTGGGAATGGAGTCCAGACAGAATACCAGGAGCTTGGGACATTGCCTATGTGACTGATGGCCACACACCTCTCTGCAGGGGGCTGGGGGGGGGCTGTAGCTGTGACAGGAGCCAGGGGCCCAGGAGGCGTGGCCGAACTCCTACTGTCCCATGAAGGCAGATGTCACTGCCTACCAGGTATCAGGGGTTCTAGGCCTATGCTCAACTGGAGACCAGTTCACTGCTCACTCCACATACCCTCTTGACTCCCCTCCCCATGCTGTGAATAATCTCTATTCTATACTGTACCATCATGTGGCTGGTCCCTCAGAGGAAAAGGATGCCTCCGCATGGGCCTGCCAAGGCATCCCCTTCACCAATACTTGACTACACCTCCACCAAACATATTCCCTCTCTCTTTGTCTTTTTATAAACACATCAACTTTGTTCTAATTATATTTATCTAATCCTCTATTCTCACAGAATCCCATCTTATTTTATTCAGATATTTTCTCAAGAATATTTTAATAAAATAAGTATGAAAGGTTGCTATTTCTTCACCCTGTTATTCTTCGTAACTTCTATTCAGTGTCACGGGGTCCTTAGTTGTGCACAGCATCATAACATATCTTCCAATCTTTTTTATGTTTTAATTTTCTATACTCAGTTCTATTAGCTGTTGAAGATTTGACATTCATATAGTTTCGGGAGTTACACCCAATGTAATGTTAACAACGTCCCTTCTTGTTTTAAGAAGTGTTCTGTTTTTCTAGCTTATGCTTCATCTGTTTAAAATATGCCACAGAATTTTCTTGTCTACAATAGTTTTTAATAGCAATTGGTTTGTGTCTTTCTAACTTGCTTCTGCAAAGTTAATAACGAACATCCTCCTTTTAAATATCCTCTCTCTGTTGTGCCTTTGAACACAAGCCAATCTTCCCCCACACCCTTTATTACCAAAAAATTTCATCCACTGTGCCAGGGGACTCATCTAGAATTGACTGGCCAGTCACAAAGGACTCTGCAGAGTCTTTGCCTTAAAAACCACGTCATGGTCCACCAACACAATGTGGTAAGGCAGAGTAAAAAGAAGGCAAGAGAAAAACAGGAAATTATACTCTCACAGGAAATTGTAGTAATAAAGCTGAAAAGCCAAGGAAGTAACTGGCCCGCAAGTCATAAAATCCTAATCATGTGGCAGGGACAAATTGAAGCTCAGTCGCCTGCAGAGCTTCACATTGTTCTTCCAGTCATTACTCACTTCTAAATTCGAGCCTTTGTGACTTCAAAGTCATAGGATCATTTCACAGTTGGAGTAACTAAGGCAAAAAGAAATTAGGTAGCATACTTCAAGTTTCACCTTAAAGACTGCCTAGGACATGGGTCTCCTGACTTGGATCAGCAAAGACATTTCCCCAGTAATTGAAATTTCTTGGGATCAGTTTGCCAGGCCTTGTTTGCTTCACATTTTAATGTAATAAATTCTCCTCACAAAACCTTTCAAAAAAACAGTATGTCTTTTATTTATGGAGATTATAAGATAATTGCATCATTTCCCCCTTCCCTTTTCTCATCCAAACTCTCCCATATACCTCCTGTTGGGCTGTCTCAAATTCGTGGACATGTGGCCATTTTTGCAGATGAAGATCTAAAAATTGGAATTTTACTGTGAAAGTACCCACCTTACTCCACAAAGCAGGCTTGCATGCATGAAATAACTTTATTGTTTGAGTGTTAATATATCAGCGGCCTGAGAGGGGCAGGAAGAAGAACATGTTCTTTTTCAAGGAGAGTAGTTGCCTGGTAGTTGCCATAGAAACTGGAAACCGATGTACAGATATCCTGCTAGAAAATTTCCACATATTGAAGATGTCTTGCTGTCTGATCGATAGCTAAGAGAGTTTGATTAGCTTCATTAATTAAAGCAGAGGTACCTACAATGGAGAGAATGTGTCTTAGCTAATATGCAAATCTGTTTCTTGGGGTCTGAGAAAAATATCATGTAAGTGTTTTTAATGAAGCATAATGTACACAAGTGCACATATCATAAGCATAGAGCTTAATGAGATGCCTCATAGTGGATGCGGCTGTGCCTCTGATTCAATAGTAATAATATCAAAAATGTTAGTAACATTCTAGAAGCAATTTGTGTGCTCCCTTCTAGCCAGTGCTCTTCCAAAGAGGCTCCTAGCACTGTGTGTGTGTTACTTCACTGTTTGGAGGCTCTAGAGCAAGGGAGCATGCAGCATGCAGGTGTGTGTGTGTGTGTGTGTGTGTGTGTGTGTGTGTGTGTGTGTGGTTTGTTTTTTGTCTTAAGTCAGTTTTCTTACATTCAACATTACACCTGTGTGTAACATGACTAGGGTTTTTTTTTCCTGTACTTTTTAATTTTTATTTATTTATTTATTTATTTATTTATTTTATTTATTTATTTTGGTTTTTCAAGACAGGGTTTCTCTGTATAGCCCTGGCTGTCCTGGAGCTCACTTTGTAGACCAGGCTGGCCTCGAACTCAGAAATCCGCCTGCCTCTGCCTCCTGAGTGCTGGGATTAAAGGCGTGCGCCACCACGCCTGGCCTAATTTTTATTTTTAAAAGTATTTTTTTGTCTATAACATGTATTTTAGTGCTTGGTGCCTATAAGCAAACCGAGTATGCTTCCAAGTTTAAATGATTCTAAGATTAAGGAATGACAGCACTTATTTGAATTTCTTGACATTGGCTCACGCCTTTAATCCCAGCACTTGGGAGGCAGCGGCAGGCAGATTTCTGAGTTAATCTCATCTCATTAATCCCAGCCTGGTCTACAAAGTGAGTTCCAGGACAGCCAAGGCTACACAGAGAAACCCTGTCTCGAGAACCAAAACAAAAAACAAAAACAAAACAAAACATAAAACAAAACAAAACAAAATTTCTTGACTTGAAACCCAAGCTGAATTTATGAGTTCAGAGAGAACCAATTGTTCATAGCCATAAACTATAGTGACGCCAGCTAGAGATTGCTTATGTATTGTTGAATACCCACTATGCATGAATCTTTGAAGGTATTCTGATAGTTATGAAGGCAAGTAAAGGAGGAGGAGGAGGAGGAGGAGGAGGAGGAGGAGGGGTGGCAGTGGCTCATATTCTCAAGGAGTCTATCAGTCTTATCGGGGAAACAGAGCACTAAACTCAAATGATTATTCCAGGCAAAATTAAGAATCTACAAAACAGAAACAGCTGAGAAGATGCAGGCGCATCGATAAAGCATGACCCATCTCCCAGAAACCTATAAAAGTCCCATTGAGATAAACTTTGAGCTTCCTCTAACCTTCCAGCTTCTAAGATTTCATTAAAATTCTCTGTACAAAAGTAGGATCTTTATTCCCACTGGCTAGCCATTAGAGTTTATGGCTGTTCAGCGTATCCAGCACTTAGTCAAGAGGGGGCAGCATTCATCCTTTTTCTGAAACGAGTAGAACTCTGGCTGCCTGTCTTTCTAGGAAAAGAATACTTTAATCAGATAGAATTTCAGAGCATGCATATATTTTATGCCCCTGTTTTAATTGTTTGTTTATAGAGATGGTAACTGATGTGTACAGCTATGTTACTGAGACCAACAAATGAGTCCTGTTTAAGTAAGTGGAGCTGTGTCAGTGCCCAGAGATCCCCTTTCTCTGCCTTTGTCCCTTTCCTGGGCGTGGCAGCCTTGCTCAGACTCAGATTGCAAAAGGGCGGTGGCTGAAATGAACAAAAGAATTCAGACTTCTACTTTTCCCCAAAGAAAAGGCCAGCCAAGGGGAAGCCCCGGGAAAAAAAGGACTGTGTGTCTCCCATTGTTCTAACTATCTGATGCTTTCTTTCTTTTTCTTTCTTCTGAATGTTTGTTTACCTTAAACCTGTATTTGTAAGCATTGTTATTATAATAAAGGTAACTAAATAATCCCACTGGGGATTAGTGGCTGCCTTCTGTTTTAGGGGTGGTCTCCTTATCAACCAAGTAACCCTTAGAGCCCTTAGAGTTAAAGCAATGCATAGTGCCTGGTAGTTCTTTTCCAGCAGAAGCAGGGGCAGGGGCGTGGTAGTGAAAACTGAGAGAGGTTTAGCTGAAGCTATCAGACCACGTGTCTCTCTGACCTCCAACTGCCAGACCTCCAGATAACCAACTCCCTTTTGTTAGTGAGCCACTTTGATTTTAATGAGAGACATATAACCCCTCCCATGTTTTACGTGATTGACTTTGAGAAAATCAATGTTGATGGCCAAAAACGCCAAATTAACATCAGAGTAGATTTCCTTATACTGTATACAGCCTTAAATAGCCCTCTGAATGACATTTTGTTTTTTATTTAAGGAGTAGACCTTAGCCAAATGTCCTTGAATGATAAAAGAGAGTTGGCCCTCCCCATAATTAGCTTTTGTAAATATCAAGTCAAGGGTCAGAGCAAAGGTCATCTGATTTCTTTCTTTTGTGTAGAACAAGGGGCTTTAGTGACCATGACTGATTTTAGATCCAGCAAAGAATGAGGTCATTGCTTTTTACACAGACTGCATTGGATGAATCACAGAAACCATGGCAGTAACGTGAATACCAAATAATAACTGATAATTTGCGTACCAGTTACAAATACGCCTAATCTTAGATCTAGTAAAATGCTTTACTCTGTCAAGGAAATGAGGCTGCGGGATCAGCTCCTGAAAGGATTGCCAGTGACCTCATGCAGCTGTGATGTGAAGCTACAAAGCACTTGTCACATGCCACAGCTGAGGTCAGAAGTAGATCCTATCCAGGGACTTCACAGAGGGCGATAAAAAAAAAACCTCCGACTTTTAACTCTTTCAGCACTAGTCACGTAAACGCTACAATATATAAAATTTCAAGCTCATTTGAGAAATAAGACAAAAAATATTTTCATTTCTTTTGAAATTAAGCATCAGGGTTTGGAAACCACTTCTACTTAAACCAAACAGTGATTTCAAATGTGTTCATCAAGTGATGCTTTAGACTTTCCTTTTTAGAAAAAAAAAAAAAAAAAAGAAATAAAAAGGAAAAGACAGAACTGCTCCTCGATATGGGGGAGGAGGGATGTCATTGTAGATGAAAGGGGGAGCTTAGCCAGACTCAGAGACATCTGGGAGAATCCCGAGTGGACATGACCCTGAGCCATCGGAGTATGGGAGGGAGGAGAAGGGAGAGGAGAGAGAGGGAACCAGTTGCAGCAACCTATAGGGCAAAGATACAAAAAGTGTGGGTAACCAAAATGGCTGGATCATATAGGGGGGAGCAATCCAGCCCCCTGGGCTAGAGAGTTCAGGGTAGGGGGCAGAGATGCAAACGAGGAAGAACTTGTAGCAGGTAGGGGCTGAAGAACGCTGGGAGAACATGGATGCCACATTTGCTTTGATATGTTAAATAGGCACTTCAGCCATTTGTCCCAGAATTTGAAATTTAATATAAACCATCCTATCTTGGGATGGTAAGGTCTGAAAAATCTCTCCAGGATGTAAACACTGTGGTTGTAAAATGAGGACAATATCAGGCGAGCTGGTACAGCTGGGCAACCCTCCCTGGACAAGGTCTTGGAGGTCATTTAATCTAACTGCCTTATTTCACAATGAGGAAAACTTTGGCCTATGCATATTATAAGATATATGTGGAATTAGTTTTCTTCCTAGTTATTTACAATGTGTTTTCCTAGGTTCTCAGGAAACATAATAAACTTAGACCAGTAGATCATTGCAAGAGTGATAAGAATGGGAGATAGGGAATTTTAGGGAGTGGGACCCTGAAGGCAGTATCTCCATTCTTGTCCTCAGCCAGAAGCTAGATTTGTCCTCTTATGCTGGCTAGAGGCCAGGAATGCCAGAAGGAATCTCTGGTTTCTTGTTATCTCTCTCTTCTCCGCAATGCATCACTCCTGCCTGGAAGCTTTACTGAGTAAGGCCAAACCCCAGTATTGGCGCTAGTCCCTTCTGGTGAGTAATTTTGGAGCTGGGTCTCCGGATTTCAATAGTGGAAATAGCTACATCTACTCCCCAGTATAACCCATCTCTTAAATGATTCCTGAGCCTTAACTTTTGAGAGGGTAATGCTAGATAGCCAGATAGGAATTATTGGAGGGCACTGAGGATAGATTCCTCTCTTGTAGTTATTTTTGGACCCATCCCTCATTTCTCTCCCAATTACATTAGAAGCAGAAATTGTCCTCCACCCCAAGCACCCTGATCAAAACAAGGAGGATCACCTTGGACCCTGGGTGGAGGCGCAGTGATCTGGTGCAAACTATTGGACCTGGTATCTGCTATTGACTCCTCTTTCAAGAGTTGAGTCTACGAGACTCGAGCCCCGGGCTACCTTGCCAGCAGAGTCTTGCCCAACACCCGCAAGGGTCCACACGGGACTCCCCACGGGACCCTAAGACCGCTGGTGAGTGGATCACAGTGCCTGCCCCAATCCAATCGCGCGGAACTTGAGACTGCGGTACATAGGGAAGCAGGCTACCCGGGCCTGATCTGGGGCACAAGTCCCTTCCGCTCGACTCGTGACTCGAGCCCCGGGCTACCTTGCCAGCAGAGTCTTGCCCAACACCCGCAAGGGTCCACACGGGACTCCCCACGGGACCCTAAGACCTCTGGTGAGTGGATCACAGTGCCTGCCCCAATCCAATCGCGCGGAACTTGAGACTGCGGTACATAGGGAAGCAGGCTACCCGGGCCTGATCTGGGGCACAAGTCCCTTCCGCTCGACTCGAGACTCGAGCCCCGGGCTACCTTGACAGCAGAGTCTTGCCCAACACCCGCAAGGGCCCACACGGGACTTCCCACGGGACCCTAAGACCTCTGGTGAGTGGAACACAGCGCCTACCCCAATCCAATCGCGTGGAACTTGAGACTGCAGTACATAGGGAAGCAGGCTACCCGGGCTTGATCTGGGGCACAAACCCCTTCCACTCCACTCGAGCCCCGGCTACCTTGCCAGCTGAGTCGCCTGACACCCGCAAGGGCCCACAGAGGATTCCACACGTGATCCTAAGACCTCTAGTGAGTGGAACACAACTTCTGCCAGGAGTCTGGTTCGAACACCAGATATCTGGGTACCTGCTTTGCAAGAAGAGAGCTTGCCTGCAGAGAATACTCTGCCCACTGAAACTAAGGAGAGTGCTACCCTCCAGGTCTGCTCATAGAGGCTAACAGAGTCACCTGAAGAACAAGCTCTTAACAGTGACAACTAAAACAGCTAGCTTCAGAGATTACCAGATGGCGAAAGGCAAACGTAAGAATCCTACTAACAGAAATCAAGACCACTCACCATCATCAGAACGCAGCACTCCCACCCCACCTAGTCCTGGGCACCGCAACACAACCGAAAATCTAGACCCAGATTTAAAAACATTTCTCATGATGATGATAGAGGACATCAAGAAGGACTTTCATAAGTCACTTAAAGATTTACAGGAGAGCACTGCTAAAGAGTTACAGGCTCTTAAAGAAAAGCAGGAAAACACAGCCAAACAGGTGATGGAAATGAACAAAACCATACTAGAACTAAAAGGGGAAGTAGACACAATAAAGAAAACCCAAAGCGAGGCAACGCTGGAGATAGAAACCCTAGGAAAGAGATCTGGAACCATAGATGCGAGCATCAGCAACAGAATACAAGAAATGGAAGAGAGAATCTCAGGTGCAGAAGATTCCATAGAGAACATCGACACAACAGTCAAAGAAAATACAAAATGCAAAAGGATCCTAACTCAAAACATCCAGGTAATCCAGGACACAATGAGAAGACCAAACCTACGGATAATAGGAATTGATGAGAATGAAGATTTTCAACTTAAAGGGCCAGCTAATATCTTCAACAAAATAATAGAAGAAAACTTCCCAAACATAAAAAAAGAGATGCCCATGATCATACAAGAAGCATACAAAACTCCAAATAGACTGGACCAGAAAAGAAATTCCTCCCGACACATAATAATCAGAACAACAAATGCACTAAATAAAGATAGAATATTAAAAGCAGTAAGGGAGAAAGGTCAAGTAACATATAAAGGAAGGCCTATCAGAATTACACCAGACTTTTCACCAGAGACTATGAAAGCCAGAAGAGCCTGGACAGATATTATACAGACACTAAGAGAACACAAATGCCAGCCCAGGCTACTATACCCGGCCAAACTCTCAATTACCATAGATGGAGAAACCAAAGTATTCCACGACAAAACCAAGTTCACACAATATCTTTCCACGAATCCAGCCCTTCAAAGGATAATAACAGAAAAGAAGCAATACAAGGACGGAAATCACGCCCTAGAACAACCAAGAAAGTAATCATTCAACAAACCAAAAGGAAGACAGCCACAAGAACAGAATGCCAACTCTAACAACAAAAATAAAAGGGAGCAACAATTACTTTTCCTTAATATCTCTTAATATCAATGGACTCAATTCCCCAATAAAAAGACATAGACTAACAGACTGGCTACACAAACAGGACCCAACATTCTGCTGCTTACAGGAAACCCATCTCAGGGAAAAAGACAGACACTACCTCAGAGTGAAAGGCTGGAAAACAATTTTCCAAGCAAATGGACTGAAGAAACAAGCTGGAGTAGCCATTTTAATATCGGATAAAATCGACTTCCAACCCAAAGTTATCAAAAAAGACAAGGAGGGACACTTCATACTCATCAAAGGTAAAATCCTCCAAGAGGAACTCTCAATTCTGAATATCTACGCACCAAATGCAAGGGCAGCCACATTCATTAGAGACACTTTAGTAAAGCTCAAAGCATACATTGCACCTCACACAATAATAGTGGGAGACTTCAACACACCACTTTCTTCAAAGGACAGATCGTGGAAACAGAAACTAAACAGGGACACAGTGAAACTAACAGAAGTTATGAAACAAATGGACCTGACAGATATCTACAGAACATTTTATCCTAAAACAAAAGGATATACCTTCTTCTCAGCACCTCACGGGACCTTCTCCAAAATTGACCATATAATTGGTCACAAAACAGGCCTCAATAGATACAAAAATATTGAAATTGTCCCATGTATCCTATCAGACCACCATGGCCTAAGACTGATCTTCAATAACAACATAAATAATGGAAAGCCAACATTCACATGGAAACTGAATAACACTCTTCTCAATGATACCTTGGTCAAGGAAGGAATAAAGAAAGAAATTAAAGACTTTTTAGAGTTTAATGAAAATGAAGCCACAACGTACCCAAACCTATGGGACACAATGAAAGCATTTCTAAGAGGGAAACTCATAGCGCTGAGTGCCTCCAAGAAGAAACGGGAGACAGCACATACTAGCAGCTTGACAACACATCTAAAAGCCCTAGAAAAAAAGGAAGCAAATTCACCCAAGAGGAGTAGACGGCAGGAAATAATCAAACTCAGGGGTGAAATCAACCAAGTGGAAACAAGAAGAACTATTCAAAGAATTAACCAAACGAGGACTTGGTTCTTTGAGAAAATCAACAAGATAGATAAACCCTTAGCTAGACTCACTAAAGGGCACAGGGACAAAATCCTAATTAACAAAATCAGAAATGAAAAGGGAGACATAACAACAGATCCTGAAGAAATCCAAAACACCATCAGATCCTTCTACAAAAGGCTATACTCAACAAAACTGGAAAACCTGGACGAAATGGACAAATTTCTGGACAGATACCAGGTACCAAAGTTGAATCAGGATCAAGTTGACCATCTAAACAGTCCCATATCACCTAAAGAAATAGAAGCAGTTATTAATAGTCTCCCAACCAAAAAAAGCCCAGGACCAGATGGGTTTAGTGCAGAGTTCTATCAGACCTTCAAAGAAGATCTAATTCCAATTCTGCACAAACTATTTCACAAAATAGAAGTAGAAGGTACTCTACCCAACTCATTTTATGAAGCCACTATTACTCTGATACCTAAACCACAGAAAGTTCCAACAAAGATAGAGAACTTCCGACCAATTTCTCCTATGAATATCGATGCAAAAATCCTCAATAAAATTCTCGCTAACCGAATCCAAGAACACATTAAAGCAATCATCCATCCTGACCAAGTAGGTGTTATTCCAGGGATGCAGGGATGGTTTAATATACGAAAATCCATCAATGTAATCCATTATATAAACAAACTCAAAGACAAAAACCACATGATCATCTCGTTAGATGCAGAAAAAGCATTTGACAAGATCCAACACCCATTGATGATAAAAGTTTTGGAAAGATCAGGAATTCAAGGCCCATACCTAAACATGATAAAAGCAATCTACAGCAAACCAGTAGCCAACATCAAAGTAAATGGAGAGAAGCTGGAAGCAATCCCACTAAAATCAGGGACTAGACAAGGCTGCCCACTTTCTCCCTACCTTTTCAACATAGTACTTGAAGTATTAGCCAGAGCAATTCGACAACAAAAGGAGATCAAGGGGATACAAATTGGAAAAGAGGAAGTCAAAATATCACTTTTTGCAGATGATATGATAGTATATATAAGTGACCCTAAAAATTCTACCAGAGAACTCCTAAACCTGATAAACAGCTTCGGTGAAGTAGCTGGATATAAAATAAACTCAAACAAGTCAATGGCCTTTCTCTATACAAAGAATAAACAGGATGAGAAAAAAATTAGGGAAACAACACCCTTCTCAATAGTCACAAATAATATAAAATATCTTGGCGTGACTCTAACTAAGGAGGTGAAAGATCTGTATGATAAAAACTTCAAATCTCTGAAGAAAGAAATTAAAGAAGATCTCAGAAGATGGAAAGATCTCCCATGCTCATGGATTGGCAGGATCAACATTGTAAAAATGGCTATCTTGCCAAAAGCAATCTACAGATTCAATGCAATCCCCATCAAAATTCCAACTCAATTCTTCAACGAATTGGAAGGAGCAATTTGCAAATTTGTCTGGAATAACAAAAAACCTAGAATAGCAAAAAGTCTTCTCAAGGATAAAAGAACTTCTGGCGGAATCACCATGCCAGACCTAAAGCTTTACTACAGAGCAATTGTGATAAAAACTGCATGGTACTGGTATAGAGACAGACAAGTAGACCAATGGAATAGAATTGAAGATCCAGAAATGAACCCACACACCTATGGTCACTTGATCTTCGACAAGGGAGCTAAAACCATCCAGTGGAAGAAAGACAGCATTTTCAACAATTGGTGCTGGCACAACTGGTTGTTATCGTGTAGAAGAATGCGAATCGATCCATACTTATCTCCTTGTACTAAGGTCAAATCTAAGTGGATCAAGGAACTTCACATAAAACCAGAGACACTGAAACTTATAGAGGAGAAAGTGGGGAAAAGCCTTGAAGATATGGGCACAGGGGAAAAATTCCTGAACAGAACAACAATGGCTTGTGCTGTAAGATCGAGAATCGACAAATGGGACCTAATGAAACTCCAAAGTTTCTGCAAGGCAAAAGACACCGTCAATAAGACAAAAAGACCACCAACAGATTGGGAAAGGATCTTTACCTATCCTAAATCAGATAGGGGACTAATATCCAACATATATAAAGAACTCAAGAAGGTGGACTTCAGAAAATCAAATAACCCCATTAAAAAATGGGGCTCAGAACTGAACAAAGAATTCTCACCTGAGGAATACCGAATGGCAGAAAATCACTTGAAAAAATGTTCAACATCCTTAATCATCAGGGAAATGCAAATCAAAACAACCCTGAGATTCCACCTCACACCAGTCAGAATGGCTAAGATCAAAAATTCAGTTGACAGCAGATGCTGGCGAGGATGTGGAGAAAGAGGAACACTCCTCCATTGTTGGTGGGAGTGCAGGCTTGTACAACCACTCTGGAAATCAGTCTGGCGGTTCCTCAGAAAACTGGACATAGTACTACCGGAGGATCCAGCAATACCTCTCCTGGGCATATATCCAGAAGATGCCCCAACAGGTAAGAAGGACACATGCTCCACTATGTTCA
Organism: Mus musculus; assembly: GCF_000001635.26. NCBI lineage: Eukaryota > Metazoa > Chordata > Mammalia > Rodentia > Muridae > Mus > Mus musculus. Next base: position 42,774,077 of record NC_000082.6, on the reverse strand, counting down.
TAGCAGCCTTATTTATAATAGCCAGAAGCTGGAAAGAACCTAGATGCCCCTCAACAGAGGAATGGATACAGAAAATGTGGTACATCTACACAATGGAGTACTACTCAGCTATTAAAAAGAATGAATTTATGAAATTCCTAGCCAAATGGATGGACCTGGAGGGCATCATCCTGAGTGAGGTAACACATTCACAAAGAAACTCACACAATATGTATTCACTGATAAGTGGATATTAGCCCCAAACCTAGGATACCCAAGATATAAGATATAATTTGCTAAACACATGAAACTCAAGGAGAATGAAGACTGAAGTGTGGACACTATGCCCCTCCTTAGATTTGGGAACAAAACACCCATGGAAGGAGTTACAGAGACGGAGTTTGGAGCTGATATGAAAGGATGGACCATGTAGAGACTGCCATAGCCAGGGATCCACCCCATAATCAGCATCCAAACGCTGACACCATTGCATACACTAGCAAGATTTTATTGAAAGGACGCAGATGTAGCTGTCTCTTGTGAGACTATGCCGGGGCCCAGCAAACACTGAAGTGGATGCTCACAGTCAGCTAATGGATGGATCATAGGGCTCCCAATGGAGGAGCTAGAGAAAGTAGCCAAGGAGCTAAAGGGATCTGCAACCCTATAGGTGGAACAACATTATGAGCTAACCAGTACCCCGGAGCTCTTGACTCTAGCTGCATATATATCAAAAGATGGCCTAGTCGGCCATCACTGGAAAGAGAGGCCCATTGGACTTGCAAACTTTATATGCCCCAGTACAGGGGAATACCAGGGCCAAAAAGGGGGAGTGGGTGGGCAGGGGAGTAGGGGTGGGTGGATATGGGGGACTTTTGGTATAGCATTAGAAATGTAAATGAGTTAAATACCTAATAAAAAATGGAAAAAAAAAAAAAAGAGTTGAGTCTATTCATCTCCTGGCCAGTCAGGAGACCATGCACCAGAAAAACTGATTCTCCTGAAGACATGTTAAGGAGGAGGAAGAATCCTCGCACAGAGATAATGTATGTACGCTCCTCCAGAAACATCTTCTTTGGTACAGCACTTCTTCGTGGCTTTTTGGCATTCTAACTCAGAAAACAGCAAAGCTTTTCCTTTTCCTCCTATCAAGCTAATTTTTTTGGATGCTGACTAAAAGCCAAGGCATGCTTCCTGTGGCACTCTGGGCTCTCTCACTCTTTGAAGCCTCTTGCCCTTTTACCATGCAGCTGTTTGTTGAACTCCATTGGTGAACGTGCTGGCTCTCTTGGGCCTTAGCTCAGAAGGCATGCCTCTCTTCCTCTTTTTTTATTTCCCTCCACTCAGCAGCTAGTCAGAGTTACATCTTGCCTGTCTCCTCTTTTTATCACAAATTTTAATCAAATTGTCCTCAACCTTCTTAAATCAAATGATATAATCTCCAAGATGGTTCAGTGTTCTTATAGAAAGTGTTCTTTTGTCACAGTTGACTATTCCAACATTTATGAAAAAAAAAAAAAAAAAACCTTAGACTAGGGCTTTAGTTACTTTACTGTCACTGTGATAAAATACCACAGCCAACAGCGACTTATAAGGAAAAAAGGTGAATTGAGGATGATGATCTCAGAGGTTCAGAGTCCATCATGGGTGAGAAAGCCTAGCAGCCAGTTCTTGGCTTGGTGGCAGAAGCAGAGAGCTGAAGGCTTACTTCTTGGACTGAAAATATGAGACAGGAAAAGCAAACTGGAGGTGGTCCAAGTCTTTAAATCTCAAAATCTGTCTCCAAAACACATTTCCACTAGCAAGGCTAGAACACTTAATCTTCTTCAAACAATGCCACAGACTGGGAACCAAACTTTGGATACCTATGGGGGACATTTCTCATTTAAGCTACCACAACTGGGTTAATTTTTAACTGACGTTTTCTTGAGAAAGTCAACCAATATGTAGTGACTAACATCAAAAGCTATCAGGCCTGTTCCCTAATTGTATGTGAAGAGGAATGAAGGACATCTAAACCTCCTCATAGATATCATATAATTATAAAGAATTAATGAAGGAGGCATAATCATCTTAAACATATACGTGCCTAACAATAAGGCTTCAGATTACAATAAGGCTTCAGATTACAAGTGGACAGAAATAAATGAAAAAGTATAAATCCGCAAATATAGGTAACTTACTAACTTAAAAAATTAGGAAGGAAAAAAGTGAGGCTATAACGGACATAACATAGTATTCAGTGACATAACAAATGCCATCCACTTTGAACTACTTGACATTTGTAGAAGATTACCACCAACAGAATATATGTTCTATACATATTCATGTAATCATTCAGTACAGGTTGACTGTATTCTGAGATATATAGACAACCTATAGAAATGAGAGTTGAATCGTGTAGACTGTGCTCTTGGCCAAAATGGAATTTAGCCAGAAAGTTGTAATAGGAAGATATTTAGAAAATCCACACATATCTTATAAGGTAAGCAACATGATTCTGCATAATTCATAAGTTAACAAAGTAGCAAAAGATAAAATTAGAAAGTATTTTGAGTGCAATAAAAGTAAGAACAAGATACATCATAATGTGGAATACATCATAATGTTTTAATCCAGTTAAAACGTCAGATAGTATGTGGTTACATTCTTCTCTTAGTGAAGAAAAGGCTGTGTTGTAGTTATTTACTTTAGGTTGGAACACTCACAGATGAGGGAAATGGGGAGGCTCAAGGGGCTCATGAAACCCTGAGGTCCTATGAGGACCCTCCCCTAGCTTATTTAAAAAGTAAATGGGGCTGGAAAGATGATGCAGTGCTTAAAATCACTTACTGTTGTTTCAGGGGACCAAGGTTCAGTTCCCAGCAGCCATATCAAGTGGTTCACAACTGCATCTAATTCTTGTTTTAGGAGTCTGATGCCCCCTTCTGGCCTCTGAGGGTACCTACATGCATGTACACTCATATAGACACAATCTGTTCAGGCACAGACACATACATATAATCAATTAATCTTTGGAAGAAATTAATAAACAGTTGCTGGGAGTAGAGAGAGACTCCAGTTGTGTAGCTGCCTCCAAGTTGCCAAAGATATTTCATTAATTTGCTTGAATGAATCATAACCCATGCTGGGGTTGAATGTTTCTAGCTGCATTTGAGCTACCTGTGGTCTTGTAAATACCCACAATTAACTAATTGGTTGACAATCTCTGGACTCAGATGAAATAATTTCTTTAGTGTGTTGACTTCCCTCTTGGGGTGAATAGACTTTTAATAATATTTTACAAAGTGAATTGATGCAACTAACTGAAGAAAGCCATAGGTGAGTCTAGAGAGAGATTACATGACTTTTGTTGGGGGGATGAGACAGGTACCTGAGGCTGAGGCATCTCAGGGTAGATTATCCATGGAGTAAGTCTAGATGTGGCTATCCTTCCTCTTAGGGTATAAAATGGAATGCGTTCCTACTGTGGTGGTGGTAGTTACTTGCATCCTTTAGAGGTAATAAGACAAGTAATGGCTGAAATGTATACTTGGGAGAACCCCAAAGTATACATTTTATTTAGGTTTGGGGTGGCCCATCTCCTTGGTAAGTGGGGCCTGTTTCCTGTGTGTGGGGATGCTCTGAAAACAGTGGGTAGATGGGAGATTATTTTGAAAACCTTGAAAGCAGCACAAATAGGAGAGGCTTGTAAGCAGACTATGATGGAATTAGCATGGCTTTTGTTACAGGCAATGAGACTAAGCTGCTTTCCAGGAATTGTAAACTACATTCCAGGAATGTAGGGGAGGAATTACAATGTGGAGGCGGGGATGGGGGTGGGGGGTGAGAGTGGGGGGTGGGGGGGTGGGGAGGGTGGGGCATGGGGGCTGGGGGGTTAGGGGGCTGGAAGGATTGGGGAGGGGAGTGCAGCTGTATGATACTGTCCTTTGCATTGACCACTAATTTGGCAGCAAAGTTGGGAAAAGAGGAGAGATGTCATATTGGCCAGCTTTTCATATAGCTTTCAGAGTGCAGAGGTGAAGGCCAGATACAAAGCAACTTGGAACCCTTGAGAATTTGCCAGTGAGAATGAGGTAGGAATAAAAGAAGCTATACCTCAGGTTCAACCTTTAGTACAGAGCAAAGGGAAACCCATGATTCAGCATGTAGATGGGGGAATTCACAAGGGACTAATATAGGAAACTATGATAATTACGGAATACATACATCCCTTGTACGCTACTTGAATCTGGAAAGATCTTTAAACAAGAAATGACTTGCACAATTATAAGAAATTGTCAGTGAGGTCAGCCTGTGTGCCTTGGAACTGAGTGTAGCACAATTACCCATTCCTCCTTGGTGTAGCTACTATATAAATTCCTTCTGGATTCACACGTGCCCACCATTATGGAAACTTGGTTATCCTAGCCATGGACACACGAATATTGGAGACAGGAAAACAGTAGATAAAGACCAGTTTGTTACTGAGGGAACTGTGCATGGAGAGACAATGCGTGATATCACTGGGTCAGGTGGATTATATTTATCAGAAAATTAAAAAAGAAGCTAATACAACAGGTACCTTAGAACTGGTATGAGGTCACACAGTTTTCCCGAGCTGCATTGTGGAACATGGTCTCAATGAGGTAGGTAAGGCTGTGTTGGCTCTGAATGATTTAATAATCAGCATAACAAGTCTGTTCGTATATTTGGAAGAAAATGTTATAAGATGTGTGTCAGACTGGAGTTTCCAGAGAGGGGGGAAAAATGAGAAGCCAAGATTCTTTGGCGCATCTGGAAGTCTTTGAAACCTAAGAAACAATTCACAAAAGTGTGAACGACAGAATTCTGTAGGTGAAAAAGATTAAGATTGTTCCAGGGCTGCAGCACTGGGCAATAAGCCTTCACCCAGAGTACATTGCATACATTTCTCTCTTTCAGCAAAATACACTAAGAGTATATATGATCTTCACAGTCTAGGGTCTATTCAGATGGTGGTGATGAAAAACGCTAAAGCTGGTCCTGGCACAGGCTTGGAGCCTGTCAGATCAAGTTACAGTACAATACACAAAAACGTGGTCCTCTCTCTGCCTTGTTCCCAGTACAGGACAAGCAGTGTGAGCCCACCCACCACACCTATCTAGGAGATGTATGGTGGTCTCCTGGCATCACTCCTGTATGAATAAGCCAGATGGTTATGGAGACTCACTGTGAACTAGGAAGAGCTGGAAGAGTCAGTGTCCACCATCTGTCCACCATCCACAGCATTGCTCTTGTTTTGATGGAGCAATTGGTAGAGTCTTTTCTTGTTTTGATTTGAAGCCAGATCTCACTTTGTAGACCTCATTGTCCTAGAACTCATTATGTAGAAAAGGCTGGCCTGGAACTCACAGAGATCTGACTGCCTCTGCCTTCCAATTGTTGGTATTAATGATGATACCTGGCTAACAGTTGGCATAAGTGATGAGACTTTATTGTGTTGTATTTGGCCTTGCCAGCTTTTCCTTAGTATTCCCTTAACTATTAAATGACAAGGTTATTGTTTCTTTGCTTAGAAGGAGTAGCAGTGGATCTTGAGAGAACTTGCTTAATGTCTGAAAGAGAGTTTTATTATATGATAGTGAACTATCTTACAGATTTGGAAAAATAACTGGTAGAATAGTTAACACAACAGTTAAGGGATTTAAGCAAATTCACCCACATGAATAGAAAAAGTCCCTCTCCTGAATCATATGCTTATTGGATACAATCCCAGAGTCACCTGTGAGCAACTTCGCTATGAGTTATTGCTTAGAAAGGCTTCAGAAGCCCTCAATGCAATATAGGCTATTGCCACCGTTGTTGTATACTAGAACTAGATATAAAATCCCTATTGCTGAAGATGTCACAGGTTCTGATTTCAGGATATGGAGACATGTCTATCTTTGTTGGTCAGTGTTCATAGTGCTGAAGAATATTTTACAGAATGCTAGGAAAGAATTACTACCAACTTTCTTCCTGAGCTCTGCCCATGGCCTGTTAACACAATCAGCATATGACAAGATGGTCCATCTAGTGAAATAGTGTCACAACTACTATGGGTACAATAATTTCTCTTTTACACAGGAGAAAGCTCATGTTTGGTACTGTAAGGGCAGGCAACAACCAAAGCAAAGCAAAGCAAAGCAAAGCAAAGCAAAGCAAAGCAAAGCAAAGCAAAGCAAAGCAAAGCAAAGCAAAGCAACCAAACCAAACCAAACCAAACCAAACCAAACCAAACCAAACCAAACCAAACCAAACCAAACCAACCAAAGCAAAGCAAAGCAAAGCAAACTAAACCAAAATCAAAACCTGTGGCTAAAGGCTTAGAAGACATCCCAGTCAGTAAAGTGTTTATGGTACAAACTTGCTGACATGAGTTCAGTGGTCTTAACCATGAATCCTAGTTCTGAGGAGGAGGAGGAGAATGGTAGATCCCTGGGGGTTTCTGGTCAGCTGGCCTAACTTACTTGGTAAGTTCCTGGCAAGTAAGAGATTTTGTCTCAAAATAAAAGTAGCTAGTTTTTGAAAACCAGCACTTGAGGTTGCCCTCCAGGCTCCACAGACCTGTCTTCCCTAATACATGCATGAATGTGTGACACACACACACATCAAGCAAAAGAACAACAACAACAACAGACAAAATCCTATGTCTGAAGAAGTAATATGCCCAAGCTGGTAGATTGCCTGTTAAATATCTTCTAAACCTTTCTGTTTATTCCGATAGATTAGTGTTACAGTTGTCAAGGGCAGCTTCTTTGTATAGGGGTGAAAGTTATTGTAGAGACTCATAACTAATCAAACTTCTAAGAATGAATGACTGTTGCTATGACATAGTAGCCCAGGGATTCAGTTATAAATGAAAGAAAACAATTATGCAAATATATCATCTGCTCAATACTTGAAGAACATTGCAGAAGAGAGGGCAGACATTTAAGAAAGAGATGCAGGGATGGAGTGCTATATAGCTGTCTTTTGTGGGTTGGAACATTCATTCCTTCATGGAGAGATGGAATAGGTTCGTGAAACTCAGAAGACTCAAACAGTCCCCCTTACAGTTATATAAGCTATAAATAATTACTAGCAGACTCCTCACTGACATTAGCTGTCTGAAGGTTGCACACGGGGACTCGAGTAATGATGTTTTCCTGAGCTGTTGGATGCGTTGGTTTGGAACTTTTAAGTGATTCAGCTGCTTTTGAGTCACCCACAGTCTGTAGGCAACCTTTTCGTATTTATCTATAACTAACCCCTATAAACTCATTGCTTTACCATGTTGGGTTTGGATGCGTCATTACTTTGGCTTCTTGCTGCTTCATTTGGGCTGCATGGAGTTTTCGTTTTATCTCATCAGTTTCCTAGAGCCAAATCTATTTCCTAAGCTTTAAGAGTTGAGAATAAAAGCAGAACAAATGAAATCTTGGAGGAAACAAAATGAAAAGTAAATTGAAGAGACGAGTAGAAATCAAGGAATTAATACCAGAAAACAACAACAACAACAACAACAACAACAACAAAGAAAGAAAGAGAGAGAGAGAAAGAAAGAAAGAAAGAAAGAAAGAAAGAAAGAAAAAAAGAGAAAAAAAACCCCAAAACCTAGTTGTTTGCAAAGACTGATAGCATCAATAAACATGTTACATAACTGAAAAAGGAAGGAAAATAGAAGATATAAAATTACTAATATACGAGAAAGGGTAAACACTAGGACTACTTCTATAGATAGGAAAAGGGTAAGGGATTACTTCCGACAATTTTATATATGCCTACATATTTGATAACTGCAGTAATGAATACATTTCCCAAAAGACAGAAATTATCATAGCTTATAAATAGAAAATATATGATACAGATGATCTTTCTATGAAATAAATCAAATTAATATTTAAATTTTGTTTATTAAAACTTTAAAAGTTCTTGCTCTCTTGCCTCTCTCTTGCCCCTTGTAATCCCTTTTCCCCTTCCCTCTCCCCTCTCTCCACATGGTCATGGCCGGCCTCTATCTCTACTCTCTCCCTCTGTCTGTCTCTCTCTGCCTCTGCTACCTTCTTAACTCCTCTCCCCATGCCCTAAATAAACTCTATTCTGTACAGAAAAAAAAAAACTTTAAAAAATATTGCCAAATCTATCCAAACTCTTCCAGAAAATAAAGGGAAAATTTAATACATTCTATCATGATACAAAAAAAACAAAAAAAAAAAACAAAACAAAAACAGGAAAAACAAAAATGCCACAAATTAAAAAAAAAAAAAACAAAAAACCAAAAACCACCTAACAATCAATATATATCATAAATGAGGAGGTAAAGTCATCAATAAAATATTAGAAAAAAAAACAAAATAATACCTCATGATTTAAATGGGTCTATTCTGGAAATGTAAAAAGGGCTCAGCATTTGAAATCAATCCGCATAATTCATCATCTCAGAAGAGTAGTGAGGAGAAATCACATAATCTTTATCATAGTTGCCCAGACTTCTCATTTGACAAAATACAGTATCCATTCATGGCTTAAAATAACAGCAACGGAAACAGTAGCAAAATTCACAGTGAGTTAAGGGGTTGGTAGAGCTTCATCTCTCTGACACCAAACACAAGAAACCTACAGAGCCTGCGTCAAGCAGAATCTTCTCTCTGCTAAGATGGAAACAAAAGTAATATCCGCTCATCACTTTCAACGTTACACCAGGGCTTCTGGCTCCTGCAGTAAAGCAGAAGCTGGGAACTGTGTATGAATGGGGCAATGTGGCTGGATATCCATTGCTCCACGATCAGTGAAAGAAACCATTCAAATGGCTACACACTGTGTAATTGGTATAATATTCCGGGAAAGCCAAATTTATAAGGGCAGAAAACAGACTACATCATTGGCTGGACCTGCAGGGAGAGTCAGGCCACAAAGTAACAGAGGAGTTTTGTAGGACAATAAAATTGCTCTCTGTCCTATTTTTGACAGATATTGTACAACCGTGTACATTTGCTACAACCAATGGAATGGTTTCTGAGAAAGGATTTATTTTTCCTCGGTCTTACAAGGAAAGAAAACCCCACAGATAGAAACTGTTTGAAATGAATAGTGGGTTTTTACTTTTGTCTCTTGTTCTGTAACTATATTTTTTCCCCCAGACATCAACAAGTACCTCTACCTTTTGTAGTTCTGCTATTTTCAAAGATGATTCACTTCATCTGCTTTTGAGAAGAGATTGATGAAAAATATCCTGAATAGCCTTCATATATTAGCGGAGTGACCCAGGACAGTTCAAATTCAATCTTCTTCTTCTTCTTCTTCTTCTTCTTCTTCTTCTTCTTCTTCTTCTTCTTCTTCTTCTTCTTCTTCTTCTTCTTCTTCTTCTTCTTCTTCTTTTTCTTCTTCTTTTTCTTCAGAGTTCAAAGGTTTGTATCCCTTGCAGGACAATCTTGAGTGGCACATGGAAACAAACAGTTCCCTAACTACACCTGAGAAAAATCAACTTATTTTCTGAAAGACATTTTTATATACATGTTGAGCAGTATCCCCCATATTTTGGGAAATACAGTTGTAGGCACTTGTCTGCCTAATTGTAGCTAAATCATTCAAGTCTTTAATCAAGATAAATAGCTCATTTTCTCTCACCCTTTGAGATTAGTTTCTAACCTTCCACCTCTAATACTTATAAAGATGTAGATTATGATTTGAAAATTAATTATACAATGTTAAGAGTCAGTAATGTGTTTTGTTTCACTTGAAGTTTTGCATTTCTGCATAATAGCATTCAACGGTGCCAAGATGATCCTGGAGAGCATAGTATCCCATTTGCTTTATCTTTGTGCTTCAGACCCCAAAAGGACACCCAACAAATGACATAAAAAGAAGATCTGGGAATGATGGAATAGACCTTTGGGTGTGGAAACAGGTGGACCCCCATGTTCAAAGACAGACTGGACTAAAATAAACAAAGTGAGACCTTTCCTTAAAACAACAAAAGGCAGGGAGGGGGGAGGGGAATGAGAAAAGATAAAGACTATGTGATATAATGTAGGACAGAGGCAGAATTCATTTCTGTTGTACACTTTTAAATCCTAGCATGGGAAGTAGGATTTAGGAGTAACCAAGGGAATGGCAGGATGCTTGGCTTGATGCTGGATGTAGGACATACAATAGAAGTTCAATCATTAATTTGCTTCTCCCTCCACATTGCATTCCTGTTGTATTTTGAGATGAAGAAGCCTCACGCTGAGTTATAATTTACCTCAAATCCCCTTCCTTATGACATTTGATGAAATGACAAACAATATGTGAGGAAAGTGCGAATACAAAGAGCAAGATGGTTTCTAAAAGTGTAATGTGTTTTACAGGATCAAAATAAAAACAGGTTCAAAGGGGAGGTCATCTATGGTGGCACCACGATTAACGCGGCATCTGAAATCATACCAGTGATAATTAAAACCATTTCTTCTGGAGACACTTCCAATGCAGGGAGCTCCTCTCTCCTCAGGAAACTTCACAGTGTTTTGTTGATGACAAACGGGTATAATAAAAATAAAGACACATTAAAATGGATTTTTTAAACAACTGTGATTCTTAAACACTTAGCACTGCTATGGAAGAGATATAATCAATTTATATATCCATATTATCCTATTTTAGCACTGCTTTACAAACAGCTGAGAACAGCCAACAAGTACCTATGTTAGAACAGCCTCAACGTCTTCTGTGAATTAAGTATGTTGCAAATACTCATGAAGTCTATGATGACTTTATAGAGTTATTGTTTAGTCTTTATTTCTTATATTTTTGGTTGTGAGCCTAGCCTTTAACGGCTGAGCCATCTCTCCAGCCCAAGTCTTTATTTCTTTTTCTCTTCTTTTCTTCTTCCTCTTCCTCCTCTTCTTCGTTTCTGTTTTTGTTTATATATTTTGTTTGAGATGGGGTTTCTCTGTGTAGCTCTTGCTGTCCTGGAACTCTCTCTGTATATCATGTTGGTCTCAAACTCAGAGATCTACCTGCCTCTGCCTCCCAAGGGCTGGGATTAAAGGCATGTGGTACCATTCTTAATTATTCTTCCTCATTACCTTATTTTTTTAATTTTCAAAAAAGTTAGAAATTATAATGAAACTTCAAAAAGAAGAAACTGATACAGTTTGATATAAAGATGATGATGTTGAAGCTAAAGCAATGAGAACAGAAAGTACAAGAGACAAATTTCAGCATCATTTATAATCTGTAGTGAGTATCTATTAATTACTGGGGAAAACAGACTTGCACACAACTAGATACAAGCACATCTCTTGCTGAATTAGAATACTACTACTCAACTATTAATAACAATGAATTCATAAAATTCTTAGGCAAATGTATGGAACTAGAAAATATCATCCTGAGTGAGGTAACCCAATCACAAAAGAACACACATGGTATGCACTCACTGATAAGTGGATATTAGCCCCAATGCTCAGAATACCCAAGATACAATTCACAGACCATGTTAAGCCCAAGAAGAAGGAAGACCAAAGTGTGGCTACTTCAGTCCTTCCTCGAAGGGAGAACAAAATATCTATGGAGGAGATACAGAGACAAAGTATGGAGCAGAGACTGAAGGGAAGACCATCCAGAGACTGCCCCACCTGGGGATCCATCCATATACATTTACCAAACACAGACACTATTGTGGATGTCAACAAGATCTTGCTGACAGAAGTCTGTTATAGCGGTATCCTAGTGGCTCTGTCAGTGCCTGACAAATACAGAGGTGGATGCTCTCAGCCAACCAGTGGACTGAGCACAGGATCCTCAATGGGGGAGCTAAAGAAAGGACCCAAGGAGCTGAAGGGGTTTGCAGCCCCATAGGAGGAACAACAATACGAACCAACCTGTACCCCAAGAGCTCCCAGGGACTAAACTACCAACGAAAGAGTACACATGGAGGGAACCATGACTCCAGCTGCATATGTAGCAGAGGACAGCCTTGTTGGGCATCAGTGGGAGGAGAGGACCTTGGTTCTGTGAAGGCTTGATGCTCCAGTGTAGGGGAATACCAGGACAGGGAAGAGGGAGTGGGTAGGTTGGTGAGCAGGGGGAGGGGGGATGGGATAGGGGGTTTTCAGAGGGAAAACCAGGAAAGGGGATAACATTTGAAATGTAAATAAAGAAAACATCTAATAAAAAATTTTTAAAAAAAGAGTATGAACTATTAATGATGCCTACTTCTCTCTTACCACTCACTGCTGTCATCAGGTAGCATTTCTACAACAGCATGCTGTAGTCCTGGAAGATAAAAGCTACAAAGAACGTTATAGTTTATTCTAGAAGCTTCCAGAAAGACCTACCAACTATTTAATAGAAACTGTCAGAAGCAGTTTAATCCTCTAAAATTACAGAACTCTGCTTCAAAGTATCTGCCTTTGTACATCTATTGATAAGAGAAAATTTCTGAATATCCTAGGTTGAATTATAAGGGCCACAGGATGGAGGAAGAATAAGAGTACTTAATCAGTTTAGTTAGTTAACTAATTTTGGAAAAATCCACTCAATACTCCCAAACTTCTCCTCAAACCTCAGGTGACTAACCACCAGACACCATTACATCCTACTCACAACCCCAACTATTTAGAAGCCACAGTTGCTTCTAGACTGCCTGATCTGGAACTTGCTGTGAGGAGCCATGAATCTCCTGACTCTGGAGGTTGAAACATTCCCTGTACACAGCTTCCCTGGTGTTAGAGAAGAAAATGTTGATGTCTCAGAAAGAGATTTCACAGCATCTCTGACTCTTAGCTAAAATCTACGCAATTCCTGAGGTTTGTTTCACGTTTCCTGTAAATTGTAAGCTCCCTACACTATAGGATACAGAGGAATTAGGAGAGTTTATATATATAAACTCTCCTAATATATACATATATTAGTTTACATATATATATGGTTTTTCTTCCTTTCCAGTTCTGGCCAGAACAGTAAAACTAAATCTCATTTCTTTTTTAATCATTTCTGGCTCCTGGGTATTCTTTTGAAAATGTAGGCATTAAAATGAACTTGTGGGTCCCATTACTCTCACAGCTATGAACTTCAGATTCTGTTCTGTTTGGTGATACCAGTTTCATGTTATTCTAACCTACTTGTCTACAAGGTAGAGCCATATAAACAAGTTATGGGCTTGTGTGAGTGACTTGTCTCATTGCTGTGACAAGATATCTTAGGGAAGGGAGAGGTCTGTTTCGTCTTCCCCTTTTGGGGGATATAGGCCGTTATGGCTAGGAAGATACGATGGCAGAAATAGGAGGTGGTTGTCACAGTGTGGTCACAGTCTGGAAGCAGAGAGGGATGGCTGCCTGTATTTATCCCACTGTCTTAGTTAGAATTTTATTGTTGTGAACAGACACCATGACCAAGGCAACTCTTATAAAGGACAACATTCAATTTGGGGCTGGCTTACAGGTTAAGAGGTTCAGTCAGGGCAGGAACATGGCAGCATCCAGGCAGGCATGGTGCAGGAGGAGCTCAGAATTCTTCATCTTCATCTGAAAGCTGCTAGTAGAATACTGGCTTCCAGGTAGCTAGGATGAGAGTCTTAAAGCCCACACCCACAGTGACACACCTACTCCAACAAGGCCACATCTACTGCAACCGGGGCCACACCTTCTAATACTGCTACTCCCTGGGTTGAGCACATACAAACCATCACACTCACCTTCTTGTTTTCATTCAGCCTTGAACCTCTGTTGCTGTGATTAAAAAAATTCTATATCCAAAATCAGCTTCGGGAGGCAAGAGTTTAGTTTACAATTGCATAGTACATTCTCTCACTGAGGAAAGTCAAGAAAGGAACTCAAACAAGGTAGGCAGCTGGAGACAGGATTTGATGCAGAGGCCATGGAGCAATGCTGTTTACTGGCTTCTTCAGGGTGTACTTAGCCTGCTTTCTTATAACACCTAGGACAACCAGTCCAGGGTTGGCACTGCCCATAGTTAGTTTCTCCCATATCAATCACCAATTAAGAAAATGTACCACAGGCCACTGTGGTAAAGGCATTATCTCAACTGAGGCTCCCTCTTCTTAGATAATTATAGTTTGTGTCAAGTTGACATAAAAATGAGTTAGCCCAATTAACCCCTCATGAACTCCACACACAAATACATTGCTGATAAATCATAATTGTTTCCTTCTTGCTCACCCCCGAGATCACATATTAACATTAATATCACAATACAGAACATTCTAACTGTTAAAAGTCCCGCAGTCTTTACAACGTCAAATGCTTAAAAAAAATTCAGTCTCTTAAAAAACATCCAAAATCTCTTTCAAAGTGCAAGCCTCTCTAAAATATCCAATGTCCTCAAACATCCAGTCTTTCTAAAACTCCAAAGTCTCTCAACTGTGGTCTCCTGCAAAATAAAAATAAGCTAAGTACTTCCTATTCCAAGACGGAAGAACCAGGGCACAGTCACGGTCCGAGCAGAGCAGAACTGAAGTCCTGTAACAGTTTGACGCCCAGTGTCTGGCTTCTAGGACTCTGCAGTGCATCTGCATTGCAATGCATAGCATGTGCAGATTCTCTCCCAGGCTTGGGCTGGCTGTGCTCCACAGCTGCTGCTGTTAACAGTTGTCCCATGGTACTGGCATCCCCAAAATGCTGGGGTTTCCTTCTGCAGCTGGGCTATACTTTCACCAATAGCCTCTCTGGACCTCTCTTCAGGGGTTCTGGCTACCACACAGTGTCAAGCCTTTAATATTGTTGGAGGTCTAGGAAACCCCCTTGGCCAGTAACTAAAAAAAAAAAAACGATGTAAGCCGTTACTCCTAGGGCTTTATTTGGTAGCATATGATGTCTAGTTGGGATAGTATTGCCACTATGGCATAGTAACTCCATTTAAACTCATTTATGTATACAAATGTATATATTTTAAGAAGCTTCTGCAGTCGTAGGTTTCCATATGGCTTTTCAAAAAAAGCTTTCATGTGAGTTTTCCCTCCCATTGTAAGTGAGTCTTTCTGAACGCCAAGACTGAAGGACAGGCAATAACTTGTGATGAAGTTTGTCTGAGTATGGTAGCATTCCTTCTTTCCTCTTGTTATGTGAGCTTTGTGCTCCTTCCTGGTGGATCTGGTCTTTGGGTGAGTAGACAGTCAGAGGACAGCTCTCCCTGCACCTGCTGCTTCTCCAGCATTTGATTAGAACCCATCAGTATCATAGTTATGGGTGACATCCCCTGGATCTTTTTCAGATATTTTTTTCCATCTAGATCTTTAAATACTGTTTGTGTTTTCCCCCTTTATTGGAATAAAGAACTCTTTTCAGGAATTGTTCTGATTATATGGTTATATCTGAAAAAAAAAGTATCCTTAGTGGAAATTCACCTTATTAATAACACTATAATTTGACTGTCTTTATGGTTTAAATTATGCTTTTTCCACAACCCTAAACTATGTAGAGATAATTGTTACCATCTCTTACTGGAGAGGAGACCAGACTGCCAGTGGCTGTGTCCTCAGAAAAAAAAAATATGGTGAGTCAAAGGATTGCTGAAAGAAAGAGCTGATGAAAATAGAATCCAAAAGGCCAGCTTCATCCTCGCCTTCTTTCTTATTGCTCCTTGGGGAGACTATTGCTTTCCCACGCTGTCCTAGAAATAGGAATGGAAAATTCTGAAATCCTTTCCTAAGGGCTTGACAATGAATAATAAAGAACAAATGATCAGCATGGTTGTAGGGCATAGCTATGTCAGAGTCAGTGTGGGCTGCCCCAAGACATGCCATCGAGTGCGACCTAAGCCATGCAATAGTCAGGGGAACCCGACATGGAGGCTCCAGTCTGAGTTCTGGAAACTGCATTCTTGACCGTCTTCTTAATTGCATCTTCCAGTGGAGAGGATACGTGGATGGGAGTGCTCTGATTATCCTAAGTCTCATCACAAGGACCAAGCCTTCAAACTTTATCTAAATGGAGTATGGTCAGAGTTAGGATTAGATGCTCCATCTACATCAAAGATTAAGACAGAATTTACCCAAGTCTCAAAGACTCCCAGCTATTGAGAAATATAGCACTTTAGAACAGTGGTTCTCAACTTGTGGGTTATGATCCTTTGAGGGGGGGGGCTCATATCATATATCTTGTATATCAGGTATTTATATTATTATTCATCACACTAGCAAAATTATAGTTATAAAGTAGCAACAAAATAATTTCATGGTATGTGTGTTGGTGTGTGTGTGTGTGTGTGAGTATCATGACAAACATAAAGAATTAAAGGTTCACAGCATTAGGAAGATTGAGAACCACAGCTTTAGAATGCAATTTGTATTTGCTTAATATTTTACTTAAGTTTTCAGGAGTTTATTAGGGAAATATTTCTAAAGTAGATGATACACTAAGTTGTCTTCTTAATTACAGAGGTCTGAACATTATTTAGCATTTCTTGGTGACTCAAGGTTTGTACCTTAATGATTATTATGCAAAGCAACGATGCCTCTAGGGACATCCGGACATATAATGCTGTTCACTCTCATTCTTTTATTCCCAGATTGCTGTGATCTTTTGTGTTTGTATCTACTATTTTTGCCCTTCATTGTGTGAGCATTATTAGAACTTTTCATACATATCACTATGTATACTATCAATGGGTAGTACACCTAATTAAAGCAGAACAGCTCCCAAATAAAACTCTCTTGATTAGAATCTAGTGTGATCTTAGCACAAAGAGAAATACATAATCTGAGTGCAGTTGTATACACTTGGATCAGAAAGGTAGATTGGCTCTGACTCCGAAGCTTTGGTGACAATGACTGCGTGCTTGGCTTTCACCTGTATATACCAACCCTTCTCATGTTCCAGCTAAGACAGTAGCTGGAAGAGCATTTCTGATAAGTGAGAAGCAGAGAAAGAAAAAAGAGAGAAAGCACAAGGTGGTTATTAGTCTCACAACCATCCTACAAAACCCACGCATCATGTGCCAACCTACAGAATAGCCAACCATCCCTTCTCTAGGATCATTAGTCTAAGTTTTCATTTCAGTTAGTGATCTTAGTTTTAAAGAAGATAAAATTCAGCAATGCATTAATCTGATCCCATGTTTTAGTACTTCAATACCAACTTTTTGAGACATTTCACAGTTTCTAAAGTACTTTCCAAGGTATACTCTCCTTGATTCTTACCCACTATCTTCTACTGAAGAACTATGCATACCATACCTTCATTCAGGGACATTTATTTCCTTACAAACTGGGAGATTTTCTTTTAAAGCTCAAAGTACCTAATATCCATCTTGCATGTCAGTGATGAAGAAGTCACAAGCAGTTGTAGTAGCAATTGTCCAACTTGGGTCTGTTAATTAAAAAAAAAACTGGTGTACCAGGAATATTACTCATTGGGTACAAACATGACGATCAGGATTTGGATCCATTGCACACAAAAAAGTCTGACATGGAGATGCTAGGCCTATGTGGGGGCTGGAATGCCCCAACAGTCTTCAGCACTTGAAAACTTGTTTCCCAATACATAGTGATATTTAGGTGGTTTAAGATGTGTGTCTGTCTTAGTTAGGGTTTTGCTGCTGTGAACAGACACCATGACCAAGGCAACTCTTATAAAGGACAACATTTAATTGGGACTGGCTTATGGGTTCATAGGTTCAGTCCAGTATCATAAAGGCAGGAGCATGGCAGCATCTAAACAGGCATGGTACAGGCAGAGCTGAGAGTTCTACATCTTTATCTGAAGGCTGTTAGCAGAATACTGACTTCCAGGCAGCTAGAACGAGGGTGTTAAAGTCCACACTCACAGCGACACACCTACTCCAATAAGGGTACACCTACTCCAACAGGGCCACAACTTCTAATTACTGCCACCCCCTGGGCCAAGCATATACAAACCATCATGGTGTCCTTACTGGAGAAAGTATGATACAGGGTGTGGGGGAGAGTTTAAATGCTTGAGCCACTTGACTAAAGTTCTTTTCTGATACTTGCCTGTAATACAAGAAGAGGCGAGGCCTCAGCTTCAGCTGCCATGCTGGCTGCTCGCTGCCACACTTTCTCACTGTGATGTAATCCTAGCTGTCTAGTATTGTAGTCAAATAAACCTCTCCTTCTGTAAATTGTCCTTCTCACCATGTTTTATAACATTAGTAAAACAGCCGAGACAGCCTGGGTGCTGACAAGAGAATTCCAGGACTTGTTGCTTGCTGTTCAGTCAGTCTAGCTATTCAGTGAGTCTGATGTTCATTGAGAAGCCATTTGTCAAAGAAACAGAGTAGAGAGTCATAAAGCAAGATCTTGACATCAGTCAGTGGTTCCACCCAAACATGTATGGGTATGTACACTTGGGTATGTGTTCTCTCCCTCTCCCTCTCCCTCTCCCTCTCCCTCTCCCCCTCCCTCCCCCTCCCCCTCCCTCTCATTCTCCCTCTCCCTCTCCCTCTCCCTTTCCCTTTCATTCTCCCTTTTCCTCTCCCTCTCCTCCCCTCATGCATGTGTGCTTGCTCACATAATTTGCTGAGGGAAAAGGACACACATCAAAAAGTTTCAATCAATAATAAATAAATACAACAATAACTTACCATACATTTCTGTTTAAAAGCTCTTGGGTGTTCTCAGTGAATCTCAGAAAAGTATTGCTGGATTGGTCAGTAAATTAAAAAAATATATATATACATATATATATATATATATATATATTTGTGTGTGAGTGTGTGCATGTGTGTGTGAGTGTGTGTGTGTAGGTGAGTGAGTGTACACATATAGAGGTCTGAGAATAACTTTCAAGGGTTAGATCTCTCCCATCAAGTGGGTCCCAGGGATGGACCTCAGGTCATCAGGCTTGGTGAAAGGCATCCTTTCCCTCAGAGTCATCTTGCCAGGCCTATTCAGGAAAATTTTAAATAGTTTGGACTTAAAGATAAATGAAAACCTGGAAATAATTTTTCCTTAGAAATAGATCCACCTTTGCTTTTGCATGCTTTTTAGTTTGACCTTTCAGTCTTTGCTTCTAGAATGCTGTGCTTTGGATTATTTTCTTCTTTTTTTCCCCTAATGTATTCTGTTCCCCTTTAAAAACCAATAGCACATGGAACACTAGACAGCTCAGTGCATTAAAAAAATCTTACTCATCTGCAATGGATGTCTATCTATCTATCTATCTATCTATCTATCTATCTATCTATCTATCTATCTATCATATGTAGTCTATCTGTCTGTCTGTCTATCTCTATGATCTACCACCATCTCTGTCTCTCTTTCATCTATCTATCTATCTATCTATCTATCTATCTATCTATCTATCTATCTATCTATCTATCTATCTGTCTACCCATCCATCCTTGAATTCTTAGCAAGGTATATATGCTATTCCTGTCATTGGACCTTCAGCAATGAGCTGGAGAAACAGCTGAGGCTGGAAGAGTGATCAGTCTCCCTTGACCTGACTCAGGTTATATAACATGAACATAAGGCATGGTGGCATTTGAGAAAACCACAGAATTAGGAATGTCACACTCACTTTTCATCTTGCCCTTCTTCCAAAATTATGAAACCCCAGAAGAATTTTCTTATCTCTTCCTGAAATAGTATATAAAACCCCCTATGATAAATATATCCCCATGTCTGGAGAGAATGAACTGGAGACAAGGAAGAATGGGAACAAATTCCTTTGTCACCCCCACACCCAACTCAGTTGATAACTGTCCTCCTTCCTTTGCCCAATGACATTTTGCCAACCATATAAAAATACACAGATAAACTACATAGCTTTATCCACTTTTATCACACCTTTGTCTTCTATTGAAGACTCAAGATCGTATTAAATAAATGTATATGCTTCCCCACCCTTCCTTCCTTTTCTTTTTGTTAAAGGACTTCAACCACTAGCATAGGATGAGCAGGGTCAGTCACGTCTTCTTCCCTCCCTTGTGTGCATAAATTAGTGTGTATATACCTTCAGACGTGCTGTAATCATTACAAAGAATCCATGGACACACTGCTTGCTTATTTTTGTGTGTTCATTTAGGAGAACCTGGTAGAGGGGAGGAGTTTGAAGTTGTGTTGAACATTGTGCTCTAGCTACCAGCACTTGTTTTTTGCTCCTTCTGGATTTGTACCAGTGAAATGTTGAATACAGCTTTGCAGGTGGTAGTGGACTGGAATGAAAGACAGTCAACCGAGAAAGGTATTCATGTTGAAAAGACTTATTTTTTTGAGTAAAGACTACAGGTTTTAGAACAGAAAGCTCTTCATGTTTGGGCTTACTTCAATGTGTTTCATTGTAGTTTCGTCATGTGCAAAATAGGTATTTTATCTACTGGACATATAAATATTAAGTTGATATGCAGATGTGTCTACTACTTAGTAATGTGCAATACTTCTTATCCTTTTTGGCTGCTGACTAGTTGAGTGATTTGTATGTGCATGTGTGTGAGAAATTTCAAAATCTCAGGGCATTAAGAGGTTGGCTGAGTACTCTATATCTTTTTAGCATGGGAGCCTATAACCTTGGCAATACCACTTACATCTTACATAAAGGAGTCATCTATCATACAAATCAAATAGTCTAGGATTCAATTCTGGAATTGATTTGCACTTTGGAAATCCATGCATACCTGGGTTCTATCAGTTGAGTAACGATAATAAGTGGACTATTCATGGGGTAGTACTTTTAAAACCTTTTCATTGTGATAAAACTGGTTTTTAGTTGTCTCACAGTGGCTGTTTCATCTACTGGAATCAAAACAAATAGACTTAGTCTTCTTAATAGGAATATGAAAATATACATTGTAGCTTCTAATTGTTAGGTTGATGTCATATGATTTATACTATGGCACAGACATATGTAACTAACATCCTGGATCAGACTACTTAAAATTTTCAAATGGCTACACATAATGGATAGATACATTATACTTAAGCATAAGCCAAGAGGGTGCTCAGTAATTTAAAGCATCGATATCCTAGCAGTGTTTATTAAGAGGAAAAAAATGTGTCTCTTATCCTCTTGCTTCAAAATATAACCCATGAAAAATTGATTCCTATGTGAGAGATGGATGCTCTTATTAAATATTGTGGGGTACTGTGCCTAACTCTTTTGAGGCAAACACATGGGCAAGCTGGAATGTCAATCAAGGAGCGAAAACTGATGGAAGGGTTCAGCATAACATGTGAAGAGAGTGGCATAAAAGGAAGTGGCTATTTCTTTGTCTCTTTATTTGACAGGGGGTGGGGTGCGGGAGGGGATAAAGGTCTGGATTCTTATGCCCGAGTAAGAGGGCCTATACCTGTTCAGAGCAGAGAATAAGGACCATGATGTGTCATTCATATTACGACCTTGGGCTTCATCACATGCTGAATTGGCTTGCTGGGGAGTTGCAGTACTGTCCCATGCTGATGTTTCTGAAATGTTTAGGAATCTTGTATGTCAGTTGTTACAGAGCCATCATAAAAAAATATTCTCCTGATCTGCCACTGCATGAGTGTATTATGTTGAAAACATTGGTTTGATATGAAGAGAAAGCAGAGTAGAGTCTGTTATCGGGAACCACAGGCAGCAAGCCTTTAAAGGTCATCCCTTGTTAATTATTTTACTCTATGCTGCCACTTCTGTCTGCCATGCCTATTGGAAAACCACACTACAGTGCGCTTTTGCACATTTCTTCCCAGCTGTGCAGACTGGCATTGTCTTATTTCACATTAGCCAAAAGAGGGGTGTTTCATTACCAGGTAAGTTGGCAAAGGTTGGAAACCAGGGACTTTTCTTTAGTTTTACTTCCTCTGCAGACCTGATTGTTAACACTAGACTGCCACTGGATATGGGTGAGAAGGCTCTTTGACATAGGACTGGAACAAATTTAGAAAATAAAATTGTCAGGGAAGATATCAAATATACATACAAATAGACAATACCTTATTCACTATCCATAAACCGTGTTCCAGCTTCAATAAGTATCAGTACCTTGTTAACCTTCCTTAATCTCTTGCTCCTATGTTTTCTTTAAAATATTATCTGTGAGTCAAGCTCCAGTCATCATATAGTTTTTTTTTATTCAAAAACATTTCAGTGTGTGTCTGTACATGTTTTAGCATTAAGAAAAAAAGATATAACCATTTTTATCATATCAAATAATCCTAACACCGACTTCATGATAGTCTTAATATTTGTCCATGTTTTAATTCCTGGTTGTTTAAAAAGTGGCCTTTTAGAACTGACTTGTTTGAATTAGGAGCCAAAAATGTGAACTGGTCTATTTTAATAACTGAAAGGGAACGGCAAGTTATGAGCTCTGTCTGAGATGTCATTAAAGAGCCGTAGAGGCAGATTTGACAGAACATAGTTCAAAGTAAGGATTAGAGAAAAATAAACTGTTTCATGTTTATGCCCCCACAGAGATCAGACTCTTCAATAAACTGGTTATACAATGATGAGCAAAATATGTTCTATGCTTAGGGTAGGAAGGAATGCACAGCCTCGGGTGATAATGACCTTTAACCTTTTGGGAGTTGTGAACTCCTTTGATGTTTTATAGATTCATTTTTCCTACATTTCCCATAACAACACATGGAAGTTTTTAATTCAAGTTAAGTTTTTAAATGTACAAGACTCATCTTGAGGTCAGTGAGAACAGAATTAAGTCCTGGTCTTAGAGAGAAGGAAGATGGTGTGTAAATGAATGATCGAATCCAAAGTGCTAAGTTATAGCGAGACATACATCAAGTAGTAGCAGAAAACAGGGTAAGAAGCTGACCTGTTGTTTCATGGAGAATGGCATTGAAAGCAGTTTGACATTTTGATTAAGAGTTAACCAATCAAAGATGCTGACCAGAGCTGCCATGCCAACAGTTGGGTATGACGGGAGATGATGCTAAAAGGACAGCTTGGCCAAGAGGTCAAAGGCCAAAGGGACTATATGAAGGAGTTAAGTTGAAATTGTTTCCATTGTCACGGGATTCAAAGGGGTGAGGGACATGGTCAAATGTTCATTTACGAAAGTTCAGTGGAGCAACAATGTATGGGGGAATTACTAATAAGGATACTGGACAGCGGAGCCTGGAGGGCAACTAGCACAATAAAGAAGTTAATACTGACAAGGTCTAGAGTACAACTTTATATCAAAGGTTCTGCTAGACTGACTGGCCACCAAAACCCCAGGGAGGCTCATGACTCAGCCTCATTAGGACTAGAATCTCTCTCTCTCTCTCTCTCTCTCTCTCTCTCTCTCTCTCTCTCCCTCCATCTCTCTCTCTCTATCTATCTATCTATCTATCTATCTATCTATCTATCTATCTATCTATCTATCTATCTATCTCACTGTGCCTGGATTTTTATGTGCGTGTTGGGGATCCAACTCTGATCCTTGTACATGTGTGGCAAGCACTATGCAGACTAAGCCATCTCCCCAGCCCCAGTGACCAAGATTTTATTGTCCAAGACTTAACCCAAGATTTTATATTTGAAAACAAAAAACTATGTAATGAGCCTGATCTCACCCCCAAACTGTTGCTGCCTCTAGACACAAATTTTGTGTTACCCATTCCTTGCCTCAGACAGTTTCATAGCTTCCCATTTCCTTAAGACAAAAACCCAAATTTGCCCTTTCCTGCCCAAGTTATTGCTATTACTCAGCGTAGACATTGATAATTCCAGAGGCTTTTTCATAACTCCTCAGGGCCCTGTCTCAGTGATATGCAAAGCAACATCATTAGCCTTTATTTCCTGCATTTCCCTCGACTAAGCAGCTCACTGCCAAGCCACTGGCATTGTTTGCTGATTCAGAAGACAAGGGTTCTGTGGAATGGAACTGAAGGCCTACTGTGTATCAGGAAATTAGATATGGATTAATCTTCAGTGAGGAGAAATCTAAGTAAGAGTTCAAAATTGCTCTTATCATAATTACATCTTGTGTTTTCAAAGGTCAAAATGCTAACCAAGCCTTCTTTTCAGGTCTGGAATAATCATGGTTCTAACTGTTTTTCTTAGCTTCATTAGCTAGTTTTCAGTGGCAGCAAAATGACCATTTGTGTGTGTGTGTGTGTGTGTGTGTGTGTGTGTGTGTGAGTGTGTGTAGCAGTTTCTGGCTGATGTTCATTTTCCAAAAGACTGTCTCTTTAACCTCAGTTGGATTTTCCTGCCTAAGAATGAGATGGGAGACTCTAAATTAAGCATCTAAAATGAAGGTGAGAAAGACAGCAGGGTATCTGAGTGAGAGAAAAACAATGTATAATTTTACCTTAGAAATGCGAGGTGTGAAGTCAGCAGAAGAACAGGTCATGGAGTCATGTTAGGACTGTGATATGCTGTTGGGACACATCTTATGAAATGTGTTAATCTAATGCTAGGCACACCCTGAAAGCCTGCCAGTCCAAAATGATGCTCTATCTTCAAGGGACTTGAAGAGCTTTGCATTTCTTAGAAGCATTGATCAATGTAAGTGCAGGTCGATAAAGGTTTTGTGTTTGCATTTAAATGCTAATCAATCACATTTTATTAAAAATTTAAGGCTAGGGTGAGAATGGAAAAGGTATGAGACTGTGCTTATGACAACAAAGTCAAACCGAGGTCCATTCTGAAATGACTTGGAAGCCTCTGGATGGTTGGAATGTTGGGCACCCATTCAAACAACAGATACGGCAGGTGGCAATGATATCCTGGGATTGGATTGAGACTAATGAGTGTTAATTGACAGGTCTCTACTCTGTCTTTTCAAAAGTCTGGGCAAATCAGCATGTGTTCAAGCTTTTCATTAATCATCCCCCAAATAGTTATAGGAATAAGGATTATAATCTTAAATGTTTTCAATACAATTTGAAAGGATACACTTAAAATTATAGTGACATAAACATAATTTAAGACCTACTATTTTAGCTAATTTTAAGATTACAGATTTGACATTTAGAGCCTTGACATTGCTCCATCTGTCCAGCCCTGGGGATACCTCAATCTACTTTTCCCACTATGTATTTGACTATCTAGATATATCATACAAAGCAGACTCATACAAGATTCATTTTTTTGGTAATTAGCTCATTTCACTTAGCACCATTTCCTTTAGTTTTACCTATAGTGTTGTATTTATCAAAATCATTTGCAAGGTTGAATAAAAGACTGTTGTATGTACGTGCCATGATTTATTTATCCATTTGGATGGCTTCCATCTTCTAGCTATTGTGCACAACTGCTAAAATGAACACGGGTGCATACCACCTGCTGGAGTCCCTTCTTTCCAATTCTTTTGCATATATAAGCGGAAACGGGATGGAAGGATTATGTAACTCTGCGTTCAGTTTTTGGAGGAGCCCTGTGCTTCTATCCAGAGCATCTGTTCCACTTTACATTCCCATAAGCAACCTGTAAGTGTTCCAGAAAGGATTAAAAAAAAAAAACCCAAAAGTTAAAAGAAAAACAGTAGGACATGCTGAGTAGGAAAGATGAGCTACAAAATGCAGAGTGGAAGAAAGTGCCTCTTCCCTTTCAATTGACAGAAACAAGAGCTCCCAAGTAGTGGGCCTTGTTTTTGCTGACCTAAGATCTGGATGTATGAACGCTGGGTCTTGGGAATGAGGGGGCACCCATAGACTGGAATAGACCCTCTCAGTCATTCCAGGGTGCTTTCCAAAGTGATTATTTTTTATGTATATGAAAAGGGTTATGAAACAATGTTCTAAAACCACAGAGATAAAGTAGGCATTAAAAGCAGGAGATATAAAGAAATAAAATACTCATTCAACAAAAACTAGTATTTTTTTCTTCTTCTTAGTTTTTTGTTTGAATACCTGGAGCTCTGGCTGGCTTGGAGCTCACTATGTAGACAGGCTGCTTCTAGTTCACAGATACTTACCAGCCTCTGTCTTATGAGTGTTGGCAGGAAAGGCCTGCACCACCATGGCTGGTCTGAAAGTGTGTTGTAGACACCTGGGTGTTAGGTCATAGTACAAGGACATCTAGGATGTTCTGTAGAGCAAACAACAACTAAAAATATTGAAGTGTATTTTTAGAGGGGTTCGTGTGTGTGTGTGTGTGTGTAGTACTGAGGACCATATGCAGGGTCCCTGAGTGTGAGGCAAACTATTTACTGTTGAGCTGCTACTACTCAATCCAGGCTCTGGTTTTTTTGTTGGTGAGGGAGCAGTAAGTCAACAGAATACAACATGAAAGAGAATCTGCTGGGAGAAAGGCAAGCAACGCGGTATTTTATGTGTGTCCTAGGTACTAGCCTAGGGTTTTAGGATTTGAACACAAAATCCCCCTCTGAACTCATTTGATTGTTCCTACTATGGAGGTCTAAAGAAGTGTCTGTTTCTCCCTGTGTTGGGGATATACCTACTCTGGGTAACTTGGGCAAGTTGGCAGACAAATGAACCCTCTGGACTACAATGGAACTATTTGCTAAAAATGTATACTTGCATTCTATGGACCAAGTATCAGGATTTAAAATTATCATTTGAATTGCAATTATAAAAACAAAACCAAATGGTGAATACTCAGCATGCCATTCTGAGGACTTCTTCCTGTTCCAGAGCCTGGGTTTGCCTTCCCCTTTGTTTCTTATCCTCTCTGAACCCTAAGGCTATTTCTAATGAGAATGCTTATCACACAGCATTTTGGTGTCCACTCACTTACCCACCTCGGTCACTTGACTCTAACTATCCCAGAGGAAGATGCTGTAGCCAGAAATGGTTCTAAGATGAATAAGTGGTTGAGCACAAAGAGAGCTAGAAAGCAACGAAAAGCGTTTGCATAAAGAGCTGAGATAGAATAATTCTGAGACGTTGTTCTGGAAGAGTAGACGTTAAATCTTCATTGTTGGGGTTTCTGACAGCTATTGGCATGAGGGGCAGGGTTCTATTGGCTGTTGCACTGTAACATTTTCCAAAGTAACCTTTTAGATCCTTTTCCTAAGGTCTCTCTGCCTTCCCCTGGATAATCAATACATAGATGAATCTGAAGGCTGCAGCTGTCTGAGTTTATTGTGCTGTTGTTACGCTTCGTATTTAATGATTCTAGTCTTCTGAGTGCATCCAGGAAATGATTCTGTACTCTATCTGGATCCTGTTCTTATTAGCATGGCCATCTTTCTTTCTTTCTTTCTTTCTTTCTTTCTTTCTTTCTTTCTTTCTTTCTTTCTTTCTTTCCTTCCTTCCTTCCTTCCTTCCTTCCTTCCTTCCTTCCTTCCTTCTTTCTTTCTTTCTTTCTTTCTTTCTTTCTTTCTTTTGTAAGGTGATTGTGTATTTTATATACTTATACCTATCTATGGCGTTTGACTACTGAAGGGTGGAAAGATGGCCCCCTTTTGACTTTTCTGGCTTTAAGCAGAAGTAAGATTATCAAGCCAAGAAAGTATATCCTAGAGGAATTCAGGGGTACGTGAATAAATAGTGTACTTTGGTGATAAACATTTGGAAGTGAAGTACTGTAAAAGCATATACATTCTGGTGGAAGAAGATGGGAGGTTTCTTTTTGACTCACTGCGGCTGTATTTTAATCTAACTAAAATTCTGGCATGCACAGGAAATCCCCAAAGCAAAGTGCCAGATGTCTTTTCAGGATCCTAGAGACATGGGATTCAGTGGGATTCGTTGCTAAGAAGATGATTCCCCCCTTCCATTCTTCACACTGATCTGACACCCGAGCGACAGGGAATTGATGTAAGCAGAGCAGGGATCTAACAATGTCAACTGTGCTGACATCATCCTAGCTGTGCAGGGCTGATGAGAATTTAGAACATCAAACACCCTCCGAAGGGCAGCGACCAGGTGTGACTCATTTCCCTGGAGAAGCCAGGGAGGAAGAGAGAGGGCAGGATTACTTCACACTGACACACGCTGCCTTTCAAACAGAGCTATCTGACTAGCTTTTCTGAGAACAGGAAAACATTCTTCTGTCTGTCTCCTCACTTCCCACCGGAAGCACTTTATATTCCAGTCTACCCAGCTTGCTATGCAGTAGAGTACTTTGACATCGTAATGTATGAAAATACACGTTCTCAGGATCATGAGGTTTTCTATTACATAAATCCAGCTATGAGAACGATTCAAAGGGTTTTGCTAGTCTCTTTTTCTCTCCCAGTGACATCAGGTGAGCTGTGCAGACACCACTGAAATAAAGAGAAGCTGAACAAAAGAGCACAGAATAGAGCTGCTGACACTGCTCTGCTGTTGCTAAATGAGGATAGCATTGCAGGTCCCTAACCGATTCTGCTGCTTAGATGGAAGGGGGAGGAAGTGGGCACAGTCAATGCTCAACAATTACTTCTTAGATAAATAATATAAAGAGCCTGTACATTTATGCATGGGTGCCAATATGCAGGCTACTATCTACTTTATGTCATTGGTTATTTGTCAGTTGGTTTGAAGAGTGAATAGATACTGAATCCAACAATATCTTCTGGTGTTAAGGTACAGTTTCCAAAATCTCTTCTTCGCAGAGAACGTTTCATTAGAACATTTGAGATGGGACAATTGAGCCAGTAAAGACTGTACATCAAAGCAGTCAAAATGCCCTCCAGTCGGATTAGTGTGTAATAGCAATTCAGGAGGTATAGTGAGCTGAATTATGATTGTGTCTCTTCAAAATGATCCCAGTGTGTCTTGACATTTTGTGGAATATTAGCTTATCTATTTCTTGAGTCAGTCACAACACAAGCAAACCAGGGACAATGCTTGTTGTTACCCTGCACTTGATACTTAAAATGCCAGTTATTCTCCCTCTTACTGTGCATGTTTAGAAAATGGCATATGCGGGACAGATCGTGAAGCATACTGGAATCAATGGGCATTGGCTGTGATTGGTATAGGTCGAACAGCACCAAATGCTGCATTACAGATCTGTAGGATGTTACTTGCACAATACAGATGCTTGTGAGGAAATAAGATGGGTGGCTTTTTAAGAAATATATATATATATATAATGATATAATGAATTCCAGGTTATTATAAGGTACTAAATCAATTTGTAAGGGAGATAAATTAAGCTAGCATGTTCCTAGAAAGAATCCTAAGTTTAGGAAGCAGATGTTGAGATGGGTAGGAAAAGAATTACATTTCACTTCTTATGCTTTGAGACCTACTTGGTAAAGATTTTCTCCGTGTGTTATGTCTCTGATCACTATTTTGGATATGGTAAGGCTGAGATTCGTGCAATAGTTAACAGTGCTGTTTCCTGGTGGTCGTTGATAATGAAGATCTATTGCATGGCTATTTTTGAAGTGGCTCTTAGAATCTTCTAGAATACACGAGAAGGGCTTCTCCACGTGTTGGAAGAGGTGTGATCATAGTAATCTTGGGATCACTATCGCTGTAAAACTCTTCTCAGACTTTCGTCTTCCCCTTGTAGCAGAGCCTAGCTACTTATTCCTTTGGGAGAATGACTTTTTGACATGAGGCAGTGGTATAGGATCTTTAGGAAGGAAACAGAAAGGAGACATAAATGTGAACTCATTTTCTCAGATGGAATACTACAGTTGGTGGTATATGGTTGACAATTTCACAACTCATATAGGATAAGGCAAAGCCCCTTATGTATCTGACAGAAAAGAACACCGTAACAAGTGGGCAGAGCCACACTGGAGCATACCTCTCTTTGAAGGTCAACCTTAAAATTCAGTCTGGTGAGAAGCATGAAAACTCACCATAAACTTTACTAACCTCAGAAACACCAAGGTCCAAGGTCACGGATACAAGGCACGATTGCCGAGCTAGTGGGGTAATCTATTACATGGGAGAGAAGGTAATGGTGATGTTTACAGAACTTGCAAGAAATTAAGATTCTTCAGGTTCACGTTGTGTGTGAGTCACTAATCCTTACAAGGTAAAGGAGGATTTGAAAAAGTGTTAAAGAAAATAACAAGTTAGAAGTGATTGGGGAGACTATTTCCATAACAGCTCAAAAATTTTCCCTTCTTGGATTTTGTTTAAAAAATATTTGACTGGGGCTTATACCTCCAATCCTTTTGAGGGAAACAGTTGTTTCACCCTTTAGATGAACTCACCTATTAAAGTAAATTGCTGGGCAATTCTGTTGCTTTAGGATACTGAGTTAGATCAGATATAAAGAAAGAATCAAACTCTTGAGAACTTTCTTGAGTTTGAACTGCAGAGTGGGGAGCAAAGCCATTATGAACAGTTCCGTTTGTGTTTTGATTGACTGTAGAGGGCATTAAAGCTATTGTTAGCTTCTACTTATGTGCTTTATGAGAAAATTATATAATCAAGCATGTCATTAGGGATTCAGGTATTTATTTCTCTTAGTGAATCCTACTGCCTATCAGATCTGAATAGTGTATGTAAATCCAAAAGAAATGTCAAGAATTGAGCCTAAAATCCAGTGGATTGAATAAAATACCCCCACTCTTCATAACAGCGCACAGAGGTAGGATAGTCCTGTCAATCTAAACCTCAGGCTTTCATCTTGGTCCAAGAGAGAGCAATTTCACTTTTCTCCATCTCCTAGGCAACCAGTGGGCAGGGGAAGAGGAAAAGGAGTTAGGGCATTGTGTGTTTCACAAATAAACTGTGAAGAAACACTCATCATTTCCTTTCACTTTCCACTAATTAGGCAGTGATATGAATGCTTTTCACTGCAGTGAGGGATTGGGAGGTCTTTGGAAAACTGTTTACTTAGGTGAAACTGTTGATTGCTTTGAAAGAAAAGGAGAGACAATGAGATGTCATTTGCAAGACCTTGTGCCAAACTCTAGGAGATCTGTGGACTCAAAGGGTGCTGAGGGACAGCAGAGGACTCCACTACAGTACAAGGGACCTTTAAAGCCTCAATGAGTCACTCTCCTTCGAGGAGGAGAGTAAGATATGTGCCCCTGTCAGTTCTGGAGGAGATGCACCTACGCAGGAAAGTGATGTGCTAGCAGGCAGCATTTTATCTGTCTCTGGAGACTCCTAAGAGAATGCTATAAAATGTCACACCAAAAACTCTCTTAGAAGGATTAGCAGGGCTATGCATAGCCTCAGGAGAGGCTAAAGAAGCCAGAACTTTATTAACAGAATTTGCCAGCAGAGGGGCCTACAAGATGGCTCAGGGGTATAAAAGCAAGCCTGATGACCAGAATCTCATTCTTGGAACCCATCTAATGATGGAAAGAGTCAACTCCACCAAGTTGTCCTTTGACCTTCACGTGCATGCTATGGCATTTACATGGCTAATCCCCACTCACTCACACACTAGTGATGATGATGATGGTTATCATGACAAAGAGGAAAAAAGAAGTTGCCACAGACTTAGAAATTAAGCAATGAGAAAAGTGCAAAACCTTTGGAATGTGATACGAGAAGCTGATGGACAGAAATATAAAGTGTAGAAGACAAAAGGCCTGGAACCAAAATCTGGCCCCTCCAACCTCTGAAGGAAAGAGTGCTAGAAGTTCAATTCAGAAGTTTTCAAGAACGTAAGAAACTAGAAGAAGCAAGTAACACCAGGTTTCTGGGAGCGAGAAAAAGTAAATATCATTCTTCACCTAAAGAAGTTTAGTTGCCCTAAAGTGAGAAAATTGAGTGTTAGAGTTTATAGAAAATCCACTTAGTGAGATGGATAGTGTCTTCTCACCTGGAGACTGTCCAGTAGTGGCTTATCAACACTGGACCTAAACCCACTGGACGAACTCCTAAACATCACAGGTCTTCCTTCTTGTTTATCTTCTTAGGTTCTATGGACTGTATCCTGGGTATTCTTTACTTTTTTGCCTAATATCTACTTATCAGTGAGTACATACCATGCATGTAATTTTGGGTCTGGGTTACCTCACTCAGGATGATATTTTCTAGTTTCATCCATTTCCCTGCAGAATTCATGATGTCCTTGGTTTTAATAGTTGCATAGTATTCCATTGTGAAAATAACCACATTTTCTGTATCCATTCTTTGGTTTAGAGACATCTGGGGTGCTCCCAGTTTTTGGAGACAGATACATACAGCCAACCAAAGTCTGGGGCCCCTATGGAAGAGTTAGGAGAAGGATTGAAGGAACTGAAGGGAATGGCAACCCTATAGGAAACCAACAGTGTCAACTAACCAGGACCCTGGGAGCTCCCAGAGACTAAGCCACCAATCAAAGAGCAGACACAAACTTATTCAATGTGGGGAATTGCAGGCTTGGTATCCAGTTGAGTTGAGGTCTGAATCCCGGTGGTCATAATTCACCTACATGACACGGTAGGCATTCCTACATGCTCCTGGAACTCTGACCCCTGCCTAACTTACCACCCACCACAGCCCCAACAAGAGAAGCATGGTCAGTAGTCACGTAAGCAATGGCCCAGGCTTCTGAACTTCAGGCTAAACTCCTCCCCAGTTACCTAGCAACAGTAAAGACCATAAAAAGGGCTGTTCAGCCCCCACCCCACTCTCTTACTCTTATGCTCTCTTGCTCCTTTGTCCTCTTACCTCTCACTTCTCTCACTTTTGTCTCCTCTTCTCTTTCTCTTTGTCTTCTCTCCTCTCTCCTTTCTCTTTGTCTTCTCCTCTCCTCTCTCCTCTTTCTCTCTCTCTCTCTCTCTCCTTCTTGCACTCTCTCTCTCTTTCTACCTTCTCTCTTTCCCCCTGCATTTCTATAAAGCTCTTAAACTATAGAGAGTCTCTGCTCCATCAAGATGCGCTGCGCACTCTGGTCAGTGTTGGGAACCTTGTCCCTTATCCATCTCTCCTATAACCCCGGGGCTACAGGGTGTGGCCCTGGGGCCCCCAGGTCGGGGACTGCCCCTTGTTCACCCCACGCTGTGTGGGGTCTGAGGCTTAGATGACCACCCAGGGCAGACTGGAAAGTGTCAGGCAGCTCTCCCTGCATCTGCCTGCCCAGAGCACAGGAACTCTGGCGGGACGTGGGCTATTTCTTCCTCCCTTCTTCCCCAGCACCCCTCCCCCCTCCCCCCCCCACCTTATTTTGTTCCCAACAATCCAAGGCTTCCAGAACATATGTAGCAGAGGACTACCTTGTCTGGCCTCAGTGGGAGAGGTTGTGCCTAATCCTGTAGAGACTAGATGCCAGTCGTGGTGGTGGTGGTGGTGGTGGTAATGCCCATGGGAGGGGTTCTCTGGAGAGGAAGGGGTTGAGGGAGTGGAGGAAGAAGTCTGCTAGAGGGGACTGTGAGGGAGCAACATTGGAGATGTAAATAAATAAAAGAGTAATATTTTTCAAAGGTTAGAGGTCAATAGCAGATTCGACGCATGGACTTGATTTCACAAGGTCCTAGGCAATCATCTTTAGCCAGTGGAGGTCGCTGGATCTGTGAACATGTATGGAGTGAATTCTGACATTGATACTAAATTAGGTCTCTTGAGCCCTCTGCTCCTTCTAATCTCAACCATGAAATGTTTTTTTTTTTTTTTTTTTTTTTAAGGCCAATGACCTTAGCTAAGACCAAATCATGGTAGTATACATTTCCAGCACAAGTTCAGAGAAGCTTGGACCCCTCATCTATGTAGGAACTATTTCATATGTCCTCACTAGTGCCATTGCTAAGAGGCCGGTCTGCATGCATGCATTGTCTTAGATTCATGGCATGCTTTTTGGTTGACAGCTACTAACCTTGCTGACTTGGTAAACACTAGGTAAGGGGCATCATTTGCTTACTTACCGGTACCATGACTTAGAAAGGCATTGACCTGATTATCATAAATCCTAAATTTGGCTCTTGATGGCCAAGATGCATACGGAGAGGTGATAGCAGCTTGGTGGCAGTGTATACATCACAAGCCTTGCATAGCCTGTAGCATCAGCTGCTTATTCCAGCCCAACTGAATTTTAGTGAAAAGTATAGAATCTTTCTTTCATTATTAAGCTTTGAAGCTACTGAAGCTGACAATGCTATTACATTTACATTCATCAGCCAAGCCAATCAGGTGGGGACAATATCAGCATCACAAAATGATGCTAAACTGAGCACCTGGGCGGCATGCTGGGCTATAGAAAGGCAGGGGAGAATCAGCAGAACTTATTTTAGGATTGGAGATTCAACCTACAGCTCTTAAACATTTTATATTTGCTCATATATTGCCAGTTTAGTCTGAACTTCTTGTATCAATAGGTTGAAAATGCTATTCAAACAAGAACTGTTGTTTGGAAAAATTCTGAAGTCTTATACTTAAAACAGCAGCAGCAACAGCATCCTGAGTGATTTAGAATTATAGAGTTTGAAAGGTCACCTCTTTTCTCTCTCTCTCTCTCTCTCTCTCTCTCTCTCTCTCTCTCTCTCTCTCTCTCTCTCTCTCTCTCTTTCTCTCTCTCCCTTCCTTTCTCTTGATCTCTCAGTTAAAACCTGGATTTGCATATTACAACTTTAGCCTCAAGCATCATTGAAATAAGAGAGAATGAGTTAGCTCAAGTCTTACCTCAGTGTTTAAATAAGGTGGGTGAAGGTACATATATTTGTAAGTCTTTAAATTCTTAACAGTCCAAAAAGAAACCAGAAGTCCATTCTTAATTTCTTTTGAAACATTCACCTCCTGGAACAGTGGCCCAATGCACTGCCTTTTACCCTATCTACTGATTGCAGGTACAGAGAAAAGCAAGTGGAGGTGGTTTTTTAGCACAGTTAAAATATGGTCAAGAAGTTGACTGTATTTGCTCAACAGTCCCATAACGAAATCTGCTATTGAAGTGTTCATGTTTACAGCGTTACCTGTGCTTTATCATAATATAGATTCAGGGAGTGAGTCAATTCTCAAGGGAACACTGGAGTGGAAAATATTTGGGGCCTTGTGATCCAAACACAGTGTCTGGTGGTTTGAATGAAAGTGGTTTCCATAGGTTCATATATTCAAAGGTTTGGCACTTTTATGGAACTGTTTGGCAAGATAAGTAGGTGTGGCCTTGTTGGAGGAAGTGTGGCACATGGCACTCGTGGTATGCTTTGAGCCCAGGCCACCATTTCCAGTCTCTTCCAGTCTCCCCCTTCCTCCTTCTCTCTCTCCCTCCTTCTCCCTCTCTCCCCTACCCACGCCATGCCTCCTGGTCATTGTCTCAGCATGTAAGCCTCTAGCTACTGTTCCATCACCATGCCTATGTGCCTACTGCCACACCCACCACCATGATGATTATGGACTAATCTTCTGAAACTGCAAGCAAGCATTAAAATAAATGCTTGTTATGGCAATAGAAAAGTTACTAAGACAAAGTGTGTGGTCCAATTCCTTACAACAAGGTCTATGATACAATGTGAAACCAAACTCAGATTTTGCAACATCAAGGCCTTTGCCATGACTAGACTAAGACTTTCCATTTCTTTTGAAGAAATGCTGTTGTGCTGAATGCTGCATATATTTCACATAGCTCATTATTTTTGGGCAGGTCTCTTATTAATGTTGTTGTTTAGATAATATTTTACCAGCATATATCTCAATACTTCCTTTGTTATTTTACAACATTAATTTCATTTTAAATATCATATCTCCTGAATCACAAACAATTTGTGCCCCAGGGTACAGTTTTCCATTTGGCTTCCATCTTGATAGAACAATAAAGGCTCATCTTTGTACAAAGGACAATTTATTATTTATGCGAGTTGCAGAAACGTGTAGCTTTTTGAAGTGTGTGGGAAATGGAAGCACTGAGCACCCGGCCCATCTGATTGATAGTTATATTAAAGGCTGTAGTCAGTTAAATAAGTCTCTTTGGATTGATCTGATAAGAGCCTCATATTTTCCTTGGATTATTATTTTAGTAAATATTTGGCATTTATATTTTATTACTTGTTCTGCTATGGTTTTCAACTGCCTTTCAGTTGAAAAGGACCAGAATATTGATAGTGTTATAAATGTTAACCATTTAAGCTATGTTTTGAAAGATAATTTCAATAATAGATTGGTTTTTGAAAATTGTGATAAATATTGATATTAAGGCCCTAGGTTATTGCATTGATCTTTCTCCAGTCACACAGAAATCACCTCCAGGCAATACTATTTTCCATAATTGGTTTCTTAGCATAATGGGATAAGGCACACAACAGCCTAGTTACTACTCCTATTGGAAATGGCATGACCTCACAGATCAAGGCCAGGCTGGGGATCTCCTCTGTAGCAGAAACTGGGGCCTTCTTCTTGGTTGAAGAATCACATTTTTCTTCACTTCTGTCTTTTCTCTTGGACCCCAAATCACCAATGATTATTAGAAGTTACTTTCAAAAAGAACACGAGGTTCTCCTCCCAGTACATACTGTGAAGATGAAGGCCAACAACCTTGTTCCCTTTCATGCCGTCACCGTGCTTCTAATGTTTTTCTTTTCATTTTTTAAAGAATATTTTAGATGTTTTTAAATGTGAGCAATATCCTAAACTAGTGACATTAATTCATGATGTCAGCCACAGTGACTCAACTGCACTTTCTACCTGCTTCTGAGTCATTCCTAGATCCTAAATATACCCCAGTAAAAATCAACATTTATAGTCTTTTAAAACTCCTCAATTCTCAGTATCATGAACTGCTTTTAAATATCAAAATGGCTTAGCAACATTCTCCTTTCTAAAAACAAAATGTGCCATCTTTGACACAATATATAATAATTTGGTATATACTTTCTTTTGACTCTTAATTGAGCTTCTCTTTTTGCTCTGTACCCAGATGAAAGACTTGGACAGCTTAACAAATAGGGAGGTTAAGGAGTATAGAACACACTGAGGAACAAACAAATCCCCTTGCTAAGTCACTCATGGAGAGACGTCTCAGGTGAGCATCTATTATCGATAATTTCCACTGAGCCAGAGGATGAGTTCAAAGAGGTTTCTAGAAAGAAGAGAACAAAATTCTCAAAGATGAGGCCACATCACACATGATATCTTTTTTATTTGAAACATTAAAGTGGATTGTGATGTAGAAGTTCCAGCAGAATATTTTTAAATAATGAGGAGAGGTAAGATGCATAAGTAACAGGAAAAAAAAAGTGAAGGAGAAGAGATTTAGGGAAAATTGTAGACTCAAATAATCCTCTCTCCCTCTCCCTCTCCCTCTCCCCCTCCCCTCCCCCTCCTCCTCCCCTTCTCCCCTCCCCTTCTCCCCTCCCCTCCCCTCCTCCCCTCCCCTCCCTCTCCCTTTCCCTCTCCCTCTATCCCCTCCCCCCTCCCCTCCCCTCCTCCCCTCCCTATCTCCCTATCCTCCTCCCCCTATACCCTCCTCCCTCCCTCTCTCTCTCCCCCTCCCCCCCCTCTCTGTTACTGTGTGTGGTTTGTATGCTTATATTTGCATGTGTGGATAAATACATGTGCACATGCACATGAAGAATGAGGTTGATGTCTAATGTCTTCCTTAGTTGTCATCTTCACTATATATTGAGGCATGGTCCCTAACTGAACCTGGAACTCACTGATCCCACTAGTCTAGCAAGCCACCTTACCAGTTAGTTCCATGTCTCTATCTCTCATATGTTAGGATTAAAGGCAGGTTGCTATGCCTACTTAGCATTTACATTGCTCTTGGGGATCCAAACTTGGTCTGTATGTTTATATGGCAAGTACTCTATATAATGTACTACCTCTTTGGCTCTATAGATTTTTAAAATGTTTATAAATGGAAAAGGATTACTGAATTCCAAGATTAATAAAGCCACCCATAGATCTAGATGTGTTTTGATGGATTATTTTTTCTCCCAGACTGGAGATTTTTATTTTTAGTGCTGAACCCATGGCCTCTAATATACTCAACCAGCATTCCGCCACGGAGTCATTTCTCCAATGTTGTGGTGGAATTATTAAATCACAATAGCAAAAATGAAGCTAGTCAAGATTGCAGGCAGTATCTTAGAAAAACAAATAATATAAATTCCTCATCTCCAAGTTTAAAACTAGAAAGCAATAGAACAGCATTTTTATCATTCTGAAAGGAAAGGAATATTATTGAAATTAAATAAAATACTTGAAAAAATTTAAGGCCTGTCTAACTGGTGCAGGGATGCAATAGTGGCACGGCTGTTTTAGGGGTAGCCAATCACTTTCTGATTTAATTTGAGAATCACTCTACAAGAAGTAATACACGGCTGGTAACATAATCCTTTAAAAACCCATGGCTAGAGAAGTAACAGAATGTATCACCCAGATTTAGGGCAAGTCTTCTCACCTAAAATGATCCAATTCAGAAAATCCTTCTCAGGGATGCTTAGCTGCTTGGGGTTAAGTTGATTCTACTTTGTTGTCAAATATAAAACCAAGAGTAGCCATCACATACCTGTAAGTTAGTGCTACGCTCAACCATGGCTGATTGATTCTTTTGACAGCAGAAAAAGGTGAAAATAGAGATTTTTAATTGGTCAAAGTGCTGTGAATAAGGCACAAATGAGTGCTCAGCTCTAAACAAGACAAGTGTATTGTTCCTGTGGAAGAGGTGGTGGGAATATTGTAAGAGCCAGGTGCCAGGGAGGAGTGCTGTGAAGGGCTAGCTTGAGCATTGAGATACTGAACACAGCAGATGTGGCTGCTTGCATACAACCAGAAAGTCAAAAAAACAGGAGAATAGGCGATGCATGAGTTGGGAAGAAGAGGCCCACTGGGGTGAGAGGGAGATAAAACAGTAAGGAGCAGTAGAGTTGCAGGAAGCCGTTTTAAAAAATGTTCTAAAATTGACTTTATTAAAAAAAAAAAAGGTAAGTGACTAGATGGAAAACGCAGTATTTAGACTAAGCTGTTTGTGATGGCTGCTTTAGTTGCCAACTTGACTCCATCTGGAATTAACTAACCCCTCAAATGGCTAAGTACACCTCTCAGGGACTTTTGCTTAATTAAATGATTTGAAGTGGGAAGATCCATTTCTTTCTAATTCCTATCTTTGAGGTAGGAAGACACAACTTTAATCCAAACTTTTGGAGGTGGGAAGACCCCCCCCCCTCTAATCTAGGCCCCACCTCTGCTGGAAGCCTACATAGAGAACAAAGAAGAAGAAAGCCTCTCTCTTTTGCCTGTTTTTCCTCACTACCAAGTTATTCCTTCACTGGCATTAGATTCCTAGTTCTTCCGGGTTCCAGCATAAACAGAAATAAACTGAAGACCAGCTGAGACATCCAGCCTTGTGGACTGGACAACTACTAGATTCTTGGATCTTCTGTTGGTAGAAAGCTATTGTTGGATTAGTTGTATCATAGTCTGTAAGTCATTCTAATAAATTAACTTCTTTCTTTCTTTCTTTCTTTCTTTCTTTCTTTCTTTCTTTCTTTCTTTCTCTCTTTCTTTCTCTTTTTCTATCTAGATATTCATTCTGTAAGTTCTGTTACTGAAGAGAACCCTGACTAATACAATGGTTAACATTTTAAAATACAAATGACAGTTAAATTCTAAAAAACAAAAAGAAAATTCAGAAAAATATTATATGAATTTGGTGTTGCAAGAACCTCCTATTCAGAAGT
The DNA here is from genome assembly GCF_000001635.26 of Mus musculus. Lineage (NCBI taxonomy): Eukaryota > Metazoa > Chordata > Mammalia > Rodentia > Muridae > Mus > Mus musculus. The sequence continues at coordinate 42,734,822 of NC_000082.6, read as the reverse complement.
CAAGGTCAGAAACAAGAAAAAAATTAAATATCTTTTACTATATAAAAATGACATTGTTTAGATGTAATTATATAACATAAAGAAAAATAACAAATGTATTGATTGGAAACTATCTTTTATAACCAAAAATATGCATAAAATTTGATCCTGCTAAGATCAAAAATTCAGGTGACAGCAGATGCTGGCCAGGATGTGGAGAAAGAGGAACACTCCTCCATTGTTGGTGGGATTGCAAGCTTGTACAATCACTCTGGAAATCTGTCTGGCAGTTCCTTAGAAAATTGGACATAGTACTACCGGAGGATCCGGCAATACCTCTCCTGGGCATATATCCAGAAGATGTTCCAACTGGTAAGAAAGACACATGCTCCACTATATTCATAGCAGCCTTATTTATAATAGCCAGAAGCTGGAAAGAGCCCAGATGCCCCTCAACAGAGGAATGGATACAGAAAATGTGGTACATTTACACAATGGAGTACTACTCAGCTATTAAAAAGAATGAATTTATGAAATTCCTAGGCAAATGGATGGACCTGGAGGGCATCATCCTGAGTGAGGTAACACAATCACAAAGGAACTCACACAATATATACTCACTGATAAGTGGATATTAGCCCAAAACTTAGAATACCCGAGATATAAGGTACAATTTGCGAAACACATGAAACTCAAGAAGAATGAAGACCAAAGTGTGGACACTGTGCCCCTTCTTAGAATTGGGAACAAAACACCCATGGAAGGAGTTACAGACACAAAGTTTGGAGCTGTGACGAAAGGATGGACCATCTAGAGACTGCCATATCCAGGGATCCACCCCATAATCAGCTTCCAAATGCTGACACCATTGCATACACTAGCAAGATTTTGCTGAAAGGACCCAGATATAGCTGTCTCTTGTGAGACTATGCCGGGGCCTAGCAAACACAGAAGTGGGTGCTCACAGTCAGCTATTGGATGGATCACAGGGATCCCAATGGAGGAGCTAGAGAAAGTACCCAAGGAGCTAAAGGGATCTGCAACCCTATAGGTGGAACAACATTATGAACTAACCAGTACCCCGGAGCTCTTGACTCTAGCTACATATGTATCAAAAGATGGCCTAGTCGGGCATCACTGGAAAGAGAGGCCCATTGGACTTGCAAACTTTATATGCCCCAGTACAGGGGAATGCCAGGGCCAAAAAAATGGGAATGGGTGGGTAGGGAAGTGTGTGGGAGGGTATGGGGGACTTTTGGGATAGAATTGGAAATGTATTTGAGGAAAATATGTAATAAAAAATTTTTTTGATCCTACATATTATGTTTCTGATGCACTATTTATTGCACTAAGGAGATGTCTTCATGACTCTACATATTGAAAAGAAAAGATCCTTAAAGAAAGATGCAAATTAGTAATAAATTGTATGAGAAAAAAATCTGCATTCTATAATCACTTATAAACACATATTAACTTATTAATAGGGAAATAAATGAAAACATCAGAAAAACATCTTTCTCTAATTAAACAGCGAAACCTACGGATTTAACTGACCTAGTATTGGTGAGGAGCCAGGAAGTTGCTACCTTTCTCGAGTGCCATGACTGGTACTTAGTAACATGAATTATTACTCCCTCTGCACAAAAAGTAATTCAGAAATTTCTATTAAATATTTAAAACTTACATCCGTGACCCAGTGACCCAGTTATGGCAAGTCACCCTTCAGAAAGAAAAACACAGTGATCATGTTTACATATGCATGTTAAATTGTGGTGGTAAGAATTTCTACAAAAGGGTCCACCAGCCATCAATCGAATAAAAGTAGACTAAATTTAGATAATGTTTTAGGCTATTTGGTAACATTTTTCTAGAATGAATTCAGTAATTTAACCACTGACCTGCTGTTATTAAGGAACAATAGGGTACTGACTAAAAATCTGCTTTTATAAAGCTATTAGCAACACACACAATGTACACTGCATATGTGTGTTTGTGTTTGCTCACATGTGTGGGGAGAGGCATAGTGAAGGAAATACACTAGACATCTTAACAGAGTAAACATACAAAAATGGGAAGGGATTTGTAAGCTTCTTAAGGGCAGGTACCACAGATCGCGTATCCTGCACAGATATATATATATATTGTAAAATATATATATATTGTAAAAAACAGACTGAATGAATAAATGTCTCTCTCAATTTGTGGCTTTTTAACTGACCATGCTTCTAGGCTTCAACAAAAAGAGTACATGGATTTTATTGTATTCAGAAAACCAACAACTTCAATCTCAACTCAGACACCAGTCTTTGGCATCCAACTTGAAAAGAAGGAGCTTCCAATATCACTAGGCCAGAGACAAATACACTCGAGATGCTAAGAGTGTTTCTGGAGGGTGTTCAGAATGAGACAGCCACTCAGCTTTGCTTTGCGATTTTACTTACCAAAAGAGACAGGATAAGGGCCAGATTGTAGCCACGTGAGTTAATCACAGTGACTCATTTTCAACAAGCATACTTTTAGTCCCTTTACTGACTTCTGTGACATGCTGTGTTAGGATATCCTACATGTTTTCTTAAAGGAAACATGACATCTCATAAAGCATCCTACTCAGTTTGGTCTGTAAGTCTAGACTTGACGATATGTGGAATCAACTGTGTCAGCTTCTTCCTCTGAGCCATCAAACCTGTCGCCTCAGGTCTGTGGGACTGGGTGTTCCGGTCATTAGAATGAGAATAATAGGAATGTGTGCATTCTAGGGTTGTCAGAAATATCTTAGAACCATTTCTGGAATGCAACAACACAAAATCAACGATACGTATCAATATTATGCTTTCTTGGTCATTAACATTGTGAGCATGCCTAGAGATCATGGTTCATAGATCAGAAAATATACATAGAGACCCAGAGGCCCAAACCAATCTCTTAGTCGTTGTTAAAGAAAACAGCTTGAGTTAATAACTTAAGCACTTAAATCTATGAAGTGTTTTTCTTTTTTTCTTAATATTTCCCATTTCTATTTTAATTTTCTCCTCAAAGCCAGTGAAAGATTTTCAGGATTTCTCGTGCTTGTGTTTATAGCACCACCAATGGATTCTTTATTGATTATTCACTGCCATGTAACGAATCACCTTAAAATTTAGGGTCTTAAAATTACAATAGACATCTCATTATTCCAGCCTGGTAAATTTGGGTCAGGTTACTTGGGAGATTGTAGTTAAGAAGGCATCTGGAACCACCATTATTTGAAATCTTGGTCCACTTTTGAGATGGCTTTTTTTTTTTAAGATTTATTTATTATTATATCTAAGTACACTGTAGCTGTCTTCAGATGCACCAGAAGAGGGTATCAGATCTCATTACGGATGGTTGTGAGCCACCATGTGGTTGCTGGGATTTGAACTCAGGACCTTCGGAAGAGCAGTCGGTGCTCTTAACCACTGAGCCATCTCTCCAGCCCCCAAGATGGCTTTCTTAAATAGTAGATAAATCAATGCTTGACAGTGCCCAAAGCCTTGGCTCCCCACAATGAAAACTACTCCATAGAACAAAAGTACTGTAGTGTCTTTTATGACTTTACCTTGGAAGTCACGTTCTATCATTTCTACTATATCTTACCAGCTATTCAGTAGAGGAGGCATTTGGTCATCATGGGCCAACTAAGGGGCAAAATGCCCCTTGCATTCAGAATGCACAGTGCTTTACCCATCTCATATATTTCATTTATTGGGTCAATATCCCTTCTAGTCAAGGCAATAAGCCAGGTACTTGCCTAGAGTAGTGAAGTCTAATATGAGAGTCCTACTCTTAAAACCGTGTTACCTGGTGGGAAGGATGAAACACCCACTCATAACCACTGGAAGGTAATATGGGATAAGCGTCCCGGAAGTCTTGATGCCAGCATGGCCCCTTAGGTTGCTGAGAGTAGGAGTAATTTTTGTGTTTCAGAACAAATGGAATGTAATCTGGGTCTTTCAGGACTAGGCAGGTGGAGAAAGGGGAAAATGTTTCTCATGCAGAGTAAATAATGGCAACAGGATCTGATCACAGAGTTGCGAAAGCAAGCTGAGCTCAGGGGCCAGCATCTAGAGTGTAGGCAGCCGATGCCTAAAAGATGGCGCTGGTTTCCGATACACTGTCGCTGTAAACACCACCACTTCGCAGGTGCTAGCCCGAATCTGGCACCAACCCCTCCCGAGGGGGTGCATGCAAATTAAGGTGCAGGCAGACTGACCAATCCCAGGAGGACACAAAGCTTTTTCCCTGTGCTGGGGTGCATATAAGGAGTACTCCCTGGGTGCCCGGGTTCCCGTAGCATCGAGGTGTTCCTGCAATAAAGCTGTTGAGAAGAATCCGACCTTGTTGCGGACGAGGTGGGCACGACACTAGAGCATGATTGAATACAAGTATATGAAAGAGGGAAGGTGGGAGAAAGGTAGGCAGATGCACGCAAATTCTCGAAGACTGTGCTGTAGCTTCTTAAACCTATTCAGTAAACAATGAGAACAGAAGTATTGTGTTGGATCATGAGATAATCTGGTATATAATGAGATGGAGAGTCTTTCAAGTTTCTCTCAAGGAACAATCAGTCAGACAGCAGAGACAGAGTAGGTGGGTAGGAAGCTCTTAGAGAGGGCAAAGGAAAGCAAGCGGTACAAAAGCTGTGGTAGGGTTAGAAATTCTAAGGTGAAATTCTTCACAAGGAAATGGAAGAACTTACGGCTCCTGCTTTTTTTTTGAGATAGCTCATTAAACAGGATTTGGTGCCAATTTTAGAGTTGGGGCTCATTTAAAGAGGACCACAGTGAGACAGGATTAGGGCACGTCGGTTACACAGATTTCAAGACTCCTTGTATGCTCTTTTCCTGTCTCCTTGCAGATCCTGAGTCTCCCTGGGCTATTGCTTACTGATATGGATTGAATCATTAATGCTTGGTGAGTGGAGACTCCTCACAGCAAAGGGAGCAAAGCCAGCAATGGGGAGATGGGCCGACGAGCATCTCAGGATGATACGTTGAGCAAACTGGCCGAGCATCATCTCGAGCTCTGTTGGTAATCATGGAGGTGGGTAAGGAGTGGGAATGAGCTGAGCTATGACACAGTGTTGAAGGCCACATGTTTTAAAATCGCATAGACATGATTTCAAGCCTGAGTTGGCCTCTGATGAGCTGCTCTTCGTGAAACCTCACAAAGTTGCCTAGTCTCTAATGACGTTTATAATACAGAGTTTTAAGGTTTTTGTGCAATGTTTGGCATCTCAAACTCTTGGCATAGTGATCACCCATAGTCAGCACTCTTACAAAGAGCAAATTTATTGAGATCATGGCCTTTATTCTGCTATCACAGGAGGTTGACAGTGCCTCTAGGTTTTTTTTTTTTTAAAGGGGGCACTAAAGAGAATTGCTGACTTATTTTAGAATTGGATTAATATTTTACTGCTTGTAATTGTGGACACCTGAGTATCCTCTTGGGTTTGCTTTATAAAGAGGCCCAAGATGAAGGCAGCTGAACAAAAGAGTTGTGAGTGCTAACAAGCACAGCCTCAAGTTCATGAATGACGAGCTGTTTTCTCTTCACTTTAAATTACCAGGTGAGCCCACACATTCTTTCTCTGGATTCTCTCCCTTTGGTAAGGCCTATTAAGATAAATCATGCGTCAAGTTATATATAAGACTCAGAAGTATGATTCTTTACTGGCAAGGAAGTATCCTTTAGGTTTACTCCCATTATTCTATTTGTCAAGTAAGGTTGCTGGGAATCTTTGAATTCAGTAACTATAAATCCAATTCAAACTAAACTAAAACCAGGGAATATCACTGGGTCAACTAGCAGAGTATAGGGAAAAGAATGGCTTCAGGAAAAGCTGCTCTAAGGACTCAAATGAGGTTTCTACATTGTGTTTTTCTTTCTTTTATTGGTGATACAGTTGCCAACAGGTCCAGGGAACTATTTTATAGCTTCAGAAACTCTGGCCCCTCTAGAAAAATGTTCAGACTAGCTTAGATTGGTGGTCATATCAGCTTGTGCATTTCCCTGAGCTGTTCACTGTAGCCAGGGAAGGTGGGGCTCTGATTACCTCAGCTTGAGAGCCTTTCAACAGCATGTGGAAGATCAGCAGTAAAGAAGTATGCTTTCTAAAGAATACCAGGGGTAGAGAAAAATTTTCCTGCAACTCATGAGGTAAGCTGTTAGTCAAAAATAGAACAGATCCCACCAAGAGCAATAGGTAGTAGAGCCCCAACCCCTCTCCTTACTGCAGGCTTTCTACTTTCAAGCTTGTTAGCCCCTTCTAGGCAGACAATCAAGACTTGGATTGAGTTGAAGTTGATCCAGACTCATTCTTTCTCTAGGTTTGCTTTCACCACTCCTTGATTTCATTTTCAGAATGATTTCTACCCACACATGGCGTAGAGCAAGAAGTTAGTGCTTCTGAAAAGAAAACTCATCTACTGTATTTCAACTCTAGCACATGCACCTCCCATGCCTACACACATTCCAAAGTTTCTTTAGAGAAAGAGAAACGGAAGTCTCTGAACAATCACTGGTTCTTGAAAGGAAACCCTGGCGGAAAGTTGGGAAAAAAACTGTATCAGATAGAGAAAATGAATAGATGGATGGAAAACCTTAAGCTGCTTCTGGATGAGACAGAAAAGGCAACAACTCATCCACAGCGCTCTGGAGGGGCAGCGCAAAGCACTTTAATCTTTGATGAATGTGATTGGACTCTTTCCGCTACTCAAGAAAGACTGAAGTGTTCACGAGGGCTCATCCTGAGCTGGCTCCCTGCCACAGTCGACCTTGGACTCCGCATAATTATCAATCTTTTATAGTCTACTTCCACTATTTTAAAAAGCTTCATTTTGACAAGAAAGTCTGATAGAGACACGTGTGGTAAGTAAAGCCTAGTATTTGGAATTAAGACACTGGAGTGGAGCCAGGAGTTTGTGATGGGCACTGCATTAGTGGACAGCTGAGTATCCCCCTGTGTTTTTATTATCAGGAGGCACAAAGTAAAGGAAGCTGGAAAAATCAAGTTGTGAATGCTAATAAGCACACCCGTGTGTTCATGAACTTGGGTAACTGATCAGCAGTTTCCCTGAGCCACCGATGTTTGTTCTACTCTTTCATCAGTCAGGAAATCCATTCCAAGAGTGCCTCCTAACTATATTGTCCAGTTATCATGGAGGATGTCCATGGACGAGCATATGATATTACAGATGCACCTATGTTATAATGGAAGCTAATAGAGCATTTCCCTTTGGATCAATATGGAAGACACTTTCTGGTTAGTTATGATGTTTTATCTCTTAATATGGTGGTACGATACTAAGTTCACTTGAAAGGTTGAAAACACTTCTCATCCACACAGCTAGAGTGATCAATATCTTAATGATTAAATCTAAGAACATTGCCTACTATCTATAACTGATAGAACAATTGGATGGCAGATCTAGAGCAGAGAGGACCCGGAGAAAGAAACCAGCATAGATCTGGGCCTATCACAAATTACTTAACTTAATGTGTATTAGTAAGTTCTCCATTGCTGCCACAAATAGCTGACAACCTGAAAAAAAACCCAACTTGTTGGTGGAACGATTTATTTTGGTTCCTGATTCCAAAGGCTTCAGTCTATGATTATATGGATCCATTGCTTCTGGACTTGTGATGAGGGGGGAAAAAAAGAAAGAAAGAAAGAAAAAGAAAAAGAAAAAAGTCACAGTGGAGAGCAAAGGAACTCACCTCAAGATAGAGAGGTATAGATAGGTAGATAGACAGATAGATAATAGGTAGGTAGGTAGATAGACAGATGGATAATAGGTAGATAGGTAGGTAGACTGATGGATAATAGGTAGGTAGGTAGGTAGACAGATGGATAATAGGTAGATAGGTAGATAGACAGATGGATAATAGGTAGGTAGGTAGGTAGATAGATCAAGGGGGTCTAATTAGGAGAAGAAAAGGGACATTCTAAGGCAGGTTCCCAGTGACCTATTTCCTCCATAGGCCTACTTCATTGTCTTAATTAGAGTTTCTATTGCTAGGACAAAACACCATGCCTATGAGCAACTTGGTGGGGAAAAGGCTTATTTCTACTTACAATTCTCAGGTCATACTGCTGAGTCAGTACAGGAACTCCGGATAGGAAGGAACCTGAAGGCAGGAAGTGAAACAGGAGCCATGGAAGAGTGCTGCTTAGTAGATTTATCTTCATGGCTTGCTCATTTTACTTTGTTATACAACTCCAGGACCACCTATCTAGTGGAGGCACTACTCACAATAGGCTGGGACCTCCCTCAGCCATTATTAAAAAAAAGAAAATCCCCACAGATCACTCTGGCAGGGCATTTTCTAAATGGATATCTTTTCTTCCAAAATGACTCTAGCCTGTGTCAAGTTGATGTAAGAACTAGCCAGCATACTCCTAAAGTTTCTACTACCTCCTAATAATACCATCAGACTAAGAGTCCATCGGCTGACACAATAGATGACTTTTGAATCACTTTCCAAAGGGCTCACTTCTGAACACTGCTTCCCTGGGTACCGAGCCTTCAATACTTGAATTTTAAGGGGACTCTTCATAGTTAAATCATAACACTGTGGATGCTGACTTTTTTCAGAGATGTATGGGTGGTCATTTTGCTAGTTGTCTATTTAGATATTAGCAGGCTTGAAAGGACAATAGAGATGGACCTGGCTCTCATAACCAACAGTTTATAAAACCAAGGCCTAGATTGCAGGACTTGAATACTCCAGTTACACTGGTCAGATAAATGGAACCTCAATTATAATTTCAGCTCTAAGAGGCTTTGTGACATCTTGACTTTTCTGAGTGGTCACTAACTGGTAACAATCCAAATCAGACTATAGGATGCTTAAGCCTTACAAGATTGTATAGGAGGCTTTCTGATAAAAAAACAAAACCAGTCTAAGGATATAACATGACCCATTTAGTTAATTCAAGTCAGCTTGTCAATCACCTAGACAGGAAAATATCCTCCAGAAAAGCTATCTGATTCAGAGACTTTACATATAGTTTGAAATCTGCCTGAACTGTATATTGGGGGCAATCTAATGGTCTCTTCGGGCATCATTCACTCGCTCCTCTTGACAGTACTTCACTTAACTCTGTAATAAACTATCTTTTACAATATAGTCTCTGTCTTATCTGAATGCTTTTGAAGAAGATCACAAGGGCAAGGGGAATATACGGGAGATCAGAGTGAGATCCAAGTGACAATTTTGTTGACACTACAATTTACTAGTAGCCCTGTATGTAGTCTAAGTCCAATATCCCCCAGTCATCTGAAAATCAGCATAAGCATTATGTGGTACATTCTACTATGCAAGATTCAAACCTTAAAAGAAGATAGGAAACATCCAGGCTATAGCACATTCTGGAATTGCAATTTCCCATGTAATCTCTGGATTTCAAGAAACAAATTAAGATTTGATTTGGACAGTGGTACTGACACTGTGGTCAGGAACTAGCCTAGATGTTGACATGGAAATGAGAAATTGGGCCTTTTCCCTATGACTTACAGCTATAGATTAAATATTCTTATAATTCTATATTTTCAAAATGTTCTAAGATTAGGAAAATATCAATGGCTTTCCACCCTCAATGCTTCTGTACTTTGAGATTGATTAAGCACATTTTTCCCACAATCCCCTTTGCATTCTGAAGTAACCCTGTAAGTTGGGCACCGCAGATGCTATTCTGCAAATGCCGAGTGCTGCTCAATCTTCCTTAGCTTTTAAGAAAGAATGGGGAATCCGATATCAAACCCAGGTATCTTCTCTTAATGTTTCAACATACCAACTAGCAGCAAACGCAAACAAAAGGTGAAATGTGGACCAACTAGACATGTTTGAGTCCCAACCAGAGTGGTAGATATGATCTTCTAATGTTTCTGTGAAGGCAGTGGAAGCCAGTGGAACACATGTGGAGGTAGCAAGCACGAACAGAGGAAACGGGAGAAGAATGCTGTAGAATGACTTTTCATTATGTTGTTGGTAGTGGTCTTCTTTGCTTGTTATGTTCTAAACTGCACACCGAGAGTATGATAGTTATCCTTAAATTTATGATGCTCTTTAAAAGCAACTGTTTTTTTTCTTATTTTCTTCAATAATTCTAAAACATATTTTTTTTTCTTGCTACTAAGCCACTTTTACATCCATAATCAGAAAGCGCCACGCTTCCCCGTCGGCTTTGCTGGAACACCTGTAATTAACTTCCAGCAATGTCTGCCTAATTTAAATTGCAAACCCATGGGGCAAGCAGGAGGACTAATTATCCATTCTGTAGCCAACCTGGAGCAGACTTCAGAATACCATGCTTGGCTCTGCCTGCTGTCCTGTCTGCTCTTCTTCTCTGGTCTCCTCGTCAGGATAGGAAAACATATCTAACTGCTTTATTGGTAGGGGGCTATCTCAGGTATAGCTTACACAGCTGATAAGCTTTACCCATAGGGGATTGAGTTCATTTCTTTATCCCAAACAAAGAAGACCTGAGCCTGATATGTGCTCTCCTGAAACCTGGAGTGGATGAAACCCGGTCTGGCTTGCTCGTGGTGTGCTTGGGTTTTACCCCAAAAGTCAGGAAACTGAGTTTATGGGGATACCCTCAGCTTTTATCTTTCTTTTGATGTGTAGACCTGAAAAGCTGCAATTTGGGAATATCTAAAATTAGAATTGAGGAGGAATGCCCTTCTCCCAAAGGTTTTACTAGACAGGAAATGCTCCATCTTAAAGGGTAGCCAGTATGCTTCTATAGCTGGAAGAGATATCTGAAATCAGACGAAAGATAACCAAAGTTTTGGCTTGCACATTCACAGCGGGGAAGGAACAGTTGGCTTTTATTCTGATCGTGTATTCATTGTAGAGACTCAATTAGAGCAGATAGATTAGTTTGTTGGCTAAGCCAATAGCATTTGTGCCTCACACAAAAAAAATCACTATTTTTATTATTTAAATGCATAAATACAGCTACAACTTCTGAAATGCTGCATAAAAACATGGGGCAGGGGCAGCTTATGATTTGGTCAATATGGAGTCAGCTTTTGCACCTGGCACCCTGTGGACCAGTTCCTTTCCATGGCACAGCATAAAAATGGCACATATAACTTTCATCAGCACTAGCGTGTTGCTCATTTAGAATGTGAGTGGCATAGTGAATAGCAATTATCAGCCAAATGGCTGGGAAGTGAAAATGACCTAGCAATCAGAGTAAACACGTATTATGCTGTCATATTAGAATGTGTAAATATTAGACAGTAAAAAGCAGACCATGGGCATGCAGAGTCTTCCTTACGAGGCCAGTCTGTATGCAAGCATTGTCTTAGATTCATGGCATGCTTTTTGGTTGACAGCTACTAACCTTGCTGACTTGGTAAACACTAGGTAAGGGGCATCATTTGCTTACTTACCGGTACCATGACTTAGAAAGGCATTGACCTGATTATCACAAATCCTAAATTTGGCTCTTGATGGCCAAGATGCATATGGAGAGGTGATAGCAGCTTGGTGGCAGTGTATACATCGGAAGCCTTGCATAGCCTGTAGCATCAGCTGCTTATTCCAGCCCAATTGAATTTTAGTGAAAAGTATAGAATCTTTCTTTCATTGTTAAGCTTAGAGGCTACTGAAGCTGACTGAAGATGCTATTACATTTACATTCATCCTCCAAGCTAATCAGGTGGGGACAGTGTTATACAATGATGCTAAACCGAGCACCTGGGCAGCATGCTGGGCTATAGAAAGGCAGGGGAGAATCAGCAGAAGTGCTTTAGAATTGTATAGCAGTACACTGTACTGGGAAAGCTAGGCAAACTGATGGGATGTGTTTGTTAGTAAGGTTCTAAACAATTGGCTTGCATAATTTTCCTTTTTTTCCCCTATTAATGGCTGATATGCGTAGACAGAATAGATCTAAAAATGCCTCAATAGCAATTAGAAAGAAGGGTTAGGGTGTGTGTGTGTGTGTGTGTGTGTGTGTGTTTGTCTTTACAGACTCTGAAATCAAAATATTTTAAAACTAGGACACAAAATAATTTGTCTTAGCATCAGCATGGGAGGCAAACATAAGGTACCGTTTCTGCCCACAGAGAGTCCATAACCTTTTTGAAGAAGTTGCCAGACAAACAGACTTGAAAATTATATGAAACTGAGGATAAATCTTCAAGCTCAAGAGACCAGACAGGACTTGCTATTGAAAAGTTTCTTGAGAATTACTGCCCACTTTCAAACACCAAACTGGATTCCAGCACTTCTCAACTGCCAGCTAGACCTAGATGACGTCACTACTTCCAAAGCCTAGGTTGTGGCTGATTTTACACAGCATGGTCTCTGCTCAAGAAGACTTGGCAGGGAGATAACTAAGGAAATTTATACTAAGAGGTTCTATTTACATGTCTGCGTGTGTGTGTGTGTGTGTGTCTGTGTGTGTGTGTGTGTGTAAGGGACTATCAAAGAGAAAAGAAACGATCTGTTTGTCTTCCACGAGCCACTTTGAACACAGCAATTCAAGTTAGAGGGTATCACAAAGCAATTTCTTTTCTCAAGTTGTATGTGGCTGTGAGGAGGCAATTTGGGAAAAATCAATGGGTTTACACAAACAAAAAACAAACTGTGCAGGAGCCTGGTGAATGAGCACACTTCGCATCCACTTGTTCTTTCATTGTGGCCAAACATGTCTAAATTCTTTTAGAATAGACCATTTCCCAGAAGGGTCAATCTCCTGGACACTGGCTAGGTGGATTTGCACATGGCTAAGACAAGTGAGATCGATCGACTTACCCTGGGGAATAAGAAAAGAACAGAACTGGCATCTTCAGCTTTCCATTCTAAGGCAGCATGTGAGGGGATCAAGGTACGTTTAACACTCAGTACTCACTACCTTCAAAACAATGGAATATAGGAGGCAGAAACTAGTTTTCAACTTTTTTGTCAACTGTAAGAAAACAGAATAATTTTCTAAAGGTAACTCTAAATGTTGCGGTTGGAATGGGGAGTATTGTCCCCTGACTTCAGAACAGCTTGATTCACTAGGGCACATTACCTACCTTTGAGGACAAAATAAAAATAACCCAACTTAATCAAACTCTATTTGCCAAGTTCTAGTCTAGAGGGAACTTTTATTTTTAAAGCTTAGAGTAACACAGACTGTATGTGAGGCAATTGTAATGGCAGTATTGGGACAAGCTATACTACAGCTTCACAAATGGAGTACAAAGCCTGTGGGTGCATTTTAAAAGCAGTGCTAGAGAGAAGTCCATACTAGAAAACAAATGCATGGGCCTTCACCCAGTTGATAAGAATCCGTTTTTAGTTTTGAAAGTCAAGTATCATTTGATGGCTGCTCATCTTTCTCTGATAGTTTTTTTTTTTAATTATTTTGTGTATACATGTGTTTTCCTATACGAGCAGGTGCAGGCCACAACATATGTTTGGACATCAGATATCAATGCGTGTGGGTCTTCTCCATCTATCATGTCGGATGTTGGTCGGGGTGAGATAAAACTCAGGTTTGGCAGCAAGCACCTTTTACCCAATGAGCTGCCTTGCCAAATGCCTTTACCAGTCATTTAAACCTGTAATTTCCACAGAAATTATACAGTAAATTATAATTCCTACAGAACAAGACCTATATCAGATCTCTGCCTCTCAGAAACAAATGTCTGTTGAATGAGAGATGAGAGGGACAAACCAAACTAGTAAACAATGTTTAACAAGTTATTTCCTTTTTGAAATTATAATTATATAATTTCCCCATTCCCTTTCCTCTCTCCAAGCCTCCCGTATGCCTCATGATGCAATAAACATGTTTAAGACAAAGGATATTTTATGTCTGACTAAGTAGGCAGCAAAAGCAGAAGATTGAATTGAGCGCAACAATGATGCATCACAGCTGGTGAATATATTGCTGTCACCAGTGTTCTGAATCTGGTCTGTATACTAGTTCACTACGCATCAAAAAACAATTTCACAGAGGAACAAAAGTGCCATACAATGCGATGAAGTCACTTACTCATAGTCAACATTATTTGAGAACTGAAAGCTCAAGCTTTGATGACATAATTACCAACTGGCAAACAACCATGGTAAATGTCCATCTGAGGACAACTGGCCTGAAGACTTTACCACTGTATACCTAATAGAGTAACTCTTCACTTTGTTTACCCACACTGGGTCACAGGTCCTCAAGTGTCTTTTCCAAAGCAGCACTGGCTTGACTTCATCCAGAACGTGGAGAAAAATTATTTAAGAGCTAACTTAATCAGACTACTGGAGAGATGCTTCAGCTTTGGAGTGTTTATTGCCATTGTGGAGGACACAAGTTAAGTTCCTAGAACCATGTTGGGTGGTTCACAACCACCTGAAACTCTAGCTCCAAGGCATCTGACACCTTTTACTGACTGTTGCAGATACCCACATGCACACACACACAGACACACAGACACACACACACACACACCACACCCCATAAATAAATGAATAATAAAATAGAAATAAGTAAAATACATTTTAAAAGTTAACAAATAAGTAGTCCACGCTATTTTGTGTATACATCGAGTATTTCCAATGTGGTTGTGTGTAGAGAAAATTTAGTAGCTATGTTCTTATGTATCTAAGACCAGGCAGCACTGTTGGAGCCTTTGACCCCTGTGGGTTCCTTGTAAGATGCAACTTTTTTTTTTCCCCCAGAACAACTGTCTTTGTGAGCTGGGAAGTCTTGACTCTTAGCCTCCACCCTCCTGCCCTTGAGGTTACTGCTCAACAATAGGTTTGAAAGCCTTTCCCCGGGGCTTTCTTTCACATTGACCTCAGGAGCACCTACTTTGTCTCTCTCTCTCTTCTCCATCCATTACTATTCTATAGAAATCCTGCCTTGCAATAATCCAGCAGCCTAGGATTGGTTGTGAAAAAGGTCCTGTCACCTCTGTTCTCATGTGACAGGTAAACTGAGGAAACTCAGTTTGTTTTCTGAGTTTCTGAGTTTGTTGGTCTCCCAGGTGTGAGCTCTGAAGCAAGTATTTCAAACACAGATAGGTAATTCTATTGAGGGGGTAAAATTTTTTTTCTTTTTTTTTTATTACGTATTTTCTTCAATTACATTTCCAATGCTATTCCAAAAGTCCCCCCCCCCCACTCCCCTACCCACCCATTCCCATTTTTTGACCCTGGCATTCCCCTGTACTGGGGCATATAACGTTTGCCTGACCAATGGGCCTCTCTTTCCAGTGATGGCCGACTAGGTCATCTTTTGATACATATGCAGCTAGAGTCAAGAGCTCTGGGGTACTGGTTAGTTCATAATGTTGTTCCTCCGACAGGGTTGCAGATCTCTTTAGCTCCTTGGATACTTTCTCTAGCTCCTCCATTGGGGGCCCTGTGATCCATCCAATAGTTGACTGTGAGCATCCACTTCTGTGTTTGCTAGGCCCCAGGGTAGTCTCACAAGGGACAGCTATATCACCGTCCTTGCAACAAAGGCTTGCTAGTGTATGCAATGGTGTCATCGTTTGGAGGCTAATTATGGGATGGATCCCTGGATATGGCAGTCTCTAGATGGACCATCCTTTTGTCTCAGCTCCAAACTTTGTCTCTGTAAGAGAATTCTTGTTCTAACTAAGCAAGGTTCTGAGAAAAGAAAAGAAAAAAAAGATATTAATCTGAGCATTGATCTCATTTGGCTTTTGTTTTAGGAAAATCTGTTTCACATCACTCTTGTACCTTTCTATTGGTAAAGTACAGGAGAAATTATCTTCAAGGCTACCAGGTAACCTCTTTTGGCCCTGGGATAGAAACCTCAAGAATATGACATGACATAGATTGGAGGCAGGAACATTGGCAGTGAAATGCATCCTGGGACAATTAGGGAAGGAAGGGTCATGAAAAAGCAAAGAGAACTCAACCAACAGGTCTCAAGAAAGAGCAAGCTAGTGTTGATTTTTCTGCCAGTGTGCAGTCACTCACTGAGGTCACACCTGAGGTGAAGTCCAGTATCACCAACTATTTTAGCATTCTGTATCTGAAACTGTGCAGTAGGAAGAGCCCCAAGTTGAAACATGACCTCTTCTCGAACAGCACCACACCCTCCATTTCGGTGCCTCTACAGGAATAAGCACGATCATTTCTTCTGCTTGACAAGTGTGATCCACAAATCTCTAAAGAATTCTACTGTGCTAAATATTCACGAGGGTGTCTGACGGGGTAAGGCTAGGGAGATTACGCAGATACAGAAGAGAGCCAGGCAAGACATATAAAATGTGTTCTTGTTCACGTTGACAAAACAGGAAGGAAGTTCACTCATATATATGAAAGATTTTACTGGGACTTATGGGTAAAATAAATTTAACATCCTGATTATTAACATTTTTGGCACTAATTCCAACAAACAATAAGATTACAGAGACAGTGTTGTGTGGCTCATAACAACATGATTCCCTTCCTATTTAACTTCATTTTACTTAAAACATTTTTTTTTTTTTGCGTAAGGTATTTGGAGAAAGTATTTCTGTTTCCTAGTGAGAGAGAGGCCCCACCCCTTTCTTCATGGTGTGATGATTTCAGTCCAAACGCATCCAGTTTCTGGAAATGGCAAGTGAGACACTTGTTGCCATGGTGATTGTTAATAGTTCTGACTCAGATATAGTGTTGCCATAGCAACTGCATTGAAGCCCTTGGGAGGTGGTGCAGTCTCTCTCTCTCTCTCTCTCTCTCTCACTCTCTCACTCTCTCTCTCTCTCCATTTTTTTTTATCAGCAGAAAGAGGCTAAGAAGAACCATTTTAGTAGCTTCTCTCTGCTCTGCAGTGACGAAGCTTTCAAGGCTATTTCATCCATATGAAAGATTGTCCTGTTTCTGTGCTGATGGGGCAGACTCGCGTTGCTCTGCACTCTGCAGGAAGAATAAAGTCCCATGTATCACAGTAGCAAGCATATTACCTGCCTTTTAATGCGTTTTCATTTTGACCGTAATGGTTTCTAGTAACACAGGTCATCTCAAGTGACTAGATTAAGAATCTTCAGTGTCACTGGCAAGACAAGAAGAGCAAAGGTCAAAGCCTGAATAGGCAAACTTCATTGAGTTGCAGGCTGCCTCTGTCCCCTCTGCCTCTTCCCTGTGAAGATGGGAGGCATGGGGACAGACCTCTTTAGATCAACTAGGCTTCATTCTCTAGATTGTATACTTGTAAACCAGCATACACATACTTGGCTTTTAAAATGCGATCAGCACGCTGAAGGCCTTCAATATAAATATCACAAGCAAATGAGTAGACAGTCAGACAGCAGACATTAGTGTTTATTCATTCATTTCCCCGGAGACCACTCATCTAATTTTGCATCTCTGCAAGGCTTTTACTACATTCTGTTGTGCTCAGAGCTGCAAGCGGTCAGCAGGTCCGAGTTCTTGCTACTCTGAACCATGGGGCAGCTCTCTCACATCAGAGCCTATTCCAGTTTTCCGGTGTGGACTTCTGACATGGGGAGCAGCTGGAATGGGATTTAAGTGGCACTCCTCTGTGCAGCCTTGTCTCTGATCAGCAGATAGACAGAGCATCTCTAGACTGTCCTTGTGCTAAACAGGGACCGAATGCTCTGTAAGCCATGGGCCGAATGCTTCAAGGGGCTTCTCTGGTAGTCTGTCCTCAACTATCATGTTTATGGCCCCTCCCTTGTGCTCTCAGACTAAGATATTTTCTCCCCCGCTCCTTTTTTTTTTTTTTTTTTTTTTTTTAAGTAAAGCCCTCCTTGAGCATGACAATAATGTCCTTTTCTTTGTACATCTCACTGGGTTTAGCAGCCTGGCTCCATTTTACAGAAACCTAGTGAGACCATATTACATAAAGGAAAAGCAAATTAGGTGTGTGTTGACCTTGACTTCTATGTACCTTTTGATGGGGTTCTCTCTTCCTGCCACTAGAGGTAATACCTAGTTACCTAGTTACCTAGTTACAATGGGGGAAATATGGATGCTAGTGGGGAAGGCTGGCATTAATGGGAGCATCACCTAGATGCTGGAGAGGATGGTCCCTGAGCAATGACAAGCTTGGAATTCTATTGAAGATGCTTCTTAGGTCTGTGTAAGGGACCAGATGAGGTTTGGTAAATATTTGTGGAATGAGCGATTTTTTATTTCCTGGAATCCATAAGTGTTGTACACGGATTGATGACTGCAGAGAGTGGGCTCCATTTTCCTGCTTCTCAGTGTTTCCTGCACAGCTGGAAACTGTTCCAAAATGCTAGCTATATGCTAATGCACAATCTACCTCTCGTTAGTTTGGTATCGAAGAAAGATTCCTCCCTTAAATAAGAATCTTTTTGCAACCAGCTTACCAGGGTGGGCTCCCATGTTATGATGTGGTACTTTAAATGTTTGAAAATATCTGAAACCCTTCATTTCCCATCTTAATATTTCATAGCTCCTTCCTTGTTAACTGGTTGCTAATTTTTCATAGATTTGATTCAGGGCTGTTGTTCCTTCTTTTTTTCATCTTTTCCTTAATTGAATTATTTTGAATGAATGGAGAGGGCTGGAGAGATGGCTCCCTGGGGAAAAAGCATTTGTTGCATAAACATGAGGACCTGGGCTAATCCCCAACACCCATGTAGAAATCTACATGTGGCCCCACACACCTGTGATGCCATCACTGGGGGTGAGGGGCAGAGACAGGAGGATCACTGTGGCTTGCTGGCTGATGGAAGATCCTGTCCCTCAATGGAATAAGACAGTGAGTGATACGGTAGGATGCCTTTTGTTTCTCCTACATGTGTGCACAGCTGGACACACATGTGTTTAACACACATGGATTTTAAAAAGGATTGGAAAGCTGACTTGAAATACATTTAAGGAGCTTTTTTTCATTGAATGTATCTAATTAATTTGTTTTATTTACCTGTCATGTTTAGGAGACAGGGTATCTCAGCATAGCTCAGGTAGGCATCAAGCTCACTGCAGGCTCCCCAGTGCTGGGATTACAGCTGTGAATTACCATGCCTGGATCACAGCATCCTTTAAACAACATCTCGAAATCAGCACCTTTATGGTGCTTATTGTGACGTTCCATTTTGTCTTTCTACAAAATTACCTAGGCGAGAAAGAGGTAAAAATTCAGTGTCAGTGAAAAGGACTGACATCCAGCTTACGGCTTGGCACTGGGGTGGGGTGGGGGGAGGGTGCTTTCCATAGAACCTCAAGACTGAAAGACACAATTAGTGTTCACCCAAATTACACTCAGCTAAAAGTATGGAGAAAGCCCTTCCTTCTGCTCCTACCCATGGTCTGCTCCATGGTTCATGAAAACTGATGTTTCAAATAAAACCATGAACATCAACTTTTCAACCCAATCTGCTTTTCAAGGTTGCAGCCACATGACTTGGTTCTTTTTCTGTTCCTTACATACAATCAAAACCACTCTTTTAAAAAAATAATAAAACAGGATTTTTTAATGTGATAAACTAAAACACATCAAATAAAATTTACCATCTGTACCATTGTCAAGTACAAAGGACAGAAACTGAGTAGTCTCACAGATTTGTAGAGTTCTTTCTTAATGTCTAATTAGAAACTTGTAACACTGGGGTAGAAGGGATGATAAATAGGAAGACAGATGGACTAAGGAATATGATAGCATAGCATGAATGTAATGCCATCAAGCAAACTCTCTTGAGCAAAGAGATGAGTTAGGAAGTGCTGGTTATAGGATGTATGAAGTCCATCTTGTCAATTTCAGATAATGTCTTAGGGTTTTACTACTGTGAACAGATACCATGACCAAGGCAACACTTATAAAGGATAACATAATTGAGGCTGGCTTACTGGTTCTGAGGTTCAGTCCATTATCATCATGGCAAGAAACATGGCATCATCCAGGTAGGCATGGTGCTAGAGGAGCTAAGAGTTCCACATCTTGTTCCCAAGGCTGTCAGGAGCAGACTGACTTCCAGGCAGCTAGAAGGAAGGTCTGGCAAAGCTCTCCCCCACAGTGACACGCTTCCTCCAACAAGGCCATACCTCCCTGGGCCAAGCATATTCAAGCCACCGCAGATAGTCAGGAAATGCATCATATGAGGCACATGAAAATTAATAGAAATCTAAGAAAATGTTTATCTGTCAACCTGAATCAGTGATATAGCTGAGAGAAACTTCAGCCAGTGTTTATCTATAAGGACTGTGTGAGCTAACATGATAGGTTAAAGAAATACTCAGAAGAGGGAAAACAAATCACTGTGATTGCAGAGGCATGCCTTCCAGACTCATTTAGCAGAAACCACAAGAATTTGGAAGACTGGTTTCTCTAATACCAGAATATTTGTAGAGAGAGGAAGCAGAAACCTGAAAGCACTATAGTGTTGGATATAAACACAGATGAAAAAGATAACACTGAACGTGTCTAATAATGTACTCAGGCCTATAGACTCATGTAGTCAGTTGCCTATAGACTCATGTAGTCAGTTGCCTAATCCTAAGGAGCTATCAAAAACTGATACATTAAAATTCATGGAAATCAAGACAGAATGTGCATGCTGGTTAAGGGTCTGTGTGCATGACACAGGTGATCTGTTCTCGGACCACCATTGTGCCTGCCGTTGTTGGAGGGAGCTTCAGAGATCTGGCTCAGGAGGAGGGATGAAGTAGGATCCCAGAAAGAGTAGCGAGAGCAGATGCTTCTATTTGTTTGGGGAAAATGGGATTCTCTTCAGACTGTCCTCAGATAATCGTATTCTCACAGTCTGCTTCACTCATTTGTTAACAGTGCAAACATTGACGCCACTTCCTGTCCATGTGCTTTTTCAGACTTCTTCTGCTCTACTTAGGTTGGGTAGAGTTCACCTAACTCCTGCCAAGAGTCTTCTCAGGTCAGACTGTAAAATATTTAATGATTCATGCATACATTAGCTTTTCTAACATCAGCCAGATCAGGTACTTTTTAGCTCATCCCCTCTCATAACAACTTTGCAGGGCAGTCAGTGGTGTTGATAACAACCCATTCCACAGACAACATTCTTTACAGTAAAGGACTTTCTATAGTTGAGAAAAATGGAAGCATTCAGGTATAAGTCTAATACCTACTTTTAATAGTACAAGTAATAATGTTTTATTTAATTATCTTTAAGGATGTTCTAAAACTCTGCTGGAAAAGCACCAAAGATGGGCTTGTCTTGCACACGTCAGCAAGAATGACGCTGCAACAGGATCCTTCTGCACACATTTATTGGGAGAGCTTGATTGCAGAGGCGAAGAGACCCCAAGCCCAGAACTGGTGCTGTTTATATAGGCCTAGGAGAGGCATGTCTCACACCCGGATTGGTTATGCATGGGTTATGCTTACCACCTCATTTGCATGTCTACATCTGATTGGTTAACTTGTCTCTCATCTGATTGGTTAACTTGTCTCTCATCTGACTGGTTAACTTGTCTCTCATCTGATTGGTTAATTATCAAAACCTCATCTTGGCAAAAAAAAAAACTTTACTGCCTATGTATGCGTGGTGGCCAGTGGTAGCCAGTGCCACCCTGCAACGGCACATGTGGCTTCCCACAGACTTGACTCTTCTACCAATCCTGTTTCTACCTTGATCATTGTCTAAGCTGTGGATAAGAGACGGCATCACCTGAGTGACCTCTGTCAGAGAGAAAACCAAAAGCCCCAAAGTCAGGAGTGAATCAAAAAGGGGGACTCACTCAGGACAGTTTCTGGGATCATTTACTTCAGGACAAACATCTGAAGCACAAAGCATGTGGTGTTGCAAACACATACACACAGCTGACTAGATGCCAGAAAAAAAGCAAAGCCTAAAGAAAAGAGGCAAGGCAGAAGGGGAGATCATCTAGGGAGGAGTGTGATGTCAGTAGAATACATTTTAGAAAAGAGAATGTCATGCATCCAGAACTGTGTGCAGCCTGGTATCCACAGTTACAGCAAATGGCAGTCAAGAACATTACATCATATTCACTTCCAAAGTAATGCAACATGCATCTTAATGTTGCTTCCCACAGTGTAATTGATCACGGCCTGTGTATGACAGTAGCAGTTACATCTTTTTGATGGCACAGAACTGCTTTAGGAAAGCAAGGTTCGAGGCTAGCTGGAAGTCTAATGTGATGATTGCCCGTGTTTGTTGTTATTGTTTGTGCTAGGATCTTGTCGATTCTGTTGGCCTCTTCTCTGAATAGCTCTGGCTCTCCTGGAACTCACTTTGTGGACCAGGCTGGCCTTGAACTCAGAAATCTGCCTGCCTCTGCTTCCCGAGTGCTGGGATTAAAGGCATGGGCCACCACGCCCGGCTCTCTTCTCCATTCTTATGGTGTGAGAAGATGCTTATTCAGAGCTGTGAATGAGGACAATGCTTCTTTAAAGTATGGCGCCCCACCCTTCTCAACTTGTACACACTTACAGAGCTGAACGTGGTCACATTTCCAAAGAAAATAGTTAAAAATAACATGCATTTAAATTTTGTTTTTTAATCTAGAGGATTATCTACTCAAGCTGCAGATGCTCACATTACTGACAGCTTTGGTGGCTTGGTGGGAACCAGGATGCTGGACGAATCTAACATCTTAGGGTCTTAGGCTTATCTCATATTCTACCTTGCGTGACCTGCTTGTTGCCAGAAATATAATTTGAACCCTAGAAACACTTGGTAACCTTCTCATTATTTTAATGTGCTTTGAATCTACATAATAAAATGTCTGATTTTCCTCCTTTCTTTTCTATTGAATTAACACTAATTGGCAGTCTCTGCAGAGCAGTTGGTTCTCTGTCTGCCTGGAGCCTCCAGTTCTTTCCAGTTTCTAGCCTCTCAGTGGAGAGCCATCTCACCTGAAAAGCAGATATGAGCCCACTTTCTTGGTGGTAACTGCCTGCTACTGTTGTTTTCCAAGTACAGCTATAACAAATTAATATGAACCAGGTAACTTAAAAAAAAAGAAAATTTTCATCTCCATCCTGGAGGGTAGAGTATCAAAATCCAAATGGCATCTGGGGTGGTTCCTGGTAAGGACTCCGAGGAAGACTCCCCATGTCTATCTCTTAGCTTCTGGTAGTTCACTGGTCATCTTTTGTTGTCCTTTCTTTGAAGTATTGTCTTCTTTTTTACCTTCATCTTTATATGGTCCTGTGGCATTCTCTTTGTGATCCTGTGTATTCTTCCTTGGTTTTATAACAGTGTCAGCAGCATTGTGTTAGAGATTACCTTGATTACTGAATAGAACCTGATAACCTTTGCGAAGACACTCTCTCCAAATGACTCCATGTGATATACTGGAGGTTGGGTTATCATAAGAAATTTGAGGTAGGGGCACACAATTTGAAACAGTGTCTTAGTTGGCATTTTATTGCTGTGAAGAGACACCATGACTGCAGCAACTCTTGCAAAGGAAAACTTTTAATTGAGGCTGGCTTACAGCTCAGAGGTTTAGTTCCTTACTGTCATAAAGGGAAGCGTGGCGGCATGCAGGCAGACATGGTGCTGGAGAAGGCGCTGAGAGTTCTACATCCGGATCAACATGTAGCAGGAAGTGAATTGTCTTGAACATGTGAGATCTCAAAGCCACCTTCTAGCGATAGAACACCTCCAACAAAGGCACACCAATTCCAAAAAGGCCACATCTCCTTATAGTGCCAGTCCCTCTGCCAATTGTTCAAACACATTTGTCCATGGAGGTCATTACTATTCAAGAACTAGCATACTACATATACATATATACTACATAGAGCAAGAACACAGAATTTCTCTATCCCATGGAGAGTGACATCCATTTAAAGGTTTTTCTTTGGTTTTGACTTTTTAATTTGGACCTTATCTTTCTGTGTTTCTCTTGTTTAACAATCTAGGATCCTATTCTAGGAATTCATTTTCTTTCAACTCTATTTCCATCAGAGTATTTTTATTCTTATTGCCGGATCTTAAAACTTGTGGCACTTGTTTTTACTCAAAATTACTAACATTCTTTAAAAAGTGATTATCACTCATGGAAGAAAAGTACCTTGGTTCTAGGGTAAAAAACAAACAAACAAACAAACAAACAAAAAAACAAAAATCAAAAAACAAAAAACAAAAGCACAAAACAAAAAACATGTTCAGGTCAAATTGACCTTATACTAGGAAAGAGACTTAATTCTTCCGGTGGCTTCCTGGTTTACAGTACATATTTCAGAACGTCCCTTTCAAACTTATTCTGTCCAGTGCCTCCTGCACTGTTCTTGAAGAAGGAAGGAAGGGTAGCTAAGAGAGTACATTGCATTTTTGTGCAATGGGAAGACATATACAGAAACAATGTGAGATTGGGTTGCATCACCTCTATAATGTATATTTGGTTTGAAATATGTTTACTTTATTAAATCAAAATATAGAAGAACCTGTGCTTTTAAGTGTGTGTCCCATATATGGTTTTCATCCATTATACATGCTAAGACTGAAAAAAAAAAGCCAACAACATTCTTTCAGAGCCAATGGTTTTGTCGGTGGCTGCTACAAGGAGATAAAGTATCATTTATGTTT
Source organism: Mus musculus (assembly GCF_000001635.26). Lineage (NCBI taxonomy): Eukaryota > Metazoa > Chordata > Mammalia > Rodentia > Muridae > Mus > Mus musculus. The sequence goes on along the minus strand of NC_000082.6, from coordinate 42,710,340 downwards.
GGCCTACATGTCTCATGTTCAAGTTTAAATTAGGTATTTTTGTGCCTATCTTCAGATAGGACAGAGATAATTTTGTGACTTGTGACAAAGTTTAATTGGCTGGATTGACACTCAACAAACATTGTGAATCAATAAGCTTATGTTTTCTAGCCACACTCAAATGACTAATGCTCAGTGTCTTACTTGAACGTCATCGGCACTGGGAGTAGCGGTTTGGGTTTTAGGATGATGCAAAGAAGTTACTGCCAGGTTGGCAAATCACTTTGGACTTCTCTTTCTTTGTCTATGAATGATAGTATTTATGCTACCTCAGTGGCTGGCAATGGTGTTTTTTGTAAGCTGCTAGGGACAGTGCTTTCCTGAACAGTAACACCGTGATTCTCATACCCACATAAAATAAGCACAGGTCAAAGGATTTTATTTAAGACATTAATTAGGGAGAAAACTGGTAAGACATTACAATTAGTTCCAAGAGTGATTTAAACAGCACATGCATCCAAGCAATACATACAAGTTTAATGACACAAGAAAAGACATTCAGTACCTGAAGGTGATATATCATATTAAATAATCACTAGCCTCTTTGTGAATAAGACTCACTTGTATTCCTGTAAGTAGTCTATAACTCACAGACTATGAGAGGGACACACACTATGAAAGGGACACATGTTTTCAAATGCTATTAGCTGTTAGAAGGTAATCAATAGTTTTAGGGCTCTGTGCAACTCAAACACAAACCCTCTATTCTTCTGATTCAAAGTTCCATGTTAAATGCAAGATGTTTCATGTCAACTCAAACTCATAACCCCCCCCAAATCAAAATTTGTAACACACACATGTACACACGTACACACACACACACACACAAATCACAATTTCTCCAACTGACATTTTTATTGGAACTGCCCAATCTGTCTTTTGATTCATCCTCTTGCATTAGTCACTAAATCAGATATTTTCTTAATTTCAATGTTAGCATCAAACTAATGGATTTCATTATGTCATTTGTGAGTATGTTACTATAGTTTGGAAAACTCTAGGTGGTTTCTATAGTATTGGTGTGGCTTTGAGTTCAGCTCCTCTACATTGCATCAGTAACTCTCTTTTCTATTCTTTTGCCCTTGAATTGACCCACTGACCTAAACACCACCACCACCACATAAAAAAAAAATATCCTTTCTATATCATCACATATCCTTACACATTTATAATTCTAAAGCTCACTTCGGGCTTTTTCTGTTTTTTTTTTTTTTTTCTCATACAGTAATTACAAGTTACTTAAAAAAGTATATCCCAATCCACACAATTCACACCCAAATAGTCTTAGCGTATTCTTGACAATCAGACAATAATGTATAAACACATCAGTTGAATTTTTGGATGGTGCCATCTTTATCATTAATATATTCAGTTAAGTTTTCTTAATTTTGAAAAACAAGGCCATATTTTAAAAATGCCTTTGGGCATATGTACCAAAATATCTCTATAAACTCTGGAATCATGCTTCCTTATTCTTTTTATTTCCAGTGATAGGGGCTGTAAAGTGTTTTGTTATTTAAAAAATGGTGAAGGCCTTCCCTCAAGTATAGGACACTGTCTCCATGAGCTTCATTCACCATGGCCTAACATCTTTTCTATCCTACTTTGTGTGCCTCACAGTACCCTTGAATCAGCACTGGTGCTGGCGATCTCTGTGGGATCCTAACCTTAGTGGAATCAATAGATTCATTTCTTAGCATTAAAGTCCCGTGCTAGTAATTCCTAGTTATGATCCAGTGTCTTATTGTCCCTGGTCCCTGGGGATTCAGTTCCTTCATTTATATCCTAATTCCTGTTGCCCCTCCATTCGTGACCTTGACGTACAGCATCTGTGTGTTCGGCTCCATGCCTAAAGCTGACATATCTTCCCATTTTTCTATTCTTTTTACTCTGGTGTCCTTTCAGTGGTCCTTTTCTGGTTTCTCTGCTTTTTTGTTGCCCCCAAATCATGACTTTCCCTTCTCTCTTTTGAATAATCACAGGATTTTACAAGTCTGGAACACTGAAATGCATTTCAACATATCCCAGCAATTCTAGAAATTGTTTCTTTTAACCCAAAACTATCTTCTCTTTTTCTTACCATGTCTTAGGGGCTCTCACAATGAAATGGGGGCACTTTTATAAGAGGCCAACATTTCTTTAAAAAAAATCTATCTATCTATCTATCTATCTATCTATCTATCTATCTATCTATCTACCTGATATGTAGCATGCATCCCGGAGTATATGTACATCACATGCATTCAGGGGCCCAAGGAGATCAGTATTTTCATAAGCAACATTAGCTGCAGTTTCATGGAGCCTACATTAGTTGCTTGTCTAATTTTTTGTGAAAAAAAAAAATGCTCTGACAAAGCAACTTAAGGTCAGAAGGGTTTCTTTGGCTCACAGGTCCAGGGTGGAGCTCATCATGGGGAAGAAGTGTGGTAGCACTCGCATCAGGACACAGGAGACAGAAGCTGCTCTTCAGAATCCTTTCTTCCTTTGAAGTTTGTCTAGGACTCTGTACCCCACAGAACCAATTTTACCTAGAAACTCCCTTATCAACGCACTTAGGTGTTTGTCTCCATGATAATTCTAAATCCTATCTAGCTGACAATCAAGATTAGACCTACTGGCTCTTCTGTTAGGCAAGCTCTCTGTTCTCTCCTATTTCCTAACACACCTCCAGGCTTTTTTTTTTTTTTTTTTTCCCTAAAGGAAGAACATAGGCCAAGGATAATATGGCCAAGCAACTAACCATTGCTGAGTGGAGACTGCCTATTAGCTGTTGTGCTAAACATTTTAAAAAATACTTTTGCTCAGCACGGTACTCACCTGGAGGGTGTATTGTTACTAGCCTCATTATCTAGGAGAAGAAATGCTGTTAGTTGCCAGGGTTACCCAGCCAGCATTTAAATTCAACCTTTTTGAGTCTATAGCTTACTAGGCAATGCATTCTGTCAGAGAAAAACATCTATAGCAAAGACTACCAAGATGGTCCCCAAGCTGCAGAGTTTTCAGCCTATCCAAGATTCAATCAGCAAAATCTGCACTTTGAATTTTGATTGTTGATTATTCCCCAGCTTGGCTCTCTACTCAGTATATTCTCTTCAGAGCATGGCATCCCATGGAGTTCCCAGTTAGTCACAGCACCTGGAAGGTATACATCCGACATCATGTAGTGCACTGTGTTGTAAGCGATGATATCCGGGTAAGGATTTTGAAAGCATCTTGGACTCAATATTTTTGGCTTCTGATTAGTTTGTCAAGCTATAACCCCATCAGAGGGTGAGGATCATTGGAACATCTGTTCTAAATAGATAATGATACTGATTTATTTGCACTTTCAAACATTTATATTCAGTGGTGGTGGCAATATATGCAGAGAAATCATTAGCCAGAAGGAAATCCAAGCACAGATGAAGCGTGGAGGCCATAAGCAGAGCATGGGTCACCAAGACAACTGGGTAGAGAGGGTTTGAATCCCAGCTCTCAGGCAAGATGCGCAGGGGCTTCAGTTTTCCCGTGTGTTCCATTAGACTGTCTCCTGAGCAGTCTCTCATCCAACTTTTGCTTCCTGAGGTGTTTGCAATATCTGTGGACTGTGCAATCAGTCTCCTGTTCAGCGAGCACAGCACGGTGACCGGGCTGCCACAGGATAGGCCTATTACGGCAAGGTTAATTATGCAAGTCGGTCTAAGTCACTTGTTTGTCTTGCCCTGTCTTGCTCTGTGTCAGGCAACTGCTGATGGAGTCACCTGAAAAACTGGCAAGGGTAGGCATCAATGTCTCTTCTCAGACCTGCTGTCACCAAAGTGGCAGGTCAAATCACCAACTGAGAGTCAAGCGTCTCCGCACGAGAAAAACCGTTTCAACTCAGACACACTGGTAGGTGTGAAAAGGCAGGGAGGTTGACACGCGGATCTGTAGAAGCTGCTGTGTTTTAAGTAAAAACTCGAAGCTGTGAAATGGAACTCTGGAAAGGAGCCACAACGATTCCATGGAGCACAACTCGAGGGCAGGAGGCCTGGATACTGGTGTTGTGTGCCGTGAGCAGCTGACAAAACATAGCACACATAAGAATAAGGAAAACAGAAGAATAAGGATGTCAAGGCATGTGCTGCTTGTCTGCTGAGCTCTTCCTCCTCCTTCTCCTCCTCTTCCTCTTCTTCTCCTGGGATATGTTCCATTATGGCATCTTTTCACCACTGGAAAGGGCACTGTAACTCTACAAGTCCAAACTATCTCATTCCATAAGACCTGGATGTTGAATAGCCTAGAAGAGGCTATTACTGGAGTAGGGCTAGTCGGAACCTTTGAAAGAACTGTAGTGGCTGTGAGAAGAGGGAGGAACATGCTCTGAGCTCATGAGCTATAGAGATCCCCACAAGATGAGAATTAATAAGGCTTGTTGCTGAAAAAATAAATCAAGGTGGAGGGAATCAAAGCAAGAGAGAACCATGCAGAGAGCAACACTGTTATACATGCAGCCCCAGATATGCCCCAAACCAGAAAACACAGATGTTCCAAATACATGACCAATAAACAGGTCTCCCCACTTTTAGTACAAGTCCAATCTACATGTAGTAAAATTTGTTCTATTTATGGTGACCGGTGTCTTGCACTTTGTCAGCCACATGAAGTTGTCCAAATACCACCATGATGCAGATACAGAGTAGTTCTATCACCTCAGAAAATGCTCTTACTCCTTAGTTACCAACTCTCTTCTCTTCCCCCCCACAGTGTCTTTCCTCTCATCAACAGATCTGTTTCTCTGTCTCTGTAATTATGCTTTTTCCTGAATATCATGTAAATGGAATCATATACAGCCTTCTAAGTATTGCTTCTCTCATTTAACTTAATATGAGATCTATCTGTGCTATTAGAAAGCATTGGCATTTCTGCTTTCATTGCTAACTGTACTGATATATCTATTACAGTTTGTTTATTCATGGTTCACAGGCCATTGGGACTGCTCTAGGTTTTGTTAATTATGGAGAAATCCAAATTAAGTATGTGTATATACATTACTGAATGGAAGTTATTTTTATTTCTGTCAAGAAATATCAAAGAGTAAGGCTGCTGGGCTATATAGTACCTCAATGCATACATGTGCACACGCACACACACACACAAACACAATTTGTGATGCTGAGAATTGAACACAGGGTTAATTCTCACTTGCTAGGTGAGTCTTATACCACTAGCTCCTACTTGTTTACATGTTTATTTTAAATTCTGAGACAGGACATAGATAAAATTTTCAGGCTGTATTTGAACACACAACCCTCCTATCTCAGCTTTCTGAGTAGCAGAGATTACAAGCATGGAAAAAAAACATTTAGCAAGCAAATATATTAATAGTATAAGAAAATTTTAAGCCACATTCCCAACTTACTGTATCATGTTGCTTCCCAGCAACGGTGCAAATTCCCATGACTTTGCTTTCTTACCATATTTTTTCCTGATGCTTTTAAACATTTGGATAGATGTGATATGTGCTTGGTGGTTTGAGTCCAATGAAGAATGCTTCTAAGCACCATTTTAAATACTTATTAGATATTCATCAATTTTTAGTGAAGTATCTAATCAAATCATCCAGTAATTCTTATTCCGTTTTCTTATGTTCTTGTGAGATTATTTCATTATTGTGAGTACTGATTCCTTATCAAGTTTATGTTTTGCAAATATTTACTTCCAGACAGTGGCTTGTCTTTTTGTTTTCTTAGTAGTGTCTTGCAAAGAGAATTTTTAAATTTTGAAATAAAATTGATCCTGTGTTATCTTATGATTCATGCTTTATATCTAAACATTTTTTTGTTCAAGTTTGTTTATTATATACATTATACTTTTAGATGCAGAAATGAAATCAATTTGGGGCTAATACTTATAGTCAGTGCTTCCTCTTTAAAGATGATTTAAATAGCATTATGTCACTGGCAACCAGAGCTGTGACTAATATAGTCTGGATCCTTCACAAATATCAAATGAAAAACATTTTAAGATAGAACTTGTCTAGTGGAGATCTATTTCCAGATAGTACGTCAATTTTCTCCTGATTTAATTCCAAAGAAAATCCTACTGAGATTTATGTGTTTCAACTGGGCAAAGTGAATTTTAACTGGAAGATAAATGGGAAAGAATAACAACGAATCACTTAAAATTATTAGGAATACAGAAAGTTTGACCCTAAGACTAAAGCATAGAATATTCTGCAATAATTAAGTTAATGAGATGTCAGGGTCAACAGGAAATGGTACAGACTTGGTTCTTCTCAGTGTGTAGAAAAGCAGAGCTGTCCAATGGTCAGTGGTGCTGGCAGAATTCATTTACATGTAAGTTAAATTGCTTCCTGGCCTCACAGCAATGTTCTAGGTGAATTAGATTGAAATTTGAAAAATGAAAACATTTACAGGAAGAGAGTCTGACATGGAAATTCTGAGCTGGTGCCTCCTTTGTCTTTTCTCAAACCAAATTTGGTCTTTATGGGTTTTTAACAGAACTGTGTGCTTGCTTGTGCAGTTTGCTTATGCAGCTTGTCTCCTAATTCGTCACACCTAACTCATGAAAGAAATATCGATTATATTAGTTTCAGCAGAAGTCAGAAGTGTTCTGATGGGTAGGGTTTTGTTTGTTTGTTTGTTTTGTTGTTGTTTGTTTCTGAGATAGGATCTCATGGGTCTCAGGATGGTCTTAAACTGTGACCTTGAACCTCTGGTCATCCTGCTGATACCTCTCTTATTTACACAGTTTTGTGCTTGCTAACACTCTACCAATTAAACTGTATTGCTAGTTCCTGTTTCGTGTGTGTGTGTGTGTTCATGTGTCTGTAGGTACATGTATATGTGCGAATGCATTTGAAGGGCTGCAGAAGCCAAAGACAACCATTAGTGTTGGTCACAGGTAGCTTTGCTTTCCCTTTCTCCTTTGTACCAGGGTCTTCAATTGACCTGGAGCTCACCAATCAAAGTAGCTTGGCCAGCAGAGAACTCATTGACCATTTCTGCCTCCACAATGCTGGGCTTATAGGTACAGGCAATCACATCCTACATTTTTTTCTTAAAAATTGAACAAAAAACCCCAAAAAACTAAAAAACAAAACCAACCAACCAAAACAAAACAAAACAAAACAAAAAAACAGGGGTTGACGGAGCCATCTCCCCAAGCTCCCAGAAGCTATTCTGATGTATAATTTATCATTGTTATTTTTATTGTCTACTCCTCTGAAGTCTTTTTTATTCAGGCAAAATTTGTGCAAATATTTTCTTCACCAAATTAAACATGATTCAAACTTACCCCAGAGGGAGCATTTTATAATGAACTCTGAGGGTGTGGGTCAGACAGGTAGAGGACCTGATTGGCCACAGTGGTTCTTGTTGGGTGAAGCCACTCTCTGCCTCTCGTGAGATCCTCTGGCCTGGGGCATTAGTGTTTACGTTGATTTAATGGCTCATCAGAAGCATGACAGCCACAGCAGCCAGGCTGCAGCAGGACTAAATGAAGCATGACCATTTCTTTAAGAGAAACTTAAACCTGAAGCTGTTAAGCCCGGAGGGGAGGGTAGAAATGCAAAGAGAACACAAATCTATGAATCTAGCAGCGACAGAGAGAATGAGCATTCTAGCCACCTGCCCCAGAAGCAGATTAGATGTAGGAGTAATCTCATACACAAGAAATCTAGGATCTATGCTTAAGGAGGGTGTATGCTGGGACTTACAGGGGATCAGTCCTAGGATTTGAGAGTCACAGCTACTTCTGGATAATTTCTTCTCAACACCAAGACAAGTAAGTGACCTTGAGCCGAAGGGACAAGCTCTGTCTGTAAGGGGAAAGAAAAGAAATTATTTTCAGAGTTGGGAAACTGAATTCAAAGACTTGCCAGGACAAATTCTGCCAGACTAGCACATTCTTTCTCACAGAAGAAAGCACGAGAGAGGTAAAATAGGCCAGGGGGAGGACTGGGCTGCCTGGAGTTCTGCCTCTGGCTGGGGGAGACTAGAAGGTTTTGGAAGCTCAACATTATGGGTTATACTTCGTGCCTCTGACCTCCATGTCGTCTAGATTTTCTCACAAGCCATTCTGTTTTTTCATGGAAGTATTTCAGTGTAGCTTTGGTTACTTTTAATATCTTTAGCTGATATGACTCCTGTGAGATGACATGTCCTTTAAATTTACTTAACCCTATGTACAGTGGAAAACAAGCATCTCTGTACACATTAGAGAAAATGTCTGGATTACAGGAAGTGGAGCTACACGTTGGATTCTTGAAGGCTTTTGGGTTTGCCCATAACTTCATGTTTGTCTATATGGCTTCTCATGCTGTCATAGTTCCTTTTCCATAGGAATGACTATCTGAGGAGCTTGGGAAATAGTTCAGGTGGTAAAGTAATTACCTTGTACCTGAGTTTTATCTCCATAACCCATAAAAACCAAAAATGTCTGGTATGGTGGATGCACCTGCAACCCCAGTGTTGGAGAACCAGCACTAGACAGATTTCTGGCTTGTCAGCCCACTAACTTGGTGACTGTCAAGCCACTGAAAGATTGTACTGAAAACCAACCAACCAACTAACCAACCAACTAACCAACCAACTAACCAACCAACCGAACAGTAAAACACATGCCAAAATGGGAGCTAGTGGAATGAATTAGCAGGTAATGGTGCTTGACTCTAAGCCTCCAAGCTGAGTTTAGTCCTTGGGATCCATACAGTAGAGGGGAGAAATGACTCTAATACATTTGTTCTCTGGCCTCCACACATAAGGGCACATGCATATGTAGATATATCACTTAAGCATGTATACACAAATATGAACACACAAAATAAATCTGAGATAATAAAAATGAAAAGCAACAGTACAAAACAAAAACAATGTGGACCACATCTGAGTTGTCACAACCAAAGTTGTTCTTTGGCCTGCACTTATGTGTACAAAGATAAAGGCAACTTCCCACACAGGAACAATATTCATATTTGTATACATACATGCATACATACATACATACACACACATGCAAATATTCATTTCTTGCTCATTCTTTTCTGGTGAATAAACACAATTCTGATGAATTTTATTTCTGTCTTCTCTTTCTTGCTTAGTTGCATGAAGGAGAACACATACATATAACTATATCATTTGGGCCATGGCCTTCCTCAGCCATAGCAGATCCCCTCTGTTTCACTCTATAACTAGCTTTGTAAAAGGCAATGACCTTCAAAATAAGCATGGGCTTTCAAGTTAGACACACTTGGGTTAAAGTCTCCTGAATCTCATTTCCTGAGTTTCAGATTCTTTTCAACTTGATCTTGATTAATCATGGTAAGGAGTAGATAATTTGGAAAACATTAAGTATGAATCTTAATATAATATTTTATAATACTATATGTTATCTTATTTACATATTTATTTTGTATAATATATTTATATATAATAAATTAAATATATTATATTATATATAATTTAATTAATAATATAATTTTCTTGTTGTTATATTGTGTTTTGTGTTTAAGACAGACCCAGCATGTTGCCCCGATTAGCCTGAAAGTCTGCAGTCATCTTCAGTGCCCCCAAAACTGGGATTATAAACACTGACTCCCTAACTTCTTAAAAGAATCAGTGAAAGTCCTAAGAGTTGAAACCATTTCTATCCTATACTTTTATAACAAAGTTCCAGTGCCAGGCAAGTGTTGTTAAATCACTTAGAATTGACTTGTTAACCAGCAAGAAGATGGTAGTCATCAACCGATGGTAAGAGGCAACATATCATTTCCCATCATACTTTGCAGCAGTAGTCTTCAGGAATCTTCATCAGAGTGGCTTGATGGTCACCACTCGCTGGTTGTCTTAGTCACTGTTTTATTGCCATAAGGAGACACGATGGCCAAGGCAAGCCTTCTAAAGGAAAGCATTTAATATGAGACTTGCTTACACTTCCAGAAGCTTAGTTCATCTTCATGGCAGGAATGCATGGTAGCAGGGAACCCAGAGGCAGACAGGCGTGGTGCTACATTCTGATTAGTAGGCTAGGAGAGAGAGACAATCTGGCATGAGCTTTGAAAACTCAAAGCCCACCCACACAGAGACACTCTTCCTCCAACAGGGTCCACACTTCCTAATCTTTCTGACCATTTCAAATAGTGTCACTCCTTGGTGACTGAACATTCAAATACATCAGCCTAAGGGGACTACTCTTATTTAAAATATCACACTTGTCAAATCTGACTAATGCTTGCTATCCAAATGTTATACCTCTAAGAGACTGTGTGTAGTGAAACTGTTCCCACAATCTTATTTAAAAGCCCTGGCCATCCTGTGCAAAGCTCCTGAACAAGAATTTTACATTTTCAACGAATACAAGCTATTTTAGAAAAGACATTGCCTTGGGAGAGGCAATTCTGGTTACCTAAGAGAAATCCTAAAAGAGCTAACAGTTGAGGGTGTCTGTTAACTTCGTTTCCACAGATGGGTAGCAAGTCATTTTTTGAAAGGTCCAGGGTAGTTACATTTGTTTTCCACAATATTAAGATGTCATCTGCAAAGTAGATTCTAGTGTTTTCTGTTTTTATTGCTATACCTTCAATAAGCTCTCTGGTCAGGGTGCAGCATGCTTTTTCTATGATTGTATAACTGAAGCTTGATAGTATTTAGTGGTTTAGAATGGCAATTATTTAGTACTTCTCATGATGATCTGTGTCGGCCAGGATTAATCAGGTGATTCTCCTAGTCTTGCCAGAGTTCACTCACATGACTATTGTCATGTCCCATCTCAGGATAGATAGAATCTAGGAGCTTATTCTCAGGTCTAGGGTCTTAACGTTGGCTATTAATTGAGTCCCTCTCCAGGTAATTTCTCATCTGGTATTTCATTGACTTGGCAATGACTTATTTCAAGTGGGCGGATCTGGAAGCTGTGGTAGAGATATAAGAACTGACAACAGATTTATGGACTGGCAACAAACTTGTCAACAATTTGTCAAACAAATTATAGGGCTACTCAGATTCAAGGAGTTGGAAAATTACTAGGAAGGACTGTAGGGTATGGTTTTATTCTAAATCTACAACAGTTTGCTCTCTATCTTCTAGCTGCTAAATTTACTTACTCTCCACAGAATAATTCCTATAATGTCACTACCAACATCAATGTGCTAGCGACAGAGTCTGATTTTTCCATAGCCATTAATTTTTTTTTTATTTGAGCCAAAAGGTACAGATGGACTGTTTGTCAAGTATACCTACAGAATGGATTTTTCAAAAGTAATTGGGGGGAGAGCATTTTACTTTTATCTCTGAAGATATGCTGGGCCATCTAAAATGTGGTGTTTAATCTACATTATAGATAACACGCACATGCAAGAGGCATTGCAGAATTTTCCTGGTTTTATCTGCTATTAGGAGTCACAATCTATGAAAAGGCCAATGACAATATGGGCCTTCTTCCGAGAAAATGATCATGTGGTGAAAATTTTGGGATTTTGGAACTCATGGTTCTCTAAGTCTTCCATTATTATTGCTTGTCATCAAAGGCAGTGTCATGCTCCAAACTTCAGTATTTATGGGTGATATTGGCCAAGTAAAGAAGAGGAAAATAAATCTTTGCCAAAAACATATACAGTTTCTAATACAAGTTAGTATTAACTACATTTTGAGAAACACAGGGACTCATGAAACTCCAAATACAAATATTTGGTCTTTTTAGTGTATACACTGAAAAGACTAAAATATCACATGGTTTTTCTCCCAATCTTCTGGTTCATGTACATTTCACGAAAGACCAATGTTTCAGCCTTCACATCTGGCTCGCTAATGGGGACACTGAAGTAGACTTGGTTCGGATAAAGCTCTGTCCCATGTGCAAATAAAAATACAAGATTTTCTGGATAGCTCAGATGCAGTTTTAATGTTTTAATTTGTTAATAGCACAAATTGTTATTTAAGATGCAACCTCAGTGATTGACATTTTCCTGAGGGTCTCTTATCTCCTGAATACTTGTACAGTCATTTTTCATAGTTGGAGTCAGTGTGGTGATCTGTTTCTATATGTAGAGCTATAATTGTTTCCATGCATTTACATCACGCAAACACACCTTCTTTCATATACCCACAGGTTTTACTGTGACGATGTGACAGAATGTTGTTTGGTTTTCATCGGTGGGCTTTAAGGGTTGTTTGTATACTAGTACCTCATTTTTGTAATGATTGTTGTGAGCAAAATGTATTAAGGGAAAGCAGCATGAAAGCTGATCTTTGAAGATATTTGGGGCTTAGATAGATGCATAATTAGTCCAAATAAAATGAGTAATAAACACCCCAAAATGTTGTCAAGGAGTAAACACAATATTCAGCATTACAAAGTATGATGTTATTAAATTCTCAGCCGGTGTCACAGAAAACTCTGAGTCTCTTGAACTCTGTTGGAAATCCAATTTTGCTGGAGGAAGGGGATCTGATAAATTTTTGGCCAGCAGACTGTTTTATTGTGGATAAAATAAAAGAATCGATGTAGGCAAACACCATTCTGGCTTTTATTTTAACTAGAATGGAAAATGTATTATAAATGCAACAGTAAAAGCCGAATACCGAAGACAGGGAAAATAAGGCCTATTCATGTGCCCCAGACTTTAAAAGCTGACTGATACAAAGAAAAAGCTTCATCACTCTAAAAGAGAAATAGATGATGAAGGTTGAGAAGTTCTATAAATATAATTCTGACTGTAAAAGAACTTTGAAAAGATCATGGAGAAAAGCAAAAGACATTTAAAGAAAATAATGGGGTTATAGCCAGTTCCAAGTCTAGCTTCATAAATGATGTTTTACAAATGTTATAAAGAAAGACATATTATGAAACATGAATATAAAAACTGACAAGAATATAAGAAAAGTACCAAGAAGATTAAAGCATAAATGACATGAACAATGTAAGGCATTTGGGAGACAGAAAATAAGTGACTTTGTATAAAAGAAGTCACAGGTCAATATCCAAGAAAATTACAAGAAACTTTTTAAGATTTAAATATGCTATTCCAGTTTTTATCAGGAGAAATGATAAAAATGATAATGCCAGCAAGTATAAACTAGAACAACTGAAGAGTAATTTTTATCAGCATTTCAGATTAGACTTTATAATGTAAAGTATGTGAACCCCGAGAGAAAATGTGGCAATCACTAGGAGTCAACATTCATTCACCAAAAAAAGGGAAAACCTCACTCATTTATATTATTCAAAACGGTGATTGGTAATTCAGGAAAGATAAATTAAGTTAGGGTCTACTGATTTTTGTTGAGTAGTTTCATACATTTTTCTTCAATTGTTTTTAGGATAAAATGACAAAGGACTGCACAGGCCTTTGAGTGGATTTCTAGCTAGTCAAAAAAAAAAAAACAGGTATTTAATATTTAGTGTCTGTCATTTAGTGGCTGTCGTTTTACTGAAAAATTGTTTTGGTATCAGCACCATCTGGTTCAGAAATTATACCAATGTTTAGAGCTTTCACAATTTGGTTAGGGTGGTTTTTTACCTAAACTTGAGAGTTGGGTATGAAAAAAAAAGTGCATTTGAATCCAGCAAAGTTACATCTGGAATGTAAAGATGACAAGGACTTGTAGACAATCTTGAGCAGGCTGTGAGAAATGCTGTCTATAGATGCCTAACTAAAGATGTCTATATCCTGGTCCTTAGAACCTGTGCTTATGTTACTTAATACAGTAACGGATGTTGGAGATGTCATTATGTTGAGGATATTGACATGCATCCAGGGTCATCTCAAGGGTTCATATCAAGGACAAAGGGAGTTTTGGAGCAGTCAGGATGATATGAAGACAGAAGCAGAACTTCTATGTAGGCATAGTTGTCCGTAAGTTGAACATGCTCCTATAATCAATGCCCGACCATTCTCCTCTAAGCAACTGCAATAACCACATTGCTTTATCAGGCTGGGCTTGATCAGAATCAGTTCTTTGGAAACTGGACAGGATAAGAAGATGGAGTGTTCACAAAGGCAAAGAGAGCATAGACAAGAATCTCAACCTTCCAGAATTGCTAAAGCACTGATACTTTAAGACCAAGTGGTAATTTATTAGAACATCAAATAAAAATCATCGCACCTTTTGACATAAAGCAAAGGTTTGATGCTGTTGGATCTGAATTTGCAGTTCAGGAAGGAGCAAGTGACATGAATTTGCAATTTCTTTTCAGGCAGGAGCAAGTGACAACGATTAACTGTTGTGGCTGAAATAGCTATCCTTCCCCAAAGGGTCCTCCATATACATATCCTGAATCATTTCTGTTCCCTTTGGTCCTGCCTTGGTATCACTGACCCTTGCTCCTGTGCCTGGTGGCCTTGGCAGTGTGCTAAAGTGGGAACACAGCCTTTTGAGGTTGGCTTTGCATCAGATCCATTCCTCCCAGGCGTTGTGTGCTCCAAATGTTGGAACTAGCTATAGGTATTATAGCTGTCTTTCCAGCCCAACCGTTCTGCTCTGAGGTTCTTTTTGTAGAGATAAATGTCCTCTGCTCAGACGTACTATGTCAGTCATGGGAATTTAATTTCTCCTTTAGGAAAATATGTACTCAGTTGAAAAAGAAATCTAATTGCATTTATTTCAGGAGATAACTGGCTGGAAATACTCTATCAGTAAAATGTGCAGGTGTTTAGCTAATTGATTAGAGACGAGAGGTGATTGGGGAGCACTAGGAACCAATAATAAATCACCCACAAAAAAGAGGTCATTCTTAATACTCCACATGAAAACACGGCAGTTGCCTCTATAAAGAGGGAAAGGGGCTGTCTTGACGGGGCACCACCCACTTCATTGAATATTTATCCAGGTAGTAATTTGTAATTCATTACAGAACAAAATCAAGTTTAACTAGCTCAGCACAGATCTTTGAGTTAGAACCACAGGGTGACATCTTCACAAAAGCTAGAAGTCATCACAAAAGCATGCTTTATATCCAGTCACCAAACCCCTGGGTAATGACTACCCGTGTTCTCATAAAGGATGAGATAATGCTCTATTGTGAGCAAGGAGATAAGATTGTCATATTTCTACTAACACTATACTTTCCAGAATCTTCTGCACAACAGACACCACCCATAAAGTGCAATAAAACCACATCCCATTATAAAATAGTCAATCTGGGAAAACCTGTGAACCATAAAATCAAGATATAATACAAGATGCACTTTGGTTGCTGTAGAGACAACTGTACAACAGTAATAAATGATTTTGGCAAAATAGCACATGTCTAGTCTAAGTTGAAGCTTCATCAATGTAAGGGAGGGGATGATGGATGGCTGTGTCTGGGGTAGATGTGCCATCTAGAACAAGAGCAACAGTTATCATATATGAGGCCTTTGTGAAACTGGACATATTAACACTTCCAGCTAACCAGTGGAGAAAGGCTCACCAGGGCCCCTCTCTAAGTATGTATAAGGAATATGCAGTTGTTGGGGGTCACAGTTGTCCATAAGTTGTTCATGCTCCTATAACCAATGCCTGGACACGCTCCTCTAAGCGACTCCAACAACCCCACTGCTTTATCAAGCTGGACTTGATTGGAATCAGTTCTTTAGTCTGTCATTGCAGTCTCCATCCGGAGTAAGTAGAGATGACTCCATGGGAAAAGCTGAACAACAGGGACTAACATACAAAGAGGGGATTTTGCCCAAATAAACATTCAGCTCAGCCAATGGTTTGTACCAAGGAATAGAAAGGTAAAGATAGAAAATTTCAAGTAATGGGATGCATTGATTATGTTGGATATGAAAAATACCTGACCAGGGAACAGCACTGGGCCTGGCCGGCTTGAGTCCTAGCTCCCACCATGGCTGAGCACAGCTGAATCTATTTCCTTCCCATCAGCAGTCTTAGCTCTGCCCTAGTTAGGTTTCTATTATTAGCCAAGGGAATTATAAGAAACTATAGGGCAGTCACTTACTGTGCATCAAGACAAATGTCAAAGCCATTCTGCAGTGACAAACCTGCTTGTTGTTACCAAGGAAAGATAACCTCTAAAAAGCTTTTTAGAAGGAGCCAGATGAGGACTTTTTTTTCTTTTTTCAGTCTTTAAGTTAGATGTATTTCCTTAGCACATCAACACGTAGGCATCAAATACCTATGGGAAAAAAAATGAAACAACTAAATAATTCATAAACAACTCGTTGGGGATTAATAGGAAGACGAATACTCCTAGAATTTGAAAAAGAATTATTTCAGTGTCTTGCAGTTGAACACTTATGAGTCACACAGTTCTCGTGTGTTGTTGCTCAAATGCCAGTAACAAGTGCCAATCTTGATGCTTATCCAGCCGAATGCCTCTCTGACCTCTTGATCATCAATCCTGTTCACTTTCGGAGATTCAAATTATATAGATCTCACCTCCGAGGAGACAAGGATTTCCTCATCTGGCCTGGTTGCTCTCTCTTAGGAGGTCTTATAGAACACTCTTAGATCTTGCTGAACATTATTTCAGGCATCTTCCAGGATGCTGTCCTTTAGGAAATCTTAAAGAATGCTGCAGCTTTCTTCTCTGTCTGACTACATACACAGTTCATGATATTAAACACGGAATTAAGTAACTTGAGGGGAAATACTTCTGTTTTTGTGAATGCATCTGTAGCAAGTTCTGACTCATTTACATGCACGCCAATTTCCTGAGTGGGTTGAAATGAGTGTATATGTGAGTTTTCCACAACCTGGAATAAATGTCTACAGGAACAAATTGCTTAGCATTAGTTGTGGCAGCTATCCATAAAGTTTGTTCTTCGTTGTTACCTCGACTACATCAGGAACTAACTAAAACCCCAAAGTAGAAAGCATATTTGTTAAGGATATTGCTAAGTATGAAATAGGAAAATCCAATCTGCGTCCATGAGATAGAAAGACATGCCTTTAGTGCAGTCCTTCTGAAGTAGAAAGAGACACCTTCTTCTGGAAGCCTGTATAAGGACATGGAAGATGGAAGCTTTTGATCTTTGCCTGCTTGCTCTCACCTGTATCAAGTCCACGTCTTCACTGGCATTGGAGGCTGCTGCTTCTGTTTTCCAGCATACATTGAAGATCAGCTAAAACATACTACCTCATGGGCTGAGCAACTTCTGGATTCTTGGACTTTATATTTGTCATTGTTGGATTAGCTCTAGAGAATTCTGACTAATACACTAGTCTTAATAGATATCACTTTAGAGTTTAAAAGCCTATACTTGAAGGTATTTGTTGTGAAGGCAGTAACCCAATTGCTGAATTCACTCCTGACCCCAGCAGCAGTGTCTGATGCATAGAGAGTACTCTGAAAGAATCACTAATAAGTGAAAGGTAACAGTCATAAGAAATAAAACCTTTCCCCCAAAATATCTATAAGGAGAGTGATTGTGGTTATAAGTTGCATGGTATTTTACAGTTCACAAAATAGGCTTATTCCATTTAATTCTCTTAATGTTATCCTCTCAGGGCTGTCAGAATCACTTGCATTTATAGATGAGGAATTCAAGTTTAGAGTGGCCCAGTGAAAATGAAGATTCCAATTCTATAATGAAAAATTTTAAGGTCTTTTCATAATACTGACCTTTCTCGGTTTGTGACTTTACCTTAATTGCTGACTTCAGCTAAAGGGAACTTTTTTTTTTAAAATAGGATTCACGTGGCTTTGTTTCAAAATAAACATTTGAAATATTGGGCCAAAAATAATAAATTGGTACAGTACTCTTAATAACCTAAAAGAAACGTGGTATAAGAAACTACGTTTGACTTAAAACTCTTTCTATGAACCGACAGACAGCAATAGAAATGTTGATTCTAAGAGATTCTATTGACAAAGAGTATGGATCTGATTTTTCTCTATTATTAAAGATAGATTATTTCCTTATACAATATAACCTGATTATATTTCCACTCCTACTCCTTTCAGTTCTTCCTACCTCCTCTTCCATCCAGATCCACTCCCTGTCTGTCTCTCAGAAAAGAACAGACTTCTAAGAGATAGCAACAAAATACAACATAATGTAATAAGATAAACATTTTAAAAATCACTTTAAAGATGAACGAGGCATACCGACAGACAGAAAGGAACACAATAAAAGCACAGGTGTCAGAGACTCACTGGCTCACACGTTCACAAGTTCAGTAAAAATACTAAACTGAGCGGCACACTGTACACTCCGAGGGTTGGGTGCAGGCCCATACAGGCCCTGTGCTTGGTGCCCAGCCTCTGTGAGTGCATAGGAGCTTTGCTTGGTAGATTTAGAATTGGAACTGGCTCCTGTCAGCAAGCACTTGATGGCATCCACAATAGTGTCTGGGTTTGGTAACTGTATATGGGATGGATCCCCAGGTGGGACAGTCTCTCAATGGCTTTTCCTTCAGTCTTTGCTCCACACTTTGTATTTCCTCCATGGGTATTTTGTTCCCCCTTCTAGGAAGGACTGAAATAGCCACACTTTGGTCTTCCTTCTTCTTGAGCTTCATGTGGTCTGTGAATTGTATCTTGAGCATTCCCATACCATGTGTGCTATTTTGTGATTGGGTTACCTCACTCAGGATGATATTTTCTAGTTCCATCTATTTACTGAAGAATTTTATGAATTCATTGTTTTTAATAGCTGAGTAGTACTCCATTATGTAAATGTACCACATTTTCTGTATCTATTCCTCTGTTGATGGACATCTGAGTTGTTTCCAGCTTCTGGCTATTGTAAATGAGGCTGCTATGAACAGTGGAGCATGTGTCCTTGTTACATGTTGGGGCATCTTTTGGGTAGTATAGCTGGGTACTCAGGTAATACTATGTCCAATTTTCTGAGGAACTGCCACACTGATTTCCAGAGTTGTTGTACCAGCTTGCAATCCCACAAGCAATGGAGGAGTGTTCCTCTTTCTCCACATCCTTGCCAGCATCTGCTGTCACCTGAGTTTTTGATCTTAGCCATTCTGACTGGTGTGAAGTGGAATCTCAGGGTTGTTTTGATTTGCATTTCCTTGATGACTAAGGATGGTGAACATTTCTTTAGGTGTTTCTCAGCCATTTGGTATTCCTCAGTTGAGAATTGTATGTTTAGCTCTGTACCCCATTTTAAAAATAGGGTTATTTGCTTGTCTGGAGTCTAACTTCTTGAGTTCTTTGTACATATTGGATATTAGCCCTCTAGCGAATGTAGGATTGGTAAAGATCTTTTCCCAATCTGTTGGTTGCTGTTTTGTCTTATTGGCTGTGTCCTTTGCCTTACAGGAGCTTTGCAATTTTATGAGGTCCCATTTGTAAATTCTTGATCTTAGAGCATAAGCCATTGGTGTTCTGTTCAGGAAAATTTCCCCTGTGCCCATGTGCTCAAGACTCTTCCCCACTTTTTTTTTTTTTCTATTACTTTCATTGTACCTGGTTGTATGTGGCAGTCCTTGATCCACTTGGACTTGAGCATTGTACAAGGAGATATGAATGGATCAATTTGCATTCTTCTTCATGGTAACCACCAGTTGAACCAGTACCATTTGTTGAAAATTCTGTCTTTTTTTTCTACTAGATGGTTTTAGCTCCTTTGTCAAGTGACCTTAGGTATGTGGGTTCATTTATGGTTCTTCAGTTCTATTCCATTGATCTTCCTGCCTGTCACTGTACCAGTACCATGCAGTTTTTATCACAATTGCTCTATAGTACAGCTTGAGATCAGGGATGGTGATTCCACCAGAAGTTCTTTTATTGTTGAGAATAGTTTTTGCTATCCTGGGTTTTTTGTTATTTCAGAGGAATTTTCAAATCACTTTTTCTAACTATATGAAGAATTGATTTGGAATTTTGATGGGGATTGCATTGAATCTGTAGATTGCTTTTGGCAAGATAACCATTTTTACTATATTAATCCTGCCAATCCATGAGCATGGGAGATCTTTCCATCTTCTGAGATCTTTGATTTCTTTCTTCAGAGACTTGAAGTTTTTGTCATACAGATCATTCACTTCCTTAATTAGAGTCACACCAAGGTATTTTATATTATTTGTGACTATTGTGAAAGGTGTTGTTTCCCTAATTTCTTTTTCAGTCTGTTTATCCTTTGAGTAGAGGAAGGACATTGATTTGTTTGAGTTAATTTTATATCCAGCTACTTCACTAAATTTGTTTATCAGGTGTAGGAGTTCTTTGGTGGAATTTTTGGGGTCACTTAAATATACTATCTTATCATCTGCAAATAGTGATATTTTGACTTCTTTCTTTTCAATTTGCATTCCTTTGACCGCCTTTTATTGCCTAATTTCTCTGGCCAGGACTTTGAGAACCATATTGAATAGGTAGGGAGAGAGTGGGCAGCCTTGTCTAGTCCCTGATTTTAGTGGGATTGCTTCAAGTTTCTCTCCATTTAGTTTGATGTTGGGTACTAGCTTGCTGTATATTCCTTTTGCTATATTTAGGTATGGGTCTTGAATTCCTGATCTTTCCAAGACTTTTATTGTGAATGGGTGTTGGATTTTGTCAAATGCTTTCTCAGCATCTAATGAAATGGTGATGTGTTTTTTTCCTTTGAAATTTTTTATATAGTAGATTACATTGATGGATTTCCATATACTGAACCATCCCTGAAGCCCTGGGATGAAGCCTACTTGATCATGATGGATGATTATTTTGATGTGTTCTTGGATTTGGTTTGCAAGGATTTTATTGAGTATTTTTGCATCAATATTCATAAGGGAAATTGGTCTGAAGTTCTCTTTCTTTATTGGGTCTTTGTGTGGTTTAGGTTTCAGAGTAATTGTGGCTTCATAGAATGAGTTGGGTAGAGTTCCTTCTGTTTTTATTTTGTGGAATAGATTAAGGAGGATTGGTATTAGGTCTTCTTTGAATGTCTTCTAGAACTCTGCACTAAACCCATCTGGTCCTGGGCTTTTTTTGATTGGGAGACTATTAATGACAGTTTCTATTTCTTTAGGGGTTATGGGACTGTTTAGGTCATTTATCTGATCTTGATTTAACTTTGGTACCTGGTATCTGTCTAGAAAATTGTCCATTTCATCCAGGTTTTCCAGTTTTGTTGAGTATAGGCTTTTGTGGTAGGATCCAATGATATTTTGGATTTCCTTGGTTTCTCTGTTTTTATTTATGATTTTGTTAATTTGCATACTGTCTCTGTTCCCTCTGGTTAGTCTGGCTAAGGGTTTATCTATCTTGTCGATTTTCTCAAAGAACTTGGTTTGGTTGATTCTTTGTATAGTTCTTTTTGTTTCTAATTGGTTGATTTCAGCCCAAAGTTTGTTTATTTCCTGCCATCTACTCCTCTTGGGTGAATTTACTTCAGGAGTCTGATATAGTTGTCTCCTGAGAGGCTCTGCCAGTGCTTGACAAATACAGAGGTGGAGACTCTCAACCAACCATTAGATTGAGCACATGGTCCCCAATGGAGGAGCTAAAGAAAGGATCCAAGAAGCTGAAGGGGTTTGCAGCCCGTAGGAGGAACAACAATATGAACTAACCAGTGCCTCCAGAGCTCCCAGGGACTAAACCACCAATCAAAGAGTACACATGGAGGGACCCATAGCTTCAGCCATAAATGTAGAAGAGGATTGCCCTGTCAGTCATCAGTGAGAGGAAAGGAACTTGGTCCTGTGAAAGCTTGATACCCTAGTATAGGGGAATGCCAGAACTAGAAAGTGGGAGTGGGTGAATTGGTGGGAAGGGGAGCGGGGTAGGGGGTTTTCAGAGGGGAAACTAGGAAAGGGGATAACATTTGATATGTAAATAAAGAAAATATTTTAAAAAAAGAACTGGAACTGGTTTTCAGGAAGAATTTGAAGGAGTGTAGAGCTATAGTCAAGAGAAACACTGAACTATTACGCATGAAGACTTAAAGGAACACTTTGGTGGCAGTGCAGAAGACCAGGATTCAGGTACCTTACTTGAAGTTAAATATCACATGGGCATCAGAATGTAGCCTTGTCCATATATGCTGTTTTTATAAGCACAGAGCACAGAAGATATAAGACTTCAGTGGGCAAAGTCAAGGGACGTTTACACATGGGTCAAGAGAAAAACTTGCAATGTCAGGCATTGTATATCAGGGTCTTTTTCTCATTAGAGGACACTAAAAAGTCAATCTGTGAAAGAGATTTTCAGGGAACAGGCAGGGCTGCAATAGAAACCCCAATATGTTGGGGATACTAGGAACATGAGGCATCTTCCAAGGAAAGCTATAACACTGAGTGGACATAGCTCAAGAGAGAGTGATATTGACACAGACTAGCAAGTGCAGGGTTATACATGACTGTTGAAACGTAAATGATGATACCATGAGCTCGGGATGATAGACAAAGAACTTCGGGGCTGAGCATTTGCCTTGTAGAGCTTTGAACATGCTCTAATACATCTAATACATTTTTTCTTGTTATATTCACTGTAGGCATTAAAGTGGAATATGAAAATCCAAAGCCAGTAGAAGGAAGACAATAACGAAGGTGTTAAGAGAATTTAATGAAATCGAAAATCAACAAACCTCAACCTCAATTCTTTGGAATATCAAAGAAAAAGTAACTTTGAGACAGAGTGAGGGACAGAGTAAGGGAATCTTATGAGCAACCCTCTATTTATGAGGACAGAACAGCAAGGTTTCATATAAGAGATTTCTGCCAGCAAACACTTTACAGTTTATTTCTTCTTTGAGAATGCCATGCATGGATATGTTGCACTTTGAGCATATTCAGTCTCCACTTTGCCCAACTCATCCAGGGATCCCCCTAACCCATTCTCTCCTAAATTCATGTCCTATTTAAAAAACACTGACTGGGCCAAATTAATCAGCTTCATATGCTTATGGGTATGGGGCCACCCAATGGTGCATGGACAACCTACCAGGCACAGGAAATCTTAAAACTGAAGCAAGTAGACAAAGTCCATAAGACACTAATTATATATTTGCATTAACAAAGAAATGACTAAATTGTAAAATTCCTATCAAACAAATATACTTTGTAACAGTCTTGTAAAGAAAATGCTAGAGCTAACAGACACACTGGAGAATTCTACTATACATCTAAAGGAGAATCAGTACCAATTCTGTAAGAAAATTTACAGAAAATATATGGAATACTTTTCTGGACCTATGATCATATTTTTTTAAAACCAAAATTACACATCACTCTTTTTCATGATTATAGGTGTAGAATTTTATTGGATTTTTTTCTTTTTTTTTTTTTTTTCTTTTTCCGGAGCTGAGGACCGAACCCAGGGCCTTGTGCTTGCTAGGCAAGCGCTCTACCACTGAACTAAATCCCCAACCCCGGTGTAGAATTTTAATCTTAAATAATAGCAAATTGACCCAAATATTGTACAAAATGGATAATATATCATTGCCACATAGTTTATCCTAGAATTTTTGTCTAATATTTTGAAAAATCTATCAGTGTAACACAACTTCTTATCTAAAAAATTTCAAAAATTGCATGCATATTGTTATTATAGAAAACCAGTTAAATACTTTAAAAACAAAAATACATGGGCATATACTCTCTTTTCAAACTTTAAATTTTATCTTGTTTTTGTTTTGTTTGTTTTGTTTTATTGAGACAATGTTTTCTCTGTGCCTTGGCTATTTTGAAACTTGCTCTCTACTCCAGGTTGGCCTCAAACTCACAAAGATACACCTGCTTCTGTCTCCTGAGTGGTGAGATCAAAGGCATGTACGACAACACCCTGCTTAAACTTTAATATTTTAAAAAGAAATATACAAAGTATATTCTACAGACTGAATGTGACCTCACAAAATTCTCTTCTAGAAACACCAATCTTCAAAGAGACTGAATTTAGACATGAGGCCTCCTATTTATTTTTTTATTACCTTTATTTTTTTTACAATCCAGTCATTACTTACCTACCTGTTGCCCCTCCCACATTTCCTTATCCCATTCCTCTTCTTTATTGCCTCTAAGATGATTCCCCCCCACACACTCCCGCCCCACTCTCCACTCCCTGGGGTCTCAATCTCTTGAGGGTTAGGTGCCCTTGGTTATATATATATTCTTGGCCATATACCGAAAGGATGCCCCACCAGACGACAGGGGCATGTGCTCCACTATGCTTATAGTGGCCTTATCTGTGATAGCCTGAAGCTGGAAACAATTCAGATGTCCCACAATGGAAGAATGGATATAGAAAATGTGGTTAATTTACACAATGGAATATTATCCAGCTCTTAAGATTGAGGACATCATGAGTTTTACAGGCAAATGGATGGAACTAGAAAATATCATCCTGAGTGAGGTAACTCAGACACAAAAGAACATGCATGATATGTACTCACTAATAAGTGGATATTAGCAACAAAAAAAATTAAGAGTACTTGGAATACAATCCACAGAACTCAAGGTTAATAAGCAGAAGGGCCCAAGTGAGGGTGCTGCAATCCCAGTTAGGGCGGGGAGGGAGAAGAAAGTAATCACAGGAGGCAGGGGAAGGGAGGGACCTGGATGAGAGAGGGACTGGGAAGGGAAAGGGGAACATGATCAGGCATGGGGCCAGGGTCAAGAGAGAAGTCTTAAGGGCCAGCAGAATGAACGGAAATATACAACCTGGGGAAGAGGGACCCTCTAGAATGTACCAGAGTCCTGGGAGGTGAGAGACTCTCAGGACTCAAAGGCAGAGACCTTAGATGAAATGCCATACAGTTAGGAGAAGGAACTTGCAGAGTCCACCTACAATAAAAAGACAGGGCTTCAAGTGGAGGGATGGGGTTGCCATCCTACACTCAGAAACTCTGACCCAGAGTGGCTCCTGTCTAAAAGGTCTCCTAATTATTAATAATCTAAAAGAAGTTAGGAGGTGAAGCATTGTCTAATAGTGTTACTGTTCTTATCTGAATAGTATTCTTTCTCAGTCCTTCCTCCCTCCCTCCCCCTCCTCTTCCTTTCTCCCTCCCTTCCTTCTTCTTCTCTCTTCTCCTCTATAGATGCACATGAGAACAGAGAAGGAAGGCAGCTGTCTTTCATTCAGGAATAGCGTCCAGTGCCAGAGACTGAACTTGCTGATACCCTAAGAATGAACTTGCAGTCTCCAGAACTGTGAGAAGATAATTCATACAAAGACATGCCACCATGCTGTCCACTCACTTCAGTGGCATTCCCAGCAGACTATCTTTTAAACTCAAAATGCTAAGGTCAAATCAATCAAAGTTTAATGCTTCATGGAATAGGGAGTGATTTTATAATGCTTATTTCTGAGAGTTCAGACAAAAAAGAAATAATTTTCATGGCAAATCACAGAAAAAAATCCATACATTGTAAATAAATGGGATATAGTTATGTTTCAAAATCTAGAGTCTTTTTTTTTTTGGTATTAGGTCAAAAATGGTAACCTTTTCTTCCTGTAAGACCTTGGGTATAATATACTTTCCCATGTCCATCTTGCAGAGGGCAGCCTTTCTGTACATATTCCTGCATTTTATCTTTGGCTTTCCACTCTCTTTTCAACATATTTATAAACTAATGGCACATGTCCATGATTTCCTTGTTTTTAGTATAGCACATACCATATTTGATAACGAAATCTAAGAATATGTTATCATTATTTTCATAGCAACGGATGCAGAGCCCGATCAGTCATAGGGACTGTATCTTTTACGTGAAAGCAATCTCAAAGGCTTCAACCAAGGTTTACTAGCTGGTTTTGTATGTTAACGACACAAGCTGGAGTTATCACAGAGAAAGGAGCCTCCCTTGAGGAAATGCCTCCATGAGATCCAGTTGTAAGGCATTTTCTCAATTAGTGATCAAGGGTGGAAGGGCCTCTTGTGGATGGTGCCATCCATGGGCTGGTAGTCCTGGGTTCTATAAGAAAGCAAGCTGAACAAGCCAGGGGAAGCAATCCAGTAAGCAGTACCCCTTCATGGCCTCTGCATCAGATCCTGCCTCCAATTTCCTACCCTGTGTGAGTTCCTGTCCTGACTTCCTTTGGTGATGAACAGCAATGTGGAAGTGTAAGCTGAACAAACCCTTTCCTCCCAAACTTGCTTCTTGGTCATGATATTTTGTGCAGAAATACAAACCCTGACTAAGACATCAGGTTTGCCACATCTGCCATTTTCTGTTGCTCTGCAGTTTAAACATGGGGAAACTGAAGGAAAGCTAAGAAATGAGCCTGTGAGCTGGAGTTCAGGTTCTGGTTCTGGTTCTATGGTGACTCCTTGACCTTGGAACGTTTACTCAGTCTTCCCGACTAGCTTTTTCTCTGATGGTACAGAGTCAAAACCTGGCATGTTCCTCCAGAGAATATTATAGGAGTGAAAAGAGATACTGTGAAAGAAAGTGACTTTGAAATTTGCAAGGTACAAGGTAAGGTAAACTGCTGCCTTTGTGTTTACCTAACCTTTATTGGGCTTATGGACTGTACTTGCATCTAACCTAATACAGAGGATTTACAACATCTCCTACTGTGGCCCAGTTTTATGCCCAGCACAGATAATGACTTCTGGAGAAGAGGTGTGCTTCCAATCCCCCACATCCATTCATTTAAATGTGGTATAAAAAACAATGAGCGAATGCCTCATTTGAACAAACAAGAAAAATTAGTTTAATCACCTTTTAAGGCTTGGCTGCTCCTAGAAAATTAATCAATATTGTTTTATTTCCAACATATCCAGGCACTTACAAAAGTTTTTTTTTTTTTTAACCTTGGAAGGCTTTCATTTAATGTAAGCCAATCTCTCATCATTTGCCTAAATAGGGCAACAGCTTACATTAAAATAATAAAAGTAGAAAATGTAGCTACCCAAAATTTATTGAGCAGAGTGAACATAGTGAGCTATCCTACTCCCAAATTCGTGCTTTCAAGTTGTCTTGCTTTTCTTTCTATTGCTGTGATTAAGACCATAGCCAAAGGCAAATGGGGGAGAAAAGCACTTTGTTGGTGTACACATCCCAGTTACAGTTCATCATGGAGGGAAGCAGAGTGAAAAACCCAAATAGGGAAGGAACCTGGAAATAGAAACTGAAGTGTAATCCATGGAGGGATGCTTCTTACTGGCTTGCTCCCCATGGCTTGCTCATCCTGTTTTCTTATACAACCCAAGACATGCTGCCCAGAGATGACAGTACTCAGGGAATAGGCCTTCCCACATCAGTCATCAATCAAGAACATGACCCTTAGACTTGCCTACGGACCAATCTAATGAAGCATGTTCTCCATTACTAACCCCTCTTCTTAGATAACTCTGACTTAGGTCAAATCGGCAGAAAGCTAACCAACACAGCACTGTCCATTTTCCCCTCAAAACACTAATGAAATACATTTAGCAATAAACCCATGACCAGTATGATAAAGCAGAATCTGCAAGAACCAACACAGGGATGAAAAAAAAATCTTTTGAAATTCTAGATTATTCGGTAAGTTCTTGCATGTTCCTCTTCCAACAGTTTTCGGCTCTCTTGTGATTATCTCTGCTCTATGGCATGTGCACTTTCTCAAGAATTCTTGATAACTTCAAAAAATGACTCAGTCTCTGACAAATCTCTCATGACTCCATTGAAGCCTTCCCTTTCTTTTCTCATTGTGGAGAAAAGACACTGAAAAATGACTTCTGGTGAAGAGGTGTGCTATTTGTGGCTCTCTATAAACAACTACCAAATATCATGGCGCTTAGTTTAATTGTTAAGTGGTGGACTTAAAGAGATAATTTGAATAATGCTTATTTTTTGCTCCAGAGGAAATGTTTCCTCATATGTTAGAAAACCTTGAATGCAGGGACATATGGAAAATATGCTACATGTAGGGGCAGAGATTTGAGAACAATTGGCTGATAAGTAGAAGACTCATGGGAAGTACCCCCTCCCACCATCCTGAGACAGTGTTTCTCTACATAATTCTGGCTGTTCTGGAACTCACTTTGTAGAGCAGGCTGATCTTGAACTCAGAGATCTGCCTGTCTCCATCTCTTGAGTGCTGGGATTAAAGCTATGCAACACCATGCCTGACTTTGTTTTGTTTTGTTTGGGAGAAGTGACTCTTATGCTGAGTATGACAGGACAATTATGGGTTTCCTGGAAGGCACAGAAGGAAAGACCTATGATGAGAAAATACATAAGGATATGTAAGAAGAAGGGGAAACAGGAAAGGCTAGGCTAGAGAAGGCCAACTAAGGAGCATAAAAATGATGCTGTAGGTAAAGGGGATGCTAAAACATCCTCAGAAGGTAGCAGCCAGGCTGGGAAGATGACCTTGTTGGTAAGGTGCTTGCTTCGGACACAAGGACCTGACTTTGAATCCCCAGCATCCA
The DNA here is from genome assembly GCF_000001635.26 of Mus musculus. Taxonomy (NCBI): domain Eukaryota; kingdom Metazoa; phylum Chordata; class Mammalia; order Rodentia; family Muridae; genus Mus; species Mus musculus. The sequence goes on along the minus strand of NC_000082.6, from coordinate 42,682,079 downwards.
TGCAAAAAAAAAAATCAGGTGCAGTGGTGCATGTCTGTAAGCAAAGCACTGCAGGTAATGTGGGCAGTCAGAGGACGTCTGACCTCACTGGCCATCCAGCAAAGCTGAGTTGCTGCTTTCCAGATAAGTTAGAGACACTTTCATACAAACAAACAAACAAACAAACAAACAAACAAACAAACAGAATCGGTGTCACACAGTTGCATGGACATGTGGGCATACCCAGATGAACACAAGCATATCACATACATACACACACACACACACACACACACACACACACACACACACACACACACACTCACACACACACACACTCACCTATGCACATGCATAGGACATGTGGACATACCCAGATGAACACAAGCATATCACATACATACACACACATACACACACACACACACACACACACACACACACACACACACACACACACACACACATGCACATGCATACACACATGTAATAGCTTCCATGAGATTTATTAATTATTCCTATACTGTAAATCCACTCTTTAGACCACAATTCAGTGGTCATTTATGTGTTTACAGAGTTCTGGAATGCTCATCACAGCCCAATTTCAGAATAGTTTATTTGTCAGAGATACTGTATACGCATCAGTAGCCATCATTCACCCTGTCTCCTTGGCCCCTAGCAACTGCTGGCTCTCACGTTTCCATGTAGACTTGCCTTTTGGACCTTTTAGGTAAACAGTAACTAGGAATATGTGGTTATGTAAGACCAGCTTCTTTCAATCAGAGTATTTCTAAATTTCATTCGTGTCATAGCATGTTTTCATGCTGTGTTCCTCTTTATAGCTAAATAATATTGTATGCTGTATTTTCTTAATCTATTTTTTTTTTAGTTACTGGTCATTTAGGTTTCTCCTCCTCCTTGGTTATTATGAGAAATGCTGTTACATGTATTAGTATTCCAGTGTTATTCTCTTGAGTTTATGCTTGTTCACAGAATGGCTGTGTCACGTGGATGGTTACTATTTTGAGGAACTATTTTCCAAGGTGGCTGCATCCTTGTACATTCCCACCAGTAGCATGTGAACATTCCTGTTTCTCCCTCCACTTGACAACACTCGCTGTCCTCTGTATTTTCCATCTTGATCACTCTTGTGGATGTGCATTGTTCTTTGCTATGATTTTTGACTTGTATTTTCCTGGTAATCATTCCTCTCCAGTTGCCTAAGTGCTTGTTGGTCATTTGTTTATCATTACATGGTCAAATCTAGTGGTTAAATTAATCTTCTGCGGTTAGGCCAAAGACCTCTGACTATGTGGCTTCAGCCACATTGATGGATTTTCTTGCATTTCTGGTATCTGGAAGTCTGAGGCAAGTATTGAAAGTCTGGCTTCTCCTGCACCTCCCTCTTTTGTTTGTAGACAATCACCTTTGCTCTGTGTCCTCATGGGGCTTGTCCTCTGTGCATACATTCTGAAACTTCTTATAAAAACACTAGTTGTATTAGGCTAGGACCTCCCTTTGATCTCATTTAAACGTATTTATATCTTTTATCCGTTATTAATGATAGGCATGTTGGAGATTAAGACTTTGGTATATACATCTGGGAGCTTTATAATTAAGTCCATAATAATAAGTTATATAAAACTTGGGTTGATATAATATAATTATAGACTTGTAGGCAAACTTTATTCTGTAAAAAGTCTCCAATTAATATGTGGATTTGTAAGCAATTTCTGGTTATTTTTCCTTTAAAGAAGAAAAAAAATTTAATGTAAATAAAGTCCAAATATTATTTTCCTTTCATCATATATTCCTTAGATGTCATATTTTAGGGCTCGTTGTTTAATTAAGACCAAAGATTTACTCCTATACTGTGTTCTATGGATAATTTTGGATTTTATGTTAAATCTTTTGTTTTGTTTTGAGTTGACTTTTACATATGGATTGAGGTAGAGTTATATAGCTTTTTCCTCTGGTATGGAGAATTCCATTTATTCTAATACCACTCATCGAGGACTACTGTTTACTTAACAAATTATCTTAATGCCTGCAGAAGATCATCTGGTCATAAATATGGTTTTATTTTTGGAATATGAGTTCTATCTCACTTACTGATATTTATTTGTGACTTCATTTTAATAGTACCATCTTTATTATTATAGCATCATTGTAAGTTTTACAGTTGGGAAGTGTGTATCCTCCAATATTGTTAATATTTAAAACTGTTTGTTTTTCCAAATGAATGTTAAGGATCATTTTTGTCCCTTTCTACATAAAATCAAAATAAACTTTACTAAGTATTATGTTGAATCTATCTATCTATCTATCTATCTATCTATCTATCTATCTATCTATCTATCATCTTTCTATGCATTATCTATCACACCTATCATCTATTATTTATCTATGTATTATCTACCACAATTATCTATCATCATCTATCATATAACCATATATTATGTAGATTTTAAGTCCTTTCAATGATTTTGTACAGTTTTCACTGAATGTGCCTTATATTTTTCAAAATATTCTTACGTATTCCATTTTTGATGCTACCATATAGGATAGTTCTTAAAATTTGATTGCCAGGATGTAACATTCAAAAACATTTATTTATTGGTTCTAACAGTTCGTTGTTTTAAATGGCTTCCTTGGGGTTTTCTATATGTGAGATAATTTCACTTGATTACATAGATTTACATCTTTCTTTTCAATCTAGAGGATTATTGTTTTTTTCTTGTTTAGTTTCCCTGGCTAAAACATCTAATTCAATGCTGACCAGAAAGCATAAGACAAGTGTGCAGCCTTATTCATGAAAGTATATAGGCTTGCCTTATTTGTGAAGGTATAGAAAGTCTTTCAGCATGATGTAGAGCTGAGCATATTTCATAGATGTCCTTTCTCAGAGTGAGCATTTTTTTCTTCTATGCCAGTTCTATAAACATCATAAAAGGATGTAGAATTTTTTCATATACATATTCTCTGTTTGTTGAGATGATCATATGTTTTAAACTTTTTATTCCATTAATATGTCCTGTTGTAGCTGCATATGCATCAAAAGATGGCCTAGTCGGCCATCACTGGAAAGAGAGGCCCATTGGACACGCAAACTTTATATGCCCCAGTACAGGGGAACGCCAGGGCCATAAAAGGGGAGTGGGTGGGTAGGGGAGAGGGGGTGGGTGGCTATGGGGGAATTTTGGTATAGCATTGCAAATGTAAATGAGCGAAATACCTAATAAAAAATGGAAAAAAAATCAAAAAAAAATATGTCCTGTTGAGTGATTTTCATGTTGGAACAACCTTTAAGTTTTGTGGTATATAATCATACTTTTATATTTTGTTGGGATCGGTTTACTAGTGTTCAAAAGAATGACATTTGCATCTGGGTTTATGAGATATTGGTCTGTACTTTTGACATTCTTATTTGTTTTTAGTTCTGGAATAATATTGTTTCATAGACTTCAAATATTTTATCAGGAGAATGATGCTAAAGACTGACTTGGTCAACAGCAAGGGTGCTTTTTGTTTGTTTGTTTTTTGTTTGTTTGTTTGTTTTTGTTTTGTTTCTGCATTTCATACCAAAGAGTGATGCACAAATTAGAAGGGGACGAAACATGCAACCTGGAAAATGGGTATGTAGGTAATGGAAGGGACCAAGTTGGAAAAGATGAGGGTCAGAAGTGAGGTGTAGGAACAAACATTGAAGAAACATGTTAAATACAGCATGTTTTAAGATATTTGTGTTAAGTACTATTTGTATCTCCTATAACTTATCTCTTAATGGCATTTGCAGCATAGCTAGCTACAAAAGCCTTTGGCTTCTTTCAGTTTCATATTTGCTGGCACTGCTGCTTGCTCTACATCCTTAGCATCAGCCAAACTATTCTCTTTGCTGGTTTTACAGGTGAGACTAAATTTTAGAGAAGGGACTCTGTTTAAAAACCCAGGTGAAAAACAGAAGAAACAAGGAAAGAAAGACTACAAATGCATACATAATACTGCCTCACGATATTCCAGATAAGCACAGGATATGTTTCTGAACCCTAGTTAGTCATTGGGTAAGAAAACTTGGCTTGAATCTGTGTCCTATAACGGCCAAAACAGAAACTACTATTTTTCCTTCTCTCTGTGCCTCTGTACTATGTTCCATGTTCATATCAAAACAGACTATCTGTAAAAATCAACAAGTCTTACAAGTACTTTATAAGTCATCTGTGGTAGAAATGATTTCATGTTTATTAGGAGTTCCTCCTTAGGAAATTAAATAGCATAGAAGAACAAAGTTACTTTTCACTTCCTCAGACTATGAAGGCATGGAGGAAGTCTGCATTCTCCATGTTCAGCCTCAAACATTTAGCATCTTGGGTGAGACATTGGCTCTTCCTTTTTCTCCCGAAGAGCACAAATGAGGATTTAGTCTTCTCTAGTTTCCCCACTTTTCAACCATAGATTCAAGTGGGAATGAGGAGTTATAGGATACTCTGCAGGGCAAACAGGTCCATACACATAAAGCCTTTCAAGCCATGCTATACACAGTATCTGCTGTATTAATGTTTGCTGTGGTTATATTATCCCTTCCCAGTTACACATAACCTTCACAGCTCGCTATTGTTTGCGTCCATCTGGAGTTACTCATTTCCTGCCTGACTTCAGTCACATCTGCTGCAGGCCTTTAACATTTGTGAATTTGACATTTGTGAGCTCAAGCATTCTAAATCCACCCAAATAGTCATGACTCACTGAGATTTGAAATTTTCTTCAAGCAAAATTTGTCTCAACTTAATCTGGAAGGACCGAGCCTGCAGAACTTAGTCAGTGAGTGGATGTTTTGCCACATCCACTTTTCCTGTGCCGTTGTTGAATCTTGTTCTATGCGGTGGTGATCTGAAGGCAACCCAGACAGGGAAGACTATTGCAGTATACGTTTGGCTGTTGATTCATACCCTCGCTGCACTTCAGAATGTATGATGTGCCTTTGTATTGTGACCGAATGTCATTTCAGCTTTCACAACAACCACTCCAAAAGACAGGCCACTGCACACACACAATTCTGAATACAATTGTGAATAATTTAGATGAGAAGAAAACTGGGGAGTGTAGTTAGAATCTGATTGTCTGGGGAGGTGGGGAAATCTCGTAAAAATAATGCAAAGGCTTGGACTGAAGGAGGAACAACAGGATGTATGAGTAAGCTTTGCTGATGTAAAGGGAAGTGTGACGCTCAGAGATATGGAGTAAAGAGAAGACAAATAAATGTTCCTGGCTCAGATCTTGAGAACAGCTTTAGAGTCACTGGAGCTGTCCAGCAATGGCAAAGTTTAAGTGTGGGGGACACTGAAAATATTTAAGCAATGGCTAGAGAGTTCTTGGCCAAGAATTCATGGCCACCTGGCCTTGCTCCTGGAGCACCATCTACTTGTACAGACGAAGAACATTAGCTCTACACAAAGACTCCAAATCTCTCTCTGTCAGAGAGGAAGTGCTGTACCTAGGATTAGCTCTTCCTGTTTCCTGTATCTTTCTATGTCATTTCCGATTTTCTAAGGGGCTTTGGATGGAGGTTTCATTTGATTGGCATTTACTCTTGGCTTTATCCCAGGATATGACTTTCAGCAGTCTCCTGGAAATGGTTGACCTACCTAGTCTTTGGTTCGGTTCCTAACATCTCTGTAGTTTGGAACTGTTCACCAAGGAGAAAAAGAAAGGTACACACCATTGTAAATGTAATGACCAAATGAAGGAATATGATTTCTGTCATTTTTAGGGACCTATTCTTTTATCTTTTAAGTGAGGGACCAAATGTGAAAAGATATTGGGCTGGATTGTCTTTATGGGCAGGCTTATATCATTGTAAGATGTGTATTTGTACGTATTTGGAAAACCAGACTTTTGATAAGGGTTAGAAAGATAATATGATCACAGAAAGTACAAAGAGATGAAGGGAAACGTTGTCTCCCACCACAGACTATAAATAGAGTTCCTGGAAGCATTCTTCCCTGCCTCTACCTCTCCTGTGGCAAGACGATCAAATGTGACCATGACCTTACAGCTGCCCTTGTGAGTCTTGCTACTGCTGCTGTTGCCTTCTTCTTTGCCTTGGCAAGCTAAACTGGAAGAAGAAAGAACAGAGTTCTCAGATAGATATGACCACAGATATCACCTGTCAAGTGTCCAGTCACCCTAGTAGAAATTGTTGCTTGACCACAGCAGTATAATTATGGCATCTTTATCCTTGGTAGCTAGAAGCATCTTTAAAGAATTGGCTAAATATTTCCCTTACTTACTGGCTTCTTTGCCATGAAGTCAACAATTTTAAATTGTTTTTTTAAAAATTAGGCTAATCTCAATAGGTTATTTTGTTGTTATTTGTTGTTGTTGTTGTTAAGCATGCTTCCAAGGACTAGCAAGATATAGTTGAGGTCTCATGAGAGAAGAGGTTGCAGAATCGATGGATGGGAGAGATTTTGTTGTTGTACTAAAACAAGGAATGAGATTCTTGCATATGGAGTTCCACTAGACGTGCTGAATGGGCAGTCTTAAGACACTGAGAGACAACCAGAACTTCTGGTCCACAAAGCTTGTATTCTAACTGTCTTCACTGGGAATCTTTGTCTCTCCTCCTGCCTCTGTTTTGAGAATCTATCAACATCTACTTCTTGTTTTTCTTTCTCCTCCCGCTCTATGTAGTCACCACATGCATGCTCTTACTTTCTTTCTTTTATCTTTTGCCATTGAGTTGCATGCCTTACCCTCTGTCTCAGTCTTCTCAGAGCGTTCGCTGTCCTTCCTAGCTGTTTATTCACAGTGCTGGGATTCTTTCCCATACACCTGTGCCCACACACTTCCTGCTTAACTTGGCATCCACTGCATCATTATTGGTCCTCCTTTGCTGGTGGTGACTCAGTGTGGCTTGTTCTGAAATGCTGTGTTGGTGTCTGCTTGGACCTGTGTCATCTGAAACTGACATGTAAATAAAGCATCATCAAAAGTTGTCCCTGTGGAGAAGGAAATGCACAAAATAGTCTGGAGGAAGAGACTCATGTCACCTGATGCTAAACTCAGGCCTGATGACACTTGGCTCAATGACTCAGTGTTTATAATAAGTCCTAGAACATGTGGTCTTTTTTTTTTTTTTTACTGAAATTCGAACTTTTTATATATATTAAATGTCTCTGTTTGGGTACTTTTTATATTTTGCTTTCTGATAGCTAATGTTTGTAACACTTCTGCATGATTTTCCATGTGATCCTGACGTTTATCTTCTAGCCTGAAGCTTTCTTTGTGAGAACCATTTTCTTTTCTGTTCTATCATATCAATTGTTTCATGGTTACATTGTGTCATTTTCATGGTTTATTGTAATTAAATATTTCCATCTATCACTGCCTCTTAAGAATCAGTTAAAATCAATGTTATTTTGGTCCATACTGAGAAAGTTCTATCATAACAACAGAACTTCCCTCTCTAAATGTGTCATAGATTATAGCCATGCTGGTGCTCTCTGAAATAGTTCCTAAAATGGTGAGAATATAAACGTCTCAGGTCCTGTAATGCAAAATAATCTATATGAAGAACTGTGTGGTATGGAGTAGAAGGATTAGAAAAGCAAGAGCCCCAATACTTAGACTCCTTACAATGAGTATGTGTATTGTTATTGTCTGGGGGATTATGAGACTATTGCTGGGCCATTACCTACATATATATATGTATATATTGAGGTACATATAGTTTTTAGAGCTTGTTGCTTTGGATATTTTTATCTACCAAGCTCCTTTCTCCCATGCTGACACCTGGCTACTACTATCAGAAGTTCCAAGTAGTAGTATATGAGAAATGACAGATTCTTGTGTCTGCTGTGTAGCTATTAGGGCCATAGGAATCACTGTTACCTATGCAACTATCCCAACCAACACTAAGGCAAAATGATATAATGTGGATGTGCATTAATAACTGTTTAGATAGCATACAAAACATCAGCCAGGTAGAATGGAGTAATTGAAGTTTTACTATTTATATAAAAATACTCAAAATTTTGCACTTAGAATTTTCTGTTTTCTTTAAATGTATATATTTACATATAATTCAAATAATATTTAGCCACAACATACATGGTTTTATTTACATTCATTAATGTTAAAACATATCCAAAATTTCTCATTTCCACTTTGAAAATCTGCAGGTGTTTGGAAAATACTGTACCCCTCTTGGGAGATGAGCCGGAAGGCTTAGGCCAGTGGGAGACACTTTGAGAAAGGCTTTGACATCATGTGCTAACTGTGTGTGTCAGTGTCACACACTTCCTGTCGCCACGATATAGCTCTTAGACACAATTGGATCTGACATTATAGATCCTGACATTCAGATTCAACACTGAAAATTACATTTGTTATACTTTTGCAGAGGCGTGCATGGCAGTCACATGTACTACAGGACTGTGGTGGAGTGCTGAGACACATTGTTAGTGTACACAGCTGACCACAAAGGACATTACTTGGTGGTCACTTAAACATTTCTTCCAGTTCCAGTGCTATTGTTCATTCTACAAAGTGAGACAAACTAACGCCAACTATGGTACCCACTTGGGTATCACCAAAATCTCAGAATATGTATTTGTTTCATAATGTAGCTATTTTATGTATAGTGTAACATATACATAGTACTTAGATTATATATAATCTCTCTTGATTCACACCATTACCATTTGAGTCAGTCAAGGAAAACCTGTTCCTATAGATGAACACGGGGAAGTTCAAACTGAATGTATTACATCCTAGAGAAGGGGTGTGGTCTTTTCATTTCTCTCCCTGTACCTTTTCTCTCAATTTAAAAAATGCTGTTGTGACTGTATGTGGGTTGGATCCATAGATGGAGCAGTCTCTGGATGGCCTTTCCTTCAGTCTCTGCTTCACACTTTGTCTCTGTATCTCCTCCCATGGGTATTTTGTTCCCCCTTCTAAGAAGGACCAAACAATCCATACTTAGCTCTTCCTTCTTCTTCAGCTTCATGTGGTCTGTGAATTATATCTTGGGTATTCTGAGCTTCTGGGTTAATATCCACTTATCAGTGAGTACATACCATGTGTATTCTTTTGTGATTGAGTTACCTTACTCAGGATAATATTTTTTAGTTCCACCCACTTGCCTAAGAATTTTATGAATTTATTATTTTTAGTAGCTGAGTAGTACTCCATTGTATAAATGTACCACATTTTCTGTATCCATTCCTCTGTTGAAGGACATCTGGGTTCTTTCAAGCCTCTGGCTATTATAAATAAGGCTGTATGAACATAGTGGAGCATGCGTCCTTACTAAACCCAGACACCACTGATGATGCCAACAAGTGCTTGCTTACAGGAGCCTGATATAGCTATCTCCTGGGAGGTTCTGCCAGTGCCTGACAAATACAGAGGTGGAGGCTCTCAGCCAACCATTGGACTGAGCACAGGATACCGAGTGGAGGAGCTAAAGAAAGGATCCAAGGAGCTGAAGGGGTTTGCAGCCCCATAGGAGGAACAACAATATGAACTAACCAGTACCCCCAGAGCTCCCAGGGAGTAATCACCAACCAAAGAGTACACATGGTGGGACCCGTGGCTCCAGTTGCATATGTAGCAGAGGATGGCCTTGCTGGTCATCAATGGGAGGAGAGGCCCTTGGTCCTGTGAAAGCTTGATGCCCTAATGTAGGGAAATGCCAGGGCCAGCAAGCAGGAGTGGGCGTGTTGGTGAGCAGGGGTGGGGTAGTTGGGTGGGGGGGGTGGAGGGTGGAGATAGGGAGTTTTTGAAGAGGGAACCAGGAAAGAGGATAACATTTGAAATGTAAATAAAGAAAATAACTAATTAAAAAATGCCATTGTTTCTTTCTGAAGTTGCCACTGCTCTGAAAAATAACAAAAAGTCAACATTAGCATACCTGTGGATATGCTAACGAATATTTATTCATATTTATTCATTGTGCTAGTTGGGTTTTTTTTTTCCCTTAGTTCGGAGTCCCCAGTTCTCTCAGTGATCTGTGGACTATCTTAGCATTATTCTTTCTCTGTGGCTTTGTTTTGGGATGCTCTTTGAAGCACAAACAAAATGGAGCCATTTGTTATAATTATTTTTTAATTTTGTTGCAGTGTAAGCACAAGGGAAAAGAGCGACTGAGCAATAGAGAAGAAATGATGCAGAGCCTGTGACAAGTTAGGCCTGGGGGAGACCTTAGGAGGGGCAGCAATGCAAGGGATCAACCTCAATCAACAGAGACAACTGCACACATAGATCGGTTACGTCTTCTATTCTTTTTAAGATAAACAAAACATCAGGCACACTGGGCACGCTTGGTTGGGAGTGAAGTTGGTGGCAGAGTGGGCTGTAGAGGACAATGATAGATGGTGTTTTCTATATTGCCTTTCAGGCCATGAACAGGCTAATGGGCCAGCGGTGGCTCTGTTTGCTCACAGCTGTGCTTTTCTAGTGGGCTGGTGTGGCATATATGCTTTATTGTTTTGGTAAACAAGAAACAAAATTAACAGGAATCCAGTGCTTTCACTTTGTAGCATCTGAAGAAACAGTAATGAGTGCTTCAACATAATATTGCCTCTGGGCGTGGTGTGCTGCTAAAGTCTTCTGTATTTCAGATGTGCACAAAGGATAGCGATGATCTTGCACTGTGAGAGAAAAGATTTCTTCTACACGTGGTACACATATGCTTTAATGTCTTTGCTAAACCCCTGTTTCAGCTTCCTATCTCAACATTGTCCACCCATTTTGATGTAGGTGTTGAACCATAAAACATCTGATCATATAACTTGGATTTAGAGAGATTGCCTTTGCTGAACCATTTCTCTTTGTAATGTATTTTACTTTTAAAATATTTTTATTAGGTATTTTCCTCATTTACATTTCCAATGCTATCCCAAAAGTCCCCCACACCCTCCCCCCCAACTACCCTACCCACCGACTCCCACTTTTTGGCCCTGGCGTTCCCCTGTACTGGGGCATATAAAGTTTGCAAGTCCAATGGGCCTCTCTTTCCAGTGATGGCCGACTAGGCCATCTTTTGATACATATGCAGCTAGAGTCAAGAGCTCCGGGGTACTGGTTAGTTCATATTGTTGTTCCACCTATAGGGTTGCAGTTCCCTTTAGCTCCTTGGGTACTTTCTCTAGCTCCTCCATTGGGGGCCCTGTGATCCATCCAATAGCTGACTGTGAGCATCCATTTCTGTGTTTGCCAGACCCCAGCATAGTCTCACAAGAGACAGCTATATCAGCTAAGGGTCCTTTCAGCAAAATCTTGCTAGTGTATGCAATGGTGTCAATGTTTAGAGGCTGATTATGGGATGGATCCCTAGATATGGCAGTCTCTAGATGGTCCATCCTTTTGTCTTAGCTCCAAACTTTGTCTCTGTAACTCCTTCCATGGGTGTTTTGTTCCCAATTCTAAGAAGGGGCAAAGTGTCCACATTTTGGTCTTCATTCTTCTTGAGTTTCATGTGTTTCACAAATTGTACCTTATATCTCAGGTATTCTAAGTTTCTGGGCTAATATCCACTTATCAGTGAGAACATATCATTTGAGTTCTTTTGTGATTGGGTTACCTCACTCAGGATGATGCCCTCCAGGTCCAACCATTTGCCTAGGAGTTTCATAAATTCATTCTTTTTAATAGCTGAGTAGTATTCCATTGTGTAAATGTACCACATTTTTTGTATCCACTCCTCTGTTGAAGGGCATCTGGGTTCTTTCCAGCTTCTGGCTATTATAAATAAGGCTGCTATGAACATAGTGGAGCATGTGTCCTTCTTACCGGATGGGACATCTTCTGGATATATGCCCAGGAGAGGTATTGGAGGATGCTCCGGTAGTACTATGTCCAATTTTCTGAGGAACCGCCAGACAGATTTCCAGAGTGATTGTACAAGCTTGCAATCCCACCAACAATGGAGGAGTGTTCCTCTTTCTCCACATCCTCGCCAGCATCTGCTGTCACTGAAATTTTGATCTTAGCCATTCTGACTGGTGTGAGGTGGAATCTCAGGGTTGTTTTGATTTGCATTTCCCTGATGATTAAGGGTGCGGAACATTTTTTTCAGGTGCTCTCAGCCATTCATTATTCCTCAGGTGAGAATTCTTTGTTTAGCTCTGAGCCCCATTTTTTAGTGGGGTTATTTGATTTTCTGGAGTCCACCTTCTTGAGTTCTTTATATATATTGGATATTAGTTCTCTATCTGATTTAGGATAGGTAAAGATCCTTTCCCAATCTTTTGGTGGCCTTTTTGTCTTATTGACAGTGTCTTTTGCCTTACAGAAGCTTTGCAGTTTTATGAGGTCCCATTGGTCATTCTCGATCTTACAGCACAAGCCATTGCTGTTCTATTCAGGAATTTTTCCCCTGTGCCAATATCTTCGAGGCTTTTCCCCACTTTCTCCTCTATAAGTTTCAGTTTCTCTGGTTTTATGTGGAGTTCCTTGATCTACTTAGATTTGACCTTAGTACAAGGAGAAAGGAATGGATCAATTCACATTCTTCTACATGATAACCATCAGTTGTGCCAGCACCATTTGTTGAAAATGCTGTCCTTTTTTCAACTGGATGGTTTTAGCTCCCTAAGATCAAGGGGATACAAATTGGAAAGGAAGAAGTCAAAATATCACTTTTTGCAGATGATATGACAGTCTATATAAGTGACCCTAAAAACTCCACCAGAGAACTCCTAAGCCTGATAAACAGCTTCAATCAAGTAGCTGGATATAAAATTAACTCAAATAAGTCAATGGCCTTTTTGTACACAAAGGATAAACAGGCTGACACAGAAATTAAGGAAACAACACCCTTCTCTATAGTCACAAATAATATAAAATACCTTGGCATGACTCTAACTAGGGAAGTGAAATATCTGTATGAAAAGAACTTCAAGTCTCTGAAGAAAGAAATTAAAGAAGATCTCAGAAGATGGAAAGATCTCCCATGCTCACGGATTGGCAGGATCAACATTGTAAAAATGGCTATCTTGCCAAAAGCAATCTACAGATTCAATGCAATCCCCATCAAAATTCCAACTCAATTCTTCAACGAATTAGAAGGAACAATTTGCAAATTCATCTGGAATAACAAAAAACCTAGGATAGCAAAAACTCTTCTCAAGGATAAAAGAACCTCTGGTGGAATCACCATGCCTGACCTAAAGCTGTACTACAGAGCAATTGTGATAAAAACTGCATGGTACTGGTATAGCGACAGACAAGTAGACCAATGAAATAGAATTGAAGACCCAGAAATGAACACCTATGGTCACTTGATCTTTTTAATGTTTTATCATTTTAGTGCTTGTGTTTCTTTTTTTGCCCGAAACAGACATCCCCTCGTCCCAGGATCTAGTGAAGATAAAGATTATATTATAAAATAAATCAAAAAATAGTAATGATTTCAAGTACAAGTTAAATAACCAACCTTCTTGAAAACCAAGTCATCCTTTCTCACAAGCTATGTGGCTTGAAGGAGATTGAAAATTTACATAGTATATATCTGATTTCATTGATTATCAAGGCTTACCACGGAGGAGGAACCAGGGTTGTTTTGGTTTTGTTTTGTTTTGTTATTGTTGTTGTTGTAAAGAGACACTCTAATCACTGGCTTGATGGAACTCTAGTTCAATAGATGTGGGCCACGGAGGCCAAGGGCAAAGAACTCTCAGATCTCATTGTATTTATTTTGCCCAAGGAAAACCTTGATTTCCAGATAGACTTTGGTAAAAAATGTGGCAGTTAGCACAAATATCCATTCTGTCTGTGCTATCTGCAGGTCAGTTTTATCACTGGACTCATTGTCTCTGCATCTATCCTTATTGGAGCCTGGAAAGTATTCTCTTATTTTTCTGTCTGAGAGAAACTAAAGAACTCCTTAGTTCATGTGATATATATTCTTGGTCGTCAGCTTAACTACATCTGGAATTAACTAAAATTTAAATATGGAGCGCATACCAGTGAGAGAGTCTTGCTAAATCTGAAATAGAAAGATGCACTTATAATTGGGATCTTGAGGTGGGAAGACACATATTTAATCTGGGCCATACCTTCTGCAGGAAGACTAACTATAAAAGGACATGGAAGAAGGCTTATGCTCTTTGTCTTTGCCTGCTTCTCTTGTCTTGCTAGCAAGCCCATTCTTTTACTGGCATTAGAGCCTACTTCTTCAGGATTCCTGTGTGTCTCCAAAAGACCAACAGAGATATCCAGCCTCATGAACTGAACCAGTGCTGGACTCTAGTAGTTCCTCTTCATAGCCAGCCATTGTTAGATTAGCTGGGCCACAGGCTGTAAGCCATTATAACAAATTCCCTTCACACACACACACACACACACACACACACACACACACACACACACACACACATGCACGCACGTATACACATTCATTCTGTAAATTCTGTTACTCTAGAGAACCCTGACGAATATAGTTCATGAGTATGATAAAAAGGAGCATTGTTGAATTGAAGTGATAAACATACATGTTTAACAATGAGGAGTTGATATTAACCAGGCCTGCTGTTAGGTCCTGACTTTGGTACTTTAAAACTATAAAACTTCAGGCCAAATAATTAATCTATCTATACTCACAGGATATATAGGGTTGGAGAGATGGATCAGCAGCTAAGAACATCTATTACTGTTGCAGAAGGCCAGAGTTCAGTTCACAGCACCTATGTCAGGGGACTCACAACTGCTTGTAACTAATCCAATGCTCTCTTCTGTTCTTTAGGCACTCACACACATGTGGCACTCATCCAAACATACACATAAATAAAAATAATTTTAAAACCATAAAACATAGAAAGGTATGATAGCAGAGCCATACTTACATATGACCTTGTTGAATGGATTAAATGAGATAATAATGTTAATATATTTGACCCAGTGAAAGTTACTCAGTAAATAGTAACAAATTTTAAAATCTTTAATTTTTTTGTATGAAATCTATATCATCATTTCTTTCAGGAAGCCCCCATGTGGTGTGATTGTTTCTAAATGATTTGTTCTGATAAGAGCTTGAAAAAAAATATGAGGGCGAAGAGATGCACATTGCTAAATAGCACAAAGATGTTAATGTAGCCATCAGCCTGTAAAGAGACCTTTGTATCCCTCTCTTGGATGATGCGACATTAAAAAAGACCCACTTTGCTTTGTTCTGGGAAGATGAATGTGCTCTTTTCTGCAGTCCTGCCTGGGTGCTCTGTGTTCCAAGGTTAGCTTAGCCCTACTCCCTGTCTCTGCCTTGCTGTCATTGTTTGATTCATAACTCAATATTAACCACAGATGAGGGAGGAGTAGATGGGGGGGCATTTCTTTCATGTGACACACAGTCACTGGGACCCTGGCTTTTCTAAAGGAGCATTAATTACCCTTGTCAGTCTAACCAAGTACAAATTTTACTTCCACCAAGGATCATGCCATTTCGTTGGCATTGGGTGAATGTGCAGTGAAGGCTTTGTCATTTATCCGTGGGTAGAATGCATTCAGAGTCTTTTGTGATTTATGTTTTTTTCTTCTCTCTGTTGAAACTGGCATGGTATCTATTAATAATAAGTATACGATTCTGGAACGTGAGACAAGAAGGTTATTAGTCACAAAACTACAATGCCCGTGTATAAGTTTCTGTGTTTTTAGACTTCTACATTTACTGCCTGTCTTACCCTGGTTTTTATTTCTCTTTTCTGTTCATTGAGAGTGGAAATCAATGGGATATAAGAATTACAAAGCCTTATTGCTTATTATTTTGTAAAGCACATTTGTATGTGACTAAAGTTTTGTGATCTGAGTATTTTATGAGGCTGTTTTACAACTATGTGACCCTCAAAAGGTTAACTTATAAAAGCCTGATAGTAAAATAAATAATCCCCATTCAAAGATGCCTGGTGGAATTGTCTTACTCTGTGGGTAAACCTCCATTTTGATGGTTTTAGATTTGAAGAGGTGGTTTTCCTTCTCCCAGCACAACTGCATGGCACACTTCTTGTCTGAAATCTTTTCGCAATGTCTTACTGGCTCTCTCCTTAAAATATTGAAACATTTTTCTCTTTATATCTGCACAGATATTATTTACCTTTTAAAAAGTAACAGTTTAAAACTATGGATTCTGAAGCAAAAGCAAAACAAAACAAAGCAGGACCAGAGACCGAATCTATCCATCCATGTCACCCTTAGTCTCTAGTTCACATCTGTATCTGTCTGTGGAAACTGGAGCTCACACTGGGCGCTCTTCTGGAGACCACTTGCTATTGATGACCGGTTCTTAAGATGGTCTCAGTCCTTCATGGCCATAGTACATCTCCAAAGTGCAACTTTCAAAATTAACTTGTCACACAATTGCTACAAGAAATAGTGGAGGTGACTGTCTCCTCCACCACAGTGCCTCCAGCCACCAAAGTTAGACCTCCCTCCTAGACTGCCACTTTGGAGCATACCAACAAACCGTCATTTATTTTAGATAGAGAAGAGTCCTTAAGTCATGAATGCCATTGGAAGTAAACATAGCACTTTTCCATATTATCTTCTTGGGTTATTTCCACTTTGAACTCCACATGAAGGAAAGTTGTTGAGGACAACACTGCCTGACAGGCTGTACACATTCAATGCTTTGAGGGAAATGTTCTTCTACCATGCCTAATGTCTCACAGTATCTATTCCACAGTCCCATGGTTTAAACTACTGTCTTCAGCTTTCCAGTCCCCTTTGCCATTGGGCCTTTTTCTCATATAGGCTGCACTTAATCATGAGAACTTTCTTAGGACCAAAGATGTTGGCTGTTGGAGATTTCTTGTTAGTCTTTTGGAATTTTAGTTTATAATGCCATGTTTTACTATCATGTTATAGGAGTGACATTCTTTAGATATTTCTTTTGACCACTTGGCAATGACTTTCGTATTCATCTCTTTAAATGTGGTACCCCATCTTCTCTCATGGGCATTACTGGTAGCCCTGGAGCAAGCAATACATCATAGTTTCCCTAGACCCCATGTTAGCACATATTATGCCTTAGTATGCACCAGGTTTTGTTTCTTTGTTTGTTTACATTCCAGGCTTTCCTTAAATGTTTAATTTCAGCTATGTTCTCTACCTTCCTGCTCTTGCCTTTTCCTGTTTTTGCCTTCTGTTCTTCCATTTCTTATTGGATGAGTACCTACTCAATTCTTCGTATGTGTTCATCACGTGTATGTATGTATGAGCCTATGCATTTAGCACATTTTTAGTCATCATGCAGCGTACAATATCATTCAAAAGTTTCTATCCAGAGTTTATGTCACACACAGGCTTAGGAAGTATCGGAAATTATAGTATCGCTTGAAGAATGGCACTGTTTGTTTTGTAGGAAAATGTGCAGGTCACGGCTTAGAGTTTCAAAATTTACAAAATTTAAATAGGAAAGCATCATTAGATTTGATCATGAAAAAAAATGTGAACATTTTTGGCATTATTAAAGACCAGCTGAATTTTAGCATGATTTTATAAAATACTAATGACCATGACACTGATTATAATTTCATACACTTTGTGAATTTTTTATGCTGGTCTATAAAGGATGAATTTTATGGGTAGCTTTATTGAAGTCTAGAAACTAGAGTTAATATCCTTTTCTAGACAAAAGGAAAACATACAATGACAGAATTGAGAAACCCAAACAAAATTGATCTTTCTCCTGGGTTGTCCTGGGGAGTCTGGAGAGAACCTCTAAACTTGTTACTTGATAGGAAGTTCTTCAAGGCTAGAGAGAGACATCAAATTTTCTCCAATACCAGCTACAAACAACTCACATAGATAAAGTAGAATTTTTCCAACAGTGAAATACTGTTAGCCATAGGCACTTCAGTTTTTTTTTTTGTTTTTTTGTTTTTCTTCTGGTTTTGTGTTTTTATTGGGGTTTTATCATGGGCAGGAGCTGCCACCACAAGGTATGCCCCTCCCACCAAGCAGGTCTGTTCTAATCCTCCTGTGCTTTCTGGGACTTTTTCTTTTTCTTTGTGCTGCTCTTTGTGAAGTTAGCAGCAACTTCAGGCTCCTCAGAAAATTTCCTTTTCTTCTTAGGGGTGGTGGGGCTTGCTGCCTCTTCTGGTTCACTGGCCACTTCCTCCTTAGGTGAGGACTTCTTTCTCTTAGCACTGCTAGTGGCCATCTCTTCAAGGTCACTGGCCAGGCACTTCAGTTTTGATAGGTGTTACCGAATGACTATGAAAATGTGCTAAGTGAGGAAAGCCAGCCACAAAACAAGGTATACTCTATGGTCCTACTTGCATCAAATATCCATAGTAGGCAGTTTGGAAAAGAAAATTGATTAGTGGCTGTATAGAGCTGATTATAGTGTGTCTATATGGGGTGTGTGTGTATGTGTGTACACATATAGACACATATATGATATAAGAAAGATAACGTGATTATATGATATATGTGTCACAGCAAAGTGCCTATCATGGGGCAGGTACTTTATTTTACTGTTATTATCATGTTTATCTAGTATATTATAGAATTACCAAATATAACTTAGAACTTTAGTTTGGAATATGGAATAATTGATGTAATCATGAGTGGCTTTACCTTAGGCTCTGTTGAGTTTAAAAGACCAAACTTTCCTCTTTGTCTTGGCAATTTTCTTTTATATTTGCAAAACATTCCTTTTTATACAGCAAGACTTTGATATGACAGGACTCTTTGAATATACTTTTGAAATAAAAAGTTGAGGGTTACAAGTGTGAAGTTCAAAATTAACAGCTCTGTGAATTGGAAGCAACTAAATTTTGTCGGTTTCAAGAGAGAATTGTCAGTATAAAAGCCAGAAGGTTTTAACTGAGTAATGTAATCAGAAAAATGTGTTTGCTTGCTGGTGAGATGACTCAGGGAGTAAAAACAAATGCTTCACAAGCTTCAGAACCTATGTTCCATCCCCAGAAGCCACAGTGGAAACCAACGCCTGAAAGTCATTCTCTGACTGCCACACATGTGCAGGGGCATGTTTGCACCTATACTCACATGCACACATCACAGATACACATATAGGGTAATAATAAATACAATATTAAAATGTATGTATAGATATAATTGAGTGGATGGAGAAAACTTGGGACTTAAAGAGTTGGGGGTAAAAGACAGACAATGAATAGGGGAAAAGAATCAGATGTACCTCAATATTCTGAGTATTAAAAATATAGTAACTTATAGAAACAACCAATTAATTTAAACTTAAAAAAATCACAGGCATTTGAAATAAACATGGTTTTGAAAACCTTGGTGTTTTTAAAAGGGGAAGGCACATCTCTATTTATATATTTTTTTACTGTTATTACTCTATTCAGAATGTGTGTGTGTGTGTGTGTGTGTGTGTGTGTTTCTGACAGGGGTGTGAGTCTCAGAGGACAACTTGTGGGAGTTAGGTCTCTTCTTCCAACATGTAGTCTCTAAGAATTGGATTCAGGTTGTCAGGGTTGGCAGTACCTGATACCACCCACTGACCCAGTCTTTCTCCCTATTAATTTTATGATGAACTATGAATGGTAGGGGTAGGTTAAGAGGTCTGATCTCTCAGGGACTGCAGCAATAGCTCAGAAGGTAAGACTATTAGCTATTCTTGGAGAAGACCTGGGTTAGGTCCCCAGCACCCACATGGTGACTCACAACCACTGTAACTCTAGTCTTCGGGGATCTGACGTCATCTTTTGCTTTGAAGGCACTGACATACCACCTGTGGTATGTCAGACATACCTGTGGCCAAAACACCCATGCATGAAAAATAATAAAACAATTTAAAAAATTTAAATAAGAGATTGACTGCTATCAGTTGGGTTAAGAGTAATCCAATTTTTTTTTTTTTTTTTATGACGAAAGAGCCCACAGAGGCAAAAGCAAACCAATGCAGGAATCAGAAAGAATGCTACAGGGACAGCTGAGATGATCATTGCTGTGGACCTCAACTCTCCTGAACCTATTTATGGAGTGGGCAGTCCCCAAACATCATTTGTTTGCACAGTTGTCACCAGATGGATCTTTCAGTCCCTTCTACTTTCCATTAACCACCACGTCTAATAAATATTCAACATTTAGCAACACAAACTACACTTGCTGAACCTCCCTAGCAGGCACTAATGAGGACATTAGCTTTCAATTAACTATGTAAAGCTTTGAGTATGGACTAGGACATTCATTCAGCACAGGCATCAATTTGTAGATCATTATAGGACATTAGTTGGTTGCTAGACGACCACATGTCCTAGCGGATTTTAGGATGAGCTCCAGTGGCCAGCAAGGACCAAACATTTCAATGCTTAAATTGTCTTAGCATCTCTTCCACATGAACTATTGCACCAACCATCCAGGTTTCTAGAAATAGAGAGTCAAATGGAACAGCTGCTAAGTTCAAATGATGCAATGTTAGTTGAAAGTAAGAAAAATAAGAATACTTACCTTAAATGCTGAGGAAGAAATACTAGTACAGACTGATGATTATAGATCGTCACTGGGGCTGGTGACACTCCCATCCAAATTTGCCAAGAGGATCTCCAAGGAAGGCAGATGCATTACTCATAGAACATCTACAGCTTGTATATATGTCCTTAATGTTTTACTAGGCTTTTGTGAGCATTTTTACAATTGTTTTAATAAACTATCTTGGAAAAATGTGAATTACAAAGATTTTTGTTACATTTATTTTGCTTCATTATGCAAACGTAAGTATGTCCACCTTATTGTAATGAAACCAATATGGGAAATAAGATTGGAATATAAATATTATTTCACAAAAATGTCTTTTTTTCCACCTAAATACTTATACAAGCAAATCTTTTTTTTCCATTTTTTATTAGGTATTTAGCTCATTTACATTTCCAATGCTATACCAAAAGTCCCCCATACCCACCCACCCACACTCCCCAACCCACCCACTCCCCCTTTTTGGCCCTGGCTTTCCCCTGTACTGGGGCATATAGTTTGCAAGTCCAATGGGCCTCTCTTTCCAGTGATGGCCGACTAGGCCATCTTTTGATACATATGCAGCTAGAGTCAAGAGCTCCACTTATATATACTATCATATCATCTGCAAAAAGTGATATTTTGACTTCATCTTTTCCAATTTGTATACCCTTGATCTCCTTTTGTTGTCGAATTGTTCTGGCTAATACTTCAAGTACTATGTTGAAAAGGTAGGGAGAAAGTGGGCATCTTTGTCTAGTCCCTGATTTTAGTGGGATTGCTTCCAGCTTCTCTCCATTTACTTTAATGTTGGCTACTGGTTTGCTGTAGATTGCTTTTATCATGTTTAGGTATGGGCCTTGAATTCCTGATCTTTCCAAAACATTTATCATGAATGGGTGTTGGATCTTGTCAAATGCTTTCTCAGCATCTAACGAGATGATCATGTGGTTTTTGTCTTTGAGTTTGTTTATATAATAGATTACATTGATGGATTTTCGTATATTAAACCATCCCTGCATCCCTGGAATAAAACCTACTTGGTCAGGATGGATGATTGCTATAATATGTTCTTGGATTCGGTTAGCAAGGATTTTATTGAGGATTTTTGCATCGATATTCATAAGAGAAATTGGTCTGAAGTTCTCTATCTTTGTTGGGTCTTTCTGTGGTTTAGGTATCAGAGTAATAGTGGCTTCATAAAATGAGTTGGGTAGAGTACCTTCTACTTCTATTTTGTGAAATAGTTTGTGCAGAACTGGAATTAGATCTTCTTTGAAGGTCTGATAGAACTCTGCACTAAACCCGTCGGGTCCTTTTTTTGGCTGGGAGACTATTAATAACTGCTTCTATTTCTTTAGGTGATATGGGACTGTTTAGATGGTCAACTTGATCCTGATTCAACTTTGGTACCTGGTATCTGTCCAGAAATTTGTCCATTTCGTCCAGGTTTTCCAGTTTTGTTGAGTATAGCCTTTTGTAGAAGGATCTGATGGTGTTTTGGATTTCTTCATGATCTGTTGTTATGACTTCCTTTTCATTTCTGATTTTGTTAATTAGGATTTTGTCCCTGTGCCCTTTAGTGAGTCTAGCTAAGGGTTTATCTATCTTGTTGATTTTCTCAAAGAACCAACTCCTCGTTTGGTTAATTCTTTGAATAGTTCTTCTTGTTTCCACTTGGTTGATTTCACCCCTGAGTTTGATTATTTCCTGCTGTCTACTCCTCTTGGGTGAATTTGCTTCCTTTTTTTCTAGAGCTTTTAGATGTTTTGTCAAGCTGCTAGTATGTGCTCTCTCCCGTTTCTTCTTGGAGGCACTCAGAGCTATGAGTTTCCCTCTTAGAAATGCTTTCATTGTGTCCCATAGGTTTGGGTACGTTGTGGCCTCATTTTCATTAAACTCTAAAAAGTCTTTAATTTCTTTCTTTATTCCTTCCTTGACCAAGGTATCATTGAGAAGAGTGTTGTTCAGTTTCCACGTGAATGTTGGCTTTCCATTATTTATGTTGTTATTGAAGATCAGTCTTAGGCCAAGGTGGTCTGATAGGATACATGGGACAATTTCAATATTTTTGTATCTGTTGAGGCCTGTTTTGTGACCAATTATATGGTCAATTTTGGAGAAGGTCCCGTGAGGTGCTGAGAAGAGGGTATATCCTTTTGTTTTAGGATAAAATGTTCTGTAGATATCTGTCAGGTCCATTTGTTTCATAACTTCTGTTAGTTTCACTGTGTCCCTGTTTAGTTTCTGTTTCCACGATCTGTCCATTGATGAAAGTGGTGTGTTGAAGTCTCCCATTATTATTGTGTGAGGTGCAACGTGTGCTTTGAGCTTTACTAAGGTGTCTTTAATGAATGTGGCTGCCCTTTTATTTGGAGCGTAGATATTCAGAATTGTGAGTTTCTCTTGGAGGATTTTACCTTTGATGAGTATGAAGTGTCCCTCCTTGTCTTTTTTGATAACTTTGGGTTGGAAGTCGATTTTATCCGATATTAAAATGGCTACTCCAGCTTGTTTCTTCAGACCATTTGCTTGGAAAATTGTTTTCCAGCCTTTCACTCTGAGGTAGTGTCTGTCTTTTTCCCTGAGATGGGTTTCCTGTAAGTAGCAGAATGTTGGGTTTTGTTTGTGTCGCCAGTCTGTTAGTCTATGTCTTTTTATTGGGGAGTTGAGACCATTGATATTAAGAGATATTAAGGATAAGTAATTGTTGCTTCCTGTTATTTTTGTTGTTAAAGTTGGCATTCTGTTCTTGTGGCTGTCTTCTTTTAGTTTTGTTGAGGGATTATCTTCTTGTTTTTTCTAGGGCGTGGTTCCCGTCCTTGTATTGGTTTTTTTCTGTTGTTATCCTTTGAAGGGCTGGATTCGTGGAGAGATAATGGGTGAATTTAGTTTTGTCGTGGAATACTTTGGTTTCTCCATCTATGGTAATTGAGAGTTTGGCTGGGTATAGTAGTCTGGGCTGGAATTTGTGTTCTCTTAGTGTCTGTATAACATCTGTCCAGGCTCTTCTGGCTTTCATAGTCTCTGGTGAAAAAATCTGGTGTAATTCTGATAGGCTTGACTTTATATGTTACTTGACCTTTTTCCCTTACTGCTTTTAGTATTCTATCTTTATTTAGTGCATTTGATGTTCTGATTATTATGTGACGGGAGGAATTTCTTTTCTGGTCCAGTCTATTTGGAGTTCTGTAGGCTTCTTGTATGTTCATGGGCATCTCTTTCTTTAGATTTGGGAAGTTTTCTTCAATAATTTTGTTGAAGATGTTTGCTGGTTCTTTGAGTTGAAAATCTTCATTCTCATCCACTCCTATTATGCGTAGGTTTGGTCTTCTCATTGTGTCCTGGATTTCCTGGATGTTTTGAGTTAGGATCTTTTTGCATTTTCCATTTTCTTTGATTGTTGTGCCGATGTTCTCTATGGAATCTTCTGTACCTGAGATTCTCTCTTCCATCTCTTATATTCTGTTGCTGATGCTGGCATCTATGGTTCCAGATTTCTTTCCTAGGGTTTCTATCTCCAGCGTTGCCTCACTTTGGGTTTTCTTTATTGTGTCTACTTCCCTTTTTAAGTCTAGTATGGTTTTGTTCATTTCTATCACCTGTTTGGATGTGTTTTCCTGTTTTTCTATAAGGACTTCTACCTGTTTGGTTGCGTTTTCCTGTTTTTCTTTAAGGACTTGTAACTCTTTAGCAGTGTTCTCCTGTATTTCTTTAAGTGAGTTGTTAAATTCCTTCTTTATGTCCTCTACCATCATCATGAGAAATGCTTTTAAATCCAGGTCTACCTTTTCAGGTGTGTTAGGATGCCCTGGACTGGGCGAAGTGGGAGTGCTGGGTTCTGATGATGGTGAGTGGTCTTTGTTCCTGTTAGTAGGATTCTTACGTTTACCTTTCGCCATCTGGCAATCTCTGGAGTTAGTTGTTATAGTTGTCTTTGTTTAGAGATTGTTCCTCTGTTGATTTTGTTACCCTCTATCAGCAGACATGGGAGACTAGCTCTCTCCTCTGAGTTTCAGTGGTCAGAGCAGTCTCTGCAGGCAAGCTCTCCTCTTTCAGGGAAGGTGCACAGCTATCTGGTGTTTGGACCTCCTCCTGGCTGAAGATGAAGGCCCAAAACAGGATCTTTCCCAGAAGCTGTGTTGCTTTGGCCAGGAAGGTGGTCGGTTGTCTGGAGCCGAAGATGGCACCGCCTCAGAAGCTCTCTGGCTCTCGCCTGTCCCAGAAACGGCTGGCCTCTGTATTCCACACCTTCACCCATGCAGCCTGCCCTCTGTGGAGTCCTGGAGCCAAGGAGGCTCCCGCCGCCGGGGCCTGAGGCACAAACCTCTCGGGCTGGCGGATCCCTGTGCACTCACCAGGAAGATGGCCGGTTGTCAGGAAGGTGGCTGGTTGTCTGGAGCCGAAGATGGCGCCGCCTCAGAAGCTCTGTGGCTCTCGCCTGTCCCAGAAATGGCTGGCCTCTGTATTCCATACCGTCACCCGTGCAGCCTGCCCTCCGCGGAGTCCTGGAGCCCATACAAGCAAATCTTATTAAGCAGATTCCACAGGTTGAGAAAACAGTGTCAAGACATACTTGACAGCTATAGAATGGGCACATTTTGAGGTCTGCAATTTTTTTGAGGTTTGTCAATACAGTACCAATCATTACTGTTCTCTTACATTTTTCCACAGACTGTATTATACCCATTCCATGAAGCAGGACACAATCCTTGTCTAGTCTTCCCCTATTGTTTTTGATCGGAGTAACACCACTTCAAAATTCTCGTGTTCAATTTTAACATCTCATCCCTGAGAATGTGACTCTAGTAACAATGTTGTTGATGATAGTATGCACTAACTGGACTCCGTGCAATAGCAGGGTGGGCTTTGATCCAATACGATTTCTGCTCTTATGAAAAGTGAAGGATTTGGACAAAAATATGCACATGATTTGAATGTCACTTGAAGAAAAAGAGAGAGATGTGGGTGATGTGTCTATAAGCCATGGAATCCCAAAAGGTTGACAGCAACTACCTGGAGCGAGGCAAGAGGCATTGGTAGATTCTCTCTGTAGCTCTCAGGAGACAAGAACTCTGACACCATCCTGGGCTTGGGCTTCTATCCTTCAGAACTGTTAGGTAAGAGATTCTGCGGTTGGAGTCACCCAGTGTGGTTGTGTGTGGTCGTAGCTCTTGTGACAGAGAAGGGAGCAATCACTTCTTTTTCTGTGGCAGACAGTTTTTCCAGATGCCCCATGCAGAGGCACAATCATAGTCTCTGACTGTGACCATACAAGACTTTCACACTATTGAGTTGGAATCAATAGGTTCGGCTGTTACTATAAATTCATTTGTGTCACCGTCAATGAAACAGTCCTTACGGCAGATCTATATCAAATTCATTCCAGCAAGTGATTCTCGATGATATCAAAGAAGGCACCCCCTCTATTCATTTTCAAAAGCCTATGTCAGCACTTCTGAAAATCCACACTGATCTCTTTCCAATAGCTTCTCCTCTTTCAAGAGGAGGGCCTGATAAAAGCCTACAGAGTGGTGTTTGTCATTGACCTGGACATTGACATGCTTTCCAGGTCTATCTCAAAACGCAGCTGATACATCCTCAGTCCATTAGAGAAGGACACACTTGATAGAGACTCATTGGCAATTAAAAGTCACAAGACACTGAAAGTCCAAATGATCCTACATAGGTGAGTGAACAGAAATTTCACTGGGAAAAGATGGTGTGTTAGAAAAAAGTTCATATTTAAATCATGTCCCTGGCTATGCTCCACTTGTTATTGCTGTATTTCTATCAGAACAAGCCCCTTTGAAGTGGTTTCCCAGACCTGATTCATGATAACCTTTATTGGATATGTAAATAAATAGAATTGGTTATCTAGAGATGTATCCTGGGTTTCCTCCTAAGCTATAATTGATCCTATAACAGCCTTGGGGATGTTATCACTGGCCACAGATCCCACCCTTTTTACCTATTCACAAAATGGCATTCCTGACCATGTCTATAAACTAACTCTTTCCTTACTGCAGGCTTAACTTGCACTGCAATTTCAAAATATGTTAACACATATATTAATAGTTCATTTGATAGATACTACTGACCATTTTAAGTGAACCCATTGGTTTCACATGATAAAAATGTTTTACATGTAGACTCAAAGTTTTGTGGATAGATGAACTACAGCTCAGTCTGAGGAGCATATATTTATTGTTTGTTGAGTTTCAGATTCATTTAATTTCCCTTGAAAGAACCCTAGAACATCCTCAGTTTATGTCAATAGTGGACCACCGATCATTACTTTTATGAAATATAACGTGATATAATGCAGTGGTGCTAAGAGAGTACCTGTTAGACCCCTGCCAAGGGGCCCCCTGGAAAATCATACCGTGTGACAGACCTAATTTGAGGGAAGTTTATTGTGGGGGAAGGGAAGGGAACAGGGACCTGTTAAGGGAGTAGAGGCAGAGAAAGTGGGGACAAAAAAAGAAAAGAGAGAAAGAGATGTTGGCTTAGATTTTTCCAAAACCAACTTTAATAAGGATTCTTAAATGCTTCTTCTTTCCTTTTAACCTACCACCCACCGGAAGTAGTAGAAAAGAAAGATTATGAGGACATGGGGGAATCAGATCTGCTTAGAAACAGTTCTTTAGTGTGGTTCTAATCTTCATTATCACGATATCAGGAGTTCAGTCCAAAGGAAACAGTAGTGGTGGCTTGATCCAGAAGCAACTGAAAGGCTCTGCCAAATCAGCCAGAGTCCACAGAAGTGGCAAGAAGCTGCCGGAATACCACAAGAAGTGCATTTATCTCTATGAAGTCAAAACAAACAATGATCAGGGAAGAAGGCAAGGTAAACCAATGTCCAGTGCCACAGCACCATCAATAAAAGCCTGCATCAGCAAAGCCCAAGGAAGACCAGCAATGAGTGGCAAGGCAAACTGATGCCACAACGCTGTTTGTCCACTGTCTGTTGGATTATACTTATACCCTTTCGAAACAACTCATGTCCTCTCAAGCATCCGCTTCAGCAAAATATCCCATGCCCTTTTTCCAGGCAGCTTCCAGAAAAACACTATGTCTCTGTTCTCAGCAAAATGTTCTCCCATGTGTCTGCTTCAGCCAAACATCCTCTCATAAGACAGTTGCTAGAAAGACATCACAAGACACAACTGAGTCTCCAAAGAAACCAGAAGTTTCCATTTCAAAGAATGAGAGAGAGAAAAAGAGAAAGAGAGTCTAGCCAGGAACTCAAAGAAATACAGAGAGAGGGGGTTGGATAGCTCACCAGTTAAGAGCACTGACTGCTCTTCCAGAGGTCCTGAGTTCAATTCCCAGCAACCACATGGTGGCTCACAACCATCTGTAATGGGATCTGATGCCCTCTTCTGGTGTGTCTGACAGCTACAGTGTACTCCTATAAATAAAATAAATAAATCTTTTATTAAAAAAAACAAAAAGAAATACAGAGAGAAAGAGAGGAGGAAGAGGAGGAGGAGGAGGAGGGCAGGGATTGCAAGCAGTCCTCTACAAATTGCTGTACCTGGCACCTGGCAGGTAGTTCTGAAAGAAAATAAAACTTGAGACCTGTGACTCATGTAATTTGTGTCAAATAGCCCAAAGACTTGTTTGTGAGCTTTGAAACCTGGGGCTGAGAGCATAGCAGAACAGGCCAGGACATACCCGGGCAGGCCTGTCGTTAAGACACTCCTGAGGCTGCTTAGCCATAAAGATAAAGAGAATGACTGGCCTGGAGCCTCCCTATCTCACGCCCTTCTGACCTAAGTTAAATATTATCTGCATGTACAGTCTGCTGATGTTTAAATGGATCAATCGTGTGAAACCACGCCAGTTCCTCCCCCAGCCCCAGCCCCTTTTTCTATAAAAACCCCTAGCTTCCAAGCCTCATGGTCGAATCCACTGTCTCCTGCAAGAGATACATTTCAACCTGGAGCTCCGTCATTAAATTACCTCGTGTTTTTACATCAAGACGGTCTGTTTGTTGTTCTGTTTGTGATTCTTGGGTGCATGCCGAATTGGGAATTGAGTGGGGAATTTCCCCACTAGGTTCCTTTAGTTCCTGGGTGCTTATTGGAATCGTCTGTAAGCCAATAATTAGCATCTATGTATTCATAGCTCAGATAATACCTGTAGTCATATTCTCTCTCTCCCTCCCCCTCTTTCTCTCTCCTGCTCCCACCTCTTCCCTCCCCCTCTTTCTCTCTCCTGCTCCCACCTCTTCCCTCTCCCTCTATTGGCATTCCTCCCTCCACCCCCTCTCATCTTTCCTCCCCTTCCTCCATTCTCCTTTCTCCACTTTTCCCTCTCCCTCCCCACTTCCAGAAGTTTTTGCCTGGTCTGCTACCTAAAGGGTATAATCACTCAAGATGCACCTGGTTGTTTTCTCTTCTGAAGTAAACAGCTGGAATCCTTTTAACTCTCTCACTTGTGGAGAATGATAGTGCCCTGTCATTTGAAGGATAGGGAGTGACATAGATTTATGGGAAGAGAAAGGTCAGGTTGTCTTTGCCTTTGAACACAACAAAGATGGCACTAATGATAAATAGCCAATAGATGTCTTTAGCCTTGTTTCCCTGGTGGTAAGGATTAGTTGCTATGTTCTGCCTAGTTAATGTATTAGGACCTGTTTACAACAGAGTTTGCCTAGTTAATGTATTCTCTTTCAAGACCTGTTTACAACAAAGTTTGAGTCAATTAGGATCTAGCCTGAGGCTGGGGTTGGGGAATATTATGGCCTGGATTAAAACCCAAACATGTGATGCTAGAAATCAGGACCTTACTGTTACCTCCTCTGTGATGGATCTATTGCACAGCAAGGTGACAATGGTTAAAGGTGATATATTGTATTCTTGGAAGGTGCAAAGAGAGGGGTGAGGTGCTTTCTTATAGAAGCTGGTAACTCTGATATGATATATTTCTTAAATGAATTAAACGAACAGATTCTCTATGTGTGTGTGTGTGTATACTTCAAAGCACTGTTCGGAACAGGATTGACACCTGCAATCCTATCCATTGCTCAGCTGGAAAGAGAAAACAGAAGCTTGGAGAGAAAGAACATCACGGTTCTCTGAAGTCAGACACACCTGTATCTGAACCCCATGTGTACTGTCACCAAGCTGTGAATAACTGGAAGCCTGATTCCAAGTCCTGGTAACTGCATTTCCTCTGATTTAAACAGAGGTGAGTAGTCATACCTTCCTCCCACAGTTCCTTTGTGCTTAGATGTGAGACATATGTTAGATAAGATAACGCAATACAGAAGTGCCTGCAGCATCTTCTTTCTTTACATGCAAATCAGGAGATGCTCTGCTCTGACTCACCACAGCTCTGCTTGCAAAACACTGCCCCCACTCCCTTAAGTCTGAAGGCCATGAACAAATAACAATCCAATTTGGACAAATCCGCAGTGTGTTCTTCTAAAACTCAGGGGGAAAAAAATGGAAAGCTAAATGGCTCGGCCTGGAAGACCCGATTGTTTTCTTAGCCGCTGTCTGATTGTTACAGTGTGATCTGAAAGAGAGGTGGGTATTTTGCGGAAATACAAATATGGATGCTCTGAATACATGAATAATGCATAGCCAGTTCTTACCTGTCTGCCAGAAAGACGTGTCCTTTTTTTTTTTTTTCAGATGGAGATTTGGAAAATAATCAGAAGATATTGGCACTGATAATGAATGAACTCTGCTAAATTAGCCATGTGTATGTGCACCATGTGTGTTTAATGTTTTTGATCCTTTTATTTTACATTTTCTTTGTTAAGAAAATAGATCATTTCAAAGGTGGTCTGACACTCATGAAGGTGCTTGCACATTTTGTTTTTATGTCTCTCCTGGATGTAGGAAGAAGGTCCTTAAGGACCTTGTGATTTTCACAGTGAGTCCACTCACTTGGCTGATGCTGGCCACACAGGAGGTAAACCCTGGTTGGTTAGAGTTGAATGAGTCAGAACACGGAACACACAGGTCTGATCAAGAAGAAAAGAGCAGTGTGACTCACTAAGGGATGCTGCGAGAGGAAAATGATTGAACAGGTAGGAGGATGAACCCAGAGACTTCCTATGTGGGTAACCACTGCTCTGGGGGCGAGTGACCCAGACCCACAAGAATCCAATAAGCTAGGTCTGAAGCATTAGCAAAAAAAAAAAAAAAAAAAAAAAAAAGACCAAATTTTATATTGCCCATGAATCTGGACAGGAACCTAGTGGTATTGTGCGGTTCCTATCAGCCTCCTTCCAATCTTTATGAAGATGTCAATTTACCAATGGAATCCTCCAAACAATTGTACCGAAAAGCCATTACCACCTACACCAAGCAACATTCATGATTTTAGTTGTTCTTCTCAGCACCTATAATCATTCAATAAGCTATAAGTCACTTATATTTTCTCTGTGGTGCTGACAGAAAACTCCAGAACTTTGTCACTGTTTTATCTCCAGTCCTTGAGCCACTGTTTGGTACACAGCAGATGCTGGGGGACATCTGTGAAGAGTCAGGTGACTGAGGGAAGGGATGAACTTGGGAGTCTACAGCATTCCTCCTGTTATGCTGTGTGCACCTGTGGAGGTAAAGGCATTTGGATACACTCCCTGCCTTCAATGTGATGGTTAAAGGCAAAGGAAAGAAAACAATGGTCTCTAAACACTGTGCCTGTTACACTGCTGAGAGTCACATAGGGGAACAGGAAAGAGAGACCTCTAACACTGCTGGCTGCAAGAGGGCACAGGAGGCTCAGAATTTTCCTCAGAGGATGGCTGTCTCAGCTTGAAAATGAGTGAAATGAGCTAGATGATAAATGGGTGAAATGAGCTAGATGATAAAGAAAGTAGCGTCTTCTCCCTGTCACAGAGGTCTTGGATATACAGAGCTTCACTTGGAGGCACTAAATATAGTGATCAGTTAACCACAGGTATCAATCCAATGGTTTGTACTCATAGTTCTATCTGTAGGCCGTACAGACAACCACTGACCATCAGAGTTGTGGTAGTATTATCTAGGGCCATACCACTCTGACCTGACCACTGTCAACCTCATTTGATCTTAGAAGCTACGCAGGCTCAGGGCTGGTTAGTACTTGAGTGGGAGAGCTGTCCAAGGGAGATAGAGTCCACCAAAACTAGGGATTTCAGATTTTTAGATGTGGCCCTAGATTGGAAATCAAGACAAAGGTTACATAGCAATAAAACAACAACAAAATAATAATAAAAGTGTGCGTGTGGGGTGACAACAATAACAACAAAACCTACCTGGAATTACAGTTTCCTTCTTAAAGAAAACATTAGGAATGTTTATTCTATGATGATCATCCACTTATGTTAAAGAAAGAACACAAGTACCATTTAAAGACAGGGAGGGAGAGACTGGGCTAGGGGTGGGAGGGGAAACTGCAGTCGGGATGGAATACATTAGAGAAGAATAAAAATTAAAACAAACAAACAGTGTACGGTGATGTCAAGTTGATAGCTTAGACACCAGCCATGGCAGGATTGGTTTCAGCGTGGAGTCGATACAAATACAATTTTCTCCCAGCTGCTTTTGTCAGTAGGCATGAGCACGAGTTCTAAGGATGAAAGGGTGTGCTGCTTAGGAGCCTGTGCTGGCTGGGTTGGCAGAACATGGAGGGAGAACACAAGAAGGAAAGGGCAGTGGGGCTGCTCTCCTGAGGGTAGCTTCTGTGCCCTTAGTTCTGTGCAGCTGCTCTGTGCTCTGCCTCCAGGGAGCTGAGGGACAAATGTGGCTCTTGTTCCCAGCAACCACCCTCAGCCTGATTGCAGGCTGCAAGCTTCTGCAGGCCCTGTGGTCTTCATTTCATCACCAACCGGTCTTCCGCTTGAACTACAGGTTCTGAGATTCAAAACAATGAAAGCAGGCTTGATTCAACAGCTATTTTCTATTTTAGCATACATTAATGAAACTGATTTTAAATTTGGGCATGGTATAATTTTATGACTCTCATAAAAACAATTATTACTCACTTATTTGTTTTCATAATGTTCAGAAGTGACCAATGGTCCCTTACTAGTAATATTTTATAATCTTCTTTCCTATTTTAATTTTAGCATATATTTTATGCATTATATATTTTATGTTATAATACCTCATATTTTATGATTTATTCCAGTTCCCTTTGTTTATACTGAAATGCATTATCAACATTAACAGTTCTTGGTTACATATATTTAACAAATGTTTTCTGCATTTGTCTTTTTTTAAAAAAAAAGAATTTGATTTCTCAATATAGATAAAGTTACACGATCGGGGTTTCTTTTGAAATTTTTGATAAGATGGTTTCTAATGGGGGGGTCTGATGTTTTAGAACAAACAGGGGCTTTATACTTTATTATTCATTAAGTAATTCAGTTATCCAATGATTCTTATATAATTGCCATATTCAGGAAAGGACTCTTGTTTTAAGTGCTGGGAATATGAAAATAAGTAGTTTGGATCATATGTTACTGTAGCCCTTTGAAGGAGGATAGCTTTTACATTGTTTGAAGTGGGAGCTGCAAACTTTAACTGGAGTCACCTCTTGAAGGATCTCTTCCTAGGAGCCATAGACAAATGGGCAAATGACAAGCCCAGTGCTAGGAGTGGCATACCTCCCCTGGAGTTGTTGGTCAAGGTGTTCCCTATACATTCCAAGTAATACAGGCTACTCCCTGTTCTTGGTTACTCACCAGTATTTAGTGGTTAGACCCTATTGCGAAAGGGACCACATACTTTGGTCATTAGACCTAGAAAAAGCAAGTTGTTACTGACCATGAAGCCTCCTCCCTGTTAGCCAGCTAGCTCTCATAGTACAGGAAAATGCTTCGTAGTTGCTGGAGGGAATGCCATCATTAGTTTTGTCTGGCTGTGAACTCTGTGAACTACAGTGACCAGCATGGCAAGGTGTGCTCACGGGTGCAAGAGGGACATGAATGGTATAGAGGTAACCAACCATTTTCTGATCCGATTTAAAAACCACTTCACAGGAGGAAATGCATGCTTGGTATTACAAATCTAGCCAAGAAGCCACGGTTGTGGATCTCATAGGTCCCAGTGGTACATTTACTACTAGTTTCCTGATAAATGAACAGAGTATCAGATTATTCTCTGAATTCATGCCTCTGTGTTCATAGATCAGTACAGTTCTCAGTCTTCATGAGAACTAGTCATGTTAATGGAAAAAATTAATATTAATCGCAACTGACCAAAGTGGAGAGAATAGTTGTCAGTGGAGTGCTCAGTCACAAAGGATACATTGGGACAAATATACCTCTCCTCACGTTGTATTGAGAGGAATGAGTTAGCTAGGCTGACTCCATGACAGATTGCAAACCAGCAGTTTGGGAGACTAGGCCTAAGTTTCTGTTTCCCAGAACTGGAAAAATCCAAAACAAGTCGATTTCAGGAAAACAAAAACAATAACAAACAAACAAACAAACAAACAAAAAACACCCCTCGTGGGCAGCCACTTGAACTGACCTCACAGGCAGCCAATCAAAAGCTGTAGAAACTGCCCCATCACCTAGCTTGAGCCAAGTATAGCTAATCAGCAAAAGGCCCATCTCCTAGAGCCTTAACCAATCGCAAAGGCACCCACACCTCTGGAGATAGAGCCAACCAATCAAGGGAAGGGAAGGCAAAAGCCATTCACTCCTACCCTAACAGGCTTTAAATTGACCCTGAAAAATCCACACCTCTGTCTTCTATCCCGATGCACGGTGAACCCCTGAATGCAGGTTCTGTGCAGAGTAAAAGCTCTTTGCTGTTGCATAGTATTTGAGGCTGGGGTATCATTCTTCACGAATCACGGACCTTTATAGTAAGAATCATTATGGGAGAGGGTATGGATAGTAAGATGGCAATGGAGGTCAAGGAAGACTGGAAACATTCCATTGGACATGACAGGATCGCAACAGTCCTCAATTCATAGCAACAAGTCCTGAATTCATAGCAACTGTGGTTACCTGCACATGATCAAGAGAGTCAACCTTTTAGCACATAGGGCAGAGGGGCTCATGAGGCCCCACTACTAACTGGAGAACTTTTGAAAGCTAATGGCTTCTTGGAGACGGAAAGTCAGATTTCTTTAAAAGTGAGGTCCTGGTTGGACAATTCATTCAATCAATTGAAGGCCCCAATACAAAGTTTTTCTGCATCAGCCATGGTGGCACATGCCTTTAATCCCATGACTTGGGAAGGAAAGGCAGGCAGATCTCTTTGAGTCTGAGGCAAACCTCACCTACATAGTGAGGTCCAGGACATCCAGGGCTATATAAAGAGACCCTGTCAAAAACCAACAACGCCAACAGCAACAATAACAAAAACAACAACAACAACAAAAAACCCCAAAACAACAACAACAACAACAACAACAACAACAACAACAACAACAACAACAACAAAAAGCAGAAACAAATAAAAAAGCAAACACTTTGTGGGCAAGAAGGAATTCTGTAGCATTTTATTTGTGCCTAGTATTGCCCACTTTGCTCTCCTGGGTCTCTGAGCTGTCAGTCATTGGACAAGAATCATACTATGTTGGCTGTCTTGCTCAAGCCTGCTGGCCCACACTACAGATTTGGACTAGTCAACCTCTGAGATATGGGAGCTAACCCTTTATTTGGATTGGTTCTGTCTTTAGTAAAACTTGGACTGACATAAGATGTTAAATTATTATTTAGGTCTAGTGTTTTGGAATATACCTAGTATGAAGACACAAAATTGAGATACACCAGCACATTATTTAAGTTCAAAGTCATCAGATTATATAAAATCACGAGGAATGTGAAGTAGATGAAGAGAAGATCAGACATCTAGCC
The DNA here is from genome assembly GCF_000001635.26 of Mus musculus. Classification (NCBI taxonomy): domain Eukaryota; kingdom Metazoa; phylum Chordata; class Mammalia; order Rodentia; family Muridae; genus Mus; species Mus musculus. The sequence goes on along the minus strand of NC_000082.6, from coordinate 42,646,843 downwards.
TCTGGGGTCCATATATAGTAACACACACACACACACATGCAAAAGTTGAAAAGAGCAAAAGCTCATAGGAAGGACCATACAAAGAAAAAAATATAACATCATGATAACTATGATAGCCTAGAAGCCACGAGAAATTATACTAAATGTATCTAATACTGTTGATAATTTAGGTCAGATGAAAGTAAAGAGTTGGATCCAATATGGCAGTGTCGTCAAATGACCTTGGCAAGCATAATGTCCATAGAGGCGGGGGTTTGAAACCCTGACCAGAATAAATTCAAGGCACATAATTGGACAGTTAAATCTTGGGGCATGTAAATCTTAACTTTTGAAAAGTAGATCACTTTATAGCAAGTACTTTTAGGTATACAAGAATGAATAATTAAACTTCCACACATCTCTCACCTCTCACTTAGTTTCCTTCATTATTAACTTCTTGAATTAGTATAGCACATTTATTAAAATTGGTGAGTGAATATTGATGCACAATTGTGGCTCATTTATTATAACTGGTGAGTAAATATTGATATGTTATTATTAACTAAAAATTAGGGCTCACTTTTCATGATGTGCACTTCTGTGGGTTTGACAAATCTATAATATCGTACCTCCATTTTTACAGTTAAATTTTAAAATCATAGATTGCTGCTTACTAGCTATGTAACCATGAGCAAATATGCAAGACAGGATTCTAAACTGTTATGGTTAAATAAGATAACTCAGATGAAAATCCTGGTACAAATACTGGCAAGTAGTAAATGTTAATTTCCTACCACTTTCTGTTGAGTAGAAGCCAGGAGATGTGGCTAAATACATTGAAATTTCTTGATAACTTAAATGTTTCTTGATCTATGTAATTAAAAAATTTTTCAAGATACAGGCCATCCTCATATAACTGTTTTACTACCATAATTGTTAGCATTAGGTCCAGATGACTCTCTTTGTTCAGGTGGATATAACTCAGGAATTAGGTACCAGAAACTCATGATCTCACAAAGCTTCCTCTTTGTAAGTGGCTCTGGATTTTTGTTTTACAGATTTGAAGAGTAAATTTCATGGACCAAGAGGAAGGTGAGTTTTTGGAAAATACTTTATTATTAATCCATAGGTAGGAGTTTGTTCTTCATAGGTGGGAAATGAAGAAGAAAGGAAGCCTCCTTATAGCAGGAGAGAGTCCTGGATGTGGGTACCACAATGGGTCCCTAGCTCAGGGTTGATAAGATGTTTAGGCTGAAGGATGGGAATGGCATCAGACAATGGATCTGTCAGGCCAGTTGGCTCACCCATAAGATATCCAGTGCCTCTTGTGTCTTAATATGTAGTTTGTAGACAGTGGTGCTCACTTAGGCTGTAAGAAAGAAGAAGAATAACAAGAAACCAGATCAGGAACCAGAGTCCCCTTCTGCCATTCTGACCCCAGCCAGGACAGAACTAAGGTCATTGACAGATTCTAGTCAAGGAAAAGAACCAGAACTGCTCGTTTTCAAGGTCCTGTCCTTGATCAATTCTGTTCTTATCAGCATCACCCCAATGTCTCCACCCATCACGATGACAACCTCATGGAAGCTGCATCAGTTACCCTTCTGCTTCCTCATATACTATGATATCTTAAAAGATTATTCGCAGTTGTGCAGGTACAGAAAGGAGTAAAGGCTGGAATCCTAGGCAAAGGTCCTGTTATTCCCTGCCATCCCTCTACTGTGGGATGCCAACAGTTTTATTACAATTACCATTGACTTTGCTAGCTCTGTTTCATTCTACTTACTTGTGACTGTGGCTACTGGGGCCAAGATATCTATGCTCTGAGATGGTAATAAGATGCTTATGGTTTTCCCAGAGATAAAGTCATACTACAGCGATTGAAGTATGAGCACTCTGGTGTAGAGGTGGGAGGAGTATAGGAAGTTGGAGGCCAGCTGATCTGTTTATGTCAAACCCTGACAATATTAGTTACGTTTCTGTTACTGTGATAAAATATCAAAATATCATTGATAAATTATTTCTCTGATGGTGAAGTGAACAAATTCAAGTCAGATTAGAATATGTTAAAGGTAGGTTTATTGGGAAACTGCTCTTGGATGAGTTTACTGTCCCCATGGACCAAGGCCAGGGAAGACAACATTAGGGAGGGGAAGAGAAAGAGAAAAGGCACAGGTGTAGAGAGAGAAGGGAGAGGAAAAGGAGAAGGAGGAAGAGGAGGAGGAGGAGAAGAGGAAGAAGAAGAAGAAAAAGAAGAAGAAGGAGAAAGAAGGAGAAGGAGAAGAAGAAGAGGAAGAGGAAGAAGAGGAAGAAGAAGAGGAAGAGGAAGAAGAAGAAGAAGGAGAAAGAAGGAGAAAGAAGGAGGAGAAAGAGAAAGAAGGAGAAAGAAGAAGGAGAAAGAAGAAGAAGAAGAGGAAGAGGAAGAGGAGGAAGAAGAAGAAGAGGAGGAGGAGGAGGAGGAAGAGGAGGAGGAAGAAGAAGAAGAGGAAGAAAGAATGAGAAAGAGGGAGAGGGGGCTCATCAAAATGTCTGGATTATACTGGATTATATAGGGAAGAGCCTCTGTGGAAAGGGCAGCCCAGCTTCTGGGCTGGGAAGTTCAGGGTTGGGGGCAGGGTATGCCAGGTAGGTAGGCACTGAGGGATTCTGGGAGAACCTGGAGGCCAGGTCTGATTTAATATGTGAAATATCCACCCCAGTCCCTTGTCCCCAGGGTCTGGAACCAAACATTCCATTTTTTTGTGGATTATAAATAATTAAGGGACAACATAGTTGTCTATTACTAGTTTCTGCTGACTTTTGAGCACCTTCATGGATTGTGGGCAAAAAGCTAGATTTTTTTTTTTTTTTTTATCAAGTCCAGGAAGGCCTGGTTGTTTCACGGCTGTCCAGGTTGTGGAACATCTGGGGGTAGGAGTGTGTGGCCCCTGTTGAAGCAGTCTGTGAGGTTGAGCCAGTGCACCTATGGGTAAGTGTTTTGGAGCTTTCCTGAATGTGGGTTCTGAGGAAACACCTGGATGTTAGGGGCAGGAGTTTCAGGTGAAAAACTTTTGGGGGGGGGGGGGGTGTGTACAATTGAAAGTCTTAGGCCCATGTTCTTGGTAGTGGAGGAGGGCTGGGATCCCAGAGCAGGGAAAGGGAACTAGATCCCACCCTCAGGTATAGGCAGGTGGTGATGGGGCAACAAGTTGGTTGCTACCTGACAGTACTGAGTCCATTTTGACCTGTGATAGTGGATTCAGTCTCTTCCCTGAAGCTTACAAGATTTTCTTTTAAGTTTACAAAAAAAATAAATCCTTTATAACTTGCATTTTCTGCCTCAAAACACCTTTCTAGACCTTCAAACACTTTCTTAGAAGCTTTCACAGCCTCAGATTTTACATAAACTCTAAATTTTACACCTTTTCCTATCTAATTATTCATGAGATGCAGGTGCTTGGTCACTGGGAGCAGTCCTTGTAACGTGACTTCCTTTATCTAAAGTTACTTCTTTCACTACTAGTTCAGTCTTCAAATCCCTCAGAGACGAGAGAAGGATATGTTGTAATTTAAATGGCCTATGTGTCAATTAAAATGACAGACTTACCCATTACCAGACTTACACATTAGGTTTCTGTTATGCTGATGGCTTCCTTGGGGACACAGGTCCCAGGGCAGGATCAATCTTCTGTTACCAAGCCCGCAAATCTGAGAGACCTTCTTGTGGAGGAAAAATTTGAGAGACTGACCTTGCTTTGTCTTAAGCAATGTGAGGCATGTCCAGTGTCCCTGTTTGTCCAAAGTCCAGCCCAGGTCTTAGTAGCCGACAAGGAAATGGAGTGTCTCTCAATGGTTAGCATACCACTATCTAGGTAGAGGAGTCCTTTTTGCTGTGTCCCTATCTTCTTGGAGATCTTTGCAGTATCACTGCTAGGATTTGGAGAGTCTCTGTCATTTTAAACATCTTAAATTTCTAATTTTAAATGCCAAGTTCAGCAGGTCTCTGACAGGTTTGAGAGCTAGAACCTACTAAGAGTATTATGGGTTAGACAATCTATGTCTATTTCCAGTTATCTTCTCTAAACTGTACATCTAGCTAAAGCGGGGTACTAAAGAAAGCTTAATTAGCTACACCAGTTCTCAACAGTACTTTAAATATAATTCTGAACACATTAAAAGATTTGATCATTTATAAAGTTATTGGCTATCAACTTACATCTCTTAATTATAATAGCTTTTATGACTCTAGAACCTGTTGAAAGGGAGAACAAGAGAAGCAGAGAGAGAGACCAAAAGTCTGCATTATACCTCTATAGGGAAGGGCAACCCAGCCCCAGGGCTAAAAAGTTCAGGGATGGGGGCAGGGTATGCCAGGTAGGCACTGAGGGATACTGGGAGAACCTGAAGGCCAGGTCTGATTTGATATGTAAAATATGGACCTCAGTCCCTTTTCCCGGAGTCTGAAACCAAACAACCATGATCAACACAACTTAAGGAAGAAAGAATTTCTTTGGTTTATAGTTTTAGAGGGAGTGGAGTACATCGTAGCAGGCTGGAAGTGGAGAATCATATCTTCAACTACAAACAGGAGGTAGAGATGGAGCTGGATATGAGGAAGGCTTAAAAGCCATTGTCTGTGCCCTTCCCCAGCCTTGAGTAAGCTAAACCAACCCTTGAGGGTTTACAACCTGGCTGGAGTTGGCTTTTGGCAACATTTGCAATTCCCTATCTGAGCTTTGAAGCACTGCCTGCCCGCTGAGCTTGCTTTGCAACTCAATCCAGCTGAAACAAAGAATGGGTCTGTGGGTTTTGCCTATATAAATGCAGAGATGAAATTTAAAATTTGAGCCTTGATCTGAAACCTGTCTTGGCTTCATCCTTCTATTGCCCAACTGTCCTTTTTCATTTCCAGCCTCCTTTCAGGTACCCAGTTCTCCGTGGCTGCTGGACAGCTACAATTGTCGGTGACTCAACTTCCCCAGCTAAATCAACGCTACCTCTCAAACAGTGCCACCAACCAGGGGACAGGTACTCAAATATCTGAACCTATGGGGAATGTCTTTATTCAAGATACCATATCAACAAAAACAATAAAAAGCAAATAGGTGTTGAGATAAGAAATACAATTTTGAGGAATTTTAGCTTGTGGAATGCTATATAGCTGATGAGTAGGCTGAACATAGCTGGTTGGTTCTATTCATTAAGAATATAGAAATGGGCACAAATAAAAATTAAAAGTCACTTTTGATTTGAAGTGGAAGCTGAATTGTGGTACTGAGGTCTAAATTTGGCAATAGATCCTGGCAGTGAGGATTATCAACTAGGAACGAATATGCTAATAAAGTAGGATTAAGAGTTCATCATGGGATATTATCCATCCTCCAGATGGAATGCTTCAGGTCAGCATAGGTTCCAGAGCAGCAAGATTAAAGAGATTCAAAACTGAACAAAAGCAGATAGAGTGAGCCCAGAGGTCATGGCCATAGGGCTTTCAGATGGAAAACTAGGTGAGATTTAGGTGTCAGGTCAACCACAACAGAGGCAAAAGAAGTCAGAGAAATCGAATCCAATGTGGTATCAAAGGGAAAATAAGATATTCTGGGTGCGTTAGGTTTACTCTTCACAGGTGACCTAGCTTTAGAGCCCTTGGTCAGTGAATGCTTCATGGCTCCTCCTTCATGTTGTGAACTGCAACTGCCAGAAAAAGCCACGTTTGTATAAAAAACAAACTCTAATAAGGCCAGTTGACTATGGAGATCTGGAATGTTACAGGTTTGAAGCCAAAATTGTCTGAAGCTAAATATGGTCCTCTAAATAGCCATTTATGTTTTATCTCTGTGTGACCTACCATCCTTGTGACTATTGCATAAATCATTTTGGAATGAACAAACAGTGGCCTACATCCACCAGCCATCAAGCTAAGGATATAACCAGATAGCATCTAAGACCTGTGACAGATTTCCCTGCTTTGCTGTGACCTCCCAGATGATGTTTCTACCAGGTTTCTGGAAAATGCCTGGACTTGCAACCTTTCTTCAGTTACTATAAAAAGACCATAAAACCGATACTTCATTGGAATATGATATTAAGGTAACCTGAGTCTCTGTTCTAAGCTGTAGTTATTCATATATAGCTCTAGAATGAACTCTTATTCTTTTTGAGATAAGAGCTGTGTTTTCCATATCAATATGAAACTTAATATACTATATCACATAAACTTACTTTTAAAAAAGTATATGTATTTAAATTTTTATATCACCATTTTAAGTGGATAACATTAACCTATATAAAGATAACTATCACTGTTTGGGGAGGATGAAGGCTGGGCCTCATCCAATTTATCCTCTTTTCTCCTGGACTCCTGAATGCTTGGGGTAGAGACATGTACTGTACAACCATCTTATAACTTCTATGGAGACAAGGCAATGTTATGAAGAGTATAATGATGTTGATGTTTTTGGGAGACTCTGGCAATGATGTCCACATCCCCTTTATTAAATATTAAATGACCATCGTGTTGGATCACTGATAAACACTAATCACAAGTGGAATCTCTCTTTTTAATCAGAGGAAAATGGAAAATGCATGATAACATCTTTCATTACTATTTGAGGTTATGTACTGTCTGGTTTTGGCAAAGCATGAAAATTTCTCATATTCTACTCAAGACCATCTCATGTTCCTCACAAAAATAATCTTAAATATCACATTTTTGAGAGATGCTACTCTATAACAAAACCTGGGACTTTGGTTTCTAGATCTTTTTTTAAATCATCATATTATTTGATGGCTATAGGTGTTTGGCTGCACATGTGCTTATGCATCACATGTGTACAGTCTTTCCAGTGGTCAGAAAAGGGTGTTGAATCCCTTGGAAGTAGAGTTACACATGAGAGTATAGGACCTCCTGGGACTGAAGTTACATTGGTTGTGAATTACTATGTAGGCGTTGGGAACTGAACTGCAGTCCTCTGCAAGAGCAGTGAGTGATCTTAACAGCTGAGCCATCTCTCCACATACATACCCACACCCATAATTTCTAGATATTTTTGTGTAAACTGTTGATCTTCAGAGGTATTTTTGTTCATTTGTACTAAATTTAAATTAAAAAGAATTATATAAATGCTATGGTTTGTATGTGCTCAGCCCAGAGGTTGGCACTATTAGAAGGTCTGGCCCTGTTGGAATAGGTGTGGCCTCATTTGAGTAAGTATGCCACTATGGGTGTGGGCTTTAAGACCCTCATCTTAGCTGCCTGGAAGTCAGTATTCTGCTAACAGCTTTCAGATGAAGATTTAGAACTCTTACCTCCTCTTATACCATACCTGCCTAGATGCTGCCATATTCCTGCCTTAAAGATAATGGACTGAACCTCTGAACCTGTAAGCCACCCCAATTAAATGTCATCCTTTTAAGAGTTGCTTTGGTCATGGTGTCTGTTTATAGCAGTAAAACCCTAACTAAGACAATAAAATTTCCCTAATATCAAGTTCATTCCACTTTCAGTTATAGTGTGAAGGTTCTCTTTTAAAATGTATATCCAGGAAATAATAGTAGAGGAAGATATTCCCCTAACTTTATGAGAAACTTAGACAAAAATTTAGATGTTTTATAGACTTGCAAATGCTCTCTCCCTTGGGAGCATTTGCTGTTGACATTTTTGATTGGTCCACACTAGTTTTGAAAACCACTGGCTAGACATTTAATTTTGAAAATCTGTGGAATATCTGGTCATTTTTGTGTTTTCTTTGAGCACTGTGCTCTTCTGACTAGGCTGAGAGAAGGCTTCGGAGGAGCACTTGTTTGGGAAACTCACACCCGGGGAGTGAGGGCATTCACCTCTGAGGTGGTATTATCAGTGTTTGATGGGCAACTCTGGTGGGAATTGGAATCTTATGTCTTGAAACAAGGAAACAGAGACAGTTAGATAGTAGCAAGAGGAATGAGAGAATTTATTAAGAAAAAATATACTTCCAATAGAGAGAGCAAGGTGAGCACAAGGAAAATGTTTATAATCTCAAAGGGTCTTATAAGAGGATGGGGCTTGCATGCTACAGACTTTGGGTTCATTTGTATAGCATGGGATTTTCTGGGCATACTTTATCTGTTACATAGAATTTTACATGAATTTGTACTTCAAGTATCAAATGTTTCAAAGCATCTTAAAGCTTCACCCAAGTATGAATATTTTTACTATGATGAGTCGTGAGTCACCTTCAGATACTGTGGAATGCTTCTGTACTTGGGCTAATGGTTCCAGCGAGTACTAGTGAAGCCTCCAACTTTCCTCTTTGTGAACAGGTTCTCTTAGAAGCTAATTTTACAGTCTTCCTTTAAAACCTTATGGGCCCCACTCTCCACACCATTCTTTCCTCCAGTAACTTCATTGTCTTTAGGGAACTTGTCAAGGAGAATGTTACATACCTGTACTGGCATTGAATCCATGGCATTTTGCATGACGGGTCAGTCCCCTGTTGATGGAGGATACCACCAGCCTAGTATCCCTTATTTTTAAATGACTTTGATGCCTTAGACTTTAGTTCTCATATAACATGGAGCCACAGAGGAGGAGATGATCCTGAGAGAAGAAACCATTCTTAAAAATTAAAAAGCCCTTTACATTCAAATTATAATCTCATGAGGACTAAAGCTAAAATGTTTGTTTAATTTAGGAATTAAAATAGAAATCCAAAGGCAGCAAGTGAAGAAATGCCAAATGTGTGTTGTACTGGCATGCCTTCATATGTGTTGGTATGAACGGAGTTGTAGTATACCCATCTTATCCTCCAGTCTGGGGGTTGCTGCTGCCGCTTCCTTAATCATTCCTGGCTTGACAATCTCTCTCTCTCTCTCTCTCTCTCTCTCTCTCTGTCACTCACTCTTTCTCTATCTCTGTCTCTCTCTTCATGTCAGAGTAACTAAAATTTGATCAGTTGATCAAATAACAATTTTAGCTTTTTCTCTCTTTTTTTTCCCATGGGCTGTCACTCTGCTCATTATAATTTGGTATTTTCTGTTTAATTTTTGTCTGATATTTCTATTTTCTTTCTAAATTCAGGAGGCAGAAGATGTTAGTATTTTTCTTTCTAAAGTAAGTCCTTAAAGGTATAAGTTTTTTTTCCTAAGCATAGAATTAACTTATTTCTGTTTTGCACATATTTTTATTTTTCTATATTATCATGTTTTAATATCCTATGAACCTTTCTCTACATGGGGATAGACAAGTTCAGTCAAGGTTGCATTTGTTGCACTTGATAATTTCATAATTGCCTTAAGACTTTTAAAAGTAGATGTATTGACAGAATTCAAATATCATATCATATATTTCACTCTTTAAAGCACACACTTCAATATTTATTTTAGTGATTTCATACAATTTTTCATTAGTACTAGAGAAAATCCATTATCTTTAGCAGTCACTCCCTACAACCTTCCCTTACCCCCAAGACTACTGTGGCCACTAATCTACATTCCTTTCTGTACCCTTTTGTTCTCTTAATATGATATATAAGTGAAGTCAAATACCAGAATATTTTGAGCAACTTCTTTCACATACAATAATATTCTTAAGATTCAGCTAATCAGATGGTATATTTTAAAAATGCTATTTCTTTAATATTGAATGACATTATAAGAACATTATATATTCTTCATCCATTCATCAGTTAATAGACCTCTGGATTATTTCTATTTTATTATACATATTGCAAATGATGTTCTAATAATATTTTCATACACGTTTTTATATGGACAAATACTTCATTCTTGAGTGTACGTGTAGGAGTGGAATTATTGGGCGATAATTCCCATGTTCCACTTTTTGAGAACTGCAAGATTGCTTTCCAGCACAGTTAGCTGCAGCATTTTATAATACAATGAGCACTGTATGTCTATTATGTGCATGGTCCTTCTGTATTGAGATTCCCTACTTGTCAAGCTGAGGTAGGATGAAAAGGCAGGAAAATTATGTTGCCATGGGAAAGGGAGGGGTCCCTCATTCTGGAGTCTGAGTAAAACCTGGGCCAACCAAGAAGCCAAAACCTCAGCACAATGAACAACATTTGGTGTGAAGGCTGCTAACATAGAAATAATAGTCTTCTCATACATAGATAGTTTATATTAAAGTGACAATGAACTAGGCATATGGCCCAAATGTATATACCTTTGGGTAGGGTCTCATTCCTTCCTCAGACATCTGAGAATCCCACACAAAACTCTAGATGTTACAGTGAAGACATCTTGTCTTCCTTATCTCTGTATGTGCCTTATCAATAATAAGCCTGGCAGACACTGCTCAGCAAACTCATTCAGGTTTCCTCCCAGTCTTTAAAGATAGCAACCTTAGTACTCACCAACAATATGCATGTGAATACTGTAAACACACACACATACACACACACACACACACACACACACACACACACACACACACACACACGTATATATCTGGGTCCACTTAGCTATTTTTCATTGACTTTTTTTGTCCCCCAAGAAGGAGGGGGATAAAAAAAACTTTTGTAATTTGAAAGGTTTTGTCTGCCCTTAGCATTGAAATATGAACTTATTTATGTAACAGATTCTGGCAGCTCTAAAGTCTGAGATTATTTTTCTGCATATTTGATTAAGTTTCATACCAGGATTTCAACTGACTCTCCCTTGGTGTTTGGGAGTTGATGTTTCTGCTTTTCATCTTATTTTTGTTCTTTTAGGTCTGACTGTGCAGCGGCTGCCCCACTGTGTGCACAGCTTTGTGTTCTGCTGATGTTCTAGGATGGGTTTAGGGAGCACAAGCAAAGTTAGGTAGCTCTCACTTTTATCCTCTCAACACACAGGTCATTCTCCTTTCTACTTGAGCAGAAATCTGTGAAGTGCTTGTCTGGCTCCTCTACAACCCACTCAAGTTCACGGTCTCCTTGTTTACTCTCTGGCTGGGCCATTGCTTGCCTGAGTGGAATTGCAAACTCAGGTTTAGAGAGCCACAGTATGAACATGTGGTGGCTTTTTGTTTGCTTTGGTTTTGTTTTTCCTCTTCAACGTTCACTGCTTATATCTGTAGTCCACACATTTTGACCACTGGCCTGAATGAAACCAATTTCCTCTCTCAGGAAGGATGAACACTTCTCTAGCCAGCTCCCAACACCATCCAAATACCGGATGACACTAATATTCTTCCTAAAAGAGCTTGGGGGAATGGTTTTACCTGAATAAATAAATGAAAATTTTTCATAATAATTCTCTCTGAATCAGATTTTTGCCTGTGGCAAATCTGTCTTCAAATAATAGTGTTAAATAATTTTCTTAAATTTTATTTTATTTTTTAAAGAAATTTCAAGAGCCAATTAAGATTGCTTGAAGTTTGGTCTGCTCCCTACTCTTGTGCGCCATTATCACATAGAACAATTTCTCTCCTTACAGTTGCAGCCTCTTTCTGAAGGTCTGCTCTAGGTCAGCTGTCACACAGCAACTGCAGATCAAAGAAGAAAGGAAAAGTGCAAGAGCGAACCCGATGTCCCTCGTTTATGTCCCTCTAAGTAGCTTATCTCTCTGCTTAGCATGCAAACTTGACTTGCCTTTCATTGGTCAGAAATTAATCACATGCTCACAAGTGGATGACGTCATGGGCAATTCTTTGACTTGGCTCTGGCGTAGAGTCGATTTGCTTTCTCAAATTGAAGATGTAGCGAAGAGTTTACACAGAGAAGAGCAAGGGGTGTGCGGATGAAATCAGCTTCCCAGCCCCAGCTCCAGGTCCATGGCTCTTCCTGGAAATGCTCACATCTAAATACTTTCAACTTCAAACGAAAATTTCCTTTATCTTCGTCGAATTCATTTGCTATTTACTCACGTTCTTCTCTCGTTGCCTTGTATTTTTTAAAAAAATTTGTCTTAGAACTTTTATTTATTTATGTATGCGAGTGCTCAATGTGCATGTATGCCTGAATTGCCAGAATAGAGCATCCAAAGTCACTCATCGTGTTTAAGGCAGCATCTGACATACTGGTTATATCTGATGCTGTGTAAACCTGAGTCAGTCGTTCGCTAGATCAAAAAGGATGAGTCAAGAGGCAAATAGCAACACTGGGGCATACAAGGGCGAATCTCAGCGCTTTCTGTACCACGGCTTTCCTGGAGTCCATCAAGTTTCTAATCCTTAAAATCACCTCACATCCACATATCCTCGCATACCTTTGGTAATTGTTTCCGGGAGATACTCTTGTTTTTCATGTCAAATTTCCCTTCAAGCTTGACTTTGGTGGGGTTTCTGGCCAGGAAATAACTTTTTCAGGTCTGTTGACAGTTTTCTGTAAAGCGTCTCCAGCAGACGCATATACACCATTTTGCAAATGGCAAAAATTCTCTAAATTCTGGAGAAAGAATATTACCATGACAGACAGACAGAAAGACAGACAGACAGAACTTGATTCCATATTATTCTTTCTCTTTTAATCAACTCCCAAAATCTCATTAAGAGTTAGGATGAAATTTGTGAAGCCTTCAAACTTTAGACAGAGTTTTTAGGTTCTTCAGCCTAGCAAGAATTAACATGGCAATAGTTGATAATTTGGATCTAGTAGTAAAAGCATACAGCAGCAGCAGCAGAGGAAGAGGAAGAGGAAGAGGAAGAGGAAGAAGAGGAGGAGGAGGAGGAGGAGGAGGAGGAGGAGGAGGAGGAGGAGGAGGACTAGGTTAGACATTAAAGAATCTCTCATTCAAGAAAAAGGGCTACATGTGAGGGAGATCCCATTGGGGTTCCCTCCTGGATCCCAAATTAGGCAGATCCACACCCAAATAAAAACCTGTTTTCACAGAGAGATCCTTTATTAAGTAGTGAAGAAAAGGTAAAGTAACTGCTTTCTGATTCAGGCAGAAAAACAACAGCCAATGACCTTGCTAGAGAAAGGTTGGTGGGGGCGGTGTTAGAATGGGCCAGAATGCCTTGGTATTTGTTGATTGGGCATGCTAATTAGGTGAGCCAAACAGGGCTTCTGATAGCTGGACCATAGCAGTCAATCTCAGGAGGAAGTGGCCAAATAAGGGAAAAGGAGGCTAGCTTCAGGAACATAATATCATGGTTTTGTTTATTCTGTTTGTTTTAGAAAGGCCAGAGGGGATTGGGAAGAAGGGCAAGGCCTGCCAGAGCCATGCTCACTAAGTTCAAGCTGGCCAGAATCCTTTCAATATAATATTTAAAACACTGACTATTTTACACACACACACAGAGCAAGAGAGAAAAAGATATGAAATATCAGATGTTAGTTTTTGATAACATAATTAGGACCACGAAATGAAAACATAGGTTTTTAGGTTTTAGTTGCCTCATTTCCAAAAATAAAAGACTCGGACTAGCATATCTGAGAAGGTTGTTTCTACATCATGATTTTATGGCTCTTCAAACCAGCTGATTAGAATGGACACAGTGGACCGATAGCATACCAGGTTGCATGAAATTCTTGATACCCTCAGTGGAATTTTCTTGCCTTAGCTAACATGATTATATCAAATACTGATTACATTATACTTCCCATTCCTCCCTGCCCCTCATAAATACAGGTTGTTGCAAATTATTTTCCTAGGGTTTAGACTATGGTTTGGCTGAATTCATAGTGACTCATTTGAATGCTGTATCATTACCTCATTTCGTTCATTGCTCGTTTAATCAGGTGCTTCTACGGGATGGCAGTCTCTAGAATGTAAAAAAGCACATGGCTAGAGCAGGAAGTGGGAAAACAGGTGCACTGTGCTAAGCTCTGCAACCATAAAGCAAAAAGAAAAAAAATAAAAAACCTCCAGTCAGGTTTCTGGGTAGCACTGAGCCCTACCTACCATGACCTGGGGATAGCTACTGCCCTTTCCTCAGAGAGTCCCTTGCTTTCATTCTCTGTATATATAAAGCAATAACCATGCCAATACTCTCTTCCCCTCAGGCCTTTAAGACAGTCTTGCTTGTGATCCCAGCTTTCTGCTTGCTTTAGACCTCTCTCTTCCTACTCTCTGAGAAGAGCACTGAAATTTCCTTTTTTAATTAAAAAGAGAAGAAACCTTTTCTTCCACCATTGCCCACTCCTCTCACTGATTACAAATTGTTGGAAGTGGTGCATCTTTGCCCAAGAAAAGTCTGTAGACTCTTGTGCAGCAATTTGCACTGGCTGAAAGATTCCCTCTGGGAGGGAGGACACAGGATCACAAGCCTGAGGGAAGTTAACTAATGTCAGGAGTCTTGAAAGAGCAGCACAAGGCTCCTTGCTGGTACCAGCCAGGTTAGAGGATAAGCAGCTACTAAGAAGAAGAGATCCTTTCCAAATGGACAGTCTGCCTGCAGGAGTCTTCCCAGTGCCTGGAGCTTCCTGCACGTCCCACAGAAACCCCTAGGGATGCAACTTTGGTGAGTGTTGCTAAGGCAGAGGTGGGCTATTTTGGTGATGTAGTCTTTGAGCTACCATGGGCCTAGTGGTATTTCCTCACCCACACTCCTGTAAGTAACCTCCAAAGAAACACATTGGTTCACACACAACAAACAACATATTCATTTGTAAACACATATCTGCCAATCAATCATTTATTACAAATGTTTATTAAGCACCTATTGTATACTGAGCACCACGGCTGCTGAGGGAAACCAGGCAAGCTCTCTGAGAGGTTTATTCTTTAAGGAATTGCCAGACATAAACTGACTGACAAACATATAATAACAGAACTGAATTGTATTTATTCAGGGTTCTCCCAAGGAACAGAGACAACAGAATGTATAGGGGATATTTTAAAAATAATATTTAGAAGAAGTTCCAGAAAATGCTTTCAGCAACCGAGAGATCCAGGAGAACTGATGCAATCACTCAGGCCTGAAAACTGGGGTCTCAGTCTCAAGCATGGAAGAAGGACTGGTAATTCAGCTAAGGAGAAAAGGGTTTTGTCATCCAACTGTGTTTCAGTTTCTCGGGCCTCAGTATATGCAAGGATGCCTGCCAATTTGCTGAAGATGGCTTTATTAAGAATCCAGTCAAGTGTCCAACCCTTCTAGAAATACTTTCATAGTCCCAACCAAGAACTTTATTTTCTGTTTGGGTATCTCTTAGCTCAATCAGAGTCCAGGAGAGATGATGTATTGATCAGTTTTATGCCAACTAGGCAAAAACTATAGTCACTTGAGAGGTCACCTGGAGAGGTCCTCCTTTTGTTTACTTTTTTTGTTTTGAGACAGGCTTTCTCTGTGTAGCCCAAGCTGTCCTAGTCCTTGCTTTGTAGACCAGGCTGACCCAGAACTCAGAAATCTACCTGCCTGTGACTCCTGAGTGCTGGGCTTAAACGCATGCACCACCACCAACACCCAGCCCAACATTTTCTTAATTAGTGATTGATGTGGAGGAGCCCAGTTGAATGTGGTGGCACCACCCCTAGGCTGGTAGTCTTGGTTTCTATAAGAAAGCAAGCTGCACAAGCCATGAGGTGCAAGACAGTAAGCAGCACCCTTCTATGGCCTCTGCATTAGTTCCTGCCTCCAGATTTTTGCCCTGGTTTGAGTTTCTGTCCTGACTTTCTTTGATGATGAACAGTAGAAGTATAATGTGGAAATGGAAGCCAAATACACCCTTTGTGCCCCAACTTTCTTTTGGTCCTGGTGCTTCATCATAGCAAGAGTAATGCTAGCTAAGACAGATAAGAATGATATGAGCAAAGTACTCCAGGGAAAGTTACTAAGTGAGAGCACTGTGCCTAACATAGGATCTTTCCAAATGAAGAGGAAATAAAGACTTTCCTAGACAA
This sequence comes from Mus musculus, assembly GCF_000001635.26. NCBI lineage: Eukaryota > Metazoa > Chordata > Mammalia > Rodentia > Muridae > Mus > Mus musculus. Next base: position 42,631,123 of record NC_000082.6, on the reverse strand, counting down.
TGGAAGTTCAGGGTATATGTTCATTGCAAGATGCTAAAAGGGGTTCTTTTTTTTTTAACTCAGCAGGTTGTATTTATATATTTGTGCATATATACATATATGTGTATAACAATAATAATCACAGAAAAAGAGGCTATCGGTTTTAGAGTGATGAGGGACATGAGAAAGTTGGAGAGATGGTACATGGAGAGAGCTAGAAGAAAATAGAAAAGAAAAAGTGATGTAATTATATTTTAATAAAAAATATATTATAAAAAATAAATAAAATAAAATAAAGTCATCAGAGAAAAAGGATCCATTCCTGAAGCCCTAGTTGATGTTATAAAGGCATCAAAAGAGAAGGAAGAAGATAAGTACTAGGAGAGGGCTACTGTTGTAGTTGCTGAAATCAAGATTGACAGCAAAGCTCCAGAGTTCAGCCATGAGTGGGGATCTTTAATCTGAAACAAATAGGCACCATAAATGTATAAAATTCGTTGGTAAATGTAAACATATATGGGTGTCTCTTGGTGTTTATGGGGATTTTCTAGCACACCTGAAAAACAAAATCCAAGGATGTTTGTGAGCCTATCATACAAAAATGACATATAGTTTGTATTTAACCTACAAAATTCTTCCATGTAATATTCTTCCATATAATTCCCTAGATTTACCTTATACTGTCTGGTATAAGGTAAATATTATATAAATAGTTGTTACACACTGTTATTTAGATAATAATGTGAAAAAAGTTTTTCTTGGTGTTAACTAGCTTTTTGGAATAAATTCTGTTATTGGTTGAATCTGCAAATATCAAATGTAGATATGAAGGGCTAGCTATAGCTAGAGACAGAATTTTCTAAGATCTAAATCAATGATGATATATAAATAATTTTAAACTATATTGTAAAAGCAAAACACCCAAGAAGTAATTAAATACACCTACAAAATTAATAACAAATGCACAAGGCTACCAGTATTAATTAGAATATTGATAATCTAAAATGTAAGAAAGAAAGAAATTGAAGTATAGATAATATTTTAGGCCAACAAACAAGTTTTAAATTCTGTATGTAATTGAAGTTAAGTTTTTATCACCTTGTTTTATAGTGCTTTTTTATCTCTGCAAGGTAATTTATGAAAGGTTCATGGTAACTATGAAGAACATGAAAGAACAGTAGAGGAGACATAGTGCTTAAGAAAAAGGAACCAAGGGGGAGGGGAGCGAAGAAAAAAAAAAAAAAAAGAAAAAGGAACCAAAATCTCTCATATTGAAAAGTCATCAGTCACAGAGGAAGACAGGGAGAGAGAGAGAAAGGAATAAGAAAGAAAATGAAAATGTAAATGACAGCAATTATTCCCTTACCTTCCAATAATTAGTATCAAAAGAAATAAATTAAACTATTCAATAAAAGTCACAGACTGACTAATTGGACTAAAGAATCCAAAGGTGAGCCTTTAATAAGATCCACATAGCTTAAGGACACTGTGATCCACATAGCTTAAGGACACACAGTGTGAAAATGAAGAGATAAACAGAAATATTCTGTACAAATTATAATCAAGGAACTGCAATTGCTACACATATATCAGGTAAATTAAATGTAAAGTTAAAAATGATAAAACAGCAAAGCTCTCATTGCACAATGAAAAGGGAGTCAGTTCAGTGAGAAGGTAGACTAGCTGGAAAGACTTACATAACCAGATACAGCTAACTGAAATGTGTAATGATTAAATAAGTAAACACTAAGAAAATATAAGAATAAACAAACTCCAATGATGTATAAACTCCAATAATGAAAGAAGAATTTTATACCCCCTCTCAACAGCAAACAGCCATCTATACAAAATTTCAGTACAAAATACAAAAAAAGGAACCATACAAATACACATGCAGAGCATTCCTCAGGGCAAATAGCATGTGCACAAAATACTCTTTAAATTAAAAAAAAATGAAATTATACCAAGTACCTTTATCTGATTTCAAAGATGTGAAACTAAAAGGTAGTGACAGGAAATAAATTGGAAGCTTTACAAGTGTGGAAATGAAACAACAGCACATACTCCCAAACTACCAATAGAGCAAATTAAAACTCAAAGGGAAAGGAAAATATCATTAGACAAATGAAAATGGAAATAGAACCTAACAACACAGGACACAGCACACTATCTTAGAAGAGAAAAATGTGTACATTAAGAGACATGAAATCAACACCATAGCTGTACAACCCAGAAACTAGGAAAAGGCAAGCCAGTTAAGCCAACGTTAGCAGAATAGAGAAAATAATAGCAGAAATTAAGAAAAAGATACTACTGCCAATGAATGCACACCAGGAAGTATTATCTATAAAACATGAATACATTCCAGGAAATGGACAACTCATTGAAAAGAAATCTTAAACAGAAAATTCAAATAGATACCATACATTAGTAAGTGACTAGATGGATAGATGGAATAAGCAGCAGCAATAATAATAATAATAATAAATATTTCTGAAAAAAGAGTCTAAGATCACAAATACTTCACTATTAAGTTTTGCCAAGCATCTAAAGCTCTAATTATTACCCATCCTGTCTTAGTCAGGGTTTCTATCCCTGCACAAACATCATGACCAAGAAGCAAGTTGGGGAGGAAAGGTTTTATTTGGCTTACACTTCCATGCTGCTGTTCATCACCAAAGGATGTCAGGACTGGAACTAAAGCAGGTCAGGGAGCAGGAGCTGATGCAGAGGCCATGGAGGGATGTTCTTTACTGGTTTGCCTCACCTGGCTTGCTCAGCCTGCTTTCTTATAGAACCAAGACTACCAGCCCAGAGATGGTCCCACCCACAAGGGGCCTTTCCCCCTTGATCACTAATTGAGAAAATGCCTTACAGTTGGATCTCATAGAGGCATTTCCTCAACTGAAGCTCCTTTCTCTGTGATAACTCCAGCTGTGTCAAGTTGAGACAAAACTAGCCAGTACACCATCCCAAACCCTTCCAAAGTTGAAGAAAAGGAACTATTTTACAATCTTTCACAAGCCTTCTATTACACTACTAAAAGATAAATGAAGACATTACAGCTGAAGAAAGTTACAGACCAGTGTTCTCAGTAAATATGGAACACATGTAAGACCTTCTCAGTTGTATTATAGTGAATCCACTAGCACAGTTGCCAGGCTAGTTGGTAGACTATACACAAACACCGTCTACCTCACAGATGAAAGTGTCCGTCGTTCCTCATAGGCCAGTCAATAGACATGCTGCAGCTCATTAACAGAGTGGAAAAACCATGATGTCATCTTCATAGAAACAAGCTAAAGGCTGACAAGCAAGCCCACAGCCAGTGTAAAACAGATTTTTTTTCCTCTACAGTCAGGAACCAGAGGCTTGCTCTCACTGATTCTAGTCAATATGGCTCTGATAATCCCAGCCAGAGCAACTGGGAAAAGAAAAACTAAGAAAAATAGGGAAAGTAGAATGGGGTACTTAGCATGGTGAGAGATGATTTGCCTCGCAAATGCTTGGCCCCAGGATTGATCCCCAGGATTGAAAACAAAATAAAACAAATGAACCAAAAGAAGTAAGAAAAGTTGTCACAGTTTAAAGTGACATGGCATGATATAACGCCACTCTGAACACTGTGAAAATTAATGAATTCAGTGAATTTGTAGAATAAAGTAATTAACATGTACAAGCAGGTACATGTTTCTGCAGTAACAATAACCAGCTGACAGTGGAATAAAGACAGCAACTCCACTGGCAGTCATGGGAACAAGAGGAAAATGTTTTGTAATAAACTGAATCAAGCTCATTTTGAATCAATTTATTTCCTAAATAGTACAATATTGATAAGAGAAATCGAATAAGACACAAATCAATGGGAACATGTCTTATGTTCATGACTTAGATTAATATTTTGAAAATATCCAGCACACCCAAAGTAAACTGTACATTTCATACAATTTCCACCAGAATTCCATTGGCATTTTTCACAGTATAGAAAATAATCCTAACTTAAAAAAAATCCCCAGTACTATAGAAATCTTGAGAAAGATAACACAACTGGAGTGTCAGTCCTCATAACCTAATATGGCTATATTACATGTAATATAGTTATATTACAAAGCCTTAAGGATTAAAACATTATCCTGGGAGTATAGTAGGCCAATGGAGCAAAATTGAGATCATACCAATTAAACCTACCATTTTATGATTAACTAATATTTGACACAAGTTCCAAGAACACCAGGTCAGAAATAGACTCTTCAGCAAGTGGTGCTGGGAAAATGAATAGCCACGTTCGAAATAACAAAATTGGACTCATGTGTTATACATTCATAAAGACTAAAACCAGTTCAAAAGCTTAAAGTCCTGACACCATAAAACTCCTAGAAGAAAAACAGGCAGTGGGGGTTCTATTTTTGGGTCTTGTCTACTATAACACAAGCTTAGACAGAAAAGAAAAGAAAAGAAAAGAAAAGAAAAGAAAAGAAAGGAAAAGAAACAGAAAGAAAGAAAGAAAGAAAGAAAGAAAGAAAGAAAGGAAGGAAGGAAGGAAGAAAGGAAGAAAGGAAGAAAGAAAGGCAGGCAGTAGGGCCCTTGTCCTGGTTAGGGTTGCTATTGCTGTGATGATACACCAGGACCAAAAACAACTTGGGGAGGAAAGGGTTATCTGGCTTACACATTTACATCATAGTCCATCATTGAAGGAAATCAGGACAGGAACCTGGAGCAGGAGCTGATACAGAGACGATAGAGGGGTGCTGCTTACTAGTCATGGCTTGATCATGATGGCTTGCATAGTCTGCTTACAGATAGAACGTATAGGACCACCAGCCAAGGGGCAACCCCACTCACAATGAGCTGTACCCTCCCCCATTTATCACTAGTTAAGAAAATGCCTTACAGGCTTGCATACAGCCTGATCTTATAGATGCATTTTCATAATTGAGGCTCCTTCTCTTAGATGACTCTAGCTTGTGGATGTAAAACTATTCTCACCTGAGGAATACCGAATGGCAGAGAAACACCTGAAAAAATGTTCAACATCCTTAATCATCAGGGAAATGCAAATCAAAACAACCCTGAGATTCCACCTCACACCAGTCAGAATGGCTAAGATCAAAAATTCAGGTGACAGCAGATGCTGGCGTGGATGTGGAGAAAGAGGAACACTCCTCCATTGTTGGTGGGATTGCAGGCTTGTACAACCACTCTGGAAATCAGTCTGGCGGTTCCTCAGAAAATTGGGCATAGTACTACCGGAGGATCCAGCAATACCTCTCCTGGGCATATATCCAGAAGATGCCCCAACTGGTAAGAAGGACACATGCTCCACTATGTTCATAGCAGCCTTGTTTATAATAGCCAGAAGCTGGAAAGAACCCAGATGCCCCTCAACAGAGGAATGGATACAGAAAATGTGGTACATTTACACAATGGAATACTACTCAGCTATTAAAAAAATGAATTTATGAAATTCCTAGGCAAATGGATGGACCTGGAGGGTATCATCCTGAGTGAGGTAACCCAATCACAAAGGAACTCGCACAATATGTACTCACTGATAAGTGGATATTATCCCAGAAACTTAGGATACCCAAGATATAAGATACAACTTGCCAAACGCATGAAATTCAAGAAGAACGAAGACCAAAGTGTGGACACTTTACCCTTTCTTAGAAATGGGAACAAAACACCCATGGAAGGAGTTATAGAGACAAAATTTGGAGCTGTGACGAAAGGATGGACCATCTAGTGATTGCCATATGCAGGGATCCATCCCATAGTCAGCTTCCAAATGCTGATACCATTGCATACACTAGCAAGATTTTGCTGAAAGGACCCAGATATTACCCAAGGAGCTAAAGGGAACTGCAACCCTATAGGTGGAACAACAATATAAACTAACCAGTACCCCGGAGCTCTTGTCTCTAGCTGCATATGTATCAAAAGATGGCCTAGTCGGCCATCACTGGAAAGAGAGGCCCATTGGACTTGCAAACTTTATATGCCCCAGTACAGGGGAACGCCAGGGCCAAAAAGGGGGAGTGGGTGGGTAGGGGATTGGGTGGGTGGGTATGGGGGACCTTTGGGATAGCATTGAAAATGTAAACGAGGAAAATACCTAATTAAAAAAAAAACTATCCAGTACAGGCCTGAAACGAAAAGCTTCTGTACTGCAAAAGAAGCAAGATATAAAAGCAGTAATCAGGGGAGGGGGTGAAAAAAATTGCACACCATACATCTGATAAGGGACTAGTATTGATGATGGCTGATTTTGAAAGCTAACCTGATTGGATTAGAATACACTGAAAGGGATTCATAAAAGACATAGTGAATGTGACTGTGCTGGTGTGGCCAGAGGCAGTTAGGTCACAAGGGCTCCAGCCTGATGAATGGTGTGGTCTTTTGAGACATAATATGATAGATAGCCTTTTGGGTAATGATGAGAGACAGGGCTTTGTCAGAAGAAGGAGGCCATGAGTGGTGTGTCCTTGGAGCTATAACTCAATCTGGTCCCTTCCTGTGTCCCCCTTCTCTCTGCTTCCTCTCAGATCTGAGCGGTTGCACCTGCCACTGATGATATCCTGTCTACCTACATGGAGCCAAGCATCCATGAAATGAAGTCTCTGGATCTATGAGCCAAAATAAATACTTCTTCCTGTTGTCTCTTTTGGGGTGGGGGGTGTATTTCGGTCATAGTGACATAAAGTGACATATCAAACCTTCATGTGTGCACCAGAAATGCATAACATTTTATCTGTCCATTTTAACTTATTGAAACTGGAAAAGAAAATGGTGGGGTGGGGAGAAGAACTATGATACTATCAGAAGCAATCTCAAGACTCCAAGAACTCCGACTACTCTGATGATGGTGTTTCCCACTTTCCAATTACTTGTGAATTGTTCTCTCACCCACTGTACTTTCTAAAGTAGGCTGATGAAAATTCTGGTTTCAAGTAACTGCTATGATGAGCTTGATTAGCATCAAAACACAAAAGAGAAAGGTGAGTGGATGTGATGGCAATCTATGTGTGAGATGGGAGATAATGAGCCAGGAGGAAGGGTTAAGTAGAGAACCGAAGCATGGAAGATTTGCTAAATGACTGTTGGTGCACGAAACTCTGAGGGACGTGCAAGTCAAGGTTCAATTGACAGTGGAGACTGGAATTGTACCTGCAGCTTGTAAAGACGTAGTATCCTCCATCCCAGGCTGTAAACTGGCTAACTAGTCCGAGAAGGAAAGAGATTGGATTTGTACAATTCACTGTTCCAAATGATGCCCATTAAAGCTGAGTGCAGTCTCAGGCAGATACCACGGATAATGTACCTAGCTCGCGTGCTTCACTCTGAGAGTAGATTTCTATATAACATGGCGAAACAATAACCCTAGTGTTCTAACTCAGGATTGGCACCTCAAATAGGCTGTGGGGTACTCTTCTGAATCCTAATACTGTCCTGTTTGTGGCATCCTGCTGATTAGCAGAATTTAGCTTGTATTGAAGACAGCATTCTAGTCTACTCAACAAGGCTTGGGAAATCCATAAAGCCTGTGTTCTACAGCATCTAAACTAGTCTCTGTGATATCCAAACTTTTAAGAATATTAAATAAATAAATAAATAAATAAATAAATAAAGGAAGGAAGGAAGGAAGGGAGTAGAGATGTTTGGATTTAAACAGTGAATCTGTATTTATTTAAATTGTTTTTAAGTAAAAATATCTTAGGGAGGAATTTTTAATGACACTAAGAGGTGAAATTTGAATATATTAGGAGGTGTATGAAGAATGAAACTGCATGATTCAACTCTTGGGTTGAGATATGCTAAGAAACAATTTCAATCACTCTTGGTCTATTATCTACCCATATTCTTCTTCTGGGCAGGGAGCCGCTCACAGTTTTCATTCTATTGTGTTGCCTCTCATTCCTGTTTCCTTTTCTTTTCTCTCCTTCACCCCCCTCTGCCCCGCCCCCTACCCCTCGAATTTGGCTCCTTCTTTCTTCCCGCTCATTATCTTGTTTTGTGATAGAGGATTCAAATATTTGTCAATCTAGTCACAAGTAAGATCAATACAAGAAATGGATAGGTGGGGCTTGGACTATCTGGGAAAGATGTCAAATACATTCTATTGTTGATTGCAGTTTAAATCTTTCCCACAATAATTACATACTACTTACATTCAGGGCACTGTACTAAGAACCAGGGACAGAAAAATGAATATAACACTTTGTATTAGAAATTATTGTATTCCAGCACACTTAATTCAGAGGCTTATTGCCTGCTTTCTTTTGCTGGATAGAACTGGCATCTTTCCATTTGTAGGCTTTTCATCTAAAGTTTGCTGCAGTTTCTGGAGCATCACTTGAGGACTCAATAACTAAGGTTCAGCTAGGATGACGGCTGCTGTTCTCTTGCTTGGAACAGGAAGTATTCCTCAGAGGAACTATATGTCTAGTACAACCTTGGCATCTCAAATTATAGCATGATGCCATAATTTAATTTTATCCTCCGGCAATCAAGAACAGAAAGATAAGATTAAGTCAGGCCCAGGCTTTCTTTCCTGTCCTTATTGTAACTACCTCCTCTCCCACACTTCACATTAAGGGATCAAAAATGGAAGCTCGCGACAACTTTGCTGTGTCTGTCAGTCTCCACTGTGGTAGGCCATGATGGAAGTGGTCCTCAGGACCAAAGATGAGGCCATGGTGTTGACAGAGGTCACCAGAACTTTCTACCATGAATATTGTTTCCTCGGCCTCTTTCTTCTCTACCTGCCTCTGTCTTTAAGCAACTATCGACTGTCGTTTGCAAGAGAGTCATCGCACCATAGTAGTGTTCTTTTCCTTTGGGAACAAACATCTCAAGGGCTTCCAGAGCATCTGAAAGCATACCATGGAAAGAATTATGTAAGTTAGCATATTATCTGTTAGTTTCCACATATAGGTTTTAAGTTCATTTTAAGTCGGTGTTAAATATAAAGTTTGTTTAAGGAGTCAAAGACTGACAGAAAAAACTGGCAGTTCTGCCCTTTCCCATTTCCTGCTCTGCAGAGGCAAGTTCTCTCAATGTCACTAAGGTTTTGTATTTACTTTTGTATTTCCTTTCTTATCACAGTTATTTATTATTTATTGTTATTAGCTATTTATCTAATTACTCTCTGTTAAAACTGCCTCCCCTCTCTCTGCCACTCTTTGTCTCTCTCTGTCTCTGTCTCTCTGTCTCTGTCTCTCTCTCCCTCCTTTCCTTCCTGCCCCCATATGTGTGTGTGTGTGTGTGTGTGTGTGTGTGTGTGTGTGTGTGTTTTGTACCACATGTGTGAAGGTCTGAGGGTAACCGTGGGATAGAACTTGGGTCTTTGGGCCTGGAAGAAAGCAAGCACCATTACCTGATGATCCATTGTGTTGTCTCCAGCTAGCTCTGTATGTCTGCTGTGGCCAATTGACTGCTACATTTCCTTCCTCCACATTTATAGTAGATGTTTTTATTATCTTTTAATCTAGTACTTTGTAAGTCAAGTCTGCATCTCTCTCTCTCTCTCTCTCTCTCTCTCTGTCTCTCACTCACTCACTCACTTAAAATTTTATTCTTTTTGAGATTTCCATCTGTGAATATTATATTGGCATCATGTCTACCTTCTCTTCTCTCTTTCTAAAAGCATTTTATTGGTTCTTTGTGAATTTCACACCATGAACCCCAATGCCAATCACCTCCCCATTCCTTTGTATCTATTCTTCCATGAAATTGTCTTATAAAACCTATAGCATCATATGGGCATTTTAGTAAATTGTATCTGGAAACTAAAACAAAAGTAAAACTACATTAAAATTTTACATTGACAGTTGGGGAATTAACCCAGTTGGTAAAGGGTTGCTATGCAACCATGAAGATCTGAGACCAGAATGGAGGACAGGAAGAATAATAAAAGTTGCCTACTGAGTCTCAGCCTAGTGCAGCCACTCGGAATTTCTGTTAGAAAGTGATTCTGTAGGGTCAGCTGGTGACACAAAGAAAGGAGAATGGAAAATTAGCATTGTCGGTCTTCAGGAAGCTGGGAATAAATTTATCTCAAGATTCATCTATAACACCTCTGAATATATTCCTTAAGGACTATACATCTTACCACAGAGACACTCTCTCATCCATTTTCATTGCTGCTCTATTCATAATAGCCAGAAATTAGAAACAGTCTACATCTCCATCAACTGAAGAATGGATAATAAAAATGTGGTATATTTACAAACGTAATGCTATTCATCTATTAAGAAAAAATTGCAGGTAAATGGAGAAAGCTAAAAAAAGAATCATCCTGATCGAGATAACCCAGACCCAGATAAAAGGACAAATATTGTGTGTTTTCTTTTATATGTGGATGTGAGTTTTTAAGCTTTCAATATGTGCGTCACAATCTAAATAACCACAGAGGTTAGCTACATAGTAAGAAACCAGAGGGGAGTAGAGGATCTCTCAAAGAAGGGGAAATAGAATATAGTGCTGTGGATATTAAAGGGGAAACTTTATTAAGAGGATTAAACAGGGAGGATGATAGGAGAGAAGGTTAACAGATGGAATAATGGGGGTAGAACAACTACCAATAAAGGCCTTTGAGAAAAAAAATAGAAACCTACTATTGTAGCAACTTCCTAAAATATTTACATAGATGAAAAAAAGTTAAACAGAGTCACCTTATAATGAAGAGGAAAATGTACCAACCAGGCATGCCTCCAAGTAAAACTACCAATGCTAGGAATGGGTTACATCTTGTGAAGTCATTTGCCAAAGGGGTCCTATGGAACACCCCCCCCACACACACACACACACATACACACATCAAATCACAAGGTATTGGTTACTTTCCAGCACCTGATAGTAAGGCCCTATTGCTAGAGACACTATTTCCTTATGTCTTTGAACATGGTACCAGTGATGGATGACTCCAAGGAAACACTATCTCTTAAACACAACAGGATTGATTCACATATGAACTCAAAGACTGTGTCCGCAAATACAAGACCAGGACAGGGTCAAAAGAAACGAGGTCCTTGAGAGGGGGAATAGACATAGGTTTTCACCTCTAACCAGGAACCTATTTACAATTGATACCTGCTATCAAAGTGAAAATCAGTTTTCTTTAATGGGTACATCAACTACACTCCAGGACCAACTTCATGCCTGGAAGTAGTTGGCTAACACACAAAGAACCCCATGTTTTTTGTTTTTATATTTTTTTATGTGTGTGTGTGTGTGTGTGTGTGTGTGTGTGTGTGTGTGAGAGAGAGAGAGAGAGAGAGAGAGAGAGAGATTTGTTTTGACATTGATTTTTTGTTTGTTTGTTACTATTTTCATTGGGGCAGGGGGTGTTGTAGAGCAATTTTAATCCAGCAACATGGCTACTTGGTCAAAGGATCACATTCAAAGACCTTCAAGGTCTGTCTGATTCAGCTGGAATGACACACCTTTATCCTAGCTGTCCTGGAACTTGCTCTGTAGACAAGACTGGCCTCAAACTCACAGAGATCTACTTCTGCCTTCTGAGTGCAGGAATTAAAGGCATGTGCCACCACTACATCATCATTTTGGTACCAGCCAAGTACCCTGACTTTTAACTCTTTCATTTTTCATTTTTGTATTAGCTAGAATACAGCCATGTCCTTAGTATACACCTTTAATCGCAAACAATGAAGGTAAAGTTAGTTTGTAGAAGGAAACAGCCATGTTTGTAAGTGACATCTAATAGAGGGGTTAAGTGGCAAATCAGAGAAAGATTTGACAGAATGAGTCACAGATAGGATATGCCCAAGTTTTGTGAGAACAGCGTAGGAAAGAGAGGGGATTTAAGAGAGCAGCATACACACACAGAGACACATACAAACAAAGAGAGAGAGAAGAGGCGGTTTTACCAGAATAGTTTCACAGAGACATGAGGGTAAAGACAGAATAAGCCAGAGAACAAGAAATAATCAGAAAAGTGGAACAGATTACCAAAGTCAGTTGATACCACACAGAGCAATTTAGTCAGAAGCTGAGAGAAGCAAATTTGAATCAGTCAGCTTGGAGAGGAGTTTTTGAGCCAGAATAGATGAGTTGATCCAGCCACCCAGAGTTTAAAAAGAAGTAGAAAGTGTGAGTTTATTCAATAATAAGCCTCCAAGATGACAATTACATTTGGTGAATAAAAGATACTTTTACAGATTATTTTTAAACATATGATAAAAAGAGATAAAGAACATTAAGTTGGGTAGGTAAGGGGATGAGAAAGATCTGGGCGGTATGGGGGTAAAGAGAAAACATGATCAAAATATATTGTATGAAAAAAGTTGAATAAAAATCAAAAAATGAAAGAGTTAAAAATCAGGGTGCTTGGCTGATACCAAAATGATGATGTAGTGGTGGCACATGCCTTTAATTCCTGCACTCAGAAGGCAGAAGTAGACTCTGAGTTTGAGGCCAGCCTAGTCTACAGAGCAAGTTCCAGGACAGCTAGGACTACACAGAGAAACACTGTCTCAAAACAAAACAAAACAAAACAAAACAAAACAAAACAAAACAAAATGAAGTTACAGAAATAAATAAAAGTTCTTTATCAATAAAAATAACAAAAAGATGAGTTAAGTAGATTATAGGGTTCAGAACTAGAATCACATAGACATATATTGTTTTAATTTATTACGGAAATTTAGAGTTAGTGGGGGATGGTATGAAATACCTTAAAATGATAAAGACATCATAAAATGATGGTGGGCCAGTGAAATGGCTCAGTGACTAAAGGGTTTTGCTGTTAAGGTTGACAACCTAAGTTGTCACATGGTAAAAGGAGAGAACAAACAGATTCCCATGGTCTTTCTAACTTCCATACTAGTTCTCTCTCTCTCTGTCTCTCTCTCCTCTCTCTCTCTCTCTCTCTCTCTCTCTCTCTCACTCACACACACACACACACACACACACACACACACACACACACACACACAGAGAGAGAGAGAGAGAGAGAGAGAGAGAGAGAGAGACTTTTCTATTGCTGAGATGAGAAACAGTGGCCACAGCAACTCTTCTCAGAGAAAGCATTGAATTAGGAGCTTGCTTACAGTTTCAGAGGTTTAGTCCATTATCATCATGGCATAAAGCATGGCATGCAGACAGACCACTGGAGGGTCCTCTCACGTTGGTATAAAGTTAGATACAACCAGTACGAGTATAGGAAGGTGGTGAAAAAAGCTGGTGCCTGAATATACGAAAGAAAGAAAGAAAGAAAGAAAGAAAGAAAGAAAGAAAGAAAGAACGAAAGAAAGAAAGAAAGAAAGAAAGAAAGAAAGAAAGAAAGAAAGAAAGAAAGAAAGAAAGAAAGAAAGAAAAGAAAAGAAAAGAAAGGGAGGGAGGGAGGAAGAAAGAAGAAAAGACAGACAGACAGACAGAAAAACAGGTGTAACCTGAGTGTACCTTTGTAGAGAAATTTTAGTTGGGAAAACTGGGTAGGCCCTTAAATATTGATTGGTTCGTTTTAGACTCAAGAGCTGAGGCAAACCTTAAAAACTGTAGGCTGTCATTCTACCCTTTATAGCTAACAAGGGGGTCTCTCAAAGAGTTCAGAAGGGCACGATAATATAAAGCAATGGCAATGCACACATGTGCACACATGCACAGAAACATTCAGACCAAAACATGAGCAAGGAGTGACTGTATTGGTCTGAGCAGTAGAATTTGTGAATGGATATTTCTGGTTTTGACTGTTTTGGCACGTGTGTGTGTGTTATGTGTGTGTGTTGTGTTTGTGTGTGTGTGTTGAGGATGTGTGAGTGTATGTAAGCCAGAGGTTGACACTGGTTGTCCTCAACCACTGTGGACTTGTTATATGGAGGCAGAGACTCACTGAATCAGGAACTTTGGTCTGGCTAGTCATGATGTTTGGCATAAGCCTCGGATGCCCTGTTTCCACTTCCTGAATGCTGATATACAGTTTAGAGCAGGATGCCATGCCTGCCTGGCTTTTTTGTGGGTGCTAGCATTGGAATTCTAGTCCTCAGACTTGGGGAGCAAGCACTTTTCTCCACTGGGATGTCTCTCCATCTTACAATATTGCTTTTTTTTAAAATAACATTCTACTTTACAACAGAAATACTTTAGCAAGTGCATGTATTACTATAAATCTGAAGAAGTTGATGAATTCAGTAATATTTTCTAGTCATTACTGATCTCTCTCTGGTCAGAGCTCATGTCTGTCATGTTCAGAGTTGTTTACCCTTCCACCTGTTAAGAGATCTTCCCTGCTCTTTCTATATAGGTTTCCATTGTCTGCTATAACTTAGTCATCTTAATTGTCCTGTGTTATTTTGTACATACTAATTACTTGAATTAGGAGTTGTAACCTATCAGTATTACATACTTACCTCTTGCCTCCCCTCACTATGAAATCAACTCCAAGTAAGCAAGACTTCGTTCCTAGACTTCTATTCCTGCCTACCCATAGCATTTCTGGTGTATGGTAAATGCTCAATACCTATTTGTTAGATGGTCCAATGAATTGTAAATAACATTAAGAAGGACTGGGGCTACATATTGATCCATTTTGATTAGAACACAAATTGAGTCTCTCTAGCATATGTGTGGCTTCATTTACTTTTTTTTCGTTTAATACATTGCACAGTTGGTGGCTTCTCTATAGAAGACCTCTTTTGTAAAAGATAGAAAGGCAAGGTTTATGATGTCCTCATGAAGCTTACAATTAATTGGGAGGAACAGAAGCATGGTTCTTGACTAGCCAGCCCACTACTGACTGAGGAGTCCTTCAACCAAGAGAGGTCAGGCTGGGGTGAAGGGAAGTGTGATATTGTTTCTATAGCTGGTGGGGTGCAGGGAGTCCTACTCCCCCATATTGAAAGACAGACTCTTGGGAACCACCTTCACCTCCTAACTCCTGGGATACACCCCACATAGGGAGGATTCTCGTGTGTTATCTCTTCTGCTGGGTTTTCTCTCCCATATGGTTTTGCTGGCTCCCCTGAAGCTCTAAAGCATGGAAGGAGTGCTGCCATAAGTTCCAGCTGGCTCGTGGGCCCCGTTTTCTCACCTCCTTTCTGCCAACCCTGTGTCAGAAAGCTGGGCCTCATTCCCATTATCTAGCCTTATTCAGAGTATATTCCCTGAACACAGTCAACCTTAGAATGGGGGAAGGAATGTAATCAGGAGTGATGATTTTCCTAATAATCTTTGGATCTTTGGCCTGGAAACCTTTACTAATAGTGACTCATTTCTTTGAATTAATGCATTAGCCTTCTTTGGCATTCTAGTGTTTCTGATGATAAACAAGGGGGCTTAATGAAATATTAAAGCAATAAAGAAGGAGATAACCAAAACATTTTAAATCTTAGTGTGAAAATGGGAACTAGGTATTTGGCAGGGATCCGGTGTGTGTGTGTGTGTGTGTGTGTGTGTGTGTGTGTGTGTATGCTTGTGCATGTATATGTATGTATGTGTGCACTTGTGTATGTGCATGCATGCATGTGTGTGTGTGCTTGTGTACACGTATGTGAATTGGTGTGGTGTGTATGTGTGCCCACATACACATGCACACACACACACACACACACACCTGTGCATGTGTGTCCATTGACAGGATAGAGACAGTGATCCCACAGAAAGTGGATTGGCTGCTGTCTATGATTAAGTTTCCTGAATCCTACCTGTCTCTGGAACAGGCATCCTTATCACAGGTCATCAGCAGACTGAACCATGGAGCACTTAGTTTTAACTCAGGGAGACCACGTTTTTTGATACCTCTTTTTTTTTTTACAAGTGGAGGAGTCAAAGGTCTTGGTTCTGGGGTTGACTTGCTTCTTGTTTTATTGTCGAGCATGAAACAATATATCTTTAAGTAGCAGTTTATGCGTTCCTAGGAGACAGATGGCAAAAGTATCTGCTTCATAGAATTATAAAGATTAAATGAGCTAAAGTAGTAAAGCACATAGCAAAATCCTTGGCTCACATCAGGAACTTGATAAATACTGGCTATTTAAAGTGGAGTTATTAAAGGGAAAATTTTCATACCAAATGGAGTTGTGAATGGCTCTCCTGATGCCTGAGATATTGGACCAGCCAGCATCCTCTCAGCCCTACTTTTCTCTGCATTTAAATTTTCATATCTTCAAAATGATCTTGACAATTCATTTTACCTACAAACTCCCCAAGAACAAATCACTTCAAAAATTAAGACAATTAATCTTAGATGAGACATTGTGTCCTAGGGTATCTTCAAATCCTAATAACTTTGGAGTGCATAAAAGAGCTAGAGAAGATGCATTTGTGTGAAATATTTGGATTTTGTGATCCTAAAATTATTGCTTACCTGTTTCTCTTGAGATGGCCTGCTTTTCCATTGGCTGGAATAGAGCAAGAGTCAGAACCTGAGCCTTTGAAGACACAAGGTTCCTTAAAATGTCTAACTTGAGATTTGGAAAACTTACTGAGTGATTCTAACATGCTACCCAGTTCTTCTATTCTTAAAGGCTAAGGAGAGGTATCAACATTTTTCTTCCTGTCTTGCTCTAGCAGCAGATATGGGCTCAGAACTGATATTTAAAGGCTGAGACCTAGTGATGAAGCTGCTGCTATTGTTTAACTAAATATATAAAATGTACCCATGAGACTATGCTCTAAATAATTATATTTATGCCTATAGATTATTAGTTCTGTCAACTTTGTACAGAGAAGCCTCCTCTTGTAGTGGGTAGTAGTTAATGCAGAGTCTCGTCACTGCTCAAAGTGTTGAGAATAAGGAACCTTGAGTGTGTAGCCTTAATGGGAAATGCATAGCACTTCCTCCAAGGCTTATAGAGTATCATGACTATGGGGACAGAAGGAGCAAGAGACAGAGGACGAGGTCTGGAATCTACCTTCTGGAATGGCATGGAATTTGCATTTGAGAGCTCATGGAAGCAGATTATCTGTATAGGACACATACAAGATTGGACTTGCAGACATCCCATCAGGAACTTGGAAAGGCTTATGAGTCTGCAGTCCTTTTTAAGGAATTACTGGCTGTTAATGGCGCTAGGGGAAAAGGAGACGTTTTATTGAGTGGCACGGCCACTAACTGGTAAGTTTCCTATGTCCCTATAAATAGCCCCTTCCCCATGATTATGTAAGTAGCTCTACTTAAAAATCATTGAATCACTAGAACAAACAACAAAAGTCATAACAGTAGAAGGGGACTTACTAGGAAGACAATGGATTAGTGCAAATTGGAGGAGGACACGAGGGATAATGGAGGAATGCGCATGATCAATACATTATAAACATGTATGAAAATATTATAATGAAACCTACTATGCATACTTAATATATCCTAATTAAATTCTTTAAATGAAAAACAAATCTATTCTCTCAAAGGAAAAGCGGTTTGAGGTAGCCAGGTTTAGATAAGTTATCATGATAAATTACCCATATGATTAGTTTTTCTAGTCAGGTCATCTGCTTCTAACAACATAAGACTTTCTGAAGATCCATGGATTTATCTGGAAAGTCTAGAATGCAAATTCTTTAGTTCTATCCATAGAAAGTAAACTATGGACAATTCAGAGTAGGGCCTTGAGATAAGAATTTCTAATGAGCTCCAATGTGTAATTTTTGCATTAATGTAATTTGTACCAGAGGCAACTATATATTCTGAGTTATGGGCACATACATCAAGGTGTCAGTTACAGCATTAACAAAAACCCACTTCCTTTTGTATTTTTAATTCTGTTTTGTTGCAAATATCTCATTTTCCTACTGTTTAGAAATGATTTTGTTGCTTAAAAAGATGAACAGGACAGAACCAGAGAATTTACAAGGCAACTTCCATTGTTAACATATCAAGAGTGGGGGCCAGAGAAGCGGCTCTGTGGATAAAAGTGCTTGCTGCCAACCTGATGGTTTCAGTTCTGTCCTGGGACTCACATGATGGAAAGAAAGAACTGCAAGGTGTAATTGTCCTATAACTACCACACTTACCTGCATGTATATGTGTGTGTGCGGGCACGAGCGCACGCACGCACGCACACACACACACACACACACACACACACACAGAGGGAAAGAGAGAGAGACCCACATACATATACACACACATACAGCCAGACTCGTGCACTCACAAATAAAAACCATTAAAATATATTGTATGACATTCTTTTTTTTTAGATTTATTTATTATTATATCTAAGTACACTGTAGCTGTCTTCAGATGCACCAGAAGAGGACGTCAGATCTCATTACGAATGGTTGTGAGCCACCATGTGGTTGCTGGGATTTGAACTCAGGATCTTCAGAAGAGCAGTTGGTGCTCTTAACCACTGAGCCATCTCTCCAGCCCTTGTATGACATTCTTAAGAAATAAAATCACTGAAGACATAATACAAACCTTTAAAAATGATAAGTAAAAAAGGCACAATACTATCAGTTTTGTAGCAAAGTAGAAATAAAAGGCATACACACACACACACACACACACACACACACACACACACACACCTGTTAAAGGAAACACAGAAACCAGAGACATTGGTGTAATGTTGAACATGGCTCTGTAAAGTAGAAGTGATAGTGAAGAGAATGGCATTTTTTTCTGTTTATCTTTTGAAACATTATTGACTCAAACTATATTAATATTTTAATGTTCTAAAACAATATGAATTCAACAAGCATAAACTCCAAGAATTGAAAACAAATAGAGATGCTTGAACTGAGCTTTAGGTCAAGTTAATAAAAGTAGCATAAAGATTCCAATTGAGAAAAAAAAAATGGACCTGTATCCCACCATTGGATATTTTCTAAAGACAAAGTCCTTTGTTGGTAGTGGCTTAGTTTGAAGCCATATTTTTTTTCTTTTTGTTTTTTTTTATGGATTGGCAAACTGAACAAATGAGCAAATGTGTGGGTGTGTTAGAGAACAGTTTTCATCGCAGGAGACACAAATGTGAATCTGGGGGAAGACAAAGACTCTGGTGTATGGGAGCCTCGTGGAAGGTAAGAATAGAAACTTCTGACCTCATTAAAGTGGGTATACTTGCTGGGTAGAATGAAATGTGTGGATGAGATGATGTCCAGGAGTAAGGAATGCCCTTGTCATCCTTGCCTGGCTTTTTAACTACCCCCTCCCATTCAAAGGAAAGAGGGCTTGATGAGAAACTGGTCCATGATAATGGAGACCAGGATGTGTTTCAGCATGAATTTGCACCAAAAAAGCAAAAATGTGCTCGAACACTGATAAAAAAAACATATTTAAAAACAAACAAAAACCACACATCTAGAAGCAAGGTTGAAGGAGGAATTTCTCCTGGCTAAATTTGGGACATCTGGAATATCAAAACCAACTGGGAGAATGAATTATAAGCCGTGTATTGTTCAAAATGCATGCTCATAACGGTACCAACAATACTGGAGATGAATGGAGAGAAGAAAGATATATTCATCTCTACAGAGAATCATAAAAGCAGAAATAATGGAAAATTATAATTTTCTAGGTCTGTTGATCAAAATTACAATAATTGATTCAAATAAATCATCAAAGCATGCTAAAACTATTGAATAAAATATTGGTCCTAGGCTAGGACACATCATTTTTATAGTGTTTGCTTAGCATGTACTAGGCCCAGATTCAGCCTCAGCACTGCACAGAAAAGTCTTTAGAATTATCTATTTTCAAAATATATATATATATATATATATATATATATATATATATATATAATTTAGAGAAAGGCTATAGCAGTAGAGGAACCAGGCAGCATTACTTGAGCCCCTTGATTAGATTTCCAATCACCACATTTGACAAAGGAGTAACACACGCTACCTGATATACAAGGATGGACATAATGTCTCACTGAAAATGTTTAATCATATTCTAGTCACAATGAAGTGATGAAATAAATCCAAACTGACAAGTATTTGGTAAAACAAGTATTCTTTTAAAAAAAGACAAAGACAGCTAAGACACTGCTAAAATGTTGCTAAAGAGACAGAGCAAGTAAACATGCTGACTTCTTGGCTGGTCCTCAGATTTTCAAAAAAGTTATCAGAAGACATTATTGGGACAACTTGGTAAATTAATAAAAAAGTCATAGAACAATATACATCAGTTATAATTTTCTGAAAATGATACATTCTGTGAAAAAAATATAACAACCCTGTTCTCATGAAAACTACAACATAATATTTAGGAATAAAGGATTCTGTTTGTCATTTAATAGTTCAAAATAAAGTTGGGGAATAAAGGGAAATGAATCAGACAAAATCAACTACTGAATCTAAGTAAATAGTAGCATGTGCTGGTGTTATTACTATTCTGTCCTTTTGGGTGTTTAAAAAAAGTCAAAATAAAAAAAAATTGGCTTCAAGGTATTCTTGGTTACAATCAACATTATTACCAGAATAGGGATAGACATGTGCTTGTTAATAACCACATTGCTTAGTTACTTACTGTCTACGGTTGCCTTTATCCCATCCCCCACACCTCTCAAGACGTGCTTAGGTCCCATAGCACCATAGCAGAGGAGATAGCTGGGAACATAGCGAGTGTTCTCTGTCTTACCATCTCAGAGGGATATGCCCCCACTTCAAGCAGGTCTCCCGAGAGCTAATGGCCAACAGAAAATGATTGCAATCCTGGGATAAGATCATTTTTTTATGATAGTGATTTGTTACACTAGTTTGCCATTTGTCTGCTGCTTCCTTGTTAATCCAATAATCTATATGAGAAAAGCAATTTGACTTACCCTCTTCCCATCTGCTGCCCATCATCCAATCTATATCTTAACTATGAGTGATTTATTAGTGGCGTCTGTGCATCTCTATCCCACTGGCAGCCCCCTCTTCAAGGCTCCTACTTGGATGCACTCCCTGAGTGTGTTAGAAGGCAAACTCAGCACGAAGATTAAAAGCAACAAAGGAATAGTAAGCTGCAGTTCCAGGGGTGGTTCATCTCAAACGATTAAAATTTATGTACATGTGTGTGTTAAGAAAGTCCTTTGCTGAGCTAGTCTTGAGAATGTTTGAAACTAGGATGTTTTTCATCATAACCTTGATTTCCTTAGCAGGCTGGAATTAGTTATGGGCTCCAGTGGCCCAACACAATGTTGTTCTTCTCAACTGAAGCTCCTGGATGTCCATTCATATGGACTGGACCATAGTCTGTTTCCAAAGACCATGAGCAGAGATCAAAGAGTAGGTAGCTATGGGGTAAAATGTGCCAGAGTTTACCTAAAGAAGGGACTCAGTCCTCAAAAGTGTGAGTCTTAGTCTCTGCACGTCAGAATATTTCCCATGGTTGCCATGGTTCCTTTATCTCAAGTCACCCTGGTCTACTCAGAAACAGTGGCCCTAAGATGACACTCCCAGAGAAGGAACCCATGATCTTGGCCAGGGAGAGGGTGCATAGCAGTGGCTGGCTGTCTTCTGTGAACTGGCCGTGCCTTTTGCTGAGATTTTTATCTGTAGAAACGTGCTGCACCTGGCCCAACCCAAAACTGTGTTAATGAGAGATGCATGGATATGGATGAACTCACAGGGCCCACCTTTACACTGTCTATGTGAGAGCTTCTATGAAGGAAGTGTCCACACTGGATGGCGGTTAAGTCATTGGCTAACTTTGAACTCTTTGCAAGTTTCTATTTCTCTGCCTTATGGCAAACTTATCTATTGTTTGTATCTCAGCTGTTTCTTTAACATGGGACTGCTGTTGCACGTTTATTATTTGCAATCTCCATTTCTCAATGTACTCGAGTTTTAATTCCATATTGATACTCTCATTCCCATAAGCAACATTTTTTTTCTCATGTCCTCAGAGTTCTGAGAACTCCTCTTGCTTTGAATTGGCCTTTATATCTGGGCTTGTTTGGCTGTTTCTAAACTTCCATCCATGAATATTCCTCTATTGTTACCTGAGACAGGGACTCTCTCCACTCCCTGCTGAGTCAGTGACACATTGTGCCATTCAAGAGCGGTTTCTTGAGCTGATGGATTTTAGGGAATAGAAAGCGAAAGCAGGCAATCAGACAATCCAGACAATAGGTTCTTTCTACCTGTAAAGCTCCATCACTTTCATTCCAAAATCACCTTATGTTGTCATCTTGTAAGTAACCTAGCTGTGTGCTGTGCGAGGCGATAGTTCTGAACCCCACGCATTCCATTTTTGAAGTGACTACAGGTTGAGATTTTGCACAGCAATTGGTATAAGTAGTTTGTCCTCATGAACTAAATGCCTGTTGTCAAGGATAGGAGCTGTCCGGCTACAGTCCTACTTGCCTTGCAGTTTCAGCACTGTATTCAGAAAGTGTTCAATCATTGCTTGGGAAACTTTGTAATGACAATATTACTTTTTTTTGTTTGTCTTTTTTTTTTTTTTTTTTTTTTTTTTTTTTTTGCTATGGTTTCTTTTCCTTGAGTCATTTTTTTTTTCAGAACTACATTATGAAACCATTTCTTCTGTCCAAGAGTTGCATTTCTCTATAGAGAAATCATCTTCCTCCATCTTTTGCTTAATTAGCAGACTTTCTTGGTACTTCTCTCCCTTCTCTCTGACAGTTTCCCACTATTGTCTGTTTGCAGCTGTTCACAGTTGAGAAACTGAGTAGACATGTTAATGTGTGCCCGGTGTGTGGGAAGAGCACCTTGTGTTTCTCCTGGACTGGCCAGGCAGCCTGTTCCGACTTAGTCTTTCTAAAATAAGCTTTTCTTGGCAGCCGGGGGGGGGGGCTGGGTTATTTGCAGTTTCATTCTGTGGAGGAAGTTCTTGCTTGCACTAGTGATCCGTGTTTCTATTTAGGCACACACAAACACTCGGAAGCTCCAAAATGCCTCTTGTCTACACTGTGCATCAAATGCCAGAGTCAACCTTGCTCGTGAACTTGTCCAAATGACTGGGAGCCAGCTTATGGCTTATGTTACAGGCTCTCTCTCTCTCTCTCTCTCTCTCTCTCTCTCTCTCTCTCTGTCTCTCTCTCTCTCTCTGTCTCTGTCTCTCTGTCTCTCTCATTCTCTCTGTCTCAATTTATTAAATTTTTCTTTATTTACATTTCAATGTTTCCTCATTTCCCCTCAGAAAACCCTCTATCCCTTCTCCCATCGCCCTACTCCCCAACCCATCCACTCTTGCTTCCCTGTCCTGGCATTCTCCTAGACTGGGGCACAGAGCCTTCACAGGACCAAGGGCCTCTCCTAACATTGATGTTTGACAAAGCATCTGCTACATATGCGGCTGGAGCCATGGGGCCCTCCATGTGTACTCTTTGGTTGGTGATTTAGTCCCAGTGAACTCTGGGGGGTACTGGTTGGTTCATATTGTTGTTCCTCCTATGGGGTTGCAAACCCCTTCATCAGTAAGCTCCACTACTGCTTTCTGGTCTGCTTCCATCTCTTTCTATGTGTTTCTCAGTTGTACTCTAACTATTAAGAGACACTGTGCCATGAAATAGATTGCAGTCTTTGCAATTGTCTTTAGAATTATGCCCAAGATGAAATATTTCCATTTGGGAATGTTGACCACTTTGACATTGTTTATTTATTCTCCCCAGAGGCTTTGAGACAATGATATTGACAGCCAAGAGAGGTTACAGAGGTGTCTGCATTTCTGCTTGTCTAGGATGACAGTCTGAGGCACCGATCTGAGATTCTCATTCTGAGGCATGTGTTTCACGGAGTAGGAGGAAATCAAGCTAGTTAATCCGCCTTCGATATGTTTTGCAGCTGTTAGGACTTCATGACCTTTCCACAAAGACACAGAGGATCTCACTGATCAGAGAGCAAGCTGGAGGGGACAGGCTGGAGGCCTGGAGAGATACCAGGCTTTGAACAAGATGCAAGGTGATTGCCAACTGTCTTGTTAATGTGGGCAGTGTCTCAGTGAGCACAACATCTTTTAGTTTCCCAGTCTAGCTTAGGAATTTCCATTTTTCCCCCAGGATATTCAAAAGTATAGGAACTTGGAAGATGAGTGCTTAATGGGAGAGGCAGGGCAAACTCTTTGTGTGTGATTTTTGAAACATAACTATTTTGTTCATTGAAGATGAGGAGAGCTTATAGAAGAAGCTGAAATTGTCCAGTTTCTTTTCACTTGGCAAGTGAAAACACAGAACAGTCCTTCCTGGAGAAGGAAGGAATGATGGAAGGACTACATTACACTGTTGTTTTTTTGTTTTTGTTTTTAATATTCATACGCTGCTTTTTTGGCCAAGGTAGTCTTATCCCAAGAAAGAAACAAAGCTTTGTGCAAGGGTAATACTTGCCATCTTCCCAAGGCAGTTCTGTCCAGAAATAGGATAATAGTGCTAACCTTCAACTGAATCTCATTACTGTTAAATGGGATATATTCAATTTGAAAACATATTCAAACTGAAGGCATCAATTTGATGTGCTCTAGGAGCTGTGGGCTTCCTCCTTCTCTTATGATGCTACATCCCGTATCTTCCCTGAATTTTACCCTGCAACTCAGTTATATAACTGCTCCCCTAAGTAACTCTTCTGGTTAAATTGCGGGTCGGTGATGGGCAGATGCTCTATCATTTGCCTCAGCTGCAGGAGGTCTTTGTTAAGAGAGCCATGAGAAGAGCAACTTTTAAAGCTACTCTTTAAAAGGATTTGAAAATATGTGCAGAATAATTAGCCACATCTGGTAATCAGTAGGTAATCCAATAATTTAGACATAGAAAACAAACAAGATATTATTGAGTGGAGTAGGCTGATGTTTCTAAGGGGAACACATCCCTTTACACTGAAGAAGACCATCCTGGCTAGAAATATCAGGCTATGTTGATTTCTTTGTATTACTATTGATTTTGCTCACAGACTGTGAAACTAGATACAGATGGTTGGCTCAATAACTATTCCAGTTTGTCTATGATGTAGGCTAATCTGTAGAAAATATGGAGGGAGAAATCTTGAGAATACATACCAGATCAGATTAGAGTAGATATTTGCACACTGCCCGATGAGGGTGTGAACGTGCTGACTCTGGTATTGCCAATAGAACCGAGGTAGAAATATCAACAAATGTCTCCTCTTTTTTTGATATCTCTTTAGCTCTGGCCCAGTTTCTCTTTGATCCATTATCTAAACAAGTATGTGGTTTCCCCTTGAGAGCATCTCTTGGGGACTGTTTAGAAATGGACCTCCCCAGGTTCCACTCCAGATGTGTTGAATCAGACAATCTGAGTGCAGGGGTCTATGAAAGTGGTTTAGGAATCATTGACTCTGATGTGTGCCAATCGAGATCTACAACCCTAACGCCAAGACTGTGTTTTGCAGACTAGCAGCAAGGAGTCCCTAACACAGATTCTTCAGCCCTTTCTGCACAACCTACATTTTCACCAGATTCCAGGGGTTTCTCAGGCAAACTAAAGTTTGAGATGCACTGAACTATGTCCTTATTCATAGGTCAGTTTGGCTTACAGCTCACCTACCTGCCAGAACTTCAGCTCCTATGAAAGGCCCCTTGATACTACAACCAATGACCTCAGATCATGACCCACAATGGCTGTTCAGTCCCTGCATCTTATTACACATCTCTACTGCATTTCATAGAGGTACTCACTCCCCCCTTAGACCATAGCTTATTTTTGTGAAAACATCAAATATTGCTTCTCTGGCCCCTTTATAGTTGCTGTTCCCTCTTTGAATGTCAGAAACTTCCTTCAAGGATTCTGTCTTCACCTCATGGTTTTTGGTTTGTATATTCTTTCTGAGCTCATACATTACTGACCTACAAATGTCAGTCATTCTCTGCTACCTAATTATGGGGTATATAGAAATATCTTGCAGGCATCATAAACTAGACATTCAAAAATATTCCAAGTTAGCATTGTTCTACATTCAGCTTCTTCCTACTTTAATAGTTTTTTCCATTGAGTTGGTGTTTACCCAAACTTGAAGGTTACAATTTCTATTCTTTTATTTTTTTATTTAAATGTTTTATTTTTAAAATTAGCTTACAGAGCAACAGGTTTCTACATGGCTTTCCATAATACTCTATTATGATTGATTCCCTCTCCATCTCCCCACTCTGTCTTCTTTTCTTATTATTTGCCCTCATTATTCCTTCTACTTAGGCCTTCTGTAGGGAATGAAGTAGAACTTAAAGCCTCCTTCTTTTCCCTCCAGTTTCAAGGACTCCTCTCTAGTTTCCCAGGTTTTACCCATATTTACTATTACACAGATATACATATTTAAGAGTATAGTCTAGAATGAGCACATAGAAATGATATAGAATATTTGTCTTTCTGAGTCAGGATTACCTTGCTTCAAACAATGTTTTACAGTTCCATTCAGTTTCTTGCAAATTTCATGTTTTTCTTTATGGTTGAATAAAATTCACACACACACACAGACACACACACACACACACACACACACACACACACACAAATATATATTACATTATCTATCCATCAATTGATGAACATCTAGGTTGCTTCCATTTTCTACCTTGTTTAAAATGAACAGCTATAAACAAAAATGTGTAAATATCTCTGTGGCAACATGTAGTCTTTCAAGCATATACACAAAAGCGATATAGTAGGATCACACTATATTTCTATTTTTAAAGAAAACACCACACTCATTTCCATAGTGGCTGCACATTTTATACTCCCACAAAGAGTGCATAAGAATTCTTTCCCCACATCCTTACCAGCATTTGCTTTCTTGATGGTGGCTATCTTGAATGGGATAGGTTGGAATCTCAACATAGTTTTAATTTGTATTTCTTTAATAACAGAAGATTTTTTACACTTTAAAACTATTTATTGGCCATTTGTATTTTTTTTTCTTTTTGAGAAGTATGTGTTTAGTTAATTGACTAACTTATTGATGACCAGGTATGTTAGTTTGCACGTGATTGGTCCCATAGGCTCATATACTTGTATACTTAGTCCAGCATCAGGGAAGGAGCTTGAGTCTTGTTGGAAGAGGTGTGTCACTAGGGGTGCACTTTGAGGTTTCAAAAGCATCCACCAGACCCAATGTAAGCTCTCAGCTCCATGTCTGCCTGTGTGCCTCCATGCTTCCTGCCATGCTGTAAATTGTCTAATTCTCTGAAACTATAAACAAGTCTCTGATTAGATGCTATATTTTAACAGAGCAGCCTAGCTCAGTGTCTCTTCACAGCTATAGAACAATAACTGGACACCAAGGTTATGTTTTGTTTTTGCTTGACGTTTGCAAATCTTTATGTTATAGATACATAACATAAAGATTTATTTATGTTATAGATATATAACATAAAGATATATGTTAATTGCATATATGAAATATAGCTGGCAAAGATTTTTCTCCTGTTTTGTATACTATTTACTATGTTGATAGTTTCTTTTTCTGTGAAGATGTTTTTAGTTTCATGTAATTCCATTTGTCAGTTCTTGGGGCTATTTCCTGTGCTTTTGGAGTTTTCTTCAGAAATTTCTTGCCTATATTTACAATCTAAGTTGTTTCCCCATCTTTTTTTTTAAAGCAATCTCCACAATTTTGTTTAAGTTTTTAAAGATGTATTTTTATTTTTAATCTCTCTCTCTCTCTCTCTCTCTCTCTCTGTATGTGTATGTGTATGTGTATGTGTATGTGTATGTGTTTGTGTGTGCCTGTATGTCTGTGTGCCATATGGATGTGGTCAGACTTCCTGGAGCTGGAGTAACAGGCAATTGTGAGCTGCTAAATGTAGCTGCTGGGAACTGAACTCAAGTCCTCTGGAAAAAGCAGGAAGTATTTCTAATTACTGAGCTACTCATTTCTGAGTTTAAAGGCATGTTCCTGACTCAATTTGAATTGATATTTGGGAAGGGGGGTTGCCACAGACTGGACTCAGTTGGTCCCTCAGCCCACGGAAGAGTCAGGGTTCCGGTACTTAGGTGGGCAAGTAGTCAGTGAAGAATGACAAACAGATGAGAACACAAGGGAGTGTTGATCTGAATGTGATTTCTCAAAGTGAACATCAGACTTATATTACAGAAGAAAAACAAGGAAGCTAGGTGATACATCAGCCAAGGTACATTGAGATGCATAATGGCTCTTTACACAAAACAGAGAAAAATGCATACATAAAAGTAAGCAGGAACCAGGCAGTGTTTACCACTGAGATAAGATCAGCCCTACCTAAAATCAGCTATTCACAGGAGCCAGGTAAAAAGACTAATACGCCCAGGTGCAATACTAGTCTATTGCTAAACCCAACACCAGGGGGTTTCCGCTCTTGCTAATCTTTTCATGAATAATACAATACTCTAGTTCCTCCTTAAACCACAACCCTCCTTCTTCCTAGACCATAGTAAATTCCTGCATATGGGAGTAACTAGGCTGTAATTCTAAGTTTACTTTGTTGAACTAGCCCTGAGATTTCTAGCTCTTACCCAGTAAACTGCAATGTCTGATTTCTTTCACTGTCTATCAACACTGGAGGTATTTCGTCTGAATGAGTAGCATTACCTATAATATAACACTGACTATCGCAAGGACAAATCTTGAGCAGTCGTGCTATGGGATGCCAAGGCTCCAGGAGACTAAGTTTCCATGAAACTTTTTGCTTCAGAACTATGTCCAAGCTTTTGGACTTGCCACACACACTTCATTGGAGTGGGTGTGGCAGGGGATGAATATATGATCCTAATTTCATTAATTTGAAAGTAAATGTACTATTTTCCAGCACCATTTAGTGAAAAGGCAATCTCTCCCGCCCTGTGTATGGTTTTGATATTTATATCAAGAATGGGATATTCACAGAGGTGTGGGTTCATCTCTGTGTTCTATCATTTTTCAATGATATATATGTCTACTTTTATCACTGTTTCTATATCATATTGTGAACTCAGGCCAGGTGATATTTTCTATCCTTGTTCCTTAGAATTTCTTTGGCTGCCTGTGGCTTTGGAGGTTTTGTTGTCTTCTTTGCTTGTTTTTATTTATTTATTTTTTAATGAACATTAAGGATTTGTGATTAAAAAGAGATTTAGTTCTGCAACAAATAACATTGGAATTTTGATGAGAATTGCATTGAATCTGTAGATTGCTTTTGGTAGTCTAACCATTTTAACAATATTAATTCAGCCAATTCAGGAGTGGTAACAGTCTCTCAATTCCATAGGTTCCGCTTCAATTTATCTCTACAGTGTCTAAAAGTTTTCTTCTTTAACCTTTTGGATAGATTTTTCCTAGACATATATCTTAGTTTTCAAGTATCATGAAAAGAATATTTCTCCTGATTATCTTCTCAGCAAAGTCATATTTTGTTTAGACAAAACCTATTGGTATTTTAAATCCTAATTTTGTATCCTATTACTTTATTTAAAGTGTTTACAAGATCTACATATTTTTCAGTGAAATCTATCCCATCTTTTAAGTACATAATCATGTCATCTTTAAATAGGGATAGCTTAACTTCTTCCCATTCTAATCCCTCCTTCTCTTTTTTTATTGTTCCAGCTAAGACTGCAAGCAGTATATTGAATAGAAGTAAACAGGATCGATATCCTTGTCTAGTTCCAGACTTTTGGTTTTTCTTCATTTAAAATAACATTGGCTATATGTGTGTCATCTATAACGTTTGTTGTGTTCAAGTTTGTTCTATCTGATTCCAGATTCTTCAGGGCTGTTAACATGATGTTGTACAGAACTTTGTTCAATGTCTTCTCTGTATTGATACCAAGGATCAGGCAATTTCTGTCTTAAATCTTTTAATTATTTATTTATTATATTTGTGAATGTTGAACAGACCTTGATTCTTGGAATGAAATTAACTTATGCATGATTTATGCTTTTCTTACTGTGATCTTGGATTTGTTTTGTAATGTGTTGGGAAGATTGGTTAGTAGGTTTTTGTTGATGTTTTCTTCATCAAGCTTTGGTATCTGGATTGTACGTTTTGTAGAATGAGCATGGCAATGTTCCTTCCTTTTCTATTTTATGGAAAGGCTTGAGCTCTGGTATCAGACCATCTTTGAAAATTTGGAAGATTTTAACAGTGAATCTAAACAGCCCTGGACTTTTCTTTGTATGGAGATTTTTTGATTAGGTTCAGTCTTCTGCTTACTTGGGTCTTTTTAGGTTGTTTATTTCTCTGGCTTTAATTTCAGTAGGCTATGTTTGAATAGAAATTTATCCATTTCTTCAGATGTTTCAACTTGTTGGAATACACATATTCAAAGCATTCCCTGATGACCCCCCGAGATTTTTGCTGGGGTCTGTTGTAACTACTCCCAATTTACCTAGAACTCTCTGCATTATTTAGTTCTATTTTGTTTATTTCTGCCATGATCTTTATTATTTCTTTACTACATTTAAATTTGGCTTATCCTTGTTTTTCTACTAAAATCTACTACTACTATTATTATTGTTGTTGTTGTTATTGTTATTATTACTAGTTCATGCATGTGTGTACCAGCCTAGGCTCCCACACATGCTCAAGCAAGCATATTAATAGATGTCTGGGCATATAGGCTACAGTGTATTTGTGGGGTAAGAAGACATTTCTGTGGAGTTAGTTCTCTTCTTCCCACTTCACGTGGGGTTTAAGAGATTGAACTCAAGTTGCTTGCTTGGCAAGAGCCTTTTCCTGATGAGGCATCTTTTGACCCTTGGTTTTCTAAAGGCTTGAGTCATATCAGTAAGTTATTTATTTCCAGTATCTCTGATTTTCTCATGTTAACACTTACAGCTATCTACTGTGCTCTGGAGACAGCCTTGGTTATTATTGCTTAAGACTGCAGGGTAGCCTTTTACTTCATTTCACTCCAGGTACCTTTTTAATCTCCCCTACCCTGGTTTCTTCCAGGGCTCTCTGTTCATTTAAAAGCTTATTGTTCACTCAAGTATTTGTATATTGTCTGAGGTTAGTCTTGCTATTCATTTCCAGTTTTATCCCACTGTGGTGTGGCAGGGTGCTGGGAATTATTCTTCATTCTTTTTCTTTGTATCTATTAAGGCTTGTTTTGTGGTCTATAATGTGGGCAATACTGGAGAACCTTCTTCATAACTCTGAAAAGAATATGTAGTTCTGATATGTTAGGTAGAATATTCAGATATCTGTGAAGCCTAACTGGTTTATAATGTAGTCTCACTGTAAGTTTCCTTTGCTGTTTCTTTCATTAAAGACTTACATAGATACAGGAAGGTGCTACCACAGTCACCCATCTAGTATAGTGTCTGGACTTATGTTTGTTTCATGCAATTGGGGGCCCCAGGCTTGGTGTGTAGATGTTTATAGTAAGCATGTCTTCTTGATGAATTGTTGTTTTTATCAATACCTAGTGGCCCACTTCATCTTTTTGTTTTGAAGTCTACTTTATCAGAAGTGAGAATTGCTATGGCAGCTTGTTGTGAATTCTTTTGGCTTGGTAATCTGATTTGTAAGCTTTGGCTCTCAGTTTCTGGATGTCTTTCCTAGATATGTGAGCTCCCTGGAGACAACAGATAGTTGGATCTTGTTTTTTAACCAAGTCTATTTGTTTGTGTCTTTTAATGGATGAGTTAAGATAATTTGCACTCAAGACTATGATGAAAAGGGATTTGGTTTTATTTATTATTTTGTTATTTGTTGTTTGTGCGGGTGGGTTGTTTTTGTCCTCTCAGAATGTTGGGTGGTTGCTGATTTTCTGTGTATACAAGATTGATTCCTTCCCTTTCCCTTCTGTGTGTCTATTGTTTGCATGTGTTCTCCTGTGTGAAACTATCTCTTTTCTTCTGTGCATAGAATTTTTGTAAAGACTTTCCTGCAGTGTTGGCTGAACTGTCATGAGTTTTATGTGTTTATCTTGAATACTCTTATTTCTCCATCTATTTTATTAGTTTATTTAGGTGCCTATAGCAATTTTGGTTGACAATCATTCCATTTCAGGGCCTGAAATGTACTATTCCTTTCTTTGTTGCCTTTTAGGTTGTTGACAAAGGATTAAATGTTATTCTTATGTTTTTGCCTCTGTATATTTGCAATAATTTTTTCTCTTAAACTTTTTCTTCTTCTCTCATATAATACATCCTGACCACAGTCTCTTGTTCCTCCATCCCTCTAGCCCTTCTACTTCCACCCTCCCCCAGACTCGCTCTTCCTCTGTTTTTCTTCAGAAAAGGGCTGGCCTCCTAGGGATGTTAACTGAACATGGCATATCAGGTTGCAATAAGACAAGGCCTCTCCCCTCATATTAAGGCTGGACAAAGCAATCCAGTAGGAGGAAAGAGTATCTTAGTATTGTTTCTTTGCTTTGTGCTTTTGATGTCTTTATTATGATATGTTGTAAAGAGTTTCTGTTCTGGTCATGTCTCTTTCTGGTACTAAGTCTCTAGGTCTAAGTTTGAGAAATTCTTAGCTATAATTTCATTCAATTGTTTGTCTAAACTATTAGATTTTTCTCCCCATATCATTCTTCTATCCTAAGAATTCTTAGCTTTGGTTTCTTAAGTGTTTCTTACACTTGTTGGATATTTGGGTTGTAATCAGTGATTTTTTTTCATGTCTATATGTCTTATTGTTTCAACCTTTTCATCATGGCTTTGTTAGTTTTATATTAACTTGAAACAAGCTAGATCACTAGTTCTAAACCTTCAACATAATTCCTCATGCTGTGGTGACCTCCCCCAACCATAAAATTATTTTTGCTGCTATTTCATAACTATAATTTTGCTCTGTTATGAATCATAATGTGAAAGTCTGCTATGCAGGATATTTTATATGTGATCCCTGTGAAAGGGCCAGTCAATACCCAAAGAAGTCGCAACCACAAGTTGAAACCTAATAAACTAGAGTTTTCTAGGAAGAGCGAGTCAATTGAGAAACATCTCCATCAGATTGACCTACAGGAAAGTCTGTCTGGAATTTTCTTGATTAATAATGGATGTGGGAGTGCCCTTCACTGTAGGCAGTGCCACACCTATCTAGGTGGTCCTGGATGGTAAAAATAAGTAATCAGGCCAAGCAAGCCATTGGACCAAGTCAACATTTAGCCTTTCTCTGTGGGTCTGTATCAGTTTCTGCTTCTAGTTTTCCTGTTTGGAGATCCTGCCTTGATTTCCTTCCTTGAGGGGTTGATTATAAACTATAAGGTTAAAAACAGCCCTTTCGTTCTCAAGTTGCTTTTGGTCATGGTGCTCTATCACAGCAAATGAAACCTAAGACACCCCCATTCCTGATCTCTGTTCTTCTGCTTAACCTTGTTTGCTGTGCTTTAAGTGGCATAATTTATTTATTTGATGGATTGATTCCTTTGTTTCCAGAATTTCTATTTCTTTTTTCAGCTTCTCTGTTTCCTACATGAATTTTTCTCTCATAATTTAAGATCTTTCCTCTAAGATACCAGTTCTATCATCTACTTTGGTAATTGTGTTAGGTTCTTTTTTTTTGGGGGGGGGGGTTGAGACAGGGTTTCTCTGTGTACCCTTGGCTGTCCAGGAACTCACTTTGTAGACCAGGCTGGCCTCGAACTCAGAAATCTGCTGTCCTCTGCCTCCCAAGTGCTGGGATTAAAGGCTTGCGCCACCATGCCCAGCTTACATTAGGTAAGGAAGGTAAGGGTTTATTTCAGTTTACTGTTTAACATCACAGTCCATCACTGAGGGAAGGGAGGGCAGAGACTTAAATAGTGCAGGAACCTGGAGGCAGAGGTCATGGAGGATCACTACTTAATGACTTAGTCCTCATGGCTTGCTCTACCTGCTTCCCTAGACCATCCAGGACTATGTACTTGAGGGATGGCATTGCCCAAAGTGGATGGGGTCCTTTCACATTAATAATTAATCAGGAAAATGTCCTAGATAGTTATCCATAGACCAATCTTGTGAAGGCATTTTCTCAGTTAAGGTTTCCTCTTCCCAGATATATCTAGGTTTGTGTCACGTTTCTTGCCTATGAACTGACTTTGTAAGTTTTCTTTCTATATCTTAAATTAAAAACCTGTTCATGTTGAGTCTTCTGCTTGGCCTTTGAACCTTTTTAATGGTTGAACTCTGTGCTCAGATCTAAAGAGGACATCGCTATCACACCGCTCCCCCATAGAACTCAGGGATCATCACTAAAGAGGAGGCAGAAAGACGGTGAGAACCATTGATGTTTAATGACTATAAGGATACAATTGGTTTCTGGACATGTCAGAGCAGTTGCACATATGAACTTAACAGCAGTTATGGTAGTATGCTGAAGAGCTGCACAATTGCTAGCCAGACTGAATTCTAGAATAAAGGTGTGTCTGTGGACACAAGATTCCACCACTATCCCAGGAGCTATGGGTAATTGATAGCTGCTAGGAAAGTGAGGGTAAGTTTTCTTTAAGGGTGTGACCTTTGGTAGGTCTACTACTACCAAGAGCATTTGGGACTCATGAGCTGGACTTGATGCATACAAAAGGAGAGAGAAAACATGAAGCTGGATAAATCTGGGAAGAGTTGGCAAGAATATGATCAAAATATGTTGTGGAATTTTTCAAAAGTTAAAAAAATATTTCTAAACAAAATTAGAGTATAAAATCATTTCCTGGCAGTTCTGCTATTTCACTATTTTTATTTTCTGGTGTTAAGAGGCTGTCTGCTTTAGAGGCTGTCATAGTGCTGTGTTGTCTAATTGTCTCATGTTTTCATTGTTTTGCATCTGTTGGGATGTATGTATCCCATTTGTAGCTTTACCCCTTTCTTACTCAGCTTTATTTTAAGGATGTCTTCCTGGTAAGGTGACTTCACTTGGATTTGCGTTCAGGGGGAATCATGCAGTAACAGCTATGATGGTCTGATATAAATCTGTGCTCTTGTCTCATGCTCCCTGTAAGATTGGGAGAGAGGTGGTCTAGGGTCCAGGTTGGCAAAAACATAGAACAGACAAGGATCCGAGTAGGAAACTGGGAAATAGATGATTAGAGGTATAAAAAACAGAAGAGAAAAAATATTGTATATTAGGTTTGAAGGGGGGAATAGGCCCAGTCTTTTCCAATAAGATACTAGTTATAACATATCAATTAAGCAATTAGGATATACCTGTACAGGACTGGAGAGGAAGGCTTGGTCATTAAGTACTTGCTCTTGCAGAGGACCCAGGTTTCTGTTTCCAGCACTCACAGAGTGGCTTAGAACCATCCATGGCTCTCCATGTACAAAGAATCTGATGCCCTCTTCTGACCTTTGTGGGCACCAGGCACACATACGATGCACATGGATGCATGCATGCAGCTAAAAGACTCATACATAGAAAGTAAATGAAATGAATCTAAAATAGATAAAATTACTTACTAACAGAAAATTTAGCTTCCTCCTTTGGAGATAGCCTTAAATCTAAAAAGAATGCTGTTGGTTGTTCCCAGTGCGTCCAAGCTGCTATTCACTAGCAGGCAGAGCCTTCCTGGTCAGTCATTACTACAGCTTGCAGTGTTCACAACTGAGTGATTACTGGTGATTATTTTCCTCCATCAGTAGCTGGAATAGCAGCTCCTGGGACTATGGGCTAGCCAATGGGGAGGAAACTTCCAGGTTGGTACTAGGTTGATTTCTCTATGTTCTGTGACTCAGATTTAAGGCCTACTACATAGGATGTAACTCAAATTTAATACTATAAACCTCAACATAATCACAGGGATTATAATAATAATTACATAATAATATTAGTAGGCTCTCCCTTAGGGTCAATGGCTAAGAAAGTCCATTGACCCTAAGGGACTGTCTACTAATATTACTATGCCCAATGAACATAATATCAAGCTGCTTCTATATAGTTATTTATATACCCACAGATTAATGTAGCTATCAACCTATCAACTCTCATCAGAGAAGCTTCTGTTTGCAATGTGTGCTGGCAAATTTTAGGTCACCTTGACACAAGCTAGAGGTATCTGAAAGGAAGGATCCTCAATTGAGAAAATACCTCAATTAGGACCTTTTCTGCCATACCCACTCCAGTGAAGACTGCATCCAAAAGTATTCCCAAAACAAAGAGTTTCACAGAAACTCAGTCTCCTGGAACCTTGGCACGAATACTCAAAACCTGTCCCTGCATTAGTCGGTGTATGGACCTGTGTGCTTTCTTTCGGTATTGTTTTATTATAGGTGCCTCCAAGAAATGATTTTACAAATACCTAAATCAGGTTGAACTTTACTTCCTGGCCTTCACCAATGTCCTAGGCAGTCCTTGAGCTGACCCTGGGCTTGGAATTTCGTAAGAATGTTATGCATTCAGAAGAAATGCCCCAGTGTTGACAGTAATCAGGCATCTCACAGTTTGCTGGATAGGAGCTAGTAATCTCAGGGCTAGTTCAAAATCTTAGAATTCTCATTACAGACCTGAATGGCAGCCTACATTACCTGAACCTGAGCTCCTGCTTCCTTCAGTGTTAAACAGTGATATACAATCATAAACAAATAAGTCAAAGAAACCCACCCTGTCTCCCCAAGTGGCTTTGGTCATGGTGTTTCATCACAGCATTGTAACCCTAAGACAATAAACAGAATTTGATAGAGACTCAGATCCTGTCAATGTACAGCAAATACACGATTGTGACTTGCTTATCCTTAGACGTGACATCTATATCACAGTCCCCTGCCCCAGGTATCAAGGGCCACTGTGGAGAAGGGAGAAGAAAGACTGGAGGAGTCAGAGGTTTCAGAACACTGCTGAGAAACACCATTATCTGGAGAAACACCATTATCTGGACAAACAGGGCGATTGCAGGCATGAGCTCAGTGGCTGCCGTGGCCTATACAAGACATTCACAAGATCGAGCCAGTCAAAATTCATCATTAATGGGGTACAGCTCACTGAGGCCCTCTCCTAGTTAGGGAGCTACTAGAAGTTGATGGTTGATGTGAGCAGACGAGTCAGTTTTCCTCAGGGATGTGGTTCCTAGTAGGCTGCCCATGATCCAGTGAACGGCCTTACGCTCACACACATATTGGCAAAACTAATTAGTCTCAGTGGGTTCAAAAAGAGTTTATGAAGCAGGGAAGGAGACATGAGTATGGGGGAGACATTAGAAGGAATGGCATAGAGATGGCTATATTAAAAGCATACACATACATACATGTATGAGGTTTTCAAGGAATAGATTAAAATATGAAAAATAAAGTAAAAAATAGAAAGTTAAGCATTAAAAACTATGTGAACACAAATGAGTAGTAAGCTAAAATTGATAGTGTTCAATAAACTAAAATGGGATTAAATTCTCAGCCAATGCTTTTTCCTGACAGAGAGCCAACACCCTGTTTATTTCAGCTCTACTGTCAGGACACCGAACCTCATTCTGTCACAAACTTCCTGCGACCCATGCAGCCCCTCCCAGGCAATATCAGGGTTCCTGGCTTCCGGATCTGGTTCAGATTTCCTAAACTCACTTCTGCTATGTTCACGGTTTGCATGGCTTGGGGTCTGATGCATTGACCCAGAAGCAGCAACATGGTCCTGGTTCTGCTGCATAGCATACTTTGTGTTTCTGAAGGGTCTTTTGCTCCTCAGCACACTAGCAAGGGTGGAAGGACAATGCTGTGTGAGCTTCCTAACCTTAGAGTCCCTTACCCTTTCTCTGAAGCTATGACCATGGGTTGCTAAGCTGCCCTCCTTTGCTGGAGTGAGGTCAGCTACTGCCTACCTGCCTACCTCCGATCCTGTGCTATTCAGAGCATCTCTGGATTACGTTGGTGAAAGTGGCTATGGTAGGGGAAGGAGGTATGGGGTGTCGAGAATGTGTCCATTTCTAATTTCCAAACCCCTCATTGGTTATTTGTTCTGCCAAGGACAGTTCAGCCTTCCGTTCTGGTCTCCTGCAGTACCCGGTGGCTTGTTGAGTGCTGGAGCAGAAATGATTCCAACTCATTTAACAACACTTTCCACGATGACCAGACACACAGCGCAGAGCCAGCTCTGGGCTCCAGGCACCTAGCACAGAGCTGGCTACAGAATCTAGGCCCAACCTTGAGCTGCCTGGAGAACCCTCACAGCCAGTGGGTTTCCTCTACAGTCACTACTGGTGCTACTAGGGTAGAGCATTCTCTGAGAGCCTGTGTCAGTGTTTTCAGAGTAGTCTTCCTTTTCTCCCAATGGAGAATGTCCGTTGCCATCTAATATTTACTTCCCTGCTTCAAAAGCAAGATGTTTATTCTGGGACTTAGGGTAAAACCTGCATTTCACAACTTACCTTACAAGGAGGGCTATCAGGGTGTTGTGTAGCAATTTCCTCCCAGATGAAACCATTGGTCTTAGAGGGGAGCTCCTTGAGACTCAAGATATTCTTTCTATAACTGGAGACTGGGTGTCATCATGTAGCTTTAGCTGTCCTGGAATTCACTCAGTAGACCAGGCCAAACTCCAGCTCACAAAACTCCACCCACCTCCTCCACCCCACCTCCCAAGTGCAGGGGGCATTAAAGCTAAGCACCACCAGGCCTGGCTCAAGACTCAGTATTCTAAAGGGAGGTTCTTTAAGCCTCAGGAAATAAGCAACCTGAAAGCTTCAGGGAAATCTCTCAAACTGACCAGATGTGCTAGGCCCCTCCCTCTTCAAGCTTACCTGAGAGTAAGGCCTACAGAGAGACACTCTGGTCAGGCTGAGCTGCCAGGAAAGAGGCAGAAACCAGCACAGCTGCCTAGGAGTGGCAGAGACCAGCTGGGCTGCCTGGAAGAGGCTCAGACCAATCGAGCTAGCTGCCTGGAAAAGACACTCTGAAGGGCTGAGCAGCCTGCAGGCTGTGCAGTGCACTCCAGATTTCAAGTTGAGAGCTTGTCACCCATGTTAGCTTTGGGTGATGCAACACCTTTGAGTCACTTCTGCTCTTGTAAATAACCCAGCACCCGCATTCCTGAAAATAACCCCGAGAAAATTCATTGGTTCACCAACTTGGATTTTGATGATATCCAAACTTTGGTTCATCTTTAGTTCTCTATCTGGGGTGAATAGACATCTGTTCAAGTCTCCTCTGGAGTAGTGTCAGACAACACTGGAGAGATGTAGGTTCGAGCCTGGTAGGTAGTTTCTCTAAAATTCTGAATGCACCTCGTTCTCCTCTTCCTTCATCCTCCTGCCTTTATCATAGGGACATGGACCCGGCACCAGCAGCCATGTAATTCAGGCAATGAAAGTCCACACCACCATGGGTAGCACAGTGAGGAGGTGGGAGGAGTTGCATTCCTCTGAGAGGAAAGCCAGTGCTTAACTGACTCCATCATGTGCAAAAGAAATAAACTTCCTTCTCACAGTTGCGACAGGTCTTCTGTTCTCACAGTTGTACTTAATCTAAGATATGAAATCCGTGTCTAATTATCACCAAGACTTACTGATTTTACCTCAAATTATGTTTGGCTACAAGAGAAAAATTGCAAAATTCTAGTTTTACAGATCTTAATTGGCTTTTAATTGAAATTTAAAAATTGGGCAGCAGTCTGGGCCAAAAATGGTTTCGGATGCTCCACCCCGACACATGGAAAGATGATATTTATAGCCAGAGAAGAGGAAATGACATATGGAAAGTGGAAGTGAGGTACAGAGATAGTTTGATTGGTTGAAGTTTGACGTTTGCCTGATTTGAACCTGATTTGAACAGTTGGCTGCCTGGGGTTGGCTGAAGGTTGGCTAATCTGATTGGCCGAGTTTCAGGTAATTGGTATAAGAATACCTTCCAGTCTGTTAACACACAAAGTTAGCTTGCAGTTCGTTATGTATGGAGAAATATTTAGGACAAATGTGTCTATGGAGGCAACTTTAGACTAAATGGAATTCACTTAGCAGTCCCAAATGTGTCTCCTCTCCTCTCTACTTTATGATCCAGACCTAGTTTAGACCCTTGTCATCTTTAAAAGTATGAAAGTGTTTCCCAAGTGCTGTTCAAATCTCCAGGTGTGTATACCCTGCAAATTCATCCTCTACTAGGCGAATGGTCTACTGAAAAGAAACTCTCATCTTGCCATTCCTCCCTTTGATTATAATTCTTTCCCCAAAAGAGCAGCTTCCTGGTTCATATCTTTGAGCTCACTACACAGCCCAGGCTGATGTAGCATCTTCTACTTTCCAGATTAATCCATGCCCCCACCCTCCCTCATAGATTGAGATTGCTATCTTCATTCTGGAACGAGCTGCCTTGCTTCTGTTCATTGGTTACCTTTTAAGATAAGCTTTCAGGTTTTAATCTATTAGTCTAATTCTAAAGTATCATTTTGGTTGCATAATAGATGCATCAAATGTTCAGAATATGTCACACAAGTTTAGGGGTTCTAATTTGTTATTCAGGTTTTTACACATGTACTATTATATATATGATTTATGTGTACACTTAAAAGCCTACTTTAAAGAGAAACAAAAATAAATTGTTTAGTTTTACTTTGACTCTCATAAAAAGATCTTCTAGGAAGAGAGCACTAGGCTTGGGGGACCCAATGTCTGTTCTGTTATTTCATCTTCGATGCTCCTAACTGAAGCAAGGTTGATCTTTATCACCTTTTACTTTATTATTATTATTGTTGTTGTTGTTGTTATTATTATGACTATCCCTACAGCAGCACATTTTGTTACGTGTTTCTCCTAGTTCATAAGACGCTCTGTGAGCTTTGTATATCTGATGTATCTTTTAAAATTACTACCACCTACTGTTTGAATACTTTTAATGTAGCCACTGAGTCAATCCATACTTACTAGATGTATGTTATAGACCAGCCTTGTTCTAGATCCTGTGGACTGAGGAGTGAATTTTTCGAAGTCCCTGTCTTCACTTAGCTTTATGTAGCAAAAGGCGAGTAAAGGGTGAGGAAACAGAAAATGTAAGTGAAGTTTTAGCTGTGACTAAGTTCAATGAGTGAAAATATTTCTGTGAGGTTTTGAGGCAGCTCCTTGCTCTGTAGATTTTAACACCCTGAAACTCACTGTGTAGCACAGGCTGACCCATTAGAATAAGCCATTCTAATGACAATGAGTCATGACAATCCTCCTGCCTCAGCCTGATGGGTTAAGGGGTCACAGGAGTGAGTCACCACACCCAGCAAAGAAGGAAAATATCGAAATGGTATCATTTGAAACAGAGCTGTGCTGAAGAGTGGTCTTTTTTTTTTTTTTCATTTTTTATTAGGTATTTAGCTCATTTACATTTCCAATGCTATACCAAAAGTCCCCCATACCCACCCACCCCCACTCCCCTACCCACCCACTCCCCCTTTTTGGCCCTGGCGTTCCCCTGTACTGGGGCATATAAAGTTTGCAAGTCCAATGGGCCTCTCTTTGCAGTGATGGCCGACTAGGCCATCTTTTGATACATATAAGAGTGGTCTTATGCTTGTTAACATATACATTTTGATATATTAAACAGCAGTG
Organism: Mus musculus; assembly: GCF_000001635.26. Classification (NCBI taxonomy): domain Eukaryota; kingdom Metazoa; phylum Chordata; class Mammalia; order Rodentia; family Muridae; genus Mus; species Mus musculus. The sequence goes on along the minus strand of NC_000082.6, from coordinate 42,589,901 downwards.
TGTATCTGTATATGCACCTAACCTATGCATGTATATTGATTGCACACGCGCACGCTCGCGTGTGCACACACACACACGCACACACACACACACACACACACTTTCTTCTTTCAGCAGAAGATGGGAATTCTTACTAGTAGAATAAATTCGATGGAGAGGCAGGCTAATGAAGCAGCGTTCCTTCCTTGTCCTGTTCCCTTACTCTTTTATTAGAACACAGAGGCTATTTTGTTCTGCAATTGCCTACATAAATCACTATTTGCTTGGCACTTTCCATACTCGGTTGCTTAAGCGGCCCCTCTTGTGTGTCTCCTGTACCTGCTCCTCTCATTTCGTAGCTGAACGCAACCCTGCATGCAAATCTTCCTCCTAAAAGAGCATCGGCCTCCTTATTTGATTCAGCCGTGACCTCTGCAGATCCCTCCTGTGTTCTGTCTATGCCTGACGCACAACCATCCTTTGAATGGGACTCAATCTCCTTTTGTCTTCAGTCCTTCCTTGGGAGACTCCATGAGTGGTCTGGAATGTCTTCCTGGACACCATCTTCCCTCCCAAGTTTCCAGTGAAAACAAGCCTTCTCTTTCAGGACCAGAAAAGGTGTCATCTTTTTTTTTCCCTTTGCTTTCCTGTGATCACATGCAGTCCACTCTCCCATGGTACCATCTTCATGAGGGTACTTCAGTTTGATTATGCTATTTTTTTCTTCATAATTATAAATCCACGGCAGTAGAGCTGTGAACCTTTCTACTTATGAAAGTGGCCTATAATTATCGTTCCTTTTCCTTGAGATTTTTTTGGGGGAGGGGGGGAAGGTTAATTGTATTTCTTGTGATTTAGTCTTTTGCAAGATTTTGCCATCCATGTGATTGAGGGTTTCTGTAATTAGTACCTTGGTCTTCAATGTTGGACTTGAATTACTTCAACTCTTGTCTTATTCTGGCATGGCTATGTACTTAGACTCTTTGTACCCAGGTTCCAGTTCTGATTCTTGCCTTATTTGGATTTCATTCTCATTCATTTTTCTTCATCTCCATCATATTCTTCAACTTTTCACAGGCCTCTGTCCTTTGACCCTAACAATGCATGGTGGATGGTCCACACGCCATTTTAGAATCTCTAGGTTCTTGCCTGTCCTGTATCTGTCTTTACTCTGTCTTCCCAACCAACCAACCTCTTTCAGCAGACATCTTCACCTTGAATATATATTTTACCATCCCCTCTTCCTTTATTTCAGTCTTTGAGTAGGAGGTATTTTTCTTCCTGTCTGCTAAAACCAATCCTAGACTCCTGACTCAGAATATTGACACATCTTTGGCCTCAATGCAACTTGTTTAAACTCCCTGCACCTTAGATTTTATATTGTTAGCTTCCTACCTAGCCCCATAGCCAATTGTTTAATCTCCTCCTACCTTGGACTTTCATTTTCAATGGAAAAGAGTAACACTTCCCACAGTGTTGGTAAGGAGAGCAAAGTAAATCCCAAATGCATCCTACATAGTGATGGGAAAAAGAAGGCAGTAAAGAAACATTCATTCTGAGATCAGACAAGATGGGGCACATTCAGGATGGTATGGCTGTAGACAAATGGTTCACAACCATCCGTAATGAGATTTGATGCCCTCTTCTGGTGTGTCTAAAGACAGCTACAGTGTACTTACATATAATAATAAATAAATCTTAAAAAAAAAAAAAGAAACCTTAGTTCCTATACTTCTAGTGCCGTGTGAAGCATATGTGACCTACTTCCTACTTCCATGTCTGCTGTCCAGCCCCTTTGGCCTTGTGTATGCATGTGTTTACATTCATTCTGCTGTAAGCTGTAATCAAGATTCCCTCCATTGTTAGGCAGTGAGTCTCATAGCCTTGCACATCTCCAGATTGCATTTGATAACCTTAATTTCCTTTCATTTCATTATGAGGTTTCATCTTTCTCGATTTTTATAAGAAAGTCACTACCCTACTCCTTATTACTCCTGTGTTTTCCCTTTGGAGTACTGATTCCTCCTCCTTAGATTAGATCATTGCTTGCCAGTTTTTTATTTCTACACCTTTTTTGTTTGTTTGTTTGTTTTGTTTTGTTTTCTCATTCTCTTCAGGGCCATGGCTCTCACCTCTCAAATGATTTCTTTGACTCTGTGTACCCCAGGGCCTATTCCCAGGTTTCCAGCACTAGTCTTAATGGGCATGCCTGTGGTAGTCCAGTTTTGCCTGCTATGAAAAATAACCAATAAGAAATTGGCGTAAGCAGGGCTCAGCATGTACAAGGTCAAGATCACTTCTGCAGACCAGCCAATTTCAGTTCCCAGCACTCATATGGGGAAGCTCACAACTGCTCTTAACTCTAACCCCTCAGGGATCCAACTGCCTCATCTGTACCCCACATATATACTCACACTTATATAGAGAGTTGAAAGTAAAAATAAAGTCTTTTTTGAGATTAAGAAATCAATTTAAAGGAGGAAATTTATCCTGGCTTCAAGGCTTCAGAGGTTTTTGTCCTCCATTGCTATGGGCCTATGGCAACATAATTTCATGGCAGCAGGAGCAGTGGTAACGACAGCTGATTACCTCATGGGAACAAAAGGAAAGGAGATGGGAGAAGAAGAGAGAGGCTCAGGAGAGATATATCCTTAAAGGCATGCTCCAAAGAGCAGACTTCCTCCAGTTTGGTCCCATCTTCTAATATCACCTTTAGCTCTGAACTTATCAATGAACTTATCAATGAATGGATAAGCACACAACCAATTCAATCATTAATGATTAGTGTCACCAGCTGTTAGCAAGCCTTCATTCAACCTATGAACCTTTGGAGATGTTTCATAATGTTCTACCCTGACCTCCAAAGGCTCATGTCTGTTTCATGACCAAAAGAATCTGGTCTCATCAGTTCTAGCCATGCTCAAAAGTCCAAGTTCAAAGGCTCCTCTGAGATTCAAGGGAGACTTGTAGCTATGAGCCTCTACACACACACACACACACACACACACACACACACACACACACTCCAAAACTTTATTTACCCCAAATACAACTACAGACTAAAGAAAGGAATAGGAAAGTAGCAAGAAAAATTGAATCAAAAGATGACTGAAGCCCAACAAAGAAATATTAAGTCTAGTACCTTCATACCTGGCATCCAGTACATGTGGTCATGTGGTATGAGCGTCATAAGTATGGGAAAGCCCCACACTTATGGCTTTGCCACCTTCAGTCAGCCCATCTTCTCTCCTTGACTTGCATTGATTGCTGATTACAGTCCTCCTGCACAAATTTCCCGTGATCCTGTCCTGTTACTTCCCAAGGACCTCCCCTGGGACTTCAACTTCATTCTCATATCTTCACATATCACATAGTTTCAGGTGGTCCCTGAAAGGACTCCTAACTGCTACACATAGCTCAGGCTCCCAAGCCTTCCTTTGAAATCTGAGTGTTTAATTGCCTCCATGATGTCCTATCTTTTCCTTTCTATATGCCTGCATTCCATGTATGTGTGTCATGTGGATGACACTGAGGTCTGCTGGCAGCATGAGTAATGAGTCACTCAATTCTTTTGGTCTACACATTTGTGTCTCTGGGGAGCCAGGATGGAGGAACATTTCTGTACTGCCCTTTGTAAGCAGACTATCCTGGAGGTACCCCCAGTGGGAAATTTTTTAAGACAATTTACTCTTCCATACTCTAAAGCCTGTTATTTTTGGAGTCTGGTAGATTCTAAAGATGCCCTTAAGTCACTTCTCCTGTTGTCTTAATGCCATGTGTTTGACTTCTTTAGTAGTGCTGACCTCTTCAGCAGCCGTGGCTTCCTCAATCCAAACTTTACATGAGTCTTTCTTCTGGGCAAAGTGCTAAGTGTTTCCAACCTTTCTGCTCAGCTTTTTGTACCTGGCTCTTTCTATAGAGGGAGACCTCACCCAAATTCCCCAGAATGACTATCCCAGATTCTTCCATCCCTAGACCTTTACCCATCCTTAGAGTAAATGTCATATGTCACATATATGACCTGATGAATTCTATGTTATCAGTTAAAGACCACACTACATTCTGGATCTTTTAGCTATAGAAACCACACTCATGGTCACATGTAGTCTGTAAAAGAGTTCCATATAGTCACACCTTAGGCTTTATTGTGCACCTGAAATTGGACCTTTTCCCAAGTTATACTTGTTTTAAATATGCTGACAGTGAGCTACATGACATTAAATTTCCTGAAGTCTGATTCAAATTAATTAAGATAATCTATACTAGGTATTTATTCTTACCTCTTCTCGAGGTTTGCTTCCCAGTCTGGATAGCTATATATCTATATTTATATATCTCATATATATATATGTATGAGATTCTTGCCAGAATGTGACATACATGACCCACAGATAAATTGCACTAGAATCTTAATTTCTGTCTGAAACATCATGAGTGCAGTCCTTGTTGTCTGTTTTTTGTTAGCATTGTATGCTTTTGATGTCCAACAAGAGTCACTCATTAAGTTCCACATGTGTTATTGTCTGCTCTTCTCCAACCAGCTTCTCTTTTCTAGACTGTTACTGCAAGCCAATCCTAAAAGCTTCTGAATCACGTGGTCTGCTTAAAGTCACAGTAGTAACTCTACTTGTCAGAACTAATTCTGTATGTGAGCTTTGTGTTTCTGAGATAAAATACCTCTGAAAACCAATGTGAAGGAAGAGAGACTTATTTGGTTCGATGGGTTCAGAACTCTTAGTCCGTGGTCAGCATGGTCAGCATAGGCTCAATGTTCCTCTGTAATATCTCCGTGGACACTTGTGCTCATTAGCATATTCCCTCCCCCCTCCCCAATACATATCATAATGATGGGCTTTTTGTGAGGGAGAATTTTATGGCAGTGGGAGCATGAGGTGGAGGAGGATGCTAATGCCTTGGTTTTCCTGAAAGGGAGAGAAAGGAGAGAGAGACAGAGACAGAGACAGAGACACACAGAGAGACAGAGAGAGAATGAAATGGCTGGGGACAGAACATACCATCTAAAGGCAAGCTCCTTGTCTCTTACTTCCTTTTTTTTTAAATGTCTTTATTCTTTTTTTTTTCCATTTTTTATTAGGTATTTAGCTCATTTACATTTCCAATGCTATACCAAAAGTCCCCCATACCCACCCACCCCCACTCCCCTACCCACCCACTCCCCCTTTTTGGCCCTGGCGTTCCCCTGTACTGGGGCATATAAAGTTTGCGTGTCCAATGGGCCTCTCTTTCCAGTGATGGCCGACTAGGCCATCTTTTGATACATATGCAGCTAGAGTCAAGAGCTCTGGGGTACTGGTTAGTTCATAATGTTGTTCCACCCATAGGGTTGCAGATCCCTTTAGCTCCTTGGGTACTTTCTCTAGCTCCTCCATTGGGAGCCCTGTGATCCATCCATTAGCTGACTGTGAGCATCCACTTCTGTGTTTGCTAGGCCCCGGCATAGTCTCACAAGAGACAGCTACATCTGGGTCCTTTCAATAAAATCTTGCTAGTGTATGCAATGGTGTCAGCGTTTGGATGCTGATTATGGGGTGGATCCCTGGATATGGCAGTCTCTACATGGTCCATCCTTTCATCTCAGCTCCAAACTTTGTCTCTGTAACTCCTTCCATGGGTGTTTTGTTCCCAATCCTAAGGAGGGGCATAGTGTCCACACTTCAGTCTTCATTCTTCTTGAGTTTCATTTGTTTAGCAAATTGTATCTTATATCTTAGGTATCCTAGGTTTGGGGCTAATATCCACTTATCAGTGAGTACATATTGTGTGAGTTCCTTTGTGAATGTGTTACCTCACTCAGGATGATGCCCTCCAGGTCCATCCATTTGGCTAGGAATTTCATAAATTCATTCTTTTTAATAGCTGAGTAGTACTCCATTGTGTAGATGTACCACATTTTCTGTATCCATTCCTCTGTTGAGGGGCATCTGGGTTCTTTCCAGTTTCTGGCTATTATAAATAAGACTGCTATGAACATAGTGGAGCATGTGTCCTTCTTACCAGTTGGGGCATCTTCTGGATATATGCCCAGGAGAGGTATTGCTGGATCCTCGGGTAGTACTATGCCCAATTTTCTGAGGAACCGCCAGACTGATTTCCAGAGTGGTTGTACAAGCCTGCAATCCCACCAACAATGGAGGAGTGTTCCTCTTTCTCCACATCCACGCCAGCATCTGCTGTCACCTGAATTTTGATCTTAGCCATTCTGACTGGTGTGAGGTGGAATCTCAGGGTTGTTTTGATTTGCATTTCCCTGATGATTAAGGATGTTGAACATTTTTTCAGGTGCTTCTCTGCCATTCAGTATTCCTCAGGTGAGAATTCTTTGTTTAGTTCTGAGCCCCATTTTTTAATGGGGTTATTTGATTTTCTGAAGTCCACCTTCTTGAGTTCTTTATATATGTTGGATATTAGTCCCCTATCTGATTTAGGATAGGTAAAGATCCTTTCCCAATCTGTTGGTGGTTTTTTTGTCTTACTGACGGTGTCTTTTGCCTTGCAGAAACTTTGGAGTTTCATTAGGTCCCATTTGTCAATTCTCGATCTTACAGTACAAGCCATTGCTGTTCTGTTCAGGAATTTTTCCCCTGTGCCCATATCTTCAAGGCTTTTCCCCACTTTCTCCTCTATAAGTTTCAGTGTCTCTGGTTTTATGTGAAGTTCCTTGATCCACTTAGATTTGACCTTAGTACAAGGAGATAAGTATGGATCGATTCTCATTCTTCTACATGATAACAACCAGTTGTGCCAGCACCAATTGTTGAAAATGCTGTCTTTCTTCCACTGGATGGTTTTAGCTCCCTTGTCGAAGATCAAGTGGCCATAGGTGTGTGGGTTCATTTCTGGGTCTTCAATTCTATTCCATTGGTCTACTTGTCTGTCTCTATACCAGTACCATGCAGTTTTTACCACAATTGCTCTGTAGTAAAGCTTTAGGTCAGGCATGGTGATTCCACCAGAGGTTCTTTTATCCTTGAGAAGACTTTTTGCTATCCTAGGTTTTTTGTTATTCCAGATGAATTTGCAAATTGCTCCTTCTAATTCGTTGAAGAATTGAGTTGGAATTTTGATGGGGATTGCATTGAATCTGTAGATTGCTTTTGGCAAGATAGGTCTCTTACTTCCTTGAACTGAGTTCCCCTTTTAATTCTCCATTCAAGTGTGAACTCAGAGTTCCGCATCCAACTGCATCCCTACAGAGTCATCATTTAGAGACTAAGCCTTCTATACTTAAGACTGTGGAGAAAATGCTAAAAATACACAGAACCAAATAATGTCCCAATTTTAATACCTTTAAAATAAATTTTGCATTTCTTACTCTTAATAATTTCTCTTTTAAAAAGCACCATTTGTTTCCCAAGATAATCTCTTACAGGCTTTTACAAAGTTACTCCGTTGCTAATCAGTTGCTGCATTCCATTAGTTGCACTATCACAAGTTTGTATTTTTCTGTAAAAGTGGTTCACAATGCCAACACTTTACTTCAGATGTTGAATACACCCTCCCTATGCCTTAGAGATCTGGTAGTGACCTCTTCTGTCTCCATGGGCACTTGTACTCATTAGCATATTCCCCTCCCCCAATACACACCACTACAAACATCTTTTATAAAAAAAAACTATATTACTAGATGGCTCCCCATCCCCAGTTCATAATACTTATACTTTGAGGTTTCCCACCTCAAGAGCCCTTAGTGCTTCCCATGGTCTCCCAGCATTATCAGTTAATGCTGGTTATTAATTACAGCCTAATAGTGTCCTGACCCATTTATCTCAATTTTGTTACTGCTTTCCTCGTAATGACCTTCATTTCAACCAGGCTGGAACACTGCCATTCCCAAAGAGTTCCTCATATCTTTCTGCTTCTGTTAATGTATTGTGCTGTCCCTTTAGAGTGAAATACTTTTTTTTGATGTTGCCCTTTTTGAAATCCCACTCTGTTTCAAGCCTTATCTAATCTTATCATTTCCCTGTTGTCATTTAGGTTCTTTGTCTGTCCCACAACTTTAAGAAATTTCTATCCAAGGGAGAAGAAACACAGCATCCCTCATAATAAGCTATTCTTGTGTTTACCTACTCTACTACCTATAGCTTGTCTTAGAAAACAAGGTTAATAATTTGTTCGTTTTTTTTTCTCCCATTGGTGCTTAACACTCTATAATTTATACCACAAATACTTGTTGAACTGGCTCAAATCTGTAGTGGAAACCTTTATTAAATTCAAATAAGATGGTTGATTTAGCAGAGAAAGAATAAATTTTTGCTTGTTCAACTTTTTTTCTATGCAAATATAGTTGAGAAAAATACGGGTCCTCCAATGCAGAAGTCATAAAAACAGTCTATATTAACAAAAAAGTAAGTGGCTGGCCAAGAGTGGACAGCAGGAAGAGCACAGCAAGCAGGAAGCATATTTAGGACGTGTTTTCTGCAGGCATTGTCATGGAAACAACATCTTCAAAACAATAAAACCCTGACTTGAATTGGTAAACAGTAGGGATTAAGTTTAGCATTATACTCATTTCCTAGATGCTCTCATTTCTTTTCCTGTGAGCATGCTAAGGTCTTCTAAGGAAGGCAACTTTGTTCTGCCTCACAGTGTAAGGCATAAGGAAGTCATGGGAACTAGATCTTAAAGCAGGTGGTCCAGCTGCATCTGTAGTCAAGAAGCAGAGAGCAAGGAACACATGCTGGTGCTCCAATTTCTGTTCTCCATTCCATATAGTCCAGGATTCCAGCCAGGGAATGGGGCCACCCACAGCGGGTGAGTCTCTTCACCAAGATTGACCATAATCCAGGTAGTGCCCCCAAAACTTCTCTACAGGAGTGGCTCCTAAGCAATTCTAGACTCTGTTAAATTGTCATGTAACGCTATCCATTACATTGGATAAGCTACAACTATTAAAGTAGAAACTGCTGGAGTCTCTGATAGAAGTATACATACACTGAATAACCACATTTCATTCATTTGACCTTTAATAAATTTAGTAATGTGTGTTATATTTATAATTTATAATGTTTGTGCCTGTCACTCATTTTTTTTCAAATGTTATCTCTTTAGAGAGTCTTTCTATCCCCTTATTCCTAAGTGGCCTGTGCCTGTCATATTATTAACACTTTAACTTTTTTCATCTTCATTGTGTTTCTAAGATTCACCTGCATTGTTATATGAGGATAGCTCATATATAAATGAATTAAAATATCAAAAGTGTTTTAGTCTTCTCTGACATGTTTACTATAAAACCTAGTTGTTTGGTAGCCTTTTGAGTTTAGGGATGTTTTTGCTCATCTCGGCCATATCATTTTAAAGCATTCTATTCTTATCCATACTTCTTCACTGATAGATGCACTGATCTACTATATTTCCTACCTTATCTTAACATATCCTGTCTATTCTGTAAGATGGTATGGCTTAAAATTTCTCAAGAAGTAAAAGTGGATTTGTAACTCAGGCCTTTGTTGCTTATTCTTTCCTTTTAAGTCATAGCCATTCTTGTTCCAAGTGGGTCCTCGTTGACCTACTCAGCATCATTACTGGGAACCAGAAGATGGTATGTAATTGAATTGGTATCTCTGCTGTCACCATCAATTTGTGTAGGAAGAAAGGCTGAGGAAACACAAAGGCAGAACCTGTAATTGAATTTGGTTACTCCAAAGGTAAAACACAGTAGCAATTTTCAGAGAGCATGGCAGGTCAGTTGGTGAATGGGGTGGGCATGAGTGAGATAGATTGCCCTTGAGTTGGGAAGGGATTACAAAAGCTGAACGGATGGACTTTGGCTAACTGAGTGCTCAGAAGTCCCTAATACTGTAGCTTTCTCAAGGTCAACTGTTCTAGCTAGGTATTCAAGTACAATGAACAGTGAATTAAAAGACAAGTAGGAGATCAAGAGAAGTTGGTTCTAGTCCCAATTTATCTAGTAAATATGAACTAATAGCACAATTATTTAATCCCCTTAGGCCACAGTTACCTCATTCTCAAAATTGGGACAATAATAAAATCTCTTTGTTGTTTCAAGCTGTAAAAGGACCAAATAATATGTCGTGTTTTGTTTGCTGTGCCACTGTATAAGATATTTATAAGTTAACCTTATTATTATTCTTTGATCAAAGCCTTATCCTAGCAATGACTAATTACTTTAGTTAGCTTCTTTATTCCCTATAGAAAGCATAGCATAGAAAACTGTCTACCTTACTTATATATATTTAGTTTTTAACCTCCTATAATTATGCATTTTCATGACTGGAAATTTACCAACTCAAAACCAGGAAAATGAAACTGATATCTGATAAGGGTCTTTATATTTTAGTATTTATCTAGCCATAGAGAAGGGTGATGTTTGCTTTGATAATGTTATATAGATGCTATTTATCTGTTCTGTTGTGTACACTCTGGTTTTTATGGAGCTGTTCATTTAAATACTAATTCTAAAGGGGTCATGTGACTAGACCGTATACCCTTATACATAAGTTCTCAATTATTCTCTTTTCTACCCAGAATTTTTCTCTCCCACTGTTTTTATTTCTCCATATCTTGGTTCATTTCATGATATTCTGAAGTCCTTTTAATGCTTTAATCCTGGCCTCAGTTAGCCATTTAACAGAAGGGCTGACTTGGTTAAAACTTACGCTTTGAGTCATTTCATAAACTGTTGGAAGGCTAACCCCACTCAAAGGCTTATATATAACATATATATATAACAGTTCATTTCCCTTTGTGTCATCTATTTTTTTATTCTCAGAAATATGAGTACCTGGAAAATAACAATTTGGGATTCCAATGAGTCTGAAATCCATTATCTTTTAAGCACAATGTTGTCATAATTATTTTCCTATTGCTGTGATGAGACACCATGACCAAGACAACTTATAAAGGAAAGGATTTAATTGGAGACTTGCTTACAGTTTTAGAGGGTGAGTTTATGATGATCAGGGGGAAACATAGCAGCAAGCAGGCAGTCATGGTGCTGGGGAAGTAGCTCAGAGCTTACATCTGATCTATAGGCATAAAGAAGAGAAAATCAGATTGTGAATGGAGCAGGTTTTTGAAACCTCAATGTCTGATTCTAAGGACACACCTACTCCAACAAGAACACACTTTCTAATCCTTCACAAACAGTTTCACTAACTGGGAACCAAACACTCAAGTTTATGAGTGTATGGGGACCATTCCCACTTAAACCAACACAAGGTCACACTCCACTTGAGGTTCTGATTTATACATACGTCTCAGAATAATTATCAGTAGCATTCCAGTTTTGCCCACAAAGATGTCTTAATTTGGACAATAAATGACACAACCACCTTATAAAAGACAATATTTCCAAAATAACTTTGTTTTAGTTAGGGTTTCCATTGCCACAAAGAGACACCATGACCAAGGCAACTCTTATAAAGGACAACCTTTAGTTGGAGCTAGAGTACAGTTTCAGAGGTTCAGTTCATTATCATCATGGCAGGAAGCATGGCAGCATCCAAGCAGATGTGGTGCTGGAGAAGGAGTTGAGAGGTTTGCCTCTTGATTCAACTGCAGCCAGGAGAGACTGTCTCATAGGCAGCTAGGAGGAAGATTTCTTCTGCACTGGGAGGAGCCTGAGCCTAAGACCTCAAAGGCCACTCCCACAGTGACACACTTCTTCCAACAAGGCCACACCTATTCTAATGTGGACACAACTTCATGTGGGCCATGAATCTGGGGGGAGCAAACTTATTCAAGCCACTATAACCTTCAAACTCTTAAAACTGGGGTTAGAGCAAGAAGTGACTTTGGAGTCATTCTGAGCCTCTCACATGGACACTGACGAGCAGCTCTAGTGGTTCTGATCACCAGACAATAGTGTTGCCAGAGTTGGTCCTGTAAATTTAATGAGCCAAATCACTTCTGTACTTTTGAGCATCTAGTCATAAAATTATAGCATTATCCTAGAGTGTAGATAGCTGTCTTCATTAGGGTTTTACTGCTGTGACAGACACCATGACCAAGGCAACTCTTATAAGGACAACATTTAATTGGGGCTGGCTTATAGGTTCAGAGGTTGAGTCCATTATCATCAAGGAGAGAACATGGCAGCATCCAGGCAGGAATGGCGCAGGAGGAGCTGAGAGTTCTACATCTTCATCTGAAAGCTGCTAGCAAAATACTGGCTTCCAGGCATCGAGGCTGAGGGTCTTATAGCCCATACCTATAGTGACACACCTACTTCAACAGGGCCACATCTCCTAATAGTGCCACTCCCTGGGTTGAGCATATACAAACCATCACAATAGCTGTACTCTTTCTTTAGTTGATTGATGTTCTTTTCTTTTCTTTTTTTTTTTTGTTATTTTCTAATTACAGAATTATATATAATCTTCAAACATTAAAATACTATGATCTCTACTATTAAAGGTAAACTGCTCTCATAAGTGTTCTCTGTAGATAAAGGCAGGATTCAAAATACTTAGCATCTAGTTAGGGTTTTATTAAGTACTTTTTTGTGTATGTTTGTACACTAAGGAGCTAAAGTATGTTGCCTTACAGAAGATTTTCACAATCTCACTAAAAGTAACAGGAGTCATTCTGAATGGTTCACAGGCAGATGATCCTTTAAATTGGTTTTTCTGGAAATCTGTTCAATTTGGGAGTACATGAAATTGAAATATCTCGAGGACAGCTTTGCTTCCCCTCTTTGTTGCTCACTGTCCTCTCATCAGAATCTGTCAGTTGATTGTAGAATGTGTTCTGTTTTGACCAATTCAACATGCTGTAGATTACCCTGTAGCTGCATTGTGACTCTCAGACTGGAACAGTAATGGTCCTCTTTAGCTTGCATGAGTGTATTTAATTGCAGTGATCTGTCTGAACAGATCCATGGTGACAGGAGGCAGATGTCCTGAGAGTCTTTAATTCTCAGGTTGAGTTGTCATGGTGGACAAACTCTCCATTATGCATAGAATCTGATTTGGAAACCTAAAGCACAAATCTTCAGTAGAACTTTCAGATTGCTCTTACAAGGGAAACCAATACTGTAGAACTAATTAATAAATATGAGTCCTAAGTTTATTTATTTAACTTTTCCTACTCATTAATGTGACAGATAAAGTGGGAAAAGACAGATATAATAGTACTATCATATATATATGATATATATGCATATATATACACACATATATATTTACATACATATATACATTTATACACACACACATACACATTTGCTATGGCAAGTCTTCTAAAGTCTGTGGAGGAATTTTGAAGAATATGAAAGGCTACTCAAATATTAGGCATACTTAAGTTCATTACATCTTCTTTGCAGCACTTACATAGATGTTGTGGCTAGTCAGGTATTGTATGCTGCCTCAGTCAAATGGCATTACCATAGTTTATGCTATGTGCTTCCACTGGCAGGTATACTTCTAGTGTACCTGACAAGATGAAGAGAAAGCTTTTAACACAAGCTGTTCTCACTCTGATCAGATATACCATTTGATCTAGTGTAAAAGGAAAAGTCTCTATGTCTTCAGCTTAATCAAATAATCAAGTGGCACCCTTCAATTCTTTATCAAACAATAAATCGAATGTAAATTTTCCCTAAATTGTTTCTTTCCTTAATAGTAGGCTTCTTGATAATTCTCTGCTACTTCTTTCTCACCTCCTTTCTGGTTTTCTCATTTCTAATGTTGGTATGTTCTCCTAAGGCGCCTGGCCTCTGCCATAGTTTAAAGCTCATCTGTGTTACAATATTCACCTTCAGGACCCACTGCTAAGTCCCTTCCACCATCCGAGGAATAAAGGATGCTTCAGATAAAGCACATTCCTAGAAACATCACAAAAATCAAAATAGCAAGGCTGATGACATTTTTTCTGATTACTCAGTTTTTTGCTGACTTGGATTTGATATCCTGTTTAATAAAAGCAACAATAGCAACAACAGTGAAAGGTGGAGGTGTTTGAAGAAAAAAAAATCGTCACAGTGCATAGGATTACCCCACCCTTCCTTCGCCATTCTGCTAATCAAATCGGTGATGCAATCGTCTGCTTTTCCCAGAAGGCCCCCCTCTCTCCATAGTGACAGAGAATACATTTGATGCTTCTTGCCGTGCCCTAGATCCCTGACCCCTCATCCCTTTAAACAGTCCCCGCTGCTAAAAAGAACCCCAATGACCCTGCGGCATTTAGCTTCAGCTGAGTCGCCCCCCCTCCCCCATGCCATTGAATTGCAAATCTGGGCATGCCTCAGTGAGAGCACTTCAATTCCTCATCTGCATCTTCACTCCCCTCCCCCTCAGGGACAGAAAAAACCCCAAGGAAATATAGCCAGCCACAGCTAGGCTGAGGCTCTGATCAGATTAACTCCTAGTTTAATAAGACATGTGGTGAGCCACCAGCTGCTCCATCCCATTGCACTTAGTGAAGGACCAACGGGTCTTGAAGGTCCTTATTTGCAAGAGTTGAGACAATGTGTGGGACTTAGGAACCTGTTTCTCCAGATTTCTCTGGCTCCCCAAGTCTGCGAGCTGAAGGACTCTTTGAAGGTTTCAGTGCATTAGGCTTAAAACCTAAGAAGAAACCTGAGAATTCTTATAGTGTAAAGCCCAGTCAACTCCGTTTTTTGAAGAAACTCCATTTTGTGTGAGACCAGAGGCTAAACTCCAATTCCAGGAAGAAAATCAGAGTTCTCCTGAGCAACCAACCTATGGCAACCCACACTCCTTAGCAACAGCTAGTCAGGCTGCAATAGCAGGGTCAAGGTGCATATAGATAACTTTAGACATCCTTCAGAGAATACATAATTTAGCCATTCTGCTTATCAGGTAGTTCTGTCCCCATGTTCAGGTGTACATAGTGCCCATACACACATACATGTAGGCAAGCACTCACACACATGAAATCAAATGAATGAATTTTTAAAACTATTATCTTGATTTATCTTTACACTTTTAATAACAGGAAAGGATGCCAGGAGTCTTAAGAGATAGAAGTCTGTTAGGACTAAGCGATTATAAAGGTTTTAAAATCCCTAACTTTGCCATGTCCTAGTGTTATGCTCAAGTTGTAGGTACCCCAAAGACTACCCAATGATGCCAGGGGAGGGCATCTGATCTGCAACGGGAGTTACAAAAGGTTGTGACCCACATACAGTTGCTAGGATCTGAACCTGGCTCTTTTGTAAGAAGAGTAAGTGCTCTTAATCCCTGAGGTATATCTCTAGCATCAAGACAAGCTAATTCTTTTTTTTTTTTTTTTTTTTTGGTTTTCGAGACAGGGTTTCTCTGTATAGCTCACTGTGGAACTCACTTTGTAGACCAGGCTGGCCTTGAACTCAGAAATCTACCTGCCTCTGCCTCCCGAGTGCAGGGATTAAAGTCCTGTGCCACCACACTAGGCCACAAGCTAATTCTTCTCTCTCTTTTTTTAAATTAGGTATTTTCCTCATTTACATTTCCAATGCTATCCCAAAAGTCCTCCACTCCCCTACCCACCCACTCCCACTTTTTGGCCCTGGCATTCCCCTGTACTGGGGCATATAAAGTTTGCAAGTCCAACGGGCCTCTCTTTCCACTGATGGCCGACTAGGCCATCTTTTGATACATATGCAGCTAGAGTCAAGAGCTCTGGGGTACTGGTTAGTTCATAATGTTGTTCCACCTATAGGTTTGCAGATCCCTTTAGCTCCTTGGGTATTTTCTCTAGCTCCTCCATTGGGGGCCCCGTGATCCATCCAATAGCTGACTGTGAGCATCCACTTACGTGTTTGCTAGGCCCCGGCGTAGTCTCACTAGAGACAGCTATATCAGGGTCCCATCAGCAAAATCTTGCTAGTGTATGCAATGGTGTCATCGTTTGGAGGCTGATTATGGGATGAATCCCTGGATATGGCAGTCTCTAGATGGTCCATCCTTTTGTCTCAGCTCCAAACTTTGTCTCTGTAACTCCTTCCATGCGTGTTTTGTTCCCAATTCTAAGAAGGGGCACAAGCTAATTCTTAAAGCTGCTCTGTTCTTAGACTTCCTTGGGATCCTCAGGACCTGGAAGACTAGATAGACAAGATACCACGAGAGCCAAAGTTACGATTAAAGTTTTAATTATTATGCCCACATGTGATTAAGCACATCCAGTATAGTTGGGTCAAACAAAGGTAATTTGTGGCCATTTTCTGGAGATCTAGAGATGTACCTTAACAGAGAGTCCATCCATCTGGTTAGTATTTAACTACATCTTGCTTCAGATTTGGCTTTAAATCATGGTGGTGGTGGTGGTGGTGGGTCTGATTCTGCACTGGTGGGATTAATTACACCTTGAGGAAAGCATGAAGAGAAGACCACAGTATTGCCTCTTCATAACTGTTTGAAGAGTGCTCACCAGACGAAGACACTCTGGTGAGTAAGGACAGTCAGTGACTGACAGCAGAGAACTCATCCACATGGGAAGATGATGGCTCATCCTAATCCACTGTGGTCACAACATAATTAAGATTCATCCACACGAAGTATTATGGGTTTTCAGAGTCCAGGCTCGGAGATCTATTTCAGGAAAAAGACTGCCATGCTCTATGTGCAGACTGAGAACAATGAATAGCTCTACTGTCTTTATATAGCTGAGCCTTTATTGCTAAACATCTTAGACTGCTTTGCTCTGCATCTTAACCAAGAATCTGAACTGGGATGATTCTTCCAACGTCAAGGTTGATGATTGAAGAGAAGTCCCTTGAAGTAATTTACTATTTAAGAACAATAGAATAGAATATCAGAGTCTGTTGAATCTGCCATGAGAAATTCTCAGTCTTAATATTCATCAAAAGTGTAGGTGGACTCAGCAAAACCAGTGTATCTTGTTGTATATCTAGTAAAAAGAAATCAACATTATTTTTAAATATTAAATGTGCATCTGCTTTTGAAGACAAGACAAAAAAATCAGGGTAGACTTGAACTTTGTATGCTGATAGAGAGTGTTCTATCCATCCCCAGGTATGGATATTTTCTATTAAATGAAGTAGCTGGATGACATATTCCCTAAGTTTGTTTTTAGCTCCAAGAGTCTTTGTTCCTCTGAGTCATCCCAAGGGTGCAGAGTGTTTGACAAGAGAGGTTTAAGGGATAGGGATAAGTGTGAGGAAGCGTCCTGGGGTGGCTGCTCTGGGCAGCTGCCTCTGGTAGAGGAATTGGCCAGCAGATTATTTATAAGGGACTGTTCTAGGCATCGGACTCTAAGCAAAGGGAGGAGAAGCAGGAATGAGCAGAAGACAGGTAAATCGGCATCATCAACCGAATGTAGAACTCTCCAAGCTGGGCCGAGATGGGAGGGTGGGGCTGAGTCTTGGTGCTTTTCTGTCCAACAACCAATAGGCACAGGCTGTGATGAGTGGCTTTTTTGAACTGCAGTGATATCTAAAGGGAGCCAACAAAGGGGGCTTTCTACTAGTAGAGCTTGCTGGTAGTTGAAAGGGTACGTCTTTCAGTCCACCACAGGGGTGTATGTACTTTCACACTGTATCTAAGGAATGTACGTGCAAACACCTAACGCCTGTCCATGCTCAGTAATTGCTTCCATCCACACATTTGCACCCACACCCACCTACCCATCCTTTTGTTTCCTTGTTTTGTCTTTTCAAAGGTCATAGAACCGAGCTGCCTCTTCTCTTACAAGAAAAAAAAAAAAAAGAAATCCTTTAGAATAGATTGGCTTTATCAATCTCTTTCCAATCTGAAATTATTGCTAAACTGATTACTTATCAATACCAATAACAAACAACAATCAACTAATGCTGCACAGTTTGCAGCATCTTTAAATATTTACTCTCCACAGACAGCTTCTGTGGTAAGCTAAGCTGATGTTGACAGCTTAAATACAGATGTGAGGAACCAGGTTAGTTTCTTACCTGAAGTCACAGAGGCAGCAGGATCAAATGATGACTGTCAGACTTTGAATCCAGTCCTGTTGATTTCTGGTCCAGGATGGGTCCTGTTGTGTCAAGCCAACAAGATCTCAGGAGCAATCAGTGGCTTACAAGACCCAGACATGGAGCAGTTGGGTTCCTTAGAGCTAAAGACAGCACTGACTTGCTGGGGTTTGGAAACCTTAGGCCCCCTACCTCTGACAGTGCTTCAGTGCCGCTCACAGAAGCCTGCATAAGGACTATCAACGGAATATCAACTGACCCAGTGGATGGTGTTTGACTTTTATAAATAGAGTTTGTTACAGAGACTTTGTGGAGATTCATGGGAAAAGGAAACAAAAGTTCTGGTAAAAGAATGCTATGGGTCTAAAACACTAATTGATACTTTTGTTTCTTGAAAGTCTTTCTAAGATGGATTCAGCAGGTCTGGGGTGAGTACCGGGAGCCTTCATTTTCAGTATGTCTCCAAGTGACGCTGATTCTGTGTTCACATGAATGGCCTCCCACTGCTCCAGGAACAGAAACCTACAATCTTTCCCAAAGGGAGCCCAAGATTAGTCCTAATTCAGAAGGGTGGTTGGAGCTAACAATCTGAAAGAAATAAGCTGGAAGAAATAAGTCACTATGTAGTGACAGTTTCTCACCTCTTCTACCTTTCCTTAACTTTCATCCTGGTGAGGAAGGAAGGAAGGAAGGAAGGAAGGAAGGAAGGAAGGAAGGAGGGAGGGAGGGAGGGAGGGAGGGAGGGAGGGAGGGAGGGGCAAAGGCAGGAGAATTGAGAGTAGGAATAAGAGAGATAAAGAAAGCCTGGTAGGTAATGTGGTCAGAGCTAGGACCTTGCTGTGCATTTAAATGATGCTAGTCACACATGATGGACATTGGTTTGGAACCCATTCTTACTTTTAGCAGGTCAATATTATCCATTTTGTAACTGAGAGGAAGTCAGATAGATGAAGCCTGCAGATGTTAGAGGGAAAAATGCTGCAGACAATCACCCAGAGTAATGAAAACCCTTGGAGTTAGAAGCCCAGAGGAAAGCCGCTCGGTTCCGTTAACCAGCTCCTGTTAATGGACAGTGGCTGGCTATTTATTTGCACAGCAGAGTTACCTTCCCTCCCTGCCATCCCTAGGGTGGCACTTCCCTTCTTGATGGTGTCTGTACTGAAGCACATAGCTTTGTTTCCTGACTTCTCCAGCTAGCCAAGGGGGTGGGTGGAAACAGATGATTTTGAAGTGATTTCCCTGCTAAAACACTCAAATTGCTTTCTCCTATGGGGGATGAAATGCCTTCTGAGTTTTAACTGTATAGTTTTTCTGAGAAGAAGGAGCAGGGTGGGGGGGACAGAGGCTCAAATCAGCCTTAGTCAGAACTGCTCTTCATAAGGACAGGAGGCACGGTGGGGGAAGGGTTCTTTTTCCTACATAGAATGCTCTTTGAAAGCAATGGGAAGAAATATGAAAATCAGAGCCTGCTCACTAGAGAGCTGCCAATGCTGTGGTAGAATACACACATGAAAGGAGTACCTTCAATAGGCAGGATCAAAGCCTCCTGAGGTATTCTGTTCAGGGGAAGTGGCCCTGCTAGTTATCTGTGTTGTGTCTATTCCGGTCTCCAGGTGGTAGAGTTGGTTTGGGCAGAGTCAATACTGGCAGCCATTGTCTGTATTCTCAGGGGTGTGTGTGTGTGTGTGTGTGTGTGTGTGTGTGTGTGTGTGTGTGCCTTTTTGAGACCACTTGTCTCTGGAGACTTTGAGGGGAGAACTGAGTTCAGTCTCTGGCGCCAGCTTTCCAGAGGGAAATCAGAAGCATTGTAATTAGACATCTTCCCCCTCAGGCAAATGGGGAAGGAGTTTACTCTCGAGCGCGCCCCCAACTCGCCAGGAAGAACGATGCTGCAACAGGATCCTTCTGCACACGTTTATTCAGTCCTGTTTCTTCTTTCTTTATATCTCCCTTGTTCATATCTCCCCTGTTTATATCTCCCTTGTTTTTATATCTCCCCCGAACCCTGGGCCTCTCACTCTTTTATACTCTCAGTTCCCATCCACGCACAGCAGGCCACGCCACCTCACCAGGCACGCAGCTTCAGCTAATCAGGGCAGCAGGGGCAAATCTCCACCAAATTGGATTCACCTGTATCCTGGTACACCTTCGCAGCACTCAAGATGTTTGTGTCTTATATGAGGAAGTCAGGTGCAAGTCATATGACTTAGCTGCAGTCCCTGGCGCCTTTGGGACTGCCGCCACACCCGCTCCTAACAGTTTACCTAATGCCAGCCTGCAGTGATGAGAACCAGGAGAGAGCAGCAGGGTCCACCTGCCAGCCCAGTCGGCAACTCCCCATGTGAGAAGGCACCATCTGACTCTGTCACAAGACTTGAGCAGCCTGGGTTCTTTCTCAAGAAACTTTTTTATCCACTTGTTTGAATGATTTATTACAAAGAATCACATTCAAGCTTTCTGAGAAAATGGCACAGCGTGAGGCAGGGAGATAGAACTAAGGATGTGTGATCTCACTTACAGGAAATCTCCATGCAACTAGAAATAACTAAAATTTAGAATAGCCTGTTTTGCAAGAACATGCATAGTTTTTTTTTATTTCACTGATTTGCATATGTTAGTCTATTGAGTTCTGCAGTAGGCCTTAAGCCATGCATTGTAATGGAAGTTTCATATATGTCAAGACCTCAAGGGTGAGTCAGAGAATCTGACCATTCCAGGGACACATAATTAGCAAGTTGTAGATTTGGGACTCAATTAAAATTGTTTCTCTGTCTTCCACTGATCTTCAAAACTGATCTGTTGCCATCATCTATATGACAACTGAACCATCTTCAGGACCCACTTTACTATTGTCCATAGTAAAGACAATATAGACTTCAGTCCACTTTCCAATTTGGGGTCATATCCTTAGCTCATATTCTATCTGACTTAATTAAAGGCCAAAACTTCCCTATTTCATTCTGAGAAGATATACAAGAGACAAAGGTCACTATGCCTACCCTTCTACCTACTGTGTTTTTAGGTAAGCATGGTATCTGTAGGCTTAGATTTTTAAAAATCTACTTTAACAATGTTTCTCAAATGCTTTGAGTCCCCCTTCTAGCCCACTGTCTAAAGGTAGGGGAGAAAAGATGGAGAATGGGACAAGGAGATGTGGACCTGTTTAGCAGTACTTCTTTAAAGCAATTCCAATCTTCGTTGTCAGGATACCAGCAGTCCAGTTCTGTAGTGTCAGGATGCCAACAGTCCAGTTCACTAAGTGTCTCCAAAGATATGTCAGCATCAGTGGCACAATCCAGCAGAAACAGCCAAGGTTCCTCCAAATAAGCATGAGTCAGTGGGAGCAAGCAGAACCAGCAGTAATACCAGGGCAAGTTCTCTACCATATCTCTCTCAACAAAGTGAGATCAGTGAAAAAACAAGAGCAATGAAGCACTGCACAGCTAGCAAGGCAAGCACCTTGTACTATCTGTTGAGTCCTACTTATATTTTCAAATATAACATGTGTTCTTCCATGGGACTGTTCAGCAAAACCATGTCTGCCAGTAGCTACTATACCTTAGCCTTTGATCTGGAAGTCAAAATAAGCTTCTTTTAAAAGTTGTTTTGGTCATGGTGATACTTTATCAACAGCCACAGAAAAGTGGCTAATACACTCAAATTTGTGGTGTTGGTTATAGTGAGTTTATATATATATATATATACACATATATATGCATGTGTATATATGTATATATGTATGTATATATATATATATATAGTGAAATGACATGTGAGAATCTACATTCACAATAAAAAGATAAGTAGTCATTTGAATAGTTTATTCATTTTTTCAGCTTTGAAAATCGAATTCTAAACCTTTTTGAACATAGTACTCTGATATTCTCAGTTCATCCTTTTCTACTGATTATTCATTGAGTCCAAATTCTTACTAGTTTTTTTTCTATGTTTCTTAGTAGACTAAGCTGGAATTCAGGGCATTCTTTGACCATTGCGATGCTCATGAATTATTGTGCCAAAGTAGGGAGTCTTTGTTATTAGTTTCATTGGAACTCTCTCAAATTCTTTCTAAAGATCCCTCTTGTCTTTTATTAACTCTCTTTTGAGATTCCCATTTCTAGACTGGAGAAAGGAAAGAGGCTCTATGACCAGGACATGCTAAGTATTGAGATCCTAAGACCCCTGAAGATAATGTTTTGATATGTTGGGTGTGATGAAGAAGGTTTTTCTAATTGGCAGATCTACCTATATCCATTGGTAGAGAAGGCAGACAATGGAGAAGTTCTATGTGAAGGCTGTTGAGAGCCCAGTTTACACAGAAATAGATTTCCAGAAATGCAGTTGAAAGTGCCTTGTCCCAGAGGACCAGGAGAATGGAAACATGCAGCTGTGGGAGTAGAGGCAGGGGAACCTCTAGAAAGTCAGAGACCTGGGATGTGAGAGGCTCCCAGGATTCAATGGGGATGACCTAAGCAGAAATGTCCAATGGTGGGGAGATGGATCCTCAAGAGACCATCTCTAGAAGGTAAATAGGGTCCCCAGTGGAGAGATGAGGCCACCCACCCATCTTCAAAACTTTGACCCAGAATTATTCCTGTCTAAAGGAAATGCAGGGACAAAAATTGAGCAGAAACTAAAGGAAAGGCCCTCCAGTGACTGGCCCAACTTGGGATCCATTCCATGCACATAAGTGAACATAGGAAGAAAACAGAGTAAAATGGATAGAGAGAGATACAGAGGAAGTGCAAGAGAAGGACATTGCATTTGAAGTTTTGAGATGGCATAGAAAAAGAGAACTTCCTTTTTGGATGACTAAGAAGGAAGGTCTGCTGTGTGCTTTCTCTGCCTCTCTGAGCTAGCATCTTCACCCATGTGTCTGGCTCCTGAATCTTTATTGGTATAATTGAATGATTTAGATCTTATTAAAAACAACACGTTGGGGAGGCCTGATAAAAAGAAGGGAATACACTGAAAGGGGTGATGATACCCACAGCCTGCAGCAGAAATAGTTATCAGTTGCTAAGATTAGATCAGATATGCCCATAGTCTTAGTGCTGAAGACTGATCCAGCTCAGGCCTCAGAGCTCCCAGCCATGGAGTGAAGCTTCATCATTGCAGTGGTTCACAGAGGTGTCTAAATATTCCTATTTGTTTCATGCCTCTAACTTCAGCAGAAGGGACTTAGGTTAGAGACATGTGGGTCATTTTATAAAATAAGATTATAGAGACAAAATGGAAACCTGGGGATAAATATGGTCTTCTAGTTCATTAGCTTGTTGTTCATTTGTGGGGGATTGACGTTGATAGATTTGATAGTGATCTTCTAGTTCCAGCTTCTAATCATGCTTTCCTGTTTCATTCAGATCAAGTCACTATTCTGTGTTTTATTTATAGAATGGCTGGGTTTCTTTCCTTCTGTGAAGCCTGTTTAGCACGTTGGATGCTAAAATTATCTTAAAATACCTTCACACCCTAAGTCAAGTGCTGAAGAAAGTGAAATCCTTGGGGTTTTGTTCATTTTTTTGTTTTTGTGATGGCCTATCTTGATAGTGAACAGGATATAGAGTCACCTAGGAGACACACACTTCCGGGCACATATGTGAATGTGTTTCCAGATAGATGTAATTGAGGGGAAATTGCCATAAATAACAGAATCATATTCCTGGTTCGGGGTTCTAGACTAAGGGGGGAAAACATTTATCTTGTGCTGCTTCCTAACTGTGGACACAGTGTGAAAAATCGACACCCTATCCCCACCCTATCATGCCTTCACCATAATGGACTGTCTATGAGCCAATGTGAACGTCCCTTCTCATCTATAGACCAATATGAACTCCTCTTCTTTCCTTGCTTTGCTTTTTTGCCAATTATTTGGTTCCAGCAATGAGGGAAAAGTGATGGATATAGTAGAAGAAAGATATCCTACTGGAAAGTCTGACCCCCTCTGCTACATGATTGATTCTTAGTAGTTAGACCTTGATTGTTTGTGACTAGAAGCCCTCTGTTCCCCATATGTTCATCTCTGAAGACTGAAGATTCCATCTACCACCAGAACATCTCAGAAATGGCCTTAAGTAAGGTTGGTTGTGATTTGACGTCTGTATAGGGGATTCATCCCTATATGGGATGGGCTGCAGAAATCCATATTGTCCCTCTTTCCCTCCATAAGTCAAAGTAAACAGATCGAGATTCTTTGCACTTTTGGGTCCTAGTTAACAATTCGTGAGCAAATTTCCTATGCTGGGACTCTAGTTTCCTCCTGAATTGGATCCATAAGCAAATTAATTCCTCTGAGACACTAAACAGTATGTTGTAACACCTGCTGTGTTGCATCAGCTTTGATAACCCAAATATTAACAGATAAAAGAATTTGAAAATTCAAAACAATAAATCAGTTTCAAGAGAAACACCAAGAATACTCAGAGGGATGCTGGAGTCACCTGCAAAGCCTGACCACAGCAGAAGCAATGCCCAACCATAGTGCAGCACGCATGGGGGGCTTCTTGTTGCTGTTCTTACTATTCTCATTTGGTATACAGTATCGATTTAATTCTATTTTTAAAGAGAGAGAGGAAAATAGCTTTACAAAAATGTCCATCACATGTGTTTGAGGGAAAAGGTTGTTGTAAGAATATATCTGATCAAGGGGTTCAAGTGACATAACCTTGTCCACAAGACAGAAGCAAATAGAAGCAGCAAAGGCATAATTGGAAACATTAGAACTTTGCTAACAAGTTATACTTTCACTTATTGAGCAAGTATAGGTATTTTTATATCTAATTCTTGCCATGCTATTAACAAGTATGTATGGAGGTTCCATTATTTATACTAAAAAGTATGCTTAATACATAGAGTGTTGACCTACATTTACATGTAGGAAAGCTCAGGACGAAGCTCAAAGCCCATTCTCTTTGAAAAACAGACACACAAGAAAATATGTATTTAGCCTTAAAGAAGGAAGTAAAGTAAGAACATAATGACATAAAATATAAAATAACAATTTGGTTTCAAGGGTACAAAGGCGGTACTCAGAGTACAATTATTTCTTTCTCTGTTCTTTAAGCTGTTATTTCATTCTTTTTATTTATGTTTGTGAGAATTTCACATGTGAGTACTGTATTTACATCCTTTCTCTCCTTTCTCCTGTTCCTCCAACTTCTTCCCCCTTCTCCCAAATTCATGACTTCTTATTCTTTCTTTACTATTGTTACACACAGACACACGCAAATATAAACATATAGATACAGCCTGCCATTCCCTTTAGTGTTGCTCTTACACACATGTTAAGGACTGAGCCTTTGGAACTGGAGATTCTATCAGGGGGACGAATCCCTGTAGAAGACTGATTCTCTCTTTCTCAGCAGCCAGGAATTGCCTGAATCTCTTCATGGGGGTTGGGGGTGGGTGGCGCTGTGTAAGACTTGTTCTAATCCATGTTGGCATGTCAGCTGGGCTCTCCTTTTTCAAGTCTTGTTTAGACAACTTTATTGAGAGTCCATGGCTGTGACTTTCCTGTCCTATACAGACATATATCTCACATCACATGTCCTGGTCTGCATCTTAATGGTTTTCCACCCCCAATTCCATGATACTCTCCAAGCCTTATCTGTATATGTATATCAAATAGGGCAGGGCACCCTATGGTCAACCATTCTCTGCCTTTTAACCAGGAGTCGATGTCTGTAATGTTCTCCCTTTTCTGCAAAGAAAAACCTGTTTTTGTTTCACAATAATGTACTGTCTCCTTTTTGCTTACTTTTTATTCCATACACAGATAAATGTTTTATTATTAACTAGGCATCCTAATTACCCATTCAGGATTCATTCTAATTATCCTTTCAACACTCACCTACTTGCCAGGAATTACAAGAGATGCAACAATTCATAAGGCCAAGTTCTGTTCTTGAGGAGCTTATAAGCCTGTTTGGGGGAAGTAACTGTGATAAGAAGGCACGGTGTAAAAGCTGCCAAAAGGGAAGTAGGCGTCCTGGCTTTCCCATTTCTCATTTCCACAGATAATCAATAATTAATCCTACTTTGTATTTTGCTTATACCTGCCTTCCAAGGAAACCAAATGCTTTGCATACATTACACTGTGAACACTCTCCACAGCAGAAAAGCTTCATATTTGAATTTTAAACACCCATCAGCTCATAATCAGTGCAACCTGTCTCACCCCACCTCTTTCATGCCATCCATGGGCACGCGAGGCATTGAAATTCACGTTAAGCATCTAAAGTGTACTGCCCAGCACTGGATCCACACACCTTACTTTTATTTATGACTTTCTGAGCACATACCCCAATTCTTGTTACAGATTATGTATTGATAAACCAGTCACTGGGACAGCAATGGGAAAGAAAATAGGAAGTGATATTTTTTTGGTTAGCAGCAATATAAATAAATAAATAAATAATAAATCTTGAAGGTAAATTTGGACTGCTGAGCTATGATGAAGGCTGGCTGTGTAGTCATGGTACTGATTGTTGACCCTTGGGATTTTACTTGCTTACTTGGAAACACCCCCTCCTGGTCCATGATTGCATTTGATCCCCTCCTGTCTTATAAAGGCTATCTTTACTTTTAGTAGCACTTTTATCACTCCAATAGCCTTACAGTTACAGAATTTGGGATGTTTCTTGGACCAGGCAGTGAGGCCTTAATGAGCTGGAGTCCAGCCACAAATTGTTTTCTGAAGCTCTTGTCATTAACAACTCTGCTGTTGTCCTTCACAAAGCTGGAAGGACATTAAGGAAGCTACGCAGAGATGGAAGCTAAGTATCTGAGGAGGCTGGGCAATAACTGAAAAGCAAGACAGGTGAAGGGACACTGAGATTTAAGATGAGGCTAGGGTTTGTATAACAGCCTGCCTCCTGTGTGACATGGCAGAACCCCAACACAAGCTCCGGGAAACCACAGAGAAAATTCTGGGGCTCAAGGAAGCAATTTCTGGAAATTATGGAAGCACAGAAAATCTAGCAACCTTGGTCAAGTACACTAATGAAGACTGCATGGTATACTATCTCTTTTTGTTTCCTCTCCCCTTTTTTACTATATTTTTTATTAGGTATTTTCCTCATTTATATTTCCAATGCTATCCCAAAAGTCCCCCACCCATACACCCCCACACTCCCCTAACCACCCACTCCCACTTTTTGGCCCTGGCATTCCCCTGTACTGGGGCATATAAAGTTTGCAAGTCCAATGGGCCTCTCTTTCCAGTGATGGCTGACTAGTCCATCTTTTGATACATATGCAGCTAGAGTCAAGAGCTCCCGGGTACTGGTTAGTTTGTAATGTTGTTCCACCTATAGGGATACAGAACCCTTTAGTTCTTTGGGTACTTTCTCTAGCTCCTCCATTGGGGGCCCTGTGATCCATCCAATAGCTGACTGTGAGCATCCACTTCTGTGTTTGCTAGGCCCCGACATAGTCTCACAAGAGACAGCTATTATCAGGGTTCTTTCAGAAAAATCTTGCTAGTGTATGCAATGGTCTCAGCTTTTGGAGGCTGATTATGGGATGGATCCCCGGATATGGCAGTCTCTAGATGGTCCATCCTTTCGTCTCAGCTCCAAACTTTGTCTCTGTAACTCCTTCCATGGGTGTTTTGTTCCCAATTCTAAGAAGGGGCAAAGTGTCCACACTTTGGTCTTTGTTCTTCTTGAGTTTCATGTGTTTTGCAAATTGTAACTTATATTTTGGGTATTCTAAGTTTCTGGGCTAATATCCACTTATCAGTGAGTACATATCATTTGAGTTCTTTTGTGATTGGGTTACCTCACTCAGGATAATGCCCTCCAGGACTATCCATTTGCCTAGGAATTTCATAAATTCATTCTTTTTAATAGCTGAGTAGTATTCCATTATGTAAATGTACCACATTTTTTTTATCCATTCATCTGTTGAGGGGCATCTGGGTTCTTTCCAGCTTCTGGCTATTATAAATAAGGCTGCTATGAACATAGTGGAGCATGTGTCTTTCTTACTAGTTGGAACATCTTCTGGATATATGCCCAGGAGTGTTTTTGCGGGATCCTCCTGTAGTACTATGTCCAATTTTCTGAAGAACTACCAGACTGATTTCCAGAGTGGTTGTACAAGTTTGCAATCCCACCAACAATGGAGGAGTATTCCTCTTTTTCCACATCCTCACCAGCATCTGCTGTCACCTGAATTTTTGATCTTAGCCATTCTGACTGGTGTGAGGTGGAATCTCAGGGTTGTTTTGATTTGCATTTCCCTGATGATTAAGAATGCTGAACATTTTTTCAGGTGCTTCTCAGTCATTTGGTATTCCTCAGGTGAGAATTCTTTGTTTAGCTCTGAGCCCCATTTTTTAATGGGGTTATTTGATTTTCTGGAGTCCACCTTCTTGAGTTCTTTATATATATTGGATATTAGTCCTCTATCTGATTTAGGATAGGTAAAGATCCTTTCCCAATCTGTTGGTGGCCTTTTTGTCTTATTGATGGTGTCTTTTGCCTTACAGATGCTTTGCAGTTTCACGAGGTCCTATTTGTCAATTCTTGATCTTACAGCACAAGCCATTGATGTTCCATTCAGGAATTTTTCCCCTGTACCTATATCTTCAAGGCTTTTCCCAACTTTTTCCTCTATAAGTTTCAGTGTCTCTGGTTTTATGTGGAGCTCCTTGATCCACTTAGATTTGACCTTAGTACAAGGAGATAGGAATGGATCAATTTGAATTCTTCTACATGATAACCATCAGTTGTACAAGCACCATTTGTTGAAAATGCTATCTTTTCCAATTTCCCTTATGAATATGGATGCAAAAATCCTCAATAAAGTTCTCGCTAACAGAATCCAAGAACACATCAAAACAATCATACACCCTGAACAAGTAGGTTTCCTCCCAGGGATGCAGGGATGGTTCAATATACAGAAATCCATTAACATAATCCCGTATACAAACAAACTCAAAGACAAAACCACATGATCATCTCCTTAGATAAGGAGAAAGCATTTGACAAAATCCAACACCCATTCATGATAAAAGTCTTGGAAAGATCAGGAATTCAAGGCAGATTCCTAAACAAGATAAAAGCAATCTACAGCAAACCAGTAGCCAATATCAAAGTAAATGATGAGAAGCTGGAAGCAATCCCACTAAAATCAGGGACTAGACAAGGCTGCCCACTTTCTCCCTACCTACTCAACATTGTACTTGAAGTCCTAGCCAGAGAAATTAGACAACAAAAGAAGATCAAGGGGATACAAATTGGAAAGGAAGAAGTCAAAATATCACTTTTTGCAGATAATATGACAGTATATATAAGTGACCCTAAAAATTCCACCAGCGAACTCCTAAGCCTGATAAACAGCTTCAATGAAGTAGCTGGATATAAAATAAACTCAAACAAGTCAATGGCCTTTCTGTACACAAAGAATAAACAGGCTGAGAAAGAAATTAGGGAAACAACACCCATCTCAATAGTCACAAATAATATAAAATACCTTGGCATGACTCTAACTAAGGAAGTGAAAGATCTGTATGATAAGAACTTCAACTCTCTGAAGAAAGGAATTAAAGATCTCAGAAAATAGAAAGATCTCCCATGCTCATGGATTGGCAGGATCAACGTTGAAAAAATGGCTATGTTGCCAGAAGCACTCTACAGATTCAATGCAATCCCCATCAAAATTCCAACTCAATTCTTCAACGAATTAGAAAGGGCAATCTGCAGATTCATCTGGAATAACAAAACACCTAGGAGAGCAAAAACTCTTCTCAAGGATAAAAGAACATCTGGTGGAAGCATCTTCAACAAATGGTGCTGGCACAAGTGGAGGTTGTCATGTAGAAGAATTCGAATTGATCCATTCCTATCTCCTTGTACTAAGGTCAAATCTAAGTGGATTAAGGAACTCCACATAAAACCAGAGACACTGAAACTTATAGAGGAGAAAGTAGGGAAAAGCCTTGAAGATATACTTACAGGGGAAAATTTCCTGAATGGAACAGCAATGGCTTGTGCTGTAAGATTGAGAATCAATAAATGAGACCTCATAAAGTTACAAAGCTTCTGCAAGGCAAAAGACATTGTCAACAAGACAAAAAGACTACCAACAGAGTGGGAAAGGATCTTTACCTCCTAAATCAGATAGGGGACTAATATCCAATATATATAAAGAACTCAAAAAGGTGGACTCCAGAAAATCAAATAACCCCATTAAAAATGAGGCTCAGAGCTAAACAAAGAATTCTCACCTGAAGAATACTGAATGGCAGAGAGGCACCTGAAAAAATGTTCAGCATTCTTAATCATCAGGGAAATGCAAATCAAAACAACCCTGAGATTCCACCTTACACCAGTCAGAATGGCTAAGATCAAAAATTCAGATGACAGCAGATGCTGGTGAGGATGTGGAGAAAGAGGAACACTCCTCCATTATTGGTGGGATTGCAAGCTTGTACAACCACTCTGGAAATCAGTCTGGCGATTCCTCAGTAAATTGGACAAAGTGCTACAGGAGGATCCCGCAATACTCTCCTGGGCATATATCCAGAAGATGTTCCAACCGGTAAGAAGGACACATGCTCCACTATGTTCATAGCAGCCTTATTTATAATAGTCAGAAGCTGGAAAGAACCCAGATGCCCCTCAACAGAGGAATGGAGACAGAAAATATGGTACATCTGCACAATGGAATACTACTCAGCTATTAAAAAGAATGAATTTATGAAATTCCTAGGCAAATGGATAGTCCTGGAGGGCATCATTCTGAGTGAGGTAACCCAATCACAAAAGAACTCAAATGATATGTTCTTACTGATAAGTGGATATTAGGCCAGAAACTTAGGATACACAAGATATAAGATACAATTTGCTAAACACATGAAACTCAAGAAGAACAAAGACCAAAGTGTGGACAATTTGTCCCTTCCTAGAAATGGGAACAAAACACCCATGGAAGGAATTACAGAGACAAAATTTGGAGCTGTGACAAAAGGATGGACCATCTAGTGATTGCCACATCCAGGGATCCATCCCATAATCAACTTCCAAATGCTGACACCATTGCATACACTAGCAAGATTTTGCTGTAAGGACCCAGATATAGCTGTCTCTTGTGAGACTATGCCGGGGCCTAGCAAACACAGAAGTGGATGCTCACAGTCAGCTATTGGATGGATCACAGGGCCCCCAATGGAAGAGCTAGAGAAAGTACCCAAGGAGCTAAAGGGATCTGCAACCCTATAGGTAGAACAACATTACAAACTAACCAGTATCCCGGAGCTCTTGACTCTAGCTGCATATGTATCAAAAGATGGCCTAGTCTGCCATCACTTGAAAGAAAGGCCCATTGGACTTGCAAACTTTATATGCCCCAGTACAGGGGAATGCCAGGGCCAAAAAGTGGGAGTGAGGGGGTAGGGGAGTGTGGGGGAGGGTATGGGGGACTTTTGGGATAGCATTGGAAATGTAAATGAGGAAAATACCTAATAAAAATATTTAAAAACAAAGAAAAAGCTGTCTTTTTTTCCACTGAATGGTTTTAGCTCCCTTGTCAAAGATCAAGTGACCATAGGTGTGTGGGTTCATTTCTGGGTCTTCAGTTCTATTCCATTGGTCTACTTGTCTGTTGCTATACCAGTACCATGCAGTTTTTATCACAATTGCTCTGTAGTACAGCTTTAGGTCAGGCATGGTGATTCCACCAGAGGTTCTTTTATCCTTGAGAAGAGTTCTTGCTATCCTCGGTTTTTTGTTATTCCAGATGAATCTGCAGATTGCCCTTTCTAATTCGTTGAAGAATTGAGTTGGAATTTTGATGGGGATTGCATTGAATCTGTAGAGTGCTTCTGGCAACATAGCCATTTTTTCAACGTTGATCCTGCCAATCCATGAGCATGGGAGATCTTTCTATTTTCTGAGATCTTTAATTCCTTTCTTCAGAGAGTTGAAGTTCTTATCATACAGATCTTTCACTTCCTTAGTTAGAGTCATGCCAAGGTATTTTATATTATTTGTGACTATTGAGATGGGTGTTGTTTCCCTAATTTCTTTCTCAGCCTGTTTATTCTTTGTGTACAGAAAGGCCATTGACTTGTTTGAGTTTATTTTATATCCAGCTACTTCATTGAAGCTGTTTATCAGGCTTAGGAGTTCGCTGGTGGAATTTTTAGGGTCACTTATATATACTGTCATATTATCTGCAAAAAGTGATATTTTGACTTCTTCCTTTCCAATTTGTATCCCCTTGATCTTCTTTTGTTGTCTAATTTCTCTGGCTAGGACTTCAAGTACAATGTTGAATAGGTAGGGAGAAAGTGGGCAGCCTTGTCTAGTCCCTGATTTTAGTGGGATTGCTTCCAGCTTCTCATCATTTACTTTGATATTGGCTACTGGTTTGCTGTAGATTGCTTTTATCATGTTTAGGAATCTGCCTTGAATTCCTGATCTTTCCAAGCCTTTTATCATGAATGGGTGTTGGATTTTGTCAAATGCTTTCTCCTTATCTAAGGAGATGATCATGTGGTTTTGTCTTTGAGTTTGTTTATATCCAGGATTACATTGATGGATTTCCGTATATTAAACCATCCCTGCATCCCTGGAATAAAACCTACTTGGTCAGGATGGATGATTGTTTTGATGTGTTCTTGGATTCGGTTAGCGAGAATTTTATTGAGTATTTTTGCATAGATATTCATAAGGGAAATTGGTCTGATGTTCTCTCTCTTTGTTGGATCTTTCTGTGGTTTAGGTATGAGAGTAATTGTGGCTTCATAGAATGAGTTGGGTCGAGTACCTTCTACTTCTATTTTGTGGAATAGCTTCTGCAGAACTGGAATTAGATAATCTTTGAAGGTCTGATAGAACTCTGTACTAAACCCATCTGGTCCTGGGCTTTTTTTGGTTGGGAGACTATTAATGACTGCTTCTATTTCTTGAGGGAATATGGGACTGTTTAGATCATTAACTTAATCCTGATTACCTTTGGTACCTGGTATATGTCAAGAAATTTGTCCATTTCGTCCAGGTTTTCCAGTTTTGTTGAGTATAGCCTTTTGTAGAAGGATCTGATGGTGTTTTCGACTTCTTCAGTATCTGTTGTTATGTCTCCCTTTTCATTTCTGATTTTGTTAATTAGGATGCTGTCCCTGTGCCCTCTCGTTAGTCTGGCTAAGGGTTTATCTCTCTTGTTGATTTTCTCAAAGAACCAACTCCTCGTTTGGTTTAATCTTTGAATAGTTCTTCTTGTTTCTACTTGGTTGATTTCGCCCCTGAGTTTGATTATTTCCTGCTGTCTATTCCTCTTGGGTGAATTTGCTTCCTATTTTTTCTAGAGCTTTTAGGTGTGTTGTCAAGCTGCTAGTGTGTGGTCTCTCTACTTTCTTTTTGGAGGCACTCAGAGCTATGAGTTTCCCTCTTAGAAATGCTTTCATTGTGTCCCATAAGTTTAGGTATGTTGTGGCTTCATTTTCATTAAACTCTAAAAAGTCTTCAATTTCTTTCTTTATTCCTTCCTTGACCAAGGTATCATTGAGAAGAGTGTTGCTCAGTTTCCATGTGAATGTTGGCTTTCCATTATTTATGTTGTTATTGAAGATCAGCCTTTGTCCATGGTGGTCTGATAGGATGCATGGGACAATTTCAATATTTTTGTATCTGTTGAGGCCTGTTTTGTGACCAATTATAAGGTCAATTTTGGAGAAGGTCCCGTGAGGTGCTGAGAAGAAGGTATATCCTTTTGTTTTAGGATAAAATGTTCTGTAGATATCTGTCAGGTCCATTTGTTTCATAACTTCTGTTAGTTTCACTGTGTCCCTGTTCAGTTTCTGTTTCCATGATCTGTCCATTGATGAAAGTGGTGTGTTGAAGTCTCCCACTATTATTGTGTGAGGTGCAATGTGTGCTTTTAGCTTTACTAAAGTTTCTTTAATGAATGTGGCTGCCCTTGCATTTGGAGCGTAGATATTCAGATTTGAGAGTATCTCTTGGAGGATTTTACCTTTGATGAGTATGAAGTGTCCCTCCTTGTCTTTTTTGATAACTTTGGGTTCGAAGTGGATTTTATTCGATATTAGAATGGCTACTCCAGCTTGTTTCTTCAGACCATTTGCTTGGAAAATTGTTTTCCAGCCTTTCACTCTGAGGTAGTATCTGTCTTTTTCACTGAGATGGGTTTCATGTAAGCAGCAGAATGTTGGGTCCTGTTTGTATAGCCAGTTAGTCTGTCTTTTTATTGGGGAACTGAGTCCATTGATATTAAGAGATATTAAGGAAAAGTAATTGTTGCTTCCTATTATTTTTGTTGTTAGAGTTGGCATTCTGTTCTTGTGGCTATCTTCTTTTTGGTTTGTTGATGGATTACTTTCTTGCTTTTTCTAGAGCATGGTTTCCATCCTTGTATTTGTTTATTTCTGTTATTATCCTTTGGAGGGCTGGATTCTTGGAAAGATAATGCGTGAATTTGGTTTTGTCATGGAATACTTTGGTTTCTCCATCTATGGTAATTGAGAGTTTGGCCGGGTATAGTAGCCTGGACTGGCATTTGTGTTCTCTTAGGGTCTGTATAACATCTGTCCAGGATCTTCTGGCTTTCATAGTCTCTGGTCAAAATCTGGTGTAATTCTGATAGGCTAGCCTTTATATGTTACTTGACATTTTTCCCTTACTGCTTTTAATATTTTCTTTTTATTTAGTGCATTTGTTGTTCTGATTATTATGTGTTTGGAGGAATTTCTTTTCTGGTCCAGTCTATTTGGAGTTCTGTAGGTTTCTTGTATGTTCATGGGCATCTCTTTCTTTAGGTTTGGGAAGTTTTCTTTTATAATTTTGTTGAATATATTTGCTGGCCCTTTAAGTTGAAAATCGTCATTCTCATCGACTCCTATTATCTGTAGGTTTGGTCTTCTCAATGTGTCCTGGATTTCCTGGATGTTTTGAGTTAGGGTCTTTTTGCATTTTGCATTTTGCATTTTCTTTGATTGTTGTGCTGATGTTCTCTATGGAATCTTCTGCACCTGAGATTCTCTCTTCCATCTCTTGTATTCTGTTGCTGATGATCGCATCAATGTTTCCAGATTTCTTTCCTAGGTTTTCTATCTCCAAAGTTGCCTCAGTTTGGGTTTTTTTCATTGTGTCTACTTCCCTTTTTAGGTCTTGGATGGTTTTATTCAATTCCATCACCTGTTCGGTCATGTTTTCCTGCAATTCTTTAAGGGATTTTGTGCTTCTTCTTTAAGGTCTTCTACCTGTTTAGCAGTGTTCTCCTGTATTTCTTTAAGTGAGTTATTAAAGTCCTTCTTGATGTCCTCTACCACCATCATGAGATAGGCTTTTAAATCTGGGACTATCTTTTTGGGTGTGTTGGGGTGCCCAGGCCTGGGTGGGGTGGGAGTGCTGCGTTCTGATGATTGTGAGTGGTCTTGATTTCTACTAGTAAGATTCTTATATTTGCCTTTCGCCATCTGGTAATCTCTGGAGTTAGTTGTTGTAGTTGTCTCTGGTTAGAGCTTGTTCCTTAGGTGATTATGTTCGCCTCTATCAGCAGACCTGGGAGACTAGCTCTCTCCTCTGAATTGCAGTGTTCAGAGTACTCTCTGCAGGCAAGCTCTCCTCTTGCAGGGAATGTGCCCAGATATCTGGTGTACGAACCTGTATCCTGGCAGAAGTTGTGATCCACTCACAAGAGGTCTTAAGATCCTGTGGAGGGACCTGTGGGTACCTTGCGGATGTCCGCAGAATCTGCGCGCCCAAGGGACCCAGATGCTGGCATGGACCGGAAGGGTTTCCTCTCCCTTTAGTGTTGGTGTTCTCTCTGAGTTTCTCTGTCTCTGTCTTTCTCCTCTCTCTTTGTCTGTCTGTCTGTCTGTCTGCCTGCCTGCCTGTCTGTCTGTCTGTCTGTCTCTGTCTCTTTCTCCTTCTCTCTCTGCTCTTTAAGGAGACCATCTCTTCCCAGGAGGGAGATCTCATGACTATTAGCTATCTCACAATTCTACCATTGGTAAGGGGAAACACATATCTCTTCATAAATTTCAGTTATAAAGACTCCCAGTAGGGCTCCCTGATTAGCATTATCCTATTTTGTTTGTTTATTTATTTATTTATTTATTTATTTATTTATTTATTTATTGTATAATTCTGGGGATCAAATGCATGGCCTCAGCATTCTGCCATGGAGCTATCCCCAGCTTTAAGCCTTTGTGCAAGAACACTTTGGTTGGAACCTTACACCCAATGAACCAAATGATGGTGCAAAGAGAACTGTTTCCTCAGCTGGGAAAAAAGACAGATATAAGTTGAACCATCAATAATTACAAGTCACATACCAGATTGGTCATCAGAACAACAGACATAAGAAACCATGCCTGAAAAGTGTACCTTCAAATAGGGCATTTTATTTTGTTTGTTTTCCTGCTAAGCCAAAGGCTAAGGCCAGCCAACCCAAGATCTATACATTTATGGGATCAAGAATCCTTCGACCTGTGTTCTCCTTATTGCTTCCTGTGGTCCATCCACACTCTCCTTCCTGGGTTGTTTGTTTGTTTGTTTATCTGTTTGCTGTTATTTATAACAAAATTGTTTTTGTATAATATATTTTGATTATGTTTTCTTTCTCTCCAACTCCTCCCTCTTCCTACCTACCTCCTTCCCCATCTAACTATATTCTCTCTCTCTGTCTCTCTCGCTCTCTCTCAAAAAAATTATAAAGACTTCCAACCACCCTCCACAAGAAACAAAACAAAACAACAATAAAAAAACCAAGACAGCTCCCCAAACACAAAAATGAAAATCAAAACAAACAGAAAAAGGACCAATAGGACAGGAATATAGTATACAGAATACTATTGAATTAATTTGATGTTGCTCATCAATTCCTGGGCATGTGGCCTGCTCTAGAGTGTGATTGATACACCCAGAGATACTTATTGGAGAAAACTCATTTTCTCCTTCCAGAAGGTATCAACTTTTCCCTCTCTGCTGGGGCCCTGTCTGGCTTGAACTTGTACAGGTCTTGTGTTTGCGGCCACTATCTCTGTGAGTTCATATATACATCTGTCCTGTTGGGCCTGGAACATACTCTTTCCTTGAAGTCATCCATCACCTCTGACTTTTGCAACCTTTTTGCTTCCTCTTCTGCATAGATCCCTGAGACTTGAGGAGAGGGGTTTGATGAATTCACCCCATTTAGGATTTAGTGCTTCAAAGTCACTCATTCTCTGAATGTTGTTGGAGTTAATTACCATCTGCTGGAAGATGCAGCTTCTCTGATGTGGGTTACACAAGACACTAATCTACGACTATAGCACTATGTCATTAGGAGTCATTTTATTGATGTGTTCCTTACCAGAACAATAGTAGTATGTTTTCCCTTAGGCCTATGGCCTATCTAGTCTCACATTCTTGGCCGCTTTAGCAATTTCAGGTATGTTTTCTATTTCGTGGAGGATTAAAACAGAATTGGATATGGAAGGGGAGAATAGAGGAGGGAATATGGGGAAAAATAACTAACATTAAAGGTTTTTGAAAAATTCATATGGAAACCTATTCTTATAGAAACTTACACACCATGCACACGTGCAAACACACACACACACACACACACACACACACACACATTTGCATGCACATGCACAATACAAATAGGAAGACAGATATAGAGAGAGGGAAAGAGAGCTTAAATGGAGTTGCCTTATAAAGGGAAAACAATTCCCTTACTAAACATTATATGCTACTAATCAAAATCCTAGAAGGAGTAATTAACTGCATCTTTTGGAGTTATTGGATCAGTGTGGTCATATAGATCTCCACAAAATGTCACAGATCATTGCCAACGCCATTGGTACCTGTAGAACTTGATGGAAAGAGCCTATCACTGAAACCATCATGTACTTGCATCATAGAACATGGAGAAATCCATCTTGTACTAAACTGGAAGCATCATCCTTATTGGCTAGCATTCCTTGTGCCAGAAGATGCTCTGAATACTACTGAAGGAGAAAAGAAATCATCAGTTGTACCCAGCTGTGAACCCTAAGGGCTACAATAATGAACTGCCTGGCAAGAGGTAACCATAGCACAATAATGGCATGGATAGGTTATGGAAGTAACCAATAATTTTTGATTGGATTTAAGGTCCATTCCATGAGATGGAACACATACTCAACATTGTTAGTGAGGTCAAGAAACTGAGGCTAGATTGATCACAAATCAGGGAGAAAACCTACCGCTATTCTGATAGATGAACACAGCAATAAAATGATTCGTGATATTGTCATACCCACAGATGGACGCATCACTCAGCCCTCATCAGAGATGCTTCTTCTTGCTAGAGGTGGCTATTATCTCAGTAACCTACAACCAGTCAGTTGAAGAGAATAAGTCTCTGGAATGCTTGACCCTAAATGAAATGTTTACATCACAGCCCTCCCGGGATCTATACTAAAGAGGAAACAGAAGGAATGTCAGAAACAGAGGTGATGGGTGACGACAAGAACACTGATTTTTAGACACCACGGGAGCACATGCACATGTGAATTCATAGACACTGTGACAGCATGCACAAACCCCACACAAGCTCAAGCCATACAGAATCCCAGTATGGCGGAGGTTAGATGGATGTGAAGTCCAGCACATAGCTGAACATCTATTGGCTATTGATTGGTTCTGGTAAAGGGCAAGTTGGTTGTATTCAGTGGAGTGACACCTGGTATACTGACCACACTCCAGGGCAGAACAAATGCCTAGGAATAGTTAACCAACATAAGCTTGATTTTATGGTTTTTAAATCCAATTAAGTGATCAAAATATCCATTTGTTTTTTATTTGTTTTATGAAGACATAATATGTAGATGAGTGAGTGGATAGGGAGTTCTAGAGGTCTGGCAGTAGAGGTGCCAGATGAATAGGTGGAGGGATGAATAGGATCAAAGTACCTTGTATGAATCTCTGCATCTGTTTCCACCCATTGCTGGATGGAGCCTCTCTGATAATGATTATGCTAGGCTCCTGTTTATGAGCATGGCAGAATGTCATTAGGATCAGTTTCTCTCCCACTATGCTCTTTTTGTCAGGGATGTTTGGTTCTATTCTAGGTCTCTGGGCTATGCAGCCTTTGGTTCCCTGCCCTCCAGGCAATGCTGGGGATGGGCTTCCTCTAGTGGTATGGGTCACAAGCTGGAGCAATCTTTGGTTGGCCACTCCTACAATTTCTGTGCTGCTTTTACCCCAGCACATTTTGCAGTCAGGACAAATTGTGTAGGTCAAACGTTTTGTGTGGCTTGGTGTGCCAATGTCTCCACTGGAAGTCATACCTAGTTACAGGAGATGGTCTATTCATGCTCCTTATCCCCATTACTAGAATGCTTCAATTCCTGGGACTTCCATTGTCTCAGGTTTCTCCCTTACCCTGGAAATGCCCACAAATTCCAGTTGTCTTTTACAGTACTCTTTCCCTCCATCCTCCCTTTACATGGTATCTCTCCCCTCTCCCCCCAGCACAGATGCAGAGGCCCAAGGTCAAATATTAGGAGGAGCTGGGGAATCTTGCAAAAGAAGGGGAAGAAGGATTATAAGAGCCAGGTGGGTAAAGGATATTACATGCAAAAACACAGAATCAACTAACCTGGGCTCACAGGGCTTCAAAGAGACTGAATCAACAATCAGGGAGTCTGCATGAGTCTGACTTAGGCCCTCTGTGTATATGTTATGGCTGCGTACCTTGGTCTTCTTGTTGGACTCCGAACAGTGAGATTAAGGGCTGTCTCTGATGCTTTTGCCTGCCTTTGGGACCCTTTCCTCCTACTGTGTTGCCTCATCCAGTCTCAATACAAGTCTCGTTGAAACTTGACGTATCATGTTTGCTTGACATCTCTGGAAGCCTCCCCCCTTTTACTGAAGAGAAACAACTAGTGTATGTTTATGGGAAGAACTAAGAGAAAGGAAGGAGAGGATAAACAGCAGATGGGGTATAATATAGGAGAATAAATTAAAAAATTAAAAGAAAATAAAAAGTACATTGTATTGTATGAATATTTTAAATACTATAAAGAATGTAAAACCACTTTTCAAAAAGTATAGCTTCAGATCAACACGTCAGAATCTCCTGAGAATATGTTAGAAATGACAATTTTTAATGGTTCTTTTCTGTTCTTTCAAGTTAGAAAGTCTGGAGCAGGCTCAGGGATTTTTGTCTTAACAATGCCTTCAGGAGACTTGGCCTGAGAGCCCCAGCTTTAGGACATTTGCATAGCCAAGTGGTTTCAGCTGAAATGTAACTGGACACCTATGGGGAGTTACAGCCCTCTGCTCTGGAGTATTAGGGATTAAATGACCAATGGGTTTTTTGTCATCACTTGCAGCTCTAAAGGGGTTCTCAGAATGTTAAGTCCACAGTTCTTTAAATATAGGATAATCTTAGTAAACCAGAATGAATTGGCTATTATAAGATATTTCTACTGCTTGTATTTAAACACACACACACACACACACAGAGAAAGAGAGAAATTTAAAACAATTAATTTGTCATCTTATGCTTTTGCAAGTCATCCCCTAAACAGATGTCACTAAGATAAAATCAGTGTTAGCTGAGGGGAGTTGTGTTTCTTTCTAGGGACTTGCAGAGAATCTATTTCCTTGACTTCCACATGTCCAGAGCCTACTTTACTTCACCCTTAAAGCTAGTAACAGTACATCTCAGTGACCATTCTTCTGTGCTCACATCTCTCTCTCATCATAGCCAGAGAAGGTTCTTCAGTTGCTAGGATAGTAGATCCTGAACTTAGTTGATTTTCCAAAGTCTTTTTTGCCATTTAAGGAACCATATTCCCAGGACCTGGGACTTAAGACACAGACATCTTGGAGAGCATTTACTCTGCCTACCCCCATTAACATAAATGGAAGGCTGGGGTGGAGGACTTTTCAGTATGAAAAGCAGAAAAGTCTTGGACCAAAACCCAGGTCAAGGTGATCCCTTAATTGGAGAGCAGGGTACAGAGGAGAGTGACATTATTGTGATGGAGGTCACATCATGCAGTGTTGAGAGACCCTGGGCCAATCTCTGTATCTGTGCAGAAGTGCTGAGGCAGATCTGCATTCCTTGGTGAACAAGTCCTTGATTTTGTGTGACCTAGCTCTAGCTTTCTCATTCCCGTGCTGTGACAGGACCTTGAAGTTGGAGACCTTTTTCCTCATGGCGAGGATAACCATACTAATTTATTGCTAATCACTAACCACGAGTCATTCATTGTTGCTTATAAAATGCCACATTAACTACTGCTCTCATTGAGTTATCCAGTTCCGATAGGAGCAAAAACAAATCACGACATTAATTGTCTGAATCTGGCTCTGTGTTGTGAGATCAGCATGTGATCAGGGTCTCGCTGAGTCCTAAAGAGAGATGGTGAGACACAGTCACAGGAAGGCAGGCTATAGCACCAGCTCTTGCAGGGAAGCAATGTTCCATGAGTATTTTACTATGTATAGTATTTGTCCTTTGTAAACATCTAGCTGTCTTTAGTTCTGCCATCTATTTGGATGAGGTTCCCTTTATTATATTCCCTTTACCAAACTTCCTTTACTATAGAAAGCTGGAAATGTAAGCATAGCCTATTAATTACACAGTTGAATTCTTGTGATGCAATGTCAAATCCCTTTGTTCGTATTGATCAGCTAGAATTTGAGTTGAGTAAAGATTTGGTTTCCATAAGGTGACAAGTACCAGACTACATTAGGGCCCAGCTGCTCCTCTGTCAGAGAGAAAGCATGGCCATTAGAGCAAAAGATAGATGCTGAGAATTCAAATCTAAATTCCATTACTTGTGCATCTTAGAGGTTTTTCTATTTTTCCTATTTTTATCCTCTTACTTTTAAAGCTATATATTAATGTCTAATATTTATTATGATTAAGGAATAACATATTAAGTTATATTAATCTAAGAATCTGGCACCCCAAGGGTCATAGCTCAAATGGATAGCAGTTACTAATATCATTACAATAGGTAATGATGCTAAATATTTCTGATAATGGGTTTGTCCAAGTGCTTTAGCAATGCTGTAGCTATTTTCACTCTTTCCAAAGCTGTCTATTCAACAAGTTCTCTGTATTGTGTCAGGTTAAATATGAGAATGCTGGCTATGAAAACGAAAACCCCATCCTCCAGGAATTCACAGCCTCCCTGCAGAAGTGACACTCTCTTGAGCTGGAAGTCAAGGTGATGGTATTTGAGGGAGCAGAGTGCATGTGCACTTGGGAAGCAGTATGACTGAACTAAGCAAGGCAGAGAGATGAAACTAGTGCGATCTGAGCTGGGAGTCATTCCTCATTTGGCATTGCTGCAGGAAGTGACATCCTCTGATGGAGATATCAGTGGAAGATGGCAAGCCACTCTGTATCACTCTAGAGAATGTGGGACTTACCTGTGAATGGTGAGGAGCCACTAAGATTTTTAAGGAAGGAGTGGTCTGATGATGCGGATTTATTTTAAATATCAGCTATATATCATCCTAATTATTAATTTTGTACAATGATAACGATAAGAGAAATTTAAAAGTATTCTTGCACTTTAAATTGGATATAGTACTGAACTGATGACATAGCATGTACAGATTACTATGGATACTATATTTTTTAAGAAAGACAATAATGTATGACTTTGAATCTATGACAGTGTAGGTTCTGATGATCAGCTTTTTTACTGTTACCCACTGTTATTTGAAACCCATAAGGTATCAAAAGAAATGTAGTCATAACCTTCTGAAAGAATTTCAAATTTTTAGTCTTGTCATTGCCGTTTTGTGTTTTCTTTTAAATTTATCTTGACATCTGGGCTAGAGGGTAGCTCTTCGACTGATGGTGACATCTGTCAGACTTTGAGATGTTTGGAAGACTTAGTATTTTGGGATGGTAGGAGAGGCCGAGTGGCCAAGGGAAGGGCCTGTCTTGGCACATGATTGCAGTGGCAACACCTCAGGTTACTTCCAGTGGCAGCAGGAAATACTGGTAACCCTGGCAACAGAGCTCTAGCCCTTCCCACCTTCTTTTAATTGAAACAGCTGTTGCTAGGATACAGTCTAATGAAAAAGAAAAAAATCGGGAAAAGAGAGGGAGAAAGTGTTTGAGAGAAAGAGAATGGAAGGGGTTGAGAGAAGGGACAAAGAGAAATAAGAAGTCTTGAAAGAGAGAAAAAGGAGGGGCCATGGCGTGGGAACAGTAAGTGGTTCCAGAAGGGAGACTTACTGACACAAGGTTGTTGTATTGTTGTAAAAATTAGCATGGGGTGGGAGGAGGAGTGGAATGCTAATTTCGAGCTTACTAAAAATCAATAATTCATACTTCATTTTGATTTTGAGTTTTCTCAAGTAAGCTACTTATCTTTAATGTGGGTATCTTCACAGTGCGGTGTAAGGGCTCATTAGGTT
This sequence comes from Mus musculus, assembly GCF_000001635.26. Lineage (NCBI taxonomy): Eukaryota > Metazoa > Chordata > Mammalia > Rodentia > Muridae > Mus > Mus musculus. The sequence continues at coordinate 42,546,641 of NC_000082.6, read as the reverse complement.
TCCTTCCCTTATTTTTCATCAATTCTCAACCTCCATCAGGGCTCTTTCTTCAGTTGCCTCGTTTTTCCACTCTAGCCTGAAAATAATATATCTGCAGAGACTAGCACTGAATTAAAATTCAGTGACCGTTCCTCTGTCAGAGGCCACAGGAAGAGTTTCCCGGGTGTCAAGGAAGAGTCATGACCCTGTCATCCACACTTCTGCTCTCATGCTCCTTCCTCCCCGCCACCCCCACATCCATACAGATGCCTGGATAGTGGGCAGAGATGAATAGTTTAAGCAGCCGACATCCTCGGAGTTCAGGGGAAAGGTTATGATTGCTTTGGACAACGGTAGCTTTTGTCACACCATGCAAAGACTAACGCGTCATAAGAACTGCCCAGCTTCTCTCATCAAGGGTATGGGTCAGAATCAATCACTATGAGCACACTCAGAATTTCCAGAAAACAAATGTGCCCCAAGATAGAGACGACTTCCAACAAACGTAAGGGTTTCTGTGTGCTTGTTTGTGGTGGGGTGTGTCTAATAGCACCTAGAACACTAAGATCACGGTGGGTGCTTAGTAAGTACTGATGGGTAAATGTGGGGTGGGAAAGAAAAATAAAACAACCTCCTCTACCTTACTGGACAACAGTAACCTCACATTTCCAATCTAAGAGTCACAGTCACCTAGCTCAAACCCCTCAGGTTCAGTTCATTATCAGAATGCTCTTCTCACAACAGTGATAGATTCAAGGATAAGTCTATGACTGGATCAAACTGGTAGGACTAATTTCCAGCTAGAAACTTGTCATTTTCTCACTTTCTCCCCACTGGATGTAAAGGGGCCATTGTTTCTGTTTTGTAGCCATTTATGAGCATTGGAGCATAAGGATGAGTTAATTCTAATCAAGTAGAGCAGAGAAAGTCATTTTCCCTAATGACTATGCCCAAGCCCCTTCAAAGCCACAGAAATTGGATGAGGGAGACCATCCCCCAGCCTCCACTGGAGCCACAGGTACACAGATATTTGGAGAGGCTCCTTTCCCCATGTACCTGGAAATTTTCTACCTGGAAATTGCTTTTGTGTTTCTGCTTTACCAAATTTCTAAAAAGTCAACTAACTAACTAGCTAACTATATAACTAACCAACTAACCAACCAACCTGCCAACCAGCTAACAAACAAACTAACTAACTAACACTCACCTGTGTTTGATTCTTCTAGTTGCTTCTGTCTGTACAGACTTGGCCTAAGTGCTAGAGCTTTGGCAGAGGGAGAGACTTCTTTCTCCATCATTATTTCCCACCCTCATATCTGCTCCTTATATTTTAGCCAGTGGTTCTTCTATAAAATCTCTTCTATTGGGTTGGAGAGATGCTCCATTGGGCAAAGTGCTTGAAGAACAAGCATGAGGACAATGATTCAGATCCCAAGGACCCATATAAATATCTGGTGGTATTTCTTTAATCCCAGACCACAGGGGGCAGAAACAGCAGATATCTGGAGCAAACTGGCTGGCTAGATTGAGGGTCTGAATCACTGAGTTCTAGATTTCAAGTGAGAAACTGCCCCAATATAAGGTGGAGTATAATAGAGAAACGTTGCATGTAGTTTTGTCTGCCTGCTTGGTGCTCCTGGCCAGTTGCACACCTGCCCAGGAGCTATCTCAGATCCTCATACAGAACACACAGGCACACGCACATGCACACTAGTTATTCTTAAAATGCCTTGGCTAATTCAATGACTGGGCACTCTTAAACCTTCCCCTGCTACACAAGGTCCAGTCAGGGAAGAGGCCACTTACCTGAAACATGGCTAATTGGCTTTATCTCCTCTCCTACTGCATCCCCTTCTCTCTCCCAATCCTCCCATCCTCTATCCTCCTATTGGTACAACTCTCATTGTCATGCCTTGTGCTCAGCCATTGACTACTGGCAACATTATTGATACATCAAAAAACAATTGAAGGCAAGGACCTTTACCATCAGTAAACACAGATTCCTAATCAAAGCATCAGAAACCCCCCACCCTATCCCCCCACCACCCAAAGAAAGACACTTGTGTCAACCTTAGGCCTTTATGTGTATGTACATCCACAGATCTGCGTGTGTACCTACACACATGCCAATACATATATACACATAATTCATACCACATTTATATACAAAAACACAAAGAGTAAGAAAAGTATCTCTTGTACAAAGGAAAATGAAGAACAAACACAAGAAGCTGTTCACACCCCAATTTACCAGAGCCATACAAAGGTATAAATGTATGTGAGTTTTAGGTAGGAATCAACCAGGGTCTAGAAACTGGGACACATGATGGTTAAATGAATAACGACCCCAATGAGCTCAAATATGTATTTGAATCCTTAGTCCCCAGTGTGTGGTGCTTATTGGGGGAGGATATGGAATTTTTAAGAGTTGTAACCTGGCTGGAGGAAGTATATCACTGGACCAAGCTTTGAGAGTTCATAGTCTTGTCCCACTTCCAGTTGAGTATCTGCTTCCTTAATGCGGATGGAGATGTGATCTCTCAGCTTCCTGCTCAGTCACCTGCTGTCATCTCTCCTCTATGATTTTCTGTCCCCCCACCCCAGTATGAACATGTGCTATAGAACTGTAAGCCAAAATAACCTTTTTCTTCTGAGTATGTTTTGGTCATAGTGTTTTATCACCACAACAAAACATAACTAAGACAGGAGAGATCATTTATTGCTAATATTCTATGGCTTGGACAATGCTTCTTGCTTTGTATAATCATCTTAAGAGTCATAATGTAATATTGTCTTGTCTTTAATTTCTATCAGGCACATACCTAAGGACTAGGTACTACCTTCATGTACACTAGAAATTTGAATATGTTAAGTTAAAGTAAACTAGTTGAGAGGGGGAGTAGGTACATCATAGATAAGTAAGATTTCAGGCAATGAGATTCACTACACAGAAACAAAATGGGAGATATGACATAGGGTCTCTGAATTGGTCAAAGCCTCCCTGAGCTAAGGTGGCTAAAGGAAGCTTTCAGAAGTGACAAGTGAGTCAGAATCTAAATGACTAGAAGGGTCTAATTCTGATAAAAGACAAGGCAGGTGCATGAAACAGAAAACTTTAAGTATGATAATCCCATGAAAGGAATGCACTTCAAATTCCAGAGAAAACCGGAAAACACCAATATCACTGAAGTCAAGAAAGGGCATGGGTATGGAGAGAAGAAAACGGTAAAGAGCTTTGAAGACTATGAGGAGAAGTTTGAGACAAGACAGGGCAAGAGAGCTCACTACCTGACTTAAAAGTCCTGTTAAGGAGACTGGTTTACAATGAGGCAAGCCTCCAAGGAAATTAGTACCATGGTATACTTGAGAATTGCTGATGTCTTGAACTAGGGAGAAATTGTAGGGGCTGTGAAGATTGGATGTGGCCAATGGCAAAAGTCTCAAGGTTATACAAGGCTTCCGTGCAACTGGGTGAATGAAGGTCAAGTAAAAGGAAGATCTGTGGAGATTAAAACCACATAATATGTGTTGAGTATAATGTTTAACATATTAAACTGTGATATAGGGAAAGGATATGAGGAGATAGGAATTTTAGGTTATGATGGTCTGTAAGGATAGAACTAAATGAGATCATGAAGAATGTAGATTGAGATTATCAAAGGACCTAAAAATCATCTCATCTAGAGCAATTGAAGCAGAGGAGGCAATTCAGACAAATTAGAAATCGACAAGTAAATTCATAGGCTGAGGAAACAAGCCAGCAGGCTATAGGTCAGAAAAGAAAAAAAAAAAAGAAAAGAAAAAGAAAAAGAAACTGTACTGAACCCAGCTCAGTGGTCGCTTGGATGTGTAGCATGCTGTGACTGTCGTAAGGGCAGTTCTAGCAGAGAAGTTGGCTAGAGAGAAAGCTGGACCGAGTAGGAGAGTACACAGAGAGGCAAGCAAGCAAAGGCTGTTCTTTCAAGAAGGTTTTCAATTGAAGGAAATAAAAAGTGATGGGATTTTTGCAAGAGGGTTTGGATTCAACCAGCACTTTTAGTTCAGTGGGTTGGAGGTGTTTAGACCAATTTTGAACATGAAACGGAATGCTGTAGCCTGAGCCTTCTGTTGACAACAATGGGATGTACAACAGTACTTACAGACTGTCTGCAAATAACATTAGGGGCCTAAGATCTGAGTCTCAATAGTGTGGTCCTAAGAGGTTAGGGTTTGATATGTTACTGCTTAACCCTGGCAACTCTAAGTTATAGAGAATTCAGTTTAGCCCACTGGAGCTCTCTTTATACGGTTTTTAATGCAGAGCCAGCCTTGTAGACTAATGAAAGGGCAAAGGTTTCCTGGATGATTTCAAACAAAACCCCAAATGCAAAGCAGACAAACAAAGCAAACAGCTTTATTCTAACCTTACTACAAGTAGCAAAACAAGACAGAACACAGGGATGACTAAAAACAAGCCACCCTGGCTGAAACAGTTTACCTTTTCATTTACCATTGCTTTGGGAGGAAAATTATTTACCTTTTTTTCTATTCAGGGATATGCTGCTTCAGGTTCTTTAAAGAATTGATGACATTGGTCTCATTAAAAAAAATTAAATAAAACATTTTATCTGTTATTGGCAAGTTCCCCATCCCCATACGGTAGAAATGAGAATTAACTTTAAGTTAGATGATTGTTCTTTAATCATTTAACTTGCTTTGCTGTTCCTGCTGCTGCTGATTAGGGGAATGTAAGCATTTTATTTGTCTGGGGAAGATGAGACTGGAGACATGCCTTAGACTGAAATGGTTAAGAGTGCTGTAGAGCATGCTTAGTGAATTCTATGGGTGATTTCCTTTGGAGAAATGCTTTTCTAAATCCAACTTTAGATTTCCCCTTGCCTACCCATTATTAGATTTCCTCACAGAATTTTGTGTACTTTCTCTTCAACAGTTGCTTGGAAGAACAGGAGGACTAGAGGGATTTGCTACCTGAAAACTGGAAAATATAGATTGTGTTTTGCACATAAAGCAAGGTCTATTATATTGGAGCTTTCTCCTTCTATGGTTTTCATCTAAGACTAAATTCCTGACAGGAAACATACTGTTACATTGTTGATTCTGTCTATTTTGGGAAATTATGAAGTTAGATTCTTAGAGTTAAAAGAATGATTTCCCCCTAAAATAATGAACGTGCATCCCTCTGACCCCACAGTTATTCTACAGAAAATGCAAATGTAAAACTGCAGTGAGAATTTAGAGGGAGGGCTATGGGATTGCATGAGAAAAAAGTTTTCTCCTTTTTATATAAAAAAAAAATCACTTGATCATAAGCTAGGGAGAGAACAATTTTAGGGAGGTAGTTAATTGGCCAAGTCACACAGATTTGGGGCAGAGACATTCAGAGCCAAGTATTGGTGTTAGGCTCTGATATCAGTCATATATGTAGCAAGTTCTGGATTCTTTATTATCCTTATGGGTTTTCAGGAAAGAAAAATATGGTAGGAGATAGTGTAAGGAAATTATTTTTTGTTAAAAAAATACACCAAGTAGCTATTGTTTGTGGAATTCTCCTAATGAGTAATTGGCAAAGTTTGTTGCCAACACCATATGAGTGTTACTTATTTGATTTCTCATTCATTCAATTTATTGAATAGTTTTATTTCTTAGAGTCCATGCTCTATAAGCCAAGTATTGTAAAAATGAATGAATGAATGAATAAACAAATAAGTAAATACAAGAGGTGAGAGAGCTTGAGTAAATGGCCTTTACAAAGTGATTCTAGAGGAAAAGAGACAGGCAGCCTTGTGGCTATCTGACGGAGAACATTCCAGGCAGAGAGAACAATTGTTGTGTCCCTGAAATAAAGATATTGCCACATATGTCTTGATTAGTGCGTATAGTAATACCATACACTGAGAAATTTAAAGACATAGAACTTTACTTCTTTTAATTTTGAGACCAGAAGTTAAGTTAAAGAATTGGCAACATCAGGGTCTGGGGAATCTGCTTTTCTCCCAGGACTGACCATCCTTTGGGGTCCTTCAGAGGAGATGGATGCCACATCCAAACGTGGACACTACAGGGCTTGTAGTAGAGTTTTACTTCTGTGAGCAGGCACCATGACTAAGGCATTGCTTATATGAACAACATTCAATTGGGGCTGGCTTACAGGTTCAGAAGTTCAGTCCATTATCATCAAGGTGGGATCATGGCAGTATCCAGACAGGCATGGTACAGGCAGAGCTGAGAGTTATACTTCTTCATCTGAAGCCTGCTAGAAGAAGAATGTTTTCATGCAGGTGGGGGGGGGGGTCCTCAAAACTCACCCCTACAGTGACACACTTCCACCACCAAGGTCACATCTACTCCAACTATGCCTCAACTCTTAATAGAGTCACTCCCTGGGCCAAGCATGTTCAAACCACCACAAGGTTTAATTTATCTCCTGGGTCCTTTCATAAAGCAATTAACATAATTTATAAGCATTCTATTCTAATGATTTAGTCAGCTTCTAAAGTTTCTACCTCTTTATGCCTTTACAGTGGGTTTCTAAGTTCTAATCTTTGAATTTTGGAGTAACACATACATTATGTCATCCCACTGTGTTTGAGTAGTAGTAATGAATTGAAAGGAAGTGGGAAGGAGTATTGGCTTCTCAATTTGATTCTCAGCATCTACAAGGCAGCTCGAAGCCATCTGTAACTTCAGTCCCAAGGGACCTGCACCCTGTTCTGCCCACTACCGCCACTGTACCCACATGGTGCATACACATACATACGTGCAAGCAAAAACACCCATATACTTTAAAAAAGGATAAAAGTTGTAAAGAGTTGAAAAGAATGTAATCATAGAAAAAAGCAGGCTTGTAAAACAGGCCAAAAAGTAAGGAGCCCCTGAGGGCATAACAGGCAGGTCTTCTTCAATTAAGGTAGGAGGGCACTTTTACCAGGTGGCATAACCTAACTTATATTTCAGAGGGACAATCGGCTGAGGAGTGGAAAGCAGACGGTAGGGAATAAGGGCGAAGCCAGGATGCCTTTGCAGACTTTGTGATAACCTAGATGAGGTCTGGCTTTATGCCACTCTTCCATTTCAGCCCACACTCTTTCCACCGCTCTTTGCCTTCAGACCGGTTTACTCATCAGTGTTAATAATGCTCTTCTTATCTGCCTCCATCAGCAAGAGCTGCCTCCGTTCATATAATAGATGAAATCACTATCGTGGTGTTGAAATGAATATAAAGAAATCTGGCCATGGGGAAAGGGACTGTGGTCTCCAGGTAATTACTAAACTTCAGAGCAGATGATCGTGAGTAGACTATATTCAATCACTAACACGGGTGTGTCCTTTGCAGTGGAGAGATCTGTAGATAAAACCAATCAGGAACCACAAAAAGCTTCATAGTGATAAAAATACACATCCAAGGAAGCATCTAACCTACAAAATACTTGATTCAGCTTAAATCCTTTTACTTCAAGATGAAACAAACATACATGAACAGAAATGCACTGTATGCCTCTCTCTCTCTCTCTCTCCCTCTCTCTCTCTCTCTCTCTCTCTCTCTCTCTCTCTCTCTCTCTCTCTGTGTGTGTGTGTGTGTTATGCCTTTTATTCCCTTTTTAAAACGATAGTATGTTTTTTCTTTAGTGTGCGTATGGTGGTGATAAATGATAGTTACTGTTAGTCAATATGCTTAGAGAAATAAAATGGAAGCACACTGTATCGATCATTAAATGTTTTCGACCTTGCTGTCCTGCTATTTTACTATTACGCAAATACAAACTACCCCTTTCAGAATACACCAGAGGAAGGGGAGCTACAATCCTCAGTGTGCTGGCCTGTGCCGAGTGAATGATGGTCCTAAGATTCTCAGTGGGTGTCAACACCAACAAGAAAGAGGCCACGGTTGTGATGCCCCCTGAAGTCTCCATATTGTTTGGATTTCTGTGATAGGAAGGAGGAATAGAAGTAATAAGTGCAATACAAACGATTGTTTCCTTTTGCATAAGTGTGTACAATAAAGACTCAGTTTTGGAAACTGTTCCCTAGACAGCTCCTGGCAGGTCTCTCAGCTCTGCTACAATGGTCATTTTCTGACTGCTCACATGCTGGGCCAAGCATGGAATTTTAGGTTATCCCTACAAAATTGTTAACATCTTCAGAGGAAACTGGGGTTTTCAAGGATATTAGGAACCTAAAATGTTCATCTAATTGAGAAAGCGGGATTCAAAAATCACAATGATCTGGCTCCTATTCTTTGCTCCCTGTTTATATTGCCTCAGAGTTCAACAAAGTCAGAGGCAGGTCTTGTAAGATTCAAAATGATTCCGCATAAAGACCTGGAAAGAATGATGCTCTAGCCGCCTCTCTTGAAAGATTCTTAGGGACAACACAAGCAGCAACTCTATGAACTGAATTGGAGCTGACCCTTATGTATTATTGCAATTGATATTTCAACTTACGTGAACAGCCAGTGGGCAGTTTAGTCAACTTCATAGTCTCTTGTCACTTCCTTGTGACTTTTCTTTTTACCATCCTTTGTGGCTTACTAGGTAGAGGAAACCCTTGAGGAGAAAAACTTGTTTGCTCTTACTCTACAGTCTAAAGTCTCCTTTCTTATTTGGACCAGCCTGGTAAACGTCTGTCTATTAATCCTATGCTCTGCTCCCCCAAGGGCTAAGTTAAAGACGAGAAGAGCTGCCTGGCCACTGTGGTGTTTCCCAAAGACTAATCTTTGGCCTCACATCAGCATGGCCTGAGTTACTTAGGTAAAAATTCACCTCTAGGGTTCCTTTCCAGATCCATCGAATTAGAATATTTTTAGATGGGCTCAAAATCTGAGCATTTCACAGTCAGCTATTGGATGGATCACAGGGCCCCCAATGGAGGAGCTAGAGAAAATACCCAAGGAGCTAAAGGGATCTGCAACCCTATAGGTGGAACAACATTATGAACTAACCAGAACCCCTGAGCTCTTGACTCTAGCTGCATATGTATCAAAAGATGGCCTAGTCGGCCATCACTGGAAAGAGAGGCCCATTGGACTTGCAAACTTTATATGCCCCAGTACAGGGGAATGCCAAGGCCAAAAAGTGGGAGTGGGTGGGTAGGGGAGTGGGGGGGGGGGGAGGGTATGGGGGACTTTTGGGATAGCATTGGAAATGTAAATGAGGAAAATACCTAATTAAAAAAAATCTGAGCATTTGGTAGTACTTCTAGAAGACTATGATCAGTTAGTTATGTAGTCTGTATTGCTGGGCTCTTGAGATGGAGGGAATCTCATCTTACAGCATTACCCATTTGTCCTGATCAAGCAGGATGAGAAGCTGATAGGAATAGGGGGCAGTGTGGTGACTTCCTTTGTATTAAGGATTATTTTTCTCCAGCTTGCAACTGACATTTATATTCATCCAGCTTTTCTTTTACTGTGGGTTCTTCATTCTTAGCAGATAGATCAGTTTTTCAAGTTGGTAGCTGTGGAGGTGACGCCTGTCTTCCTCCCCTTCTCCCTTGGCCAACTCATGTCTTTTTTTTTTTTTTTTTGGGCACATTCTTCTACCCCATAGTACCAGGTAAATGTCCTCTTTCCAATCTGGGTTGTACCTGCAGCATCATTTTGAACATGAATTATATATTTGGAATTTCCAGGGCTGCTTCTCAATTTGCTCTTCCTTGAACAGTGTGTAGATAAAATGGGCTGAAAGAGAGCAGGAAACAAGGGGCTATTCTGACCCAGGAGAGGGGACAGCTCATAAGCTCTCAAGGAAAAGTAACTGCTGATGTTCTACCTCCTCCACAGAGGCAAGCACATTGTCTTCTTCACCCTGAGGCTGACCTCAGAGCCCAGGTGCAGGCCTACAGCACCTCATCATTTTGTCACCAAGACTGCATCTGTCATAATCTCCTCTGTGAACCAAGTAATATCAATGTTTCTCCACACCTGGGGCTTGTCCCTGAGCAATGATCTCAGAAAGACAATCCTGAGGTTCCTTTTCTCTGTTACAAGATTGTTCTTATATGTCAAGTGTCCCTTTCTTTTCCCAGGAGGCAATGAGTTTAATGTTTGCAGAGCCCAGTGACATAAAGAATCTAAGGATCTGGTCTGAATTGCGTGTCCTGGCTCATCCTTCTGTGGGACCTTAGCCAAGGATCAGAATAGGTCACCATTCAATTTTCCAGTCATGAACGACAAATGGTAACCTAACACACTCCCTCCCAGCTCACGTGCACACACACTTATTTTGTGAGTATTTTCTTGAAGGATAGTAATAATAATGGGCTTGTCAGCTCTGAGCTAATTTTCTGCTTGGCCTGAGAACAACACTGGAATTGTTTAGTGCTCCACATAAAGGCTTCTGAGTTCCAGAGCTTAGATTGTGCACCTTGTCTTTTCGTCCAATGTAGAGCAGAGAGCACCTTGTACTTTTTAAGGAATACCAGAGAAGCAAGTTACAGTATCTTCCACAGTATTACAGCAGTAAGGAATTTTGTTTGATTGAAAATAAAGTTATTTTATACAGTATATTCTAATTATGTTTTCTTCCCTCATCTGCTCCCAGATCCTCCCCACATGCTCACTCTTCCAACACTATGTCTTCTTCTTTTCTCTCTTAAGAAAATAAAGAGACAAATAAAATAGATGAACAGGAATAAAACAAAAGAAAGAAAGAAGGAAAGAAAGAAAGAAGGAAAGAGAGAAAGAAAGAAAAAAGAAACAGAGCATGAGAAACAGATACACACACACACACCAATCATGAAAACACAAAATCTGAAACCATAATTTACAAGCAAACAAGTAAGGTGAAAAAAATATTCCCAGAAAAAGGGATGTGAGACACAAATCTTTGAAAATCCCTCTGAGTTCTTTTTGTGTTGGCCATCTATCACTGGGCATGGGGCCTGCGCTTAACTGTGGCTTATATATACAGTGAGACTTCCTTGGAGAAATTAATATTTCCTTTGCCAACGGTTATCAAATCAAGAGACGTCCTTGGTTAGGATAGGAACACATGTGTTGCTCCACTTCCCTATCTCAGTGCCATGCTCTGTCTGAATTAGATGCTGTGCCTGGTGTCACAGTCTCTGTGAATTCAGAATACCCATCAGACCTGAAAGGCATTTGTGTATAAGTTGTTTTATCTCAACCCAAAACTTCAGTCGGTCCCTTTATAATACTTGTTTGTCATTACGATAAATGAATGACAGTTGCTCATAGTTGGCCAAAATATCTGTCTTGTAGAATAAAATCATCCATAAATGTTTCCTTTGCCCATTTGACATCCCAGAAGCACAAACTAGCACAGTGATTTCCAACCTGTGGATTGTGACCCTTTTCGCAGGGGTTGTCTAAAAACATCAGATAACGTAGATATTTACATTACGATTCCCATCAGTAGAAAAATTACAGCTATGAAGTAGCAATAAAAATAATTTTATGGTTGGGGATCACCACAATATGAGGAACTTTATTAAAGGGCCACCATGTTAGGAAGGTTGAGAACCAGTGTACCTGATACTCAGTAAGTACCTGGGTAGCTAAAAAGAGAATCTTTCCTGAGAATACTGATACAGATACCATAATAGTTACAACACCAAATGGAAAAGGTAAGAGAAGGAAGATGGGTATCAAGAGGGGAACTTATAGGGCCAGTGCTATGGCTCAGCAGATAAAGATGCTTGCCACTAGGTCTGATGACCTGAGTTTGATCCCTGGGTTCCACATGACATCAGGAGAAAAACAATTTTCGCAAATTGTCCTCTGACCTTACATATGTTTACAAGTGCATACAAACACACACTAAAAAATATAATACATTTTAAAGCAGTGAAATTAGTAGTCTGTATGGGAGGATTTATACATGAAAATAACATGAAAAATCTACTTCCTATACTATTTATTAGATGCCTTTCTTAATCATGAAGGTATTTTACCCATTAAACCCTTTCAAATGTCTCCTTAATGTTCAAGACAGCTTTGAAAACAATACGAAAAAGAACTCTAGGCACAGAGTCCTTAAGTTCTCTTAGTGCCTAAGTACATATTTCCATAGACCTTTTGGCCAATATAATATCAAATAATTGTTTATTATGTCAATCAACTGTCCTAAGAACTTAGTAGCTGTTTTTAAAAAGTAAAATATATAAATTGCAAAATAAAAATTACATTAATTTTTATGTGTATATGTGCTTTACTTCTATGTATGTATGTGTACCATGTGGTGACCTTGTGCTCCTGGAGGCCAGAAGGCAGTGAATATCCTGAAGCAGGAGTTACAGGTGATTGTGGGGCACCATGTGGGTGCTAGGAGCTGAACTCATTCCTCTGTAAGAGCAGCCATCTTTCCAGGCCTAAACTGCAACTTTTAAAATTTCAACCTTAGTTGCATGTAATTACTTGTTCTGGGGTGTGTAGTCCTGGTGGTTCTGGTAAGGCTTTGTAAGCCTAGGACCCAGAGGTGATATTACTACCGCACATCCTGTTCCACGCTGATTCCAGCTTTGCACAGTTATGACATTTCTGAAGGTATAAAATGCTCTTCAATACAATTCTGAGCAATGTGGTGCTCCAGAGAATCTTAGGGAGTAGGAAACTGTAGGCTTAATGCATGACAGGTAAAACAGTTTGTAGAATAATATTCAGGTCAGCAACGGGGAGATAGAGTGAATGCTGGGCCAAGGTGTGTATGGAATGTCTCTGCGGCCTCTTCTTTGTTTTGGTGTAAACCCAAAATATCTCAAAGACTGTCTTAAAAAGAAAATATGCAATCACAAAATAATCAGCTTAGATAAGGACTATCCCAACTAAATTTCAGAATGTGCAAGTTTGACTTTGTCTAATATTTTCCCATTATTGGTAACTCTACCAATATTTTCTAGGTAAGACTACCTGGCCCATGCATTCACTAGTTCTTGAGAGTACAAATAGCTCTACTAAAGTGTGAGATGACCCCATGGAATAAAAACAGGATACAAACAAGGAAAGTGCAGATTCACACCTATACTTTAATCCATGATTAAAGGCATGGATTGCTCTAAGGTTCTCTCCCATCTCCTTTCCTCTTTCCTTTTATTTGTATCATTTGTTCATTCATTGGGGCCACCACTAAAATTTAGCTGGTATTTTGAATTAGGCACCAAGAGAAGTGCTTAGCTCCTCCCTGATCAGGGCAGACTTGATCCCCATCACATAACACTTAGCATTCCCTATTTTTGTTTATCCAAAGAATAGATATTCACACATCACTCCCCGAGTCCAGGCTCTGAGCTACAATCAAGTGTCACAAAACCAAGTCATTGGGAAACTGTCCTTATGTATATTTTTTGCTTTCCTAGTTTGACTTTGATTTTTACATCTCTGGGACCTGGTTGTTTGAATGCTCTCCCCAAGATTTATCAAGTTTTGATCTCCTTTGGAACCCACTTCACAGCAGAATTTCTTGTCTCCTAACTTCATATCACTGTTCAGGCAAATTGACATAAGTATATATTGTTTGGGTCACAGCATTTCTCAATCCAGTTTTTCAATAAGTGATAAGTTGCTATTGTTTGTCAGAAAACTATTGGCCCAGTTGTGTATATATTCACTTTCACATAACAATATTTCGCAAAGCAATGATACTCTTTAAAGAAAAGTGAGTTGAGGAACCTTTTTTTTTTTGGTAATAATTAAAATACAAGATAGTTTATGTGGTCTAACGATGATCATTTAACAATATTATAATACAGTAATTGATTTGTTGATTCATTCATTGATTGTATATTTACTGAATTGTTCATCAAGTACACAAGCAAACATGATAGATTCTGTCTGCTTGGAGCCTAGTCAGACATCAAAAAGGACCTCTGTACATTAGGGTAGGTAAACAGTATATGCCCAACTGGAAATAGTTTTAGAAACTTTAGTAATTAATTAACTACTGAGCATATAATTATATGTCACTACAGGGACTTTTTTCATGGCAAAAAGACTTATTAGGGATTTATAGCATGAAGTAATATGAAACAAGATATACAACATAACAACAGCTGCAAATCTATCAGAAATATGAATGCAATAACATGAATATTTTCTGCCCGCCCTTGATGATGTTGGAGAAATGAAGAGTAATTACTACTAAGGGATAGACTATGCCGGGGCCTAGCAAACACAGAAGTGGATGCTCACAGTCAGCTATTGGATGGGTCACATGGCCCCTAATGGAGGAGCTAGAGAAAGTACCCAAGGAGCTAAAGGGAACTGCAACCCTATATGTGGAACAACAATATGAACTAACCAGTACCCCAGAGCTCTTGACTCTAGCTGCATATGTATCAAAAGATGGCCTAGTCGGCCATCACTGGAAAGAGAGGCCCTTTGGACTTGCAAACTTTATATGCCCCAGTACAGGGGAACGCCAGGGCCAAAAAGGGGAAGTGGGTGGGTAGGGGATTGGGGGGTGGGTATGAGGGACTTTTGGAATAGCATTGGAAATGTAAACGAGGAAAATACCTAAAAAAAAAAAAAGAATTATAAATCAAATTCAATTTTCCTCAGTTTGGAAAGGTTTGTCTTCTCTATCAGTGCTGGCCAAAAGGAAGAGAATCTGCAAGGCAGATTCTAGTTAGATGCTTTTTCTACTAGTTACATTTTGTAAAGTAAAAAAGGAGGAATTAATTTTTTAAAAATTTAATTTAACTCAATATATCCAAAACATTATATCAGCTAATTTTCCGGTTTCATTCGGTGGCTGTGATAAAACCTCTGACCCAAAGCAACGTGAAGAGACAACGGGTTTATTTCACTTGAAACTTCCAGGTTACTGTCCATCATGGAGGCAGTGCAGGGCAGGACCACAACCTGACCTCACTCACAGAGAAGAAGTGCAGCAGAAGCCATGGGAGAATGCTGCTTGCTGGCCTGCTCTTTGGCTACCTCACAGGCTCCTGGTTAGCTAGCTTTCAGCCTAGGACTGTGTACCTCAGTGGGTTGAGTCCTCCTATATTAGTTTATAAGCAAGGTGATTAGGCCCACAAACAGGCCTCTAGTCTAATTTGATGACGCCAATTCCTCAGTGGAGGCTTTCCTCTCAGATACCTCTAGGCTGTGTCAACTTGACAAAGCTAACTAGGACAGTAGAGATCCAACATAACTTTTGTTAATTAGATATTTACATTCATTTTCAACACTAGGAGTTTAAATTAAGGCGTATGTTTTTTAAGTAAGTACATTTTGAATTTAGAGAAACTACATTTTCTCTCCCTCTCTCCCGTGTGTGTGTGTGTGTGTGTGTGTGTGTGTGTGTGTGTGTGTGTGTGTGTGTGTGTGTGTGAGAGAGAGAGAGAGAGAGAGAGAGAGAGAGAGAGAGAGAGAGAGAGGTGTATGTGGGTATCCATGGCCATGAACACAGCAAGAACCAAAGGAGGATGTTGGATACCCTGCTCTATCACTTTTTGCCTTAGTCTTTTAAGACAGCCTCTCTCACCAACTTGAAGCTTGCTGTTTTGCTCAGCTGACTGTCCACTGTATCCCAGGGGTTTTCTGTCTCTGCCTGACAACACTGGGGTTATTGGCATGTATGTCCATGCCTCACATTTTACCCAGGCCCCGGGGATTTAAAGTCATGTCCTCACACTTGTGCCACAAGTGCCCTTATTAACAGAGTCATCTTCTTGCCATCTTTTTATTTTTAGTTTGATCCCCACCTTGGTGACGATGGGGAAATGAGCCCAGTACACAAGGCAGTGAGCTACACACCAGCCTAGAAGATATGTTTTAAGATATGTAGTAAGGATTCTATAGATTCTTGGATGAACTTTCATTCCTTCTCCTGTGAGAAAAACACATAGCAATTAAAAATCAAAAAGTCTGTCAGCTGGGGGAGGGGGAGAGAACAAACAAACTGCTAAGTGCCTTATGTATGTACTAAAAGGAGAGGTAGGGTTTGTTCGGACAGCTCTGTAGAAGTTAGCTATTGCAGCACTCAGAAGATTAATATTTTTTGATAAGAAGATACAGGGTAATAAGAATGGCAAATCTAAGAGATGCTTTCTTTAAGCCTATGGAGAAGAGGTCAAGGTATTTGGGGTGTGTGTGTGGAGCAGAGTTTGAGAAACATGTGATAACTATACATGCCCAGGATATGGGGTGAGCGTAAAGTGATTGCAGGAATGCCGTTTCATAGGCTAATGTATGACAGATACCTAAGAACTTTGTTAGCTATAAACAAATTTGGACTTAATAGAAAGCCATTGTAGAGTTTGCTCATTGCACACACACACACACACACACACACACACACACACACACACAGTACTATAAAGATAAAGGTGGGGGGGAAGGAAACCAATGGGTAATGTTAACATCACAGAAAATATATCTGTAAGACATTTTCTGATGGGATAGCATGTTAGTGGTTGATTTAGAAGATTTTTTTTTCTTAGAAGGGAATAATAAGGATAATCCTTAAGATTTAGAGAATCAGCATTAAAATGGGAGTTTGGAGCTGGCGATGGAGCCTAAGAAGAAAGTGACATCATTCACTAAAATACAAGAGGATCACGGAGGCAAGAAATAGGTAAGGAAGTTAATGAATTTATAATTAGTGAAGTTGAGGAGCCCATGCGGCATCTAGGTGGACATAAGCAGAGAAAAGTTTATATAAAGAGTCAGAAGTCTAATCTCCAGTCTATCTCAATTCCCTCACATGCCATCTATGATAGCCTATTATCTTTCCCCTTTTCTACAAATCCTCCTTTATCTATTCACTGTTAAATTCCCACTCATATACTAATGGTAATAACAAATGAAATGGACTGAAAGCTTACAGTGTGACAAGTGCTGTTTAACTGTTTTATGTGGATCTTCATATTCATTCCTTGTAACAGTCATGGGAAGGAAGGAAATTTGGGTTCAGAGCCCTAGAAATTGGGGGGTGGGGGGCTTTTCTCTGCTGTATATGGAACTGAAACTCAAATTCAAGTGATTCAACTTTCTCTGGTGCCTTTCAACTTGGTTTCATTCATTGGACAATTCTGTATCAAGATCTTTTCTCTGAAATTCAGAATTATATCTTAAGATACTGTTTGGGCAGTAAGTAAGAAGGTTGCCATCATCATAAAAACCCCTTCTGGATCTGATAACTTCTCATGCAGTTGGTCCTATTTCCATCTCCCTCTTACACTCTACATTTGAGGGTATTGAATTTCCTACAGCTAAGCAAAAAAATGTGTGTGTGCTGGTTTGAATATGAATGGACCCATAGACTCATGTGTTTGAAAACTTGGTCATAGGGAGTGTCATTGTTAGGAAGTGTGGCCTTGTTGGAGGAAGTGTTACAGGTGGATTATGAGGTCTTCTATGCTCAAGATATGCCTAGTGTGACACACAGTCACCTTCCACTGCCTGAGGATCAAGATGTAGATGTCTCAGCTTCTTCTCTAGCACCATGTCTGCCTGCATGCCACCATGCTTCTGGCCATGATGATAATGGACTAAACCTCTGAAAATGTAAGGCAGCCCAAATGAAATAATCTCCTCTGTAAGAGTTGTTGTGGTTATGGTGTTTCTTCACAGCAATAGAAACCCTAACTAAAACACAATGTTTAATTCCGTGTTGAGAGTTAGGTTGATCCAAAGCTTTCACAGAGGTCCTGATGAAAGAACAAAAGGGAGCTAGTTCTTGTTCAGGGGAAGATCTGGACCTGAGCCGTGGGAAGAACCTCAAAGGAGTTAAAATTTAGCTTTCAGGGAACTTGGCTTTTCCCCTTGAAGAGACTAAAGCCTTCTCTTATAGGTTGGTTTCATCATCTGTTAGAATGGCATTGCTTTTCAGCATCTCCCTTTGTCTAATCCTGTTCCCTTACATCCTGACAAGTATTTTCTTATATCCATAAATCATATTCAAATCCTTTCCATAAATATACATTTGACTCTTCAACTCACAGTGTGTTTTGTGAGAAGCCTCTTATAAAGCATTAATACTAGAGCAGTTCCAGCTATGTCTCACCTTGGCTGCCTGGCAGTCAGAACGTTTTTACAGATGCTGTGTAAGGTTTTGATGGCCAGTGGATATACTGCCATAGGGCACAGGTTACATCTCCCATCAGCAGCCCTGAGGTTGTACTAACAGCTGAGAGGCTGTAGAAAATAGATGTTATTAAAGATCATGGGTTCAGATGGCTTTGGTCATGTGCTGCTAAGGCATTTGAGAAAAATAATGAGGGACTGAGATTAATTAGCCTAACATCTAGGGCAAACTGTGAAATCCAAAGAGATTGTGGGTAGAGAAGCTCGGGACTAAACTTAGAGCATAATTTTAAGTATAGTAGGGTTTTATAGAAGATGAACATGCTGACCCTGAAACGTTTGCTCCCCTGAGATATGGCTTTAACTGGAAAGGCATGAGCGTATGGTTTTGGAGTACTTCATCCAGGTTTGAGGCATTTGGAGAGACCATACTTTGTGAGGCACTATCCCACTCTTGCCCAGGTTATCCTGGAACTTACTGTGTAGCCCAGGCTTACCTTTCCAATGTGCACTGGCTGTAATACTTAAAAGATCTTGAACCTTTGATCTCCTCTGAGTCACAGGAGAGCTCTCTTCCTTGCTGCTGAAAGCTATCATTTCCCCTGGAATTACAATATCATGGATCCTACTTTTCTTTTTTCTTCCTCCCCCCCCCTTCTGTTTTCTACCGACCTCCTGACCACCAGGCCAATAGCAATGATCATGCTGTTAAAGTTTAACTAGTAGGAGAGAAAATGAACACATGCCTTAACCCTGCAGGGCCTGGAAAACTTGTGCTTATAGAACCCAGGAATATATAGTAAGGTGGTGAGATTTAAGACAGAAATTTGTATGAAAGAGAATTTATTAATATGGAAGCATCTTCCATTGGTGCAGGACTTAATGCTTATAAAGATCACAGTAAAACATGCTAAGGTGCAGCTAGACTAGAACTTAGAAGTTTAGGAATAGCTACAGGTCATACTGAATAATAAAAAAGTCTAAAATCATGGCTCATGATGTAAAAATAATGGCTCCAAAAGTTCACAGAACTCCTCATATTGGAAGAGACATGCTGTGTAAAGTAGAAATCTGCCTCTTAACCATGTTCCACTTAGGAATCCACAGGGATCCATTTACTGGGTGATAAAGAAGGTATTGATGGGAGGGAAGTGAATTTATAAAGAAGTATGTTGTGGCTGTCCTTATAGTCCAGGGACTGCAGGAAGATGCTCTTACAGAGTGGAAAACCGGAGCAGAAACAAAGGAGATGCCAAAGCAACAGATACCCAATGGTCAGTTTTTACTATTGGATACAACATGGTTACAATTATAAGTGGGTCTGGTGGTTCAAATGAGAAATCCCCTCCATAGGCTCATGAACTTGAATGCTTGGTTGTGAACTGGCTGTGCTCTTAAGGAAGGTTACAAATTTAGGAGGTAGAACCTTGCTGGAGGAAGTAAGCTACCAGGGTCAGGATTTGAGGTTTTGTAACCTGGACTCATTTACTGCTCTCTTTCTCTGCTTCCTATATGCAGACCTCTGCTTCCTATATGCAGACCTCTGCTTCCAGACTGCTCCATGCCTCTCCAACACGATGGATCTTATCCTCTTTGGAACTGTAAACTAAATAAACACTTGTCTCCTCTAAGTTGCTTTTAGTTGTGGTATATTATCACAGCAACAAGAAAGTAACCAATACAGTGATCATTTGTGAATAATAGCCAGGAAGGCCTGGCCCACAGTGGTTCATGGAGATGAATAACAGAGTACCTATAGTCAACCATCAAAGATACGCTTAATAGATTTATCCAAGTCAGTTAAAGCCAGATAGCAGGAGTTTTGTGAGTATTTACGGTAAGGTCACAATCCCTTATCCAGATTTAGGAAACAGAGTCCGTTGTCAATTTTAGATTTCACTGCTTAATAGTTAAGATAGGTATCCAAGAAAAAGTAACTTATAATCTCATATTAAGTAATACTTAAGTATAGTCACTTGGTTCTTCCCCAAGGAGCCAATACCTAGTAGTTATATCTTGGATAAGAGAGGCTTTGCAATCATTTTGACTAGTGTTCAAAAAGTCTAAATTGACAATGATTTCTAGGGACATGCAGAGGGCATCTATGAGAACCAATCAATAACTGGAGATCCGAACCCTTTCACAGTGACTTCACTGGGCTTGGGAGTCAGTGGGTAACCCTTTACCAGTCATCAAGTGTAAAACAAAGTGATTCTGTTGGCTAATTGGTGGATTCTTATGTTTGGTTATTGGCCCTTGAACCAGCAACTTGTTCTTTCTACTGAATGAGACTGCTTTCAATACGTAGAGAAACCTGATGCATCCACGTTTGTTTGTTTGTTTTTCACTGAGTCCTCCACTTCTTTTTTTATTAATTAATATTTTTATTACATATTTTCCTCAATTACATTTCCAATGCTATCCCAAAAGTCCCCCATACCCTCCCCCCCACTTCCCT
Source organism: Mus musculus (assembly GCF_000001635.26). Lineage (NCBI taxonomy): Eukaryota > Metazoa > Chordata > Mammalia > Rodentia > Muridae > Mus > Mus musculus. Next base: position 42,526,221 of record NC_000082.6, on the reverse strand, counting down.
ACCCACTCATTCCCATTTTTTTTTTGGCCCTGGCGTTCCCCTGTACTGGGGCATATACAGTTTTCGTGTCCAATGGGCCTCTCTTTCCAGTGATGGCCGACTAGGCCATCTTTTGATACATATGGAACTAGAGTCAAGAGCTCCGGGGTACTGGTTAGTTCATAATGTTGTTCCACCTATAGGGTTGCAGATCCCTTTAGCTCCTTGGGTACTTTCTCTAGCTCCTCCATTGGGAGCCCTGTGATCCATCCAATAGCTGACTGTGAGCATCCACTTCTGTGTTTGCTAGGCCCCAGCATAGTCTCACAAGAGACAGCTACATTTGGGTCCTTTTGATAAAATCTTGCTAGTGTATGCAATGGTGTCAGCGTTTGGAAGCTGATTATAGGGTGGATCCCTGGATATGGCAGTCTCTAGATGGTCCATCCTTTCGTCTCAGCTCCAAACTTTGTCTCTGTAACTCCTTCCATGGGTGTTTTGTTCCCACTTCTAAGGAGGGGCATAGTGTCCACACTTCAGTCTTCATTCTTCTTGGGTTTCATGTGTTTAGCAAATTGTATCTTATATCTTGGGTATCCTAGGTTTTGGGCTAATATCCACTTATCAGTGAGTACATATTGTGTGAGTTCCTTTGTGAATGTGTTACCTCACTCAGGATGATGCCCTCCAGGTCCATCCATTTGGCTAGGAATTTCATAAATTCATTCTTTTGAGTCCTCCACTTCTATTACCAATGTAGTTTCTAGAGCACATGGATAGATCTTAGTGGACGGACATGGTCTACTTCCAATTAAGTAAAAGCCCTATTTATAATGGCTGTGCTACCATAACACTGTTAGCACTGATGAACAGTTCTGGATTCATTAATCTGGAAATTGATCTTTCTCGTCCTTTTCAGGAAGATGTATCAGGATCAGTGTCTTCCTTTGGAATGAATGTGGTAGCATTTGCTTTTCTGCCCTTTGTTACAATATAGTCCCAAAGAATATAAGTGCTTTTTAAGATTATTTCTCTTCCTTTTTGTGTATTGGGAATGAAACCTGGGCCTTGGGGAAGATAAGCAGTGCTCTATCTCTGCAGGACCCCTTCAACCTCTATTGTTTTTTCTTCTAGAGAACATCATTGTGATGACACTGGTTAATTAAGCTGGATAAGAAAGAAATGAGAAGCACTTTGGAGACCACAGTAAAATACATGTACTTCAAAGAATGAAAGATAAATGCCATGATTGTTCAGGAGTATAACATGTACTTTTAAGAAAGATAGTTATTTTCAACATGTTCAGATATTCATTTTTTTAAATAAGAGAATATTGCATTTCACATTTTCTACTTTTGAGGCCTCTGTGGTTTCTGAAAATAGCATATTTCATACTTGGCACAGGCCATAACCCATGCCCCAACCAACAGAGAAGATGACTAACTTTAATTAAAACTCTGAATAAGAAAAGGTTCTGTAGTTTGTCTGAAACATATGGTCTTGAAGAACTAATTCTATGTATGTATGATGTGAAAAGCTGTCTGAAGGTTTTGGAAAACCCCAGTAGGCAAATTACAGCACGAACTCCTAAGATTCTCAAGGTAAGACAATCTCTTCTACAGGAAAGAGCTGGAGTCCAACCTATTATTGGAAAATTATTCTGGCTATGTTACTGGGACTTGACAGAGAAAAATATCACTATCAATTGACCATGCATTTAAAAATTGTTCATGTGAGCCATCTGATACATTTAGTTATAAGGTTGTGCCAAACCAATAGCCACTCATTGTGAAATGGAAGGGCTATCAGTAGGCTTGCAAACAAGCAGAACAAGAAAACACATATAGGTGGCAGTTGCCACAGACTTCCATGATAGTTACTGTGTTACCTTCTTTCCCTCAGCCCACTCTTGGGGCCACATAAAGAACCTTCTCATCAATTGACAAAAGAGGAGGAAAAAGACTCTTTCATACATAGGTTGTCTGTGTATTTAGCTGTTAGCAGAGAAAGCACTTCTATAACTCTCTAGTCCCATATACTCCCAAGAACAATATCAGGAGGCCACAGGTGTCTCTCCTTTTTGAAAAATAAAAAGGAATCATTGGAGGTAAGAAAAAAAAGGAAATACAGGAAGTTCCCTACCGTTCAAATGGAGTTTAAATGCCTTAGGAGTTCATGATAATGCCCATTGGAGATAGTTCATCAAGGAAGAGACAGTAAGTAGCTAAGTAGACAAAATGACTCATCCATTTGATGTCACCCAGCCTCTATCATCGGTCACCACAGCATTGGCATAATGGATCCATTGTATAAATCCTTCCCAAGGATGACTCAATGGCATTGGCTCTCACTAACCAGCTGTTAATGCCACCTACACTGAGATGGGTCCAGGCCATCTCCCAGCCCTTGTCATTGTCCCACATATCAGTCCCCTAGACTCTACCTGATGAGAGACTCACAGACCTTTGCATCTGCTAACAGTGCAAATAATTACCGAGTCTCAGATGCTGTTTCATCTCTCAAGGACACTAAACAGCCAGAGAGGGGTAAGCTGATTATTTTGGAACTTATTTATCCCGGAAATGGCAGTGATTCATCCTGACCAGGAAAACACATATTCTGGTGTCAATTTCCTTTTCCTCACTGCTGGGTCTCATCCATCAGCACCATCAGAAGGTTTTGCAGAACATCTAGTTATGCCACACTCTTGAAACAGTTCAACGTGTGTGCAATACAGTATCAGTATATTTTTCTGACAGTGATTAGTATCCTAGTGACTTCAGTGAATACTGACTACATAGATATGCCCCCAGGAATCATTCTAAAGGAAGATTAGAAACCAAGATGGAAACTTTGGAACATAAATACAGAAGCATGGGAAGCAAAAGGGAAGGCATTGCAAAGCCATTGCTTTTTATTCTTTTCATTATTGAAGTGATTCTTCCACATTGCCAACTTGTCAATCATTTTTTAAAAATCTCACCATGCATCTTCTTATTAAATTTCTTGTGAGCTATCTTATCTTCATAAGCATGAAACAATTTATTTTGAACTATCTTATTCTTGTCTAAAACAAGTAGAAATGGACCATAGAACTTAGTTTTAACTTTAGTAGGTGACTGATCACTTGTTTCTCTTTGGGATCTTACAGGAGAAGTACTCACATCAGCACTGCATTAGTCAAGGTTCAGCCAGAGAATTAGAGCAGTAGTACGCCATACGAACACATTTAGCTCAATAGCTTTAGACTATTGGCTTGTAAGGGCCTGTGACACAAATCTGAGATTACTAAGGCTGGGTATATATCAAGAACAAGCTTGGAATTCTCAGATATGGGCTTTCCATCATGGTTGACAAACTGTTTGAGATATAAAGCTTAAAGAATGGTATGTCTTGTCTTAGGTTTCAGAGGTTTCAATGCATGTAAACCCTACTGCTTTGGACCTGTGGTAAGGCAACTATTAGGGAAAGAGTATGTGGAAAAACAGAGATACTCACCTCATGGTGGCCAGAAAGCAGAGAAACAGAGGGGCTAATGTCTCAACATCCACTTCAAGGCCCAAATCTCACTCAGCAGTCTCCACCTGTAGAGTTCCATCATTATCAAATAGTGCCATGGCTGATGTTAAAGTGTAGCACATGGGCCACTTGGGACCCGTTTTGTTTACTAGGAGAACATCTCCATCAGGGACGCTTTATCTCAATACTTAAGGTCTAGCTTGTAATCCTTCATCTACCCCAATCATGCAGAAAATATGAATTATAATATTTCTGTAGCCTACTTACCATATGCTTCAATCAAATAATCGGGGTTCTACTAGGGTTAAACTGGATAATTAGAGACTATGGCCAGGTGGATTTGATACATTAAAAGATCAACAAAAGCCCAGTGGAAGAAGTCCACTATACAAATACAGAATGGGCTTCTTATTAACAGCCATAGTGAGTAATTTTATTTCTCTAAGTTTCAGTTTCCTCTGGGAAAAGTAAGCAAATTTAATTGGCCAGTTTTCTAATTTGATGGGTGCTTATTTGTCCTAGTGCCAGTCACACATCATCCTAGCCACTGGCATTCATTTCATCAGTAAATATTGTCACTTTATCTTTAAACTATATTGTGAATACTACTATTGCTTAGTTTTATTATCCTGCTGCACAGACATATCTTGACTCATGCTAGTCCTAGCTATAGTGTGTCTCCTTCAGTGTCCAGTGGAAGCTAATCTTCATGTTTTAACTATTGCTGTCATTCTACAACTTGAGACAGATCATTTTTTTCATCTGATTAAGGCTCTCTCACTCTTAAAGGTAAAATACAAGTTCTTTTTCTTAATGAATTGTGCGTTCGTGTATGACCTGAGCTATGTCCATCACTCTTGTTGATCTTTGATCTCTTTTGGCTTCATTGGCTTCCTCCTGTTTGTCCAGGACTACTACTAAACCATCACTGAAACATACTCCCTACACAGAGCTTTTACATAAGTAATTTTGTCTGTCAGATATATAAGAAGAAATTACTTTAGAGCTGGTGAGATGGCTCTTCTTGTAAAGATGCTTGCTGCCAAGACTGATTCCTGGGACCTACACTGTGGGAGGAGTGGACTCCTTTCAAGTCGATTTGCTTCATGATGCACGTGCTTAGCCACCTCCACCACACACAGATGAACCAACAAGTCAATAAATGTAACTTTAAAGAGAAGAAATAAGTGGACTCCATTTCCTGGCCGCCATCAGTCACCTCACAGTTCAGCTCTCCCCTTTTCAAGGAAGCGTCTTTGCTCCACCCACTTCCTGTTTGCTATGATGTCATCTCATCTCTTCTTCCCCTGCTCTCTATCCCTTCGCCTCCCTCATTTCCTTACACAACAACCATATACTTGCGATTTCTGCCCTCCATTTGACAACAGAGCCTTGGACTGCTATGTTTACTGTAGTGCTTGAAACAGTACCCGGGATGCAACTGGAATTCAAAAATATTTGTTGAATAGAGGAGAGGTAAAGAATGTATACTGTTGTGAATGCCAAAATGAACACAAAAACAAAACCAAAGCCCTCAACCCCCCAACACCCCTTCTTTGAGTATTATATGATGCTTTTGTGTTAAGGGGGAAAAATCCTATTCTATATCAAATTTGGCAAGGAATTCTGCCTGCTTTTTTGTTTCTTGAATGGAATTGTGCTGTCATGTCTCTCATGGCCATTCATTGAATGGGTGTTTCTATGGTTACCATGTTATTTCTAGTCAGAATCCTGTTGAGGAGAAACCTGAATTTGGTATCTCAGGAAGTCAAGATTCCCTTGACATCCTATAAAGACACCAATGAATTTCCACAAATCAGTGTCCTGCCTTATTCTGTAAATTAGTTGGGGAGATGGATTGGAAGACATCTTTGGGGTTCAACTCTAGAGTTCTGAAAAAGGCACCAAAGGAAATAAATAAAAGGAGTTCCCAGTATGTTTGTGTGGCAGTGATGGTCCCAGTGAAATCAATCCAATTTTCCTTTGCCTCCCACTGAGGGAGCCTGGCATCCTAAGTGTCACTGTGTCCTAATCATTGTACCTAAAGATGCTGCAAACTATGAATGCTGTTCGTTCTTCCTATTATATTCTGGGAGCAGAAATACAATCTCAGATGAATATACTTCTACAGCCTAATTTGTTAGTCCACCCCAGAAAACAACTGAACTATGCCTAATGATTGCATTCAATGAGAACATCAGGAGCTGGCCGTGCTGCTGTCCAGAGCAGCTAGCCACGTAACTTAGAAACACGCTGTCCTCCGTGTGCTCAGTTTCTACATGCCTAGAGAATAACTAAGGAGATGGAATTTTATTCCCACCTCAGTCTCATTTTCTGTTTTCGTCCCCTATTTGATTGTCTGTTATTTATTTCATTTGTCTCTATGCTTGCTTCTATTACTTATAATCTGCCCAGGGCAAACCATATACAGCTGTATCCTTATTGAATTATGAAATCTCAGAAGTACTTCTGCAACTATACCGGTATTGCACAAAATCTTTAGAATAAAGACTTTTGCAGAATGCAAATTAATTTGCATGTGTATAATACAAGTAAGAGAAAAATTTCGTGTACAAGTCCACCTCTATAAGGAACTCAAAGCCAGGGTCAACATAATCTGAAAAATGTTTAACTTTTGGTATAATCTTTTCAAAATGTGGCATGAGGAATTACATTTTAGGTTCTACAGTAATATGTACACTCCATGTGCCTTAGAGTTTCTGTTTTCTGGCTTCCCTCTATAGACTAACTCTGCTGGCCCAAATATTTTTCAGTGCACATTAACCTTGAAACAACTAAGCTTTCATTCACTTAGACCCCCAACATTTATTGAGCATATATTATGTGCCATGTACTCTGCTAGGAATGATCACCGAGTTTAAGAGAAACATATAATTCAACACCTCAAAGCAACAGAAAGGATGATATAACAATCTTATCATCGGGCAAGATGTTGTCAATTACCTGAAACAAATAACTGCATGGACATGAAATTTTTGCTGATCTCTCTGGATAACTCTGTCCCTCATTTCCTTGTTGAACAGCCTCATTGATTCCTCATTAAAGTTTTCCCTACAATACCTTTCCAAATTTAAAATCACCTAAAGCGAGACTCTCACCTGGCTTAAAATCTCCCTTCTTGCAGATGTATTTTACAAGTAAACTGCTCTGTCTGTCTGGCATAGCTCATTACCTTCCTGACTAAGAGCTATGCCGTTTTCTAAGTCTATCTTTGCACTAAGTACCCGCTACTTCACAAATAATACATAAAAATTGGTCGTCACTGCTTGACCAATCATGGTCTACCCACTGGGTTCTAAAACATATCTTTCAGTTTTGTCTCCTAGGGAAAATGGAAGATTCTTGCCAGAGTAATTGAAAAAGTTAGCTTGGCAGTTTATAGCAAAGATTTTTTTTTTTTAAGATTGAATAAGGGTGGATAGAATCAATGCGTAGGTAAAGGTATTTCTGGGTTTGTGCAGACAGGAAAATACAGCATCTTACATAGGCCAACGGACAGTGCAGCTGTATGGATCCTTATGCAGTTGAATGTGGATGCAAAGGGAATTTTGCCCAAAAAATAACCGAGTTTCATAGTCAGCTCCAAGGCAGATCCCTTTCTGAGTGTGAGGAGACACAATTGTGATTTCTCCCAGCCCAAAATGGCCTCAGATTTCCAATACCTATAGGAATCTCCCTTAGTTTATTTCTCTAATACTGAAATGGAAATGCTAAGATCCTACAGGGCTCATAGCAAAGCCCCTTTGGCTTGGAGCTCTGATGACAGGAACTGTCCCAAGATCTCACAGGGTATGTTGAGCAAGGCTCAGCATATGCTCTGATTGTTTCCTGGAGCTTAATGTTGGCTGCGATACTCTGTTTACTGCACTATGGGTGCTTGACTATTGATTAGAATGCTATCTAAAGCCAACCATGGATCCTAAGATGCTAGATGCTAGCACAATAAGATACTAGATGTTATCATAACATACATGTTAGATTGTTTGGGATAGATTTATTTTGATTTTGATGTGGTGTGTGTGTGTGTTGCCTTAATGTACATCTGTACACCACTTCCATGCCTGGGGCCCACTGAGACTAGAAGGCGTTAAATGCCCTAGAATTGGAGTTTCAGATGAAGGTATTTACCATATGGCTGGAGTCAAACTCAGATCCTCTGGTTAACAGCCAAGTGTTCTTAACTACTGAGCACTCTCTGCAGCTTCAACAGTGGCTTTAGATAAAGCTTTACAAGTCAAGTTTGAGAAAGCACACAAAACTAACTCCAAAGAAAACCCCCAAGTCTTGGTAGTTAGTAATACCTATGCACTGGAAACAAAACCAAAATGAAGCAAAAAACTCTTGAATTAATTTCCATGGCTCAGTAATTCAACTCTTTTATTTGGGGGCCTACCCAAAAGCCAAAATATATTAAATACGTGAAATTTGTTTAGGATCATAAATTCCTGGTTTATTACTATCAAGTATTTGTAATATGATTAATTTTTAAAAAAAGTTCCTGCAGCTGATCCTCACAAATAGTAGGACACTGGCCAGTGTTCCCTTTCCTGTTCCACCATATCAATAGCCTAGAACACATTTTAGGATTCCCAGGATACCCGAAATGTAATTTAATCTTATTGTTGTCCCCTAGAAAAGTCTTGGGCTTATTTATTTATTAAGCAAACATTACTGAGCATGGACCTGACCCTGAGACTACCAAGCTGATCGACGTGTACGGTTCCTTGCCATGCAGGAAGCTTGCTCAGGATTCTTACCCAAGTTCAATAACTTACAAAACAGCTGATCCAAAGTCTACTTTAGAACGTATGACCCTGGAGTGTAGGAACTCTGGAATGGACTAGAGGTTGGGAATCTTGTCTTCCAACTAGACTTCAATGGTAGAGAACATACCACAGTTTTCTACTCTTTGTTAAATGGATCTGGTCCTAAGGTTGTCCATCCCACATACAACTAAGAGCATCAAAACAGCAAAGTCAGGAGAAAACAAACCTTCCATCTCCCACTCGTTGCCAGTGTCATAGCAAAAGCTCTCAATGATTTTGTCTTGGCCACTAATGATTTTAGGGAACTTCTAGTTTGCCTGTGAGCCCAGCCCAATTCTGCTTAGGCTGTAGGACTTGGAGAACTCTGAAGAAAGCTGAGTAGGAGTCACATGCCTAGCATATTTTCCGTGTGTAGTCTGCTCTAAAGCTGATTATTGCCTGTGGGCCTCTGGCATACGGGACCTTGTTAGGCATTTCTATGTGAGAATGACGTAGGGCTTCAGACTTGACTCTCCCAAAGATAATTCTAAATTAAATTTAGAGACATCTTCATTATTTCTATTGTTATGAAAGGTTTCCTTTTAAAAGTTTGTTTTATTTCAGTTTGTAACAGGGCAGATTGCTAAAGCATTTGTGATTTTCAAGTGATTCAAAATTGATTTTTAGAAACACCTGAGAGTTATATAAACTTTAAGGCAAAAGTCTCCCTCTGTTCTGAACATCGTACATTTATTAGAGCACTGATCTCTATCATGTATGAAAATTGATATATTAGAAACAGCTTGGGACAAAATTGTGAGCAATTTTGCTCCGTGGATGAGAGAAACAAGATAAACTCAGGAGCTAACAGTCCATGACTGTCAGTAAAGATGCAGAGGGTGGGGCAACTGCGATCCAAGTAACCTCTGAGGAACTAGGGAGTCTATGATCTCCTCATAAATCGGGGTTACCTGACAAGAAAAATTTTGACCCTCTGGACATGTGGGGACACTGGAAAGAGTGTGTAAAAAGTGGGAATGCTTGACTTTTAAAAGTAAAGTAAAGCCATTGCAACAAGCATATTTCAAGTTATGGACCAAGGGCAAAGACATTTAAATTGTAGATGAACAAAATATATATTGCTGCTCAGTCAAAACTCTGCCTGCTCTCAAGCATGGCAGTCAAAGCTTTCTGTTGAGTGGGGCTTTTCAGAGAGAAAGAGAGAGAGAGAGGGAGACAGAGAGAGAGAGAGAGAGAGAGAGAGAGAGAGAGAGAGAGAGAGAGAGAGAGAGAGAGAGAGTTTTCTGGGGCAGAGTGAGTGATACCTAGCCACATCAAGTTTCTCCACTGTTCCACTGTTCACTCTTTCCTCCTTTAGTGTCTCCTGTGTGGAGGTTTGGAAATATCCGTTCCTGTCGCTGTGCAAGGAATCATCCTGTAATGACCTTCTGTAGAAGCAGGAACTCTGTTCCTGTGGCCACCAATTATATCATAGGCCAGACAGTACAACTCATCTCGGCGCTGCTGAGGAATCCAGCAAGCAGCATGATAAATCTTTATGATGAGTTCTGACTGCTGGGCAGAAGGGAAAGAGACCCCTAACCCTACCCCAATTTTCTTTTTCATTAGCCTCCTGATACTATCTCCTGAATAATATTAAAAGTAAGCAGCCAATAAATATTGCACAAGCTCCCAATACTAAAAGCTGATAAAGTTTATTGTACTTATAAAATAAATAGAAGGAAATGCTTTCACTTTCCTTTTTACAGGCCTGTAGGGAGATCCTAGGTATAATTTATTGCTTCAATTTTAAAAATGTGGTCTCCCTTAAGGCATGCTCTCCCCCTCTCCTTGGCGTCTTATGTCCCAAGCAAAAGCACGTGTCAATATGCCCTCTTAGACACTGTCAAGACTTTTGCTTCAGAGTCCAATTTCCATTGCAATTCTTTAGTGAGATCTTTAAAAATAATTCTCTCGTAAGTTCCCATTGCCATCTCCATTTCTTTTCCTATTGCTCTAGGAGTCCTTTAGTTAACATAGCAACCATTCTTACAGTGTATCTAAGCTTCCTCCTATTCTGTTTTTGTTCTGTAGTACTTGTCAATACAGCCATTCCTTTGTAAACATATCAGACAGACATATGGCTGCAAATGAATATGTAAAATTCCTTGTAGTTACGCACTTACAGACGTTGTCATTACTGAACGTCAAGGCTTCTTCTGAGTGTTTGAGGAATAGGATATGAGTGTCAATTACTCCCTAAATCAGAGGTGAGAAGGGGAGGCTAAGGTAATTTCTGGGTCCATATAGATAATCATTTTTATATCTTATACTGCTTCTAGGTCCTGGAAACTAAGTCTTTGTTGAACATAAAAATGGCAAGGACTGTGGGCATCATCTGGTGTGATATCTCTTTCATTTACACCACTCATGGCTCTACCCTTTTTGTGGTATTTTGTTTTGAGAGCAAGTTTGGACTTGAATTAACTGACACCTTATATTTTTGGAATCAATGTAAACACTTCTTTCAATTAGTGCATTCTTCATAATATAAGGCAGAGGCAGCAGTAGCATATATGTTCCAGGATGAGATGGGACAATAGTGTTGAGTTCCTTCATCATCAGACTGGCAAACTTAAAAAGAAGCAGCATCCAGGAATCCCACTTAGAGATTATAGAAGCTAAGCCTTGCCAAGAGAGACATAAAGTACAGACATGTTGTTAATGAGGCTTGGTTAATGAAGTTTATTTATATTCAAATATATCAGGGTCTATTTTAAAATGATATATATTGTTTTAGATCATTTAAGAAAGTACTTTGTTAATTATTACTTTAAATAGCAACATCAGATATTTATTAGAGCTTACGATGAGACTGTAGTTCAGATAGATTAAAGTATTTCTTATCCCTGAAGTTTTATGATAAAACTGAAGGATAAAGTATTTGTGTCAAGTTAGAGATGAGAAACCTGATATTCCAACAGGCGAAGTAATCGACACAAGATGGGGAGTGGTTTAAACCTGTGTCTTCTGTCGTCTATGCTAGTGTTATAACCAAATGTAATTTCGAAAGATCTCTTAGTGAGGTTCCTGAGGTTCATACTCTGGCCTCCAGAAGATCTGAGTCACTATGCGGTCATACTTATGATTTTTTTTTAAAAAGATATATGGACACTTCAAAGTTGTTTGCTTTTTCATCTTTTGATTTTGTTACAATAAAAGAAACCTACATAACACCCAGCCACATGTGACCTTTCATTAAAAAGGTACTACAGGGGGCTAGGACCACAGCTCAGTGATTTAGTGCTTTCGATGAAAGTGAATCAGAGTTCAGCTCTCTAGCACTTGCAAAAGAAAAGTGGAGGGGTAGGGTGCAGGATCACACATTTGCCATCCCAGTTCCAGAGAAATAGACCAGAGGACCCCTAGAGCCCATGGTTGACCAGTCTAGTCAAACTGCTGAGCTCTAGGTCCAATGGAAAATCCTGTTGTTTTTTTTTTGTTGTTGTTTGGTTTTGTTTTTAAAATAAGGTGGAGGATGAGAGAATAAGGTACCAGGTGCTGACCTCTGGCTTCCACACACATGCACATACATGCACATGCACCTCCCACACATCAGCACAAACACAAATGCATAAATATTCATATACCACTCCCATATAAATTAGAGAGGTATACAACAGAGGTGAAACAAATAGGAAACATTCATGACTAAAGACATTATATATTGATTTAGGATTATATTGAAAATTTATATTTTTATTAGATATTTTCTTTATTTACATTTCAAATGCTATCCCGAAAGTTCCATATACCCTCTCCCCGCCCTGTTTCCCTACCCACCCATTCCCACTTCTTGGCTCTGGCATTCCCCTGTCCTGGGGCATATAAAGATTGCAAGACCAAGGGGCCTCTCTTCCCAATGATAGCCGACTAGGCCATCTTCTGATACATATGCAGCTAGAGACACAAGCTCTGGGGATACTGGTTAGTTCATATTGTTGTTCCCCCTATAGGGTTGCAGACCCCTTCAGCTCCTTGGGTACTTTCTCTAGCTCCTACATTGGGGGCCCTGTGTTCTATCCAATAGCTGACTGTGAGCATCCACTTCTGTGTTTGCCAGGCACTGGCATAGCCTCACAAGAGACAGCTATATCAGGGTCCTTTCAGCAAAATCTTGCTGGCATATGCAATAGTGATGCATTTGATGGCTGATTATGGGATGGATCCCCAGGTGGGGCAGTCTCTGAACGGTCCATCCTTTCGTCTTAGCTCCAAACTTTGTCTCTGTAACTCCTTCCATGGGAATTTTGTTCCCTATTCTAAGGAGGAATGAAGTATCCACACTTTGGTCTTCCTTCTTTCTTGAGTTTCATGTGTTTGAAAATTTATATTTCTAAAATACACATTTTTCCCCTATAGCTTTGGAAGTGAGGGGAAAAAAAACTTTACAACTGGTATGCAAGTATTTCACCCTCTGCTTGATATTTTTATAGGTTGCCCCAAGTTTACTTGAACAAATATACTCTATGAACTATTGGTCTTAAGAGGTTTATGAGGAGTACAAAAGCAATAATTTTTGATATGTTACAAAACTTTTAAGTAGCCACTCAAACCTATTTCTACTTCCACCCCACACTATTAGTCATATTGGTCTCCAGTCCAATTTTCTTTGTTTTCTTTCAGGTGAAATATCTTTCTGCTAATCCTTAACATTTGTATTAGTTCTGATTCTCCTGAGGAGTACCAACAGACACAGACAAATAAAAGATTTACTAGAGAAATTGGTTTGGCTAATCATGGAAGCTAAGAATGACTCCCAACGGTCCCCCAAAGGTCGCATCTGCAGCACAGAGGCCATGGAGTGGGAGTAACATAGTTAGAACCTCAGAACGAGGCAAGTAGATGATGCTACTCTCAGGCCAACACCAGAGGTGTGAGGATCTGGAGGGCCTGGCCTAAGACTTTGCTCTTGGAAACACTCTCACAGACACACCCACAGACGCTGTATCTGTCCTCTAAACATTTTTTTTTCCGAGACAGGGTTTCTCTGTACCCAGCCCTGGTGGTTCTGGAACTCACTTTGTAGACCAGGCTGTCCTTGAACTCAGAAATCTGCCTGCCTCTGCCTCCCGAGTGCTGGGATTAAAGGCGTGTGCCATCCAGTTAAATGGGTATCTACAAGGTAACACCACCTTGTCTCTGCTTCGTATACTTCTGTACTGTTTTCTACCTTCTGTAACAGAACTATCCTGTTCTATTGGCTATTAGCTTTTCTCATCAGTAATAAATATTTCTATATAGGAACTAGGTTACTTCCCTTCTCATAGAAGTTGCAAGTGTGTAACTAATTTCATTCACACATGCCACCATGTTGAGACAGACTTAGTTCTGAAGCCAGATTTTGAAACTTGACTTTGGAAATTAATAAGATAGAATAGAGAATTCCTCCATTCTCTGAACTCTAGTCTCTGCTATTGGTATTTCATGTCATTAGTATCGTGCACATGTGCCCCAATCAACTAACATTGATATATTAGCTGAAATCTACCTTCACTCAGCTCTCCTTAGACATTACCAAATGTCTTTTTCTGTCCTATGATCTTCTCCAGAACATCACATCGATCTTCATGACTCCCTAGATGCCTGTTGACTCTAACAGTTTCTCTGATACCCCTTGTTTCTGATCACCTTGACAGGTATGAAAATTGAACAAGTGTTTGAAAGGATTCTCCACTGCTGGAATTTTAGGTTTTCTTGGTTAGACAGAGTTTATGACTCTTTGAGAGAAAACACAGAGCTGCAAAACACCATTATGATCACACCATTTTTAAGATATCCACAGGAACATGATCAATTATTGTTGAACCTCGCCTTCCCTAGAAGAGTGTCTGTCAAAGGTCCCTCCCCTACTTCTTGTCTAGCCTGTGCTATTTGGAAGGAAGTGTCCCGTACTCACATCTAGATAGAAAGAATTTATAGTCCCCTTCCTTTGGGACACAGGAGCAGAACAAATGATTAGGAATTCTTCTGCAAATGATGTTAGCTTATTTGTTATCATGTATCATTTATTCAAATGTTTGTTTGCATAAGTGTAGAATTATAGATAATTTGCTTGATATAGTTCCAAACTACCTTAGCTTAGTCCTCAGATAGCTCTGCCCTTGGCTGTTGGTTTTTTATTTTGCTACTGAGTCTTTTGTGAAATGCCTTACTAACAAATATCTTATTTTATTTAGTTGGTTTTGCTGTTTTTTTTTTAAAGCCACTTTCTTAATCTCTGGTATGTAGGATAATCTGAGATCTAGTTTGTGTATTTTGTGCCTCAGGACAAGACAGTCATTTCTCCAAACAACCCTTGTGTTTGGTATTAGAAAACGGTTATGGGGGTAACGGGTGTCTGGTGCTGCACATGGTGTGGGTGTTGCTTCTCACTGCTAACACGATGCTGTTTCTTCTAGACTCAGTTTGCTGACATAGCAAAGAAGTGTATATATTCACAAGTATGCACATATCAATAAATGTTTCCCCACTGTGAAGATCTATGTCTTTATTAAGCTGCACAGAGCTCATACCAATGTCTACGGTTCTGATCTATTACTCCACGAATCAATCTTGTTTCTCCTTCTGTGTATCTGTAAATTCACACTCCAATACTAAAACACCTGGTTCCTACCAACCACCATCTGCTATATATACAATGCTTTCTGAATTGCTAATCCAGGCAGCCGTGAACAGTACTTCTGTGCAGTTCCTTTTATATTTAGTCAGAGAGTCCCCACTACAATTGCCTTTTAATGCTCATAGAACTTAACTTTTAAAAATTACTCTACTTTCATTATATATAAAAATTCATATAGCAAGAAGGTAACATGCTATTTCAATACATGCATATATGCATGTCATATATGTCATGTTTCGGCCAGATTAAACCCACCTACCTCCTCAAACATTCACCATTTCTTTATGCCTCCATTCCTTTACTTTTTCTGTTTTGAGACAGGGTTTCTCTGTGTAGTCCTGGCTGTCCTGGAATTCATTCTGTAGTTCAGGCTGGCCTTGAACTCAGAAATCTGCCTACCTCTGCTTCCCAAGTGCTGGGATTAAAGGCATGCTCCACCACTGCCTGGCTACCTTTTCAAATGTATGGTAATTATTATTATCTCTGCTCTATACACTGCTTTTCCCTCAACTCTTTAGTAAAGCAGACAAGTGCTCGTGTCCTAGTTAACCTTTGTTTATGTATTTCAAAGTATCCACTCTATGTTTTAAAGTTACATAGGTTTGGGGAAGTATACAGTGTTTGGCATATAGGATAGTTTAACTACTATAAACTTCTTCTTTGCCTTATCTAGTCAATCTTACCCCCCCCCCCTTCCCTCAAACTCCTACTAACCAACCATGCTTTTCCTGCTTTACCGTTTTTGCCTTTCCCACAGTGAGGTTAGTAGAACTGTGAAGTATGCAATATTCTCAAACTGGCTGCCTTCACTTATCCATATGAACTTTAGGCTCACGCAGATCTTTTGGTATCTTCATACATCACTTGCTTTTATTGTTGCCTGGTATTCTAAGTTAATTCATCAGTTCTAAGACATCTTGCTTACTCCTATTCTTTGTAATTTAGGAATAAAGTTGCTATAAACAACTGTGAATATAAACTTTCAAGTCAGTTAGGTAAAGATGTAGGGACACAATTGCTGGATCTCGTAGTAAGAGTAACTTTGTGAAAAATGATTAGGTGGTATTCCAAAAAGGTTGGGCCATAATGGCACAGATTTCTTGTTCTGCATCCTTGCCAGTGTTGTGTTGTGTTTGGATTTTAACCATTCAAATAGGTAAATTAGGGTGTCTCATTTGTTTCAATTTGTAGTTCTCACGTGATATATGACATTGAGCCTCTTTTCATATGCATATTTTCCATCTCTATCATTTTTGAAGAAATGTTTGTTTGGATCTCCTCTAAATTTCCGTTGTTTTCTTATTGGTATATATTACAATTTGTATGTATATTTTGAATACCAAGCCATTTGTGTAATTTATGTATATTCATGAGTCTGTCACTTTAAAGACTAATTCTTTTAATAATGTCTTTTATAAAGCAGATTTAAATTTTAATAAAATTCTATTATTTTTTTTTCTTTAGGAAACTTTTCATTAGCTTTATTTAGACTATGTATGTGTGTTTGTAGGTGTGTACACATGCACATATATGTGCCACATCATATTTATGGAAGTCAGAGGACATCTTCTAGCACTCATTTTTCTTTTTCTACCATCTAAGGACCAGGGGATGAACTCAGGTTGTCAGGTTCGCTGGCAAGAGCCTTTACTCATTAAGTCAACTCATCAGTCTGTGGTTTTGTTTTGTTTTGTTTTGTTTTGTTTTGTTTTGTTTTGTTTTGTTTTGTTTTAGTGAATCTTGGCTTTGGTACCTTATCAAAGGTTCATTATTATGCTTAATGTATTTTAGAGTTTTTTTTTCTCATATTTTCCAGAAATTCTTGATCCGTGTATTTTTTATTATTATTTTTATTAGGTATTTTCTTCATTTATATTTCCAATGCTATCCCAAAAATCCCCCATACCCTACCCCACACTCCCCTACCCACCCACTCCTACTTCTTGGCCCTGGTGTTCTCCTGTACTGAGGCATATAAAGTTTGCAAGACAAATGGGCCTCTCTTTCCAATGATGGCTGACTAGGCCATCTTCTGATACAAATGCAGCTAGAGACACTAGCTCCAGGGGGATACTGGTTAGTTCATATTATTGTTCCACCTATAGGGTGGCAGATCCCTTTAGATCCTTGGGTACTTTCTCTAGCTCCTCCATTGGGAACCCTGTGATCCATCCAATAGCGGACTGTGAGCATCCACTTCTGTGTTTGCTAGGCCCCGGCCTAGTCACACAAGAGACAGCTATATCAGGGTCATTTCAGCAAAATCTTGTTAGTGTATGCAATGGTGTCAGCATTTGGAGGTTGATTATGGGATGGATCTCTGAGTATGGTAGTCTCTAGATGGTCCATCCTTTCATCTCAGCTCCAAACTTTGTCTCTGTAAATCCTTCCATGGGTGTTTTTTTCCCAATTCTAAGACGGGGCAAAGTTTCCACACTTTGGTCTTCATTCTTCTTGAGTTTCCTACGTTTAACAAATTGTATCTTATATCTTGCTTATTCTAAGTTTCTGGGCTAATATCCACTTATCAGTGAGTACATATCATGAGAGTTCTTTTGTGATTGTGTTACCCCACTCAGGATGATGCCCTCCAGGTCCAGCCATTTGCCTAGGAATTTCATAAATTCATTCTTTTTAATAGCTGAGTAGTACTCCATTGTGTAAATGTACCACATTTTCTGTATCCATTCATCTGTTGAGGGGCATCTGGGTTCTTTCCAGCTTCTGGTTATTATAAATAAGGCTGCTATGAACATAGTAGAGCATGTGTCCTTCTTACCGGTTGGAACATCTTCTGGATATATGCCCAGGAGAGGTATTGCGGGATCCTCCGGTAGTACTATGGCCAATTTTCTGAGGAACCACCAGACTGGTTTCCAGAGTGGTTGTACAAGTTTGCAATCCCACCAATAATAGAGGAGTGTTCCTCTTTCTCTACATCCTCACCAGCATCTGCTGTCACCTGAATTTTTGATCTTAGCCATTCTGACTTGTGTGAGGTGGAATCTCAGGGTTGTTTTGATTTGCATTTCCCTGATGATTAAGGATGTTGAACATTTTTTCAGGTGCTTCTCAGCCATTCTGTATTCCTCAGGTGAGAATTCTTTGTTTAGCTCTGAGCCCCATTTTTTAATGGGGTTATTTGAGTTTCTGGAGTCCACCTTCTTGAGTTCTTTTTATATAATGGATATTAGTCCCCTATCTGATTTAGGATAGGTAAAGATCCTTTCCCAATCTTTTGGTGGCCTTTTTGTCTTATTGACAGTATCTTTTGCCTTGCAGAAGCTTTGCAATTTTATGAGGTCCCATTTGTCGATTCTCGATCTTACAGCACAAGCCATTGCTGTTCTATTCAGGAATTTTCCCCTCTGCCCATATCTTCGAGGGTTTTCCCTACTTTCTCCTCTATAAGTTTCACTGTCTCTGGTTTTATGTGGAGTTCCTTGATCCACTTAGATTTGACCATAGTACAAGGAGATAGGAATGGATCAATTCAAATTCTTCTACATGATAACTGCCAGTTGTGCCAGCACCATTTGTTGAAAATGCTGTCTTTTTTTCCACTGGATGGTTTTAGCTCATTTGTCATAGATCAAGTGACCATAGGTGTGTGGGTTCATTTCTGGGTCTTCAATTCTATTCCATTGGTCTACTTGTCTGTCGCTATACCAGTACCATGCAGGCTTTTTTTTTTTTTTTTTTTTTTTTTTTATCACAATTGCTCTGTAGTACAGCTTTAGGTCAGGCATGGTGATTCCACTAAAATCAGGGTCTAGACAAGGCTGCCCACTTTCTCACTACCTATTCAACATTGTACTTAAAGTCCTAGCCAGAGCAATTAGACAACAAAAGGAGATCAAGGGGATACAGATTGGAAAGGAAAAAGTCAAAATATCACTTTTTGCAGATGATATGATAGTATATATAAGTGACCCTAAAAATTCCACCAGAGAACTCCTGGACCTGATAAACAGCTTCAGTGAAGTAGCTGGATATAAAATTAACTCAAACAAGTCAATGGCCTTTCTGTACACAAACGATAAACAGGCTGAGAAAGAAATTAGGGAAACAACACCCTTCTCAATAGTCACAAATAATATAGAATACCTTGGCATGTCTCTAACTAAGGAAGTGAAAGATCTGTATGAAAAGAACTTCAAGCCTCTGAAGAAAGAAATTAAAGAAGATCTCAAAAGATGGAAAGATCTCCCATGCTCATGGATTGGCAAGATCAACATTGTAAAAATGGCTATCTTGCCAAAAGTAATCTAAAGATTCAATGCAATCCCCATCAAAATTCCAACTCAATTCTTCAATGAATTAGAAAGGGCAATCTGCAAATTCATCTGGAATAACAAAAAACCTAGGACAGCAAAAACTCTTCTCATTGATTGGTGTATTTTATATTGAATATATATATTCCATGCTGAATTTTTCTTAAAATTATGTTGGATGTTTTGATAATGCTTATGCAAAAAGATATCCAGTGTTGAAATGAAAAGGCTATAATCTACCTGTTTGACATTGAAGTGACTGCATTTCTATCAGAGATCAATTGACTATTTGTCAAGATAGTTAGACTCTCTTTATCTGGACTCTCCTATTTCACTAATCTACATCCTTTGAGCAATTCTGAGTATTTGATCATTATATCTTTATATTGAATCTTGAAATTGAATAGTATTGACCTTCTAACCTAGATCTTTTTCAACATGATATTGCATATTCAGTCTTTGCTTTTTCATATGCAATCCCTTTAAAATATCTTCCCCAATTTCTATGTTGGAACCTTAATTTCAATACAACACTGTTGGAAGGGTATGCATAACAGGTGGTATTTAAGTCACAGTCAACTACCATAAATGTATAATACCCTTAGAAAGAGAATTTCAGGAAGTTCATTTGCTTTCCTGAGTTCTTGTCCTTCTCTCTACTGCATATGACAGTGGGGTAAGAGGCTCCTCACCAGTTTCTGCTGTCTTGTCCTTAAACCAAGAAAACAAATGTCTTAATCTTTATAAATAACATAGTCTCATATATCCTGTTATGCCAACACAAAGTGGACAAAGTCTCTGTATAAACTGACGTGTATGTACATGGATAGCTACAATTTATGTCCAGAGAATTTAATTTGGATTGTGATGAATGGATGTATGAATAGGGAAGAATTTATAGCTTAGCAATATTGTCTTTTAATCTGTAAACATTCAATCTCCTTCCTACATGTAGGTCTCCTTTCATTGGAATTCTACATTGTTTTACATGTGGATATGCATCTATTTCACTAGATTTATACACTGAAATTGTAATCTTCTCTCTCTCTCTCTCATGTGTGTATGTATGTGTGTGTGTGTGTGTGTGTGTGTGTGTGTGTGTGTGTTGATGTGTGGGGGAACAAATGTGTGTGCATGCATAGAATGGATGGAGGTTGAAACTGGGTGTCTTCACCCTGTCACTAGTTCAGCAAGTATGACTAGCTAGCTTGTTCTCAGGGGTCCCTTGTCTCCACCTGTCTGGCATGTCCTGGGATTACAGCCACTACTATCTGGCACTAGGAGTCTGAACTCTGGCCCTCATGCTTGCATAACAAGTACTTTACCTCATGAGCCACCTGCCACCACTATATTGCATTATTGGTTATTGTTATTTTTAAATTATAATTGCTTGTTGATGTCTATTCATTTTTATTTACTTCCATTTTCTTTCCTTTTCATTAGAGATTTCTTCTTTAGCTTACGTGTCACTGTTAGTGTCAAACCTACAGACATTTGGGATTTTCAACTATCTTTCTCTTATTGATTTCTATGTTGATGCAAGTTTGGGTCAGACAGCATAGTTTATGTGATTGCTATTGTTCTAAACATCTCAGGGTGTGCCTTGAGTGCCAGAACAGAACGTGGTCTGTCATAATGAGTTTCCCATGAGACCTTAAGAACAATGTTTATTCTGTGGCTGGATAAGGACTTCCATAAACGTCAGTGAGCGCACGGTGACTGATGGTGTTGTTCGGGTGAACGCTATCCTTACTGATTTTCTGCCTGCTTGATCTAACAATGACTGTAAAAAGGGTGTTGGCCCTCTTGCTGGGACAGTCTTCTTTTCCTTGTTCCATTAGGCTTTTCCTTGCGTATTTTGACACGTAGCTGCATACCCTTAACGACTGCTGTGCGTTCTGGGAGAGTTGATCTTTCATCATTTGTAATGTCAGTAATAACTTTCTTTTCCCGAAGCCCCTCTTTGTCTAAGATTAATACAGCTCCTCTCACTTTCTTATATTTTTCAGAATGATACTATTTGTTTAGAAGAATCCTTTGTGGTTTTGTTGATTAGAGTAAGTTTGTAATAGAGCATATGTAGTTGAAAGTTAGTTTGCGGGGTGGTTTTTTTTTTTTTCTTTATTCATTAATAAAGTTAGACTGATATCTGCTATGTTTGTATTGTCTATCCTTTGTATTCTTGTTTGTTTCTTTTGTTTTCTTCTATTGTTTTCCTTCCTTGAGTATAATTGAATTTTATGATTTATTTCCTTTCTCCTTTGAACACAGAAGCTACAGAATCGTATTTTAGTATTTGCCTTTAAGTTTAAAATATGCATTCAGAACGATTCTAAATATGCCATTAAACACCACCATAATTCTTCACAAGCAATGTAAGCATCTTTTCACAGTGTATTGTCAATTCTTCCTTCTAACCATCATGGAATTTACTTCTCTATTCATTCTATGCATTTGAGTTGTTCAGTACAGTGTTGTGACTGGTACTCGTAAGAGTCATCACTTAGTTTAACCAAGAACAAGAAAAAACAAACTTTGATTATACTTTGATTTCTTCTCCACTTCTCTTCTTTTCTCTAGGTAGGTTCAGGTTTCTGACCTTTAACATTCTTCTTTTTCCAGAAGAACTTCTTGTAACATTTTATTGTAAACTATTTGTGGCTACAGGAATCAAACCCAGAGCATTTACGAATGCCAGGCAAGTGATCTACAAACCAGTGCTGTAGCCTTCGCCTCTCCTCGCAATTTATATAGTGCTGTTTTCTAGCCCTGAATCTTCTTCGTTGACTGCAAATGTCTTCATTTCCTGTACTTTATATACTTCCACAGGATAGTGAACTCCAGGTTTGTCGTTTGTTCATTTTTGATATTTTTAATACATTCTATTCTTTTGCTGCTTACCTGGTCTGTGAGGAGATGTCTGTAACACATTTTGAAATCATTTTTTTTTCCTTTGTAAGTAAGATGTTTTCATTATACCATTGACCTTCAAAATCTTCTTTGGTTTTCTGCAATATGAATATGGGTACATAATTATTTTTGATATGTATATTTTGTGGTTGTCTTTGAGCTTCCTAGAGCTTTAGTTTGCTGAGTAGCAGTATTTCTTTCTTTTCTTTTTGTCTTTTATTTATTTAGTTATTTTTTTTTTACACTCCAGATTTTATCCCCTGATCCTGGTCCACACTCTGACTGTTCCACATCTCATACCTCCTCCCATCCCCTGTCTTCATGAGGATGTCCCCACCGACCACCTCCCACCCAACCAGACTTCTAAACTCCCTGGGGCCTCCAGTCTCTTGAGGGTTAGGTGCATCTTCTCTGAATGAACATAGACCTGGCAGTCCTCTGCTGTATATGTGTTGGGGGGCCTCATATCAGCTGGTGTATGCTGCCTGGTTGGTAGTCCAGTGTTTGAGAGATCTTAGAGGTCCAGGTTAATTGAGACAGCTGGTTCTCCTACACGTCACCTTCCTCCTCAGCTTCTTAACAGCCTTTCCCTAATTCAACCAAAGGTTAAATTAAGTCAGCAGCTTCTGCCCATTGGTTGGATGCAAATATCTTGATCTGACTCTTTCAGCTGCTTGTTGGGTCTTCCAGAGTATGGTCATGCTAGGTCCCTTTTTGTGAGTGCTGCATAGCCTCAGTAACAGTGTCAGGCCTTGGGAACTCCCCTTGAACTTGATCCCACTTTGGGCCTGTTGCTGGACCTTCTTTTCCTCAGGCTCCTCTCCATTTCCATCCCTGCAGTTCTTTTGACTGTGGAATAGCAACCCCCTCCCTCATTTGATACCCTGTCTTCCTGCTGGAGGTGAGCTCTCTAAGTTCCCTCTCCCTACTGTTGGGCATTTTATCTAGGGCCCCCCATTTTGAGTGCCAAGAGTCTCTCACCTCCCAGGTCTCTGGTCCATTCTGGAGGGTCCCCCCCCCACCAACCTCCTACCTCCCGAGGTTGTTTGTTTCCATTCTTTCTGCTGGCCCTCTGGGCTTCAGTTCTTTTCAGTCACCCAATATCAGATCAGGTCCCCCACCCCCACCCCCACCCCATCCAGTTTCCTTCCCAGGTCCTTCCCTCCCTTCCTCCCTCCCCACTTGTGATTGCTTTCGTCTCCTTCCCAAGTGGGACTGAGGAGTAGTACCAAGTCATTATTAACTCAAATAAGTGTTCATTTTGGGTATCCTAGTTAATTATGTTTTTTTTGGAAACTACTCAATGTCTTTTAACATTCTGTTCTATTTCTATAAAGTTATTTTAGTTTGATTTTTGTCTGACAACATCTATTAACATATCTTTTAATTCATTCCTCTTGTCCTCAGTTGCCCAGTCTACCAAGGATCCCACCAGAACCTTCCTCAGTTTCTCTCATTGTCACTGGTTCATATTTACTATCTTTAGAGCTTCCATCTTTCTTCTGTTATGCCAGTCTGCTCCTGCATTGTCTCTACTTTTTTTTTTATTAGAATCTTTAGTAGACCAACTAGTCACACATGACTAAGTTGTCTGTTTGCTTGATAGTCCTGATTCTGGATGGTATCTGAGTCTAGTGTTGATGCTTTCCCTGTCCTAACTATATTTTAACTTGTCCTATATGTTTTGTGTATTTTTTTATTGTAAGCCAGACAAAGGATCACAGCCAAATTTCCCCGTATATTTTGTTAGACTTATGACATCATTTTTTTGATAAACCTGTTTAAAAAACTAATCTATTTTCAGTTTTTCTTTGTTGTAAGAATGGAAACAACAGTACTTCAGCTTTTTTTCCTTCAAAAATCCTTCTAATATACCAGCATGATGTCTAGTGTTAGTAAGTGTTTATTGAAACACAACTTTAAAATAATATGTAATTATGCTCATGTTTTAACAACTTCTGACATAGTGTAGGCACAGAGACTATGATGTGGAAATCACCTATCAGCTGTAGTTTCCCCTCCAAACTGTTGTCTTAGTTTTTTGAAGTATGACTCTAATAGAGTTCTATAGCATTATGTATGTGCTTATGTGAGTTCTTACTCTTTCAATAGGCAGATATCTGTTATGTGCTTATTAATTATTAGTGTTTTTCCAGATACGTGGAGTATGGCAGCAGACAAAACAAAGGTGCTGACTTGGCATATTTTCTATATATCTATACATCTATACGTCTATATATCTATATACCTATATGTTTATACATCTATACATCTATATATGTATATAATAATCACAACTTAATGAGCATAAAACACAGCAGAAAGTTAGAAGGTTAATGACAAACTAGAGTGGTCAGGAAAACTTTATTATTTGTGCTTTCATTCTTCTTAGATTTCTTTTCATTTGTTTAGGTCTTTTTCATCAGTATATACCTGTAGTATAAATATTACTGAACTTAGCTTAATACTACTGAAATATACTTCCTAGATATTATTCAAACTTTATGGCACACTTACTGTTTGGTTTGTTTTCTCTTCAACAGCCCACCATGTGTCAGAACTCTTCTCTATGCTGAAGAATGAGAGATGCCATTATATACCTGGGAATATTGGTAGATGTGAGCATTTAGATAATTTCAGATTGATGTCTGTAACCTCCACCCAGCCTGAAGCTGGTGAGCCAAAACTCGACCTTGCTGCCACTAAGGAGATTATCTAGGGTGGAGCCTCCCTAGATCACTCTATTGTTCAGACACTGTTACTGTTCCTCTTCAAGATACTGCTACCTGCTGGGAGACTACACCCTATCCTGCACGTGGTCACCTGCAGCTGGGCTCCAAGAATGAATTGGTGGGAATGGGCCTCCCCTCCCCACTTTATAAGCACAGTTGTCATAAAACATTTGAGCCTTGATCAGAACATTGTCTTGGCTCCATTTCTCTCTTGTCCGCCTAGTTTCCCTTTCTTTCAGTGCTGGCCTGCCACTCAGGTGTACCCCGTCCATGTGAGCCACTGGACGGCTCTCAAAAGACGTCACCTCATAGTTGTTTGTTCTAAGACACTCAGGTACTGATTTCATTGGTTCTTTTCTTACAGCCTTCCGTTAATCCTGTGAGTGTCAATCACTCTCTGAGGTTACCTCTTCTTTTCTTCCTAAAACTAAAACAGAAAGTTGCAGCGTGCCCATGGAGTGTCAGAGCAGACATGTACCTAGGTTGTTTCTAATCTAGATAAAGAGAACTCCACCAAAGAATGAAACAACTCCACTCAGTACTGCCCTTTGTTGTGGACATCAATGCTATTCATTTCTGTAGTCTGTACTTGCTGTTTCTCTTGTCTTACAGATAGCTTTGCTGAGAGGTTTCTTGAGAACAGGTCTCTTAAAAGGAACTTTAATTTCACACATAAGACCAGTTTGAATGAGTATTCTCAAGAGATTAGATTATTTTAGTCATATCAACATGTAGCATTAAACAAGGAGGGAGCAGACTTACTTCTATCTGAAATAAAACAATACAACATTCTGAAAAGAACATTAAATAAACAGAATACATGTGCTATTACTTCCCAAATACTATTGTCTGTTTTGAAAAAAAAAATTGCAACTTTTAAAAGCATGTGAGTTAACAATGTTGCCAAATATCATGGAAAATGACGCAAGAGTTGACAATGGCACTCAGCATTCTCTAGTCTGAAAGTGATGACAAAATCAGAGGGTAGGCAGAAACACAGAAGACACATCACCAAAGAAAGTTTACAGAGAGTAAATGATAGGGTCAAAGAAGTTGCAATATACTTAATATTCTGGAAATAAAAATTTAAAACAGGTGACATTATTTTATACTCATCAGAATGTATATACATCATAATATATATATATATGTATATATATGTTATATATATATACATATATATATGTTACATGTGTACATATACATGTGAGTGTATTTATGTATGTTTGTTTGTAATGAGACTCAGTGTATGCAAGGATTTGGAAACCATAGGTCACTATTATCTACTGCTAAATATAAACATACAGATATCTTTGTTGTCACTCAAATCTGAAGTTTCTTAGATATACTGTGTAACTACCATGTGGTTCAGAAATTGCACTTCTTAGGCATTCATCTCAGTGAAATAAAAATGTTTACATAAAACCCTAGTACTACTGATTATTGTAGCTCTTTCTTCTGTGACAGTCAAAACTGTAAATAATCCAGGTGGTGAACAATCAATAAACTGCAGTATTCATGCCACAAAACACCTCTCAATAATAGAAGCGCTTTGTACTTAACTTCATCATTGTCAGAATACTGACACCATTACGGAATCAACTCTCTTTTTCTCTAACCTTCTAAAATGCTGAGTACACACAATTTCATAATGTTGGTGTCTTCTATTACATGTTCTAAATCTTCAATTGAAATATGCTCTTCTTGAGCAGACACATGGAATTTCAGGTGACACAGAGCACTGAGTCATTGAGAAACGTTCAAGGCATGTTTCGGTGAATCATTAGAATATTTCTTCCAGGAGTCCTTGGTTTCTCCGTCTAAGCAATTCGTAGTTGCAACAGGTTACCCTCAGCTCACTGAGCTTCTTCACAGTTCTACAGCACCAGGCTCCTTAAAATTCTTTTTCTTGTCTCATGTGATGCACTACTATTTTTGATTCCTCTCCTTGATTTACTTTTATCATTTATTATCTACTGCTAAATATAAACATTACTTAAAGAATTTTGTCTAATGCTGGGGAGATGGCTTAGTTGATAAAGTGTATATCATCTAAACAGGAAGACTCAAGTTAGATCACCAGAGTCTACATTAAAAGCTGGGCATGGTTACCTATTACATGGCAGTAATTACATATAAACCCAGTGCTGGGTTGGAGTTGACAGAACTATGCCTGAGGTTTGCTCGACAGCTAGTTGAACCAATCAATGAGCTCTGACTCAGTGAGATATCCTGACTCAAACTGTAAGGCAGCAGTGATAGAGAAAGACATCCAACATTGACCCCTGTCCTCTACACACATGCACAGGTAGCATACACACATACATGTACACACACAAACACATATGCATCACAGATCTTAAATACATAAATAAATGTTTTATGAGCCTATTTATTTTCCTCACTTTCATTAGCATATTTTGACCCTAAAAATAACTTTTAGATAGTTCCTCATTTTTAACCAGACTTAATTTGATGAACAAAGCTATCTTGATGTGTCTGTGGCTCTTCCAAAAAACCCAATATTCTCTAAGTACAGCACATTGGTTTTTTCTCTTTAGTTTCCAAGACAGTGTTCTTATTTTGGATTGTTTTATAAGTATCTCACCAATACTAATAACATACTCTGTGTGATCAGTCTTGATTATGACCAAGTAAACTTTAGAAATTTGCTCAAGGAAGGTAGCATACTCTTCTATACTGGGAGGGACTTCTCCCCTGGGAGCTTCATCTCTTATCTCCCTACATTATGTTGGTGGTCTGCTCAATCATTGTCACAACAGGTCCACAAAGGCAAGGTCTGACAGAGGTCAGCTAGACTAGAGATCTTTTATTCTCTGACCTTGGGCTGTATTTGACATTTAACTGAAGAACCGGCTTAAGCATTCAGCTACAACTATGTGGGAAAGCTTTTGCCAGTAGAGAATAAGAGATTGAGATTTTAAGTCTAAGTCTCACCAATTTGACTCATCGAATGGATATTTCTGAAATCTGTTCTTCATGGAATCTCCAGCACATTGGATCAATCCTCAGGGGTTTTTTTTTTTTTTTTTTTTTTTGCCAGCCATAATTCCCCCAGCAACATTTCCTAGAACTGGCATTTCCATTTTCAACTCTCAGTCTTCACACAACCCAGTTAAAATTTCTTTTACAAACAGACTACACGACCCTTTTCTTTTCTCAGACTTCAGCTTTTTAAGGGAAGACAAGACTAAAAGTCAGTACCTGAAATGCCAGGGTAAGTGACTTGAGTTTCATTCATAGAAAATGAAAAGTCACTGAAAATTTAGTAGCTTCATGTCAGCAGGATTACTGTATTTCAGGGTTTAAGATAAACTGTATAAGGGCTTTTAATAGTTCAAGGATAGCGAAGGGAAGCCAAAGCATTGGAATTAAGGCTGAGGACTGTACTAGAATATGGTATCCAACTTGAAATGATCTGATATTTTGTGCATTTGGGTGGTTGGAGGATGGCCACCAAGATGACCATACAACTTTATATCTGGGTCTCAGAGGTTAAGTTATGTTTTCATCCTACCTCCCAGATTCCCATGTTGATGCCATACCCTTTATTATTTTGTCATGGGACTTTATTTGGGAATAGGGTCACCGACAGTGTATTTATTTAAAATTACCTTATTATTATTGGAGTAGGGTTGGCCCCTAATTTAGTATGATTGTTCTCCTAGAAAAAAAACTAGGCATAGATGGACAAAGGCTGATCCCCACAGGAAGATGAAAACAGAGCTTAGAGTAGTGTTGCTACCAATCTATAGCCACCTTGATTTTTAGCTTCGACTCTGATAACCTTTAAGACAGTATATTCCATAGTTAAGCTATCCACTCCATGGTCATCTGCTGTGACAACACCAGGAAGCTAACATGCTAAAATGGGTAACGAGGCATCATTAATACAAGTAAAGAAGCCAAGAAGGGAAGCCTACTGAGGTGAAGAGGAGACGTGGAAAGAGACAAGAGTCAAGAGTCTGGCATATCTGACTCATTGAAAGAGATATATCAGCGGCATAAGTGTAAATTGGAATTTTTGTGTGATGGGGTGAGAAACATGGTCCCCATTAATTGATCTGGAAAGCAGAGCATTATGTGAATAGGAACCAACTCATCTTTTGCATGTAACTAATGAGTCTGCACTTGAAAAGCATGCTCTCTCTCTCTAAAGCCTTAGGTGCAGAGAGGAACCAATTAGGCAAATTGAGTGAAATTCAGATAAGGAATTTATGAGAATGGAAGACTGGCTTTGAGAAAAGATGAAAGGGAAGAAATGTACTTAGCTAGACTAAGTGATGATTAAATGGAATTTAGCAATAGGGGACACATGTTTTAAAGAGGAAGCATCAAAGAAGAAACAAAGTGACACAAGGAGAAAGATGCACATGCGATACCAATTTTAGTATCAATTTTGTTTTTTATAAACAGGAAAACATATTAGTGATGTACCTCTGGGAGAGCATTTCTAGCAAGATCACAAATGCAGAAGTCACAAAATGAACAGATTAGGTTCCAAATATTTTAAAGCTTGAAAGAAATTTTAAGTATATTAAAAGGAAACAAATAAATATGGGAAAAAAAGTGTATCTATGACTGGTATCCAGTTAATAGATAGCCTTTATGATATAATCTTATTGCTAAAAACTGTAGTATATTTAATTTTAAGTTAGGAAACTTAGATGAAATGATAATATGTTAAGGTAAACAAGTAGTTGAAAAGATGCTTTAAGTAACTTCTCAAATCATGTCAACTCAAATTATATTTTTTTGTTTTAAGAACTGCATTGGTGAGCCCACAGAAAATTGATACTCTTGTACTTTAGTGAGGGCATTAAAATATATGTAGCTACTTTCAATATAATTTCAAAATTATTTTCAAAAAAATTTAAATGGGCTTATGCTTATTTTGTCCAATCAACTTGTAGTAAATGGTTCTACAGACCCTCTCAGAAATTCTTGGAGGGATATGTAGCATGATGCTTTTCTGAACAATTGTTTGGGTTGGGGAAAATTAGAAACAACCTAAGTGCCACTATCAGTAAAAATATGTTTAGGAATGAATAGCAAATGATGCAGGATACAGGATGATAACAGCAACTGTGAATATAATGAAGTCAGTATAACAATGAGGTATTTTTCTGTATAATTGTTACAAGCTAGAAAGATATTTATGAAATATTTTTAAGTGTAAGAAAGTTATAAATGCAATGTTGGTGTAAGAATGTAGATATGGAATTAGATAAGGCTGTTAAAAAGCCTTACTAATACTTAAGACCGGTAGGTGAGAATGTGAATAACTTTTATATCATTTTGAATATATGAGTCATTTGAGTATGAATGCATTCATTTTATGATCATAACTTCTCAGAAAAAACTCCAAGAGAGAGAAAATCTGATAGTCCATTGAGTGGTGAGAGAATAAGAACCATCTCAAAGGCACTTCCAGTGTGAGATGTCTACAAGTCAATGTCCTTATAAGATACCATGTTATTTTTTTTTTCAAAATCAGTAAACTCAAGATGAAATTTTTCCTTGGTAAATCCATTCTAATAAATCTTTAAATATTATGGATTTAAGTTTAGAGTTTTATTGAAAACTTTCTACTGCAAAGTACATTTTTATTTCTCTAAGGTACAAGCTTGTGATGTACCTTAAGATGCTGAAAAGCTCGATGAGGGCGGAGAATACTCCAGTGAGCTTGCCAAATGATGAGTATATTCATACTAATAAGGCCCTGATTCCTTTCTAATTTCCTTACTGGTGCTAGGTGTCTCAGGGTTTCTATTGCTGCAATGAAACCTCATGACCACAAAACAAGTTGGGGAGGAAAGGGTTTATTCAGCTTCCACTTCCACAGCACTGTTCATTATTGAAGGAAGTTAGGACAGGAACTCAAACAGGTAGGATCTTGAAGGCAGGAGCTGATGCAGAGGCTATGGGGGAGGGGCTGCTTATTGGCTTGATTTCCATGGTTTGCTCACTCTTCTTTTTGTACAGAACCCAGGACCACCAGCCATTGGATGTCACCACCCACCATGGGCTGGGCCTTCCCCGGATGGACACTAATGGAGAACATGTCCTACAGCTGGATCTCATGGAGACATTTTCTCAATAGAGGCTCCTTCTATGATGACTCTAGCTTGTTTTAAGTTGATTCAAAGCCAGCAAGTACACTAGGTGATATAATATCTCACTATATTTGAGGGGGGGGGGGAGACCAATAATGTATACAAAGAGCATTTCCAGGTAAGAGTGTTCCTTGTTCGGTGAAAAAACAAAAAACAAAAAACAAAAAACAAAACAACACAAAACAACACAAAACACAAAACACAAAACACAAAACACAAAACACAAAACACAAAACACAAAACACAAAACACAAAACACAAAACACAAAACACAAAACACAAAACACAAAACAAAACAAAACAAAACAAAACAAAAACCCAAGGTATTTCAGCCTGTGAGACACTGTATCTTTGGGGAAAGAGCCATATTATATGTAGATCAAAGTATTGCCTAAGGGTATTCAGCACTTGGATCCTCCCCTTGACTCTGAGTGACCTTCTTTTTTTTCCTGTCTTCGGGTATGAACAAGATTTCCACCCTCACAGCACCTCACTCTCCCAGGCACAACAGTTAGTAATGAGTTGAGATCCTTGGTATCTATCTTAGATTCAGTCCTACCAAAAGACCTTGACATAAAGAGTGATGTGAAAGTGATTTATTAGGAAATGTGTCCCCCCAAGAAGATGTAGATAGAAGACGAGGAGGTGAGACAATTTGATTCTGAGTTACACAAGGGTATAGTGGGAGGGACTATCCTGTAAAGGGAATCTTGATGGGAGTCATCCCACCCACCCGGGGTTCAAATGCTCACTGGCTATACTTTATTGCAGCAGCTGGATTCCAAGTGAAATCAGACAAAAGAAAAAGAACATGGGGATGGGGCTAAAAAGAGAGCTCATATGCTTTTAATACCAATCTCCCAGAGGAGTCCCACAGGATACATTTAATTTCTACAGTATAGAAATTTTGACAAACTATGAATGTTGCCAAACACTAGATGTACAGGGTTCAGTGATATATATATATATATAAAATTGATCACTGTGATATATATATTAAGTATATATATATAAGCCTGGGGCCAGTCATGTCATTAGTCTTTGCCCAGCACATACCCAAATTTCAAGTGCCCTAAGGAAAGCAGGTATTCATCACCAAACATATTATTTGTTCTGAAGAATTAGGCACAGTAACTTTTATCAGATGGATAATTTGTTGATGTTCACATTCTCAAATGCCAACCTAAGTAGGGTCAACCAACCTTGAATATTCCTCCCTACAGCTTCCAATTTCTTCCAACTATGTTGATTCTTTGCTGAACCGATACTTTGGGCTCATTTCCCATAGGAAAGTTCTGAATGCAGTGCAGGCTACTTTTGAACAAGGCAGCTAAGAGTTTATTCCCTTACCTGTCTGCCATTGTTTAGAGGACACATGCTGTGAACAGATTTCCAGGCACTCTTAGACATCTGTAAGTATAAGTGTTGGTTCCAACTGCCTGAGGGCATGTCCTCTGACAAAGAGATGGAGGTGCTGATTGCAGTGAGTGACAGCTCACACTGAGAGGCAGGCCTAGAAGATAGACCTGAGCCTGAGGGGATATAGGTGAAGGACTGACAACATCTGCTACTCTTACCCACCCTGGGATGGAATATCCACAACCAAAAATACAGAGGACCCTTTCTTGAGAAGAAAGGAGTGTGGCAGAGTGTGAGCTTCCAGCTATGTGGAGTCATATTCTC
The DNA here is from genome assembly GCF_000001635.26 of Mus musculus. Lineage (NCBI taxonomy): Eukaryota > Metazoa > Chordata > Mammalia > Rodentia > Muridae > Mus > Mus musculus. Next base: position 42,493,539 of record NC_000082.6, on the reverse strand, counting down.
TACCATAAGTGAAGGAGCTTTCCACATTGGCTGAAGATATCTGGACACATAGGAAAGTCAGCAGAAGACAGATTTCAATAAACCACATGCAAACACTACCTGTTGGCACTGCTTCAGGTTCTCCATGAAGCCACCAGCCCTGCCCCAGCCTTTGCTTTCAGTCACTGTGATTGCCCTCCTTTTCTTCTTGTGTATTTCTTATCTGCTGGTTTAATTTAGCTTCCTGACTTGCAACTACTTGACAAAGGCCTTGACTCTGTAAAATAGATTGTGTTTCTAATGTAATAAACACACTTGATCATCGGAACCTGATTCAGAGACATTTGAAGGTAAATTTTATTTCCCTTTAAAGGTAAGAATGGTGAGTTCATAAGTTTGGTCTGTCTGTTTTCTAAGAAATTTTGACAAACTACAACCAGATTCACCATTCCCACTTACATCTCTAGCCACCTTTTTCACTTTATCTTTATATGATCTGTTTATATCTTAAAATTAATTAGAAATTAGGAAGTTCAAATTTTCATGTTCTTAAATATGCTTTTTAGTTTTATGAAATATATATATATATATGCATACACACACACACACACACATATATATATATATATATATATATATATATATATATATATATATATGGCTGTTCTTTCTTTTATCTGCACACCTACATGAACCTAAAATATTTATAATATTGACTTTTTACAAAAGTATTTACCAATTTCTATCCTTTAAAAAATAAAAGAATAAAATAAATATCTAGGGAAAAGAACTGTCTTTTATAACTGTAACAATCTTGTATAATGTTACATATAAATGATCTAAAAAATTTTTAAATTCCCTCTGGATACAAATACATAGGTTGTTGAATGGAAAAAAAAATCATGATGTGAAGTAGAAGCACTGCTGTTGGAATGTGTTAAGGAGAACCTCTTGCCCACGTTCAGTAGAAGATAGGGCCAAAGTTAGTGAAAACCATGCCTACAGCGATTGGCTTTCTGTTCAGTCTCCATTGGGAGATGCTCTTTGAGGTCCACAATTAGAAAGAACCCTAGAGCAGGACCTCCCTTGACTTAGAAACTTATTATTCAGAAACCTTATCTTAAAGAATGTATTGAGTCTTAAATTCACGTTTCTAATTGAGGATTATGGAGTTCATTCAACACATATATATGAAACACAACTAATGCCCCTGTTATTCTACCTGGACACAACTGCAGGTAAATAGAGGGCGAGTATCTGCCCTTGTGGTACCATCAATCTTCCTGATAACATTTACCCATATGACTTCCCTGTCTTCAGCAAGTCTTTGCATCCAACACAGACCGTGTTCAGTCTCCAGTGCATGGCTGTTACAATGTTCATTCCCACAAGGAATGATCCATCAAATAAACATATGAAGTTGGGGTCAGGATGATAAAGGAAGATACAGTGAAAATGAAAACTGCTAACCCCTATAAAATCACTGATTATTGCTAGTGGTAGTTGATTGTCAGTACCTACATGGACTAGATAAAGCATTTCACCTAGAACGAAAGATCACAAACCTGAAACACAGACTGTAGTAATCCTGTAGACTTAGTAATCCTGTAGTAAGGATTGGTAAAGTACTATATTCACAAGGGCAGTCTCCTTGACCAGCAGTGATGACCCACATTGAAGAATCATAAAACCCGAAATTAGGCTAATGGCACATGCAGAAAACCTTGAATGTCCTTAGCGAAGTACATGCCTAAATGTCATAGTTATTCAACTTGAGTAGTGGTTTGAAGAATGGATTTGAGTTTTTGGAATGCTTGAGTAGGTTGGCTTTGGATGATAGTGTTGAGTGGAGTTGTCAAGTTCATACATCAGTGGGTTGGTATCCACATCCCTCCACTGGGGGCCTTATCTATCTTCTGGAGGTGGTCTCTTCAGGCTCCATATCCCCACTGTTGGGCATTTTGGCTAAGGTCATTCACAATGAATTCTGGGATCCTCCCACACCCCAGGTCTATGGGACTTCCTGGAGATTCCCCTTGCACCCAGCATATTTTCCATTCATTCTTCTGGCCCTCTGGGCATCTCTCTTGTCTCTCCCCATATCTTATCCTGCTCCCTATTCCCCTCCTCCCCCCTTTCCCACCCAAGTCTCTCCCTCTGTCTGCCTCCCATGACTACTTTGTTGCCTCATCTAAGTGGGATTTAAGCATTCTTTACTTTCTTCTTGTTTAATTTTTCCAAGTCTGTAGGTTTTGTCACAGGTATTTTGAGGAATGGAGATTCTAACACACCTACAAAAATTTTCTACTCAAAATTGCTCCTGCCTAAAGAAATACAGGGGCAAAAATGGAGCAGAGACTGAAAGAATGTTTGACCAGTGAGTGGCCCAACTTGGGATTCATCCTATGGGTGGGCACCAATCCCTGACAAAATTACTGATGCTATGTTTTGCTTGCAGACAGAAGCCTAGCATGGCAGTCTTCTGAGAGGCTCTAGCTAGCAGATGACTGAGACAGATGCAGATACCCACAGCCAAGCATTGGACAGAAATCGGGACTCCTTTGGAAGAGTTAGGGAAAAGATTTAAGGAACTGAAGAGGATGGCAACCCTACAGGAAGACCAGTAATGCCAATTAACCTTGATCCTTGGAGGTTCCCATAGACTGAACCACCAACCAAAGAGCATACATGGGCTCATCTGCCCCCAGCACATATGTCTAGCCTGGGTGGGTGAGTAGGAGAGGATGTGCCTAATCCTATAGATATTTGATGACCCAAGGGTGCAGGGATACCCAGTGGGGAGTGGACCCTCTCAGAGGCAAAGGGAAGGCAGCTTGGGGAGAAAGAACTCTGCAAGGGGGAAGTGGAAGGAGCGGCAGCATTTGGGAGTTAAATAAATAAAATAATTAATTAAAAAAAAAAGAATGCCTACACCAGCCAGCATTTTGTAGAGAAACAGAACCAACAGGAAATAGATAGGTAGGCAGATAGATAGATAGATAGATAGATAGATAGATAGATAGATAGATAGATAGATAGATAAACATTTTGAAGTACTGGCTTATCAGATTACAATTGCTGAGAAGTGCCATGATTTGCTGTCTGCAAATGAGAAACTTTATATCAAATGGAAGAAATCTAGTCTCATTTCAAAGTTCTGAAAACCAGGGGAACAAATCCTAAGTGCTAGGGCCAAGAACAAGGAGTACCTATGTCTAATGACAGGGGAAGATGACGCTGAGGGTCAGGAGATAGAAAATCCACCTTCCTCTATCTTGTTTTAGAACTTTATTTAGAACCTCAATAGACTGAATGGTAGATGTGGTCTTATTTATTTAGTCTACTAATGAAAATACTAAACTTTTAAAAACCATCTTCACAGGCATACCTCACAAAAGTATTTTACCAATGATAGTCCCTACCAAGTCATAAGTAAAACATACACACACACACACACACACACAGACACACACACATAGACACACAAACACACAGACACACAGACACACAGACACACAGACACACACACACACACACACACACACACACACACACACACAGCCAATGCAATGCTGCAAGAGGGAGGAGAGAATTAAGCAAAATTAACTAAAATTTAACTAAATTTTGAGTACACATAGACACTAGACTATTGGTTACTAGTTATCCAAGTAAGTATGTTCCATAGCCAATTTGAATATTTGCTTTTTGATAGTGGAGTCTGAATGAGCAGCACAGGGGTTTGAAGCTGACAGTTGAAGTGAAGGGATGGTAAATGATCAAAATGTGCAAAAGTCTAAGAGTGTAGCTTTTACAGAAACTCACAGTTTGGCTGTGCAAGGAAGGAGAAGAGCCAGCCCTGAAGACTCAGGATCCTTCACCAGGGTTGTAGAGCTGATGAGAACTGTGTGATGGAGCCAAGGGAAGACTGGACAGGAAGGGGCTGGTGCTGAACAGGACTGATGTCAGACAGAAGGGAGGAGAAGGAAAGCTGAGCACAGGGAGGACTTGATGAACTGAGGTCACTGGAGACAGGTGAGAAAGAATTGGTTGGAAACAAAACGGGCAGGGTGGACTTGGGGGCTGTTCAACCAGAATGTGGAAGTAATCTCGTGGGGTAGTGTCTTAGGGGTATGGTCAACAAAAGGTGGGAAGTTGAAGTATATTAGTAAACCATACCCTTATTCATATTAAAAACAATAGGGATGTGAGAGATTCATCTGAGACAATTTCACATCCCAGTCATATTTTCTGGAACTTTCCCATCTTTTGTGGAAGATAAACTAATGGTAGAAATATGTCTTTTAGGGCTGCAAACTGAAATGTACAGTTCCCTAAGTTGCCTTTCCATCAGTATTAACTTTACATTTTCCTTAGCATGTCATCTTTCTGTGCTGACAGGAAGAAGAGGAAAAAAAAACATGCTAATTGACTGAAATTAAAGTGGAATTTCTAAGGCTGTCTATCTGCATCGTTTCTCTGCTGGCTTTTCGTGGGTAACAGAGTGTCTAATGTTCAGGGACAAGAGGCTTCAGACCACAGGGTGCCTGCCAGCTCTCCAGAGGGCAGAAACCCACATTTGCATGCATATGAATGAGGCCAGGAATAGGTTGAGAGATAAAAAATGAAGCAGTTGCTAGAGCTGTGCACTGTGTAAAGGAACCCGAACTCCCCTGATGGAGAGGGAACTTGGACACTGGATAGGTTGCATACAAAATGGTGTTAGAAAGGAGCTATTCAGTGGCATGATATATTTTCCCAGCATGCTATGCCAAAGCAGCACGTTGTTTAATTGTGTAAAGTATGAGACCTGGTAACTCCTCTCACCTTCCAAAAATGCTTAGGCTTGCAGAAGGAAAATTTGGCATCCGTTTCCATTCATTTCAAAGGATGAAAGAAAAGGCCACTGTAGAGATGTATTGATCTTTGGAAAGGTCAGGTGAAGATTCATAGGTCAAGGTGCTACTTCTGAATAGTTGAGATGTGAAAGGATGATGCATTGGGAAAATAAAGTAAAAACAAAGGAATATTCCATGTGTACAATCAAAAACATTTGTGACCTTTTAAAATGTAAAGCAGCATAGTATCATAGATGCTTGGGTGTACATATGCGTATATATCTATATATGTATGCACATATGTAGAAAATTGTCATTATTGCCTTCAAAATAGTAGTCCATTTCAGAAAATAAATTTAGTAAATGGTAAACATTAGAAATATATTTATTTTGCTGTATAGCTTTGAAATTAGAAAAGGAGAAATATATCAAGAAAATTAAGGAAGAGAGATCAAACAATAGGAATGAAAAGAGTGAAGCAGATATATAAAGCAGAAAGTGGGAGTGTAAAGGGAACAATTAAGAAAAAAAATGGAGAAAGAATGAAGAAAGTTTGTGGGCGGGATTACTGACACTGAACATGGGTCCCGTGTTTATATCCCCAGAGCATTGCAAATAGCTAAGAGGGCAGGCGAGAAAAGCACTGGACAGGAGGAGCTGGCACATCCAGCCTTCTGAGATGAACAAGCTGGAGATTATTTATTTATTATTTACATATTGTTCTTTGGTTAAGGGACCCAGGCTGAATCCATATAGTGATCCTTTAAAATGAGAACAATCAGCTTAGAACAATTGTTCAGAGTCTGGATTCTATCCTGTTTCATTCTCCAAGTTCACAGCAAATGTTTGAATTAAAATGCTAGTGTCTTTTGGGGTCTTGGAAGTTTATTGTTACATGTGAAGGAATGGCCACATCTCAGAGGGTGGCCCCAAAGCCCTAGTGACTCACAATATTATTCTAGAAGTTGGCTGCAATCCGTTCATTCTGTCGCTTTCCTCTTTGATTTGTCATTCTTTGTACATTATGTGTATCTAAGTAAGAGTGGTACTTAGCTGGATCCAACCATCTGTCCTCCCATCATCCCTACATAAGGCTTCCTATATAGTCTATAACTCTATAAGTACCTTGCTTGTACTGTGCTAGAGGAAGGATGCTGTCTCTATCTTTGAATCACCTCTGAAGCAAACTAAATTCATTAGAATGGTGCATATTGTCTCAACTGGATCCTTCTCACTAAAAATGTGTGTACCTCGGACTACAGAACACCCAGCTCTTTCTAAAATGGTTACATGGTGACCACAAACTTCTGAGAATTAAATATCCATATACTACATGTATGTAGTTATATTTTTGCCATTTAAAAAACATATACATTATAATTTCCATACATGAAAGACCCTGCTATCTCTTAGATATCTCCCATAAGGCATAACACAATGTTATTTTTATCTTTGCATAAGGTCAATCTAATATACTGTACTCCCCAGAAAACGTCTGATAAGCAGTCGGATGCATATACAACCCAGCATAATTTACATATTCATAAGTGCATCTACACTTTATGAACTCTTTAGACATAAGTGCATCTACACTTTATAGCTGAACTCTTTCTAGGCTTTTCGCTTTGTGTTCTTGGCTAAAGAAGTTATGCATTGTTCTATTAATCCATGAGATCTCTTCTATCTTATCCATAAGCAAATGATGTTTTCTCAACTCTGACCTTCCTTCTTGCCATTATTATGTCTTCTGGGTTACAGGTGAGGACTCTCCTAGACAACAGAGCCTCTGCCCTTCCTGGGTTCTCTCTCGGAACTGTAACACAGTCTAAAGTAGTTCTTGTAAGTTAAGAGGTCATCAAGAAGAACGAGCAAAGGACAATAAGCAACTGGAGTTCTTAGAACTTTAACCGTATGAAGGGTGTCATAAAGTCTGTGGAATTCTATTAGACTAACAGCTGTATGTCCCAGAGTGATAGAAGAAATACTGGGAAAGCCTGGGGTGGCAAAGAAGGGTAAAGAGGATGTGTCTTTAGAGGGACTATGTTAATGGTGATGGATTCTTACCTGCTTTGTGTGCCGCTGACAAAGTGCTTTTAGCTGCACAAATGCTCTCCTTTCCTCCTCAGGGTATATGTCCAGAGAAGATACAAAGCATGGACTGCCAGGCAGTCAGTCCTGCATTTTGTTTTTATATTAAAAATGTTTCTTTAGAACATAAAGCATCTTATGCCATTTTGAGGGGGGGGGGTGATTTTCTTTTATAGCAATGAAAGTGAAAGTTGTAGGAAAGACTACTTGATCAATAAAACATATAGGATTTACTATTGGGTCCAGTCCTTAAGGTCACAAATTGGTGTTGAATGGTTAAATGACTGTTTTACTAAATAAACCACAGAAAAGTAGCTTAATGTAGATTCTGAGCACTAGAAGATATGCAAATTCCTCTGCACCATACTTAAAACGTCTCAGTGTTATGAAGGATCTTAGATGTTGCAAAGGCTAACTCCCAGCCAACCAGAATGCAGGTAGGACTTTGTCTTTCTGCTTCGTGAAGAGGCTAAGGACAAGAGACATGTAGCTGAGGGACTCATTTGTGCACTTAGGAGAATTGAAAAAAAAAAAAAAAAAAACCACCTGACTTACAAACTGTGAAGTGTAACTGGGGCATTAAGGAGAGCTGCCTGTGCTTCTGCTGAAAACTACATGTTCATGGCCCAGCATTTTCAGCCTTAATTCACAAGTAAGTAGAAATCGCACTTTGTATCTTGAGTTGAAATCTTTCCTCAGAGTAGTCATGAGCTGGACAGTACTGTGTCTTGATGCTGGACAGTGACAGAGAGCTATGTCTTCCATCAGCTAAGTTTAAAGAGTATGGGCCCTTTAATGTCCAGTCACAACCATTATTTTTTATTTCTTCCACTTTTATTATGTGCCTTACTGAGTTTTGACGTATCCCATGTATGACTTTACATTTCAGATCTTAATTCAAAATAGATCTGTTTTCTTCCATGTGCTAATTGAAGTAGAAGACTCCAATGTAGATACAGAAACAGAAAAAAATAAACAAACAAACAAAATCCATAATGCTTCATGAAAAGATTCTTTAAGTTAAAAGCCACTGTCCCAAATGAGTGCTCTTAAGATGTAATATTTGCTTCACAAGTAACTAATCTGACATATTCATATGATGATCCACAATATGGAACAAAACCAGTGGGGCCAATTTTCACTGAGTCAACAGAGTACTTTACTAGAGTTGGACCTTAGGTTGCTGGTGTGTGTTAATAGGTGCTTTAATCTATCTATTTCTAGTCGATTTTAGTTGTCTGAGATGGACGGATGGTCTGTGCCCACTCTGTGCAGTACAGTGGAGTAGATGACCTGCTGCCTTTCAAACACATCCAATAGAAATTAAGACACTGGCTTTATTATTGGGATAAATAAGTTTCAGCTCTCTATACTAATATTTACCTTCAAGGATAGAAAGACCGAAGACAAACACCTTATGAAATACCAATGAGTCGGCTGTTAGCTGACAGAGTCTCCAGGAGAGTCTGTTTTGTCCAAGCGAGTCAACAAAAATGTCTGAAAATTATACACTATTTGATTTGTTTAGGTGTAACAGCTAGTTGCCATATTGGGAGAATTCTGTGGATAAATCAAGATTACATAGACATCACAACATACTGATTTCATAAATAATTATCATTATCTTTTATGTGGTAAGCTCTCAGGATGCAAAAATTAGAAAGGCCTAGTCTCATGGAATCTGAGGTCTAGTGAGAAAAAATTAAGAAATAAATAAAATAATTGCAAATTAGGAAAATTTCAAGACAAGTAATTTGTTGTATGATTAGTAATAAAGGGGTGCTGGGATGTCACCTTGGGTGGATCTGTTCCATAAGACCTTTCTGAGAGAATGAGATCTAAAAGAACTAATCCTGGGAAGGTGACATGGACAAGCAGTTGGGGCTGAAGGAAACGCATGTGCAGAAATCCTGAGACATGTTGAGGCACTTAAAGAAGCCTGGGGTCTTTGGAACCTTGAGATCAAAGGCAAAAGAAACAAAGATGAGGGTCTAGCATGGACCAGGTGGCATAGAGCCTTCTGAAGTATAAGGCCATAGCTGTCAGGCAGAAGGGTGTGTGTTATCTGGCTTATATCTGCAGAAGACAACCGAGTCTGCTCGAATGTAATGTGAGTGAGTAGTCTTGCTGAAACAAGAAGATGGATCAGAACCTGGTGCTGTGTGTCAAGGGAAAACTGCTGAGGTCTTCCACTAGGCTGGAAAGACAGTGTAGAAGAAACAAATGGTGTTTAAATTAGAGATAAGATTCAGATGTATATAGAAGGAAGTGGAAAGCAGTAGGGAATTTGAATATCTGAGTGAGCCCCTAAAGGACTAGCTAGTGTGCGTGCGTGAGCGTGTGCATGCATGTTCCATGCACAGACAGGGTTTCTCATTTTGCAACCCTTTTCACTATTGCTATTCTGTTTTTCTCTTGTTTTTAATAAATAGCTTTGTATTTTATTAGAGAGAGACTTCCTGTTCTATTAATTTATTTTCTTGTCTAATGGAAGACAGTTTGACTTTATAAGCATAATGATTTGGGTTTTTATTATATTTGAAACTTCTTACCCTGTTTAATGACATGTTGTCATTAAACAGGGATGGCACATTCTGTTTGAATGAAGCAAATGGTTTATTCATAGCAGTTGGGATGCATCTGATTGGTCACATCACAAAACTATTCCGATCTCTTTCTTCTCTTTTTTTTTGTCTTTTATATAAACATTTCATATGTTTATAATTTTAATCTTCATTCTCAGAGTTTCACATTCTCTGGTAGATCTAACCAAGCAGATACAACTTTATAATGGCACTCTCTATGTCTTTGTCTATCCATCTGCAGGTACTATAAAAGAAAAAGATTCATCAATTATTTCAGCACAGATTCCACATTTTTTTTCTTGCTCAGATGTTAAACAATTTTGCTTGAAGATTTTGCCATAATATTTGCATCAATTTGAAATTTTGTTTAAGACATGAACTTGCAGGTATTAATAGTAAAGGCTCTGAGGCATATGCTATTTGTGCAAGTATGAAATATTCTGAGTGCTTGTGTATATCATCTCCAGTTCCCTGATTTTCTGCCTAACAGTGTTCTTAATATAGTGCAGGTGTTTTCCAGATGTTCACAGAACAAGTCAGTGGTTTCCTTGTGGTAATGATTACACATAGATATTTACTGGTCATTTCTTTGTGCTGATGTTAATACTGTAAAAGGCCTTTATATCAAAAACTTTAGGCATGGAAACACAATGTAGTATGTCTACTTAATGGAATACTATTCTTCAATAAAAGAGGCATTGTTCAAAACAATGTCTAAAATTCAACAACAAAATAAGTATAATGAGAATTGTCTGACATCACTAATCTTTTGCAAATGACAATCAAAACCACAATGAGAGGCAATCTCATATACATTGGGATGGGTACTACCAAATAACATTGGATAATATTGGCTAAGATTGAGAAAAATTGTGCATGCATTTTTGATAACAATGTAAAGTGTTTGCCATTGTGAAGATCAGTTGAATAGTTTCTTAAAAATTAAAAATAGGATTGTCTTTTAAATTCATTCTTTTCTGCACTGTTGTTTACATGAAGGCTATCGGTGATAAACACTTTGATTCTCATCTTCATAGGGTAAGAAAAGCCTTCCTTTTACTTCCCAACTCTTTCCCAGATGTTTGAGACTTGGTGGAAAGAGTAGAAACATTCCAAACAGCTGAGTTTCAAAAATTAATAAGAAAAAGATAATACATGACCATTATGTATATTCATACCAACAGATCAGTGTTGCTCTCAACCTTTGTCAGAGAAGTTTCTGTGTGTGTGTGTGTGTGTGTGTGTGTGTGTGTGTGTGTGTTACAGTGGATAGCAGTCAAAAGACAGACAAATCTGGTCAAAGTTCTGGGAGTAACTGATTGTTGTGTTCTAGGCCACAAATGGCATGTCTATATTAACCTCCTGAAGGCTTGGGAAACAACACCAAAGAGTGAGTGGAAAGTATGTAAGAACAGTGGATGGAGAGGAATGCTCTGAAACCTGGTCTTCGGGACACACAGCTAGCTCACAGAACTAACGGATTCATGGCAGTGATAGTTGCCTGCCAGACCATAGTAGATGAAGCTATCCAACATTTCTGCCCTGATGGGGAAGAAGTTAACACTTGACTCCCGATGAAGATCTATTGGCAAGTGGTTGGTCTCTGTGGAGTAGAAACACTTTTCTTGGGAATGTGGAGGGTGGCAGTGTACGCATGTCAGTGCAGGTACGACTGGTTAGACTCAGTCTGCCATAATGAAAAGAAAAAACAGACAAACAAAATAAAACAAAACAAAACACCCCAAAAAACAAAGAGCATGTGAAGATGGAAGAAAAATGTACTGAAGGATCAAGGGAGTGGGAAGGGGAATGGTAGGTAGATTTGGTCAAGATGTATTGTACATATTTATAAAATTATCAAAGAATAAATAAAATATTTTAAGTGGAAAAATACCGTAAATGATGAATAACTAAGAAAGAGGAGGAGGAAACGAAAGAATAAGAGAGAAAAACACAAAAAGCTAGAGAGACACAACCTTTTTCCTTTGTGAGAATAGTTTTGCTGCAGCTGTTGCTTGTCAGATTGCACGAAATTCTCAGAGTGATATAATACCATCACAGGACCAGGCCTATGCCCATTAAATTACACACAGTTAGGAAGACTGGAGAGAGTGAGAGTGAGAACAAAAGCCAGAGATCAAAGCCCTGAACAACTAAAGGTCACTCCAGGCACTCTGTCAGCTCACAGCTCATGAGACCTATAAAATTCAATGTATGTTCATCCACAGGCTTACAAACAAAACAATACGTACTTCTGTCTTCTTTGATGTTATCAACAGCTTTCATGTTTCCAACTTACATTTTGAGGATATCACTCTTTTTTCACGCATTTTCCTGTGAGTCTTCTTTATTTGGAAACGGACTCGACATTTAGCTTCCTCTTTTGCCACCGAGCATCTTTTCCAACTGCCTCTTTCAAAGTTAGAGCCACACAAGGAATCACTTAACAATCCCTTATAACTGACAGGCCCATCACTTCTCTCTTGTACCCTGACTTCTCTCTCCAAGGTTGTTTGGGTTGTCACCTACAAAACGAAGGATGTGATTGTTCTGTGGAACTCCACGGGGTAGAATGAAGATTAATAGTGGGAAGCAAGAGGAAGAAAAATGGTAACACTATGTGGAGGTCCTTTCTAGCAACCCTCACTACGTGCGTGACAATCCCTGGAACTGTCCAGGTAGGAACTGGCCATTTGTCATTGCTTCTGGAAAAAGGGCTCTTGTACTGCAATGTCAGAGCAGAGGACAGTCTTCCAGGTCCCTCTTAGCTCTGAGTCCATCATTCAAAAAGGATATTTTTCTCAATTTCTTTTTTCTTTTCATTTCCAAAAGCTAAGCAAAAGGACTAAAAATAAAATACCAAAAGCTCTTTGGCATGGTCCCTAAGTGATTCCCTTACCCAGCCCTGCATGCACTTTGCAGGATTAGACACCAATGCTTCCACTGTTCTGTGAAGTGATGGATCCTAGATGAATCTTTAAGCCACATATTTATTTTCCATGTTAAAAACATTTAAGACAAATTGACATGAAAACAACAAAAGACCACATTGGCATTAAAGGAAACTGAAGAGAATGTTGTATCATTCTGATTTCTCAGCTGGCTTTTCCCATCCATCATCACATCAAATTGAAACTCCGTTTCTTATGAATCTCTACAACCCTGTTGATATTTTACACTTGTGGAGTTAAAGGATTTTCTAGACTTCTAGACTTTGAGAGAATCCCTCCATCACCTTCCCCCTTTTTTATCTTCTAGAAGTCATATATTTTTCTTTCCCTTTGGAAATTTTCTGCTATGCTCACTGTCTTAACAGAAACCCTGTTCTAGAAAGCATTATTTATTATTATTATTATTATTATTATTATTATTATTATTATTATTATGTGTTGGTTAAATTCTCAACCTGATAGCTAATATACAATACCAAGGAGACAGTAGAAATTCCTTCTAGACAGTGTAAACATAAAGAAAGACTGAAGCATTTTGAGATTAGCTACCTCCCAGAGAATCATTTTTTCTGTGCTGACCTAAGACAGATGTGAATATTTTAAAGGTGGAAGTTATGTGCTCCTGCAAAGATTTAGTGCATGGCATGATCGAGCATATATATGACCTAAGATAATCCTATAAACTGCAGGATGGGGGCGGGGACTTGCTCATAGTGTCATAATGACCTTAGTCGTTCATTAGTCACAGAAGAACTGCCCTGGTTATTGAAGTCAGCTTCATATAGGCTTTCATAACCAATGTCATATCTAGATTGTTAATGCTATAACATCCTTTGTGGAATCAGTCATGCGCTTTACCAGCTTAGTCATTCCTAAACAAAAGACATCAGACACACAGGATACTGACGCAGTACCGGTATGCTGAAGTCATTCAAGACAAAGGAAGCCTTCCCCTCCCTCCCCCACACGAACTCACCATCCTTCTGTTTTGCTTAAGCCCTTCAGCAATAAATAAGCATGAAATGAAATAGAAATGACACTCTTGCCATTTCCATTCCTTTGAGGTGGAAATATGAGTTGAGCCTTTCTTGATAGGTTTATCCCTCACTGTATGTTCAAATGCAAGGGCTGTGAGAGGGGCTCATAACACAACAACAACAACAACAACAACAACAACAACACACACACACACACACACACACACACACACACACAATGGCATGCCAGCCTTTTTGTACAGTTTCACAAAGTCTTTAAACCTAGCAAATCTGCCCAGTCTATTTGCATGTCTTGCTCTGCCATTTTTCAGCTACTTTCTTTCTCACAAGTCAAACATCCCTTCCTCTCCTCCCTTAATGTTTCCTCTAAATAAAAAAAGCATAAAGCATGCACACAGTACCTTCCCTTGTCACCATAATATACATGTCTTTACCTACTTGTAGAAATAACAAAGTTTATTTAATATATTTTATACCCCTGAAATCCAGCAAGTTACTTCCTTTTCAAGACTGCTTATTTGGCTGAAGGTACAGGCCTGAGAAAAACTTGTGATTTCTGTGTATGTCTTAGAGGGGACAGGGACGTTGAATGCTACTACAACTAGCCTTAAAAGAAGCTAATTCTACTCTACTTCCTGTGAGTTCCAGCAACCCATTACATTTTCAGTGTTGATGATTCCAGACCTTGGGGAAGCTTCCTCTCCCACTTCCCTCTTTCCTAACAACCAGATGACCTGAATGTGAGCAGAGTCAAGTGGGAAATGGCTAAATTATCCCAAGGAATGAGGAAGAAGTGTCCTTTAATCCATTGGCATAAATTTATATCATTTTGAAATGGGATAGACATTTTTAAAAAAAGTGTAGTAAATAGTCAAATCAGAAAACACAACAATGAGCCAGAATAGGAAGTGGAAAGCAGTTACTGTTTCAGGAGTGGGGATGAGTGGGAACAATGGTGGCTTCTCACTCTAGCTGGTACTTGGACACACTGGCATCTTTCATTCTTTGACTTTTGCTATTACACATTGAAGGTCAGAAGGACAGGGACCAGACTGTCAAGGGTGTGCAACAGTGGCAGAAACTCACATCTTCTACTCCAGTCCCAGCATCTGGTGATTGTTTTTGAAAGTTCAGCACTGAGAGTCTAGGGCCCACAAGAACTTCCAGAATTTTTTATTTCAAATGAAACGTCTTGAAGCTATAGACGTGGCTCAGTGGTTGAGAGCACTGACTGCTCTTTCAGAGGTCCTGAGTTCAATTCCCAGAAACCACATGGTGGGTCACAACCATCTGTAATGGGATCTGTGTCCTCTTCTTGTCTATCTGAAGACAGTGACAGTGTACTCACATATAGAAATAAATAAATCTTTTAAAAAATGATGGAAAGTTTTGTACTTTTGCCTCATTTTTCTTCTGATTTTTCTCTATGTTTATAAGATCTTCATATGGTTGTCACCTCTTTTGTGGACTTCCTTGTAGAGATGTCCTACCCAAGTAGCCTTTGACAATCTACTACTATGCAAAATCTTCTAATGACCTCTTGTTTTCAGAGTTAATTATAAAGAAAAGTTCCAGAGCCTTTAGGTTTTACTAACATGTTTACACTAATGTATATTGTATTATTAAAACTGAGATGAACCAATTTCTGAGATTATTTGTAGTTTTTCTCTTTTCAAAATTTAATTAGACCATATTTACAACATTCGCCCTCTCCTTCTCCTTCCAACTCTTTTCATCTTTCCCCTTCATTCTTTCTCAAATTCATGGTCTCTTTTCTTTAATTTTTTTTCCTTTCTTTCTTTTTTTCTTTCTTTCTTTCTTTCTTTCTTTCTTTCTTTCTTTCTTTCTTTCTTTCTTTCTTTCTTTCTTTCTTTCTTTTTTTTTTGATTTACAAGACAGGGTTTCTCTGTGTAGCCCTGGCTGTCCTGGAACTCATTCTGTAGACCAGACTGGCCTCAAACTCAGAGGTCTGCCTGCCTCTGCCTCCTGAGTGCTGGGATTAAAGGCATGTGCCACCACACCCGGCTTTCTTTAATTATTATTGTTAGATAAATATGCATAAATAAGTATATAAACATAGCCTGCCGTTTCTGTTTAGTGTTGCTCTTATGTCTACAATGTCAAGGCTGACTACTTGCTATTGGATAGCCATTTAGAGGGCCTCATCCCTGGGAAAAACTAATTCTCCCTCTCTCAGAAATAGTTAGTTACCTGTAGCTGTTCATCTAAGCAATAGAGACCTATGATATGTCCTTCATCCACATTAGAATGTTAACTGTTGTCATTTGTGATTTTGCATCTAACTGAAATACTGTTTAGAAATCTGTGTGTTCTACAGATTTCAGGAAGAATACTTTTCAAGAGGTTCTGACCACTTCCCTCTCCTACACCTCTTCCTATAACAACCTATCAGTTGATTGAGCTTTGCTACATTTACCCACTGTTTCGGATTGTTGTAAAATTCTGCATTCCATGATGATCAGTTATGTAAAGGGGAAGGCATATTAACAAATACATAAATTGGAAATGTAAATATTAATCAAGTTCTCTTTTCTATAATCTTACAGCTTACTCACACTTACACACCTCAACTTTTAGAAACATCAGGATTCTATCAGCACCTGTTTAGGAGATGGCATTTATCCACATAGTAAATATGGGGAAAAGGAAAACCAAAATATAAAACAGAAAAGAAAACTGACTCAGTTTAATATTTAAATAACCACGAACCATTATCTTTTTATTTCCATATCTTCCTTCAAAAATGTCATATTATACTTTCATTCATTAAATGTATTTTAATTGTTAAAGCAATAAACTTATAGTGAATGAAGCCAAACACATGTTAGTATGTAGAGAGCATCACTCCCTTACTCTGTGAACTGAGTTGCATATTAGGTATCTTCAGAAAAAAGTTTCTCAAGTCAGTGGTCTTCATATAGTTCAACTTTGACTAGCATCTAATGGATTACTAAAATCAAATTTCATATTATTTTTAGGAAACAAATTCCTATAGGTATACAGTATATGTCTAACAGAGCTACTTTTGAGGGTAAGCTAGACTCGGGGTTAGTTGGTACAAGCTTTCATCTTTACTTAGCAGTCACCTATGCGAAGAAGATGTCTATGAAAGATGCTATGTACCATTTGTATATCTGACACTCATTCCATAGAAGAAATTAGTGCATAGCAAGGTGTTAAAATACTTTTCTCTAAACTCATTGTTTCGCGTGAGTCCCTAAAGATCAGACCAAAACAAGATAAGCATTTTCCTAATTTATATTCCAAAGTGAACTGATTCATCAACGAGGCTTGGTGAATGGTTTTGTGACTAATAACTGATCAAATAAAGGGAGGCAGAAAGGCCCAGGGAAAGGAATTGTGAAACTTGAGAAATGATTTCCTAGAGAGATTTTCAAATGATGCAAATTCATACATCTCACCCTATCCAAATGGAGCATAGAGCTTAATTCACACATTATAGGTATAAGGAATTTACTCAACCAGTCAGGTAATTTAATTTTCATGTAGTATGAAAGAGTAAAGTTATGTTTGATGAATACTTGAGAACTGAGCAAGGGCCTATGTCAATAGCTGTTACTCCTGGAATAAGTAAATTGGTTAGCTTGATGGAACATTCTGTGTGTCCTCAGCTTGGTAGGTCAAACATGCAGAGATATTTTTCATGGGCCTGAAGGGACTTTTAACAAGAACCCGCCCATGACTGCCTTATGGGACCTGCCTGGTGAGTTAAGAAAAGAAGAAAAGAACAACTTGGAAGAATATGTTTGTGCTGTTAAGGTTCTTGCATGCGCCCTGACTCGCCAGCAAGAACGACGCTGCAACAGGATCCTTCTGCAAACGTTTATTGGGAGAGCTTGATTGCAGAAGCGAAGAGACCCCAAGCCCAGAACTGGTGCTGCTTATATAGGCCTAGGAGAGGCGTGTCTCATACCCAGATTGGTTATGCATGAGTTATGCTTACCACCTCATTTGCATGCCTACATCTGATTGGTTAACTTCTCTTTCATCTGATTGGTCAACTTCTCTCTCATCTGATTGGTCAACTTGTCTCTCATCTGATTGGTTAACTTGTCTCTCATCTGATTGGTTAACTTGTCTCTCATCTGATTGGTTAATTCTCAAAACCTCATCTTGGAAAAAAAAAAAAACTTTACTGCCTATGTATGCGTGGTGGCCAGTGGTAGCCAGCACCACCTTGCAACGGCACATGTGTCTTCCCACATCTCCCCTTTTTTGTTTTAATAAAATGAGGCTGGACTAGGCCTGTGCAATTATGTCCATCTGCCGTGGCTCTTATTTTAGGTCGTTTCTTTAATGTCACAGCCTTACCCGTCATAGGATAACCCTATTGCCACTGGGCCCCGTGTCTTAGGTTGGTCTGTGCATGAGGAAAGTTGCCCGTCTTTGGATACCGCAATGCTGTGTGACAGTAATTGCTAAATGACCTAGGGCGAACTCTACAAAAGAGAACAGCCAAAAAATGAATTAGTGGGGAAATCATGATCACCCTATCGCGTGCAATGAGGAAACCTCAGCGATGTGCAAGGGCTGATCAATGATCTTTGAGCCTCTCTCATCCCAGTGCAATGGATCCATAAATCCGTGGGGTGCAAGAGCAGAGAACTCAGATGCCAACTAATTCTTGAGCATAGATAACCAAACTTCAGGGGAGGCGCTGTTTTCAATAGCTAAAAGTGCCTGAGTTATAATCACCTTGTCATGTTTTTGTTGGGTTTTAAATTTGCATACCAACCAGAGCATGAACACCAGTCCACAGCATATGGCAGTGAAAGACCCCCTGAAGGGAGACCCTCACTCAGGAAGGCATGGACCCAGTGAGACGCTGAGACTGAACTTGCTGTAACCACACGAGGCTTTAATGGCACACAAACAACGAAGGAGCGCTCAAACCCGCATGCTGGGGTTGAGACTCATGCACCACGCAGGGGGCAGAGGAGTTTGACCCCGGCCTAAACTTTCTACAGGCTTATAAAGGCAAAACCCACAAACCAAAAGGGAGGAGTAGGAAGAATTGGCATGGTTGTACATGATTGGCTCATTTAAATGTCAGCGGGGTTACAAGTTAACAGGGTAGTACGTGCCAGCTAAGGCGTAGGGAGGCACAATGGCCTGGGACTTATTGAGGTCAGCAGGACACCTGGTTAATGTATGATTTATGGTGGGCCAGAGGGAGGCGCTGCCCGGGAGGCACCATCCTGCCAGATGGCCATTTGGTCAACCCTGATAGCCCTGGCCAGTTCCTGCATTCTTTTCTTTATCTTTTATGGCCAGATGCTCCCAGCTATAGGGTGAGTCTGGCTGTGCCTGGACCTGCCCGGATCTGTTCTTCACAACATTAAGCCCTGAATTTTTTGAACTTATATACCACAATGCTATAAGACCCAAAATTATAAATTTTTGCTCTTCAGCAGCACCAAACAAAATCACTCCCACCCATTCCTTAAAGTAAGAAAAAGCAGAAGTAAGCCAAGAGGTAAAATTGCCAACAATGATGGGCTCTATTCGAGTTCCATTCAGGCTTAAAATCTGGCATTAGATGTAAAGAATTGAGGAAACACCCGAATGCGTCAACGGCATGGTTTCAGGAACACAGAGCTCTTCAGTTCTCACTAGCGGGAGCACCCCGAGCCACAGGAACATCCATGTCCTCATAGCTCTGCTTGTTTTGAATTGCTCTGGTCAGCCGTTCTGGGACCCACAGCTGTTGTCGGCAATCCTGGGGAAACACACAAACAGACCCTCTCGCCCACATCAACATCATCAACACTGGTGGGCAATGATTTCCACGCCCTTATGGCAATCTGATTCACCTGCTCAAACACCTGCACTGGATATCCTGTCTGTTGTTGTGCAAAGCGACCTTGACCAAGCAGCATATCCCTATCCCATGCTGGATTTCCTGCAGCAGAGTTAGCTGCTGCCTGTTTATTTGCAAATTCAATAAGGAAGGCTTTCCAATCTAAATACTGCCCAGGTGAAAGGCATGCCTTCACCAAGACTGCCTAATCGGATGGCGCCATGCAGTGTCTATTCAAGGCCTCTACTTGAGCCACAATATAGGAGGCAGTTAAGCCGTACGTCCGCATGGACTCAGCCAAATTCCTGATTACTTTGAAATCTAGAGGCTCATGATATCTCTGCCCTGCTTGGTCGGTGAAAATAGGACATCCCAGCAAGGAGAATCTAACCTCTCTCCAAACTTCCGAACAGAAGGTCCGCCTATAGGTGGCTGCCGAGGAGGCATAGGGAGGGGGCGCAGAAGCTAATTCGCCTTCCTCCTCCACCTCGGCTCTTTTGTTTTGTCCTTTCTGTCCACCTGATAACACTGTGTCTCCTTTCTTTTTCTTTTTTTTTAAGCCTTTCTCTTCTTCCAACATACTCTCTTGTTGCTCTATAAGGCTTTTCTGACCTGTCTTGACTGCCTCTACACACAGTTTCAAACAGTAAGAGTCCATATATCAGAAAAAACAAGACCAAAACTATCAGACCTACCCACAAAGGGTCAATGGGAGAAAAAGTATAACTCATGAACCTTAACCTGTCCCAAAGCCGGGAACCTTAACCTGTCCCAAAGCCGGGAACCTTATTGTCTCAATCCTTTCTTTCCTTCCTTTCCTTTTTCCTTTCCTTTCCTTTTTTTTCTTTTTTCTTTCCTTTCCCTTTTTTTCTTTTTTCTTTCCTTTCCCCTTTCCTTTTCTTCACTATTTGCTTTTCTTTATCACTGATTCCTTTTATTTTTCCTCCCTTTTCTTTTCCTTTTTCTTAAAAAACATATCCCCCTTTAACCCGGGGATCAATTTGGGAGACTTACCAGTACCACCGTTCCTCAGCTGAAGAGTTCTGAATCCAAGCAGTTAGATTCTTCTCAGCAGTCTGTTTTGCAGGAACACTTTATTAACTGCTCCTTCCCCGTGATGCAGTTCTGAATCCTCCCTGTAGCAGAGGGTCTTTGCTCGTGCCTGAAGATGTTTCTTTTCCCGGGTTTCAGCACCACTTCTTCTTTTTTTTTTTTAACTTTTTTTTATTACATATTTTCTTCAATTACATTTCCAATGCTATTGCGTGCACCCTGACTCGCCAGCAAGAACGACACTACAACAGGATCCTTCTGCACATGTTTATTGGGAGAGCTTGATTGCAGAGGCGAAGAGACCCCAAGCCCAGAACTGGTGCTGCTTATATAGGCCTAGGAGAGGCGTGTCTCACACCCAGATTGGTTATGCATGGGTTATGCTTACCACCTGATTTGCATGCCTACATCTGATTGGTTAACTTCTCTCTCATCTGATTGGTCAACTTGTCTCTCATCTGATTGGTTAACTTGTCTCTCATCTGATTAGTTAATTCTCAAAAACCTCATCTTGGCAAAAAATACTTTACTGCCTAAGTATGCGTGGTGGCCAGCAGTAGCCAGCACCACCTTGCAACGGCACATGTGGCTTCCCACAAAGGTAACTTCAGGTGAATGATCTTCAAGAGTCAAGTACAGGGAGCGTGGAATCAGTGCTGTGTGCGTTTACACACATGGAGTTGGCACTACCACAGTTGTACAAAACTAAGGGCAGATGATGACAGTGACAGTAAAGTAACACCTTTCTATACAATCTCTCTCTCTATCCTACACACACACACACACACACACACTTGCCTACAGATGCAAACAGATATACACATGCTTCTGTCCCAAGAGGACCCACAGATGATGACATTTTATTTACTTATTTTGAGTTGGGATTTCATGAATTGAAGACTTACTCTCTTGCCCAAGCCTCTCAAGTGCTAGAATTACCAGTGTTGTCGCTATGCCTGGCTATATAATGACTTTTCAGAACATTAGACATAAAGTACACTGGGTAATAAATGAATTTTGTGAAGCACAGATGCTTTAGAAAATCTGTAATTTAATACAAGAAAATCAGGACATTTAGTTAGAAGATGAATGAAACAATCATTTTTCTTCCACTCCCATAATAAATACCTGGTTTAGTTTTTAAACAGAAAACACATCTTAAGTATTTAATAATAGGAATATGACAAATATAATTTAAATGAGCTGCTTCTGATAATCAATAATCTTGGCCTAAGTTCTCAATGTCTATTTATCTCCTTGATCACTACAGAAATAGGATGCAATAGATCTTTAACAAGTGTTCCATTTGCTGAAAAAAATCCTTGGCCCATGAACAGGAAAACACTTACATGTCTATCTGTCTTGATATCCTCAGCATAAACTGAAGGAGAAGATAATGCAAGAAAGAGAATGTTTGGAAAGGGCCATACGTGGAATGCCCAAGGTTTGTTCTTGTAGTGTTTACTGTGATGTCTGGTGTCTAGTGGCACAAGACCACCATTGCTTCCTCAGAGGCCAGTACCCTGCATTCTGAACATGCAAGTGATTCCTTTGCCTCCAAAAGAGCTTTATGACTTAGCTATTACTGAATTGGAACACTTCATTCAATTATGTTTGGTTAGGCCTTAGTCACTGATGGGCCATTTATAGACTCACCCCCCAAAAATGTGCCACACATTTTGACTAACACGTTAACTATTACCATAGTAGGATTTTCAAGAATGAATGATTGGAATCATTTTATTATGATAGATAAATTAGTTACTGTTCTCTTTTATATAACAAAATACCTAGTAAAAGCAACCCAAGTGAAGAAGGGGTTCTTTCAGGCCACTGGTAGAGGGTCCAATCTGTTCAAGCATTGGTGGCAGGAACATGAGGCATGTTGCATCTGCAATCATAAAATAGAAAGTGAAGCAAAGGGACTCTCAGCTCCTTTCCCCCTTCTTATTCAGTCCTCGGACCTCCATCTATTGGATGGTGTCTCTCACATTGAAAGGGAATCTTCTCTTCTCAAATAAAGCCTTCTGGAAACTGTATTGTAGACATCAGCACTGTGTGTTTCCACAGTGATTATAAGTCTGGTCAAAGAGTCAACAGAAACTAACCATTCGCCATTAATCTCACTGTTTTGACCACTTCAGTTCTTTTACTGCTGGATAAAAGACTTTTAATTCAAATTTCTACATGGGCCCAATAAGCACCTTGATTAAAAAAAAAGAAGAAGAAGCATTTGATGTGGGGGTGGGTTTGGGCCAGGAGACCAATCATTGCCTTGTCTTTCATATTTTTTCTACTACCATATGCCCCAAATAAAATATGGAACACATTAGTGAGACTAAGATTGTACATTTACTAATTTAAATGTCTTATGTTCATAAAAAGTTTTTTATTAACAAAACTTATAAGTTAAAATTTATAAGTTCTATTTGTCATCTTTGTATCAAAATACCCGAGGAAACCATTTAAAAGAGGAGAGCTGTGTTTGGGGCCATGGTTTCAGGTGTTTTGGTTCATAGCTGGTTGACTCCCTTGGTTTAGATCTGTTTTACTAAGGTGCAAACATCATTACTGAAGGACATAGTCAAGAAAAACTACTTACTTCATGATAGACAGGAAGTAGAGAAACAGACAGGAGGAAACCTGGAAGAAGATATGCCTAACACAATCATGAGCCTAGTAATCTGCTTCTGTCAATCATACCCCACTGCCTAATTATCCACTAAGCTATGAATGATTCTATTGATCTAGTCACCTCTCAGATTTTCCCCAGCAGGGAACCCAGCATTTATTATATCAGCCTTTTGATGGTATATTTCTTAAACAAATAGTAATATGTCATTATGAATTTGATACAATGATATAATATCATATTAATTATATACTTATTCATTTATTTTAAAGTTTATACATTATTTTGAAAAGTTCATACTGTTCTCTATACCTATTTAAGAATTATTAATGTACATTTAAAGTTGAGTAAAGCTTCTAATTCTAATTTGTTATTTGGGTTAAAGATCAGGGTCCGTGTATTTCAGAAAGAATAATTAATTCTGGCATGGATATTTTGTAAATTACTAATTTAAACACATGGACTTGAGAGTTTATTAACATCTGTGAAAATGTTTGCTGAAGATTTGATGCTAAGTAGTGATAAAGAAGACAAAGTATTATCATGTATTCCCTAGGCATGTCTATTACACACAATGGTATATATCACCAGAACTGAGTCTTGTGTTCTACAAACTCAATATTCAGATGACAATATAAATGAACAAATCAGCCTAAAGAATCACTAAAATGATGAAATATTAGAAAAGTGGTGGATCCTCAAACACACAACTGGTACCTAATCTATGGTCACTGCTCTTATACAGGACTCCTGGGCAGTGCAAAAGCGGTCATAGCTGTTACTTAATCTTGGTTCTCGTGATTTAGATATTTTGATGAAATGTCAGCACAGGGCAATCTAAGTAATGAAATATACATTTGAACACACTAAATATGAATTTATGTGTTAAGAGCATCCTACTTTGAAGTAAAAGACATTATAATACAATATGGCATAATACATGAACCAACACTAGATAAGGAAGAAAAGATAACCAAGTCCAAAGAGAAGAGTAGAACTTAGCACAAGATCATAGCTCAAGTGGTCCAGCATATTGGATATTACACAAAAGGATCCAGGAAAATGTGCTTAACATAAGAGGAAAAATTGTTTCTTGGGGTGAGGATGAAGTTGATGAACTATAAAGTGTTCTAATTTTGCAGACTTCATATTAAATCTAAGATTTTGAAGCATCTTCTGTAAAGAACTGGTTACAATCTCCAGAGAAGGAAGGTAAGCTCCTATTGCTGAAGATACAATTCAGATATAGGGGGCCCTGACCTGAATTCTCCTCTCTCTCAAGACTAGCTTTCATGGTGCCAGAAGTACAATGCAGACTTTCAAAGAAGAAAGCAACCAACAGGCCTACCAAGCTATGATACCCATGAGCCCTAGCAATGACCAGCATAACACAATAATCCTAAGTGTATTGTAGTAGCACGCATGCCTTGGTGGCAACAAACATTTCTCTAATTGTACTGAAGGCACACTTAACAAGAAGAAGACCATGCCTGTATATATTATGAATATATACATATATTAGGAATATTTATATAAGCCTATATATGCAAAATTAATAAAGAAGAGATCATGGATTTGAAAGAACAAAGAGAGATATATGAAAAGGTTCTGTGAGAGGAAAGAGAAGGATTATATAGTGTAATTATAATATAATCTCAAAAGTGAAAGAACTAATTTTAAAAATAATTAAATTAGAAGGCTTTTTTAAAAGTGGGGAGGGACTGGTGGTATTGTCACTCTGGTAGAATGGATACAACTGATTCCTCTAGTCAAGGATTTCAGCTTGAGATAGTCCACTCTCTTTGCTCTCCTTTTCTAATTAATGAATTCAGATTGAACAACATCTTCTTCTTTCTTTTCTTTCACCTTTTCCATCACTCCTGACAACAAAAACGAGACAAGAGAGAGGATCTCATGTACCCAAAGTTGTCAAATGTAGCTGAGGGTGACCTTGACTTCTGATCCTTCTGCTTCTACTACCCAAGTGCTGGGATTACAAACATTTGTCATCAAACTCAGTTTATGCTATGCTGTGGACCTAAATGGATTGTGTGTGCTCGGAAAGTGCTCTACCAAATGACCTATAATCTTGTGCTATGTTCTATTCTTCCCATTGTCATTACTTATCTTTTCTCATAATCACCCTTATCTAGTGGTTTTTTCATGTATAATCCTACATGATCTATTGTAATGGGAGTTACTGCTTTACTTTAGTGCAAAGGAATCTGGAAGTTGGAGTTGTAATTGGATTAAAAAAATTACAGTTACACATTAGTCTACCAAGTATCTCTTCTGAGATTTGCAAGTCAAGACTTTAGACATGGCCTCATCCCCTCTGTATTCCCTTATTAAGAGAGCATTTTATAACCCAAGTTAAATAGTATTTCCAACACCTCTGTACTTTTAAGAGATTTAAGATATTATCTTTCAAGCAAGGGAGATGGCTAAATAAATAAAATCATTTTTGTGCAGGAATGAAGACCTGAGTTTATATCCACAGGAATCACATAACAGCTGAGCAGGCATGACTGCCTCCTTACATTCCCAACTCTCCGAGGGTAGAGATGGAAAGTTTCCTAGGCAAACCCTCTAGATGAATTAGCTGAATCAGTGAGCTCTGGGTTCAAAGTGAGACCTTGCCCCAGTAAATAAAGTAAAAAGTGGTAGGTGAAGACATCTGACAAAGCACTAGCCTCTACTTGGCATGTGCACATATAGGCAAACAAATACACATATGCATATATGCCACATTCACACATACATACACAGTGAGAAGGGAAATCTTTCAAAATATACATATGTGATATTTTAAATGTAAGAAATAACAGGTTATCTAGCTCGTCTCTGTAAATATAAAATGTGATAAGAAATAGCAGACCCTAACAGGATGATCCCAGTGTCAGCCCATATTGTTCCTCTTGTCATGAATGTACGAGCATTCCCTTGTCATGTAGTGTTCACATGCACATGTTTCAGTAATTACAATAGAAGAATTTCCCCCCGCATTACCCTGGAACAAGATTTTCAGGCATACAGCTTCAAGTCAGATAGTCTGCTATTTGGGATTTTTATCAAGTAAAAGAAACTGAAAGCCAGATGTGAATAGCCATTATTTAGTTGTTAAAAACAGGTTTACTCAATATCATAGTGAGTAGACTTCCAAATTTATGAATTAAGAATAGGTATAAAAACGTTTTCCTACATTTCCATGCACTTTCTTCCTCTGGTCTGGGAATGAAGACAGGAACTCTGCACATAAATACAATAATCACCAAGCTTGTACATTTTCCCTAATCCTTTTCTATAACATGCATTAATGAGGGGTTTCATAAAAAGAACTCAAACCTTTCTTTCCTTTTCTTTCTTACAGCTTCCATTTTCTACTTTCCAGGGCACCTGGCTGCTATTTCCTAAATGCCAGTGTGATTAATGAGTGCCAGAGATAGCAGATGGGAAGGTAAGTTTCCCCTGTCTGACTCTTATATTAGCCAGTAGGATTTCTTGTTATTTCCCATAATACTCCATTCAGCTGATCACTAAACAATTAGGTACAATGAGAGAGCGAGGCATTTGGTATTTGTTCAATACAAAGATCTGCATCCGAGATTACCCAGGACTGAGCTGAAAAACATCATCAGTGAATTCATTTACTAATCTTCCTAAAACCTCAACCACGAAAATATTTTCAAGCTCTACACTTGATAGACTGCCTCCACCGCTCATCTCTAGTGCTTTGTCCCCAAGACCTAGCTATGGGACCCTTACTAGACAGTGTGAAATTTTACAATCCTTCTTCCTTAACATTGGTATGAAAATTGGCTTCATTATGCTATAGACTGTGGTAAATTCCTACTGGGTTTGCAAAGAAATCCGTACATTCCATTTGTGCAGAGTCCTGAATGGTGGCGGGCACACTCCCTGGAGCAGCTCCCATTATTTGGGGACTATTTTCAAGTCAAAAGCCAGTGGTGTCTTTAGATTGTTCTTTTCTTCCTGTGGCAGTGTGTCTTTTGGTCATTTTGCTTCTCACAAGAGCTCAGCAGGTGGCCGTGGCAAAATGAGTAAAAATCAATTCTATTTTGGTGGTTGTGGGTAATAAAATCAGCTATTGTGATGATGGAGAGGACTTGGATGTCCCTGGCTGTAATGAGGTTTATGGATTATCTGTGCCTGGGTGATCAAGGCTCACCTTTTCTCTGTGGGAAGCTGGAAGATGTCTATGAAGAAAAAAAAGTCCGGCTTTATGAATTTGTTTGGCTATCACCTTGACTGTTCACTTTTCTTTAATCATAAAAATGGTGGTAGTTAAAGCCCAAGCATGATATGTAGGTATGAAATAAGGACAAAACTTTCCCTCTCCCACAGTCCTGCTCCCAGGAAGTGATCTGATTTGGGATGTTTCTGTTTTTAAATTTCTGGTTAATGATCTCTATTGTTATCAATAGAATAGCTTTTTTTTTTTTTTTTTTTTTTTTTTTGACTAGGAACCAAGAATCCAGCCCACTTACACAACCAGGCTTCTCTTCTGTTCAGCCTCATTTTAATATTGTAGCTCTTCCATGGGCTACTTTTACAATTTCAAACAGTATATTCTAAACAAATACTGTAAATACTTATGAAAATATAATTAATATACATTCATATGTAGTATATTAGCCATCCATAATCTATTTGCATATATCTACTGTAGGTTATTTTTTACTTTTTACTATGTAAGATAATATTTATTGTCTATCTATATTTGGTTTATAGAGTTTATCTTTAAAAACAAAGTTAAATAAATTGTATAAATGTTCATTTAGCATAATTCAGTGTGGATGAACCTATGCAGAAGCTAATGTTTGTCCTGTATCAAAACCAGAACCCATTAAGAATTTTCTAGTGAAATATCCCAAATCATGCTCTGTTTTTATTTGTTTTGTAAATATATAATTTTTTAGTACTTCATGCATAACAGATGTTAAAAGTTTCAGCATTTTGTGGATTTTATATGAAAAGAATAATAAAATTTCACTTAATTCCAAAATTAGTAATATTCTGTAACAAGAGTTTATTTTCTTCTTGAAAACATTGTTTTTCAATGTCCTCTAACTACCTGCTTTGATGTTGTTTAGCCCATTTTCTGGGTTTATTTCTTCATAGCTTTGTCATATCTAGTTTAACTCCATAGCTCTAGAAATCTTAATGCTGATCCTTCATGGATTCTCTTTCATTTTTTATTGCTTACCCTAGAAATACTATTTTTTTCAGAAACACTGGATAAAAGATTAGATGTATTTGTATGACTGAAAACAATACCCTTTTCCCCTGTATTGTGTTGACATTTGGGCTGGGTATAGTATCATAAGTATATAGTGAGTATATTGTATAGGTACATACATAGAAACCCATGTGGACAGGTTTTATATTATTTCTTTTTTTTTTTTTTGTATTGCCCTTTGGTGTCGTAGGTGGTGACAATTTGATCATTGGTTTTGTTAAAAATATCCCCTTCTCTTTTCTCTCAAAAATTTAAACAACACTTTTCTTCCATCTTTGAAATTTGGATTCTTTTATTCCCCTTACTTCACATCGAGCTAGCACTGAATGTGAAGACTTAGATTTACATTAATTTAAATTTTATTCTTCTCTCCCATATTCATTCCTTGTAAAATATGAATTGTGCTACATAATCCCTAATGGCTTCCTAACTGAGTGTTCCTATGCTATTTTCTACCATTTTATATGTTATTTTAAAAATCCTAAGAAAAAAAGATAATTCTACCATAGCCCACTTCTTAATATATTTTCTGTTGCAATGAGAAAATGCCCAATGCTGGGTAACTTATACACAAACAAGGTATAAGACCTTATTGTAGGTCTTTATGTCTAAGACCATGGTGCTGTCAACTACTTGGCTTCTGTGAAGGCCTTGTGCATATGTATCACATGATGAGAGTGCATATACAGAGAGAATGTTTGTTCGAAGTAGAGAGGAGATTTTATAACAACTTACTCTTTCATAACTAATTTAGGTCTAACTTGTAAGACCCAACACAGTCTCCTGAGAAACACATGAATCCACCCATGACAATTGTATCTTCTCTGAAACATCTTTCAATAAGCCTTATCTCTTAAAACTTCCATCATCCTGGAGACCAGCCATCCAAGCATATGAACCACATGAAAGAACCCTTTATTTTAAAAGAAAAATTAAAAAAGGCAATTACACTTTAAATTCCTCAAGTCTCTTTCATATTGACTGGTTTATTTATTTTGAAATAGCAGTGCTTTTTACTTTTTGCAATTTCTAATTTTGTGAATTTCTCTGAACACACTAAATAAAATGTTTTCAAATTTTGAATCATTCCTTATTAAGATCAGTAGTTTTAGTACTCCCCTACCCCTACTTTGGTATAGCTATTTTTTCCCTCAAAATCTAAATCTCATCAATTCTAATACATCCATTCTTCTGAAACCAACATTTTAATACTTCTAGGATCATGATTCATCTTTGAATTAATAATATTTTACACCATGATTGAAATGCATTATTCTCAAATGGTATATAGAATAGTATGTTCTATTAGAGATTTCACATCGGCTTATAATTAAACAAATTGCCAATTGGCAATCTGTAGATAGGTTTTATATCTATACGTGTTTTGCCATCTGCTTTGGGCTTTTAGACAGATATTTAGGTTCCCATACCACCGGATTTGAGCCGTTGACAGTGGGTTTTGATTGGCAAGTTTCAGTTGAGGTTGTATGTGTGGAGAAAGCACAAGGGCAGATGGAGAAACCTTTGTTCTAGAGTGTGAGGCACAAAATAGCCATTCATCTTTGAAATCCAGGATCCCATTCTGACACTAAGTTTTTAGACTACATGCTGAGACAGAGGTTAAGAAGCAAACATTAATTATTGTTACTGTTCTCTAAGACGCTTGCCATCTGGACTTTGCCTTACTCCTGGTGATGATTCATCTTGTCAACTAGACAGGAGCTAGAATCACTTAGAAGTATTTTTTTTTCCCTGTGGATACCTATAAGGGTATTCCCAGAGAAGTTTATGAGGACCAACCCTGAGTGTGGGTAGCATCGTTCCATGGGAGGGTGGTCCTTGATTGAATAAAAGAAAATGGTGAGGATGACACTAGAATTAATGTCTCTCTCTGTTTCCTGGGTGTATATGCAGTGTGACTGTCTGCTTCACACTGCTGCCATGGCTAGAGCTACTATTTTCCCCACCATGAGCCTAATAAACTCTATGTACCTTCCTTCCTTCCTTCCTTCCTTCCTTCCTTCCTTCCTTCCTTCCTTCCTCCCTCCCTCCCTCCCTCCCTCCCTCCCTCCCTCCCACTACCCCTCCTTTCCTTCTCTCCCTCCTTTCCCTCCCTCCCTTTGTTCCGTTCATCTTCTCTCTTTCCCTCCCTCCATCCTTTCAACAGATATTCTGTCACATCAACAAACACACTTCCGATTCTTAAGCTCACACGAGACTTAATTGTCTTTGGATGGTTTGAATACAAGCAGATCTCCCACCAGAGTGACAGCATTTTCATGTGCTGCTTTGACTCATGCTGTCTACTCTGATTTACCTGTTGGAAGGATCAGAATGACCAATGTTCCTTCTTCAGTTAGCTTACATCAGTAGGTATCAAACTTGTCCGCATACTGCAATCACCATGACAGCATCAAAACCCACTGACCTCTGTATCTCGCTCCCAGAGATTTCCACCCCCCCTGGGTTGGGATGGTTAAACCTAAATCTTAGCAAAGTTTAAGAGCTATCTGCTTAGAGCAGCTCTGAAATTGAAAACATCAAGAGGAAGCAGGATACAGTATTGATCGCAACTCTGTAGCCAAATAGCCTGAGTGTATTTCCCAGGTTTTTCACTTAATATTGTGTGACTACAGGCAACTGCATTTCTCTGTGCATCAGATTTAAATTGTTGGTATAAGTCCAGTATACTGGCAATTTCAGGAAACTACAAATTGGGCTGTAACTATAATAATAATGGTCCATGAGATTTTTTTTTGTAGATTTAATAAATTGATATTAAACAATACTTAGATTATACTGCTATGTAAGGATAAAATAAATATATCAGTTACTGAGAGTAATTCTTATCTCTTAAAATCTTGGTCTCTTACTCTTCAAAATTCTAAATGCTTTGCTTTTTCAGTCCATCCTCAGCTTTCAACATTTTCCTAAGTATCCTAGACTCTATAGTCCATACTCTTTGCAACATCCTTAAGTCCTTAGCCCTGTTGTTTTGCTGAAGACACAGCCATTCATTAACTCATCCTTATTGTTCTATTCCTCAGACTATTGAACATTGTTGAGAAAAAATGGTGTCATTTCAAGTTTAGAGTCTCATACCCAGCGCTACAAAGGAGAGTAGCATTACCCTGACATTTTTTTTTCACCTGACTTTGGTGGATTCTTCCATGCCCTGCAGGTTCATTTAAACCTCTTCTCTTTCTACAAACTGCTTGATAGGGTTACTCTCACTCCTAGGAAATGTCTTTGTCTCCTATTAAATGAGCAAAGACTCTCAACAAGCGACCCTAGCTTTCTCCATGTAGATCAGTCTGTGCTCTCTGCGTTCCCTCTCCTTCTAGACCCAAGAGCACCATACTTTCTGCTCAGGAAGAAGTTGTTTTCTCTTTTCCTCTTCCTCTGTGTTCTCACATTCTTTTACCTGGATTATTTTTCATTTTAATTTATAAGCATGTTTAACCTTCTTATGGAGAAATCCTTCTTGCTTAAAAACTACAATCCCTGTGTCCTTCACATCACAGCTAAACTATTTGAGGAATGTAGTACACTTATCTTCTTCCTTGTCTCAGTTTCTTTCTCTTTGTTCTGCTGAAATTAAATGACTCTGTCACAAGCCCATAAAGTTTCATGATGACATAACCTCCAAATGTATTGATTTTTCTCCCCTTAGTTTTCATCTCATTTGCTTGTATATAGCAATGGATACAATACATATTTTCCTGCCACGTGGTGCTTTTCCCGTGTCTTCTAAAACATTGTTCTCCTCTGCTTTTTCCCTTTAATGCTCCCTTTCAGACTTGTCTGTGGGTTTGTTTGCTTGCCTCCATATTTACTATCGGTGTGCCATATCAGATGGCCTTCCTAACTCTGGATTTCTCCTCTAGTGCATTATATTTAGTAACTGCTGTGAATAACTTGTGCCTCAAACTTGTCCTAATCCCTCATTTCTTTAGATTCAATTGCCTAACAAGACTTTTCCATTTGGAAGTTCTGAGCAACTACTGAAATTGAGGGTTTTTTTTTTTGCCCCCACACCATTCTTGTCTTCTTTAACATATTAGTGAATGGTTGTAGTAAGTAGCAGGTGACCATTTAGTGAGTAACTTCTAAGACCAATGTCTAGAGTCACTCTTTCCATCAGCCCCACTTTCACATTCCATATTAGACAGGCTTCTGCATCCTGTAGCTCCTACTTCTGGAGCCATTCTCTTTGGCCCAGTGATGCAGCCCAGTGTGAAGAAAGAGGGAGAGCAGCTCCATTAAGTGTTCTGAAGGTAACAGCGCATCCTGTGCTAGAGGAAAAACAAGCTACACTTCCACACACTGATGGACCATTTAACTCCCATTCAAAGGCATGGAAGTTGCTGTTGGGAAAGAAAAATAAAAAGAATATTATATTTCAAGAGATTACAAATCCAAAAGTGTTACTTTTATTTTTAGTAAGTGTAATTATGGCTCTTAAGAGATATCCCAGGCCAGCATGATTGTCACTTGGAACTCAGCAGAAGCACAGACTCTTGTTCCTTCTTCCAGATGTGCTGAAGATTGGGTGGACAGAGATTGGTGGTGTATTGGATGATGCACCCTGGACAGTTTTCATGTGGGTCAAAGTTTGAGAACTTCTGGCCTAGATGCATATCTCTGATATAGTGGTATTGAGGAATAGTTCATCAAAAATAACAATGAATACTGATATAAAACAGAAAGACTCTCAATTGCTATAAAAGACAAAGTGGAAATCTCTATGAAATGTGTTAAATCAGAATTCTTTCCAGATAGTCATTCTCTCCTTGCCAGAGAAAGTTTGGGGCTACCTGTGTCTTGGGCTCTGAGCCCCTGACTAGTTTGGAAGAGTATGGGCTCCCTTTCCATCTGCACCTAGCACTTTTCATTCCCCAGTCTTCCAAACTTTCACAACTCCCTGGATCAGTCCCTGGATACCAACTAGAGAGTTTGCAAGGAGCTTGGCTTGAGGATATCTGTGAGGCGTTCGAGCAGGAACTGATGAGTGTTCTATGTCCATATATAGGCAACATGGGTGATAATGGAAATATGTGGGTCTGGCTGTAACTTTTGCTATATCCTGTACATGGCAGATATGAACTAGCATCACATACTTTCTTGCATATTATTCTTGATTCTATGTGGAGCTCTATGGCCACCAGTGGTTTAGAAGAATGGAAAGAAGCCATCCCTCCCCCACTCCTTAGAATGACATGCAATCTGTAGTCTAGAGTAGAAGATAAATGGCTGGCATCATAACATCCAGACTAGAATTCATAGCTGTTTCTTGGGGGTTAGCATGCCATCAGGGTAGCATTGCTGAGGAGACTTTTATAAAGTTCCCCAGTCAATTGACCCTAACTGGTTTCTCTCAGAGAGCCATGAAACAAAACCCAGCCCCTTTATCTGGCTCTCTCAGAAAAATAGAACCTCATTCTAAAGGGAGATGTCTAAACCTTGGGTGACATAGTAAATACAGCTAGGGAGATGGGTTTTATATTCAATTAAAAATAACTTCTTACAGTTGCTTTGAGAGAGCAAAATTTCATTGTTGTGTCTGACAGATACAACTGTGAGGATCTGAGGTTTTCAGGGGAACTATTTTTTCTTATGCTGGGGAGCCTGTAAGTCTTCTATACTGTGAATCATTGCAGCCATACAAAATACTGGGCTCATGAGCCTCAGAAGTGCTGAGGGCAAATGATATATCACAGAGCCCTTGCATGTCAAGCGGCAGAGTTAGTGATTATTGGAATTCCCACACTGGTTAGCATTTCTGGGTTTGTTATAGATGGCTATAATATAGTGCACAAAAAGACAACTGGACATATAGGCAGGTGTCATGTCTCAGTGGCTATGAGGTTATTGGGAAAAGAGCTGCATGTATCACAATGCTGGAGAAACACTAGCCAGGGGAGCTTCAAGGAGAAATGGTTACCAATAGCTATGTAATATTAAACATGGGTGGGGTTTCTAAGTGAATTTTCCATCCTCAACTCTGCTAGAAACAGCGCTCTCTCCTTTAATCTGACGAACATCAGCCAGGGTAAGGAAGAAGAAAGGAAACGTAACTGTTTCCTGAAAAACAAAGTTTTCCCACCCACTTTGCCATGGAAACTAGTGTAAAAGATTATCACAATAGCAGAAAACTTCAAACAGAGATTTATGGGGTTTCTGGAGTTGATGGCTTTTGTACTCCAACTCAGGTTATTAGATAGTCACTGATGTCCATGGAGCTCAATATCCCACTAAGAGGGAACGTGTGTAGCCTATTCCCATGGGCACAATCGAGAACAGTCATAATGAGACAGTGGTAAGAAATGTCCAGTATCCCACAGTGTCTTTCCTGGACATCTTCAGTGAGGGTCTTTCAAGTTTAAAATGCTCCCAGGATTACTGAGGATCTCTGTGGGAGTGACAGTTCTGGAAGCCGGAAGTGCATCTTATTATTGGCTATTGAACAACCAGAGATCATTGTTTTGACGTTGCTTATGGATGGTGTGTATCCTGGAGGTTAATTACCCTGGGCCAGAGATGGGTATGTCTTGGGCCAGATTGTCTTCTTTTGTTCCTTTGTGTATGCGTATGCATGTGCATGTGTGTACATGTGAGTGTTGTGTATGGTATTAGGAAATGAATCCAAGCTTTGTGGGTGTTAGACAAATACTCTACCATACAGACAAATCCTAGTTCCCGTATTATTTTTATTTTGACAAAGGATTTTGCTAAATTGCTCAGGCTGGCGTTTATCTCACGCTATAGAAAAAGCTAGTCTTGAACATGAGATGCTTTAGCCTCTGTCTCCCAACTACTTTGGGTCACAGACCTTATCTACCAGGCCTTACCTGACTAGAATTGCCAGAGATAAAAATGGCTTCTGGTCAGTTATGAAAATCACTGAGTTAGTTATAGCCAATTTGGAAAGCAAGCATGGAGTCCCATTGTGAGTTGGAAATGAGGGTGACTTGTTTAAAATGATGGGCCTACTCTGGAGAGCATGCAAATTGGAGGTCTTCTGTTTTCCTTCTTCACGGTCAGTCCTTTGATGCCTACAGGGAACTCATGACACACTGTGATGTTCTATTTCTTTTCTAGAGACTGTGCCTTGGCTACAGGTAAGTCAATAAGGCAATGACAGGAAAGCTGCTAAGGTGGCCCAGCAGGTAAAGGCACCTGCTGTGAAGCTTGACAACCTTCATGAGCCTCAGGACCCATAGGACACAGAGAGAGAGAGAGCCAACATCCACAAGTAATGTCCTGACTTCTAGACATATGTCATGGTACACCCTCCCTGACCCCCAGAAGAGGTAAATAAAAATCCAACTAAAAATTAAAATAAGTAACATTTAAAAAAAGAAAATGAAGTGAAATAAATAAAGAAATGGAGAATAGAAATTTAAATTATGAACAATATTCTTCGAATTTTACTGAAATGTAGAATGTACAATCTGTTCAGGATGTGAACACAAGGAGACTTGATGACCCTGATGGTTTGGATCTGGAACTGTCACACTGTGAGGATCTGAGGGAGAGGTTTCCAAGTATCTGCATATTTCAGAATGGGTGTGCTCTTTTGTGTTCCTCACCATAGTCCTCACTGACTAGGAAAGTGGTTCTGAGAACTGATGCTGCGATTCTCAACACAGTCCTCAGAGCTAAAGACCAAATATCTGTGCGTGGCATATAAGGTCCCTTCAGTCGAAGCCTTGAGACTCTCTGTGGTCTCAGCTTTCAGCAAATTTGTAGTTTACCAAATGGTTCCTGGACCATTGAAAGCACAATATATAAAGGCTTGCAAGACAGTCTACTATCTGAATCATACTTTCTGAAAAATAAAATAAAATAAACTATAAAGATCCAGTTCTCCTTCCCCAGACAGAACAGCTACTGTTCATACTTCTATAATAGCATCCAGCCATTTGAATCCCTTGTAAAAA
This sequence comes from Mus musculus, assembly GCF_000001635.26. Lineage (NCBI taxonomy): Eukaryota > Metazoa > Chordata > Mammalia > Rodentia > Muridae > Mus > Mus musculus. Next base: position 42,457,373 of record NC_000082.6, on the reverse strand, counting down.
AAAAACCATGCTGTTCTCCTAGGTACCTACAACCTAAAGTCTGAAGTATCTATGAAGCACCCAATAAACATGGAATGAATAAACCATCGAGCAAGTAGGAACCTGAGATGCAACAAATATAATTTCTCTACCCAGGAAATTTTGTAGAGTGGAGCCCAGGGATGATAATGAAATATAGACAGCTTGGCCCCCTGTCTCCTCAACAGCCTGCTACAAGTTCTACCTCAGATGAGCATTTTTGTTTTGCATCGAGTATCTATAGCTATATATAAAGTGAACGCCTGGTGAGTGGGTGGAGAATGGTGCTCACTCCTATTTAGTGGAATGTGAATATGTCAGAATCACAGAAAATAGAAAGAACGAGGTCTATGCAAAGCTGTCAGTTTCCATGCCTGTCTTTAAAATCTGAGATGGTGCCTAGATGGTTCGAAGTTAATATTCACATCCATTTTATCGCATCGAATAAGATCATTAGCAAACAGTGAATGCTAGCTATTTCCTGACTGACAATAGCCATCCGGTGGTGCCCACTTCCCCATATGCTTGGGACTGATAGAATTCTGATAGTCTGAAAACAGTGGGAGGAAGGAAGTAATTAAAACTGGAGGGGAAGCTGCGGGCAAGGGATAGGCACCAATTTTATCTCACACAAGAGTATCCCTGTACCTATTATTTTTAAATGCATGGGTGGGACAGTAATACTATTTTTAAGCCCATTTTATGACCTCAAGTTAGCAAGCAGTCTTCCTCATGGAATGTTCCAGAAACCCCTGAGGGTGGGCACTGGTGTTTAAAATAAGCTTATGTCGTAGATTAAGAAAACAGGAAGATGTTAGGTCTGAATACTACACGCGTAGAGGAAACTGGAAAGGCTGGCAGTGTAAGCCTGAGTTCTGTATCCCAACCTAACAGTAATTTATTTGCTTCTCAGCAACCCAAGCAATACCTGGCTGTCAGCAGCCAGTGCCCTTACTCAGTGTGGGAGGGCAGGGCATGGAAGGTGGGATGGTGACCTGACATCAGTATCTCTGAGTGCTGCAAAATCTTCTTGGGCAGCAGCTTTGCACAGGAAGATGGAGAAAAAGAAGGTGCTAGGCAATAGTATATGAGTATTGGAATGTCAAAGCAAAATGCCTTAAATTGCACTGTGTGCACAGGGTGTGGTATGCCATGTGAGCTCTGCGTGTGTGTATGTGTTTGTGTGTGTGTGTGTATGTGTGTGTGTGTGTGTGTTGCAGTTTGTTGTAGGTATTGCATCCATCTTATTGTTTTCCCCAGGGTCTCTCACTGACCTGTGAACTCCCCAGAAAGACCCAGGCTGGAAGGCCAGGGAGCTCAGAAGGTCTCCATCCTCCAATGTTGTGGTCATACTCTCTCATACCCAGCTTTTACTCTGAGTGTTGCAGATTCAATCACAGGTCCTTGTGATTGCCTAGCAAGCACACTGACTCTTTGAGCTATCATCTCAGCCCCTAAAATTACAGTTTTAATTTGAGGACTAACCAATTATAGGAATTATATTATTCATTCAATTTCTGTGTTGTTCTTTCTCACCATTTGGTTAAAGTCACAGCTGCTCCTGTTCTTGGGTGGAGGGTGTGATGACTTTGATGGTAGGCATACAAGACTGATAGGTTCTTTAGGATTCAGTGGTGTTTCTCTCTGTGCACAGACTGAGTGGAGAAGGATCTAATTCTATAGCAGGAAGGTGCCCCGAGACAATGTCTCAGTCCTATATGAAATATTCATATGGTGTCCTATAACTACCCCTAATAGCCATTTGGGTTTTATATCTTTCTATGAAGCCACTGAGATTTTGGAGTTTACCTGTTATAGCAGCGATCTATATCCCTGCTTCAGAACCTTTCACAACTATGGCTCAGATGATCCCGCTTACCATGTTCTCCAATGCCCCCCCCCATCATTCTTGGAGCATCTTCCTGTCATTACCCCTCCCATTTGGGGCATGCAAACAATCTAATCATTCAGAATGTCAAAAATGTTCTTGTGGCTAGAATAGTAATGGCATTTAAATGGCTGAGGGGTCAACAGAGACACTCTTTTTTGTTTTGGGAAAAGGTAAGAGAATTGAAGAAACATAATGAACAAGGTGTTTAGTCATTATAATACTTCCCCCCACAATGATGCATACATGTAGTTTTTATTAAATTTCCATGTCCAAGTTCAGGCAGTCTTCATTTTTGATCTTGAAAACACTTGGATTTAACTAAAATAATGGGCAATTTAAGCAGTTTTGAACTTTCAATCTAAGGTGGGGATGATGGAATAAATAAGGGATTAACACAAGTGCTGAATTCCTTGCAAACCTAGAGTATAATCCTGGAATTTAACATTGGAGAAGGACTAGACACGCAGGCATGCTGGGGGAGAACTTCCTAATGGTCTATTGTTTATTTGATTTTCAGTATTTGGGTTGTCATTTGTTTGTTTCGGTGGTTGTAGGAACTGAACCTAAGGCTTTATATATACTAAGGAAGCATTCTATCCCCGAGCTACATCCCCAGCCTGCTTCCCTTTTTAAGTCTTACTCAGGCTGGACTTTCACTCATTCTGTGACCCAGGCAAGTCTTGAATTGTGATTGCCTTGAATCAGCGTCCCTGAGTCAGGATTTTAGGTCTGCATCATCAAGCCCTGCTGCATATTTGAATGGTTAGCTACACAGCCTTCTCATTCACCTGGGTAAGATGAGCTAGGGCACTGTGCCCCAGTCTAAAGGGAGTGTCACTTCTAAAGATTAATAGTCTACCAGGTACATTTGGACTCACTTGTTGTCAATCTGCCTTTTCTATTGCTTCTACCCAAGGATAAAAGAGGGATCCTTCCGTCAATAATGATGATCTTCTGCCTTCTATATGTTCTCACATTTCTACTGCCTGTGTGGGGCACCTCTGGTTATGTAGCAAAAAAAATCCTCTTAAGGGTAGCACTGCTCAGGCATGCTGAGTGAAAGAACTTGTGCGTATAGCTATATGCAGAATGCTGAGCGTGAAGAACACAGTCAGCTATGAGATGGCCACTGGCTGACTCAGATAGAAAGAAAAGAATTCTGCCTACTCATTTCTGCCAGAAGCTATTGGTAAACTATGAGAGTCCCAGAAACAAATTTCAGTTGCTTCCCCAGCCCCAACTTCTGATTTTTCAGGGATATTCTTCTGATTGTTCTGAGTGGCCCATCTTCTAGGACACGTTAGCCCTCAGAGGCAGTTGCTAAAACATGCCTTTGACTTCTTCTCTTCCATCCTTTATATCTATTATTTAAACTTGTGTTTCCATGAGGACCACTTCTATTCCTCATGCACACAGCAGTCTATTATTTCTACTGGATTTCCTACCAACTCTTCTTCCATCTCAGAGGGATGCTATATACTGGTTCTGCCAACAAGATTGAAGGATGTTCTCCTTACTGACAGTTTGAAATAAAAAAAAATTATAAGAAAAGTACTACTTGTCTCAAATAACATCATTACTAGCAAGCACATTCTCTTCCCTGTAAATCCTTTGGCTTTTATTTACTTATTTATTTTTTAACTTATTTGCTTATTCATTGATATTGATGTTGAGCTTAGCCTGCGGTGTACATGAGCTAATGGAATATAAACACATTCTTCCACCTCTGGAAATATTGGGAAACATTTCAAAGATTCGGTCAATTGTTTTTGTTAGTTTTTCTTGTCACGAAAATGGTACAATTTTCACTGTATATATATAATTTGTCTTTATTCTACCCAGGAATTAGCAGACAGATGGAGCAGAGCCAAGAGGAACGAAAGCATCTGCAGCCAGCACTCTATCATGTTGCCTGTTGCCACTAAGACCCTAGGCAGGTTTGTGTAAGCAAAAGCTGATAAAATACGACTCAGTCATGAACACAAGTGAAGATTATGTGAAGGGGAGGTAGACATATTTATTGGATCAATCTCTTGGGTTTCCAGTGGTTACAACTGTATTTGCTCTGATGTAATAGGGCTTTTCTTTCTTTTTCGAAATCCTAGGGTACTCACAAGTCCCTGAAACAGGACTGTGATGCTGTGGAGAGTGGAAGCATTTACATCTTGGTGAGATTGACAGGGACTACTAGCCTGAGATCTCTAAAAGAGCCAGGACAATGGTGAGCACCTACTGTCTGCATTTACAACAGCTCAGCATTCACAAGTAGGCTATTTTTCATGTATACTCTGCACAGCCACCCACTGAGAGCAAATTGAGTTTCTCTTTTCCTTTTTAATCCTAGTTGAACCCCCAGCAGATTAGCTTCTCAGAAGCATAATTTATAAGGAGCAAGGTCCTTTTACAAACTTCCCCTGCAACCTGAAGATGCCCTTGCACATGATCTTTGTGCCCTCTGATAAATTTCTTAGATTCTCTATTTCTTACTCAAAGCCTCTGAATTACCCCTTCTCTGTGAGGTAAGCTGAGGTCAACCTTCCTGCCAGCTTTATGCTAGCCCCTACTCTGCCTTAATTATATTGGCAGTTTTCATCCCAGCTCTCGGCTTTATTTTGGAAAGGGCTATCTGATTTTCTTAACTTACTCTTCTTTTTAATCTTTCTCCTTCTTATTCACCAAGTTACTAGTGACCTATGCCATTGTACCACCGAAAGGTCGTTCTCCAAAAGTCCCTTGTGTACTTTGGCACATCTTGGGAGGATTAGAATGTAAGAGTAAGAGTCTTTTGTTTTCTACTTTGCCTATCAAGCATGTTTGTTTCTTGTTGTAAATAGCCTTGGAAAACAGAAGCATTGTCTTGTTCTAGAGCAAAGGCAGGCTTCTTTCTGTCTGTTAGAATAATGATAATGTCTTCCTCTGGCACAAAGATGGATAAGTTTGCGTTTAATCAACTTCAGAAGACTGTTTCTTAATTTCAGTGTCCCTTACATGTGACAAAACCCAGTGTGTCTACCTCACAGTATTTCTCTATGCCTATGTCATTCCAGAGATCTTAGAAGACACAGAGCTGGCACAGGCATGAATCTTGTGCTACCTGCTGCTCTGTGGGTAATAACTCTTTGTCTCTCTGACAGAGTCTCAGGCTTCTGCCAGCATCTATAAAATAAACTCTTGCATTTTTAACAGTATTTGACATGTTTTTATCTCCTGTAAGTTATAATTAGCCATAAACTAATATCTATAAGTACACATGTTTATATTTATCATATATCTTTTTAAAACATGGTCGTAAAACAATATATCCATGATACACTCCGTTGCTATAAATTCCTTGCCCAATAAAAAGCTGTTGAATGACTGAGTGGATTTAAAATTGTAAAAAAGATTATATACTATCTGCTATAAAATGTTGAATACTTTTATACTTGTGGTTACTGCCAATACTCTCACTAGATGAGAAGAAAGTCAATATTAAGTTCAGGTGCCCAAACCAGCAAGCTAATTGTAGTGAATATATCCTAGTAGTGAATGTCCTGGTTTACAAGAACAAACAAAACATCTTATTTTTTGACTGCCCAAGCCTCTGTAGTCTTGGACACTCTCATGCATAGCTGTGTCAACCCTGAATATTAGATAACCTATTGAAGAGTGTGTGTGTGTGTGTGTGTGTGTTTCCATACATGTGTGTCCTGCTGTTTTCAAGGAAGACTTAGGCCATTAAACTTTAACCATGGAAATAAAAAAAAAATCTAATCAGAAAATATTAAATGAACACTGGGCGTGGTAGCATATGCCTGTAATCCCAGCACTCAGAAGGCAGAGGCATGAGAATCTCTGTGAGTTCAAAGCCAGCCTGGTCTTCATAGTGAATTCCAGACCAGGCAAGGCTGCATAATAAAACTCTGTCTCAAAAATTAACAAAAAAATTAATTGATAGAGCTCAATTAAGAATTAAAGAATCACAGAGAAGACAGAGGTCTGGGACTGTAAAATATCAATATTAATATTCTAACATGGCTTAGGAAACTCATCCACCTTTATCTTAGTTCTTTCTGGCTTTTTGGTCCTTGTTTTTACCACATTAATAGAATAATCCATTTTTGTCTCTCATCTCATACTATACTCTAATTTTTTTCTACTAGCCTTTTGATATCCCTTGGTTTGGTTTTATCTCTCACGGAATATCATTTTGAAGATTTTTGTTTTAGTGTTCTGTTTTTCCTGGTGCTGACCTGACAGGGTTTCTACATACCTAGCTCTAGTATAGTCTAGGGAACTGTATCTGTGTTTCTAACCCCCCACCCCTCCCCCACCAATGACTTTAGTGTAAAATATGTGTAGAGACCAGTTCTAAGCCTTTCTAACACTCCACCAATTCTGAATTTAAATGTGCTATGCAAATTCATAAATCTACCCTAGTAGGCAGTGTTTGTTCTATTAGTTTCTCTCCATGACAGCCTAGTTTCTCCCGCACTGCGACATTTTAGAAAACAGAGGGGATTTGGCTAGGACCATGTTAATGTTATAATTTTTAAAACTAGAGCTAGAATCCAGGTGCTTTGAGTCTTTATTGGTAGGTATTGGATTGGCTAACCAGGTGTGGACAACTCCAGATATCCTTTAGTAAAACCTGTATGCCACAGTAGACCCAGTAGAGAAAAATAGGAGGGGAACACTAAAAAGCACACACAGATAATGGGAAAAGGGTTAGGAGTTGTCATGGCAGCCTCAAGCTCCCTCCAGAAAACAAACTCTTCCTCACCAAGTGGTAGATGAAGAGCACCTTTCCTGTGAGTCTCCGCAGAGACAGTTGGTGGGTTTTAGATTAAATATGTAGCCTTGTTCCAGGGTCATAGCTGTAGAGCTGGGCTCCCTTTATTTATTCAGGATGCAGTACATCCCTGCTGAGTGTGACAGGGCTTCCAGTGACTGTGAAGCTTGAGCACAAGAAACCCACTGGGTCCTAAAAATAGGTAATCACAAATCAACCACATTGATCACTCATCAGATATTTCGCATGTAAACCAGAGAAGCAGAATGAGAGTCATTTACTGTAGTTGAGTTTACATTTCAGTTACGTTAGGAGATGGCTATCAAACCAGAGAAAGTAGCATTACGACGCAATGGTGTTTATTGGCCTTCAGAAGTTGCTAGTGGAGTGCTGTGTGGACTGCTTTCAGGGTTCTCTACCTTCGTCTTTCTGTAACTTGACACCTGAGTGGGGTGTATGATCACGTGATTGTCTGACTTGGCTACTTAATTCATAAAACATGTATTGAAAGTCTGTTGTGTACTAGTTACTATCCAATATGATAAGGGTGTGTGGATAACAATAAGAAAAAAACAGCTACCTTCTCTGTAAGTTTTTGATAGAGAAGGGGAGGCCGTAAGTGACAATTTCAAGACACGGTGATGAATGTTGCTGCCATTACTGAAGCAGTTAGTGTATTTACTTACAGAAGAGGAAGTGCCCATATCTATAAAGGCCAGGATGAAGAGAGAGATGATGTGTCAGCTCACTTTTGAAAGATCTAGTAAGAAGTTGTCAGTTGTAAAATATTACAGAGTTTGTCGAGCAGTAGAAATTACACAAGCTAAAAATATAAGGCAGTATGTTACAAGTGATGCATACAATTTAGAATATATATATATATATATATATATATATATATATATATATATATGAAAAGTAGGATACTGGTAGAAGTGTGTGGTGTGTGTGTTCTGAAACTTTTCAAACACTAGGAAATGGCTATGATCAAGGAACTTTGATATAATTGCAAGGAAGGCAATCAGTGAAGGCATGATGTATGTTCTGCTATACAAATAGATTGGTGCCTTGTCCTGTTTGGCATCTGGCAGAATATGGGGTCAGGCGAAGAGACCCACAGCCAGATATTATGTGGGAAGAGTCTCAATTGGAAGTCTTCATTGGGTCTCTCCCTCCAGAGATGACGGTCCCCCAGCAGAAGAGAGGAAGGAAAGATCATAGAAGTTGGGATTAGAGGGGTTGGAGGAGACCAGGAGAACATAACTTCTGGACTCAAAGACTGAAACAGCAACCATGAGGCCTGCATGGGCCTGCACCAGGTCCTCTGTGTTATATGTTATGACTGTTAGCTTGCTATTTTTGTGGTACTGCTCACAGTAGGAGTGGGAATATCTCTGACTCTGTTGTCTGCTCTTGGGACCCTTTTCCTCCTATTGGGTTGCCTTGTCCAGCATTGATATGAAGGCTGATGCCTTGTCTTAGTGTGTCTTGTTTTGTCTTCTTTGCCTATCATTTCCTGGAGACCTGCTCCTTTCTGAAAAGGGGGCAGAGTGGGAGTGGATACAGGGGAGCTTGGAGGGAGTGGGGAGGAGTGGCGGTAGAGAAAACTGTGTTCAGGATGCATGAGAAAAGAGTCTATTTTCAGTTTTAAAAAAGGGATGTGATATATGACTCAATGCTAACATAGTTTATTGCTAAGGATAATATTAGAATTGTAGTCCAGTGGTTGAGTATTTGCCTAGCATAAGCAAGGCTTGGCTTCTATTCTCAACACTGTAAAAATGAGATGTTTCTGAAAACTGTAATAAGAAGAATGTATAAATATGGGGAAAAGAAGAAAAAGGCTGTACGTGTTTTGCATCAGGTACTTGAGTGGAGTTGTCATTTATTAAAATAGAATTAAAAATGAGTTCTTTGAATAAGGTGAATTTTAAATGCTTATGGGACATCTGGGAAAAATGAGCAACTAAGAACTACTTTTCCTGTCCTTCTTTGGTATGTGAGTAAGTGTGCAAGTTCATGTGTATGCAGTTACATTTATGTTAGGGTGGGTGTATGTACACATGTAGACATGTGCGTGCAGAGCTCAAAGGTCAATCTTAGATGTCATGCCTTAAGACAAGTGTTTGAGATAGTCTCTCATGGGGAACTGAGTATCCCAAAATGCTTGCTTGGCTGACCAGGGAGCACTGGAATCCTTCTGTCTCTGCCTCCCCAGCTCTGAGATTATAATAACACCACTATTCTCAGCTTTTTTACCTAGGTATTAGAAATGGAACACAGGCCCTCATGGTTATTTGGAAGTTACTTTACTAACTGAGGTAGCTCTCCAGTTCTCCCTCTCTCTTCCTTCTCTTTCTTCATTGTGCAGGGAAATGTGTAGGTTAAGCAATTCTTCTACCAGTGGAGCAATCCTGCAGCATATCTACTGTTAGTTCCATTCATGAGACAAACCTCAAAAAATGATACAGACAAAAGGCGTACATTTGGGACTTATAGCTAGAGACGGAGAAGTAGATCATAACTTGCAAGCAATTAGTTACATAGTACAAAATTTTATGTAGGTGTTTTCCAAACCTTAGTGTACATACAATTGTCACAGTTTCAATTTGAAATGTTCCCCCCCATAGACATATGTGCCTGAGGACTTGCCTGCTACACGGCAGCTCTGATTTGGTAGGTTGTCAAATCTTTGGTATCTGTGACCTATCTGGATGGCAGCATGCTTTGACCATTAGCTTAGCTTCTGGTGCCTGTCCAGGCTCTCTGCTTTCTGATGCAGCAAAATATGAAGATAATATATAAGAAGCTCCAACCATCAAGGACTGAGCTTCTCCAGCCACTGTGCCTTCTCCACTATGGAATATAGACTATAATCTACAACTGTGAGCCGAGAGAAATCTCTCTTCTGGTAAAGTGCTTCTGTCAGGCGTTCTGTCGGAGCAACAAGAAAACTAATACACAAGGTATCCTAAAGAATCTGTTAAGTACATTTTGACTCACTAGATCTGCTGATATTCATCATTTTTAAGCAAGCATCCAAGCTATCTTGTCTAGCAAGTTCCTATAAAACATTAATTGGCAATTGGTATGTGTGGTGGTTTGTATCATATTTAAATACTTTGTCCCCATTTGGTTGAACTGTTTGAGAAGGATTTGAAAGTGTGGCCTTTGAAGGAAGCATGGCAGTGAGCATGAGCCTTGAGGTTTTAAAAGGCTACACTGTTCCCAGTTCTCTCTCTCTCTCTCCCTCTCTCTCTCCCTCTCTCTCTCCCTCTCCCTCTCCCTCTCCCTCTCCCTCTCCCTCTCTCTCTCTCTCTCTCTCTCTCTCTCTCTCTCTCTCTCTCTCTCTCCTACTTGTGGATCAAGATGTTAAGCTCTCAGCTACTGCCCCAAATCTATACCTGCCTGTCTGCTGCCATGCTTCCCACTATGATGGTCATGGACTCTAATCCCCTGGAACCATTCAAATTAAATGGCTTCTTTTATAAATTTCCTTGGTCACACTGTTGCATCACAGCAATATAAAGGTAAGTAAGACAGAGAGGCAGATGACAAGATGATAACAGAGTAGAATCCAGAGAGGATAAAGAAGGAGGGGGAGAAAGAAATATCTTGGAATCAAAGGAAGAAAGTTTTATACAGAAGGACGTGTTCAAAAATGTCAAAGGATGCTAGCAAGGAAGTAGAAGCTGACTGGTAAATGTCATCTGAAATTGGCAATTTGAAGGTAATATTGAACTTTGTCGTGATAGTTTTGCACTGTGAAGAGGACAGAAATAAATTCTAGTGGGGAGCTAAGGAAATGCCTGGTGAGGAGATGGAGATAGTATGGGCTACTTCTTGTAAACAACACATAGAAAAACTTGTCCATCAAAGGAAAAGACAGACTCAGTGATAAGAGAGGCAAGTGGTTGATGAGGTGGCACCATATTTAAGATAGAAAAAAACACTATGTGGTAGGCAGAATAATTCCCAAAGGGATGTAGTGGGTGTAATTAAATTGATGTTTGAAATGGAGATGCTGATCTGCACTACCTAGGTGTACACCGTGGACACAGACATCTTTAAAAGAAGGCAAAGAGGATAAGATCAGGAAAGGAGATGGGACAACGGAGATTGGAGTGATGCTGTTGCTGGTTAGGGATTCTAGAGGGCGGAGAGTCAAAGTACACCGGCATGCTCTAAAACCACCACAGATGCCTTGGTTCTGATCCAGTGAAACCTCTGATGCCCTTCTAGATATGTAACATAGTAAAGTTATATTGTTTTCAGCAAATACATTTTTGTTCATTTGCTGCAGCTGTGACAGAGACCAACAAACAAACAAACAAAAATATATTTGAGTATGCCAAGGGAGAGGGCTCCAAGGGAGGAGGAAGCGACATCTTTCCCACTGCAAGGGGAAAACTCACATCTCTATCAATAGAGAAAAGCAAAACAATTTTATCTAACTAAAGTTGCACAACATACTAGGAACTTCAGAAGAGAAGACACAAAGTTCCAGAACAAACTGTTTCAGTGGACCCAGAAATATGACTGAAGAGCAAAGGCCATGCAAGACCTACTGACAGTAAACTGGGGAAGCCAGCAGAGGTCTGTTTGTAGTCTTCTACTGAACCTTCAGGTCGATGACAGAACTCACTCTGGAAAAGGGCTTTGAGACCTCCGGAAGAGGCAGACCATGACAGGATCATGCTTCAGGACAGATGGGTTTGAGTAAGAGCGTCAAGGTGCCGTTCTGGACTTAGAGAGCCAGATATGAATGAAGGTGTCTATCAATCAGGAGAAGGGGTAACAGAGTCCTGGAGGTACAAGGAGTTTTCTCCATGCCTTCAGGTCAGGTGGGGGTGGGGGGCTATGCACTAAATTCTCATGTACAGCTCTGTCTGCGGCATGGGGTGATGCAGAGTGTACATGAAAAGAAAATGGAGTAGCCGGTAGCAAAGACTTCGTTCTCTTGTTCGTTTTAAATGCTTTTAAAAAATGCTTTGCTTTTATGAGAAGTGTAGTCGGGACTTCATTGTAAAGTCATCCCTAAACAATCTCCATATTTAACAGACCTCTGTTGGATGCTGACAGACTAGGGGCCATAGACCTGGACCTTGAGATTTCTTGTTTGGTTCCAAGGTCTCCTCTGAACGGTGTTAAACTGAAATAAAAATTGAGAGAGAATCTGAACCCTTAGCTCCTTTTATCTTAACTCATACCACTCTGCCTAAATTCTCTCCCCTCCTCATCAGATTCACGTTAATCAGGAGACCTCTTTTTTCTTGCAGCTCCCTAAGGCCCTGCTTCACCTAGAAGAGAGAACCTGGCTCCAGGATGCAGGAAACTGCTTCTGGTTTCCATGGAGACCCTGTTTGAAGTCAATGGCTGCTCCAGGAGGGAGGGAAACCAGGACTTTTGTATTTAAAGGATGGAGAGTCTGGGAAGGAGGAGGGTTAAGAAAAGGGAGTAAGGCAGGCCGATAGTGAGGCTGATCCAGCCTGTGTTCGAGGTTTCAAACAGAGGAACAGGAAAGTTCAGCTAGGTTATTCAAGCGCCTTCCACTTTGAGGATGAATCAAAACGGAAGCTCTGGGGGTGGGGGAGGTGGTGAGGGCTGCTTATTGCGCATGTGAGAAATACCCTGCAAAGGCTCCTTTCTGATATCAGTATGTAGGGGACTGAATTACTTAGGCAGCTGGAAGTCCCTGTCCTTGTGGGTGGCTCCTTCCCAAGCAGCTTGAGAGTTTTCTCTTCTCCCCAAGTCAATTCTTAAAGGTTCCTACTGCCATGAGGGGGCTGAGCCCTCTCCTTCCTTCTTCCGCACCTCCCCCCCCCAGAGGGTAACTAAATACAAACCTTGGCTAAAGGCTTTCCAAAGCTTCACGCTTCAGATTAACTGCTATTTATTTGCCTTGTCTCTGTCTACCAAGAGACAGGGGGCAGGATGGGGGGAGGTACTCTGGCGGAATACACGCTAAAATTGAATTGCATGAGGATTCAGATGACGTCATCTTGGATAAAGGTCTGACCCAGTGAATGTTAAATGTAGCTGAGCGACTAAATCCTTTGAGAGAATCAGTAGCGAAGACCTCTCTGAAAGGACCATGCCTCTTGTTTAAAATATTAAGCATGTGGCTCAGATGATCTCTGGCTGCAATTCCCAGGGCGCTGGTGGAATCTCGGTTTTCTGCTATAATCACTTGAACATTGCTTACTGCCCTAGATAACTGCAGTCATGTGACGCTTGCACACACACACACACACACACACACACACACACACACACAAGAGGCGGGGCGGGGTTTGAATAAAAGAAAAGAAAGAAAGCCATCACAAGTTATCAGTGTCTGCCAATTTTAGGGAATGAAACCATGTCAGTTCAAAAACACTTTCTGAGGTGTGCTGCAGTCTGAATGTGCCTAAGGAGTAAGGGGTGGTTTTTCCTTCAAGGTCCTTATATTTGGATGGGAACAGCAGTAGTCATAAGCATGCAGAGGAGCTGGGTAGAAGTCATTAATGAGCCGGGCTTTTAATCCCAGCACTTGGGAGGCAGAGGCAGGCAGATTTCTGAATTCGAGGCCAGCCTGGTCTACAGAGTGAGTTCCAGGACAGTCAGGGCTACACAGAGAAACCCTGTTTCGAAAAACCAACCAAACAAACAAACAAAAAACAAAAACAAACACAAAAACAAACAAACCAAAAAACCAAAAAAAAAAAAAAAAAACAACCAAACAAAAAAAACCCAAACAAACAAAAAAAAGAAGTCATTAATGATATGGGAACTCCAAGGAAAGGTTAAATTGATAAAGAATAAAGGCAACTCAATTTACATAGGCACCTTGGAGTTCCCAGAACTCACACTGGTTGGCCCACAGCAGCCTATAATTCTAGCACAAGGATATACATTTATATTTCAACATTCTTATAAAGTAAAGCATGTGTTGAAGATGAGGAAGCAGTATATACGTATGGAAGACTTTGCAGATCTCTTGGAACAAGGCAACACTAAAATAAAAGAACCATTCGTGCTCGACAGAGCTTGTCTTTAGAGGAGGGATGGTGTAGAAATGAAGAGGTGACTCCCACAATGCAACTGAAGATGCTTTTCGATTTCAAAAAAAATACCTGTCATTTACAGTCGGAGTTGAATGCATTAGCCTTGTAGTTTTTGCTCACAAATTGAGGAAAGTTTTGGAATAAGTTAAGGTACGTGGAAGGCAAGGGCTATTTCTTGGCTTGAATTTAGGAGGAAAATATCGAAAGGAAAAGGAATTAGAGGAGAGCAGTTATTTCTAGATGAATAAGAAAAGACATATGTGCTCAAATTAGTCATGGTTTCTGTGTCACGAAAATGTTAGTTACCAAGGTTTTGTTTCCAGCCCTGTTTGCTAAGGGACATACCTATAATAAAAACATCTCCAAAGAGTTTTGGCAATGCAGCTGAATATTAACGATTTGGGGATAAAAAACTCATAAAAGCACAGAATACCACAAGTCAGCTCCTTTTAATCGTTTTTTTTTTTTTTTTTTTTTTTTTCATTCTTAGTCATATGGCTGTCTGCAGATTCCTCAGACTTCCAGTTTACTTAAGGGCTCGCTGGCAAGGTTCTAAATCACAGCATAACCCCTCTGGCTTCCCAATCTCAAATAGGCACCCGCACACACTCATCTCAGTGAACTTGGATGCTCTTACATAGTATGTGCCAGGGATTTTTTTTCTAATTAGCTGTCAATATTGCGTGATGGCATCTAGAAATGACTACAATAATAAGGTGAGTGGTGACTAATTGACAGCGTTAGTAGAGGAAGCAGAGAAGACAAAATATAAACTAATGGAGACCACAAGTACCAAACAAAAGGAAGTTAGAGACTAAAGCAGAAGGAGTGAAGAAAAGATGAAGGGAAAAGGGAAAGAGAGCAGAGCATGTGATCGCTAGGCCATGACGCACAGTGATTGACTTCTGGGTTTAAGATAGAACTTTTGAGAGTTAGAAGGGACCCGGTAACCATCCAGTCATTCTCTCATTTCACAGTTGACAAAGAGCCAAAAGGACGCTAAAGTTGACTAGAGATGAAGCCAACCTTGGGTGCAGGTTTCTGACCATGGCCTGCTTTGTAACATCACTATGTCATTTCCTCTTTCGGAATGGTTGACTGAATCCAAAGTTCCCTTGGAACGTAAATACGTTCCCACTTTCCACTGAGCACAACATATATAATTGTCTTGTTTCTTCCTAGCTTACAAGGTGTTATAGTTTACTTCACCCTTGTACCGATTCTGAAAAAAAGTATCAACTATAAAATGGCCCACTTGGGACTCACCTAGTAGATACCGATTTCCTCTTTTTTTTTTTTTTTTTTTTTTGGTTTTTCAAGACAGGGTTCCTCTGTGTGGCTCTGGTTGTCCTGGAACTCACTTTGTAGACCAGGCTGGCCTCAAACTCAGAAATCTGCCTGCCTCTGCCTCCTGAGTGCTGGGATTATAAATTCTGGTGAGATGAATGCAAAGTGAAAAAAACTGTACTGTTGAAAGAAAGATGAAATTTCAAGACCTGTAAGTCATATAAAGTACTCAGAAATTGCTGGTTGCTTGTGAGCCTAGAGGCTGCCTGGGGCTGAGAAAAAAGAAAAACAAACCTGGGAACAGCTTAATCTTAAAGATAAAGAGGAATGTGAAGACATAAGAGGGCTATCTAAACTGGAGTCAACAACTCACAGAACTCTGACACCCTGCACGTACATGTAATTTTTTTGCTGAAGTTTGAATAAGCCAATAGTGTGTCGCTATGCTGAATTCCACACCCCTAAGCCCCTTACCTCATAAAAACCCCTAGCTTCCGAGCCTCGTGGCCGACATCCATTATCTCCTGTGTGGGATGCATGTAGGTCCGGAGCTCCATAATTAAACGACCTCATGTAATTACATCAAGATGGTCCTTCGTGATTTTTTGGGTGCATGCCGAATCGGGAATTGAGTGGAGGGTTTCCCCACTAGGTTCTATCACTGCTCTTACTCTTTTGTGCTTTGCTATTTTGAAGAATTCATTGTAATTTAAAAACAATAAATAAAATCTGAGGCCAGAAAGATAGCTCAGTGGGTAAAGGTGCTTGATGAAACACCGGATCACCTGAGTTTGATCCCTCGTTACCACAGAGGGGAAAGAAAGAACCAATTTATTCGAGCAGTCATCTGACTTCGACATGTACACTGGGGCATGTGTGCAGTATCCCTCAGGCACACCAAATAAATAAAAAAAAGAAGAAGAAGAAGAAGAACAATGTAAAGAAAATGGAAGGAAAATGGACAACCTGACAGCATAGCTTTGGCAAAAAAAAAAAAAAAAAAAAAGAAAGAAAAGTTAAGAAAAAGAAGTCATGGCATGGAGAGAAGAAAAAAAATGCAGCATTATTCAATCAGTGATGACTGAATTTGCACTGTTTTAAACTCTTAGCACAGAATAACACTACTTCTAGTTGCTTTTGTAATGTGTGTTGGTATTTCGAAAAAGTTCTCTTTGAAGCTGATGAAGAGGGTTCCCAGAAGACAATGTGGGTATGATGTTGGGGAAATGAGTTGCCCCTCTCGACTATGAACTCACTTTCAGAGCCCAGCCACTCCAGGCAGGATAGCTTCAATCACCCTGCCATCCAGTCATAGCTGACACGTCTTGGCAGCTGGCCTGCCCCTAATGGAATGTGTCCTGCAGCTGGGAATTAGGTCATCAGTAATTCACTTAATAGCATTTTATGAGCTGGGCTCTGACACAAAAGAGCGATCTGGCCTTACCAGCAGGAACTTTCATTGAAATGAAGAGAAGAAAGAAGTTGATGCCATTGTGAACAATCAGATTCCATTTCCAGAAAGCAGTGAAGGAGGGTCAGAAACATGGCTGTTTCTTCAGCCTCTCTGTTATCAGGACAGGTATGTGATCTTAGGCAAGCCACTGCTTGTTTTTGGACCCCAGTTCTTTCAAGGTTTGATCAGACTTTAACCTTGTGTGGAAGTCCCAGGATTTTTTAGGTCTTTTCATTGATGGTGTTCCAGAAAGCAACTACCTCAACTAAGTTCAGACAAAGAAAGCCCTGACTTGTATAATTGACTAATTTGCCTGGTGTAAGTATTCCCAATATGGCTGATTTCTGGTTACCAGTGGTATAACAACTAATTATGAAACCTGAATATTGACTATTTTGCTTGAATGAGCTGATATGAGTAACTTCAGTGTATCAGTAAATTTCCCCAGCTAGAAAGAGCTTTATGAATAAATATGGTTCTATATGTACACACATTACTACATTCTCTACATACTATATGATGTATGTGTATGTGTGTTCTTTCCTGATTCTACTCCACATACCACACTTTGATGTCTTCTTACACATACAGAATCCTCAGTAGAAAAGTGTCCATCCTAATACAGCTCTTGATTCAAATTTCCAAGTTTGCCACCAGAGTCCTGATGTTCCCAGGATGTGTAAGCAGCCACTAGCCTCTTATTTTCTTCTGACCTGTAGGACCCAACAACTTTCCTCTTAAAAAAAAAAAAACCAATATATTTCTCATGGATTATTCAGAAGGTCCACTGTTATACAGGGCGTGCAAGTTAGAAACAAATCACTACAGTCCTTTCTCCTTTTAACATTTTTACTGATGTGAGAGAAGAGTGTCTTAGACTTTGGAAATTTAGTGCACAATATCTTCTTACTCAAGATATATAGAGGGATTAGTGCTGAAGATAACACCTGGAATAATGACGGGAAAATGATATAGTTAGATTTGGAGCAGCCCCTCAGGTAAGGGATACGTACAAAAACTATTCAATTGATAGTTATCCACAAAACATTTACTATATAGACTGAGCCAGCACTGCAAGCTATTGTGAAACCCCAGAGCAGGCATGAGCCTTCAACTTCAACTTGGGAAGATAAGCTTAACATGCACAAATTAATGAGAATCAGTTAAAACACTTTATAGTTAAGTGTTTAATGATGTGACACAAATTATAAATGAAACAGGAGTTCAGAGGAAACAGTCATCTGAAGCAAGCCTTGTCCAATTAATGGAATGACAGCACTATAGGGTAGAAGATACCCATGATGTTGGGGTTGTATTCCCATGGTCAACAAAGACATAGGGCAAGTTTATCCCCAGGGAACTGCACTCAAAAGCTTGGTAGCAATGAGTAGAATGCTATAGAAAGGAAAATAGTGAAAGGTGGAAAGAAAGTAAGCCCCTGGTCCAAAGCTGGGTCCTTGTATTTGTAAATGGTAGAGGGATATGAGATGCCATGTACAAATGGTCAGATTTCACATGGCAATACAACTCCGACCCACAATTCCCAAAGCAGCCATTTCAGGTTGTAAAGGCACACTCTCTGCAGCAATGGGCCAGGAGCATTCAGACTTGGTTAGTGACTGTCCCCCTCTTTACATTGTTCTTGTGTCTACCCTCCCTGCTTTCAACTCAGGGCCAATGAAAGAAAGGCATACAGACTCCCGGAACTAATCACAAATGATGTGCTATCTCTGATTAGAGAGCACCTATCTCTCTTCACATGTCCACAAGCTCCAGTCAGAACTTGCCTTGAACCTTCCCTTCCCTTTTATGATAGTGTTACATTTCCACCTCCTACCTTGGAGTCTCTGCTAAACACAAGTGATGGCTAGTGGATCTCTTGCTATGCAGCATATTATAAATAAATTTCTGTTTGTTCTCATCAGATTGGCCTTTATTTAATTCCACAATGGGAAGGGAGTACACACTTGTGGTTCTGCTTGCCCAGCCCCACAGACACACAGACACACAGACACACACAGACACACACACACAGACAAACACACACACACACAGAGAGAGAGAGAGAGAGAGAGAGAGAGAGAGAGAGAGAGAGAGAGAGAGAGAGATTCCTTTTTATCCTCCCTCTTATCCTTATACCTTCCCTCCTATAGTCTACACTTAATATAGGCTTGCCTTTCCTACCAATCTTTGTAGAAGCTCTTATCTGGTCCCCTAACTTCAGAGCTGGAAGTGCTCTTAAGTGCTGAGCATCTCTCTAGCCTCCTAACCTCTTTTCTTCCTTTCTTTTCTTAGTAATATGTCCACTTTCTGTTTCATCTGGTTCAGTGTATCGGCTTTTATGTTGAGGTCTATGATCCACTCTGACTTGAGTTTTGTGCAGAAAGATAGAAGTGGATCTATTTGCAGTCTCCTACATTGCAGACACCCAATTAGACCAGCAAAACATCCTTTGCTAAGAAAAATCTTTAACAAAAGTCTCAAATTTTAAAATATTTGGCCTAACATTTACTAGGTAACATCTCATACTTTCATGGCACATTTAATATATCTAAAATGACTGATCAGATATTTTCTGATCAATGCAGAAAAAAATTGCACCACTATAGTGTTTGAAAATATATTTTTTGTGATCAAACTAAGAAACACAGCTCATTTAAATCATCATTACTGCATGACCTCATACAAATCATGGGTTCTATTGGAGCTGCTTGAAATTCTGAAAATAATTCACTCATTTCCATCTGTTTGTCACACCCCTTGGATGATGATATAATAATTTTATCACTTTACATGTTCCTGGAGTCTTTTGCTTTGTGCTCTGAAAGCCTAAGGGAAATTCCTCTTTGGCTTTACAGGCAGAAATTGATCATTTTATGTATTTAAAGGAACTTGACACCCTACGTAATTTGTACTAATGGGTACCAAAGTTGGCAGACAGATGGCAGTGAGATTTTATGATTGAACATCCTCCCCCCCCCCCATGATCAGTACATGATCAAAGAGATGGAGGGAGGAAAAAAATAAAACAAGCAGATATAGCATGAAATTCTCCATGTTTTTCTCTCATTGAATCCTTGGACATGATTCTCTAGTGATGGTGCTCTCCGCCCATCTTCCTTAAGTATCCAGTCAGGCATTGCTATCAGTGTACTCACTCCCACTTGCCCTAGGGAGGCTGTGATGTTAAAAAGTGTCTCATGTTGGTGGCTACTCTATTTTGTAGCATGTATGATCTTGTTGCATATAGCCAGGGGAGCTGGGTTTTCCTCACTGAGGAAACCAACATTTCTTATTGAACTTCACTCTGTCACCTATGATACATATCCACAAGATACATTGTTTATGATGTATGTCTGCAAGATATGTCCTTTATGATGTGTGTCCGTAAGATATATTTTGGGACATACTGATAAGGTCAGCTAGTATTCTGTAACAAATACATTAAACTGAATAATGTTTCTGGATGAAGGATATTTATTCACTGTTCACTCAACAATTGAAATTTGGTATCCTTTCCTAGCATTATGACTTTTTCTACCTAGTGATGAGGAACCCAGGTTTCTTCTGTGCTGTGGACCTTCCATCCTATATGAAGGCTCAGAATATAGATGGGGGAATAGTAAACATTACTATTTATTTTAAAAAACAAAACAAAAATAAAGCAGCAGCAGCAGCAACAACAAAAATGTATCCTAAGCCAAATGGTATGCTGCACACCTGTAAGCCTAGCACTCAGAGGTCTAAGCAGAGAATTGGGAGTTCATGGTCAGTCTCAGCTACATAGTGTGTTTGATGCTATCCAAGCTTCTTAATGCCCAATTTCAGTAGAGCAACAACAACTACAAAGCAAAATTCCTTGTCCCCCCAATGACATATTCACCTTCTGATTAAAGACTAATGCAAAAGAGTCTAAAATATTTAGGCCATCTATTATCCAAAGTCATGAAACAAACAAAAAACAAATAACAAACAACAACAACAACAAAAATCCCTCATCCAGAATTAACAGTCACTGCTTCAAGCATGAGTGGACTCTGATCCTTTCAACAAATTAAAAATATCGGGATAGAAATGAGGCTACAAAGAAATTTCTATAAACATGATCTTCCTTCTCCAAGTCTCACTGATTTATGCCACATCCAATAGTCATTTTGGGGGAAGAAGAGAATTGCAGCTCATCTATGAATTTTCACTTTAGTTAGTTAGTTAAGAAGAAGACTGAAATTCTTATTGCAATGACCTCAACTATATTTTGGGGGTGACCTCTTGCTTGTTGTTCTCTGCTACTGTGACAAATGCTCTGACCAGAGGCTTCTTTAGATCAAACCCTATTTGCCCTGAGATACCTCTACAGTGACATGACTCGGGTTTTGAGCTCAGTTCCATCCCTTAAACACGGTGTCATAGCCTCTATGTGTTTATATTCCCTTAGGACAGCTTAGGGTTGCAGTTCAGTGAATGTCAAAATAAAAGTCTAGGAAAATCGTGTGTGTGTAGTTCTTGTGAGCATGGAACTGCTGGTCTATCACCTCTTGCTTTTTCCTTTTTACTAGGAACTGTGTTGCTAGTCATGCCTCCAGTAATGATGGAACAGAAAAGATTCTGAGAAGCAGATTCTCTGTCCCTAAGTTCCAAATGATTCTCCAGATTCTAATATGCTTTTGTGCATATGAGAAGCATTTTGATATTTAAACTATGAATGGATCAGATTACATGAAAGATGCATAGTATGCTACCCTTGGATAAAAGTCATTTCTCTTTATTCCTCTTATCAATAGACTTTATATAAGATGGAACTTGAATTGTTCATGTAATAATTCTTTATCCATTCAACTTACACATGAAGCATGCACTATATTTAAGTTACGGAGAGCATAAGAGCAAATGATTCAGATACAGTATTTATAGAATTTATTTTTATCATTTTGAGTATGTGTGTGTGTGTTGGGGGGGTATGTGCACATAAGCACAGATGCTCTCAAAGGGCAGAGGAATTAGATTCCCTTTGGAAGCAGAGTTATAGGTGGTTTTGAGCTACCTAGCATGGGTGCTGGAACTCGAACTTAGGTCCTCTGGAGGAGAAATAAATAGTCTTGTCAACTGAGCCATATATCCCACCTTTGGATGCGGTATTAGTCCCAATAAAATATAAAGAATGTCTCATGGATGCATTCATAATCTGCAGCTTTGGAGAAGTTTCATCTCTCAGCTTTATGCATTCCCTCTATCCGTTCTTCTTGTTCTCCTTCATGTCCCTCTAGACTTCATTGGATAGACTTTAGGGTGATTAAAACTACTATATTCCTGAGCATGTTCCTTCAGTTTTAACTAATTTGGTATGTTTGCCATACTAAGTCAACTTCACAAATCGTAGATGATGTCATTAAATGGAAGCTATTATTACTGTTAGTATTTTTTTATGCTTTTTAGGAAATGGTGGGGGGTAATAGGCTGATTCGGGTGACAATTTTGATTTGCCTTTGTTCTTGAAAAACTATCAGGCATCAGTACCTTCCATGTGCTTCTGTCGACCTCTTTAATTCATTAAGCTAAATTCTTTTTTTTAAATATTTTTTTATTATTATGTATTTTCCTCAATTACATTTAGAATGGTATCCCAAAAGTCCCCCATACCCTCCCCCCCCCCCCACTTCCCTACCCACCCATTCCCATTTTTTGGCCCTGGCATTCCACTGTACTGGGGCATATAAAGTTTGCAAGTCCAATGGGCCTCTCTTTCCAGTGATGGCCTACTAGGCCATCTTTTGATACATTTGCAGCTAGAGTCAAGAGCTCTGGGGTACTGGTTAGTTCATAATGTTGTTGCACCTACAGGGTTGCAGATCTCTTTAGCTCCTTGGATACTTTCTCTAGCTCCTCCACTGGGGGCGCTGTGATCCATCCATTAGCTGACTGTGAGCATCCACTTCTGTGTTTGCTAGGCCCTGGCCTAGTCTCACAAGAGACAGCTATATCAGGGTCCTTTCAGCAAAATCTTGCTAGTGTATGCAATGGTGTCATCATTTGGAGGCTAATTATGGGATGGACCCCTGGATATGGCAGTCTCTAGATGGTCCATCCTTTTGTCTCAGCTCCAAACTTTGTCTCTGTAACTCCTTCCATGGGTGATTGTTTCCAATTCTAAGAAGGGGCAAAGTTTCCAAACTTTGGTCTTCGTTCTTCTTCAGTTTCATGTGTTTTGCAAATTGTATCTTATATCTCGGGTATACTAAGTTTCTGGGCTAATATCCACTTATCAATGAGTACATATCATTTGAGTTCTTTTGTGATTGTGTTACCTCACTCAGGATGATGCCCTCCAAGTCCATCCATTTGCCTAGGAATTTCATAAATTCATTCTTTTTAATAGCTGAGTAGTACTCCATTGTGTAAATGTACCACATTTTTTGTATCCATTCCTCTGTTGAAGGGCATCTGGGTTCTTTCCAGCTTCTGGCTATTATAAATAAGGCTGATATGAACATAGTAGAGCATGTGTCCTTCTTACCAGTTGGGACATCTTCTGGATATATGCCCAGGAGAGGTATTGCGGGGTCCTCTGGTAGTACTATGTCCAATTTTCTGAGGAACCGCTAGACTGATTTCCAGAGTGGTTGTACAAGCTTGCAATCCCACCAACAATGGAGAAGTGTTCCTCTTTCTCCACATCCTTGCCAGCATCTGCTGTCACCTGAATTTTTTATCTTAGCCATTCTGATTAGTGTGAGGTGGAATCTCAGGGTTGTTTTGATTTGCATTTCCCTGATGATTAAGGATGCTGAGCATTTTTTCAGGTCCTTCTCAGCCATTCGGTATTCCTCAGGTGAGAATTCTTTGTTTAGCACTGAGCCCCATTTTTAAATGGGGTTATTTGATTTTCTGGAGTCCACCTTCTTGAGTTCTTTATATATATTGGATATTAGTCCCCTATCTGATTTAGGATAGGTAAAGATCCTTTCCCAATCTGTTGGTGGCCTTTTTGTCTTATTGACAGTGTCTTTTGCCTTACAGAAGCTTTGCAGTTTCATGAGGTCCCATTTGTCAATTCTCGATATTACAGCGCAAGCCATTGCTGTTCTATTCAGGAATTTTTCCCCTGTGTCCATATCTTCAAGGCTTTTCCCCATTAAGCTAAATTCTAACATCAGGCAATAGTTAGCAGTTGCTTCTTGAGAGGAACAAGATCTGCAGACTGACTTGGGCAAGTGGCACAAGCAGCTCTGTCATGACTGGGTTACTTAATGAATTTCATGAGAATGAACAACCATGGCAGTACCAGTGACAAAGTATTATGGTGGATGCCGCTGCCCTTCTAGGAGCATGGCAGACACTGATCATGAAAGACTTTGTAGAACACAGAAACGAATAGAAGAGCAGAGATTGAGAAATGGTAAATCCAGCCGATGAAAGTGACTGTTTTACTCCTATTTCCATCCACTCCATCTTCTTCTGTACTGTAGCCACCACTCTACCCAAAGAGTCTTTTAATAAATAATTCATGAGGATTACAATCTCAACATGAAGATGTTCCACAGCTGTCACCAGGGACTAGATCATTGATTAATCTAAGCATTTGGTGAGGGCTCTTCTGTGTCCAGAGCAACATGGGGTACTCTAGAAAGAGGTAAGAAAAATTTATAATGCAGTCTTCACCCTCAAAAATTTATAACCTCCATGTGGGGAACAAGACAAATACGTGAACATTTACAGACCAATTCAACTCAGAACTGTTGGCCACTGAGAATGGCAGTTTAAACTCTAGCCTGACCTCCTGCCTGCCTGCCTGCAGAAAGACATTCTGGGCCAGTGGAGGAACACAGTTTGCAGGTCAGCTGACCTAGATTCAAGTCTCTCTGTGCTATTTAGTGAATTGCAAGACTTGAGTGGTTTCCTTCTTCTCAATTCCAGAGGTTTCACCCATTGAACGCTAAAAATGCTTTCTTGTAGGGTTGATATATTTTAAGCATAATGGATGTATGTAAACTCACCTGGATGTAGTAAACTCACAAAAATATGGATGTGTGTCCTATGACCACATAACTTTGTGTCCTTTGAGTATAGGAAAAGTAAGGGTTTTAAAACAGCACATTGTCTTCTGACTTCCAATTTCTTTGTCCTTTGCTCACGATATACTTTGCAGTCATCAGATTTGAAACCTACATATTAACTTTAAATTTCTTTACTTCTATGTCCAATATATATCAATTCTTTATTCAGTCCCTTTCACACCTTTCTACTTTAGAGTCAAGAAAGAGCTATAGGAGTTTGATGTACTCTCCAATAGTCTGTTGAAAGAATGATCATAACTTACATAATTTTTATAGTTTATTTGTGTTTTATTAAATTAATCCAAACTGGATTGCAATTCTTGATTCTTCTTCTAGGATTATAGGCATGTGCCAGCATGCCCAGCAATTTCCATAAAATCTTAAATGAGCCTTTATTAACAAAGTTTATAGACTCCAATCATCTGCTTATTTCTACTTCCTTTGCTGTGGTGTAGTTACAGGCTTAAAAAACAAACAAACAAACAAAAAAAAAAACTTATCTGCTACCCAAATACAATAGGCCCTAACTCATCATCTTCCAATATAGTCCATTCTTTGTGTAACTGTCATAGCTACTTGAAATGCAGCTCCAATTAATTCATTTTTCCCAACCAACAACGTTCCACAGTTCCCAATTTTAAATAAATAAATAAATAAATAAATAAATAAATAAATAAATAAAACCTACACTGAAAGTGCTTAACTTTGCTTTCCGAGCTCTCTTTGGGATTTTCATATTCTCTTACTCTATCTCAAGCTCTATACTCCAGAAACTCCCTCTCTGGCTGGTCTTTGAATAGACTATAAGAATCTGGCTAGGTCTTTTCCAATATGGAACATAAAGGGAAATAAAGAATGTGGCAGTAGATAGAATGTGCAGACTTTCACAAGATTATTTACAACGTTTTGTTCCAATATATACTCCTCTTCATAAAAGCCTGAATTAATGGGTTAGTTGTGAGGATGAGCCTGGTGTAGATTAAAAAAAGAGAAAGAAATGCATTTTTATTGCTATTTCCAGATAACTCAACAAGAGAGCGCTTTAGAATCTGTTTGTTGAACAATGCTCTGCAGCTAGTGGCTGTTCCTTGCATTCATTAGCAGGTCTGGGAGTCTGTGGTGAGACACATTCTGCTATACTCCACACTGGAGAGGCTCTTTCTTTTTTAAGAATCCCTTACTATATGTTAGCACACAAGAGTGGACTTTCCTGTACTCCAGTGAGCTGAGAGTCAGATGGCTGGATCTATTCTGCAGTGGTAAACAAGAACACAGTAGGTGAGTTGGAAAGAAGGCAGAAATGAAAGAGAATGAACATAGCCTGATATCTTTGTAGTTCTTTTTCTCAAGTGTTGAAAGGTTCTAGTTACCTCCATTCTTACATGTTTCTACCTCTATAGGTTGATGCCCTCCTATATTCTTGCTTAAACTAAGTTGTATTTGTTTCATATCCTGGCAACAAGTGAGTTCTAACTAATGTGATAACTTAATTTCAGATAGAGATACCATCTTCTTTCCTCACCTACTGACTGAGTATCTATTTTACACCATACTCTCTTCTGTTAGCCTCTATGCTAGAGCTTATAAAGAGAAGGTTGGAATGAGATGTTCTCTGTTGGGCATAAACACACAATAAATAGATACATTAAATAAATGGAAGGAAGGGATCATAGACATTCTAAGAAAGAAATGGATTAGCTAACCTGAGTCAGTGCTTTATCAAGTAAGGAGAAGGATGCCCAGCCAGCAGGCACTGGATGGATCCACAGGGTTGAGGCAGCAAAAGCATGATGCATTTTGGGATAGATCAGTAAGTTTCTACAGCATGCATATGTTGTATTTATTCTTGCAGAGAGAAGTGAAAAGATTTGAGGATGACATCACATATAAAGAATATAATTTGCTACACAATTGTCTCTTTATGGGAATAAGGAAACATTGAAAATTCTATGCAGTTACCTAAAGAGTTTATTCAAATTAGTTTATAGACAGAAACTTTGAACTGCATACTCTGTTTCATTTCAAATAGAACCATATGCACTAGCACATGTCTTTCAGGAGTAAGCACTTTTTATACATTCATAAAACTCTGCTCTTCTATATTGTACCAATTATTTAAATATTTAACACTCTCCCTCTCTTTTCTCTCTTTCCTCTCTTCCCTGTAGTTCTTTCCCAACCCCTCTTCCTGGTCATATTTTTTTTATCATTCTGCATTTTAATATCTTTCATGATTTATTTCTTAATATAAATCTTTTTCTAATTTATTTTTATAGTAATGATTATAATTAAACCTTAATAGTAACTACAGTGAAACCAGTTTCATTGCAATTAAAATTGATATAAGGTTAGAAGGGATATAAAAGATTTCTATGACAAGTCAGGACCCAAGATATCTTTAGAAAATACAGTGATTGTTGGACTCTAAGAAAAGGCAGGTAACGATAAAATGTTTTCTCTCTGAGATTCTAAAAACTGAATGTTCTACAATAATAGGGAAGATGATCTCAGCAGGGAAGCTTACAGCTATCAGTAAAGTCAGTGAAAGACAGCAGCCTGCTGTGACCTTCTCCCTAGCAGCTATAGCCTTAAAATCTATATAAGAATTATATGATAGCATATGAGTACACTAAAGTGTAAGCTCTTGCTATACACAGCTCCATGTTAGAGAGCCAAGAGGATCTAGATTGTTACAGAAAAATCTCCCTGGTCATTCAATGTGCATATGTTGATTGCAGACTCTCATCCAAGCTACTGTACAATGTAAGTTTATGGTACCATAATTTCTTTGGTACCTTTTCAATACATAGACAGACCTCCTGATAGCGATTGACTGATAAACCAGAAGAATCCTTAAATGCTGTGATCATTCAAAATCTACTCAAGGTAATTTGAGGAAAAAAAAACTGTATTGGGTTAAAATACTTGATAATTGTTAATGAGAAGTTTAAGTTAATGAAAGAATAATATTGCCGGGCAGTGGCTGGAGTGCAGGAAGGCCTTCCAGCGGGAGGTTAGACGCAGCTCATTAGGGGAAAGTCTACCACATCATTCAAGTACAGTGGGACTTGATGATCAGAGACAGTCTATGGTTTTAGAGCTTTATTGTTGAAAGGCAGGGAGAAAGAGAGAAGGTAGAAAGAGGGAGAGGCTGGCCATGGCCACATGGGGGCGCGGGGGGGAGGAAGGGAGAGAAAGAAGGAGCATTAGAGAGTAAGAAAGGTGAAAGCTTAAAGAGAGTAAGAAGGGGCCAAGCAGCCCCTTCTATAGTGGGCTGGGCTATCAGGTAACTGTAGGGAGGAACATACCTGGCTATAGTCAGGTAACTGTGAGGGTGGAGTCTAGCCAGAATATCAGGAGCTTGGGACATTGCCTACATGGCTGATAGTCACACATCTCTCCTGCGGGGGCTGTGGGGTGGTAACTTTGACAGGAGCCAGGGGTCCAGGAGACATGATTAAACACCTTCCGTCCCATGTAGGTGGAAATCACCACCCGTCGTGTTCCCAGGGGGTTCTAGATCTTTGCTCGACTGGAGACCAGGCTGTCTGTGCGCAACCCACTGCCCCACAACAAAGCATTCAAATATATGAGCCCACCATGACCACTTTTATTCAGAATACCATAGATCCAAAAGCCAACAATTTCTCTGAACTTGTCCAAGTTGTGGACTTCTTTAGTGCATTCAAGAAATGGAAATAGTAATAGTTTCTACCATGTAGGATTATTATGAAAATGAAGTAAAAATAAATAAATGTACTGATCTGTGGGGGAAATGAAAGTTTTCCTTCTATGCTCAGAGTTTATTATAGAGTATATAAATAGAAAGATAAATGGAGAAAGGTGGATTTTTTTCAGGGATGGGAGCATCACATGACCTATAAGTGAATATCTGTAAATCTAGTGAGATGTAAAAGCATCTACCCCTTTATTATAAGAGTGAAGTAAGGGAGATGTAGGCATCTTAGGGGCAAGAAGCTTACATGAGGAGTCGATGACAATTCTGAATAGCCACATTGAGAGCCTTTTCACAGTAGTCCACAGGTGCCAACCTCAGATGGCATAACACAAACATTTTCAAGTGGAATAATATAAAATAGCTCTTGCTATTGAAAGCATTAGGATTTTGGTGCAATTGTGCCTATATCTACCTAGAGCAGTTAATTTTGCTACATAGAGAGCTGAAGACAAGGGATGGCCTGAGACAAAGCCTGCCAATACTGACCTCTACTCTCTTCTGTGATGAGAATCCTAGAGGAAAACTCCATGGAGTTGAGTCCCTTCTGGAGGATCTGTCGCTAGGCTGGTCAGGGAAAACAAGAGAAACCTCCACTCCCCTTGCACTTGCTGTCCTTGCATGTCTGCCACCTGAACGCAGAGTGTTTTTACTGTTGTTTTTGTATTTTTATTTTATTTTGTTGAGATGGGATTTTTCATGTAGCTTAGGGTGACCCTGACTTACAGACATGTACCACCACACCTACCTCATGAAATGCCATTTATTTGAAGTCGCATTTCTTCAACTCCTATTAGTAGAAACTGTGTGCATTTAATCTGAAGTTTAATATACAGTGATTGCTTTGTGTTAAATTTATTACTTTTTTTTATCAGTCACATCCCTGCCTCTCTTTCCTGACAGTACTCTTATTAAAAAAAAAAAATCAAAGAATTTTAGAATAAAATATGACCTTACACATCACTTAATAGCCCCAGAAGAGTCATAGAAACCTGTTTTCTTATTGCAAGGGTTGGGTGGATCTGCTGCTGGGACTGACACTAGGAAAGACGCCCTCCTGCCATATCACATAGAGAACTATTACTGCAGTCTTCAGTGTACACACTTTTTGAGTATCGAGTACCTAACAATGGCCTTAGCCTTCAGGATTAAACAACCATATAGGCATATAGGTCCTTCCAGGAACTAGTCATAAGAGATTGAAGTGGGTAGAGACATATAAATTGATGAAAATGTAGAAGGATACTGGGAGGGCTAAAGTTGGTGGGTGCCAAGTGAGGCCTCTATATTGCTTGACTCCTTTATAAACTCTGAGTTTTAACATAACTTTTCCATGGTTCCCAGGTAGTTTTGAGAAGATGTCTACAATCATAGTTTTTAAACAAAATGAACAGTGCCACATTTGTGCGTGTTGGTCAGCTAGGGCCCACTCAAGACTTCTAATAACACCATGTTTCCTTTCATCAACTCTTTGGGTCAGAGTTGATCGAACATGTATCTCTGACTTCTTCACTTTCAACATAATTGTGGGGTTTTAGTTGAGAGAGGAAAACGATGAAACAATTAACTCAGACCACAGATTCGTTTGTCTTAAATCTGGTTGTACCACTGACAAGTTGTATAGCAATCACTCTTCACACTGATTTTATTTATTGATCTTTATCAAGCTCTCATACCTCCCAGTGATACTGAGGGAAAGGTTAGTCCCAGGTGACACAGTACTTAGAATGACAAACCCTTTTCACACTGAATATAAATTGATATGTCTGTCCATTCTGATGGATACAATTACAGCATTTTCAAATATGCAAATTTACCAGGAAGTAGCAAAAGTAGTATTTGAAAGAATTGGAACATCTCCTTTGTGTCTGAATGAATATGTTTAATTTCTCTGCAGGCAGAGCAAGAGTTTTTTTGTTTTTCTTGTTTTTTTTGTTTTGGATATATATTCAACCGGATTATAATTTCAGTATTCACAAGAGAAAAGTTAGCATTTCTGGAAGTCAGGAACACTGACAACACTGATTTTAAGGGGCTGTCATCTTGAGTCCTATGATGAATCACTGAACACACTTTATTCATTCACTCATGCATCCATTTGAAAGTGGTACATTGAATTTTGATATGCTGGTTGAAGGCCAGGCACCGGCAATACATGGATGAATAAACATCATGTCTACCATTTAGTGAATGAATGAATAAATGAATCTATGAATATTTGTCTCTGCTCCATTGAGGCTCTCTCATCATAGTAAGGGAGGCCAAACTATTGATAGATGACTATAATATCATGTGATAAATGCTATAACAGAATGATGTTCAAGCTGCCACAGAGTTTAAGATCTTAGGCCTACCTGATAGCTGTGCCAGGCCATGATTCCACTGCAATATTTAATGGGGCTATTAGAGAATTGCCAACTCAGTCCCTAAACCAATTATGATAAGTACATTATATTCTGGCTCATTTTATTTCAGATCAAATATTTTTTGAGTTATTTATAGCTACGTGGTTCGAAATTCAAGAGCCACAAAATGGTATACGTGAAAAAACACTATCCCAGACTTGACACCCAATAATTCAGCTACTTAGCTCTTCCCTTGACTGGAAAAGCCAATGTTATCAGCATCAACAGTTTTATCTATCTATACATATACAATAATTTAAATATATATGAACTATTGATTTGCTGTCACATTTTCATATTATTGGTATTGTATTATGTAATAGCATTATATATGCTAAAAGAGATTATTTGTGTATATATCAAACAATATAGCTTTACAAGTATACAGTCATAATTATTCACTTTTTTCATATACCATGTATATACTGTATATATTCTATTTAATGAGAATTGCCAACTCAGTCCCTTAATCAGTTATGAAAAGTACATTATATTTGGGCTCATTTTTAAATTTCAAATCAAATATTTTGAGTATTATATATATATATATATACACATATATAATTATGTATATAGATGGATAACTCAAAAATGTTGATATATGATGATTATATATAATATATTTAGTATATATCGATATAGGATAAATATATATGATATATAATAAATATATATCTACATCATTGGAACTGAAAGTATTTTCTGGAAATCATGCCCTCAGACACAGCCACTTGCCATCTTTTACTATAATAAGATGATTTATTACAAGTGGCCTTATATATGTTGTTTTGATAATAATGTCAATGAATGTAATGGCAAAGTTCAGGGCAAAAAAAGGATTTTGACAGACTTTATGAGGTAGCAATGCTTTCCAGGCCAGCCTGCAATGTATAAGAGTATTTGTTTCTCTATCCTTGCATTAACTGTTCACTAAGCAGATTGGCTTTTGTTAATTTATTATGCCCCAACTGCTCTTAAATTGCTTAATTATGGGACATTTAATTCCAACCATGACCACGGATCTGTTTGGGAAATTGCCAGAATGACTGAAACATTGAGATACACTTTTATATCTGATATAAGGTATCCTGGATGCAATGTCACAGATTTGATGTGAGAAGCTTTAGAAATAGTTTTCTGATTTATATTTAAATAGCCATGTTAGCATTTGGTTTAGGGTGACAATGCATTTCTAGATTCATTTAGGAAATGTGTCATCTTTATAAAAATCTAGTGTCCTCAGGAACATTCCAGCTCTCCTACATTCAAACCTTCTTTTATTCTGTTTATTATGATTTTATTTTATAATATCATTTATTATGATGGTCTGTATTATCACTCAAGTCATACATATTCCTTGTGTTATAATCATTGCACACTTAGTGTTTTACCCTCACACTGAGGCTAAATAGGCATGGCTTACTCTTTCGTCAACTGGTGAGACGTCATCACAATTTAATCCACGAACCATTTGTTTGTCTTTTGATGCTATCTGTTGCCTCATACAGCTTGTTTCACTCATTTTGTGCTATAGTACGTTGTAGCTAAGCCTTCCTTCCTTCTGTAGCAATGCTGTTAGGCATCTCTCCACCATCTCCATGTTCAGGGCTGTGCTGTATCACATTGGGAGGTGTTTGGTCAACTCAACTGAGACCTTGGATTCAAGTCCCAGCTATATTAAAAGAATAAAATAATCCCATTCCCATATTCAGACCTAACAATTAACAATGTTTCAGCAACTTCATCCTCTGGAGATATGCCTCAGACAGCTTACCTCTTACCCCAGTTTTTTTTTTCTCCATCATCCTCAGATTTCACTTTGTAGACAGCTTTTGCCTCTGCATCCAGGCACTGCTGCCTCTCACATCCCTTATCTCCGTCACTTTTGTTTTTTTTACTCCTGCTTTCATTTTTCTCTCACTTTTGATGTAAACAAGTACTCTGGATAAGCAAGTAGTGTAGTAAAGATCCTGGTTTAGCAAGGCGTCTAGCTAGTGAGACTTCTAAGCCCAACATGTTTTTACTGAAATGTTGAATGGCAGGATTTAGTTATGGGGTTTGTGGCTGCTAAGACATCTTCTCTTCTCTGTGGTATGTTTTCCTTGCTAGACATCTGACAACCTAGTGTTTACGTCTACTGGAATTTCCATGATGAATGTTCCTATTTATATTTCTGGAGATTCACTTGAGATTCCAGTACTGGGCCTTTGAGAAACTGTTTCTCTTCTTATTTATTTGCAATTTTCATGGGTACCATACTTACGAGATTTGGGATTTGATATAATAAAATGGATTTAGATTTATGACATTTAGTCTTGATTATCAACTTTGTTAGCTTGAGAAATGCTCAAGAGGTGAATAAAGTACAGATCTGGATATTTTCAGAGAGGACCAACGATGGGGTAAGATATTCCCTCAATATAGGTGCTGCATCCCACAGGCCGGAGCCTATATTAAACACTAGGGAAGAAAGAAGAAAGTCTGAGGCATAATCACTCTCTTTTGATGCTTTCTGTCCACCATAACTGCAGTGCTCGCTTTGTTCTACCATGGCCTCCGTCAAATTAGTAATTCTGAAACCATTAGCCAAAATAAATATTTTATCCCTTATTCTTAATCTATTTACCTCGGGTATCTTTGTCTGAACAACAAAATCTCTAACACATAATACAATTACCAAATCAAAAAAAAATCAATTAAGTTCTTAAATTTTGACACATAGAAGCAGCATATCCTATAGTTATATTATGGACTTTCTTTGTACCAAAAGGTAGCTAATATGCTTTTAAAATATATATGTGTGGTAAGCATAGTGATCATATTAGCTAGATTCAATTGAGCTGAGTCAGAGTTTAGCTCTATCATTTTCTACCCTTTTAACTGTTTTGAGTGTGTTTCCACACCTCTGAGGCTGAGATGCCTATAATATTTAATTATGACAATTCAATGAGAAAATGCATAAAAGAATATGACACAATGTCAGACACATAGTAGGAACTCAATAAACATTGTGCAATATTGGTGAGGAGGCGTTGATGGGAGAAATGAACAATTCGCAGATTGGGATGCTCATTAGAATTTTGTTATATGGAGAATGGCCATCTGATTCTAGAAACATCCTGTTACTCTGTAAATCATGAATACTCTACAAAAATGAGCCACTGGTTTCACTTGGGAATAGCATGTCTCAAACTCTTATATCTCACAAAGCTTTTTTTCTTTTTGGACATGCTACTAAAGAGTTGAAGAAGTTCTTCACTAACTCCTCTAATTGAGCCCTGCTTCTTAGATCCTCCCTTAACAAAGGCGGAGTGCAGGGAATGAAAGGCAGAGATCAGAGGAGCTGCTGGTGATGCAAAGGCTCTGTCACTGTGATGAGTGGCCTCCCCTGGAACAGTCTCAGAAGCAGCCCCACAGGTCAATAGCATTAGAAATAAAGACAAGCACCCATTCCTCTGTTGAGGGACATCTGAGGTCTTTCCAGCTTCTGGCTATTATAAATAGGGCTGCTATGAACATAGTGGAGCATGTGTCCTTATTACCAGTTGGAACTTCTTCTAGGTATATGCCCAGGAAAGGTATTGCTGGATCTTCCATAGTACTATGTCCAGTTTTCTGAGGAACCGCCAGACTGGTTTCCAGAGTGGTTGTATAAGCTTGCAATCCTACCAGCAATGGAGGAGTGTTTCTCTTTCTCCACATTCTTGCCAGCATTTGCTGTCACCTGAATTTTTTATCTTAGCCATTCTGACTGGTGTGAGGTGGAATCTCAGGGTTGTTTTGATTTGCATTTCCCTGATGATTAAGGGTGTTGAACATTTTTTCAGGTGCTTCTTAGCCCTTCGGAATTCCTCAGGTGAGAATTCTTTGTGGTACATTTACACAATGGAGTACCACTCAGCTATTAAAAACAATGAATTTATGCAATTCTTAGGTAAATGAATGGATCTGGAGGATATCATCCTGAGTGAGGTAACCCAAGCACAAAAGAAGTCACATGCTATGCACTCACTGATAAGTGGATATTAGCCCCAGAAACTTAGAATACCCAAGATACAATTTGCAAAACACATGAAACTCAAGAAGAAGGAAGACAAAAGTGTGGATACTTTGTCCTTCCTTAGAGTGGGGAACAAAATACCCATGGAAGGAGTTACAGAGACAAAGTTTGGACCTGAGACGGAAGGAAGGACCATCCAGAGACTGCCCCACCCAGGGATCCATACCATAATCAGCCACTAAACACAGACACTATTGCATATGTCAGCAAGATTTTGCTGACATGACCCTGATATAGCTGTCTCCTGTGAGGCTATGCCAGTGTCTGGCAAATACAGAAGTGGATGTTCACAGTCAGGATGGATCACAGGGCCCCCAACGGAGGAGCTAGAGAAAGTACCCAAGGAGCTGAAGGGATCTGTAACCCTATAAGAGGAACAGCAATATTAACTAACCAGTACTCCCAGAGCTCTTGTCTCTAGCTGCAAATGTAGCAGAAGATGGCCTAGTCGGTCATCATTGGGAGGAGAGGCCCTTGGTCTTGCAAAGATTATATGTCCCAGTACAGGAGAATGTCAGGGCCAGGAAGCAGGAGTGTGTGGGTTGCGGAGCAGGGTGGGGAGAGGGTATAGGGGACTTTCAGGATAGAATTTGAAATGTAAATGAAGAAAATATCTAATAAAAATTGTTTAAAAAAAGAAATGAAGATAAGAAAGCTAATGAAGATGGAGGCGTACATCTACCAGACAGGTTGCCAAGGCCATTTCATGCTGAGTTGTAGAGGAGACTACTGTCTAGTTCATTGCTTGCAGTGGTTCCCATCATCTCATGATAACAGAATGTGCTCACTTCAGGTCGATAGCACATTTGCTAAGCGATAGAGTTAGATCTCCAAACAGATGCACCCAAAGTCCTGAGCTTTATGAGGAAAAGTGGTGAACCTGGAATGGATAGAACTGTTTCCTAGACCTGGCTCTGTCCATTGTTCTGGGAGAATTCTCCACTTCCCATGTCTGTACATTATTGCATTCTTCTAGCTGGATTGTTTAACAACCTTGGCTCAAATATTCCATAACAGTCTAGCAGAAGAACAACAATATGAACTAACCAGTAGCCACAGAGCTCTCAGGGACTAAACCACCAACCAAAGAGCACACATGGTGGGGCTCATAGCTCCAGCTGCATATGTAGCAGAGGATGGCCTAGTCGGACATTGGTGCGGGGAAATGCCCTTTGTCCTATGAAGGCTCTGTGCCCCAGTGGGGGGGAATGCCAGGGCCAGGAAGCAGGAGTAGATAAGTTGGTGAGCAGGGGGAGTGCAGAGGGGATGGAGGAGGGTGTTTTTTGGAGGGAAAACAAGGAAAAGGGATAACATTGGAAATATAAATAAAGAAAATATCCAAGGGGGAAAAAAAGTCTAGCAGAAGCCACAGAGAATTTACCCACAATTTTATGCATGTTGAAATGTTAGAGACAAGCAAGAATGCAGACATTCTCTGAGGAGCTAGATATGTATCTAACATACAAATTATTTAAGGAATGAAATACTCAGGTCCTCACACTTGTGTGGCAAGAGCTTTACCCATTGAGCCATCTCCACAAGGGCCAGAGTCTTCCTGTGTGGCTTTTCTTCATAATCAAGGCTTCTGTCAGTATTGAGGAGCATATGCTAACAATGTGCAAAGATCCATGCAGGGAAAGTCACCTCAAGGTTTGGTAGGCTGTTCTTGAATCAAATGGCATCAGCATGGCTGCATTCTCCTCTAATGAAAAAGAAAAGTCAACTCTCTGATTTCCATTTCCGTCTTTCCATATTTCTATGTGCATTTGCGTGTGTGTGTGGGGGGGGGGGCACACTTATTTTGACATGTAATTTCAGGAGGCTTACAGACACTTCTCTCAAATTTATCTCATGTGCCCCAGGTTAAAGTTACCTGAGCCAAAAGGCAGGCATGATGGTAGCCACATGAGACATGGTCTCAAACAAATAAGACAGTGGTTAGATGACATTATTGTGCTTCTAACCTCTCAAATACTATTATTCTGAGCAAAGCATTTTACCCATTCAGCTCACAGTGTGGGACTTTGGAGTGCTACAAGTGACTCTTTTCTAGAACTTTCAGGGCTGTAATATAAGTTCTTTCTTTTGTCTATTTTTTTTTTAACCATAACTTAAGGGTAGAGTTGAAAGAGTCTGCCACCTCTCAGGGAAATCTTAGAATGATGTGACTTTTTCCACATGAGAGATTATTATATTCCAGAATAATACTTCTAAAATCCAAGGTGAAAGATCTGGGGGGAGTCACTGTGTGCTGACTTCAGCTAAGAGTGGAATGTCTGTATTGTCGTTTATATCCCCACTTAATCGAACCTCCGACTCTGTCTTGGGGAAAGTAAGATATTCTACCCTTCATGTCTCATCTGAAATTGTATCTCTGCACATTCCTATTTAACCAGAAATTGGTTTCATGTTCACAGTCATCATCATTAGCAGTTCATCTAATACGGTTCACCCCAGCATCCAGCACTCCCCTTCTTGACCCATTTAGCTGTTCATCCCAGAAATACTGTTTGGTAATGGATCACATTCCCTGAGAAATTGCTGTGTGCTAAGCATGGAGCTAAGACTTTGAAAATTCCACCTCTTATAATCCAGTTTCAATTGTTTCTTTTGGGGCATCTGGAAGTAGAATTCTGGTTTTTGATGGCATGAGACCAGCAGGAAATGTGTTTTATTGCCCCCAAAGCCTTTGGGTCATTCTATTTGCCCCTGTGACAGTTAGTAAGGACTCGATCAAAGGATGAAGGCCAGGAAGCACTTATTGACAGAATTTCTGTATTTTAGGGCTATCAGGAGATAACTTCTTTAGTGTGTAGTGGGGGATCCTGGAGACCTTACAGAAAGATATGGGCTCAAAATTAAACTTATCTGTGTTCACTAAGTGTCATTCTTAGCAATATGTGTTTCCTCCTCATGTTTACAGGTAAGAGGGTGTATCTCTATCTAGCTAGTTTTATGTCAACTTGACACAGCTGGAGTTATCACAGAGAAAGGGGAGCTTCAGTTGAGGAAATGCCTCCATGAGATCCAGCTGTAAGGCATTTTCTAAATCAGTGATCAAAGGGGAAAGGCCCTTTGTGAGTGGGACCATTTCGGATCTGGTAGTCTTCGGTTCTATAAGAGAGCAGGCTGAGCAAGCCAGGGGAAACAAGCCAGTAAGGAACATCCCTCCATGGCCTCTGCATCAGCTCCTGCTCCCTGACCTGCTTGAGTTCCAGTCCTGACTTCCTTGGTGATGAACAGCAGTATGGAAGTGTAAGCCAAATAAACCCTTTACTCCTCAACTTGCTTCTTGGTCATGATGTTTGTGCAGGAATAGAAACCCTGACTAAGACAATCTCCCACTGCAAAGTGGCAAGATGCTCAGAAAGTTCATGTGGCTCATGTGTGCATACCCCAGGTTCCAACTAGGAATCCTTATCATCAAAACTAATTCTTTTCTCACAGCTTTCTCAAGAGAAAGGGAAAAGAAAAGTCTAGTCCTGAGGGAGCCAGGCATTAATTGCAGCAGAATGAACGTCTGAAGCCACTGGACAGAACACTACATTGGTGAGCGATGGGCACAACCTACTCTATTGTTCGGATTTCCTGATTTAAATTCTAAGTTGACAAAAAGCTGCTTACAAGCCTGATGAAAAAATTAAGTGTTGCAAAGCAAGGAGACACATACTCTGTTTACCTGTTCAGTCTTTTTTCCATTTGCTGTTTCAGACTGGAAGCCGCCTTCCTTTGTACTATATGCTGTACACCATTTTGTACAACTACTTATATTTATTTTGTGAGTGATTTTCTTTCGAACCTTAAAAAAAAAAAAACTCAAGCTTTTAATCACATCTATTCAAAGGATGCAAAAGCCTAAGTAATCCAGTTTCTGAAAATGCCCTGCCCTTTGCAAATGAAGTCTTTCCAGGGAGGGACATCCCCCCCTCCGTTATAGATTAGAGTCTTTAATTCAGAGTGATGAGAAATCATTTTAATTAAGGAATACCCCCAAGTCTTCCCTAACAGCTAATTTTCTTGCAAGTAGGAAGAACTAAAACTGAATGAGGAAAAAAAAAAGGTTCACACTATTTCTAAAATAGCTTGATATATTTGGAAGTGAGATTTCATGAGTGTGTTCTTGTGCAAATGTAGAATGCCAGAAATTCTGGGTGAGAGAAGTTTAACTGTGTTGTGGTTTTCACAATCATCAAATATCAGAGGAAATACATGCGAGTGCTGTATGAGTTCTGCATACCATAATATGCCATTATGCCTGGTTGTGAGTTTCCTCCTAATGGAGTGTATGGAATTAAGGACTGCATATTTTTAAAGGGGAAAAAACCTTCCAGATGCTGTGTTTGCTAATAGAGTAAGGAGGCGGGTGGTAGAATCCTAAATGTTTTTTTTTTTTAGGTCTGTAAATGTGTAGCTAACTGTACTTGAGAAATAATGCCTTAGATTCTGCTATTTGAGACAGGTGTATATAGCCTTTGTCTCTTCTGTAAGCTATGGTATCGTTTGGATATTTGTCCACAGAACAACAGGTAGTGCCTAACGTTTAAAGCTGGAATGCAGTTACTATGGGAACCAGATGCAAATTTAGATTTGTGTGTCCACTCTGTAATGCATAATAGAAAAAAAATGTGCTGTAGTAGAAATAAAAGAATTGAAATAAGATTCACATTTATGTCTCCTGAGACCTAAAATATCTGCCAATATCCTATGATGGTGAATAAGTTATGATTTTTCAACCTCAGCTTCCAGTCAAATTTACAAGGATGATGATATGACATTAAGAATGTCTCTGGGATGCTTGACATTTTCCTCATCCTCCTAAATTCCCCCTTGTCAGTATATGTCTGAGACACTCTATCTTGGAAGCATGCAAAATTCTGTAAATGTATGGATACTGAAAATAGCTTAATAAGTGCTTATTATATACAATTTATAAAATGCAAAAAACGAAATTGAAGTGCTTTTGGTCACTCAGGCAAAGGATCAGGATTATGTTTTTTGTTTTTTGTTTTTGTCCCTGGAGTCTAGGTTGGCCAGAGTCACTTCCTATTGACACAGTCATCAGGGGAATGGAGGTCCCTGATTGCCACCCCTGGAGGTGAGAATGGAGTTCATTGACTCAGAGTTGGAAAGGAATAAGTACCCCAAAGACAAATTGAGCACTGTTGTAAAATCAGAGTGAATGGAGCCCTGCTGGCCAGCTTCTACCCAGCATCGCGCTTTACCACAAGGGTGTGGTCATGTTCAGTGAAACACTGAAAACAAACTATCTGTAAACAAATAAACAAACTTCTGTGTTCAAATTGTTAGAAAATACTGACTACTGTTTTTGACATTCACAGTACCCAGAATAAAATGAAAGAGTGTGTCGATGAGAGCCATACCTTAATAAGTGTGATCATTCCACAGAAAAAGTCCAAGTACATGTGCCAAGCCAGAAACTTATAGAGATCCCAGTGGGTTTGCTATTTCCAGGTGGAGGAACACACCATTTCCCTAAACATACGTATTATGTACAAAAACAAAACAAAACAAATAAACAAAAAATAACCCCCCTTCCTATTTAGATATATGTCACTTTCCCCAGTGATAGGACAAAATACAAGGCTCCTTTGCTGTCTTGCCAGTGCTACACAGACAGAAACTCTGATACAATTTAAATCATCAGTCACAGCAAAAACGGTCATGGTACCACTTTACATTGACCTAATATGTCTGTTTATAAACCTTATGATCTTCTCTATGCAGTGGAGGTAACACGGGAGGGGAGAGAGAGAGGGGGAAATGAGTTGTACATGGATTGCTATGGAAACAGGAGCTGACCAATCAATGGAGAGTCATCAGAACATACGCCTCCTCTTCACTGCAGAAATGATGAATTGATGTCCGGATAGAACAATCCTTTTGGCTCTGATGCCACTTGTAGTGATAGTTTCTCAGCATCCATTAGAAGACAAATGTTTGTTGTGTTTTTTAAAAGAATCAGACGTGTGAGTTCTTACTCTTGCAATTTCCGGACTCCATATGTAGACACATACTGTCTTTCCTTTCTATAAAGTAGTCTGTACATTTCTCACATGCTCTCTAAGTATGGCCTAATTTTCGGATGCTCTAATCCTCACGCAATCTAGCTCATATTCCCTCCTTTCGCCTTGCTGTCCCAAGCTGCCTCAGTCAGCTAGAGTGTAGCCATTTCTACAAGATTAAGAAATATATGGCCGGTAGTGGTGGCGCACGCCGGTAGGATTTGCTGAAGGAGGCAGAGGCAGGAGGATCACGAGTTCGAGGCCAGCTTGGGATACACATTTGGAACAACATTATGAACTAACCAGTACCCCGGAGCTCTTGACTCTAGCTGCATATGTATCAAAAGATGGCCTAGTCGGCCATCACTGGAAAGAGAGGCCCATTGGACACGCAAACTTTATATGCTCCAGTACAGGGGAACGCCAGGGCCAAAAAGGGGGAGTGGGTGGGTAGGGGAGTGGGGGTGGGTGGGTATGGGGGACTTTTGGTATAGCATTGGAAATGTAAATGAGCTAAATACCTAATAAAAAATGGAAAAAAAAGAAATATATAAATAAGAAACAATTCAAACCCCTGCCTCATTTTAGAGCTAATAAAAAAACAGATGAAGAAATGTGCTGGCTTTAGAACAACAGAGCTTAACCATCAGAAACATGAAGAAATCATTGTCGTATGCATCTAATCTATTGAATTTAGATATGAAAACAACTGTTTGAGGGGGAAAATAAAGTTAAAGAACCTTTGAAGTCAGAGTCTAAACTATAAACAGCAGTATATTCCATTTCACAATAATCTGCTTGTTGTGAGATAAGCCCTGTTTGGGAAAGTGTCTGAGTTTCTTTCAAGAAATGACTCTTGGATCTGAAGAAGATGCTGGGCTCCTTTACCTTTAAATGAATTTCTTATGATGCAAATTTTCTTTATAGTGAAAAATTTTCTTTAGTGAACAGAAAGGGATGTGGACTATGATGATAAAGACAAACCCAGGTCCTCTAGTCCTTGCTACAATCATTGCATGAAAAGATTTAAAGGACTGGCATCCATTGAGCAGATTAAACAATAAATAAAGCCTGCTGACATTTAAGCCTATCTCCAGATCTCACAGTAAATTTAGGAAGATGATTGAATACCAACCTCAGAACTGGAACCATCCAACTAATTCACTGGGGGACCAACGTGCTGATTTGATAATGCATTGAAGCTCTTACTGTATGGCCTTA
Source organism: Mus musculus (assembly GCF_000001635.26). Lineage (NCBI taxonomy): Eukaryota > Metazoa > Chordata > Mammalia > Rodentia > Muridae > Mus > Mus musculus. The sequence goes on along the minus strand of NC_000082.6, from coordinate 42,415,411 downwards.
CTCAAATATATATATATATATATATATATATATATATATATATATATATATATATATAGAGAGAGAGAGAGAGAGAGAGAGAGAGAGAGAATGTGAACTAAGGCATTTTTTGAGGCAGGGTCTTACATATTAGGGCTGACCTCAAATTTGAGCTAGGATCATAGCCAAACCACCTTACTTAATGTGATGTGGGGGATGAACACAAGACTTAATATACCTAGGAAGGCACTTTAATAATGGGGGCACCTCCTCAGCCCCAAACAGGAATTTAAAAAAACCTGATACTTATCTCCATGAATTTTGGGGAATGTTTATTGGAGCTTGTGGTTTGCCAATGCATGTGAAAAACATCATGGGCCCATGGGATATATTTTTTCTTAGGGTAGTAATAGTAGGAATCACTATATTAGGCAAACTGCATTAGAAAGCAAAATGTTCCTGTTGAGACAGTCAGTTGTATCTAATTATAAAATCTATGCCTTTCCTGTTCCATAGAGGTTCTACCAACACCTGACCAATACAGATGCAGATACTCACAACCAACCATCGAACTGAGCCCGGGGGACATCAGTGGGAGAGCTAGGGGAAGGACTGAAGAAGCTGAAGTGGATTGCATCTTCATAGGAAGAACAATGTCAATTAACTGGACCACCCAGAGCTCCCAGGGAGTAAAGCACCAACCAGAGAGTATACATGGAGGAATACATGGCCTCAGATATATATGTAACAAAGAATGGCCTTATCTGACATCAATGGGAGAGGAGGCCCTTGGTCCTGTGGAGGCTTGATGCTCCAACACACAGGGCTGCTAGAGCAGTGAGGTGGGAGTGGGTGAAGGGCCACCCTCATAGAGGCAAAGGGGAGGGGAGAAAGGGGGTGGCTTGGAGTGTTTGTGGAGGTGTAACGAGAAAGGGGGATATATCATTTGAAAGGTAAACAAATAAAATTATGAATAAAAAAAAATCCATGCCTTTTTCAGGTTCTTTGAAGCATGTGGTTCAGTTGAATCCAGCCCACTTATTCTTATATCATACATCACATAGATATGATATAGTGTGTCTTTCAACTTGACTTTGTTCCTGGTATTTTGGATCCAACAGATCATATGGCACACTTTATCTCCTCCTTTCTCCCCTGGAAGCACTTTCTTACTTCTTGAGCTGTTCATGACTTCTTTTTCCTCTTAACCAGTCTCTTTTATCTGTACCATAAATAACAGGCATTGACTTCTACAATTTCATCCACAGATGACTGACTATCTCTGCATCTTGTCCCAACAATTCATTGCTTTAACAGATACTTAGTGAGTATTTACTGCTTTATAAGCATACTGTGAAGGGTTGGGAATTCAACAATACTTAAGGAAGGCATGAAGATTACTATGTAGTGAGGAAAACAGACAGATATAGTAAGGGAGAAATGGATAAAAGTAAATACAATGTAATGATTTCCACGTGTGAGCCAAACATGATGACAAAGATAAGAACACAGGAGACCTACTGTTAAAAGTAAACCCTTTGCCTCTATGAGGGTGGTCCTTCACCCACTCCCACTCACTGCTCTAGCATCCCTGTATGTTGGAGCATCAAGCCTCCACAGGACCAAGGGCCTCCTCTCAGAATAAACATTTAGGCAGAAATTGAAAGGTAAAAACAGTCTAGTGACTTTTCATGGGAGAGATGTTCCAGGCAAGGAGGAAACTTGAGTTAAGATGGAAGAATTTTGCTGACATTTGTGACTGGATGAAAATGAACACAACTCAGAGTGCTTTGAAACATGTTTATAGAGAAGCAAGTAGGACAATGTGTGTGTGTGTGTGTGTGTGTGTGTGTGTGTGTGTGTGTGTGTGTATGTGTCTTATAATTACTTCTAGGTATACTTTGAAAGCATTGAATTATTTAAAGCAAAAGATTGATGTAACCTGATTTACATTTTGCTATTACTCTTGCTATTAAGAAGAAAGTGCAATTAACTAAGAGTCTGTTGGAGTACTGACAGCTGAGGCAGCTGATGGAAGGAGATGGGAGTGGGTTGGTGTGCTGTGTAGTCACCCCTCAGTATCCACAAGAAATAGGCTCTAGGAATCTCTGTAGTTTTCTAAATCTATGAATTAGCAAGTCCCTCTTAAGATATTTACACACTTTTCACATACTCAATATTTTTAAAATAATTTTTATATTACTTATATTACTTAATACAGCACAAATATTACTAAATAATTGCATCCTGGGAAAAGAGGACTTTGACTGAGGAATTACCTCCATCATATTGACCTGTGGTCATGTCCGCCGAGCATTTTATTTTTCTTATTTGAAATGGATCATTTATTATCACTGTGCAAAAGTGTTCATTTTGGACACCAGATTTGAAAGTTATAATCTGTACATACCCAACTGCCTGTTGTAACTTTTCTTTTTCTTCCTTCCTTCCTTCCTTCCTTCCTTCCTTCCTTCCTTCCTTCCTTCCTTCCTTTCTTTCCTTCTCTCTCTCTCTCTCTCTCTCTCTCTCTCTCTTTCTTTTTTATTGAGAGGAAATAGTTTATTTCATCTTATATCTTACAGTACATTATTAATGGTAGTCAGGACAGGAAATCAAACATTAACTTGGAGGCAGGCACTGAAGAAGAGATCATAAAGGAATAGAATGACTATCTTGTTGTACACACTGATTTCTTATTCCAGCTGTTCAGGGATGTCACTTGCAATAATAAATCAAGTCAAGAAAATACTTGCCTACTAGACAATCTGATGGAGACATTTTCTCAACTGAAGTTTCCTTTTTCAGTTTAACTCCTGTTAGACTATATTTGATAAAAAAAAAACAAAGAAAGAACAAAAGAAAGAAAGAAAGAAAGAAAGAAAGAAAGAAAGAAAGAAAGAAAGGAGGAAAGAAAGAAAGAAAGAAAGAAAGAAAGAAAGAAAGAAAGAAAGGAAGGAAGGAAGAAAGAAAGAAAGAAAGAAAGAAAAAGGAAGGAAGGAAGGAAAGAAGGAAGGAAGGAAGAAAAAGGAAGGAAGGAAGGAAGGAAGGAAGGGAGGAAGGAAGGAAAAAAGAAAGGAAGGAAGGAAGGAAAGAAGGAAGGAAGAAAAAGGAAGGAAGAAAAAGGAAGGAAGGAAGGAAGGGAGGGAGGGAGGGAGGGAGGAAGGAAGGAAGGAAGGAAGGAAGAAAGGAAGGAAAGAAAGATTTTCTCAAAGAACCAATTCCTGGATTTGTTGATTCTTTGTATTGCTCTTTTTGTTTGATTTTTTTTCCTGCCATCTACTACTCTTGGGTTTATTTGCTTCTTTTTGTTCTAGAGCTTTCAGGTGTCCTGTTAAACTGCTAGTGTATGCTTTCTCCAGTTTTTTTGTGGAGGCACTCAGAGCTGAGTTTTCCTCTTAGCATTGCTTTCATTGTGTCCCACAAGTTTGGGTATGTTGTACCTTCATCTTCATTAAATTCTAAAAAGTCTTTAATTTCTTTTTAAATTTCTTCCTTGACCAAGTTATCATTGAGTAAGGCATTGTTCAGCTTCCATGTGTATGTGGGCTTTCTGTTGTTTTTGTTGTTGTTGAAGACCAGCCTTAGTCGATGGTGATTTAATTGGATGCATGGGATTATTTAAATCTACTTATCAGTTAAGGATGGTTTTGTGACCCATCACATAGTCAGTTTTGGAGAAGGTACCATGAGGTGCTGAGAAGAAGGTATATTCTTTTGTTTTAGGATGAAATATCTACAGATAACTGATAAAACCATTTGGTCCATAACTTCTGTTAGTTTTACTGTGTTTCTGTTTACTTTCTGTTTCCACGATCTGTCCATTGATGAGAGTGGGGTGTTGAAGTCTCTCACTATTATTGCATGCGGTGCAATGTGTGCTTTGAACTTTAGTAAAGTGTTTTTTATGAATGTGGGTGCCCTTGCATTTGGAGCATAGATGTTCAGAATTAAGGATTCTTCTTGGTAGATTTTTTTTCTTTGATGAGTATGAACTGTCCTTCCTTATCTTTTTTGATAACTTTTGGTTGAAAGTCAATTTTATTCGATATTAGAGTGGCTACTCTAGCTTGTTTCTTGGGATCGCTTGCTTGGAAAATTGCTTTCTAACCCTTTACTCTGAGGTAGTGTCTGTCTTTGACACTCTGGTGCATTTCCTGTATGAAGCAAAATGCTGGGTCCTGTTTACACATCCAGTCTGTTAGTCTATGTCTTTTTATTGGGGAATTGAGTCCATTGATGTTAAGAGATATTAAGGAAAAGTGATTGTTGCTTCCTGTTATTTTTTGTTGTTAGAGGTGGAATTATGTTTGTGTGGCTCTCTTCGTTTAGGTTTGTTGAAAGAAGATTACTTTCTTGCTTTTTCTGTGGTGTGGTTTCAATCCATGTATTGGAGTTTTCTTTCTATTGTCCTTTGTAGGGCTGGACTTGTGGAAAGATATTTTGTAAATTTGGTTTTGTCATGGAATATCTTCATTTCTCCATCTATGGTAATCGAGAGTTTTGCTGGGTATAGTAGCCTGGGCTGGCATTTGTGTTATTTTAGGTTCTTTATGACATCTTCCCAGATCTTCTGGCTTTCATACTCTCTGGTGAGAAGTCTGGAGTAATTCTGGTAGGTCTGCCCTTAATATGTTACTTGAACATTTTTCCTTACTGCTTTTAAGATTCTTTGTTTTGTGCATTTGGTGTTTTGACAGTTATGTGATGGGAGGAATTTCTTTTCTGGTCCAGTCTATTTGGAGTTCTGTAGGCTTCTTTTATGTTTATGGGCCTCTCTTTCTTTAGGTTAGGGAAGTTTTTCTTCTATAATTTTTTTGAAGATATTTACTGGCCCTTTAAGTTAGGAATTTTCACTTTCTTCTATACCTATTATCCTTAGGTTTGTGGTCTTCTCATTGTGTCCTGGATTTCCTGATTGCCATCCTCATACCCCTTCCATCTCCCACCCAGTTCCCTCTCTCCATCCACCTCACCTGTCAAGGATTTTCTTGACTGATGATTGATGTGGGAGGGACCAGCCAGCTGTGGGCATTGCCACATATGGGGAGGTAGTCCGGGGTTGCATAAGGAACACATGCAGAGGAGCACTTAAGTAAGGAGCATTGTAAGAAGGCTCCCTTCATGGTCTCTGCTTCAGCTCATGCCTTCAGATTCCTACTTGAGTTCCTCCCCTGTTTTCCCTGACATTGAACTTTAACCTATAAGCTAAGTAGATAAGGCCCATTATTTATTTATTTATTTATTTATTTATTTATTTATTTATTTTAGCATCCTTTACACATTAGGCTTTCTCTTTCATAATGAATCACCTGTCATTTTTCAAAATGATATTATGTTTTTTAAAAACTTATCTGGTACAACATCTAGAATCGTCTTCCTTCCCTTGGCAAATTCTAATTCACACTTCAGGAATCCATTCCTGTGTTCTTTTCTAGATACCCTCCTTGATTTCTGCAGACATTGGGACTTAAGGGGTCTCTCTCTGTTGCCATCTCTCTCTTGAAACACTGACTGTGTTTTATAATCCAATATCTCTTGCACACGCCCAACTGGCCAGGAAGAACGATGCTGCAACAGGATCCTTCTGCACACGTTTATTCAGTCCTGTTTCTTCTTGTTTATATATCCCTTGTTTATATCTCCCTCGAACCCTGGGCCTCTCACTCTTTTATATTTTCAGTTCCCATCCACGCACAGCAGGTCACGCCACTTCAACAGGCACGCAGCTTCAGCTAATCAGGGCAGCAGGGGCATATCTCCATCAAAATGGATTCACCGGTATCCTGGTACACCTGCGCAGCTCTGAAGATGTTTGTGGCTTATATGAGGAAGTCAGGTGCAAGTCATAAGACTCAGCTGCAGTCCCTGGCGCCTTTGGGGCTGCCGCCACACCCGCTCCTCACAAATATCCATGTGTCCTTTATCTGTGTCATCTGACAGTATGACGATAGGACCAGAAGCATTAGAATCCTCTAATATTTTATTTAAAGTATGGATTCCTGGGTTACTCCTGTAATGAATGAATCAGGATGTCTTTTAATGAAGCCAGAGACTCCTGTTAATTTTAGCTTACCTAAAGTAATTTTTATAAACATTAAACTTCAAGAATCACGATGTAAAGTATAAGGCCCATTGGGTAAGATCAGATTTCACTTTTCTCTTATCTCCACTAATTAACACACAGGCCATGTTTGACATACTTTCATTAATAGATAGTGATTTCAAATGAATGTATATTATTTATCTAACATACCATTATTCATTCAACACACAATTAACTTTGATTAGTACTGTGTTATTAGCAAGTTTCTAACAGTTTGATGTTTCACACATGCTGTGTGGAAGCTTTAAGAACATGCTATAACATTTCAAAGGGAAATTTAGACTTACATTCTCCCACACAATCTTTTGAAAAAAAATTAAAGCAAACTTCAATCTCCACTCAGGAAAGAGGTTTTCTGTATTAGTCAAGATATGTATAAACAATAAAGAAATACTAGAAATACATTAAAACACAACCTCAGAAAATTTTCTAAGGGTTAAATCACCCCTAGACACATCATTAAGTGTAACAGGGTCTGTGTTTACATTCAAGTGCATGTATTTTGTTTTTTTCTCATTTAGTGAGTGCTCACATATGTGTGCTCCATGGCATTTACTCTAAGGTCCCTTTTCTCTTCCTCATCATTTCTTACTAAAAGTGATAGCCGATATAGTTTCTCTTGGAATTGGCTTGTCTTGGCCTAATTCTGTAACCACACTCTTGCTTCCATCTTTAAGTTCATCCCAGTTCCCTGTCTTTACTACATCTAATCTTTTTCAAAAGACCTCTGGCATCACTGTCTCCCATGGCTAATTAGCTGAATTCCTGAGTGGCTCAGATATCCTATGGAAGTTAGAGTGTACAGGAAAAGTCTGAGTGACAGAAATTAAGGAATAGAAACCCTGGAAAAGAAAAAAAAACATGGCCACAGGGTTTGTGTTAGAGCATTTTGTTCCAGTGGTTGAAAAAGCCTGAAGTTACAGTAAAGAAAAAAGGAACTAGCAAGACCTCATCAACTTGAAAATTCACTTTCCAGCCTACTTCAATAGAATCAGGGTAAACTACATAACAGTCACCAAAAGTGCAAGTATGTTTACTCCTCCAGGACTAAAAGGACCCAGGGATTCATATTCTACTTGTATAAGAAAATGAGATAAAAATCAAAACTAAATCTTCAGGAAAATGGTCCTCCAACTCTCCCACATCCCCCTTCCCTTACCTGATATAGTATATGTCATCTTTATGAGTCAAGTTCTTCCTGCTTTCTTCCAACCAACAAAGATTAAAAATAGAGAGACAACATAGTTCTGTCCTTGGACCATCCAAATAATCAAGCTTCAAGGCCAAATCAAAGAATCTGTGTACCTTACTTCAATGTAGAGGCGAGGAGAAGGATCTTGCTGAGAACACCTGCCAAAAGTCCTGCTATTGCCTGAAGCATAACAAGCAACACAACTTTGCTTTATTAACATCATTAAAATCATTTCCAAGCACAGAAATAATCAAGGAATGGAGGGAAATAACCTGCTAGTTTCTCGTGTGTTAAATATTCTCAGACTGTGTGTGTTACCCATGTGTTATTTTCACAAAACTATGCTGTAGTTAATGTACACTATTCCACAACTTATACAGAATAAAGTGAGACTCAAATAGATGTTGGCTACACGGGTATTCCTTGGCTGAATAGAGAAAACATACTTAGGATTAGTGACTACTGATAAAGTCTGATATATGTCGATAGAATTGCCTGGTAGAGAACTGATTGATTACAATGGACTGCATATATATGAATAATTGGTTATTTTATATATTTATATTTCAAATATTATCCCCTTTACCAGTTTCCCTTTCACAAACCCCCCCCCATCTCATCCCCCTCCCTCCTGCTTCTATAAGGGTACTTCCCACCCACCTATTCCCACATCACCATTCAAGCATTCCCCTATGCTGGGGCATCAAACTTCCCCAGGACCAAGGACCTCCCATCCCATTGATGCCAAATAAGGCCATCCTCTGCTACATATGCATTTGGAGCAATGGGTCCCTCCATGTGTACCCTTTGGTTGGCGGTTTAGTCATTGGGAACTCTGGGGGGTCTGGTTGGTTGATATTGATGTTCTTCTTATGGGGTTGCAAATTCCTTCAGTTCCTGAAGTCATCCCCTAACTTGCATTTTTTTAAACTAAATTTTTTATGTTGATCCTATTTTTTACAAGTTCTGGCTCTTGTTTTTAAATGAAAAATTATTCCAATAGTTTCTTATTCCAGGCTTTCAGAAAGCCATTCTGAAGAACTGTTTTTTTTTTTTTTTAAGGGACAATTACTTGGGTGGATTACTGTGAGCAATTAAAAATATCTGGTCTACCAGATAGCCAATTTGCCTTTAATTATAATCAATTTAATTTGATCAGTGACCCGAGAATCTTCTTAAAAACACACCTAGGATTGAATTTCCTTTTAATTATATGTTCATAATAGGCAGGGTTCCCTAGATGAGTGGAACCAATAGATTGTATATGTGTTACAAATGTTGATGTACTGAGTTAACGTACTTGATAGGATGGTTAGTCCAACAATGGCTTTCTGTATGTTGAAGAAGCAAAGAGCCCAGTAGCCACTTAGTCCAAAAAGCTTGCTGTTGTAGCCATTCACCATTGAAAGCTTGGGAGCCCTGAAGCCTACCTTAGAAGGATGAAAGTGCTAGAGTTAGAGGTTAGGGGAGGCTGGCAGAAGCAGCACTACAAAACCCTACTTTTTGTTTCCTCAAATCTTTTCTCTATCTGGGATACTTTGAGTGTATATTATCCCACCCCCTTTTTTTTCAGTTAATACTCTCTGAAATTTTCTCACCGAAATAACCACAGATGTATCTTCTAGGTGATTAAAAATACTGTCAAGTCAGCCGGGTGTGGTGGCGCACGCCTTTAATCCCAGCACTCGGGAGGCAGAGGCAGGCGGATTTCTGAGTTCGAGGCCAGCCTGGTCTACAAAGTGAGTGCCAGGACAGCCAGGGCTACACAGAGAAACCCTGTCTCAAAAAAAAAAAAAAATACTGTCAAGTCAATAATCAAAATGAAGTATCACAATATTATTCACAAATATAAACATGAATTTTGTACTTCAGTTATTCATTCAACAAACACCAGGTACCTCTAATTTTAACCCTGGATGTATGTGTGTGTGTGTGTGTGTGTGTGTGTGTGTGTGTGTGTGTGTAAACAGATAGGAAGAAATATCAGATCTCATAAAACTTATATTCAGTGAGGAAATAATACTCAAAATTGTTCGCATACAATAGCTCAGAGGTTAAAGCACCTGCACACACACATATACACAAGCACACCACATACATGGGAAGAGAAACAGTAATGAGTAAGAGCTAATGGAATTGAGAAATGCTATAAAAGAGAAACTAACAAGAGTAGGATGATAGGAGTTAAAGGGGTCAGAGAAAGCCTAAGATGATGGAAACCCCGGGCAGGAATAGAGAGATTTGCTAGAAGCTTCAGGCTGTTGAGTGGGAATCTTAGCATCAGCAGTAGGCCCGCTCCTATGGTTTCTTTTCCAGGGGGCCACACTTAAAGGTCCCAAAACAATACAAGCAATTGTTACTGCCATCGGGAGCTCACCAGAACTAGATAATGAGACATTGGTTCTGTGCTAACAAGGCATAAAAAATGGAGGAGAATGGGACTGGAAGTTTCCTCTGATAGCTATAGCCCTCATACTGCCAGAAGATGCTATGCATGCTTCTAGGGAACAACATATAGGCAAGATATTTCCACTGGTACAATACTGGTGTGCCAGTTATGGAGGTAACCAACCACTTTCTCATTTGGATTTAAGACTTAATCCATAGGAAGAATTCACAATTAACAGTACCAGCCCAATCAAAGGCTATGGCTGGGGAGGTCATTGGTCCTAGTGGAGAGGTTGCTAATGTTGTTTTGCTAAATGAACACAGCATGCCTTCTAAAGTATGCTGTGTTGCTATCAGCTTTGGTCAGAAAAGCTTCTTTTAGCAGTTATTAATAATAACTGCAGAAATGTCTAACTGGTCACGGTGCTGAAAATAAATGACTATTCTGTCATAAATGGGACATCTGTATCAGCTCTCCTAAGAATTAAGGAGCACCTCAAGGGAGTGGGAGAGGGGAATGCATAGGGCCCAGCCCTCTCTGAGGATTTATAGTCAATTAGTGGTTGATGGGGAGGGAGAGACATCTTCATCAGTGGTGTAGCTACTGATAAGGCATGCATGATGCTGCAAGTGATCCCTGATAGAGCTTTCTGAGTCAGTTTAAAAAGAGTAAAAAGGAAGTTGAATGGTATCGATGGTGATAGGAGAGGAAAGAGGTAAGAGAGGTAAGTAAAGGTGGTTGATCAAAATGTGATGTGGGTGTGTACATGTGTGTGTGTGAGCATGTGTGTGTGTGCATGTGTGTGTGTGTGCATGTGTGTGTGTGTGTGTAAATGTCAAAATGAAACACATACATGATCAATATGTGCCAATAAAACCATTACAAATAAAAAAGGAGAGGGAATAGTGGACATGAGAAATAAAGCTGAAGAAAAAAAGTACTATTGTTATCGAAAAGGGAAGTTGTTCCAATGCAGAGAAAACAAATAGCACAGCGGCCCACAGGTGAGATGGGTGCAGAGTTTGAGGAGCAGTTGAGTGGATCAGTGTGGAAAGTAGAGAGTCAGAGAGGTGCAGTGGGGCTCACAGTCACTGTAAGGTCCCTTCTGTCATGTGCAATGAGAGGAGAAGCAAGTGCAGGATTTTAAGCAGCACAATAGGATCAGACTTCTATTTTTAAATGATTTTTTTTAGGTGTTGTGAAAGAGACATGGTGGGAAAAAATGGCTGGCACCGGGAGGTTGGAGTAACCCGTTCAGGGTGCCATGACAAAATACCCTCAACGAAATGGCTTATAAAGGACAGAGATGTATTTCTTCAAGTTCTTGTTGAGGCAGGAAAAACTGAGATAAAGACACAAGTATATTGGTGTCAGTAAGAATCCACTTCCAGGCTCTATGTCAGCTGCCTTCCCTCTAACATGGTGAAAGGCATCCAGGCCTCACTGGGACTCCTGCAGGCTAATCCCACCTGGATGAGAGATGAAGGTAGGCACCAGAGCAGAGTAGCACCAAGAGTCTGTGCTGCATGAAAACTTAGCTCATTGTTCCTTCTTGACTTGGCCTTAGCATGGATATTGTGCTTTGGTTACATTTTAAGATGTGAGGAATAACATTTTGATAAGCTAGAAGAAATGAATGCTCTAGTAATAATTGATCTTCTAGTAAAGGGGAAAAATGTTTAGCAACATAGAGATGGAAAACTGACCTTAAGATCAAACACCATGGAAACACAGAGAAAGACAGAGGTGAGTGGCCCAGGCTTTTCACCAGCTTGTGAAAAGAATGGAATTTGTTGATAGCATGAAAGATACTTGAGGAAACTCTAGATTCATTATTCCTGGGGTTTAACAGTGCACTGGGAAGCAATGTCCTAAGACGAGCCTGATGAAGAGACAGAAGGTGAGGGCCGTAAGAGGGTGGCTTGATCTGACAGTGTACAGAGAATGCCATGAGCGTGGTTCTGGAGGTAGTTAGTGCCCTGCAAAGATGTAGGTGACAGAAACAGCAAGCTGAGTAGGCACCACCTGAAACTCCGAAAAAGTCAAGAAACTGAGATGGGTGACTTAGGTCTGGCTGTGTGTGGGTATTTACACGGTAAAGCTCTGCTCTTGTTCAGATGGAAGAGATCCATCATAAGAACGAAAATCTCTAAGAAACTCATTCAGAAGTTAACTCAGATGGAAGAATGAATGCTATGAGTCCATTTGGTGGTTCATTTTACTTGTAAGTCAAAAACTGCTTTGAAACTTGAGGCACGTTTGGATTTTACCTATCTTTCTTTGGGATCCTGTTTTCTGTGTCCTGTTTAGACGCCACTCCGGAATTCTCGTTTTCACCACCTCTTGCTGTAGCCTTATCCTTCTTTTCTGCTTTAACTATCTTTCTCAGTATCCCGATGTTCTCTCTGCACCCCTTCCCTGTAATTTCTCTCTTAAATATCTCAGGACTTCCTGATGACAGAGTGAAGATTTTGTGATGACTGCAAGTAGAAAGATGGATGGGGGTCAAAAAATGGAAAGAAGAGAGAGGAAGACATGGCTGACACATCTAATTCATATCATCTTCTGAAGTCAATTCTACCCAACTATGCGCTGAACATTTTTTTTTCTGACATAGCCGTGGCATATTTGCATTTTGGACACGGCGTAAAGTTGCATGCATGAGGCTCGATAGCTGAGCATTACCTGAATAGATACAAAATGCTCTGTGATGTGTGCAAATGGGTAGGGGAAATTTGATTACACATTCTGAAAATGTACTCAGAGCTTCTGAAATGGATGCCTTTCCACAGAATAGCAGCAATAATGATGATTACTGTGGCATCTCTTGCCGTAACGACAAATGAAAAATCAGTTCCTTTCATGGTTGACTCCAGCCCTTAGACTTTTGCTATAACAGAGCCCGCTTAATAATCAGTAAAAACCTATTATTATCTACCTTACCAGTGCTGTACATAGTAGAGAGCTTGCCAATTAGCATTTAAAAATATTTAAGGTATAGACAGTGACCTTAATTGCAAAGCATTATTTTATAAAGAGACAGGAGGTGGTTAAGGGACAACTGGTAAGCACACATTTCTAAATGCTGATTCTGGTGAGCTGAGATCTTGATAATGGAAATCAGAGATAGGCACAGAGAAGATGTATCTTAAAATTGTAACCCGCTTTATAGACTGATTGTAATTAAGCATTTAAATTAAACTTTTTCTAGGTCTCAGGACTTTAGTTGAGTTAATCTGGCATGCTTTAGTAGCAACACTAAGACAAATTCAAGAGTAAATAATGAGTGGATCTCTCAAGAGCCACTGAAAGGGTTTTCCTCTCATTTTCTTAAAGCAAACAAGCAAACAACAAACCACATTACTACCACTACCGTCATCATCACCAACAAAAGCCTCCATCCCCATTCATCATTTTGTTGTATCATTTCTCTGGCACCATTTGCTGCTTGTGATATGCCCCAAAATCCCATTATGGTAAGATCATTAGTTGGGCTGTAACTGGCAGCCTTTCTGGATTTCCTTCTTATATTTCAACCTATATTCTCAACAGAACTGGAACTCCTCAGAATTGGGTTTTATCATTAGTTATTTGTCAGATCTGAATGACTGGATATCAGTTTACCTCTTTCAATAACTATATAATTCCCATCATGGTGCAAACACATTTGTACCTAAGGACTTCTTTCCCCAAATGTGGGGAGAATAAAGATACGAAACACATTTTGTCAAATTCATGTGCTAAGCTGAAGTTATGGGATACAGGAAAGTAGAAGCCCTGCATTGTCTATGTCCTTACTATTGAGAACATGATCTGTAGACTATCTGTGTATCACCCAGGCTCTGCTTAGAAATGCCTACCCTCACTTACAGACACTGGCACCAGCTCTGAGGCACTGAAACAGAATTTACATGTTAAGATCATCTCAGGTGGCTGGTATACACATAGAATTTGAGAATTGTTGATCTATGTGATTTCTTGTAGTTGTAGAAAAACAGGAAAGGACGATGTAGAAATAATGTAGTAAACAAAACATCCACTGGTTTATTTGAATGTGTTTATGAATAGTTCCCCCTAACCCTTTTCTAACCTAGGGATTAGAGAGACACAAGAATTACAGCGTCACAGATACTTTTCTAGGGCCCAGCACCGAATGAGTTGATACAAGGTTTCAAAATATGTGAAATTTATTTTGTCTAATATTTATATGCGAGTCCTGTAAGAAGTCTGCAAGATATAAAACAGCATAGAGTACATTCAGACAGATTATAATGGTGAGACATATTTCCATCCCTTACAATTTGCCTAATGTCAACATGATCAGCTAAGTCAACATGATTTACATTCACAGACCAATGTGGAAGGAATGGAAATAAAATATTATGACATAAATTATGAATAACATTTCAGTTAGAAAGGGGAAAGCAGGAGCTATCTAAAAGACCCCCGGAGTCATTCTTCAGGAAGATAACTTTGAAAATGACTGAACTATCTGGAACATTCAGGGTAGACTGCAGGAAGGAAGCAAGTCCAAACGGATTGCTTAGAAAAACCTGAAAGAGTGAAGTGAGGTTTGGCCATTTAAATGGCATTGGGTTTCTTTTACAATAAACAAAGTAACATCTGTGACAGACAAAACATAAAGGGCTATCTCTACCCAGATTATCATTTCCAAGAGCAGCTCATAGGGGTAGAAAAGCATTTAACTCATAGTGGAATACAGTGGGGTGTATTCACCAGACCCCATTTCCTACAACAGGTCATGAAATGGTATGACCCACCTCTCTAGATATGGAAAGAGCTAGCCCAGAAGGAAAGGAGAGATGTAGAGGAATTAATTCCCAGTCCATCGTTGATGTTAAAGTATAATATTGGCTGCAATAGCCCTCTTCCTTCCACAGTAGAGAAATAAATTATTGCACTTCTAATTTTTTTCTGGCAAACACATGTATGTTTCATACAGTGTCCCTTACTCCTCCATAGATCCCCAAATGTATACATCCAGCATAACTGCTTCTCTTACAGAGAGGAAATCAAGCAATGTGTATGGTTGCTCGTAAAGTCCAATAATGTGCCTAAAGAGCCCACAACTCCTGATTTTTCTAAGATCAACATCTTAAAAGTTTTTGTCACACATTATCCCTAAACACAGTTCTTGCATTTGGATTCACATGGGGAGAAACTCAAGTTTGAAATCACACAGGTGAGAATTCAAGACATTGGATAATTTGCCTATCTTCTCTGAGACTTAATTTCCTGCATTGCAAATGACTCTAAAGTTTACTTTGTAGGAATTGTAAAGATCATGAATAGTGTACAGTAAGCCCAAGAAGGATACTTTATAAAAGGTAGGTTACATGGCTGTGCTGGATAGTTTTATATCAACTAGATACAATTTATAGTTACAACACTTAGGCAAGCCTGACAGGTAGTTTATTAACTAGTGATGTTGTCTCCCTCAGCCTATTGTGAGTAGTTGGCACCTCTTGCCTATTGGTCCTCATTGCTATAAGAAACCAGGATGAGCAAGCCACAGGGAGCAAGCCAGAACACAATATTCCCCATGGCCCCTGTATCCGTTCCTTTCTGCAGGTTCCTGCCTTACTTTAGTTCCTGCCTTGGTGTCCCTCAGTGGAATGTAATTTGGAATATGCAAACCAAACCAAACAAAAGCAAAAAACGAAACAAAACAAAAACAAAAACAAACCCAAACAAGGAAAACCAACAACAAAAAAAATTTCCACCCCAATTGCCTTGGGTCATTTTTTTTTGTCACAAAATAGTAACCGTAACTAAGATGGTCATATAGGAAATCAATCATGCATGCTTCATGTATATGCTTAACTGCATGTCTTCATTAGCCTCCTTATCTACATTGTAATTACAGAATTTGTTATTCTTAGTGTCCATTCTCCCTACTCTCCACAGAATCTTCTGTTTGCTTTCAACAACATTCTTCCCACTGTTGTTTTACACTGTACATGTATCTCATGGGAATTATATGTATGAAAGGAAGAACATGCATACAATGGGAGGAAGCAAAAGCTGTCTATGGAGCATAAACTTCCCCCTCTGCCTACTCATTCCACCTATGCTTTGAAGAAAGAATTAAAGTCTAAGCATAATTTGCTCCACCACTCATTCTCTCTTTCTTTTTTAGGGAGCAGGGATATGAAGTGATATTTATAGCCGGTCCTCTATAAATGTAAACAAGTGAATGGTTGAATGATGATACTCTCTTCATTTACTAATTCCTAAAGCAAATGTAATCTGTCCTTGTAATATGCATAGAGTGATGAAAACATTTTTAATTACATAAGTACATTGTAAAGTTGAGATGTGTTAAATACATATATACCACTAACCACTCTAGGTGATGTCAATCAGAATCTAGTACTGGAATTTATAGTCCAGCATCTTGGGCCAGCAACCTTGGTACTACCTGAGAACTTGCTGATGATCCAGACCTACTGAATCAGAACCTGCCTGGTTCAGTTGTACACAGAAGGCTGAGAAGGACTTGCCTCAGGAACTCCCCTCAGAGAACACTGTTCTCAGGCCCAGAGACCTGAGAGAGCCTTAAACGCCACAAGGAGGTAAGCAGGTAGGTGGGAAGATGGTAGACATGGAAACAAAACTCATAGCAGGTTACCAATGTGACATTTGTTTCATTATTATGAAGCTTTCTCAATGATTCTTGGCTTGTAAATTTCCATTATAGGGCAGATCACAGAAACTAGAATTTTCTGCTATAAGGTGGACTGGAGTAATTCTAATCCTCACCCAACTTTCTGAACCCATCTGGCCCATGATACGTCACAAGAAAGTCCTCATTCCAAAGAGGTCCTGCCCTGTACCCAAGAGGGAAGAGAACTACAATGATACCAAGAAGAATGCTGAATCAGGCAAGCCTTGCTGAGTTTCTACACCAAGTCTGGTTGCATAGGATCATACGTGGTTAATCCATGGTCATGCAATGAGTGTGTTACTATAATGTTCAAGGAGGAGGGGAGATGAACAAGGTTTGTAGAGATTTGGAATAGCTTGATACCTGAAGGCTCAGAAGAAGGTTGTCATTGTTACCCCATCTGTATCCCTGGGAGGCCTGCTCTTTTCTAAAGGAAAATGAGAGAGCACTGGATCTGGAGGAGAGGGAGATGTGAGGGTTTGGAGGAAGCAGGAGAGGGGAGGCTCCAGTTAGAATGTATTTATTGCATGAGAGAAGAAAAATAAAATGAGATAAAATAAAACAAAATGAAAGGAGACAATAGCAAGAACTCCTTAACACACTGGAAGGGTAACAGTCAAGATCCTGGGGTCAGATGCCCCTGTGCTCACAAGCTTTTGGGCCCTGCATTTCTTCTTTTCATTTTGTTTGATTGTTGTTAGCTAGAAAATTTCTTTTATTCAATCTACAGTGTGACAAAGAAAAACATTCGTTTACAATAAACCCATAAATGTAAGAATGTGTTTCTCCAAGTTCTGTGAGCACCTCAAGCCACATATTCAGACATGAGGGCACTGGGGACAAAGGGGAGGAGAGGGAGGAAAGGTCCATCACACTGACACATTTGCCTTCATTCCACTGTCAGTATCAGCATCATTTTCTTTCCGTGACGAACACAACTTTCACAAGAGCTTTGACTTCACAAAACAGAGTAAGAATGGCAGGGTCTCAAGTGCACAGGTGGGATTGAGAGACACCCCTTCAGATAACAACCCTTGATGTGCAAATTTGAGGACCAGGCACCATGTTAAAAGCCAGGCATGCTCACATGCATGCCTTTAATTCCAGAGCTGTCTGGGATCAAGACAAAGGAGTTACTGGGGCTTGCTGGCCACCCATCTAGCTCCAGGTACAAAAAGAAACCTGTCTCAAGGGAATAAGGCAGGATAAAACATCCTCCTCTCGAGTCTGCACATGCACACACAGGCATGAACAGAGGCCTACACATGAGCACACACCTCACAAACATCTCTCTCTCTCTCTCTCTCTCTCTCTCTCTCTCACACACACACACACACACACACACACACACTCAGCACCATCCTGGGAGATACACGCTACATACCTGTATACTCCTGTACATGATTGCTTGTGTGAGCCTAGACATGGCATTATAGCTATGTTTATGAACACTTGAAAGTTACATGTGAAGTTAGTAGAGAACAGAATACATTGCACACTCATTTCTGTATGGGGCTTCACTCACACACAGGAGTTTTGTAGAAGTCCTTCTGCATCTGCATTAAAAACAAATAAACAGCAAATATCCTGTCTGTACTGTGGTGGCAAGCATCTTTAATCCCAGCACTCTGGAGGCAGAGACCAGAGGTGGGCGGATCTCTGTGAGTTTGAGGCCAGCCTAGTATACACAGTGAGCTCCAGAATAGCCAGGGCTACACAGAGAAACTGTCTCAAAAAGACCAAGACAAAACAAAATCCAATCAACCAAAAAAACAAGAAAATAAAAACACATCCTGGACATGTCTCATACTCTCTAATACATACATATACATATAGGACTTTTCAATCGACTTCCACACAAATATACTTAATTTTCAAATGCATAGACTGATATTTATGCAAGGTCCATTCATGTAAGTATTTATTACTTCACTTGCCTTAGAAATGCATTATACTTTTTAATTGCTTCACTGCCACCCCATTTTTCTCACTTAGCTTCTTCCTGTGTTTTCTTGGATTGCTTCTGCCTTCTGGAAAACTCTCTTGTTATTCTAATGTCTGGTATATGCACTTGGTAAGCAGAGGATGACTGAAGGCTGAGATCTCTGTAGACAGAGTATCTGCTGTACCAGGGAAAGGCTTAGAATTTATAATTAGAAGTCTATTTCAGGTTCCTTCAGAGGACTGCTGCAATTCCTATCAGGGGTGTCTTGACTGCCTGGAAATTGGGTGTCATTGAGGATTTTTTGCCCTCTCTTGTTTCCCTGGCAACAGGTTGGTGATGCAGCAGCAGAAATCCACTGTCTCCTTGGAGATGCTGGTGTGGGCAGGTGGCAAACCACTGGTAATGGCTGCAGTGAATATCAAACTCACCAAAGCTTTTCATTTCAGTCCCCACAAAAGCATCCTAGGAAGGGACCTACACAACAGAACAAGGGCTTTACGATATAATTATTGACAGAATGCTCAGCGAGGGAAGTGTTCTTCTTGCCTTTTGAAATAGCTTCCTTTTGCACATACCGCTTAATAGTGAGTCCTAACACGTACATGGTTCAGGTAACCATATACCACAATTCTGTGCGAGAGTAGCATATTGAAAAATATGTTCTGTGTGAATATAAAACCTGAGAGAAGAGGGAAAGTGGTCAAAGGACCCTTTCCTCTGCACTCAGGTCAGACATATCTCACCATCATTCTTTGGACAGATATATCTCACAGCCATTCTCCATGCCTCCCATGGTTTTGTTGAAACAAATTGTGTCTGCAATATGCAAAGAAAATGTGGAGGGACTGTAATGTGCCTCATTTGTCAGTGTTCTTGCCTGTTGCACATGAGAAAGGGGATGACCAGGGAAGACGGGTGAGTTGGAAGGAAGCACCATTTAGGAGAAAATGTATGAGGAAGCTGAGGGGACAGACAGATACAGCTTTAATACAGATGGACAAGACAACTGTGAGACATACGGACCTGAAACCAAAGTTTAGATGGCTTAGCGACTCAGGACTTTTTATAAACATGCAAGTGCATGATATTCAAGTAGCAAAACTACAAGGAGGTTAGTGCCATAGATAAGCATGGGGGTCCGAATCCTACAGATGCATTTCGAAAGCATATTTGAAAATGTAGCCAATTTGTGAAAAAATACAATTGAATTCAATCATTTGCTAGATTTACATTGAGAATAAATCCATAAAAAAGAATGACTCTGAATTTATTTAACCTTTGTACAGGGGCAAGACAGCCGCATAAATTTTCAACGTGAAGGTTGGGTGGTGTCTGGGACCCAGATGGGCAAGGCTATATCAAAAGGAATGGGAATGTCAGTGGGTAGGAGCGATGGTCATAGGCCTATCACAGGAAATAAAGTGCCGATTATAAGCATCTCAACCAAAGACAATGCACTGAACACATACTCTAGAACCATAATAATACCATGCCTCATTCCAGGAAGCATGGTGAAAACTTATGAATTTTGCATTACCTACATTACCACTTGTAAATATTCTGGTGTCAAGTTCCTTGTGAAGTTCAGAAAAGAAATGTTCAGGTAACTGGGTTTTCATCCTTCCATTTCTGACAGAATGTTCAAGTACTGAAGAATAAATATCTTGGGGAAAGATGTTTCATTGTACAGCATTTCAAATGCGCATGCTCACTGCCCTAACCTTTTGATCCCCCAATTGACATTAGCGGCACAGCTCAAATAAATTAAAGTCGTGGTTTTCCTGGGAGGTAAGGCCAGTGCACCTGATGCCAGCTCTGAATAAGAGCAAGCAGTGGATTCTTTCTGGATGGATGCAATAACTGGCTAATTGCACTGGCTTCAGTTGGGTGGACCACTCTGGAAGAGCACAGAAA
Source organism: Mus musculus (assembly GCF_000001635.26). Classification (NCBI taxonomy): domain Eukaryota; kingdom Metazoa; phylum Chordata; class Mammalia; order Rodentia; family Muridae; genus Mus; species Mus musculus. Next base: position 42,395,201 of record NC_000082.6, on the reverse strand, counting down.
AAAATAAAAATAAAAAATAAAGGCAGCCATGCTAGGTTTAACCCTGCTTTCAGTCACCTTGCTCCTGCTCAGCTCTGAGCATAGCATGCCAATCACTCAAGAAATGTCAACCTAAGAGCTGGTGGTGTGTAACCTATCTCATTCCCCTTCAGGGCTGGTGGCACAAAGAGTTATAGTGTCAGCTTTTACAATGTTATGTTCCCATAGGTGTGCCCAAAAGGTTCCAATCTTTGTTAGAAACCTGCAATCACCATAGATTGCAGGGGCAACAGAGCCTTGTGGAGAGTCATCCTATGATGAACTCACACCATAAATGGGGACAAACTGTCCCTGACAGACACTGAAGCTGCCCCTCCCTAGCACAAGTGTTCATTTCATAGGAACCAGTTTTCCCCCCAAAAGTGGTCAGAATTTCTCTAGAGTCACTTTGCAGCCTTAGGAACGAGATAATTACCAAGCAGACAACAGTTGCAGAAGCAACGCTTAGTTCTGCTTGCCTCTCACCCACGCTCTGAAGGTAGGCTGACATGTTTGTTGTCCATCACCTGACGATATCTGTGTTGCTTTTGCACATTTCAAATTATCTTTTTAAATTAACTAATTAATTAATTTTTTATACTCCATATTTTATTCCCCCCCACGTCCACCCTCCAACTGTTCCACATCCCATACCTTCTCCCCACCCACCTGTCTCCACGTGGATGTCCCCATCCCCCACCCGACCTGACCTTTAAACTCTCTGGGGCCTCCAGTCTCTTGAGAGTTGGGTGCATCATCTCTGAATGAACACAGACATGGATGTACTCTACTGTATGTGTGTTGGGGGCCTCATATCAGCTGGTGTAGGCTGCCTGGTTGGTGGTCCAGTGTTTGAAAGATCTTGGAGGTCCAGATTAATTAAGACTGCTGGTCCTTCTACAGGATAGGACAGCTTCTTTCAGCCTTCCTTAATTCAACAACAGGGGTCAGCTGCTTCTGTCCATTGGTTGGGTGTCCTCAGGGTCTGCTACCTTGGCAGTAGCGCTGATCTGTAGCCTAAGGTCAGTGTACATATCCTGGGTGTGGATATGCTACCTGGATAGGTCCCACACTGCTCCCCCTCATTTCTATTTTACAAGCAACTCTCCTGGCAGAGTTTCTTTAGGATTGAAAAAAATACAAGTTTGCAAGTCGTCAGGTGGATGTATGAGGTTGTTTGGGGTGTGGTTTGTTTTCCTCCAAAAGCACAAAGGTTGAGGGAATCTTTTCATAGCAAAGATTCCCATATAAACTTTTTTAGACACAAGTCCCAAGGCCACCACATCAAATATATAAACATTCCCAGATGGATGCTGTCTGATCTTGGTGATTTATCTCAGTTAGCTAACCAAACAGGCTCTGGGTACATCTGCCTTCCACTGCATCTGTCTTCCACTGCTATTCTTTCTTTCTCTCTGGTGAGGTGAGTGGCTTCCTTTCCTAAGCCTGCCAGTTCTGAGATGCTTGTCCCATGCATTTTCTTCCAACCAAAATTCCCAAGGATTGCAGAACTCTGCAAAAAAGCCAAAAGACTAGTGGTTTCCTCACCCCGTCTCAGGCTGCCTTTCTCTTGCATTCTGAACTCCTGCTGACCTCTTAGAATTCTGCCCAAGAGCTGTTGAGCTCACAAGCACCAACTATGCCATGTTGCAGAGTGTGCCCAGAATTTATTTCTGCTGTCATATAGACACTTTGAATTTCTAGTTCATCAGCCCAGGGGTTCTGTCTTGTTCTGCTGGGGTGAATGTCAAGCTCAGTTGTCACACATTGCTGCTTCTAAGGGGGTAGGGCTGTCTCTCCTATTTTATCAGCCTCAGCTTTGTGTGAAAACACACCTGATCCCAAAGACCAGTTTAGAGGGCCCCCCTTTTCTATTCCATTTCAGAAAACTCCATGTAGACCACTGGATTAGTGAGTGGGGTAAAGATATAGAAAGAAACCAATTCAGAGTTGAACCGCAGACCACAAGTAGGGAGAAAGCAGGGAGATTTGAGGGGATGCTGAGGAATTTCCAGGCTTAGAGTCCTAGAAATGTTTTAACACACAAAATATTTGTTATATTCGTGTTTGCAAACTCTAGTGTCATTTTAGTGTGCCTCCATCCCATGTCTCTGAAACCATTTGGCAAAATTTGATTGTTTTTACACTATGCCCAAGCTGAAAAGCCAACTCAGTTTCAACTACCTAAAGAAATCTTTATTGTTTCTTATTTTTCTCTTGTTATGTTTATTGATGAGGACAGGGGTGTGTGCAGGGCCGTAGCACATGTGTGGAGGTGAGATTACAACTTTTCTCTTTCTACCATATGGATCCCGTGGATTGATCTCGGGCTGGCAGGCTTCACAGCAATGGCTTCCACCTATTGAGTCCTCTGCAGGCCCCCCACATTTACACGTTAATACAATATTAAATAAGCGCAGCCTTTTAGAAAGAAGAGATATGTAGAGAATAACATATGAAGTGATACTTTTCCTAAGCCTTCAATGAGCTGAAATGACTTTTTGATTTATGAGAGAAAGAGAATTAACTTTTAAGGCATGCTCATCCTTTGGTCAAGAACAACAACCAAATCCTTAAATAACTCTGCCAAGGAGGGATGTTGTGTGTCTTTCCTCTAGAAAGTACGCGCTGCAAGGGAGCTCTCATCTAAATGCAGATGATTCTCGGTGAGCAGCCAGGGTTGAATTGCAATGTGATTCCAAGCCAGAGAAATATTGCTTCACGGGTTCCTTAGAGGCCAGACAGGGTAGGTATATTTATTTTCTCTGTAGGAATTTGGACTATATCACATCCAGACTGCTTATACACTGGTGAGTGTTTATGCATATTAGCCTGTGTGCTGGTTTGGGTTTGCAGTTGATATATGAGGGCGTGCCCTTGGGGATCTTCATGCAGATCACTGGTCTGAGTTCTAGAATGTGAGAAGTGTAGGCTGAGCTCTCAAGAGGAGAAATGGTCAAGAGGATAGCTAGCTATAGAAAGCCAATGGAAATGCCAGCTATCAGGATCCTGAGGTGGGAGGAACACAAGTTTAAGAGCTTCCTGTGCTATTAGACAAACCTATTTTGTGTGAGGTCCTAAAAACCAAGTACTTTTGAAACAAACACAACAAACTATCCAACCAACCAACCAACCAACCAACCAACCAACCAACCAACCAACCAACTAACCAGCCAACCCACAACAAGAAGAAGCCTCTGGTCTGATAAACACAGAATTAGGGTCCCTACAAATCATGCTAGGTATATAACTGAGAAATGAAACTAAAAATGTATGACCACACAGAATCTTGTTCACTAATGCTTTTAGCAGCATTATTTGTAACACCCCAAAGTAGAAACAACTCAAGTGTTCTGTAATTAATGAACAAATAAACAAAGTGATTATATCCATGGGCTGGAATGAAATTCTGTTATGAAAAATTATAGCAGTCTATGCATGTAGCAGAATGGATGAGTCCTGAAAATACTATTCTAAATGAATTAAGCGAGTCACGATGGCCCATGTATTCTATGTTCCCACGTGCATGGGGGACGGAGAATCGGCAGATCTATAGAATGCTAGGCATGTGAAAATGTGATGCGGGAACAGGAAGTGACTTCACAAGAAATGGAGATGCTCTACAACTAAGTTGTGACAATGCTTCTGCAACTTGGTTAATATATCAAAAACCCCAAACTGCATAATCTAAGTCAGCTAATTGTAGAAACTGTGAATTGAATCTTCATTTTTAAAAAGCATGAATGGTTCAGAATTTGAGAAATGTACTTGAATTGGATACAGAGCACTATGATACTCTGAGTAGCAGCCTAGGCTCTGGAACCAGACTTCCTGAACTGGATCACCAACCCTGCCTTTTAATAGATAGGCCATAGAGCAAATCCCATCTCTCTTCTGAGCCTCAGTTTTCTCATCTATGAATAGGGAAACAATTCTAAGCAATTACACACACACACACACACACACACACACACACACACACACACACACACATGTGTATATGTGTGTATGCATGAGTGTGCGAGCATGTGTGTGAATGTGTGTACATGCCATAGCACCTGAGTGGAGGTCAGAGAACAATTTTTAGGAGCCAGTCCTTTTCTTCTACCATGTGGATCTAGGGAATGGAACTCAAGCCATCCAGCTAGGTGCCTTTACCAAAGAGCCATTTCTCAGGTCCACTTTTCAAAGATTTAAAAAAATATATAAGAGTTCTGAACAGTGCTTGACACTTAGTTGGCACAATAGGAAACATTTACTATTAGTATAATCTTCATCTTTACTGAAATGTCACCTTGTTGGTGCCTGAGAACAGGGTCACACTCCAGTGCTAGAAGGTGATAATAATTCCCTTAGAGCTGTGATAGCCTGTGGCAGTCATCCTGGCAAGCGACTGACCTCTGCAGAGGTAATGAGATCTGGGGAAGTAGGACATAACTCCTCATCAAGCCTAGCTCCTTCTGTCTGGGCCATGTGGCTGCTGGCACCAACATTCTGTCAATTACGGACTTATTGGAACAGAATCCAGTTGATAGGGTTATATTAGAGTTTACCTAGACAAAGGCCTACAAACCAGGGGGCCGTGCAGATAACTAGGAATCATCTAACAAGATGGGACATGTACCCTGTGTGATCCTTGAGCTATGAAAATAGACACATCCAGGAGTAGTTGAGTTTTTGTTGCTCTCTTTATCTAAGAATGAACTTCCGTGAAAGTCCTACAAAAAGACACAGGCTGGACTCAGCACTCTGCCATAGGAAATGAAAAGGAGAGTTTGTGATCTCTCCAATGGTGGCACACAGGATGGCAAACTCTGGAAGATGGGTGCAGTAACACAAGACGAGGCCAGCAGACAGATAAAAGGCATTTGATCGATACCAGCAAGCACTGAACAGCCAAGACTAGGGGAAGAAACACAGCATAATAGAGGAACCTAGATGAACACCACTGTCCATCCAGATGAAGGGAGGACAATAAAGTGAAGGAATGATTTGATACATACCCCCTAAGCAAGTGAGACTCAGGACCATTCTGCCTGGAGTATTAGGTTACTGTCACCTTGTGCATGCTTTCAGGCTTAATGAGGCCTAATGAGTACTTACTATGCATCAGACTCTACTCTAGCCAAAGTGTTCACTGAGTCTAAAGCATCTCAAATCTGTTCTGCATCATCATCCACACGAAGAAGCTTCCTGGATCCTTCCCAGTCATGTCTTCCCAGGCAACATCCTCTGTTTGCTTTTGTCTTTGTTTTAGTCTAGGCCCACACCCTGAGCCAGAGGCTCCTTGAATACAAGGATGTAGTGTTTTAAATGTCTCCTTTCCTTTCCTTTCCTTTCCTTTCCTTTCCTTTCCTTTCCTTTCCTTTCCTTTCCTTTCCTTTCCTTTCCTTTCCTTCCCTTCCCTTCCCTTCCCTTCCCTTCCCTTCCCTTCCCTTCCCTTCCCTTCCCTTCCCCTCTCCCCTCTCCTCTTTTCTAGTTAATTTTAATTAATAATTAGGTTATTATTACTTTACCAAACTCTTTATGCTTGGGCTAGGTGCTCAGGATGTTGATACTGCATGCATAAAATCATCAGTTGTGGATAATTTATGCTTAGCAATATTATTGGCCAATGTGACAGTTAATCAGATTGTCAACTTGATGAGGTTTAGAATCAGCATAAAAACAAAACTCTGGTCCTGTCTGTGAGGAATTATCTAGATGAGGTTAGTTGAGATGGGAAGATCCACCCTACAAGTAAGCGGTACCATTCCCTGGGCTGGAGCCCCAGCCTCAATAAAAGGGAGAAAGTGAGGCAAGCATCAGCATGCAATGCTCTACTTCCCGACTGTGGTCACAATTTCGCCAGCTGCCTTCTGCCCCTGCCAAAGCCATATACTCTGGCATGATGGACCATATCCTTTGAACTATAAGTCAACATAAAACCGTCCTTTCTCCATGAAGTTGCTTCTGTTATGTGTTTTTTAATTTTTTTTTTTTTTGCATAGCAACAAGACAAGTGTATAAAGCAATCAGATCCAATCAATCTGGATTAAGTATTACATTTTTTCTGTCCCTGAGATCTATGGAACTATCCGTTCCCACGTTCCCTTCTCTTTAGCCCTTACCTTTGTTTCATTGATTCTCTTCCTGTTGACTATGTGTATCCTCCCAAGTTTCCGTATGCTACTAAGAGTTTCTCAGCTATGTTTACTTCACTTTCTTTCTTTTATTTTTTCCAACACACCCCTACTCATTTCTTAACAAACTCGGCAGCTTTAGTGTGTGCATACTTGTGAGTGAAATCAATGTGTGCACAGGTATACATGTATGAACTCATATTTGTGAGGCTGTGAGTACCCTGGTGTGTGCACTCCTATAAAGATCCTAGATCAAGACTGGTGTCTTCCTCAATTTCTATCCATCTTGCTTTTGATGTAGGGTCTGTGACTAAGCCTGCATCTCATCAGTGTAGATAGATGGGCAAGAAGCCCATGGGGTTTCCTGTTCCAAACCCCTGTAGCTGGGACTAGGAGTGCATGCCACTATGGCCACTCTGTTATATAAGGGCTGGAAATCATGCCCTTCCTCATGTTTACTGACTGAGGAATTTCCCTAGCCCTGCCCCAACCCCTTCACCTCTTATGCTCTTCTGTCTCAGTTCCACCAGCTGATCCTTCTTTCACTTAACTTCATCTCAATATAGATGATTCTAGAATCAGACACCTTGATTTCATCTCTTCTCTTTCTACATCTCTTCTCCCATGGGGCAACCTGGAGATCATGGGTTTAAGATAAAAGTTAGGGAGAGTGAACAGCACAGATGAGGCATTGAAGTTAGAAGCTGACTGGAGAAGGATGCTAATGCTGTGAAAACAGTCCACGGTCCAGCGGCTCAGTGACTGGCAGATACAGGTTCTAATGCTAAGAAGTAATTGGCAGCATGTCTATAGTGAGTGAGAACCGGTAGAGCAAAGGATGGGACTGACCCTGGAAACAAAGTATTCCCATTAGTGACTATTCTCACTGCTGCCACAAAATGACAAAAGCTAATTTTAAAAGTAGGGAAAGGTTTATATGGCTCAAAGTTTGATGACAAGGTCAGTCACCAGTCACATTGGGAAGGCATGCCATTAGGAGAGTGAGGTCATAGGTCCCATGGTATCCATATTCAGGAAGCAGAGAGGTAAATGCTGGCTCTCTGCTTTCTTTCTCCTTTTTTCTTTTTTAGATCAGGGCCCTAAACACCCAGAGTATCTGTCTTCCTTAGTTGACTTTCTGGAAACACACTCATTGTCAGTCCCAGATTATGTTACCATGGTGACTTTAGATTCCATCATATTCGAAATGTCTGTAATGCCAGACCTGGAGTAGACAAAGATAGTAGCTCTTGGGTGCTTGCTGCCTAGACAATCTAGATGAAACAGTAGAGTCTAGGTCCAATGAGACATCCTGTTTCAAAAACTAAGGCAGAGAACAATTGAGAAAGACATCTGACATAGACCTTTGGCCTCTGCACACACATGTGTTAGTGAGCACACACAGAGGGAGAGAGAGACACACACACATATTTGTCTGGGTACCTGTGCTGACTGTTTTATATCAACTGGGCAGAAGCTAAGATCATTTTAGAAGAGGTAACTTCAGCTGAAACTGAGAAAATATTTTCACCTGTGGACAAGCCTTTCGGGGCATTTTCTCCATTGGTGATTGAAGTGGGAGAACCCAGCTCACTATGGGTGGTACTACCCCCCCTGGGATGGTGGTCTTGGGTTCTATAAGAAAGCAGGTTTTCCAGAAAGTCAGTGAGAAGCAAGCCAGAGCAGCACTCCCCCATGGCTTCTGTATCAGCTCGTGCCTCCAGGTTTTTGCCCTGTTTTAACTCCTGCCCTGATTGCCTTTAATGATGAACTATAATGTCGAAATATAAGTAAAATAAACTCTTTCTTCCCAAACTTGCTTTTAGTCATGGTGTTTCATTACAGAAATAGGAACCTAACTGAGACCATTCCAGATATGTCATTAATCCTGTGCAATACAGGGTGTTTAAGCTCCTTGAGCTATTTTTTACCTAATCTATAAAATGGAAAATAGTATCTCCCAGGGAGATGGTAATATTTAAGTAAAGCATTGTATAAAAATTGATTTGTGACAAATAAATACAATGAAATAAAAAAAGATTTATAAACCACAAAAAACAATGTCTAGCTGGAAGAATTTAGGTCCAGGTGAGTGAGATCCAGAGTCACTGGAATTCACCTAACGTTATGTAATAACTGCATGCCAATAACCTGGATTAAACTTGGGATGAAAATCTACCAAGTCATCCGAAAAAATCTAAGAGCTGCATGGTTACATTTTTATGCCTAATAATATCTTAAAAGTTGTATGGTTTCTTTAGCAGGTGATGGATAAATCAAAAAACAAAGAAATCGTGAACTTATCCAAACTCACAGAGACCCAATAGTATACCTTCCTGCCCACCATACTTCTCAACTTAAAACCATCTCTGGGGTCCTCTCCTGTATTACAGACATTTCCTTTGCTGTTAAAAAAATTGCATCTCATCCTAATCAAAAACCTCTTAAGCGTTAAGATTCTTATTTTGTTGTTGTTATTTGCTTTGTTCCAATTTTAATGACTCCATTTAATGGAGCCAGAATACCAGAATCTTTGTTACAAAAACTCCTCTTTGCTGCCCCAGATGCTTTGCTCTATTTTGACTATACTATATTGTTCTTGTATTGGAAATTAATTTTCATTCTCCTAATAAACAAACAAAAATCAAGGAGAAATAGGAAAGTTCTCAGGCTTCATCAGTTCTAAGCCCTAGTGTGGCCTGAAGGGTGACAGAAGTGGTAAGTAGACACTGACAGAGGGTTCTCTTCAGAGCTTCCCGGTTTTGCAAGAATGGAGATGTGATATTCTGTGATTCCCCTCTTGTGACTGGAAACTTACTTTCTCCACTCTCTGTCCTACGCCCCCAACCTGAACAACACACACAGAAAACACTTTCTCATTTTCTCCTCCAAACTGTCTCCATTCCTACAGTGCCCGTTCCCAACCCCTATTAAGCAGACCCTTATAAGACAGGTCAGCCAAGGAAAAAATATAGAGAAGATTGACCTGGATCCACATTGGTAAGAAGCTATGTCAGAGAGTCACCTTGGTTTCCATTCCTGACCCAGGACTTGTCCAGTCTTTAGTAGCATGAGAAGTGAAGTAGGAGCTTGACATGTTTGACACTGAGTCAGGATATAGACTAACCTCTGACGACTCATGCTCACACCCTGGGGCCAGAACTGTTCTTGCTTCATCTTAGTGTCTCTTTTATCTGTCTTTGTGTCCTGGAGATAGGAGAGCACATGGTACTGTTGTGTGTTTAATTTGTTAGGATATATTTGATATCATATCTACAAATTACAGCTGTGCTGAGTGAATAAATTTGAAAGAAAACAGGGCTTCCCAAGATATCCAGCAGCTAGACTGTCAAAACCAGTGATATTCCTTCAGGCAAGAACATGTATTGAGCCCCACACTATCTTAATTTTTTGCTTGCTTGTTGGTGTTTTGTTTAGTTAGCTTTGTTGGTTTAGGTGAACTCTTGCTGTACATGTCATACTGACCTCCAATTCACTATGTAATCACAAGGTTTAAAATACTGACTTCTGAGCCATACAGACAGGAGCATGTTGTCCTCTGAGAGGCTCCACCCAGCAACTGAGTCAGACAGATACAGACACCCACAGCCAAACAATGAATGGAGCTTGAGGACTCTTATGGAAGAATAGGAGGAAGGATTGCAGGTCCTGAAGGGAATAGGAATTCTATAGGTAGACCAACAGAGTCAACTAACCTAGACTCTTAGGGCTCTCAGAGTCTGAAACACCAACTTAAGAACATGCATGGGCTGGACCAAGGCCTCATGGTACATATATAACAGATGTGCAACTTGGTCTTCATGTGGGTCCTGAACAACTGGAGTGGGTGCTATCCCAAAATATTTGCCTGTATTTGGGATACGTTCTTCTAGATAGTCTGCCTTGACTGGCTAGAGTGGGAGAGGAAGACCTTAGCCTCACAGGGACTTGTGCCAGGATTGAGGAATACCTAGAGGGCCCCCACCCACTCAGAGGAGAATGGGAAGGGGGTGATGGAAAGATTGTGGGAGGGGGTGACTGGAAGGGGAACAATGAGTGGGGTGTAAAGTAAATACTAAAAATATATAATCAAATTAAAAATAAAAGAAAAAATGTCAAAGTCCCATAATTTATAGTCACCTGGGGCAAGAGTGTCAAAGGAGAGATTATCTTCATCAGGCTGGTCAGTGAGCATCTCAGTGGATCATTATTTTGACTGTTCACTGATGGAGGAAGACTCGCCATATTGCAAGTGGCACCACTTCCTAAACAGGATTTCCTGTACTATAGAGAAGAAAAGTGTGTGAAAGCAAGCAAGCAGTGTCTGTACACTCATCTCTCTTGGCTCTTAACTGTGGACGTGGTGCTGTAAGATCCTACCTGGACACCTCAGCAACAACGGACAGGACTTATAAGCTAAAACTATGGAGAGCAGATGAGTCGTGAGAGAATGTGTCATTGACACGAGCATCACCATGTCCACCCCGGTGCCTCAGAGCCATGGGCTAGCAAGGCTTTCTGTGAGTCAGGCTTTGGGTGGATGTACACAGTATGTGCACTAAGTACCAAGCACACTTTCCTCCTCCAGAACCAGTGCAACGCGAGATGGCTTCAGAGACCCCACTGTGGAAACTAGCTAACCTGCTTCCTTCTTTAGCTGGACATGATAAGCAAGCCTTGCTTCTAGGTTGCTGGTGCATTACTATCCCATGGCAAGACCCCTCTGGTTCCAGCCTTAACTTACATGTATCGTTTCTTCATTCCCTAATGTCAGGAAAGTCTAGTGCAAAGCTGTGCAGCTCGTGACACCTCCCTAAAGTTGCTTTGGGGCTGGATTTTTTTTTAATTATAGCAACAGAAATAAAATTAGGACAGTAACCTAAGCTAGCCTTGGACTCACAACCTTTCTGCTTCTGCCTTGTGAGTGTTTGAATCACAGTGTGATTATACCTTGTTTGCTGATATGATTAGGAAGGAGGTTTTTTTGTTTTTCTAAAAATTCTGATGCCAGTAAAACTACAGATGTTCTTGAAACTAAGTAATTATTATTAATAATAATAACATAAATAATTTAATATGACTATAAGTTTTCTATGGGCCCAGGTCATGCTAGCGATTTCATGTGAGTTTTCTTATTTGTTTGAGAAAGAGGCACCAATATTAGTTTCATTTTATAGCTACAAAAACTAAGGATAAGCAAGTTCATACTGGCCAAAGTCTATGGAATCTAAGCCTTCACATGTTATACTGTAGCAAGAATTTTCCATTTCTTCTTACAGAGAAAAAAGACAGCATCTGTATGTCTTTTAGAATCAAGAGGATGCTTGAAACAGACCCAAAGTGTTATTAACACATGAGTGTTCGCAACACTCAGAGAAATAGGTGAAGCAGGAGCTCAAGACAATATGTTTTGCTCTCCAAGATTCTATTGTAAACCCATCTCAAAAGCTGAGATGATAGTAGCTAGGATATCTATGGGTATTTCCCCCCCCCCCCTACTTCCTCTCTCCAAAGATTTACGGTATCTACCTTGAGTTTGGCTTGTTTGTCTTCACAGCATCTTTCCTGATGTGAAAATGAGACAGCAAGCACATTTTTTAACAGTTTCCATAAGAAAATAAGGATCAAACAACACTGAAATTTGTGGTGATATGTGGGGGTAAAAGAAAAGAATTGCTGGTAAATGTCCTTTTGGGGGGATTTTTTAAAAGGCATCTGTCTATTACATGGAACACCCAAGATCTTTAGTTTTTTTTTTTAAAAAATATTTCCAAGTAGACTTTCAACACCAACCTAATTTAGGTAGCAACAGATAGTCACAGAAGACCCATAGGCTCCCTACTGGAGATGAATGGATTTAGACAACCACAGATGGTTAAAGGGGGCACTTGTCACTTCAAGTAGACAGAATTTCATCCTGAGTATTTTTTTTCTGAGAGAAAATAAAAGCAAGAAAAAAGGAAAAGCTTGGGGTTAAGAAAGGAGAATGGGAATATATGACCCTCCATTTCTATGGACTCAGTTTGAAAAGTAGATATCTCCTACTGAAAATTCACCATGTTCCAGCGACTTCCCATCACAGTGGTCCCCATAACAGCACCATCTGGAAATCTAGACATTTCAGCTTCTCATGCCTTGCCCACGGCTTGACGCACCTCTGACCTTCATCATGTTTCATATTCTTGCATCACTAGGCAATCAGTGCATACAGAGGCTCGGAGACATCTCTTCTCTGAACTGGAAAAGAATATTTGAAATATTGTGAAGGCAGTTTGTTGCTTGATACATGGCAGATCTAATGATAGTGGGTCTCTCTCTCTCATTCTCTCTCTCTCTCTCTCTCTCTCTCTCTCTCTCTCTCTCTCTCTCTCTCTCTCTCTCCAGGAGAAAGTGGTTACTTTTAGCTCAAAATTTCAGGCTATAGTTCATCATTTTGAGAAAGTCAAGGCTGAAACTTGAAGCAGCTAGCCATATCCTATCCAAAATCAAGAGCAGAGAGAGAAAGTAACACATAGATTCTCACCTGATTGACTGCCTGCACTCAGATCAATTTCTCTACGCTCATGCTGCCCAAGAAATCCTTTCACCTAGAGAATGATGCCACCCAGAGTGGAATGGGTTTTTTTCCCATCAATTAGTTAAGTTAATATTCCATAAACAAGACTGCGTGCCGACACAATGGACACAATCCATCACTGAGCAAGTTATAGTTTTTAATCTTCTCCATCACTAAAATAAAGACACATATTGATTACCCCTATCATAAAAGCTAGGGGAAGAAAGGCATACAAAGTAAGTGGAGCAATACAGGTGGAGCATGACCTCCACTTATTCTTTAGAATTATTAAACATCTAGAATAATCAGGCATCTATGCTTTTCCAACTGATTTCCAGTGTTCTGTGTCTAACAGAGCTCATGATATAAACTTGAATCTGTTTCTCAAAGTACCTACATGGTCTCTTACTTCACTTTTCTAAGGTATTTATCAAAAATTACCAAGGCTCAGGATGTATTCTATACTATGGAACCACTGATTTACAGAACATTTATATCTGGACTTTAATAAGCTCCCTGGGTAATTTTTATGCACAATGAAATTTAAGATATATTGCTCTGGACTGTAAGACCTCCAAGATAGGAATGGAAATATATTTGTCACTGTAGCCCTGCCAGTTTTAAGTATAATAGGTGGTCATATAATACCTTTGAGTAAACAAAGGCATAAAGAGAAATTATTTCTGCCTTGATCTCCTTTGTAGCATGTCTTCATCTTCGAGGGCCTTGGTGGCCTGTGTGTAGAATGAGCAAAGCAAGCTTTAAGCTACACCTCCTGATGGGAAAGAAGCTTTTCTGCATCAGAAATGCCCCTTTCAAAATGATCCAGAAGGACTTTTAAGAAAAGCCCCTTGGGAGCTAATTAAGAAGCCAGAGGCAGACAGTCAGTCGGCTGAATTAGATCATTGGCAAACCACTGAACTCAAGGATGAAAATCACAGAGCTGGAACAGCCATGGAAACCCCAAGGCAGAGGGTATATAGGCCGATAGCAGAAGTCAGATAGATAAGCAATCCTAGGCAGTAAACAAGCAGCCAGAAAGACTAAGGCAGCCATGTGTCTAGTCTGTAAAAGCATTAAGCTTCTAGAGAGAAATGGGGATGTGAAGCACTTCTGAGTCTTTTGAGCCGTGGTTGACAGAGCTGGGGGGTATAGGAGCAGTAGCAGGGCACCAATGGAGCAGAGATGCCTGAGCAGTAAAGTGTAAAACTAAACTCAGTTGGTGACCTGCTTTTAAAAAGATTTTTTTAGTGTTGGTGGGTTTTACCCACTGAAACAAACACCTGAGGCTTCCTCGGGGCAAGATGGAAATAGTTCTCCCCGAAGAGGTAATTGTTATAAATTGCTTCTTATGATGATCATATAACCACATTTTTGTTCTTATGCTCTTTGTTTAAATCACATTGTAGTGGAGCCCCTGGGGAATGATGTTCCGAGCTGTGTTCCCACCTCTTCCTATATGCTTATTATTTTCCAGAAAATTCTTTTCCAGCTTAGGTAAACACCTTTGGACTAACCAATTTAGCAAGAAAAATGTGGGAGATGCTCCCAAGAGTTAGTCGTATGGCTGCTGAAACTTTACAGGAGGTGAGCTGTGCAGATGGCAGGGGACCTGTGACAGTGCTCTGGTACCTATTGCTTCATCCACAGCCTCGCACATCATTCTGGGAGGCTGGCCAGAGTGAGTGATGTAATTGCTCTGAAATAAAGGAGGGAGTCCCAGTGTCTCTCCTGTCTCTGCACACTCAGGCATCATCCCTCCTCAGTTCACTAGACCCTCGATAGCATTAAAAAAAGCCTAGAAAGTGGCAGGGAATCCCCTAGAACTCCTTTAAGAGGCAAACCTTCTGGCCCAGCCTTGCAGAAACAATACAGATGTCAGCTGAAGCCTGCCAAACAAAGAAGCAAATCCCTCTTAGAAGAAAGACCAATTAAAGAATTAAAAGGGAAATGGGGAAATCTTGATCAGAGAAGATGAGGGATATCTCCTGCATTCTTTAAAATGTTAGTCATCTATGCTGTTTTGTCTTAGCTTACGTGCTCCTAGGACTAGCAATAGTAAGCCTGAGAAAAAGTCACTGCAAGCCTGTGTAACCCACGGAAGGCCTGAGCCAACACTGCTGGGTGTGTGCTCATTCTCCCCTTTCTATTTATCTAGTACTCAAAAAATGTTGAATCTGTTTTCTGAGGGGAGGGCTCTTAGGATCCCAGGCTTTCCTAGAGATGTGAGGGTGGAAGATACCAGAGCAAAAGATAAGTTTGGAGAGCTGGCAACCAGTATTGGTAGGACCCTCGAACACCTAGGGTAACTTCCTAATAAACTCTGATGTATGAGGAGTTATTAGGTTAAACTTCCTAATAAAACTCTCATTCTACAGTTTTAGAAAGATATCCTGTTGAATCACATGTGTTTGTTCATGCAAAGGAAAAATATCCATTTGAGATACAGAAATGGCAGTCTCTTCAACCTTTAGACAACTTTTCATTAGCTGACACTATTGAATATCAGTCATTGGTCTATGCATTCTCCAAGAATTCTCTCATCCCATCTTTACAATGACCTTTTGTTGCAGGTCATCCTTTGGGACATTACCTTTCTTTCACATATGAGAAGGCAGGACTGGTAAGGTCAATTAAACTCCTAAGAGTGCAAACAGAGAAGTGGCAGAGGCAAGGCGTGTTCCAGGCTATTAGAGGTAGAGCTGGGCATGAATTTAAACCATGATATCGTCAAAATGTTATCTGTATGTCATAGTCCTGGGTAAAATATTCTTGTATTTAAGATCTTTAGGTTTTCAGACTGAGGGAAATATGTTATACCTTCTAAAATGTACACACATGAGAAAATACAAGGAGAGGCAGCCTGCTCCCAGTACTAACAGATCCTCTTCAAACTCAACCACTGAGGAATAAAAATACCAGTGGCGATTTCTTTTTACCTATCTGCAAAATATAGATATTCATATATGTACAAAAATTAAAATAAGGGTTGAGATAAAAACATCCTTCACCTTCCATGATTACAGCAGCTCCAGAGGTAAATTACTTACCTAGCATGCATATGTTCAATTTCCAACACTGCTAAGTAAGAAGGAAAATTAAAATACAGGCTTCTATTCAATATCTCTTGTTAATTTTCACCACAGCCTGGGAAAAGAAAAAAGATATAGTTTAGATAATAGGAGAATAAATATAACAAATTTGTTTGTGATATTATTCAACATTCTCCTTAAATCACTTGAATGATTCTGCATGAAGTTGTAATGATGCAAGCTTTGAGGCAAATTGCTTATTTTCTTGATTTTCAAAAAGAATATTTTTACATTTTGATGATTTTCTGAACTGGCGGCTGCCTTATAGTCAGTGTGAGCAATTAATGTAGAATTTTTTACTTTCCTTCTATCCTACAAGAGGCCACCATTAAGAGTTTGGTGTATGTTAGAATTTAACATAGAAGAAATGTTGCTGCATTTTATATTTGTCTTAAGATTTAGACTATAATGCCTTTTAACCATTAGATTTGCCCAGCCAACCCCTAGCCATAACAGAAAAAGCACTGAGGAGCTCTTAAAATTTGTAGTTTAAGCTATAATTGTTAGCTATATTTTAAGTACCGTGTCTCATGGGAAAGGACCAAAGCTTATTCCAGAGCTGATGCAGAGAAGATACAAGGTGAGTTTAAAACATATTGCTGTGATTCAAAGTGGCTGATAAAGTAACCAAGACCTGGACAAAAGTCACAGTGCTCAACACAAAAGGGCTCCCTTACTAAGCGTGGAGAACCTTATGGCAGAAGTATACAGTGCTTTGCTATAACTTACTGAATAAAGCACCAATGGATTCATAGAAAAACGTAAAATAGTTGACTAATGCCTCCAAGTTACTATATGGAAAAAAGGCCAAAATTAGAAAAATTGTTAAATAGTTGTAACAATTGGGAAAGAATCATTATGGAAATGTTTTCATGGCTGGTGGAAATTTAATGAGAAAATTTCTCATGTTAATATGAAGGGGAGAATAATAACTTCACAGTGGACCAACTGGACACATAGTGCCTCAACTAAGTGACCAGAATTAATGTCGCCAGTTATACCACAGCCTGATATTGAGTGCCACTTGATGTAGCACATACGGAGTAATCCACTTCTCATGTATTATACCTGATGGAAATTTGTCACCTGCCTGGGTACCTGGAGAAATATCAGGTTAACTCTCAACACCACGCCTATATTAAAAATATTAGCTTCATAGAAGACATTGAATACTGTTTCAGATGAAAGGGCAAAAGCATTGTTTATAACTTAATGAAATACATTATCCTGGCTGTATTCTGAGTAAGGGATGGGGCAGAAGGGTTGCTACAATGAAAAGTGATGAAATAATTGGCAATGTTTGCTAATAAACCTTATAATAGATAATAGTACAGAATAAATGTCATATTGAATGAAATAATTGCCCTAAATTTATACAAGGATGTATATTTGTTTTCAGGAAATGCTGAAGCACTGGAGAGTAAGAGGCGTGGTTTTCACAAGCCCATTGGAAACGGTTTGGGACGCTTGTGTATCTTATGAGGAAGCAGGTAGATAGGTATGAAAGATGTTAGTGAATTTGTATTTGGAAAACATAGAAGTTGCTGTTATTATTATTAATCATTTTCTATACATTTGAAATTGTGTTAAAATAAATTAAAAGTGTTTATGTCTATTGATATTCTCATTGAAAGGGTGTGTGTGTCCCCACATGTACATGGACAGTGTTTATACGTACATGTATGTACTAAGTGTGTTCCCTCACCACTCTCCACTGTATTTCTTGAGACATGGTCTCTCACTGAATGTGGAGCTAGCCACTTTTGCTGGCCAGAAAGATCCTGAGATCCATCTGTCTATCTCCCCAGTGCAGAGATTACAAGCATACATCTTAGCATATGGCCTTTAATACACACACACACACACACACACACACACACACACACACACACACACACACACACACACACTGGGATCACATTTAGCCATCTCCTCAGAGTTGAATGTGTTTTGTTGTTTGTTTGTTTGTGGTGCCAGCAATTGGCATTTGGGTACTGAGTTCATGGACCAAGTGCATTTTAAAGACTTCTTTACTACTGAACTACAACCCCAACTCCTTTGAATGCAGTCTGTTTATTTATTTACTCTCTATGTGTGTGTATAAAGATGTGTGTGCAGCTGTGTACAGTGGAAGCCGAGGAATGCCAGTTTGCTCCATTATCACTCATATCCTTGATACAGAGTCTTTCATTAGACAAGAAACAGGCTGGAAGCCATCAAGCCTCAACCGGCCTCTTGTACCCGGGGTTACAAATGCCCACAGCCATGCCTGGCTCTTTATTAGTGTCAGAGATTACAACTCATATCATCTCACTTGTGCAACAAGTGATCTTGCCAACTGAGCAATCTCCTTGATCTTTGAATGTGTTTTTAAAAGCTATTTTTAATGGTTTTGTCAATTTTTCTCTAACAGAGGATAATCAGGGAATCTGTAGATAAAATCGTTCATAACCACACAGTTTATGAATTGATATTCAGCCCTAGGTTTCAGAAGGCTTTTTTTTTAAGATAGCATCTCAAGTATCCCAGACTGACCCCAAATTCAGACGTGTTATGGAGGCGAGGATGACCTTGACCTTCTGGCCCTCCTAACTGTTGGGATGAGAAGGGTACCAGGGCTCTGTGTATGCTAAGCAACCACTCCAGCAACTGAGGTCATCCCAAAACCCTCAGAGACCATTGCTCTGCAAAGAAATCATTAGATGAAAAGGGTTTGTTTGGAAAAAGGCTTTTAAGAGTGATTTGGAATCTTATATGCTTATTTTTAATATCATATTGTAGAGTTAGAAACCAAAGTATCACCATTTTGACATTTAAAGAATTTAAGAGTAAACAGAACAGCTGAATAGAATATAACAGGGAATCTAGGGAAAGTGGAGTGAGCTCCCTGCAGAAGCCTTTGATGACAAGCCAATACTCTGGAAAACAGAAACTGGGTGTGAATTTCAGAATGTTTTCTCTAACAAAAACTTCTACGTTGGCTACAAGTAGAGATCAGGAGGAGGAGGGGCATGAGGGGAGAGGGAGAAAGAAAGGAAATAAAATACATTTTGTTAAAAAAAACTCAAAATGATACATGACACATTCTATACAGACTTGAAAAAATATGGAAATTATATTTGTATCTTATTATAACATCTAATTATACTTTTTTAACATTTATTTGTTTATATTCTTCCAAGCAGCCTATCTAGCTTGTACTTTCTCCTGATAAATGAACCACTTAACTCTTCTTTCAGGATACAGTTCAACATGGGTTTGTAGGCTCTCAACTCATGATCATGATTCATGACATCATACAAAGATACTGCCATTAAGTATGAGAAAGCACATTAATATGAAACTTTCAAATAGTATTCTTTGGAATCCATTTTTATAGAAGATGACTGCGGCTGATGGCATTAATTTTTCCTATCATGTTCTTTTGTAGATCTGAGATGTCAAATGCATTTCATCTAACATGCAAATCCAGCTCATTTATTAGTGTGTCTTAAGTTCCAGATGATTGCAAAGCTACTTGGCAGGGTATGGTCACCAGCCAAGATGGAGGATAGCAGAGTATGTACTCTTCAATACTTGCCCTCACATGGACCTGATTATTACCAGCTACCGCTGATGGACAAAATCCTCCATGTTCTTGTTCATGCACATCTCAGGGCTACACTTGCTGCCAGTGAGATCTTGTAAGACAATGTTAACTTAGGAAGATTTCTTTCTCAACTCCCACTAGCCAGTGATGATGGCTGGTATCCTATGAGACTGTGAAGAAGCTAAGCTAACTTCTTTGTTTTTAACAAGTAATCAAGTTGTAGAAATGTGTTCCCTTTCTACATCCTTCCTGAAACCAAGCTGGTATTCTTACTTGTATGCCTTGATATAGTAATGCCAAGAGAGAGCTGGCAAGATATCACAGTTGGTAAAAATGATTGCTCTGCAAAACCACACTGGAAGATTACCAATTCCTGACTCCCAAAAGTTATCCCCTGACTTCCTACTACCTAATGTATGGCATGAGTGCATCCATACTCACACATATCACACACACACACACACACACACATACACACACACACACACACACCCCTCCCCTACACACTTAATACAATACTTTTCTTTTTAGTAACTCTGAGAATTTTAAAGTATATTTTGATCATATTCATCCTCAACTTTTCTCCTTAACCCTTCTCAGACCTATCACCCTCTTAGCTCCCACCTTTATGTCCCTTTCTTCTTCTTCTTCTTTTTTTAAAATTTTGTTGAGGTCATCTTTGTTGAGGTCAGAGGGTGACGCTAATTTATGGTTATAGAGATAAAATTTTTTAAATTTTTAAAATGATTCCAGTTTATGCCATCTATTGGAATGTAATAATCCTAACAGGATCCACACCCTGAAAGAAAACTGATTCTTTCTCTATAAAGATAGATAGATGGATAGATAGATATGTATGTAGACAGACAGACAGACGGACGGACGGACAGACAGACAGACAGACAGACAGATTGAAAGACTCTCATGCAACCAGAAACCATCAACTGTCCATAAGTAGTCAATTAGGTTTTGTGGCTTGGGAAACTTCTAACTCTATGCTACAATACTGAGTGTCTTGATCTTGTGCAGGTATTGTGCAGTGCAGAGTTCCTAATGACACTGTTCTGTTGCAGTCCTCATGACCTCTGGCTATTGCAGTCTTTTTACCTCATATTCCTTGATAGTCCCTGAGCTTAGGGGATGGGTGATAAAGATGTCCTAATTCTGGCTGAGCCCTCCACTGACATTTATTCTCTGTACCTTGGCCAGTTGTGAACTTCTGTATTAAGCCTTGTTCATTGCACACACACAAAATAAGCCCATCTTTGTTGAGGTCAGAGGGTGACGCTAATTTATGGTTATAGAGATAAAATTTAATTGGCAGCTAGTTTGACGCTCTGCCCATTTAACTGACTAATGATGCTAGATCCATCCCTGTAGCTTGAGAGCTCCCGAACTATAGGATCTTGGAGTGACTTACAGTCCATCCTATGTTCTCCTGTGGAGTAGAAAGTTACAGAAATTGGTTAGTAATATCCATAGCATTCGTTATACTTTTGCACCCATAGACTCATCTGGTCACACTGGTCATTATTGCAGTTCATGGAATTCCAAGCTAGGTAAGACCCTTAAGTGACATTTTACTCCAGCAGCTTAGATAGCATCCTTTAGTACTATAAACACTAGCTGGCAGGGATGAAGCTTCTGGTCAGAAACAACTTGATCTTGCAATGTCCTATGACCAATGTCTGCTGTGTCTTCAGCAATATGGTCTTACCACCAAGTCCATAAAGGTAAGCAATAGCAAAATGGTGTTGTTTTGGAGGTCTTTGAGACATCTCTGACCAACAACTTGAGGGGAGACAACCCCATATATTGGATTATAGATATGGCACTGAAATTTTTATTTGGCAACCAATGGCTTCTAAGAAGAGCATAATCCCATTTGTAAGTTGACTCCAAAGATATATATATATACACATACACATACATATATACACACACATACATATATAATATATAGATATGTAATAATAATAATATTTATAGATATGGCACTGAGATTTTTATTTGGCAACCAATGGCTTCTAAGAAGAGCATAATCCCATTTGTAAGTTGACTCCAAAGATATATATATATATATATATATATCCATACACATACATATATACACACACATACATATATAATATAATAATAAATATTAAAATTGAATAAATTATACACATATATTAGGTTATATATAATAATATATACTTGTATTAATATTTATTTTATCTATATTATAAATATATATAATTCAGTTATATATTTATAACACCTTTGGTGTTAGTTTTCAATGAAGTTCTTCCTCTGTCCTACATTACAACCTCTTTCCCTACCTAAACCTCCCTTCCCATTACCCTCTTCTTACCTCCTTCATAACAATAAAAGCGAATTAAAAAAAAAGGATGCCAAGATAATTGGTAGAATAATGAGGCTGACCTTGGCACAGGCATTCATTAGGCCTGAATTAGCCCCAAATCATCGGTCCATTAAGTAATTATTAAGTACTAAGTTTGTAGATATATTGTACTATTGGTACCAGAAAACACACACACACACACACACATACACACACACACACACACTGAATCAAGTTTTTTCTGTTGTTCTCCTGGCACTCAAGTCCATCTGAGAAGGTAATATAGTCACAGAAGAAGCTATCACATAGCCCATCCATGGAAGAGGGAGAAGTGGGGACTGGTGAGCCATCTCTCCTCGCTGTGTGTCTCTAGACTCCGAAAGCAATGCTGTAAAGGGAATGCTGAAAACCTAGATAGAACCATTCCCTAACCACAAACACAAGTGTCAATCTCAGCGAGAACCCCAAGTTCTCCAACATCTCAGGCCTCTGCTCTTTCTGATGTGAATAGGAAATTTCTCCTGCTCTGGTTTCTTAATGCAAATATAGAGCAGAAGGGGCAGTGTGGGGCAATCTTGGAGAATTAGCTCTCATTAATTCCAGCTAGGACACTCCATACTTTACTAACTGAATTTCCTAATGGAAAATGTAAAAATGAGGAAACTACTTCATGCTCTGCATTTTTACCTGATGGGTTGGTTAGGAGACTCATGTGATCCTGTGTGAAAGTACTTTGAAAATAATTAAGTGCCATAAAAGTGTAGAGGGTTATTAATTGTGACTCACATTGATTAAGTACTTATGTGCCGGGTATTGTGCTGACATTTTGTATTCCTTCAGCTCAGTTAACCCTTCTGCAACCCTTGGAGGTAGATATGGCTATCAACATTTTAGATTGAAAGAAACCGAGGCTTACAGCAGTTATCTGCCTCAGTATTATTCCTAAGAGAGATTTCAGTCTGGATCAAACCTATTCTTGAGCCCAGACCTGCTCACTCTCACCAGCTCTGCTATCATATGAGATGCCAAATAGGTGAATGGCTGGTGTCTACAGCTTCCCAATGATGCCCACAGGCATGCACGGTGTATGCGCATGGTTTAAACCAACTGCTTTGCTGGTGAAAGAGGAAAGGCAGAGTGTGGGAGGAGAAAAAAAAAAAACAACATTTCCAAGGAGACTCAAAGATCCCTTTGCCTCATGAATGCACAGACACGTCCACTTCAGCCCAGGGTATTTAACCAAACTAATTTGAAACTAATATTCACAGCTTGCTATGGTGGCACTGATTAATCTGTTAGACTGTGGTAACAAGCTGAGGAATTGTTGGTTCAACTGCTCTCTTCCTGCCCAGAAGTCCGGTGAGCCCAGCCTTGGTTTGTTCTTATTGTCATGGGTTTCCTAAAGCATCCAAATCAAGAAACCAGGCCATTTTAGGACAAAGTTTGAGGCTGGACTAAATGAAGTGGAGAGATGGCAGCTAACGTTGGCATATGTATATGTGTGTGTGTGTGTGTGTGTGTGTGTGTGTGCATTTGCTACTATCATTCCAGAGTTTCCTGGTTCAAAGCCTCAGACTTGACGCAAGAGACACAACAATGTTTATAAGTAGAACCTTCCCTGCCCCCCATCTCCACAGAGCATGACCAAGCAGAAGCGAGGAGAGAACAAAATGAAAGTGAGCCTTCGGGAGAGAGGCTTTATATTTGCTGTTGCCGTAGACCTGTCCCAGATCCAAAGGACAGTGGGTGACAGCAAGCAAGTCCCACACAATTCTTCCTCTTTTTCACCTGTGACCTCTGTTCCTCTAAATTGTGTGCTGACTGAAGAAATAGAAGCTGGAGAATCTCTTCATGCAGTAAGGAAAGGAATGATCTACAGATGCGAACCTATAGATTTTGGTCCACCCAAGTTGGACAGTACAGAGTTATCACCACTCCAACCACACCTCCCCATTCTCCATTCCTGCTGGATGGAATAACATTTAGAGATGAGGGAAAGAGGCCTGGGGGAACTCTGGCTTCTCTCCAACGTGCTGGAATCCTCCCAAACACACACTGGAACCCAGTGCATAAACCAAGCCAGTCACTCAACATCCAACATCTTACTTATTCCTCAGAACACTCTGACAAATGAAGTAAACCTTACTGTCCTCATTTACAGAGAAATTCCAGGAGTTGCAGTGTGCCATATAGATAATAATGTAAAGTTAGGACTCCACTGGTCCAGGTTCTGGGCTAGGCTCCTATTCCCAGCACTCACAATCGAATTCTATAGATTGGGTATGCCCCAAGGCTAGCAAAGGAGGGCTTTGTTTTTGGTAGTCTCAGGACGAAAGGTTTCCTGTATTTCCTGTGTGCTTTACATGTGAAGGATGGTTGGTCAGTGTTGCTTTCTTTCAGGTTCTTTGCCCCAGCCACCATCTCTGTCCATTCTGTGTTCATCTCCTAGTGTCTTGCTTAGCTTTCTGACTCTCTTATCATATGCCTAAGAAATCAGTTCCAGGATATATTAGGAACTTGGTCATTTAACCATCTCCTGAAGATTTGTATTTTAAGAGAAAGCAAAATGGGACAGTGATAAAAATGGACCAATCCTTCAAGTGGGAGCAGATCACTAGGTTTGGAGGCGGGCAGAAAATCATATTTCAGGGATCATAAGGCCTACATCCTGGCATAGACTAGTGAACAGAAGGATTCACAAACATTCAAACTAAGCTCAAAGAAACGCACATGTGATTCTGGTTCTGATTGGCTCAAATAGCCCTACTTGTCTCACAGGGATGAATCCTCCTAAGTCCTGAGAAATAAGGAACTTCCTGCATCTCTAGGCCCAGGTCAGGTCTGCTTTGTCTCAGGAAAGGCAACCAATCAGAGCACATGATCTTCTTGGCAACTTCATGTCCTGCTCAGGTACAACCTTTGTCTGGCACATATCAGCCAGTCTATGGTGGCTCTCAAAGATTCACAAGCCTAGGATTTCTGTTGCGCTCAAATAAGCAGAACCTGCTCTCTGAGCCTCTCAGCGATGAGGAATCATCCTTTCTGACCTCCCATTTCGAGTATAGAAATGCAGACTGCAACAGAAGATCTGCAGAGAGGAGGAGGTGAACTAGAGAACGTCACCATGGTAACATCTCTTCCCAGCATCATTTTTTTCCTCCGGACCAAGCCCATCTCTAAAGCAATCCTTTCTGGAGCTATAGCCCTGTGAAGAAAGGGCCATGCATTTGCAACTCCCTCGTGTGTCACACTCAAGTGATCTCTCTGCCCTCCTCCAATTCACAAGCCTCTGCTGTGAGTCTGAGTGTTTATTTACTATTCTGTTAGGCAGAAGGTTTTTGAGTTCCTTTACACTAATCAGATGCCATGCTTTAAGTCCCTAAACAGAATATAGCAAGCTTTAGGGCTTCATCTTTTAATCATGCTTTTCTCTTCCTATATTTTCAGGGTCTACTCATGCCTAGTACATACACAGTGGGCACTTAGTAAATGGAAAAGTCTAATTTGAAAAATAAGGAATGAATACATAGGTTTGCGTGAAAGCTGGCAGTTTTAGTATTATGTATAGATACTCATGATCATGTGGCCAGATGTTAAAAGAGAGCAACTGAATCCCCACCCCTTGACTATACACTGGACTCTAACTGCAGCCGGAGAGATAGCTCAGTGACTAAAAACACTGTTGCTCTCCCAGAGAACCCAGGTTTCGATTCCCAGCACCCACAAAGCAGCTCATACCGTCTGCAACTCCAGTTCCATGAAATCTGACACCCTAGCCCCCAGATTGGGCAGCACCTTCTTATGGTGACAAATAGAAAGAAGGCCAGGGTGGAGGTGACTGGGGGTGGGTAGGGTTAGGTGGGGGTGGGCTGTAACAGACTGATCTTGCCTGCCCATCTTTTGTTTTGTTTTGTTTTGTTTTCGAAACAAGGCCTCAGTGTGTAGCTCTGACTGCCCTAGAACTCATGATGTAAAACAGGCTGACCTTGAACTCGAAGAGCTCCCCCTGCCTCTGCCTTTGTAGCTCTGTGTTCACGCCCTCTGGTTGCTGCTACTGATGCTGCATTTAGCAATTGTACTTAATGTTACCTGGATCTCACAAGCCATTCTCGTCTCATCTGTTCGTTTTTAATTTTTTTTCTTAAAGATGTTGCTATTTTGTTTTAAATTATGTGTCTATGTATGTCTGAGTATGACCTTATACATATAAAGCACAAAGCCTACGGAAGCCAGAATAGGTCTTTGGATCCCCTGGAGGAGGAGTTACAGCTGGCTGTGAGCCGCCTAACACAGGTGTTGGGAACTGAACCCAGATTCTCTCAGCAAGGGTAGAAAATGCTCTTAGGTATCCTGAAATATCTAAATGTCGAGTGGGCCGGTGGAAGTCCACGTGTTCCTCCTCCTCATGCCAGTGTTTCTCATTCATACAAATGACCTTACTGCTGAAGTCTTT
This sequence comes from Mus musculus, assembly GCF_000001635.26. Taxonomy (NCBI): domain Eukaryota; kingdom Metazoa; phylum Chordata; class Mammalia; order Rodentia; family Muridae; genus Mus; species Mus musculus. The sequence goes on along the minus strand of NC_000082.6, from coordinate 42,369,027 downwards.
GCCACTGTGCGAGGCTTATGCCACCTGTTCTTGTAATCAAGGAACTATTCACAAATAACCAATTTCACTAAATTATCAGAACAGGGAAAGCAGCTCTCATCAGCAGCCCGTGTTCCATGTGGATAAGAACTGAGGACTTCCTCTTCTCAGACTGTCAATGGCATCTGAAGATTCTCACTAGGAAAAAGGAACAGGAACAATAAGGATGATGAACAAGGAAAAAACAGAGAGGAAATCTCGTAGACCCCACGAGTTAGCTATGGAAGGCCTGTGTAACACTGATTGGCATATCACACAGACAGAAGCTCACGGGCAGCACACTGCCATGTAATCCTGAACCCAGATATGTTTCTGCAGATGGGTGTGTAGCCATGTTGTCAAATGACCATTTGAAAAGGAAAAACATTAAGCAAAGCATGCTTTTTCTGCTTATATAACTCTTTAGATCTTTTATTTTTCTCTATTCTACATTACATGTATACCTTTTTGCCATATTTCACAGGCTAGCACTCAAAGTGAAAAAAAAAAACTTAAAATAATTTGTGTGTGTGATGACTGTTCAAGATTGGTGTGTATGTGGTACTAGGAACAGAATGTAGGGTCCACTTTTATAAATTCAGTCCTTGAGCAGTTCCTTGCCATACACGTATGAATGAACTAATGAAGTGTTAATAAGCATGACTGTAGCAGAGGCTTGCTATCTGCTCTGTGGGCTTCTCTTTTAGAAATTTTGATTTGGAAGTCATTGATCATATTATAAAGTACCACACATTAGAAGCTGGAAAAATGAGAAGGACAGGTAGAGAATAACCTCTGGGGCCCAGCTTGTATACCCAACTCTAGAGGAGTTCCTAGTAGACTACAGCCAGTTTGTGGCCTCAGAAGTGTATGCTCAGAAACGCCAGTAATTCCCCTCCAAAAGAACGAACACACAACTACTACAAAATAACTAATTGTTGATGTTTTAATCCACTATGTTTTGGTGTATATTTCATTTAGCAGTAAGCTAGTGTTTAACATAGCAATGGGTACCTATAAACTGAATGTTGCTAGAACAAAAATCTATACTACATGCCATTAGCTTAGGACATACCAGATGTCTATAGATAGTTTTCTACTCAAGAGTCTTTGTGTATGTGGTGCTGGCAACGGAATCTAGGGCTTTGTGCACACTCGGTAGGAGCTGTACCACTGAGGTACATCTCCAAGCTCTTGGGTGCAGGCGGAAATGTCATACTGTTCCAGGCCACTTGGGAAACCACACAGGTTTATTAGACCAAATGAAAGCCTTTCCGGAGTTTTCATGAGATAGAACAAGTTCTCAAGGCCTAACTAGATCAATCTCATTGAGGACTGGCTGGTATCAGCAGGTTCCAGGAAGAGAAACTGCTTCAAAGAATTTGATATCAGCCCCAATATGATGAGAGGGGTAGCACACAGGTAAGAACTGTTGGGAAAAGGAAGTGGTTGGAGGATATTGGTCATAGATGGGTGAATATGAGGGATGCTGTGTCCCCTACCACATCCTAAATCTTAGGCAGACCTAATCTCCAAAGTGACAGAGTTTGGACATTGAGAAAATAAATTTGTCAATTTAGATTTAAATAAGGTTGTGATGTTTGGCCATCAAGATGGGACCGACACACATATAGAAAAAGAACATATCTTGCTCCATACACAAATCAGAAAAATGTCCCTCAGCAGCTACTAGCCCAAGTGACCACCAACTTCTCAGCCTCCAGAAACAGGAAAGATTTTTGTTATTCAAGCCTGTCGGCCTATATTACTTTTTAATAGTACACTGAGACAGGGGCTTTTTATATGTGAAATGTGCTCCTCATGGAATTTCTCGTTGTCTTAAGGATTTGGCCAGATTCTCTTAGGTTAGAAAAACACCAAAATGCTGCAGCATCATTAACAAACAGAATATGAAATGTGTGACTATTGGGGGATTTGGAACTCAGAGGGAGAAGCCTGAAGAATGTGAAGACTCTGGAACTTCTAGACCAATTAGAGACATCTATTGAAAGCTGGAAAAGACTATAGAAAAATGAAATGATTGTGACTGTTGGTAATATAGAAAGTAGATGTTATAACCATGAGGTTGAAAACATCTCTAAAGAGACTCTCAGGCAGACTACTCACTGTCAACCCGTGTCAGGGTTTCTATGGCTGTGATAAAGCACCATTGCTCAGACTACTTGTGGAGGAACGGAATTATTTGACTTATGCTTCTACAACAGAGTCCATTAGAAAGATCTCTGGGCAGGAACTCAAGGCAGAAACTTGAATGGGAAAAGTGAAGCAGAAGCCATGGAGGAAGGTGGCTTACTGGCTTGCTTCTTAGTTGGTTAAACTTGCTTTCTTATGCAGCTCAGAACCAGCTGCTCAGGGGTGGTATCACCCACAGTAGGCTGGGCCTTCTAACATGGATCATTAAGCAAGACAATACCTCCATAGACTTGACCACAAGATTACAAGGCAATCTTGTAAGTAGTGTTTTCTCAATTAAAATTCCCACTTCCAAGATATGTCTAGGTTTGTGTCAGGTTGACCAAGACCACCTATCACAGCCAGTGTCCTCTGACAAGATTTTAAAGAGCTATAGTGAGAAGCTGAAGAGATTGATATTCAGTTTTCAAGCTCAATTTGGAGGACATCTCTCCCACTTAAGACATTCTGGTTTATACAATATGACAGTTTCTCATTTCCAGTGTCTCCAGCTGGCAAAACATTTTGAAGACATACACAATCCTACTGATACTATACAGGGAAAATGAAGTTGCTTCTGAATCATCCTCCTGGGTTCTCAGAAATGCTACATCAATGTTGTCTTAAGTTGGAGGTTTGCAAACTACAGGCTTATTTGGCCTGCCACTTGTTTTTGAGTAAAGTTTTATTGAAACACTGCCATACACATTTGTTTATATTACATCTATGGCTGCTTTTGCTGTATGGTACAGAGGCCATATGAATGACAGTCATATGTTTCTTGCACAGTATTCACAGAAAACAGTTGGAGGCCCCATGTTAAAAGCAGGTATCTCTAGCTATAGTTCGTTATGCAAAAGATAAGTGAGACTGATATTTAGAGAGAAGTTTAACATTTCTCTAGGACTGAGCAAGTGATACATCAAGAGAGAAATATGGGAAGAGCAAAGTAGGGATAGAAATGCAGGAAAATGGCTAGGGAGGGGGATGAGGGTATCAGGAAGATATTTGAGAGGAAGAACAAAAAGAAAAGGAGAAAAATAACTACTTGGTCTTCTATAGAGTGTGTATGTGGCCATAGTGTTTGAACTGTGAAATTTCTGGTTAGTAGTTATAACCAGATTTTATCTTGTATACGATCACTGTTAATATGCTAAACTCGATGAAAGCTTCCGTGTCACTTTATAGAACATTTACCTTTCCTATATCCAACCCTCAGGACTCTGCCACTGTTGTTGTTTTTAAGTGTGTAGTGTGCTTCACAAAAATGCTAATGATCCTAAGTTATCTCTGGGTAGTTACAGTTACAGGACATTTCTGGCCAGAGATGCAAGCAGAAATCACTGGTGGGAGTTTTCCAGGAAGTCATTTAAAAAGAGGACAGGCAGGTAGTTCTTTACTTTCTTTTGTCATTTCCCTTGTTCTGTTTGGAACATGAATGCAATTTGCATAATTACTACAGTTGTCATGTAACAGCAAAGATGGACAAAATGTGCTGGGGATGGGCAGAAAGTCAAGGTGAATCTCGGTCCATTTGAGAGCTTTGGGATGGTCATGTCAACCTTGGGAGATCAAGCTGTAAATATCCTTATGAGTAAAACAAATCCTTTCTCTATTTATACCATAATTTTGTGGGCATATTGCACCTAAATGAATCATAATTATTATTGCATCCCTAGTCTTTTTTTTTTTTTCTATGTAATCTCAGAAGTCAAGGAGGCAGGAACTTAAAACAGCTAGTCACATCATATCTGCACTTAAATTCGGGGAGAGAATTAATGCTTCCATACCTACTCAGGCTCAACACACTTTCTACAACACGTATCCAAGATCCCTTGCTGAGACAATGGTGACACCTACAGTGGGAAGACCTTTCACCCCAGTTAATGAAATCAAGGCAAACCCCTACAGACATGCCCACAGGCCAACACCTGATTTAGACAACTCTTCCCTGAAAACTTTCTTGCTAGATAATTCTAGACTATGTCAAGTTGACAGTTAAAGCTAAGCATCATCCCTGCACTCATAAGCAATAAGGAACAAATGAATTCTTCTGATATTTTGACTTTCAGGGAGCAAGATATATAAATTAAACTTAATTACTGGAAAATTATACCAGATTGCTTAAGCTAATGCATCCTAAATCACCCCTAAATTACACATTCCTTGTACTCTACTACTAGGATAGCTTGAACATTTTTAATACTGGAGTATGGTACAATGCAATCAAGAATCCTGCATCTATTTTGCATTTATGAAAAGCTATAAATCGACCGAATGCTACAAGTACTTACAAACTAATCTTTCCTATAGGCCATTGTTCCTCGATCTTCCTAATGCTTTGACCCTTTAATACAGTTCCTCACGCTGTGTTGACCTCCAACCACAAAATTATTTTCATTGCTACTTCATAACTCTAATTTGGCTACTGCTATGAATCATAATGTAAATTTCTGATATGCAGGCCACCTGATATGCAACCCTAAAGTGAGTTGCAACCCACAGGTTGGGAATCACTGTTCTAGGATGTTTTCTCTGAAGCCAGCCAACCTCTAATTCTTTATGGACAGCTCAAGTCAATGCTAATATCCACTATCTGCTACTAGCCTCAAACTTACATGCTAAAGGCTCAGCTCCATGAAACTCTTTGCTATTTCAGATTTCAGTTGCAAGTCTCCAGGCCCACCTGTTAAACTGACTCAGTATCAGTTGGAAGTTCCCACAGCTCCCTCATACAGCTTGATAATTTGCTAGAATAGATCAGATAACTCAAAAAATACTTTGCTTGTGTTTGCTACATTATTGTAAAGATAAGGAATAGACAGACAAAGATATGGGAAAATGGAAAGTTGGAGCAGCCCTGCCCTCTTTGACCAGGCTAAAGGAAGTGGAAGCGTTTCACAACCTACATGCTCTTCAAGTCTCTTTGATCATGAGCTATTGCATTAACTCTGCACTCTCCCTTTCAGAGTTCAGGAGGTTGGGTGGAGTTTCCAGTCCAGTGTTCACTGATGAAGAACCCTCACTAGACAGCCTAGGATCTCCAGCCTGTGCTATTTCACTTAATTTGCCATGCTCAAAGAAGGCCTTTCCACATCAGAGAAGTCATTCCTAGGACACAAAGAATTCCAAAGGTTTTAGGGGTTTGTGCCAAGGACAAGGAATAAAGCCAAAATATGTTTTTTTAAAAGAATAATAGCTATTTATTCTTGACATATACAGACATACAAAGTCTTTGTGTACACTTCCTCTTGACCTATCTTCTTCACAGAAGTAAACCTATGCCTGGTGTATAAATATGTCTATGGAACTCAGAAGCCAAGGTGTGAACCTACTACCAATATGTTGTTTGAAGACATTTATCATACTGCTTTCTAACTATGCGTCTCTCTTCCCACAGATCGATGGCATTCTCGGCGCTTATCAGACAAGCATCTTTTGGCATGGGTGGTGGTTAATGCACAGACCTAAAAATGGCCAACGGGCAGAAAATAGGGGTGTCTTGGAAAGATGGTAAGGCCAGAAGACAGGGGGACTTGGGCAAATAGTGTTCTTATGATGCCTCATTTTCCAATTTTCTTTTCTCCCTCTAGAGACCATAAACATAACAATAGACACACAAAGTCCATAGTTTCCCAGCAGTGGATAACAAGGGTATTAACTTCATAAAATTATGAACTTAAAATCCTGGAAAAGGAAGCAGTGGTAAGTATTTTGAAAGCATGGGCATAAGCATTGAATGTAGGTGTTGGAAGTCATGTCTTCTATGCTACATATCATTTCCATCACATTCTCGATAAAATTCAGGATTTTCTGAGGCAGATGCAAAGATTGCATAGACGGAAAATACAAAGTGATTTTAACCTGTCTGGACCCTTCCCCCTTGGAAAAGTGGATTTCTTCAGAAATAGATTCATTAAAATTAGATAATCCCTTCATGGAATTCTTATCAACTTTGTTAATTTTGGAACCTCTGAGTATTTCACATCATGGTAGAATGTGCAGGCTTCTGCCTCTTCTGTCTGACAAGGACATTTGATTATGACAAGCCTTTGATTATGAGTATTGATAGATTATGGAGATGAGGCTTCCAGTTAAAAAGCAGAGGAAATTTACCCATGAAGCAAAAGTCTGAGTCAACTAAGGTAGGCATTCCACTTTCTAGAAAAGACAACCCAGAATTTGGTCAGGCCTTTGACAATGGAAGGCTTTTAGAGAATGGCATTGTTAAAACTACTCCCATAGGGCTGTCCTGATCAGGGCTTGGTTCTTCCTGAAATACTTGTATGCACTGAGCTACCCACCACTTGGGGTGCTTTGCCTGGAACTTTAACTCTTACTTTGAGCACCTACATAGAAGCTGTTTGGCTTAAACTCTAACATGCACTGACCCTTGGAATCAGTCCCCTGCTCCATTTGGTCACCCATGACCTCATATTACCATATCTACCATCAAGTCATGTATACCAGCATAAGGCAAATGTATACATACTCTATCTGTAGCCCAGTTATTACAGGGAGGGTTCTAGTTGTCCTCTACAAAATGCTTCCACCCCACCCCAGCCCCCCCCCACACACACACAAAGAATTCACTCAGGTGCACTGTTGTACACACACAGTGACGAGGCAGCACTCAAAATTGAAAAAGTTTAATTATGGATAAACCCCATAATTTTGACCCTTTTTCATTTTTAAGAAAGATATGTTTTTAGTACAAAACATTCTTTTCAATCTAAAGTGGTTTTTTGGGTTTTTTTTTTTTTTTTTTTTTGCAACAGACAATGTAAAACTTATTTCCCAGTACCTGCATGTATCAAAACCCTTAGTCTGCTCTAATCATTTTGTTAAAGAAACCAGGCAAGAAAATTATTTTCCCCAAATACAGACACAAAGCGGACTATCTGTTTATGAAATCACTAAATTCTAGCTACAAGGAGTTGTGCAGAGCTAGCCCAGAAAGCACTATGAAGCACTGGCCAGACCCTGGAATGGAGCTACTCTAAAAAGACAAAGTCAAGCAGATTTTAAGTGAGAAAAAAATAGACGGATCCATCTGTAAGGTATGAGCTTGACATGTCCAGAATAAGTGGTCTTAATATTTGCATATGGATTCTAGTCAATCCAAAAAAGAGAGGCAGATGCATGTCTATGTTAAGCATATACTTACATAAATGTGAGACACACCATCTGCATTTATTATACCTTTGCATATATGTAAAATAACTTGCACTAGCATTTGCTTTTGAGGAAAAGTAAGACGACCAGCAAGGCTCGCATAGAGGTGATGGAGGAAGCTAAAACATGGAAGAAACCATGTTTCCTACCTTTGCGACATACTTGTGTAGGTCTCTAAAATGAAGAATGAGTCCAACATGAAGGCTAATGACTTTGTTGATCTGTTGCTAATAATGTAAATTAAGGAAAGCAGGGTAGTTAGAAGCTAGCAGAGATGAATACACCTCGAGATAACAAGAGGAAATCTGCCTCTAGACAATCTGAAGGGGCAGACGTGGAGGAGGGGGCAGGAATCATGAAATGTATAAAAAGTAGAACTAGTGTGTGCTTGTGCGTGTTGTTGCTTCCCTGGGCAGACCAAAACACTGCCAATTTGTTTTGGTTTGTTTCCTGCCATCCTAATGGATGGATACCAAGCTGTTGATTGTATCATTGTTCAGTTGGCTGGATTTGGTCATTAAGATGGATGAAACGTTTGGACCCAGTATCCCATGGTCTGATGATCCTGGTCACCTAAATAATATTAATATCGATTATGGAGGGACTATGCACTCTCTCTTCTTCTTCTTCAGTACATGTTATTCTAGTGACTATTTTTATGCTATGCCTCTTTTCAAGACAGTCTCAGAGAAATAAGTTGCAGCTAAAGAAGATCTAAAATTAACACAGACCGACAACATAACTATATTAATACACACAAATCTGTAAACATATTATAAATAATAAATTCATGAACACCACCTACCACTGAGATGCTTTTTTAAAAAGGCTATAGGATAAACTTTTCCCATGGGATTATCAAATTAAAGTTTATGGTTCTGACAGACTTTCTTCCATAATCCACCCCCTCAAGTATACTATTGGGTCAAATTTTAAATGTAAATTGGATTCTAGCAACCATAAAGTATTGTATCTATCTCCATACTGCATTCATATGCTACAAACCACCAGCCTTAGCCCCGTATCCTTCCCAGAAGAATGTTCAATGAAACTGGGAAATAAATCTGGGGTCCTGGACCTGAGGCCTCCAAATTCAGCTGTAACTGAGGAAATTTCTTCATGTTTTGTGGCTATTCCTTGCCATCCCTCAAAACCAAACGCTGAAATTCCAGGGCGATCCCTGGATTCCTGTGGAGCCCATGTCACAGTTCTGCCCTGATGTTGGTTGGCCCTGCCTATGTTTGTATTTGTCCAACTTCTTCTGTCAAGATTGCAGCCAATCATCCAGAGACACGCCTCTCTCTATGCCCAGAGTGCCAGCTTCTACTGTAGTACATTTGGCTAGCCCCTGGGCCCCACCTGGCACCTGTCACTCCACCCCAGGAACTAGAACCTTGCCCAAACTCGGCCTTCTGTCGGGAATTCTGCAGCATATGGGCACATCCCCTAGAATCATGGCTGCCACCTGCCAGGCTCCCAAGGGTTTACCCACTGCTGTGCCCTGTCCTTCCTCATTGGACCTAATGCTCAAGATTGCTTTCACCATGCTTGCGCTTTCTCTGTGTCCTTGCCCTTCCCTGAACTATCTATCTCAATGGTTCTTGTCCCACTAGTCCAATATTCCCGATAATATTGTTTCCCATCACTTTGGCCTTGATCTAGCAGAAGAAATATCAGAAGGGTCAAGAAAGCTAGAATTCTTAGCATTGTCTCAATGGTGAATTCAATAATGCTGTGACCCTAAAGGCTTAGCCCTGTAATCCTAAGTAGTCATTTTGGCTTTCCATATCTGTTACCTGAACTGTAAGATGAAGGGCGTTAGAGCATGATGCCCCAAACTCTCTTTAGGTATAATCCCTCTTACACTCTACAAAAAGCCTGAAGCTTTGGCTTAGAGATGTGAAGACATTGTAAAGTAATTATGCATACAGTTGCTTAAAAATCTCTACACTACTGTGACTTAAAAGTTGACATCCTCCCTGTTAATTTGATACTATACATCCATGATCTGGGAAGGGGAGTAGGCAGCATGCTAGTGATATACATCTATATTCAATTTTATACTTACAGCCATATTAAATTTTAGTTATTTAAAATGAAATGAACCACACAGAGTTACAAAATTAGAAAGGTAAATAGAAAACAATTAGAACTTTGATTACAAAAATATCAATGAGTGTATCACAGAAGAAAAATGATTCAAAACAGGTGTTTCTTAGGCCTGGAAAGACTGTAGAAACCATGTCCAAAATATCCAGGGACAACTTTGGTATAATTTTCAATGGAGTAATATAAGTTAATTGTCAACACTATTTAGAAATGGTGATTAGCTGAACTGATCTAGTTCTATAAGGAAACTGGGAGCGGCTTGTGAAATCTTCACTTCTTATACACACACACACACACTCACACACAGAAAGAAACAGAGTCAGAAAGAGCCAGAGAGCCAGAGAGAAAAATAAAAAAAACAATATTTAGATATGAAATATAAGAAGCAGAGAGTCATCCATTTGGTGAGGATTTATTAAGTTTCATTAGTATGTCTCAGAGTTACATGAATATGTCCCAAGCCTGTTTCTAGGAAACTGGAGACATGATGATAAGCAAAACTGAATTCCTTCCCTTAAAAATCTTGGTGGTCCCTCTGTTTCTCTATCTAAAACATATGGGCAAATAAACACTGTCAATATCATGTGGTAAGAGCCTATGTGAGAAAGAATAGCAACACAGAAGACCGGGTGCCCTGAGGAAAGTGCTCTCCTTAAGTAGCAGAGTCTATTTCAGCTGTTATTTGGAAGAAGGAGAATTCAATCACTAAACAATGGAGGAAGCATTTGGTGAGTTCAAGTCAGCGTACACTCACAAAGGCACAGAGATAGTGAAAGTGTAGAGATCTGAGAAGAATGCAGGAAAGTGAATGTATAGGGTTGGTATTAGAGAGGTGGATAAGCTGCATTCAGGATGAGGTACTTGGATGGGTTTCTGCATTAAAATGGCTTGCGATGGGACTTGAAGTAGAGAACAGGTCTACTCAAAAGGATGATTCTGTCTCTAAGTAGAAGATTGACATGAGAGTCTGTACCAGGCAAAGTAATTAGAAAAATATTCTCTTTAAAAACATGTTTTACAATAAGAACTATAAGTATTGCCGTCTATAGGATTCCATGACTCATTGAATGGAGGTAGAGAAAAACAAAGAGACTTTTGGGATGTTTCAGGCCTGGGCACGTGGGCAAGTGGTGGCCCTATATAGCAGAATAGGAATTACCGGAAGAGGTGCATATTGTGAGGAGAGAATTCAGGGGGAAGAGAAGATGCTCATTTTGGGAGAATGAATCATGAATATGGAGAACTGCATTTGAAGTAGGATTCCAATAATGTCTGGGCTGAAAATAGAGGTTTGGGAGTCCCACACTAAACTGTGGTGGTGGCAGGATCTGTGGGCAATGCCAAGTGCCCAAGCAAGTGGTGGCATAAAGCGAAACCTGACAAGAAAGAGAAGGCAGGCAGAGATGGAAATCAAAATTAAAAGCTAGATGTCACGGAGACATAGGTAAAAGGAAACTAAAGAAAAATGAAATAAAGCAAAGCAAGTGAGTTTAAAAGCAGCAGAGAACCCTTGAAAGGTAAGAAATGAAAAGATCCGCATGCGTGCATGTGGGGTGTGTGTGTGTGTGTGTGTGTGTGAGAGAGAGAGAGAGAGAGAGAGAGAGAGAGAGAGAGAGAGAGAGAGACTGTGAGCTTTCCAGTGACTTAATTACATTTACTAATGTAATGACTGAAAATGGCACAATGAGGTAAAGAACTGGGGTTGAAGGAAAACATTTCAATAAGACAGAGATGGAAGAGGCAACGGCATGGTTCAGAGACGATGAGGCAAAAAGAATTGCTTGAAAGGAAGAAGGTGTTGATGTGAGAGGGAATAGAAGAGCAAGGGCTCTGTGGAACGAAAGGATGCTTTTCTAATTATGGGGGAGAAACTTCTGCCTCCAGTTGGCCAGGTCCTGCTGTTGCTAAACAGGAAGGTGGCAAATGAGCCAAAGGCTGGAGTCTCTGACTTAATCCATTCATTTCCCCAGTGGGAACAAGGTCATGGTGTTAGTCCTCTGTGGAGAAATAAACGAGGTAGTTTTCCCTCTAGTAAGGTCAAGGACCAGAGAAAAATTGAAATGTGAACTATTTTGTAGAGAAGAAGAAAACGGACTAGAAAAGCAGAGGCTCTCGGGCACAGCTTTGATGCTCTGTTTCTAAGGGAAAGCTGGGCTAAGTAGACAAAGAGGTTAATATGAGAGACAAGAGGGACAGTTGGCGATCCTAGGGAAAGGGGCTGCCTTTGTAGAGGTGCAGTATAATCCTCTTCTCTGGCATGAGGAGATAGTGACCATTTCTAGATTTAGTCTCACACTTAATTAATGAAATCTCTAGAGTATCAATGACAAGGTAGAGAAATTTGGACTGGATATTAAGTTAATTGAGCAGACAAATATTTTGTTGGTAATGAATGGTTTGGCCATTTTATGGAGAGAATATTCTGTTTTCACAGCCATAGATACTGTCCTTGACTCTGCCCTAACAGATTTTTTTTATTAGAGTAGAAAACTAACAAATAAACAAAATCATGTCTCCTTCATCAGATGGGATAACAGTAAGCTAGAAAGGACAGAGATGTGTGGTGACAGAAGTGGGATCTAAGGAGTTTTTGACAAGGAGAAATATTCAGTTGAATTTACAAGATGAAAATAAAAACATGCATATATAGTCTTTCACTCAAGTGAAAGAAAAAAATCAAACAGATCTTAACAATAGGACTTGAAAAATTCAGCATTGTAGAAGGACACTTAGGTTTGCAGTGTGTTGTGTTTAATACAGAAAGGAGCACGCCGATGCTGTTCTAGGCATGGCTGTATGAACTGTGAATCATCTGTTTTTGGTAATCGGAAAGCAGGTGTTAAATGCAGTCGATATTAAAATTATGGAAACTGAAAATTAACAATATATTAAAATGAGTACTAAATACATTCACTTCTAATTATTTATCTCTGCCCTTTCAGTTAGAAGGCTCTTATTGGACTTTTGAAATGGAGAAATGCTACAAATTACATATGCTCCCATCCCGGAGAGTCAGTTGTTAAATATTTATCAGTATGTTACTGAATAATTTCACTATTAACACAGACCTGCCTACACACCAAGCTCTTACAGTTCTCAGATATATGCATTGAAATGAAATATGAAAATCATGACAATGGTTTGTGCACCTGTCCAATCAAATCTTTGTCACTTCAAATATTAGTTATAGATATCACATTTTAAAAGTCATAAATAGGGGTTAGAGGGGTGTCTCTGTGGTTAAGAGCACTTACTGTTCTTTCAGAGGTCCCAATTTTGTTTCCCTGCACCCATGTCAGGCAGTCCAAAACAACCTGGGGCTCCAGCTTCAGGGTTATCTGGTGCCTCTGTCTTCTGTCTTCTGAGGGCACCTGCACTCACGTGCAGTGCGTACCCCATACTCAGCCACACACATATATGCAATTAACAATAAAGAAGAGTAGTCAATAAGTTGAATGGTATCTTGGAAAGCAATAGAAAAGGAGCAGAGTCATATCCAGTGAGCTCTAAGTGAGGGTGGCATAAAGAAGACTCAAGAAAGATACCTTAACTGTATCAAAACACTTGCTGAAGTCATAGAGGGAATAGATTTATTCTTGGTCATAGGTCATGCAAACAAGAGTCAAAGCATCATCACATGGATAGACAAATCTCCCAACAATAACCCAAAGTTAAAGATGAAATCATCTGGAAGTAACATGTTTTCTTTTGTACAAGACATTTTAACCTTTAATAGCATCAAGTAGGGAGATGTGCCCAGATCTTATGGGTGCTGTCTAACCTGAAATCATTGAGGTTCAGCAACATGCAAGTTAAGCCTAAAAGCATGCACCGGAGACCAATTTCTGTGAAGCTAATTATTTCACGGCTGATTAAGAGGGAGCCCACGTCCTTACTGTCATTCAGATCATTAAACACATCCACTTTGATGGAAACCTAGATGATGACAATTTACTAACATTAGGCAGGTTCCTCATACAACCAGTGTCAGGAATGAGATAGATAAAACCTAATGAAAGCTTCCTAAATTAAAAAAAAATGACAATAAAACATTCAAGAGATTAGCTGGCCACAGGGAGATAAACAAGGTGACATTTGTGAACTCTAGTTAGAAAATGCTTGTCTCCCAGTGCTTCAAGCAAACTAAAGAAATTGGATTTGGATTAAAATGCATAAGCCAAAGCCAATACACCACTTTCTATAACTCATCATTTTTATGTGCCCTTGAATAACGATGTGGTGGATGGATATGTAGAGGAGCTGAAGACAGCTTTCAAGAATTAATGCTTGGTAATTTTGTCTTGGAGATACAGAGGGGTATCTTTGTCAACAAATAACTTTATGCCATACTTTGATGGAACTTTGAGGACAGTCAGGACTATGAGATGAAGGGAGGACTAAAGACTTGTCTCTAAAGATCTTGGATGCATGGAATTGAAAACCAGCAGAAGAACTGTGCAGGAACAAGCAGGTAGGCACTAGAGTCAGTTTAAAGGAAAGTCAAGTGCGTGGAAATAGGAACATTTACCCCAGTGCCTTAAAAGAAAGGGATGGAGAAGGTTTTTTTTTTTTTTTGTCTGTTTGTTTGTTTTATGAAATCCTGTGATCAAAGGTGCGCTTCATATGCTTTCTAGGGAAAGGATTTTATTGTAAGAGAGAAGGGGAGGCCTGGCTTTCAAGCATGAAAGGATAGAGGTGGCTAAGGTCGGATAAGGCAATGGTAAGTTGGGGCAAGGACAGAAGCAGAAAAATAAGCGAAAAGGACTGGATTACAGAATACAATTCATTCTGGATGGAGTTGAAATCTCATCCATATGCTCTAAGTTAAGAGAAGAAAACAATACAGGTTATGTAAGTGAAAGTTCTTGTATCATACAACCTTTAATTGTATACTATATACTACCACTCAAACCACTCCAATAATAGAATAGTTTACAGGGAAGTGTCAAAACTAAATGAGGTAACATCAGGGTGGGTATCATGTGTCTAGAAAGCAGACAAAGTCGATGGGTTTAGAGATGTGATCTCTAAGCAAGGATGCCCCTTCCCTCTGGAATGGCAGCTAACACTTAATGGAACCCAAACCAGGAGTTGTATTTTCGGAGCCTGAAAAGAAGACTGTTGGTGATTATTTCTCCAACACATGTGCATTTGAGAAAGAAGTATAGAATGGGACAAGTTTGGGAATGGTGAGAGATGACCAGAATTGTGTAGGAAAAATACCACTATGAAAACATCTGTGTGTCCTGAAAAATTGGCATTTGATATTTAGACCAACTGTTCTGTACCTCCTTTCTGTTTTACTCCTTCTCTCAATTCTTCCCTCCTCCTCCTCCTCCTCCTCCTCCTCCTCCTCCTCCTCCCCTCCTCCTCCCCTCCTCCTCCTCCTCCTCCTCCTCCTCCTCCCCCCCTCCTCCTCTTCCTCTTCCTTCTCCTCCTCTTCTTTCTCTTTTCCCTTAAGGACCTGCAAGATAGAGTATAAGCTTTGCTATGCAAACCTGAGGTCTGAAGTTTGGGTCTTCAGAACCCATCCATAAGTCCAGAGGGTTCAGTAGGTACACAGGATGGAGCTGGTAGCCTCCTGTAATCCCAGAGACAAGCACTTCATCCAAACCGGCTAGCTCAAGGTTCAGCAAGAAATCCAACATTAATAAAGAGTGATAGATGAAGACACCTCAAAGGTCAATATTGGGCCTTCACACACATGTCCACACATGTGTACTTATACATGTGCTAACATACAGACATACTTTCATGCTTAACCCACACACTTTATTAGTGATTTAATGGCACTTTATCCAGAAGACAGAAACAGATCAACTGGTAAACTCACACAGTCCGGGCTTTAGGGTTCCTCACTTGCATGGAACAAGAGTCGCATTGTTGTGTGTTTGTATAGAACTTGTAATCATGAAATATTTTAATAGCAATTCACTACAATTTCTTTCTGCCAGGACTCAATTTTACCCTTTGCAATGTTTTTCCTTATGTTAGTTTTGCACTGAATGATTGCAGACAATTTTGGGAACCAGATAATGAAGTGTTGTCACAGTGTTGCATGTAGATTGGGCTTAGTGGGATTGACTAGTGTTGCTTCTGGGGACTCCTGCTTACCATTAAGTCATTAACAGTGTTACTGGAGTAGGAGTGGCTTGAAGGAACACAGAGCACCAACTCACTGGACATCAGAGCCAGAAGCAGAGGACCAAATGTTGAGTGAAACCATGCATAAGTTTTACATTACCTGGCATACACATCTTGGGTGTAATGATAAGCAAAGTTAGAATGTCGGACTCCTGAGGCTGTTCTTTTGGAAATTAATTCTACTTCCAGCTGTGTAAAATGTTAAATGGAAGAGTCCATTCTCACTAAGTTAGATAAAAATGAAAGTTCCTTCTGTCAAGAATTACTCAGATAATGTCGTATATACAAACACAATCTGTTATACATATTTTTTTCTCATCTAATAGCAATCATTTAAAATAGCATTTCTTCTGATCCATGTGTTTTGTATAACTGCTAGTGCCCTACACTAAACCACAAAATATAGCTTTATGGGCCAGTGAGATGGCTCAGTAGGTAAAGGCACTCGCTGCCAAGTCTGCCAAACTGGGTTTGATTTCCTGGATTGACAGGGTAGAAGGAGAGTCCCAGACTCCCAAAAGTTATCCTTTAACCATGAGCACAATAGCATGAGCACACACATGTAAACACACAATGCACACACACACACACACACACACACACACACACACACACACACACACACGCACACACAGTTGAGAATTCTTTGTTTAGCTCTATACCCCACTTTTTAATAGGATTATTTGATTCCTGGAGTCTACCTTCTTGATTTCTTTATAGATATCGGATATTGGCCCTCTATCAGATGTGAGGTTGGTAAAGATCTTTTCACAGCCTGTTGGTTGCCATTTTGTCCTATTGACAGTGTCCTTTGCCTTACAGAAGCTTTGCAATTTTATGAAGTCTCATATATCTATTCTTGATCTTAGAGTATAAGCTATTGGTGTTCTGCTCAGGAAATTTTCCCCTGGGCCCATGTGCTCAAGGCTCTTCCCCCATTTCTTTTGTATTAGTTTCAGTGTATCTGGTTTTATATTGAAGTCCTTGATCTACTTGAACTTTGTACAAGGAGATAAGAATGGCTTGATTTGCATTCCTTTACATGCTGACCTCCAGTTGAACCAGCACCATTTGTTCAAAATGCTGCTGGATAATTTTTCCACTGGATGGTTTTAGGTCCTTTGTCAAAGATCAAGTGGTCATAGGTGTGTGGGTTCATTTCTGGGTCTTCAATTCTATTCCATTGATCAACCTTTCTGCCTCTGTACCAATACCATGCAGCTTTTAATCACTATTTCTTTGTAATACAGCTTGAGGTCAGGGATTCAGGACACAATGAGAAGACCAAACTTAAGGATAATAGGTATAGAAAAGAGCAAAGATTCCCAACTTAAATGGTCAGTAAATATCTTCAACAAAATTATAGAAGAAAACTTCCCTAACCTAAAGAAAGAGATGCCCATGAACATACAAGAAGCCTACAAAACTCCAAATAGACTTAACCAGAAAAGAAATTCTTCCCATCACATAATCAAAACACCAAATGCATAAGACTAAGAAAGAATATTAAAAGCAGTAAGGGAAAAAGGTCAAGTAACATATAAAGTTAGACCTATCAGAATTATACCAGACTTCTCACCAGAGACTGTAAAAGCCAGAATATTCTGGGCAGAGGTCATACAGACCCTAAGAGAACACAAATGCCAGCTCAGCCTACTATACCCAGCAAAAATCTTAATTACTATAGATGGGAAAACCAAGATATTACATGACAAAGCAAAATTTACACAATATCTTTCTACAAATCAAGCCCTACAAAGGATAATATATAGAAAACTCCAACACCAGGAGGGAAACTATACCCTAGAAAAAGCAAGAAATTAATCTTCTTTTAACAAAGCAAAAAGAAGATAGCCACACAAACATAATTCCACCTCTAACAACAAAAATAACAGTGTAATGGTTTGTATATTCTTGGATCAGGGAGTGGCACCATTTGGAGGTGTGACCTGGTTGGAGTAGGTGTATCACTGTGGGTGTGGGCTTAACACTCTCACCCTAGGTGCCTGGAAGTCAATCTTCCACTAGCAGCCTTTGGATGAAGATGTAGAACTCTCAGCTCTGCATGTGACATGCCTACCTGGATGCTGCTGTGCTCCCACTTTGATGATAATGGACTGAACCACTGAACCTGTAAGCCAACCTCAATTAAATGTTTTTTTTTTTTTTAAATAAGACTTGCTTTGGTCATGGTATCTGTTCACAGCAGTAAAACCCTAAGACAAACAGGAAACAACAATCACTTTTCCTTAATATCTCTTAACATCAATGGACTTAATTCCCCAATAAAAAGACACAGACTAACAGACTGGATACAGAAACAGGACCCAGAATTTTGCTGCATGCAGGAAATGCATCTCAGTGACAAAGAGAGACACTATTTCAGAATATTATCTATTTTAAAAGGCTGGACAAAGAATAGAAGCTTTAAGTCCTATGAATTCCATGTATGTTCCTACTTAAAGTACCAAGAACAAATCTGAAAGCCAAGATGTTGTGTTTGCTATTTGGTAATGTGCATTCTAGAGGTAAACAACCCCTTACATTACTGAATAGATAATAGAAAAGAGGCCAGGACAAATTTCAGTGATTAGCTCAGTGATGAGACAAAGGGAGGCTGATTTCAGTTTCTAGGGGGGTGCTGATGATGCAGGCTGAGGTCATCTCCAGGAACCTTTTCACTTGGGCTGCTTGATGCACTCATAGGCCACTGAGTTACATCTATTCACCCAGGCAATCAGCAGTGTCAAGTTCAACCCTACCTTACAGTCAATGTGTCTTTCCTCTTTTCTTCCCCTGATACATGGCTCCCCGTCTGATGTTTACTTTTGTGAGATATTGGCTGCTCATTAATTTAGATGCCCTCCAGGGTACCCTGGAACAGGATAGGGAGTGGAGGGTGTGTTCTGGTAGAATGTAAGGTACATCTGGAAAGGTGGACAAGCATTCGAAGGTCTTAAAAAAAAATCAAACAATTTCTGGGTTCAGAAATCTTGTCTGACTACAAGCAGCACAATGAATCCTGGCAGCGAGGCTGTACTGTGATGCTATCAGCCTAATTAATATGGTGACATCATATAACAGAGGCAAGCCTCACCCTGGAACAGATGTAGCCATGTCTTCCTGAAAGCCTTTGGCAGGTTCTGTCTGGCAGCAGTATCTTGGGACAGTGATCCAGGTCTAGCTGTTATGTGCCAGCCACTGGGTCAGGTCCTAGAAATAGAGAGATGAATAAGGGAAAGTCCTTGCAAACAAAAGATATTTATACTTGAATGTGGAGAGCAAAAAGTAAACCTTGAAATGGTAAAAGAATAAAATGCTCTGCTCTGCTTGACTGCCATGGGGCCTGAAGCAGGCAGGAGTATCTACAGAGAGTTCAATGAAAGCTGATTGGAGAGATTTACTATATATCTGATTAATAATCTTTCAATTTTTAAGGCTCATTTTAAGCATTTTTTTTCCCAGAATGGCCTAAGAAATTTAAACAATATCACATGTTCAATAAATGTGTATTTTCTTTGTATTTTAAAGTCTAGAATGAGTGAAATAGAAGACTTGGCTGGAACAGGAAAAGGAGCTTGGGAATTCAGATTTGCCTTTTGTTCTTCAGACTATTTCTCAAGAGTGACCTGAAGATATCTGTGGCGAAATTCTTTCAGTGTACTGAAACACTGTAGATTTGAAAGTTTAACATATGTGTATGAAGGTCAACTATTTGTTAAAGATATCCAAATATTCAT
This sequence comes from Mus musculus, assembly GCF_000001635.26. NCBI lineage: Eukaryota > Metazoa > Chordata > Mammalia > Rodentia > Muridae > Mus > Mus musculus. The sequence goes on along the minus strand of NC_000082.6, from coordinate 42,349,648 downwards.
ATTTTAGCAAATTCCTGAAGAGAATCTTATATGCACTGAAGTTCTGACAGTAACTGACATGACATTCCCAAAGGAATTTTGACAAGAATATCATATGGTTATTACTTTAAAAATTCATTTCTTTTTAGTATTTAGTTTTGAAAAATAACAACCAATAAAAGGTATTAATTGCGAATAATAAATACAAATATCTATTAATTATATTTACTAATTATATGGATAATAATAACTAATATTATTATTTGTGTGTATGTTTGAATGTATGCCACACATGTGCATCTAGAAGAAAATGGTAGACCCAGGAGCCTGAGTTAGAGCCAGGATATAGGTTCTGAGAACCAATTTTGGGTCCTCTGGAAAAATATAAAGTACTTGTAACAGCTGAGCCATTTCTTTAGCCTCCATGACTATCATTTTAGATAGAAACATGGAGGTACAATATGAATGGTGGAGATAAGTGGTGGGCAAATATAAAAGTAGCAAAGCTAGTTAGAATATTACTGTAGTTGTCTTCTCAAGAAATAATCGCTGACTAAGCCAGAAGAATTGAATAAGGGAAAGAAGAGATATTTGTGTAAAAAACAAAACAAAACAACAACAAAACCAAAACCTTTCAGAGATAAGGAACAAGACCAGCAGTGTGTGGACACACCATCTCACATAGCAGCCAGAATGAAGAATCTTGTTCCTGGGGGGTGGGGGGTTCTGCAGGGTGAAGGTGGGGGTTCTGATTCTTGCAGCTGACAAATATGATCCTGTTTCTAATAATTATGAGAAGGCAGTTGAGGCCCAAGGAGCAGAGCAATAGAGGCAGTGGGATCTTGGAAGACAAGAAAATAGGAGAAAGGGGAAAGAGGCTTCAAGCTAGACGATGGATGGTCAAAGCAACCAGATCCAGATTCTGTTGAAGACTGAAGTTGAGAAGAGAAGAAATGAAATCTGGGAGGAACTGCCATTGTCCCAGCTACTCTGACAGAGAAGTGCAGAGTTACCTCAAGAGTTTCCTTAGGAAGAGAACTCAAGACACTGATTGTAGTCTTTCAAAGTTGTTATTCCTCCAGGGAGTATGAGAAGCTGGCTGGACAGAACAAGATCTCCAATGTGAAGTAGCAACGTTCCCCTTGACAACATGAGTGACATAGTAGTGCATAAGAACATGGAAAGTACAGCTGTCAGGAAGGGCAGGGCAGGGAAAGCACCAGCAGTCACTGGATGCTGCACTGCTAGTGAAAAAGATCAGCAAGATTTTTGTGGGGCATGGGATAGAGAAGAGGAGTCTCAGGATGCAATGGAGAAATCATACTTGTGGTGGTTTGAATATTCTTGGCCCAGGGAGTGGCACTATTAGGAGGTGTGGCCTTCTTGAAGGAAGCGAATCACAATGGTAGTGAGCTTTGAGACTCTCCTTCTAGCTACCTGAAGAGTCAGTCTTAGCCTTTTTGCCTTCAGAAAAAGAATGTAGAACTCTGAGCTTGTCCAGTGCCATGCCAGCCTAGATGCTGCCATGTTCCCACCTTGAAAATAATGGACTGAACCTCTGAACCTGTAATCCAGCCCCATTTAAATGTTCTCCCTTGTAAGAGTTTCCTTGGCCATGGTGTCTCTTCACAGCAAAGAAACCCTAACTAAAACAATATTCAAATCATTAACTGAAATATGTACATAGGTAGTGTTCTACTTGTGTGGCCCTGCTGAGCAATAGCAGGTACAGTACAGATTATAAAAGTTTGAGAGATCAAACCAAGGAGAATGTGAAAGCTATGACAAGGTGGAGAAATGTGTGGTGTTTGAGATTCCTGGAGCCCTGAATGATGAAATGGTATACATATTTTAGGGCTTAAGAGAGGTGAATCAGTAATTAAAGCTGTTGTTGATTTAAATGGAAGATATTTGGTGAACGAGTGGCAAAAACATATTTCTACAATTTGAACAAATTTGGGGTCTTGGATCTGGCAGAACAAGTTTGATTTTAAGAGTTGGAGTTGGAGTCATTTCCATGATTCTTACATGAGAAGCTGACAAGTAATTAAATACATCAGCCTCAAGAGTTCTTGGACATTCTTGGATAGATCCCTATAATATACATTGATGGATCCTTTTTTTTTTTTTGATTGTGTGGGTTTTTAATATTATATAAAATTTTCTGTTTAAAAAGGAGGCTCTACAGTTCCCTAGTTTAGCTATACATATTCACTTATAAAAATCTTATCTAAGTCTATTTAGCTGGCCAAGTATTTAAATAATAAGGCTGTGGGACTTCTTAATAAAATTTTAAGAAAATAAACTCAAGAAAATTTTCTCAAGCATTTTTCAGTATATGGTTGGCCTCTAGTTTGCCACTCCCCTCTCCATCCTATCACCTCTTTTCTGGATTCTGTCTTTCAGTTCTTGAACACTGAACAGCTTTCAAGGTTTATTCTTTGACCCTCTCGTTTCTACTGTACACTGTAGCTCAGAATTTGATCCAATAATCATACATAGAAGACAATTCTGAGTCAGGTTTGTTACAATCTGATTCCGTGTGGCATGTGACCATTTCCATACCTCCATAAGATGAATCCAACTCTCTCCACTGCCTTGCTTACCAAGTTACCTCCCTGTGCCTGTGCAATCTGATTATTTGAGTCTTATTCTCTAGATTCCCTAGGCTCAATTTCCAGACAATTTTTGTTTCTTTTGCTTTCTTCTTCTCCTTAGATACTCTCCCATGACATCAACATGGCAGTGTGTATAAAGTATAAAGTGTGTAACATCTGGAACACACTAAGCATTTAACAAGAGGCAGGTTTTCTTTTTCCTGCCATCATTCCTCCCAGATCCATGCAAAGGAAGAACTTCACATTCTTCTCATTCTGTATCTTTCTCTCCATTCCAAATTACACAATATCACCACAGGCATTCACCCAAATTCTACCATTTACTTAGCTCTAATTCTTTATAGTAAAAGTTGACTGTCTCTCCAAAATCCATGTCCAACTTCTAATTTCCATTACCAGTGATTGTGGCCTTATTTTTTGGAAGGATACCTCTGTTGATATAATTTGAGGATCTCAAGGGAAGATCATTCTAGATTTAGGATGTGTCTTAGGGCTGTAAACAGACACCATGACCAAGGCAACTCTTTTTTTTTTTTTTGAAAAATTTTTTATTAGATATTTTCTTTAATTTTATTTCATTTAATTACATGTTACCCCTTTCCTGGTTTCCCCTCCAGAAAACCCCTATCACATTCTCCTCCCCCTGCTTCTGTGATGGTGTTCCCCCACCCACCCATCCACTCCTGCTTCCCTGTCCTGATGTTCCCTGACACTGGGGCATCAAGCCTTCACAGGACCAAGAGCCTCTCGTTCCCACTGATGTCCAACAAGGCCATGCTCTGCTACATATGCAGCTAGAGCCTTCTATCCCTCGATGTTTACTCTTTGGTAGGTGGTTTAATCCCTGGGAGCTCTGGGGGGGTCTGGTTGGTTGATATTGTTGTTCCTCCTATGGGATTGCAAACCCTTTCAGCTCCTTCAGTTCTTTCTCTAACTCCTCCATTGGGGACCCTGTGCTCAGTCCAATGGTTGGCTGGAAGCATCACCCTCGGTATTTGTCAGGCTCTGGCAGAGTCTATATTAGGCTCCTGTCAGCAAGCACTTGTTGGCATCCACAATAGTGTCTGGATTTGGTAACTGTATATGGGATGGAATCCTAGTTGGGGTAGTCTTTGGATGGCCTTTCCTTCAGTTTCTGCTCCACGATTTGTCTCTGTATTTCGTCCTGTGAGTATTTTTTTCTTTTTTGGTCCCCCTGCTAAGAAGGACTGAACTTCCTTCTTCTTGAGCTTTCTGTGGTCTGTGAATTGTACCTTGAGTATTCCGAGCTTTTGGGCTAATATCCACATATCAGTGTGTGGATATCACGTGTGTTCTTTTGTTATTGGGTTACCTCACTTAGGATGATATTTTCTAGTTCCATTCATTTGCTTAAGAATTTCATGAAGTCATTATTTTTAACATGTGAGTACTATTCCATTGTATAAATGTACCACATTTTCTGTATCCATTCCCCTGTTAAAGGACATCTGGGTTCTTTCCTGCTTCTGGCTACTATATATAAGACTGATAATAAACATAGTGGAGTATATGTCCTTGTTATCTGTTGAGCAACCAACAGATTAGGAAAAGATTTTTTCCAACCCTACATCTGAAAGAGAGTTAATATCTAATATATACAAAGAACTCAATAAGTTAGACTCCAGAGAACCAAATTACCCTATTAAAAATGGGGTACAGAGCTAAACAAAAAATTCTCAGCTGGGGAATACTGAATGGCTAAGAAGCACCTAAAGAAATGTTCAACACACTTAGTCATCAGGGAAATGCAAATCAAAACAACCCTGAGATTCCACCTCACACTAGTTAGAATGGCTAAGATCCAATACTCAGGTGACAGCAGATGCTGGCGAGGATGTAGAGAAAGTAATACTCCTCCATTGTTGGTGGGATTGCAAGCTGGTAAACCACTCTGGAAGTTAGTCTGTTAGTTTCTCAGAAAATTGGACATAGTATTACCTGAGGACCCAGCTGTACCACTCCTGGGCATATGACCAAGGCAACTCTTTTAAGGGAACTTTCAATTGGGGCTGGCTTACAGGTTCAGAGGTTCAGTCCATTATCATCAAGTTGGGAGCATGGCAGCATCCAGGCAGGCATGATGCAGGCAGAGATGAGGGTTGTACATCTTTATCTGAGGGCTGCTAGCACAATATTGGCTCCCAGGTAGCTAGGACAAGGGTATTCAAGCCCATGCCAACCGGCTATACCTAGTTCAACAAGGCCAGACCTTCTGAAGATACCACTCTCTGGGCCAAGCATATACAAACCATCACAGAATGGACTCTAAATTCAGACCTAGGCATAATGTACGAGAAAACTGAGTCTTGCAGAAAGGAAGGACATGTGAGGATGGGGGCAGATAAAGAGGGATGCAGCTTCAGACCAAGTGATGGCAAAGGTTGACCCAGTCACCAGAAGATTGAAAGAAGGTCTAGAATGGATTATTCTTCAATTCCTCCAGAAAGGCTCATGCCCCTGGTACTTTGATTTAGCTTTTCTGGGCTACAGAAATTTGAAAGAATAAATTTGTGGACATTTATTATGGTAGGCTCAGGAAGCTAGTGTATCCTCTTTGGTATTTTAAAAAGAAAATCTAACTCTTAATTGATATACAAAAATTTGTATGGGGTATTATGAGATTATTTTAATAGATATATACATTGTGTGATGTTAAGGTCTTCCCTGTGAAGACTTTCTCATTCCATCATTGTGAAAATGGTTATAATTCTTTCCTCCAGCTTCTTGATATGTACGGTAAAGGATTGTTATCTTGAGTCACTGTAGTGTAGGTATATTGCTCTAACACCACACACACACACACACACACACACACACACACACACACACACACATACACACACACATACACACACACACACCAACCTCTGGTAATCCCCATTATTCTCTCAGTTTCTGTGAAACCAGTATCTAACAGATCCCACATATGAATCAACATTGTACTAGATGTTTCTCTGTGTCTGGCTTATTTTAATAATCTCTAGTTTCATCTACATTGTTGAAAATGGCAGTCTTTCATTCTTTTGTTTCACTCAAATCTTTAAAACATTATTTATTTAATAGTATCTTTCTCTGTTTTTGTCTCTGTCTCTCTGCACCCCCCCCTCTCTCTCCCTCCCTCCCTTCCTCCCTCTTTCCTTTCTCTCTCTCTCTCTCTCTCTCTCTCTGTTTACCCTAATGCCAAAGAACTACTTGGCTTATTATGAATAGAGAATAATTTTAAGGCAAAGAGCAAAGAAATCTGAGAGTGGAACTGGAATCTACTTTCTCAAACCCCCTCTACTTCCAGACTCAGGAAACTGAGTGATAATTTTATTAATTAACTTCTTAGGCTAAAACTTACCATTTTCAGCCACGACGTTCAAAGCCATACATAGACTCATACTGGTGATATGGGAATAAAAAAATAGAGTAGTTAGTTAGAGAAGAATGAAGGTAACCCTAGCTAGGTCATTTTCTTCTTATGTGTGCACACATGTATGTTTTGGTTTGTTTTGGTTTGGTTTTGGTTGTTACTATTTTGGTTTGTTTAAAATCAAATCAAGGGGTGTGTGTGTGTGTGTGTGTGTGTGTGTGTGTGTGTATCTGTGTATGTCTTTGTGTGTGTGTGTGTGTGTGTGTGTGTGTGTGTGTGTGTTTCTTCCCCATTCTTTTGTCAGCCCACAACTTTCATTGTTTAGTTTGGGGAGAAAGGTCTTGGATTTGGTTCCATAGTTTTCAAACTTAGTTTCCAATCCTGAGTTTCCTCCTTGGGAAGTAAATTTTAGAGGCTCATTAGCAATCTTGTCCAGAGAAAGGCATTTAAAACAATAAGGATTCTGCACACCAATTCAATAGAGTAGTCAAGGAGCTGGCATTTGGTTAGAAATTTACAGGTTGCTGTCTGGGGTGAATGTATTAGCTTGCTCTGTGTGTTTTCTGAAGAACATGGTGCTTTATGATTTTGGAAGATGGTTCTTCATGGGTGGATCTAACAGTTTGAGCTTGATGGATGCTCATTTTAACACCAAGTCTCCCTAGGTTGTTCACTAAGAACCAGGAACAACGAGGTACATACACCTATTGAGTGGTAATATAGCTTGGTTGTTTGAAAGGCTTTGAAGTCTTAGGTTTATCTCCTATTAGCTGGATGAGCAAGTCAAAAATCCCCAGTCTTGGAATCCCATCAAAATGAGGTCCAGGCTGTACCCATGGCACTGACCACCAGACAAAGAACTCACAGAAGCTGAGGAGGAAGCCAGCGCTACAATTGTGGTGTAACATTCCATTGTGCAGTTCAATCCTTACCCAGGGCTGATTCCATTCCTCCTTTTTCTGACTGTAGTCTGCCACATTGTTTTTCAAGTTCCTTCCCATAAACAAAACAGCAAGGAAAGCTAGGAGAGATTCTGAGGTAGCGGAGGACAGAGAAGGGAAAGACAATGATCTTATGGCTTGAGCAATAAACCCCATTTTAGTGGTAAAAGGTAAAAGAAGTTATTTCTTCTCCGACACTCACAGCTCTGCAGGCAGGCCGGGCTTCCTCCCTTTGGTCCTTTCTAGCACTAGAAGACTGATTCTAATCCCTAGCTTCAATGTTTCCATTAGGAGTCACTTCTCATCCATTCTCTGCCCTCTTCTGTCACTTATGTCCATGGAAGCTGGTTTTGAAGACTCAGCTCTGACAGGGATTATTGCAAAGTTAAGAGACTATTAAACCCAGAATGTAGGTATTTTTTTTAAAGAAAATCATAAAGTATGAAAACCAAGGAACACAAGGAGGGGGGGGGGCAACAAATGGCTTCGCGTTGTAAATTGGGTCACTCTCAGAGAGACGCCCTAGTGTTAATTTCTAACCATCATCCCTAGTATCACCATCACTGACTCTGGCCATCTTTTAAAAGGCGTGCCCCTTAATCTATTAAGTAGGCTCTCAGCAGTTCCAAAATAAACATGATAGCACGTTGTCTGCCCGTTGTCTGTTAAAAAAAGTTCATGTCTAGGAGGGATAAAGAACAACATGAGCTATTTAATTAGATACTTGTCATCAGTAATGAACAATAAGAAATCATCTGGAAAGTTCTTTGACGTAGTCACTTAGAAATGTTACCAACATTTCAGAAAAGTTGTCTGTAAAACTACCTATGTCAAGAGTGGCTCCAGAGTGTCCTGTGCACATTGCCTCCCGTCCTAAAATGTGTTGGCATGACTGACATTATTATAGCCACTTTATAGATGTAAAGGGCTCTCCAAGGCCACACAATACCAAATGTCTAAACTTTGCACAATACAGATTTACAAGTCATATCGCCCCCCTCCCCCCAGAATAGCAGAGGCACTAGAAGGAACTGAGGTGGACTTCATGGTATGCATCTTTCCTCAAGACAGAGTTTACCTGTGTCCATTGCTCTCAGAATGTAAGACATTAAATGTTAGTGTTACAGAAATCTGTCATTCACAGACACTAAGCTAATTAGAAAGAATCACAACTGTCAAAGAAGCTTGTGTGCATAAGCAAATAACCCACTATGTAGTTTTAGATATGGAGTCTAATTCCTAGACCATAGTTTATTCCACATTCAAGTGCTCAGAATGCTTGACTGCTGTGTGTGTGTGTGTGTGTGTGTGTAGCGTACTGACACATTTGTAGGTGATATATTTGTGCATAGCTAAGAGTATCATATGTGTGCAGTTAGGTTATATAAATAAAATCAGTTAGTGTTGAGAAAACTGAACCTCCATGATTATCAACTGCGCGTAAAATCTAATGGCAGCTGTAACTTATGTGCACCTCTAGGTCCTCTTTGCATTTTCCTTCTTGTGGTACTGGGAAAGAGGAGAGTTAGAAAAGAAACAGGAGCATTCCTCGGGCCCCACTTCCCTAAAACATGTTCCATCCAATCTCTCCAACTCTCTGGAATATCCTTTCTACCCCCACCCCATAGCCCTCCCAATGCAGTGCGGAAAGTCAGTGGGTAATTGGGTCCAGATTGGAGGTGTTTAAATATTCATGAGGCTGGCAGGGGACTGGGAGGGGGTGACTGTCTAGAAATGGGGGTAGGGGCTACGGGAAGTGATTAGTCACTGGAAGCTAGCAAACAATTCTGAGAAAGGGACCCAGGGAGAAGGAAGAAAAAGATTGGGTGGGGAGTGGAGGAAAGAGGAGAAGGAAGGAAGGAAAAGGAGAGAGGAAGGAAAGAGGAGGAAGGGACGAGAGGGAGAGAGAGGGGGAGAGAGGGAGAGAGAGAGAGAGAGAGAGAGAGAGAGAGAGAGAGAGAGAGAGAGAGAGAGAGAGAGAGAGAGAGAGAGAGAATGTGCGTGTGCGGTGAGCAATAGCTGTGGACCTTACAGTTGCTGCTAACTGCCCTGGTGTGTGTGAGGGAGAGAGAGAGAGAGAGGGAGAGGGAGGGAGAGGGAGGGAGGGAGGGAGAGCGCGCTAGCGCGAGAGAGCGAGTGAGCAAGCGAGCAGAAAAGAGGTGGAGAGGGGGGGAATAAGGAAGAGAGGAGGAAAGGAGAGAAGGCAGGAAGAAGGCAGGGGAAGATACCACCATGCTGTGCTGTATGAGAAGAACCAAACAGGTAGAGCTAAAGATTTCTTTTTTACTTCTTTGCTGTTGTGAAATTATCAGAGTACAGGGTTTCCTCGTGAAAGGCAGAAAAAAAAATTTTTTTTTTTAAAAAAAAACTGCTTCTGCCCTGGCATGATGCTCTGGCTTCCTTAGCATACGGTAACTGATGCTTGCATCCCGGCGTTATTCTTTTCTGCCTTTCATGATCTGGTTTTTGGAATGCTGCTACTAATTAGGGTAAGGGGAGAGAAATATGCCGGCTTGGCTAGAAATATGATTCCCCTCGCCTATTAGTAAGTGCTCAGCCGCTAGGTCTCTGGTTTTGAGGGTGTGGATGCAGAAAGGGGTGTGGGGACGATGTGGGCTCTATCTACGAGATCAAAAAAGCTAATCTTGATATTATTTGTGGAAAATTAGGTCTGGGGGAATTATAGTCACATTTCAACATTGCCTGTTCCGTGATTCAAATTTTCTCACATGTGCCGCGGAAGATACCTGATTTCGTGCTCGCGTGAGCTTCAAAGGGGCGCAGGTGTATGTGGGAAAACATGTGAAGGTTTTATTTATTTATTTAACGAATGAATGAAACTGATTTAGGAGATTTTTTATTTTTTAAAGAGAGCCTAAAGACAACAAGGGTTGGGGGAGAACTGCCTATGCCGAGGGGGAAAACCCCCTTCCTGAGATCAGGAACGGATTGTGTGCCAGCTGGTCCGGGAAGAGGATGGACCACGCCCCTAGGAGCTTTGAGCTGAGATGGGATGGGAAAGGGGAGCCGAGCCCGTATTACCTGTTGGAAACCGGGGCTTTTCTCTTTCCCCTCTTCCTGTGAGTCTTTGCTGGCATTAGCAGTGACCTGAGGTGTGTTAATATCCTGGAGGAGGGTGACTCGTGGTCCTCAGGATGAGGGACTGTCCAAGAGGAGCTAGAATCCCAATCCCCCACCTCCCCTCCCCCACCGCCTAGATTATTTTTTTCCATTTTATTTCAAATTGCTCACTTATTTCGTGAAAGACGTTTTAGAAACTTAATTGAGGTGAGGGTGCTTGGGATCCTGCAGTCATCCACAGCACAGGAACGCTCTCCAAATGTAGCCTTCAAACACCCCTAGGAGCATGTTTGAGTGATTTTTAGAGAAGGTTAAGAAAGAAAAAAATGGGTGTGGGGTTGGAATGAGTGTGTGTGCCTGTGTGTGAGTGTGCCCATGGCGGGGTGGGGTGGGATGGCAGTCGTGGTTGTAGACCCCCTCTGCAAACTGATTGCTGTAAGGGCGGGGTGCAAGACAGGGGTATTTGGCATTATTCTTGTGCAGGTATTGGAAATTGGACAATTTGTTAGACACTTTCTGAATCCAAAGGGGATGGGGGAGGGTACAGAGGAAACAGCCCTTCAGCCTGGCCACATGCAGCCAGCGCCCTGGAAGGAGGGGTGGGGGGTGGGGAAGAGGAAGGACTAGAAAAAGAGGTAAAAGCCAAATGCCAAAGTAGTTAGAGGAGAAGCAAGCCTACAATAAACAAACAAGCAAATAAATAAATGCAGATCCTTGGCTGTGAAGGGGTGAATGGAGAAAAGTCTGGCAAGGCGGGGCAGGGGGGGTGTTGCTGCCTGTATTTCTCTAACTGCTCTTGGTTCCAGAAACTGATACTTCCATTGGAACATTTGTAAACATTTATTCCCATGTCTTCCTTCATTTTGATATATGAATGTAACAGATACAGGTGCCAGGGGGTTAAGCACACCCTCAGAAAAAGGTTGCAAGATGACTGCACTGGCCAGCTGGTAAAATACAATTTAGGAAGGTGGAGCCTTAAGGAAACCAATGCTATTCGTTTTAAAGGCTTGGATTTTGGAAAGAAAAGTGTGGCTGGCTGACAGCTTGTTCCCACCCTATTTTTGTGCATGGGAGTATCCACACATATCCTTCAGTAAAGGGAACCAAGCATGGTTTATAGACAGGGAATTGGGGCTAACGGAATTCCCTCCCAAAAGAATGAGGACAGCTGCTTCCACTAGCTTCCTCTCACTGACAGCCCGGAGCACACACTCTGATGTGCAAAGTGATGAAGATGAAATTACGTGTTTAGGGACTTGTAGGAATTTGCATGTAAATGTGTACAGCATGCACATACTTCCAATGCAACCATTACGCATGTGCTCTGTATGGATTTCACATGCCTCCCTGTGCTTTAGCATCACTGATGTGAAGGAGGAAATGGAATGTCTAGCAACGGTTCTTTCTACGCACATGTTTTATGAATAGGTTCTTAGGTATGAAATGGTTATGTGCCTCCATGTAGCAACATTACTTGTCATTTGCATATGTCAGTATTTAAGGTATTATTAAACCAGACAGAAGGAAATGGTGTCTTCAGGGCGTGGGCTCATATTACATTGACTGGTATTCATATAGTATGGATACTTAAGTCTCGTGCTGGCTTCCTTCTTGTGAAATGACCCTCTATCATTCCAGTCAGAATCCAAGGGTTTCGTTCCTTCTCCTGGAAGGTGTTTATCACTCCAGCTTTTTTAACAGGGACTAAAATGAGGGCAGGAACCTGCAAAGGTCTAACTCTGCCACACCCATGAAATCCAGCAGGGATGTGGGAGGGGGACTGGAGGGCTTGCACTTCCTTCCCCTTCCACTTGAGCAGCAAAAGCAAGCAGTCTCAGATATTTCCAAGTTGTAATACATTGCCAGTGGGTGTGAAGAACACTTAAATGATCTCTAGTAGCCATTACTTACCACTGTACATTATTAAAGCAGATAAGGGGGGGGGGGACTACAAGGAAGTAGGTAAAGGAGGGTTAAAATAAAAGAATCCTGCAGATTTTATTGGCTCATGATTTTCAAATATCTTGAGGCTTACTTTAAATAGCTCAATTACCATGCATATTGCAGACGATTAAAAACTTGCAAGGTGTGATAGTCTACAGAGGGGGGAAAAATGTGAGATGTTTCTTTTGTTTAAAAATAATGACTTTAGTTTGTAGCTTAAGTGTTAAAAAAGACATTACCCTGCAAGCAAGCAGACCTGTCCCCACCTCACTCTGCTGGCATCTGCCCCCTCCCCATATAATAAATAATTTTTATCTTTGAGAAACTACACATTGGTTTAGAACCCCAGCCTTGCTGTTCCCTCTTTCTAACAGCATGGGGAGGTGTGGAAGGGTCCAGCTCTGCTGCTGGGTAGGGACCATTCTTTCTAGTAAGAAATTGGATCCCTGCTCAGTGTCTCTGAGCCACACCCAGTGTCATCCAGGGACGTAGTGAATGGATTCAATAGAGGCCTTCTACTTAATATAATTGAAGCTGTCCATTTTTAACAATCATGGCATCTACCATATGTTTCCAAAATTGAACGGAAGAAATTATTTAAAAGGGTTTTTTCCCCTTTCCCCAAATCATCTGGACTTTCAGAAAACCTTCCACAGTTTGTGGTGAATTTAGCAATGCATTTGTTTCTGATTATTTAAGTTGTACCATGGCACATGCACAGTGACCCCCTGATCCTTCATCCTCTGAATGTCACAGTGCTCCCGCTCACTCTACTGCAAGCTATGCTGAGGCAACTGGAGGAAGGAAACACAGGGTTAATTTTCCTTCTTGCTGAGCTGGTGAAAACTGCAGAAACCTCCTTTGATGTTGCAAGCAAAGGGCAAAGTTCCTGCTCACCAAGAGGGAGGGTGGCCCAGGGTCTTCTTCTGTCATAGGGAAATTGCTAGTGACATGCCTGGGGCAGAATGAATCCACAGACTTCAGAGTTTTACTTGGTCCCATAGGGAAGGGGCAGAGGGCTTCCAGGCAAGCATGGAGCTCAGTATTAACTCCTTGTACACCCACCACACCCCCACTCCCCAGCACGGGTCATACTGACTTTAACATACTTCTAAAATCTTCCACTATGGAATGAATTTCAAGAGAAACCTTTCTCCAAGTTCATCAAGAGCAGGCACAGCATTTAACCCTTTCACTTCTTGGTTAATTCTAGGAGAGGAAGTGTTACTTGCAAACCAAAGAAGGTAAATTGGGCCAGTATCCTGCCTCTTGGATTTTGAAGTGTAGACAGGTTGTCTCCAGACAGTTGAAATGAAATCTTTATAAAAAAGTCTCCAGGGAGCACTGAGCTGTGAGACCCCACAGTGTGTGCCACTTACAGACTTAGCCATATTGAATGGCTCACATCATGGAAGGGTTTTAGTTGCTTCCTGTCAGGAGGACTGAACAACTGAAGGACTGAAGCTGTCCAACTGAAACGCTAAATAAACTGCCCCACCCTACTTACTTTAAAGGGTGTAATAAGGATTTCCTCCAATCTGGACAGGACAGCCATCCCCCCCCCCCCCGCCCACACACACACACACACACACACACACACACAACTGCCAGGACAGACTTGGTTACCCCTGATCACATTGAGCGCTCCATCTGCCTGGATTCTTTTCTTGCTTTTTTCTCTGTTTCCTCACTGACTCCTGCTCTATTCCCTTGAGATCCCTCCAGTTTGTAAAGCTTTAGCTGGTTTCCCTGTGGTCCGTGAAAGAGCTTTGTCTCCTCTGTTCTAGAGTCTTCTGACTGCATCCCCATCTCTACAGGTTCCCTCTCACTTTCCTTTCAGAACAACGTTTCTAAAAGCATCCCAAGCTCATGTCTCACTCATCATTTACTGTTCTACCTGCGTCACTTCCCATGATTCCAATGACACAGGGTACCATTTCAGGTGAGCCATTAGCTTTCATCTTACTTGAAAGCCGTGGCATGCTGTCTATTGCTCTGCCATCTAACTGTCCTTCCTGGATAATTCTCCCAACACCTTTTCTCCTCAAACAGGACCTTTAAAAACTCATTTGATGTCTGCTTTCACTCCCCTGTCCTTCTTGGACAGGGGCTTTCACTGTGTAATCTTGGTTTTCCCGTCATTCCACTCATTAATCCCAGTTCAACACATCAATGTTCAGAGCTTCAGTCCTGTCCTGTGATTTCCAGAGGTCCATCTTGACCTATAGGAGCTTTTCAGAAAAATCCTAGTTTTCTCCTGTGTGGACTGGATCAGGTATCCTCTGGTTTGGACCACTCCTGGGCTTTCTGCTTAGTTGCTCTAGCAATGCTTAGCCAGCTTCAGAACTCTAGAAATGGAGGATGTGTCCCAACCATGGTCCTTTCCTCCAAAGCCCACATTCAGGTACAGACTAGGTAAAAAAGTTTTGAACATTTTCTCTGCTTTCCCACACTTAGTTGTTTGTGTAAGTAACCTGGCTCAGTCTTTTCATTAGCTTTCATCTAGCTAAAGACAACAGCTACCTGTATGGATCCCAGTCCCATATTTTTTCTTTATAGTCTCCATGCAAACAACAGACAAACTGTCTTTACCTCATGGAAATCTGGTCACACTATTTTCCTCATTAAAATTCTATAATGTCTCCCCGTTGGCTATAAACTACTAAATAACCCTTCAGCATGACTGGCATGACCTAGTCTTGGGCCATCTTTAAATACCTCCTCTTTCTCATCGCTCGCTTTATTCTTCTTTCACAGCCTGGAAAATGTTTGTTTCCCTTACAAGAGTTAGCTCTTTAAATCCACACTTCCATAAATGAACGTCTTCTACAATTTTTATGAGCATATTGCATTTTGAACTAAACTCTATTACCGCTTGTTGTACAACCTAGTGCTCATTTTTAATATGTATCTGTACCTAACTTGTAAGGTTCTTGTGAAGAAAATGATAAAATGTTATTCCTTTTTATCCATAATGATTATCATACTGTCTAGCACACAGGTGGGTCCTGTGAACTGTGAGTGATCTCCTTGATAGAAAAGTATGGACCAGAGGTTTTAGTCTGGCCTCAAGCTGTGATATATTAAATGGACAGAATCATTAGCAGTCTTTAAAGATAGCATTGGCGTGAACTTTTAAAATAGAATTCACCATCCTTAATTGTTGCTACAAATGTATAGACATGGCAGACTTCCATTTTTTAATGCAAGCAGGCATAAAATTCATCCACTCGTAGTCTTCATTTCTCCAAACTGCCATAGCAGAGATCTTTCCATATCAACCACTCCTAGCAACCAACAAGAAGCCAGTCCCAAACCAGAGGAGAAGAATCGCAGTCTAGCTATGGCTACTAATTCTTGCAGCTCCATGCTGGCTTTCTTTGGAACCTGGTAGACTCATGAACCTTACTCTGCCCTATAACTATCACAGATGACCCTGTGTCTACCTTCTGCTGCGCACAGCTGATTTATTCATGCAGTATGTAGCATTAGCCTATGCTGAAGAGTGTATGATCAATAATTAATATTACCTACATTTGATACTTCAGTGAGATACATTCTCACTGAAGTATCTGAAGACTAATGTCTACCAATGCATATCATGTGTGGAGCTGAAGGGACAGTTAATAGTAAGTGATCTCATAAACCTACAGTAATAGACAGGAACTAAATATACAGGAATTGGCTCTTTTAAATCTTTTAAAATTTGAATAGACTTGAAGGAGTTGGATCCTGGTGCAAGCCTATGGTGTCCAGTATGGGGAGGATTGCAACCACATATTTCCATCACATGACTTTAAGCAGTACATTCTCATAGCTCAGCTGGGATATCTTAAGAGAAGAAATGAGATAAAAATTGTAGGTGAAGTTTGTGCTTTATAGCCAAAGTTGGATGGTGTTTCTGAACCCTGATGTCCTTGTCGTGCATCTTATGAGTGCTCCAAGCAACTCTGGCTTACAGGTTTCTTTTCTTTTCTCCTCCCCTCCGATGCAAATGAAGTTTTTCAGATTAGTGCACCAGTTACAGTTAGTGCTTGGTGGTTGAGGCTATGAGAGGAGAATGTTAAGGAGAAGTCTATCTTGCCCAACTTTCCAATCCATGCTATAGGTAAATCAGGTGCTGATTTGGCATTTCATGGATGATTAGTACAGAGGGGATGCTCAGTTGGCATATACTTGATGCAAGTTGGCATATACTTGATGGCATATACCATGCAGGGATGGAGGGCTCATCATGATGAGATCTGAGGAGAGATGATTTAACACTGAGGACATTCCTGGGTACCCATTCAGAACAGACTGAGTATCGCACTCAATGCTACTGGCCTTTGCAACAGAGTGGCTATGGTTGAAGTTAAAGTCCTCTGTCTTATTTGCTCAGAGTGGCATACTTAAAGTCATTTTGGGTTTAGTGTTGGACTGTGGAATTTCACATTTCCAACCCGTAATTAGTTACAGATCTTGATTTCTTAGATGTTCTTTGTTTAATGTCCTGTTCCATGTCTTTGTAGTGGGAATAAATCCCTCCCTTGGGTTCTAGACCTGGCTCTGCCAATTGCTTGTCCTGTGATCTTAGGTAAGTAACTGAATCTCTCTGAGCCTCAGTTTATTCATCTGTATTAATGGGCAAAATAAAAGCCTCCAAATCCTGACTCACTTTCTTGACTAGGTTGGTATGAGGCTCAAATAAAGCGATACAAAATAAAAATATCTTGTAAACAATTTCTTTTTGATCCTCCTTGGTGGTCATGGTGCTACACAAACAAGAAGTACCATTGTTATCTGCATAGAAAATATATATGTTTCATAAGCCCCTCCTAGTTGCTACTAAATGTTAGCCACACGGGTAGATGAGAGCATAGAAGATTTTTATCATTTACTTTGAAAACCTGAGTGACAGAATCCAGATAAGCACATACTTAAGTTGTCCTTAGCAACAAAATGTCAGGAACATGAGAAATGTCCACTGTTTGCCTATGTCTCTCCCTCTCCTCCCTCTCCCCCCTTTCCCTTTCCCTCTCCCTCTCTCCCCCCACCTCTCTCTCTCTCTCTCTCTCTCTCTCTCTCTCTCTCTCCTCCCCCTCTCATTTCACATGTCAATCTCCTCTGTATTTGGTGTGTGCTGCTTGCCCCCACACCCTCACCCCACATGTCACCTCCAAACTGGCTTCTGAGTATTAGCAGACATGCTGTGCTCACATCCATCACACGAGGGCCCAGCCAGGCAGAAGAGGGTGGAGGGAAGGTGGGGCTTCTCTGGAGCCTGAAAACTGGAGCTGCTGCCTGGTCGGAAGCCCAGCAGATTATCACCTGGCACCACTTCCATATCGGTCTCAGGTCTCCTCCTGTACCACGAACAAACCTTCATCAGGAGAGCACAGAGCCCTGAATCTTTTAAAACTCAAGTCTTAATGCTCTCAGTGTTCTTCCCCACCCCCAGGATCTCCATAAAGGATGGTTCAGTTCTCTCATGTCCATGGTTAAGACTGGGAAAGGTGACCTGTTTAATGTAAGAAAATTTGTCAGATTTCACACAAAGCAAAGGAATTCTGCAAGCCCCTTACCCCAGACACTGAGGTTTATATCTGTAGAAAATATTTGGAATTATTTTAAAATAAAATGATCAGAACATGTTAGTACAAAGATTCTGTCTATCCTAGAAGCCAAACATCTAAAATAAGAAAACCAGCATCAAACATTTTACAAAAACTACTTTTACATAAAAATTTCCATAAAGGCTTATAATGGAAAGTATGTTAGTGATACTCAGGAACAAATGGTTGTTCAGAAGAAAATAATTTATTCAATTATATTTATAGTTTATTAATGGTTAATATCACTTTTACTCTCTCTCTCTCTCCCTCTCTCTCTCTCTTTCATTTCTTCTGTTATTTATGAATACTTTGATTAGGTACCAGAATCTAACTTTAGGTGTCCATGATAATAATGTTTGAAGGAAACTAAAAATTCTATGAATTATAAATAAATAAATAAATAAATAAACAAATCCAAGGCTAAAGCAACCAGGGCAAATGCGTAAATCTTAACAACAGAAAAGCATGAACACCGCCCCCACCAGGATTCTCATTTAAAAGAGTCAGTTTCCAGGACCCAGCGTCTTTCCTTTTTAATAAAGATATGGAGAGAAAAGGAATGAGTGAGGAATAGGAGAGAGGGAGACAGAGACAAAGAGACAGAGACAGAGAGACAGAGACAGACAGAGAGGGAGAAAATTGTGTTGGTCTTGCTTGGGTCAGCTACTGCCATTTAGACAATTCTCTCTGATTGTTAGAAAGCCTAAGGCAATAGTTTCTGGAAGCCCACACCGGTGGGGAATAGTCAACGCTGAGAAATACTCTCTGCGTGTATTTCCACACACCTACCATAGCGCAGCTATGGGGTGGATCACTGAGTTTCCCTTTGGGATGTTTTCAGTTTTGCTGCCTCACTTACTCATCCTTGATCCCTTCTATTGCTGTGATATGGTACCCTGACCAAAAGCAGCTTATGTAGAAAAGTATTTCCTTTGGCTTATGGGTCCAGAGGCATAGACATAATGACAGAAAGGCACAATGATGTCAGAAGAAGCACGGTAATGGCATGGTGAGCTGGAGGCTGGCTGATCACTCTTTCATCCACACATACAAGAAGCACAGAAAGAGAAACAGGGG
The DNA here is from genome assembly GCF_000001635.26 of Mus musculus. NCBI lineage: Eukaryota > Metazoa > Chordata > Mammalia > Rodentia > Muridae > Mus > Mus musculus. The sequence continues at coordinate 42,331,035 of NC_000082.6, read as the reverse complement.
ACACTATAAACCCTGAGACCCCCTGTGATGCACTTCCTCCAGCAAGGCCTCACTTCTTAAAGATTCTAAAACTTCCTCCAACAATAACACCAACTAGAGACAAAGAATCTATACAGGAGTCTATGGGGGACTCTTTTCATTAATATTATCACAATACATCATTAGTAGGTCTCTAAAAGGAATGGTTTTCTCACAGATTGTTGGATTTGTGCACCTGATAAAGAGTAGAACTAATTTATATACCTGGACTTGACCAACACTAGTTGTCTACTGACTTCTAGAAGCCTACACATGGCAGGTACCAGGGTTCTAAGAGGAATCCAAGCTATCATTTGTCCTTGATAACTTGGCATGAAATAACTCTTAGCTTCCAGAATCACTCTATAGAATCAGTTCCTACCCAAGGATTGGGTAATATTGGATGTAAAACAGATTTATTCAATTTATACCAGAAGAGCACTACTCCTTGATATTAGTCATCTCATTTTGAATGTTCTTGAATTAATTCCAGCAATCATCACCATATTTATCTATTTTTAGCAGATTGGCACTTTCTAAAATATTGAGCTGTTGTCTCCATATGCACTAGTTTGCTCTAAATGTAGAACATTGGTAATTAGCCTCACATCCATTATTTGTAATCCCGGTTCCAATAGCTATTAAAAATGTTGTTTTTTAATGGAAATTGAAAATACCCTAATATCTTCCCATTAATGATTGCTTAAGAGAGCTCGAAGAGGCAAAGACAAAAATAAGCAGAATGAACTTCAGAGCTTAAGCAAACTCAGGAGTCAGCTGATTTTGAAAGAGGCATTCGAGCATCTTAGCATAACTAGCCTAGGAACTTAGCTTGATTGTAAGTTGTCAGAGCGCACATCCTCAGCTCATTCTTTCTTCCCTATGGCTTACAACCCAATCCACCCAGTTAGGCATGTAAATTTGAGGATGCTAGACCTCATAATAGCTATTCCCGGAAGGTGTGATATACAATTTTATTCTAATCCCTCTACTATCTGAAGGAAGGAAGGGAAAATTAAAATATATCCAATTTTTACTTACTTAGCTTGAAGTTCATTTCTTAGACACCTGTGTCTAGCTGTTGTAAATTCTTTATTCTTCAGGGCAGCTCACTATGGTTATCCATGCTTTTCGTGGGTTGGTTATAACAGAAGAAAAGGAGTTGGTGTTGAGCAAGCTGAATACATCTGTGGTGGATGTTATATTTCAAGGTCCCTTCCCCTTAAATAGGAAAAAGTAACATTTTATTTGAGTGGAAAGAAGAAATGGCAATTTATTATAAATCCTTCCACTTCATCTTTATATAGATATTTTCTTCCTAACACAGTTTTCTGGGATATTTGTTTTTAGTTTCAAGTTTTAATAAGTATGTGTGAAGGGGAGAACATTATGGTTTCACTCAAAAATAACCAACTCTTTATTGAGTAGGGAGTTGGTTTATCTAAACCTTATTTTCTGAGGAGTATCATCTGTAGGATTTTCTTAAAGCCAATGAAAAGACTGAGGCTGTTTTTGGTGTTGTCTGGAAAGTCAACTCTGGGACTTCTGTGTTGGAATTGTGCATTTGTTCAAATAAGTTGCCTATTGAAGTTTCTTAACTCAGTAGTCTTGAGGGCTTTAATTGCTTTGAATTCAAGGGCATAAAGTGATTGACTGCCTTTAGGTAGCTCAGCCAGATTTGGCTTCATATTAGCAGGCAGTGAATTGCAAAACAATATAGAGCCTTCGAGGACAGGACTTAATGTCTTATAGATTCCATACTAGATTTGACATTGGATCCTTACATGTCTTCTGTGAAACCTGGAAGGAGGAGAAGTGGAGTTTTTGTACAATTGAAAGGGTTACAGTTATAAAGCAGAATCACTTAGCTTTCTAATAGAATATCCCATAAAATCAGTGATGAGCACAAATAGCTCAGCCTCTACTTCAGAACTTCATCTTGGAAACCAAACACCGAAGAGAAATGATATTCAGAAAGCAAATCAAGTACATGTGGTACAAGTGTGTTCAAGTATACTTCTCCATTCTAGGGCTAAACTCAGATATGCTCATTTAGAAGGAAGAAACTATTGATCCTTGGATGACAATAAAAATGATCATTTTGCTATCTTAATAAGAACATTCAGTAACTTAGAGTTTTCTGCCATGAAACTTAAGAGTTTTTCCTAAATGAGCAGTTTAGGAACATTGGAAACTGACTGTATGTGTAATAAGGTGTGTGTGTGTGTGTGTGTGTGTGTGTGTGTGTGTGTGAGAGAGAGAGAGAGAGAGAGAGAGAGAGAGAGAGAGAGAGAGAGGTATATGCATATAAATCCATATAAAATAGTAAAAGGTAAACTAGTAAAAAAGTCAAGTTTTTTTCTTATGAAATTTACAGATATTAAAAATGATGTTTTTCCTTTGATTTGTCTTTACTTCAGAATATGCAGCACATATTCTATAGAAAGACTTAAACTTTCCTTGGACACCGTCTCTACCCTTGGTATGAACTTAAGCACTAGCTGTTCTTTGCTTCTCATTTTCATTCTTACTGCTTTGGGAAGCTTCCTTTTGTGGTTAAATCTCTTCCTACCCTCCTATGAGTGGAGAGTTTCTCCACTTGTGATGATTTCACTTACTTCCCTGGTACTCCAAGGCCTTCCCGCATCAGCCCCATCCCTAGATCTCCTGCAGTGTATGGACTCATCCTTGCCACTCGCCAGGCAGTTTTCCATGATTATCTTGTGTCTTTATCTGTGCATGAATCCCATAACTGACTTACAAACTCTGAAGTTAAGATAGCTAAGTGCATCATCTGGCTCAGAACACATTGATTGCAATGTTGATTGATATATAATCTGTGGTGAACTCTGTATTAGATGTGCAAGACACATGTTCCAGCAGAGCCTCAGGAGAACAAACGGGGCTATGTTATCTGACCACTTTAGAATGTTCAAAATTATGAACAATGCCTCCCTCTGGAATCTATTTTCTTGGCCTCCATGATGTACATTTCTGCTGGAATTTTTCCTCTGTTTTGTTTGCACATCCTCTATCCAACTTCTCTGTGGTTTCTTCTTGCTCTTTTTTCTATCAATCTGTAAAACAATCGTTATTAAAGTTTTTGCCATTATTATGACATAATGCAGGGCCCATGAGTGATCTCATCCATGGCCACACCTCTCATGTGGATCTGTGAGTTTCAGCCCGGAGAATTCTCAGGCTCTCCAGAGGTTACATTCTAGAGGTTTGCTTATTAACTGTCCCTTGGAAATAGGCCTTGATATCTTAATTAAACCATTTTCTCATCTAGTCAGGTAATTAATAAATTAGACAGTCTAGTCTCTCCTATTATCAAATGTTTGAGGGTATTACTAGTTTATGAAAACAGCAGTAAATAAATTAATGAATGAATAGACAGACAGATGGAAAGAAAGAAAGAAAAAAAGAGAGACAGAGAGAAAGAAAGAAAGAAAGAAAGAAAGAAAGAAAGAAAGAAAGAAAGAAAGAAAGAAAGAAAGAAGGAAGGAAGGAAAGGATAGAAAGATAAAATTCTGCCCCCCATTTGCTCCCTTTCCTATCCCCAAGCTGTTTTCATTCACCCTGTCCTCCTGTGGTCATCTCAACTGCAGTCATTGATGGTAGAAACCAAAAAATATAGTCTCCCTTTTAGTTTCCCTTCTTCAATTCTCAATAGAATTCTCATTCTTCTTTCAGAAGCCAGAGTTATATCTTAAAAAGTGCCTTTTGAAATGTGTGTTTCTGACATGTTTCCTCTGTCCCTACAATCAAACCAAATGCATAATTACTGAGGCCTTTTAAACTGCTTCCTACCCAGGCTTTTATTTCTCTGGTTTCTTAAATTCATTCTCCTCTTGGTCACTCAATCTTTTGACTTCCTTTTAATTTATAAGACACATCAAGAGTGGCTTCTCTCGCAGCAGTTTGTATATGTTGATCTCCAGGCCAAGAATTCTCTTTCCACTCTTTACTGAAAGGGTTATTCCCCTCTGTCTGAGTTATTTTGGAAACACCACATTTCTTCTGTTTTTAAGACTGCTCAAAGTCTGAATCAGAAGAAAGATTTGTTAACTTTCTTGTTTTCAATGTTTTTAATTACCTTTCATACTTCCAAGCTATCTCATTTATATCATAGACTGTATTGCAATTCTGTGGTCTCAAACAATGATGTCCATCATTTTATCAACCCTTTCTTCCTTTCTAAACACTTTTTTTTTCTGATTAGAGCCCACCTTCCACTCCTTATTTGCAACATGCAATTCCAGTTACTTAAGTGTGGTTATCCTCTCTATGTTTCCTGTATTCTACTTTAACATCCAACCCCAGGGTATTATATGCATACCCACCACTATCTCTTTCTAAATAGAAATTTCATTAGAGCAGGAGTCTTGCCCCATTTATTGACCATGTATACCATGTGACTGGTAGGGCACCATTGAATAGGAGATAAGCAAACAGCCCAAACAAATGAAGAAATATCAGTGTTTAATGAGGACCACGGGATGGCAAAATTTGGTTAGGACTAAGACAAAGGTTGCCAAACTCCCACTGATCAATCATAGAAACTGCCCAATTCTGGCACAGTCCATAATAGGGCAACTAATAGATATCTCACACAGAGCTAACACCACACAGTCCTGGATTTCACCCAAGTAGGACCAGCTGGCTGCCTCAACAAATAACAGTCACCATTTTGTAGAAGGGTGTTTTTATTATGATCAGAAATATAGCAATACTGACACTACCAACTACTATCTTATTAGTATGGATGGAAACACCAATGGCCAGGGAGTTGATGACTTTCCAATATTCAAAACCTCATACACGTAGAGAAAAGATTTCTGGGAAGTGGGACTGAGTTTTATAGAACTCTGATGAGGGGGAATATACCCTTTTCTTTTGGAAACACAGTTCTGCGAATCAAAAAGGAAGATGAATGGCTCATGAACATTAAGAAACTAGGTCATTTTTTAACTAAAAAGCTAACTGACATAGAGAACAAACATTCTTTTTTTTCTTCTTCTTTGACCTACATGGGAAACTAGTATTTCTTAAGACTTATCCCACAGCAAATGATAGTATAAATTTTAAACCAATAACTATAAAAATAAGAAGCTCCAAACTAACTACTTTTGGAATATGTTGCACATGGAAGTAAAATTTGGCAAGGACCACAATAATATCATCTTCCTGTTCAGAGAGCAAATGATTACAAGAAAAGCAAGATGAAGCTGATTTAAGCTGAAAAAGCTGTGAGTCACCTTTCTCAGTTGTACATTTTTTATTTTGGTAATTGTGTGGGAGGTGGAGAAGATGTATGAGTAGTTTGGGTTGCTGAGAAAGTAGATTAGGAAGGCATTCAATGTTGTTGGAATTTATTTGATGATGTCTGGTAAAGCTAAGACAAGATACTAAGAGACAGAACCACAAAGAGCCATTTACAAAATTAAAAAAAAAGTTGTTTGTTTGTTTTTCCATCTGAGTTATCGACCCCCACATGCATCTGCTTCCAGTCTTCACAGATTATGACTTTAGGTAATTTTCACAAAAGAACCCTGGAAAGAAATATATAATTACTTCTAAATCAAGGCTTTGGATTTCCTAGTTGATGCTTATGTTCATACCACAGGCTCAGGCCACAGTAAATGCACACTTAGTTACCAATGGTCATGTGTTGTCCAAGGAATGACCAATAAGGCATTTATTTTAATTAAACCACACTTAGGATGCATTCTGTGGAACTCAAGAGGAGTTTCCCAGGACGCCAGTGGCATTTCTACAGGTCTGTGTCTAAGGAAATCAGACTAGGAAACGACAATTATTTCTAGCAACCTTTCTTCAAATAAGCTGATACTACCTCCTAATGTTAAAACTAATACAGTCTCCTGACCTGAAATAGTTTTGTCTCCACTCTGTGTATCAAGATTCTGCTTCCAAACATTCTACTGAAATATCACCCATTTTACAAAATCACTTCCTACCATTCCAAACTCCCTGCTTCTCACTGCATATGCATTCTCTGTAGTGACCTCTATAGCAATTTCTTCTTATGTTCTTTTGTCTTTTTCTACACAAACCATACATTACAAAACACATAGAGCATAAACACACATATACTACTGTACTTTATGTGTATGTGTACACATTTGTGTGTACATGTGTCTCTGTATGTGTTTGTGCATGCATGTGCACATGCATGTGGAGGAGAGCAGTCAATGTCTGGTGTCTTCAAACTGCATCCCACCTCATTTTTTAAGTTATCATTAATTTTTGTATTCATTGACAAATTCCTGTATGTAAAGAATGACTTCTGGTCATTTTCAACTCCATTACTCTCTTTCTTCCTCTTCCTCTCTCTCTCCCATGGAAACCCTTCTTTCTCACAAGACCCAGAGAGTTTATCACTAAACTTAGAACTCCTCAATTAGTTAGAGGTTGACCAGCAAGCCCTGTGAATTCTCCTGTCCCTCTTCACACATTGGGCTTACAAGCACCTACTCTATTATGCTAAGATTTTACACAGATGCCAGGGATCTGAACTCAGCTCTCACGCTTGTATAGCAAGAACTTTACTTACTTAGCCATTTCCTAGTTTCTAGCACTTGTATTTTTATATGTGACATAATTATTGTTTCTTTGGAAATATCTCAAGTCCTATTCCAAAATGTTTTCATTCTTTAGACTATACAGGGCATTGAACGATGTAAGCACATACTAGGGTAGTTACTAATGCTGTACTACATCTTTTAAAGATAAATCATCATCCTCATTATTTGTATAGCTAGTGATAATTACTGCTGTTCATTAATAGAACACAAACGTGCTTGTGGATTAGTAGTTATTTGAAATTACATTTTAGCCAAGCATACTTTTGACTTACAAGAAATATTGATCAAACCCCAAACACATAAGTAGGCTGCTTTGGACAAAGCAAAGTTTGGTGGTCCAGTAATATATTTAACCAACTCCATCCTGAAGCCCTTTGATGAAGCCAGGAGAATGAGGGTTTGGAAGACTGATGTATGAGCAATCTCCCATAGAGCTTCCATATTGAGATGTTCAGTGCTCAAGGTCCTTCATCTTAGGCCAAACTAGATTTGTTTCCTGTATCAGTCTTAATCCTTTAAAGGAGATAGAATAAGATCATGTGACAGATCTTCGGATGCCCATAACTTTGCAGTTGTAAAACTTATATCAGACTTTACGTGGCCCAATAATGAACATGGTTCCTTTACAAATGGTGGCCACAAACTATTTTGTTGCTTTTTGTCTTTTGGCTATTATTTCTATTATATATTATAATAGAATAATATTATATATATTATATACACATACATACACACACACACACACATATATATGACTTTATTTTCTGAAGTTAATATTTTCCTCAAATGTCATAAAATATATTTTATTTGTTTACCATGAATTTACTAATTTGTCCAACCAGCTTTGGAGGTTTGGGGAGTGAATTTTGTAAGCAAAATGACATTAGTAGGTGTAAAGATTTAAAGAGTACAATCCCAAAAGTCTTTAATGATTAAATGAATTAACACACACACACACATACATACACACACACACACACACACACACACACACACACACACACACACACAACCCTATACCGTAAAACCTAACTGTCATGTAACACACTTAATTTTAGCTATTGCTTATTCTTGTTGATGTTACTACTGATCTATGATCAAAGAGTCACATATCTGCATATCTTTTTGTAGAGTTTCTCAGACAGCTAATTTCTGTATTAAGGATTGTGTATACCTGTATATGTACATATACATGTTACATGGAGTTCAGTGGACACATAATTGCTTCCAAAGGAAAGAGATACCAATGCTGCCTAGTTAAATTCTGTACATTCTTGGCTCTCAACACTCCTTAGGAGTCAATGTATTAACTGTTGGAGTCTGGAAGTCAGAGGCATAATTATCATATCATACAGGTGTGGCCAACATGAAGAAAGACAGAGGCTGCCTTGCTTAGCTCAGAGAGGGTGTCTACTCCTTGAGAGCAGGACATGGGCAGGACTAGATTACCCACTTGGAGCCTTCAGTCAGTTATACAGAGAGGCAATGCCAACTACAATTTATCCTCGGTGATTATGTCATGCAAGTCCTGTGGCTGTGCTCCTGATGGACCCACGTCCTATCCAGCTGATTTCCTTGATTATGTTCCCCCAAACCACTTTTCCTCCATCCCTGCATATTTTGAATCCATTCCTCTGGCCTTCCCATCAATGGCATGAACTCAAGTCCTATCCTAACACAAGCCAGGTTCTGTTGTCTGCCCAAGAATCTCATGGATGCAACACGGTCCAGATCAGACCTGAAGTAACAGTCATTTTTATTAATTAACTAATTAATTAATTAAGTAGTTAATTTTGATAGGGTTGGGGTTTGGGTTCTGAATATTCCCTCTATTTGAAAGGTTTGTTCACAAAATATACTTGTAATTGGTTCCCTTAAGTCCTTGAACATCTCAGCTGTTACATCTCATCAAAGAAGCTTCCCACCACGTTAGATGAAATAGCACACAACACACAACCATCATCTGTTCCCTTTCATACACTTTCATCTTCAACTCCAGCAATGGTTTCTACTCTAGACAGTGATCTATATTCTTCTCCCCCATTTAAGAACTGTGTGAACTGCGTGCAGCTTCTGTGACTCCGGGAGTGACATATATAGGCTCGAACCTACTATACTGCCTGCCATATTTGAGATATTTAAGAAATGTACATCTACTGCCGAAATGCATGCATTTAGATTCTGCTGAGATGTAAGAAGCAGCTAAGAAACGCAACTGCTAGAGAATCTACTTCACCTCTCCCCCTGCCATTCCTAACTTCTGTCCCTTCAGCATGACCAACAGCATCTCAGATGTTTCTTTCAGTCTAACTGTCAGTGGAAGATGTATGGTAGACTGAATTTCCAAAGAGGATTGAAAAAAAAAAATCGGTTCTGCCTACCACTATAAAATGCTTATTTATTTCTTCTTTTACATCTTAATTGTTTAAATATTTGGGGAGGATTTTCCTGCTGTGATAAATTTATACTCATTAAATTGTCAAATGTGACTGTATTATTTATTTATTTATTGCAGGCACTGCTGGGGAGCTGCTTGCTTTTGCCACTGGCATCATATGGCTTTGACTGATTATTGCATTTTCCCGATAGTCTCTGGGCAGGACTATCAGGGTGATAAATGATAAAGGTAGGAGGAGGTCAGACTCTGGATGAGGAAGGTTAACAAACCTGGACCAGTAAGTCTGGCACCATGAGACATCCTTAGCACTAAGATAAAGCATCTGCCCATGTCTTGTTTGCATTCTGGCTTAATCTTCAGAGTTAACATGGCAACACACTCTCAGGATAAACCAAGCCAGATCTTCTAGAAAGGATTTATGTTTCAAAGCATAAAGAAAAATCCTTGTGGTTACTGGCTGCATTATGTATGATTCTAGCTAGTCTTTATGGTTGCTGCTAGAACTTTACAACTTCTTAACATCTGTGACTTATGAATGGGGATAATTTTTTAAAGTGATCCATGTAGGACATTTTAAAGCACTTGGAGTGATGTGGAAGACCTGAAGGATAAAGTGTAGGACTGGAACAATGGCAGGTACAGTTCCTGTGGCTGCAAGAAGCTCACATTACTTGCTACCCTGACCTGCTCAGAGCCCCACCTCTACCAAACCTTTCATTTGAAATGGAAGTCAGGTGGTGGCTCTGCTAATGTGGGGTGTGTTCAGCATGTCTTAGTCCAGCTCACAGCGCCTAATGTGGCAGGAAGAGTACAGAATCTATTCAATCTTTTATGTTTGCCCAGAGACAGAAATAACTTTAAAGTATATGTATGGTTAGCCCCAATATATCCCAATGTATTAATAGCTCCATCGATCTCTAAGTAAGAAAAGATTTTAAAAGCTATGCTATCTGTGAATCATTCATTTATTCATCAGGAAATATTTATTAAGTACCTAGTATAAAGATTGTTGACTAAAGCCATTCTATCCAAACAGAAAAAGAGATCGGAACAGTGTCTGACAGCACATGCTACTACTACAGTCAACTGCTGCTGCTGCTGTTGCTGCTGCTGTTGTAGCTGTAGTGGCAGTAGTTTTGCTGTTTGAGATAGGGTTTGCTGTGCAGTGCAGGCTAGCTGTATAACCCAGGTAAGCATCAAACATACAAATTCTGTTGTCTCTACCTCTCCAATGCTGGGGTTACAAACTCTTGTCTTTATTTCTCAAATTTCATTATCCCTGGATGCTCTCTGAGCTATGGAAGAGATGGAATTAATACAAAGTCATATGTTTATAATATATGTGGTATGATTAATAATATTAATATATATGATTAATATAGAAATAATATATGTAATATATATGCCACAAGTAACATCTCAAAGCCTCTCCATGTATCTCAGAATGCTTACCCCTGGTTGGTATTTTTAAAAAGCCTCAATAGCTTCCTTTAGCTTTATTTGTATAGAAATAACCAAGCTTTAACGTAAGGCTGAAGTGTTAAGATGAAATTCTCCACGTGGACAACGCTTACAAATATCCCAAGGAAGATATTTCTTGAAGCTCCTCAGCATTGACCTCAGAAAGACTGAAGGTGTTATAAAATCTCACAAAATAGAAAATATGATGCACACAAAATTGAAAACTCTGGAATTTAGAGACTTAAGAGATTCATACTCTTAGGTGTACTGTAATAGTTAATTTTCATTAATCAGAAGTTTGGTTTAATAATGATTGATAAAAAAGAAATATTAATTTTTAAACTTTTAAATACACCACCAAAAAAGCTCATTGGCTTATACCTTCTCATAGGATTTATTCTTAAATCATGACCTAAGAGTCCCCTGTTATTCTATCACTGCCAGGAAGCAGAGACTTGGTGCCAAGGCTAAGTCAGCCTTGGATAAACAGATTGTCTGGCCTCAGCCACCAATCTGTCCATTGTTTGTGACCTATAAAGATTTTTCCTGCAGGCAGCTCTGCTTGTGTCAACTGTGTGTGCATAGTGGAAACTTCCCAAGCTGTCACTTCCTAGGTTTGTTGTGCTTATCCAACTAGTTACTACAGTTCTCTGTCCCTCCTCTTCCCTCATTCTCCTTCTCATATTCCTTCATGTTTTTCTTAGGCTTCAGTAAGGCTTAATGAAGGTGTACAATTTGCTCAGAGGTTTGAATCTAAAGACCTCAAGATTATAACACTTAAGCTTCAAAATGCATCCGTTGTGTAGGAAGGTCCACGGTGGTCGTTACAGGTGGCCAAAGAAAAAGGAAGCCTTCCAGTATTCTATACTAAACATAACCTTCAGAAATTTCTGCAGAGCTCAAGTTAGCAGGCAGCCATGTCGTACAGAAAATAACATAGCTAGGATTAATCCCTAATAGGAGAAGCTTCTCAGTTGAGACTCATTTGCAAGTTGTCACCATATGGTGATACATCAGAAACCGTCTTACCCTGTTTTACACATAAACAACCAGCTTGTGTTCTCTAAACCACTATCATGAATCAGAGTCTATTAGGTGCCTTGGAGTGTATTTTGATGGGGCAGTGGGTTAAAAATCTCCATTACCATGGGTGGAAAATGCTGCCCTATGAATGACCATGATGCATCTTAAACCTCACATGTTGATATTGTTTTGTGATGATCAAGTACTGTTTATGAGCCAGAAAGGAAATCTGCAAACACTACATCTGCCAGCTCTGTGATCATGGACACCCCAGTCTCCAGAACTCAGACACAAAATTCTGTTGTTCATAAGCTATTTAGTTTCTGTTATTTTTGTTAGATCAGCATAGACTTAGAGAGGAGCAGGGATGATATTTAGTAATGTGTACAAACTGAGAGGGACAATTGAGAAAATAGCAAAACAAGGTTGTTTATTAAAGCAGAACTTTATAACATTATTTTCCACTCATGATCCTTTTCATCTAGGAAATTTTTACATGACCCCAGTATATGGGTATGTAAAATGAGTATACAAATAAAGCCTTTACTGATAACAAACTACAAATACATTTAAATATTCTTATGAATATTACTTTATCACTTATTAAGGACAAAGCAAATTTTTCTATTAATAAGATGACTCTTTATGCTCATTTATTTTTTATAAATAGTTGAATCTAGGGTAATTACTCAACACTGTAGGACACAAAGTATGATCAGAGCTATTCAGAGATGGTCAATATTTTGATGATTTTCAGTGAGATCGATTTCAGAATTGCCAGTGTTGAAAATGCTACTTCACAGCTATATAACACAGGAGAAAGGTGGCACAGCTCATTTCAGGGATTGTTTGAAATTCTGCCTCAATTCCAAGCCCAAACTCATTAAATCACTTTTTTTCTTTTCTTTCCATTTTTTATTAGGTATTTAGCTCATTTACATTTCCAATGCTATACCAAAAGTCCCCCATACCCACCCACCCCCACTCCCCTACCGGCCCACTCCCCCTTTTTGGCCCTGGCGTTCCCCTGTTCTGGGGCATATAAAGTTTTTTTGTCCAATGGGCCTCTCTTTCCAGTGATGGCCGACTAGGCCATCTTTTGATACATATGCAGCTAGAGACAAGAGCTCCGGGGTACTGGTTAGTTCATAATGTTGATCCACCTATAGGGTTGCAGATCCCTTTAGCTCCTTGGGTACTTTCTCTAGCTCCTCCATTGGGAGCCCTGTGATCCATCCATTAGCTGACTGTGGGCATCCACTTCTGTGTTTGCTAAGCCCCGGCATAGTCTCACAAGAGACAGCTACATCTGGGTCCTTTCAATAAGATCTTGCTAGTGTATGCAATGGTGTCAGCGTTTGGATGCTGATTATGGGGTGGATCCCTGGATAAGGCAGTCTCTACATGGTCCATCCTTTCATCTCAGCTCCAAACTTTGTCTCTGTAACTCCTTCCAAGGGTGTTTTGTTCCCACTTCTAAGGAGGGGCATAGTGTCCACACTTCAGTCTTCATTTTTCTTGAGTTTCATGTGTTTAGGAAATTGTATCTTATATCTTGGGTATCCTAGGATTTGGGCTAATATCCACTTATCAGTGAGTACATATTGTGTGAGTTCCTTTGTGAATGTGTTACCTCACTCAGGATGATGCCCTCCAGGTCCATCCATTTGGCTAGGAATTTCATAAATTCATTCTTTTTAATAGCTGAGCAGTACTCCATTGTGTAGATGTAACACATTTTCTGTATCCATTCCTCTGTTGAGGGGCATCTGGGTTCTTTCCAGCTTCTGGCTATTATAAATAAGGCTGCTATGAACATAGTGGAGCATGTGTCCTTCTTACCAGTTGGGGCATCTTCTGGATATATGCCCAGGAGAGGTATTGCTGGATCCTCCGGTAGTACTATGTCCAATTTTCTGAGGAACCGCCAGACGGATTTCCAGAGTGGTTGTACAAGCCTGCAATCCCACCAACAATGGAGGAGTGTTCCTCTCTCTCCACATCCTCGCCAGCATCTGCTGTCACCTGAATTTTTGATCTTAGACATTCTGACTGGTGTGAGGTGGAATCTCAGGGTTGTTTTGATTTGCATTTCCCTGATGATTAAGGATGTTGAACATTTTTTCAGGTGCTTCTCTGCCATTCGGTATTCCTCAGGTGAGAATTCTTTGTTCAGTTCTGAGCCCCATTTTTTAATGGGGTTATTTGATTTTCTGAAGTCCACCTTCTTGAGTTCTTTATATATGTTGGATATTAGTCCCCTATCTGATTTAGGATAGGTATTAAATCACTTTTTATGAAACTCAAGTCAGCAAGGCAAACAGCAGTGCTTGAAGCCAAGTATTCTAAAATAATACAACCCCCAAATACACCAATTCAATACTTTCATGATGAGGAGTATAGGACAGTAGGAAAAATGTCATAACTTTGTTTTCTGTAATTATATCTATGTATTCTGTAAGAGCAGGGAATCATATATCTATATACATATATGTATATATAAATGTATATGTGTATGTATTATATATAAAACATATATAACATGCTTATATTAATTATGTATTATGTTATATATAAATATAATGTTAACATTATTATATAATACTTATATTATATTACATATAAACATAAAGCTAATTGGATATAGTATATTAATTAAAAACATTGTAATTCATAATATGCAACAACTCTAGTAACTTTTGGTTAGGTGCTTTAGTCAGTGCATAGTGTGATAAAATGTACAGTGACTGTGTTTAAAGCAAGGCTCCTGTAAAGTCACAGATTGTAACATTAAGAGACTCCTAGACACCTTAAATTCTTTATGCACTTGATTTTGAATTACTAACTTGGAGCTGGTGAATGTTCAAAGACCCCTTACTATCCCTCCTTTTTAAATTCCTACTTTAAAATCGTCTAACCCAAAATTCAAGAAGTTTACATTTTAAGAAGAGCAGCATGGTGAGAACCTAGTGAGGATTCATCCCTCGGAGGAGCTAAGCAAGCCCAGGAGCTCTAAAGAGAAGAAAGCAGGGAGGATGCTCAGGAAGCAGAGACGTGTATGCGATGGCAGGAGGGTTGTACTCTCGCAGAGCTTTGAGGAGACCATTGTGCACACTGTGAAGAGGGTTAGGCAGTGAGGGTTAGACATTAGATTTCTGTGTGTGCAGGATGTGACCTACCCAAAAGCACTGCGTGCTATAAAGGAAGAAATCTGTGCTTTCAGCTAAAGGGCTGTCATAAGAAGTACTTGAGGTAGCTTGTGCATGCCAGATTGCACTGAAGTGCAGGAAGCCATGTTCAGAGTTTATTTTAAAAACAGACTTTTATGAGGAAATCACACCTTCAATGACAATTTTCAAAGTTAAAACCTAAATGTACGTCTAATTGGGAAACTTTGGGAGAAAATGAGACATTTTTCAGTGCTTAGGCAGAGTAAAGTCTGAGCTAACATATGTAGTCTGTGACCTTTGACCTGCCTGACCAGGTGATACAGTGGACAGGAACTATAGCTTTCCTTACTTTAAGCAAATACTATGCGGCCTTTTGAAGATCTGGCTTTCAGCTTCTTTTATTTTTTAAAATTAGTTCTTGAGCTTTTGATACAACATACGCTGATCATATTAACATGTTACCCTCATCCCTCAACTCTGCTCACGTCTGTTCTCTCTTCCCTCTCTGCCTACCTTTCTATCCTCTTTACTGAAACCTATCAAATTCAATTTGTGCTACCAGGGTTCTGCTGGGTGTGTAACCAACTGCTGGAGTGTGGTAGACTCCTCAGGGGTCACAGCCTTAAAGAAAACTCAAATTATCTCTCCCAGTAGCCATCATTTTTCCATAGCTCCTTAGGTATGAATAGGACTTCATGCCTGCTTCCCATATCCAGGCTGAGATTTTGTCTGGTTTGAATTTGCACAGGTTTTATGCATGCTGTCAGAGCCACTGTGAACTCATGTATACAATTTCCCTGTTGTGTCAAGAAGTCACCATTTTCTTGAAGTTAGCTTTTGCCTCTGGCTCTTACAGTCTTTCCACCCACTTTTCCACAACAATCCCTGAGCCTTGGGAGAAGGGGTATGAGCTATTGATGTCCCAATTGGGGTTTAATATTTGAAAGTCTCTTATTCTCTGTATCTTGACCAACTGTGGTTATCTGTATTAATTGCCATCTACTGAAAGAGAATCTTCTCTGATGTATGGTGAGAGATGCACTTATGTATGTATCTAACCATAAGTGGCTAGGAGTCGCTTTAATACTGCGCCCATTAAACAGAGTAATCAAAGATCTTCCCTTGGGCCTCTGGCCTGTCTAGCCTCAGAGGCCAGGTATGGGTTTTATCTCACAGAGTGGGGCTTAAATCTAATCAGAAAGTGATTTATTACTGCCGACACATTGCTGTCACAGTTGTACAACTAAGCATCCCTTGATGAGCTGGTCATTGTTATAGTTCATAGGGTTCACAGCTGGGTAAGATTAACGGTAACTTTTTACCATCATGTACCATGTATAGGACTTATGAGAACTAGCCAGTAGGAATGAAGTTTCCAGCCTGATTTCTCCATGTTCTTTGACTGAAGAATTTAGTATGTTCAGCAATTGGGTCTAAGTTTTAGGTTCCATCAGGGAAATAAGAGCAAAGACAATAGCTTATAAAGTGGTGGTGACGGGGTGCAGTCAGCTATGAGTTCTCACTGGCCAACAACTCCAAAAGAGGTGACCCATTCCTGGTATTGAGCTTTTAAGAAAATTAGTCTACTATCTCATTATTGGGTAATTCCACTTAAACTCTTTATAATGCATGTGTACACACACACACACACACACACACACACACACACACACACACGTGAGAGAGAGAGGGGGAGAGAGAGAGAGAGAGAGAGAGAGAGAGAGAGAGAGAGAGAGAGAGAGAGAGAGAGGGAGAGAGAGAGAGAGAGAGAGAGAGAGAGAGAGAGAGAGAGAGAGAGAGAGAGAGAGAGAGAGAGAGAGAGAGAGAGAGAGAGAGAGAGACTTACTCAGAGAAACACTTCTGCAATGATAGGCTTTGAGGTGGCCTTTACAAAGTTTTGGTTTTAGTTATCCCTCCCTGTACTTTCTTTTCTTGGATTTTAAGCCACTATTTCTGCACCTTAACCCTCCTTGCTTCTCCCAACTCTTTCAATGTGCTCCACTGGGGATTCTGTATCAGCCTCTGAGACTGGGAATCACCTAGATGTGGCTGGCTGCTCTCTTGCCTCGGCCACTCTCTAGCCTTACCTCTTTAAACCCATTGAACATTTTCCAGTATGCTCCACACAAGGGGAAACTTGAAAAGAAACATTTACTTGGGGAATCTGAGCTGGAGGCAGGGATGACAAGGTGCAAATGACTCCAAGAGTGACGGAGAGATTTCCTAATTCCAGTTGTCAGAGTCCTACCAACAATCCGAGAGAAAGACTTACTTGCTGCCCCAATCAATGGAAGAAACACTTTATTGAAAGAAACAAAAAGAGGAGTGGAATCAGAGATGGCACTGAGGAGGAGAAATCTGCACATGATAATGATTATCACTTGAACCAAGGTGACCAAGAAGGCTGAGGGTGGAGAACAGGCCACGGGCCTCTGGCTACAGAGTAAGGGAACCTTGATAGCGCCTGAGTGGACAATGCAGTACGTGGTGAGGAGGAAGGGCAGGTTCAGGAGAAACGCATGCACATGGACAGGACACATGTTGGAAATCGTGCTGCTCATTCAGCTGCAGTCCTCCCCACGTAGCGCAGACCGAATGACTGACGTATGACTGACGTATGACGAATGACTGACGTATGACGTATGACCCCGCAGACCGAATGACTGAGGTATAGCAGATACTCATTTCTCACTGTCTGGGCATCTGGGAATCCTAAAATCAAGACACCAGGGAATCATGAGTCTAGTGAGGACTGTAGGCTTTTCTGTCAGCATGCTGTTGCGTTCTCACATAGCGGAGGACAAAGAAGAATAAACTCATTCAATTTTTTTTTAATACAAGAATGCTAATCCCATTCGGGAAGGCTGAAGCCTCAAGTCGTGATTATCTCCTAATGGCTCCCATCCATTAGTACTCTATAGGAGGTTAAATTTCAACATGAATTTTAGGGAGATACATTCCAATCACAGATGGATGGAGGCAGATGAGTGAGATTATAGCAAGAGTTTTGCTCCAAACTTACTGAGTATATAAAAACCAGGTCCCCCCCCCCCCCTGCCAAGAGACTTCAGAAAGAGGCAAATAGATTCAGAGTATAATTTATTGGAGACTTACATATAGTAAGATAGTTTTGGGAGACAGCAAGAAGAGGTAGATGCTCATGATCTGTGTTGGAAATAGGAGACTTATATACTTGGCCCAACAGTGACTTCATCCAAGCTAGAATGTATCTAGAATGAGTTATCTTACAACATCTAGGAGATGGTATATTCCTGTCACTGATAGATTCAGGGTGATCTTAATATTGCACAAGGCACTTCAAATGTTTGATTTACAATGTTCTGGGAAATTCTCCTTCTCTGTATCTGTCTCTTTTTCTGTCTCTGTCTGTCTGTCTGCCCCTGCCCTCCCCCCTCCCCGTTTATTAACTAGAATCATCATGAGCAATCATGCAGAATCCATACGAGGATGCTCTTTTTCAAGTCAGGGACTAATGTGTATTAGAGAAGAGGGGTGTGGAGAGGGAACCCTGAAAGACTGAGGAAGGAAGGCAGTGTAGCATTAAAGTGATAAGTTAGAATACTTAGATTTCTGGAGAGTTTCTTGTGGAGAGATGAGATAATCTTGAAATAAAAAATAGACAGGACTGAGAGAATCTCTGAGTTGGCCTGTATTTTGCGATCTCATCACAAGTCTGAGTCTCACTAGTTTTACAGTGATGAACTTTCATGAGCACGTTCAGCATCAAATAGGGAAACAAAACCTTCAAAAGAGCTTATTGAGTATGAGTGTGTTAAGCAGCATGTCCCCATGCATTTTATGGGTGACTTGAGGTGACATCCTCTGGAGAAGCCTGTAGAAGTGACCTTGTAGAACAGACTTCTTTCATATGTTCTTCACAAGACTCTTTTGTAGCAAAAATCCAGGAGTAGATTTTGGTGGGAGGTGGGGCCATTTGAAAGCTTTGACCAATGTGGGAACATAACAGGAAGATATGTGGCCCTCAGCCTGAGGTTACTTCCTCTTCACATATGTCACAGTGGTTCCTTCACTGGGCTTATTGGCAAGGAGAAGACCAGAGCTCCTGTGAGTATGCACTGGCATGTGTGCTAAGTTAGGTCCATCATATCTGAGAGATCATTAGTGTTCATCCTTAACCGAAGCCAGAACCTCAGTACTGATGGAGGACATACATGAAGTCCATGTTGCACATGCTTTTTCAATGAATTACCTCTCTGCCTGTTAACAACGTCCATCAGGTAGGCATCTGAAGTCCCATTCTCTCTGTAGCTTCCCGGAATCCACCACCTTTCTCCAAACCTCATCTTTTACTTTGAACCCCCTTCCTTTATTTTGTCCAGCTTCAGTGATGATTCTATGAAAGCTCCTAATCACATATTTATACGAAGTGGGCCCCATACTTAATTCTGAGGGCTGCTGCTTTGTGTCAGTCACTTTCATTTTATTTGTGTCTTTCTTAAATGATGTCTATGTTGAATCCATTTCTGCATCTCTCTTTTCCAAACTCAAATCTACTGTTCAGGAAACAATTTTTTTAAAAGAGGTATTTCAACTAAGTTACTAATAGTTTACCGTTATCTCTCTCCTTTTGGTAAGTTTTGGAAACATTGACCTGTCATGAGAAGTTAGAGGATACAAAGATTTAATATTGGTGTGGACTACCGTCTTGAGATAAAATGTCAGCTAGTAAGTTGATAGGGGCAATTCTCCAACTTTCTGTTGATAGAAGTCCCTATGTAACTTTCTCTAGTTTTGTCCTGTGTTTGGCTCTTCAACATCTTTCAAAGAGGCAGTTACCAGCTAAATAAGTCACAAGGTAAACTGAAGGGTCTTGCCAGGTTAGTTATATTTGCAGTAGGCTGAGCTAAAAATCTGTGACTGGATTTTTATACCCCATCTGGGAGAGCACTGAACACCAGGGAGGATCTGTTTTTCTTTCATTTGGCTTTTTAAGCAAAATGCAAAACAGCTTTTAAGTCTCAAAGAAGGCTAGAAAAAGTTGAGGACTGGCTTCTGTTCCCACATTGTGTCATTGGTTCACTAAATGTAACCTCTGGCTCTCCAATGCTTGTCTCTACCTGACCTGTCTTTTCGGGTTCTTAGCACTAAAGGTTTGGGAAGGACTTTGTCTAACTCAAACTTCTTATTCAGAGATCCCTTGCCTTGTTCTTAATCTTGGTTGTAAGTTAGATTTTACAATCTTTGAAGTTCCTGCTCTGTATTTACCCCAGAGTCTGGGTAATTTCATCCCCATGAAAATATTGCTATCTGGGCAAAAGTATTACTTTTGTTTTGTTTGTGTTTAATGGCTTTCCCCATGGGGGAAAAACACTACTGGCTCTTATATAGTCTTTGAACTTTTAAAAATGAGTGGCAGAAAAATGTTTTCTAAAATATGTGAACCCCCATTATAGAAGAAATAGTGACTTTCTTCTCTCTCTTTTCATTCTCCTCACATCAAATCTATTATGTATAGGCCCTTAGACATGGCTGTACTGATATATCCTTCTTCAGTTGAGGCTAGAAACTCACTCTAATGGATTCCCATAGGTCGTAAGTGTTCTGTCTTGGTATATAATCTTACATATCTCACCCATTCATTGTATTCATTTTAACTTATCAAAATGTGTGTAAAGCAGAAGTCATTGCTGCTTAAAGTACTAATTAATTCAAGTATTGACTAGTGTGTTCATTTTCATTAGGATCTTAAACCAGTCTCTCTCTCTCTATACACACACACACACACACACACACACACACCAAGCAAACAAGAACAACAACAATTTTAAAAAAGTCCATTTAACTTGCTGCAGGTAGTGGGACAGTCAAGTACATGAGTTTAACTGAAAAGTTTTTCTCTGGAGGAAGACACTGAATCAATATAAACTATCTTTAGTAAAGAGCCTGGCTTTTTCCTGGAAGATCCTAAGAAATGATGGACAAGACCAGCACTACTGCACCATGCTTCTCTTACAGCTTGGCTTTTAAAAGCTCTATTTTGCTTGAACACTCACTTTGTCTCTGAGTCAAGAGTGCTTCAACAAAATCTGCTTTCCTGGGGGCAAAACCAATCTTGCCCAGAAAGGGAGTTGCTGCTGAACACTGACAAAAGATATTTTTTCCCTCCAGCAGAAATTGCTCAAATGGCTTGAGAAAGAAACACAATATGATGTTTATCTGTGTTTACAGATGTTTAAGCAGTGCCCCCTTCGCAGGGTCATGTGACTACAAACAGCATCGTGGTAATTATATTTGCTGCTGCAAAGAACAGATGTGTAAATTGGTGGTTTCTTGAGGGGGAGGGGGGAAATGATGCCAAGTCCTCTTTCCAGAAATGGACACAGTGCAGTGCAGCTGTGACACACAGCCTGGAATTCTCTTCGGTTCTGGAATGTGCCCACAGTCAGAGACTATGAAAATTCAGTGAGACGTCCAGCAGGAAAGTCTGGGGAGACCTAGGAAATGATTCTAGTGATGTGATGCATTTCTTATTCATCAGATTTTAACTTTCTCTGCTGATGTTAGACAAACCTCAATATTCAAAGGAGACGGCAACCGGTTTTTTTGTTTCTAGAGTTTTTCAGGCAAGAAGTAGGCTCTACACTGAGAGCAGGATGAGAAGTCACGCAAGCCCCACGGACCTTTGAGCAAGTGCACTTTAGATGTCAACAAGACTTCAGCGAGGTCTGATTGCATCAGAGTAATCAAACTTTTGGCCTGTGCACAGCAGATAATTTTTTTTAATATACCACTGAAAAGTCTGGCAGGGATCCTAAAACCTGGAGTCTCGTAGCTCATGTCATATACCTCTAACACCTTGGAGAAAATAAATCAGATGGCAGTGTTCCTACTAGTGAATTTATTGTCTTTGTAGCAATTTGCTCTCCCCAGGATGCATGTCAACAATGAATATATAGCAGTCAAGATCATCCTGAATGTCAAAGAAACATCATTCAACTCGCGGTAGTAAAACAATTGACTAAAAAATGTCTGTTACCACAGATTACATCACCAGCATCCTCACCTCCTTCACTCTGCATACATTTCATTTTGGTCTTAAACTATGGCGAGCAGTGTGTCGGGGATGTTGCACTAGGATCCTGCATTTGCCTGAAGGGTGAAACGTACCCTGGATGGGGGGGGGCGCTATCTGTATTTCTCCACGTACTGAAACTTTGTAGAAGACTAATAGGTAGCCTATAACTTAGTAGATTTGATGAAACAGTGAGAGTTAATTTGCATTTATATTGGGTATTATAGTCAAGGAAATTATGCAACAGGAGCTTTTCTCCTGGGGCAGGAAGCATAATCTGCTCTGTTCAGGCCACACTCTTCAGCTTTCCTTAGCCCATCGTCACCACACAGAAGCACCAAACCAAGTCTCCATGATTGAAATGTAGCAGAGGAACCAGCCTGTCTGCTAATCTGTATCTTTCAGGCCCAGAATGGAAGGATAATAAATTGAGACTTGCCTAATGCCTTAGGCTACAGCATGCCTTTGACACTAATGATCTAATTCAGTTATCTACTTTGTCCCAAATTTAGCTTTCTCATTCAATGTGGCCCTGGGAACTCAGGGGGGGCTGGGAGAACACTCGGAGGTAAAGAGGCCTAAAGAGCCCCAGCTCTATCACTGCCTCTGTAAGCTTGTGTCCCTAGCTGTGAGATAACATGGCATTATGATATTTTTAATTGGAATTTAGAGTAAGGATTATTGGCCATTTTGTGGAAATAGCTACTTCTGGGTGTCCATTGGAAACAATGGAATAAAATAGAAAATTCTTACTTGATCAGTAGAGCCATTTTCAATGTATTCAAGGAACATATTTTCAGACAGAAGTGTGGTTCAGGTTGCAGTCAGTCCTCAGTGTAATCTATAGATCACTGACTGCAATCAATCAAAAAACGCATCTGGGTACGTCTGAGCAGACTCCTGCCCTCAGCAGCCTTCGAGGTAGAGTGAATGAGTCTTTTTCTTATAATTATATTAGTTGGCAGACATGTACAATGAAAGTTACAAACCCCTGATGTAGATGGAAGAGCATTTTTGTTGCTCATTTGAAGCTGGGTTGGAAGAAAAATCATTTAATCTATTTAAACTTGAACTTTGTAACAGTGCAGTCTTCCATTTCCCAGGAAACAAAGGTATGTTAGTAGAAACGGCCTTGCGGTGAACAGCTTCTTAGAAAAGACAATTGTTAACCTTAAAACTTAAAACACCTCCCACACTATAATAACACAAGTGAAAATTTCTTCATCTGTCTGCAAAACTTCAAGTTCATCCAAAATGGAGCTGGAGAGCTGTCTATCTCTTATGGAAACTTATACCAATCAGGTTTAATAAACCTGATTATTTACAGGATCATGGGTACCGTACCAATGGCTATATCACCAAAGAATCTCTCTCTCTCTCTCTCTCTCTCTCTCTCTCTCTCTCTCTCATCCACCATTAATTCATATAAATCATCAGTTAGAGATGTGCTCCCATAAGTCCTTCCTCTGATCGTGACAGGGTCTTCATGTGTCTGATCTTATACCAGGAATCATAGCTACAGAGCATTCTAGATTGCAAAAGCCAGGTCCTGCCACAAGACAGAAGCCTTTATTTACATCTGATTTCATTGGAAAAGGGGTGTATGCATAAAACCACACACACGCACACACACACACACACACACACAGACACACACACACACACTCACACTCACACACCTCCTCTCTGAGCTATGTGTTATGTTAGCCAATTCAACAGTAGTGAGAAGGAAGGTTACAAACCTACTGTTTACCTGAAACCTTTGTGTCAGAATTCGATTCTCAAGAGCAACGTTATGGGAGAGAGGGTAGCTAAATGGCGTTTCAAGGGAACCTTCTTGCTGCCTGGTTAAATGGTAGAAGGAACTGTTGGGTGAGGAGACTGGATAGAGAGAAGAGTCAAATTAATAGGCACCTGAGAAAGAGCCACATTGAATTGTAAGTGCAGACGAGGAGAGTTGCTTAGGCATAAGGATACAGTTGTCATATGGTCATCTTCAGGCTTAAGAAAGAAACGTTAGGTAAAGGGCTTTTCAGCTACCAGCACTTACTACTGAGTGCTGTCTGATCCAGAACAGCCAGGGTACTGGGCAGTTCCCTGTGAGGAAGAGAGAAGAATCTAGATCACTTAGTGGGCTCAGTCACTACATCCATAAGTGTCCAAAGAGTGTTCCCTAAGGCCCACAGACCATCCTGGCATCGAACCCCTCCCTTTTTCTCCCATCATGCAATGTATCAGTCTTCAGGCTTTCCTTCCTGTAATTACCTTCGAAGTTGTGCCTTTGAATGTTATCTGGGTTAGGTGACTGCTCTCAGTCAGTTATTACCAAATTCTTCACTCCTATCACAGTTTATGTGTTTCGTATGTTTTGATCTTTTTTTTTTCTTTTCAATAACTCGGCCTAATAACAAAGACACTTTTCTAGAGGTACAGAAGTAACAGGCAGCACTGAGCTTAGAAAAACTGTGGACATTCTATGGACACTCAGATGAGAAATTAATTAAACACACTGCCTGATGGTTTGGATTCAGGGGCACCCTGAAGCTCACCCTCTTACCCTTGATATACAAAATCTGTATAAAATAAGGAACTGACAAGACCCCAGACTTTGGGGAGCAGAGGAGGGGGCTGAAACTAACTTGCTTTTTCCCTAAGCAACGCTGATTTTGACTGGCCTCTCTGCAGTTTCCGCTCTTTCTTGCACACACTGATTTTTGGCTTCCTTTCTGTGCTTTAGTTGATCTGCCCTACTCCCTACATTTTGACATCTGTTTCCTTTGGTCATCCCTACTTTGCACTTCATTCTCTGTCTTCCGCGATGGAACTGGCTCCTTCCGGGTGATCTCATCGCTTTGTTTCTCAGCCTCAGCATGCTCCTCTCTCTCTCTCTCTCTCTCTCTCTCTCTCTCTCTCTCTCTCTCTCTCTCTCTCTCTGTCTGTCTCTGTCTTGCTGTCTTTCAGAGCCCCCACCTCTCAGCTTGCCGGGGTGGGGAGTGGTGGTGGGGCTGAGGGCGTGGCTTGAGACCCCAGATCCTAAGGATGCCAGGGCGGAGCACAGACTGATCATTCGGATGCCCCACCCGCACAGCCCTAGTGTTCGCCCAGAGGTCTGCAACTAGTGGAGCCCCTCCTCCAATTCAGCAAGCATCTAGTCTTAATGCTCTCTCAGAGCGCTAGGGAATTCTTGTTTGGGAGGTAATTGCTTCTTGCATAGGCTTGTTTTGAAGAACAAAAGCTCGAGCCTCTGTCCCAGACCTCTCAGAAGAACAGTGAGGGCCAATGGGCTGGGCTCCTTTCTTAGTCTTCTTAAATCAACCAGCTTGCTCCTGCTGCTTATGCAGAGACCTGGGTGGGTTACACAGCAGGTGACAAAGAATGGGAAAAGCTAACTGGGTCAATTGGAAGTCTGTCTCCATTTTTTTTTCCCTGACTTGGAGGCTGCTAAGGGCACATTAGCATCCCTTAGGCTATGTTCACTGTTTCCTTCAGCGGGACAAGGGGAGACCATAGCAAAGGGCTGGATGGTTTCTTTACCTCAGCAGAATCAGACATTTGCAAACTAAGTAAGAATCATGGAAGATGTTACAAAAGAGAAAGCCAGCTAAGGCAAAACCAGGGACTCCATTTGAAAACAATGACCCTTCGGAATTATTAGTATTCATTTACATTTATTTAGGTTTCTTGAGTAACTGCACACAGTCCTCTCTCTCTCTCTCTCTCTCTCTCTCTCTCTCTCTCTCTCTCTCTCTCTCTCTCCAAACTTGGGAGGACAGTAAATGAAGCAGGTGGAAAGAAGTGAAATTACCATCCATGTGGCGAAATTTAGATACTGTGAGATTTCCTCTTGGCTTGGAAACACCTGGCACCAGGGTTGTTCATTCATCCAGTAACATGAATGAATCTCGGAGACTGGCAGTGGGATAGGGTGGTGTCGGGGGCTGTACGTGACATCACACTCACAAATGGAAGAATAGCGAGAAGCCTCCAGCTAGCTTCCATGGGTCCCTGCCTAGGAGGTGGCAGCTGTGCAAGGACCCAGGATCACACAGAAACTACTATGTGGAAAGATGACACTGGGCAGGCCAGCACACGTGCATGCGCGCACATACACACACACACACAATGTATATATATATATATATATATATATATATATATATACATACATACATATACACACACATATATAATGTGTATATGTGTATATATTTGCATATCTTCGTTATTTTTAGCCATCTGACTTTCTTCCTCCAACCAGCTTGTGATCATATTATTCACATATACTCACAGTGTGACTTTTTAAATGGTAACTTAGGTATTCCTTTAGAATCCTTTCCTCCCTTATCACAGAGGCTTTGGGGAAGCTGTGACTTTCTGCTGACTAATGAATGGTGTAGTGCCAGCCTTTAGGAAGAGCTGGTATCAGCATGTTATCGACTGGCGTTTACAGGATGTTAGTATCTATTTGACAATGAAATGATTCATTTGTCAATTCATAGGTACTATATATAGTAAAGGCACCCTCCACTGTAAGGAACCAAGCGTAGGACCATAGCTGCCAGCGGGATTTCCCTTTTCAGCTCGGTGATCTACTGGAAGTGGCTATTTATGATAATGCATATAAACAATTAAGCATATGTAATTATGATAAAATCAGTGACAGTAGAGGCCAAAGTCCAGGGAGGAGACCCCATCCATACTAGATTCTGCAATTAGATTACAAATCTCAGATGCTTCATTTTCTAGGGAAACAGAAAATCAGAAAAAATGCACATAATCATCTGCTGGTAGAGCTTTGATGCTTGGGGTGTTTGATTCATCAGATAGGTAGACTGAATCCACTGAAGTATAAGGACTTTCACAGGTCTCAGGCAGGTTGGGAGGGTCAAATAGGGAGCCCTGGACACCTGACAACTCTTCTCTTCTTCCTCCTCTTCTTCTTCCCCCTCCTCCTTTCCCTCCTCCTCCCCCTCCTCCTTACTCTCCTCTCCCTCCTCTTCTACCTTCTTCTTCCTCCTCCCCTTCCTCCCCCTCCTCCTCTTTCTTCTTCTCCTCTTCCCTTCCTCCCCTCCTATATTCCTCATTTCTCTAAATCCAATAAACAGTCAATCCTTGAAAACAGCTTTCCATGTAGAGTGCTATTCAGAAGGAACTGTGGATTTCGCAGAACAGGCGGTGTGGGTGATATGGCCAGCACTGTTCACATTAATGTTCCTAGTTTTGTTAAGATATAGATGCAGTAAACCTGGGCCAGGCAAGTCTGCACTGAGAGTGGCCATTGCCAGCTGTTCCCAGTAGTGCAGAGGAGGCTGGTCTTTCTGGCCCTGTAGCCTGCCTGCCTTTCCTCTTTGCTTTTTCTTTGCACAGATGCAGCAGCCCTGGGAGATTTAAGGACCCTTTTATGGTCCTGTTGCCAGGTCACAGCTCGATTTGCTAGTATGGATGCCATTCACTGCCTGTCCTCAGCCAGGCTGGAGATTGTTAGAAGTCATCTCTAGAGGCTGGTGTCTTGAGCTAAAGGGTGTGATCTTTTATCTAGTGACTTAGCACCATTTAACTTGGTTCCACAAACCTTTCACACATAAACAATTTGCTCAGCTCTGGTGGCAAAAGGCAAGTCTTTTTCTATGGCACGTGGGTCCTCCAGCTGTCGCTCATTTCTTCCCTCCAGGGAGTGCAGCTGCTGTAGTGCTAGCTGGCAGGCCTGGCCCTTCAGCTGGGGCTCTGCCAGTGTTTCTGTGTGTCTCCCCACCATTCACTCTTCTTTCTCTGTAATTCCTCGCTTTGCGCTGTTTTATTTACTCCATGTCCAGGGGCCGTTGTACACGATGTAAGGAATAACTGGGCAAAGGCTCTCCTAAGGCAGGCAGACTTCAGTGTTGCCCATTTCTCAGTTCTCTGAAGCTTGCTTACCTCCAAAGGGCCTTTGCCATAGCCCTGTACCTTGTCCCGGGGGCTCACTTTCAGTGCCTCTTATTATAACATACTCTCAGGATATAAGTCCCAAATCATAATCTGAGTGTGAAAGTCAGAAGGGCTGAACCCCAGAGTCAGGCATCTGAGGCAGCCAAGGCCCAGCTCTTCCACTCATTAAATATAGAACCCCCCTAAGCATTAATTTTCTCATTTGTAAAATAGCATTACTTAACTCATATATTATAATTATAGTGACGTCTACTTCCTACATGTAAGAATTTCCATGTAATACCTTAACTCAGGGCCTGACAAAGTGATCAATGAATGCAAACTTTTGTTATCCACATCATTATTATGACAGTTTTTCTTCCCTTCAAGAATTTATAGGATAGTAGAGTATAGGGGAGGAAAGTATGTGAATAGCTTTAACACAAAACAAATACAGCTAGAGATGCTATGGGAATTTGAGATAAAATTAATAGCCTATTCCAGAAGTTGGCAAACTGGTGTGCAACCCCACAACAGCTTTTACATTTTTAAAGGGTTGAAAGCCACCTTAATGGATAAAAATGTGTTGTGGCTCCTTGGTATTATCTAGAATGCGCACATTCCCAATTCATAAATAACTTTATTAGAATACAAACATGTTCATTTTTTAGGCATTGTTCATGGACCACGTCACAGATAGAGACCATATGGTTCAGAAGATTTTTGAAAATTTATATATTTTTTAAATTTGTAATTTTTTTGCAGAATAAATGTGCTAATTACTGGCCATTATCACTGCAGTAAAGCAAGAAAGACCTTCTGCCAAAGAGCTGGGGGTTGGGGTGGCTCACGAGGGATGTGAAGATCTTTGGTGGACATGGAAGATAGAGGTGTCAAGCAGCATTGTCAGTGAGCACACAGACCTTCCCTAGACTTGGGCATATGAGGTGTGTGAGGGTTTCTCTGACTGAAGTTCAGCTCTCACTTAGAAGACTAGGTTGAACCAAATTCCAAAGCAATGTATATCTTCTTAACTTGATAAACAATGTACATACCCCCAAAAAAATTGTGTGAGAGCAGGGGAGAAGCATACTATGCTATGCTAAAGACACTGCTCTGTTTTATTCTAGTTTAACTTAATATGATGAGTGGAAGACAAACTATGTAAGAGAGATTCTTAGGTTGAGTTTTACATTGAGTATTACAGTGACAGCACCCGGGGTCAGTTTTAACACTTAAAATATGGAAACAGTGTGCGCAGGCATAGGTTCAGCTATTTGATCAGTGGAAAACCAACAACAATTAAGAATCTTCATTCAGAAGATTCACTTCCACTTCCAACTAGGCCCATTAGTTTTCTGATTCCACACAGTGATTCAAAACGTGTGCTCTATGTTTTGGGGTCACCTCTGTTTCAGGTCACCGCTACTCTGTTGAGACTGTCTGTCAGAAGCTCAGAGCAACTTTGGATCACTAGGTGCCCTGTCTGTGTTCAATTTGGGGAAATTGTGAACAATTACTTAATCGCAGGCAGAGTTACTGAAGACCCCTGGGGATCTTTAATCACTCCTATCTGTTCTCATCCTCAGACACACAGACAGAAGAATCTATCTCATGATGAAAAGATCAGAATTTGAAGAGGAGTAATAGCATCATATCTCATGGAACAAAGATATTAAGAAAGACTCCTGACTTTCCAAGAGCTCACTTCCTTGCTCTCTTGAACTCCTTTCTTTCAAGACAGGGGGTTTCCCTGTGTAATCCTGACTGCACCAGAACTCTATCTATAGACCAGGCTGGCCTTGAACTCACAGAAATCTGCCTGCCTTTGCCTTCCCAGTGCTGGGATTAAAGGCAAGGGCCTTTAATAACTTTTAGTAGAAAACCAACAACAATTAAGAATCTTCATTCAGAAGATTCACTTCCACTTCCAACTAGGCCCATTAGTTTTCTGATTCTACACAATGATTCAAAACGTGTTCTCTATGTTTTGGGGCCACCTATATAACTTTTCTTAACATACATATCCCAGAACCAGACAATGTCTCCCTGTCTTACCTGGTTTAGCTGGATTGTTTTACTTAAAGAATGAGCTATAAAAATCTTTGAGAGAGCCACCAGAATTAATTCAGATGTTGTACATTTTCCTTAAGAATTTCAAAAGAGATAGGAGGTGATCCCTTCTTCCTAGGCTGGTGGCTTTGAAGAATGAAGCATTTTCTTGTTGTAGGACCACAAAGTAGGTGAGGTAATAATGGTTTTTCACCACAATGAACAGCCACTAAAACAGATAAAGCATCCATTCCCTCAAGGAGCTAGATGACATAATATGATAACTTTGAGGATGTAATCTGAGCTGGTTTCATATTCACTATCTGCCTCCCTACAATTGTGAGGACATAAGAAAGAGTTGGTGCAAGGGAAAAGCTATATTTAATTCAGAAACTTGGACTGGAATTAAATACTCAGACTCAGGACTACATCATAGAACCCATCCTTCTCTACCTTTTCTCCTATAAGAATTCACAATGAAACTCTATTTCATCTGTTTACTTTCCTCATTTAATTAAATAGCCATAATTTCTGATCTTAGTCCCAATCCCTCCTTCCCTTTTCTCTCAGAATTGCTTCCTCTGCCCTCTGATAATTTCTTTTCTCTGCTTTCAAAATTAATAAGAAAGCTAGTCTCAGAGCTGCTTTCAACACTTCAAGTATGAATCTTCCCCCATCAAATTCTTCATGAGGAAAACGAGTCACATCATCAGTGGGGTGATGAGGTCATGACACCACAGCCCCCGCTTTGAAAAATACCATTTCCGTTTTCTTTCTCTTGGAGCAAGATTTTTAAAGGGGGGGATGAAACTGGGGTGACAGCTCTGATGACTCTTTTAGAAACTGCCCAGCATTGCCAGACACCAGCTTCGACAAAGCTCTATTCTGAACTGTACTGCCCCCCCCCCCCGTGTCTATTTTTGACTTTGCCTAGGAGGCTTGAGGGGAAATCTGCAGAGATGAGCGGCACCTTGTTTTCACTTTGACTACTTAACTTCTTTGCTTTCTGGAGCTATTCCATGTCCAGGTATCATCCAATATTTTGTTTCAAATACTAACTCTACTGCTTGCTTGCTACGTGATTCTGAGTATGTTAGTTATGCCCTATGTCATAGTCCCTTCATTGTCTGTTACAAAATCATATTTTCTATTACAGCACTGGTGCTAGAGTTACATCAGTTATTGTATAAACATACATATATATAGTAAATACATTTGGCACTTATATATCAATAAATAACAAACAAAATAAAGTGTTTAGAAGAATAGTTAAGACATAAAATTATGTATCTTTTGATTTGTTGTTAGCATTACACATATATATGATCATTACCCCCAGTACTAGTTTTGATGGGGGCACATACTGTTTTTAAGAGCACATAGCCTTGAGGCTTCTTATTCACTGATCCATGAAGGAATGAAAAGCATAAAATATTTATCAGATAGCTCACCCACTTTCTGGTGTCTGTGAAATAACAAATTTTACTTTGTACTGTCCTGTTGCAGGTCTTTCATAGGTACTGTAGATCTCCAGACTTGGAGCTGATATTTAAAGTTTAATTAAAGTTGATATTTAAAGTTTAAAATACTGCACAATGAGTCACATACCAATTCAAATCATCTTTTCCTTTTCAAAATGGGATTTTTAGTTTCTTTTTCATCCCTCAACAAATAAATTTCATAATAACATGCACTCTGATGATAGATAATATGTACTCTTTCTAGATTAGGTATATGACATTCAGGTATTATTAATTTGCCCACAGGGGTGTGTCGAATGAAGTAAAAAAAATCTGAAATTAAAATGACTCTTTCTCTCAGGGAAAAACATTCACAAACTAATCCCCCACAAAATGTGTAGCATTTGCATTTATAACTTTATCAGCTGTAGTTATTACCAGTCATAAAAGCACAGAGTCGCTCTTAGAACCATCTCAGGCAGTTATTCCAATGTACAAGGGATATAAGTCTATCCCATTGTACGTATTAAAAAATAGCAAAATGGGAATTTTTTGTGTGGTAACAGATGAAGGTCATATATTTTGAAAATGACTAGATTTCATCACTTCTGCTGGGCATGCAGAGATTTAGGGGCTGAGTAAAATTAGAGAGGAAGGAGAGGGAAGCAGTTAGTGTTTGTCAGGTGAGAAATGAATGGAGCTGCAACTTAACCTTGACAGGGTAAACACAGCTCTCTCTTCCCAGGGACAGAAAAGAAATGAACTGCATCTTTTGGCATTTTTACACAGTTTATTGCTTATACTTTTAAAGATACATAGCTCTACAGTATAAGAGAGTTGAGGAGTGCCCTCAACCCCCATCTGTGAATGGGAATACCAGCAAGTCTAGTGATAAATAACATCTAATGGCCAACCCATAATTATCTTATTAACAAATCGTATCTTAGTATCTTAATGAGGTAAATAACCATTGCTCTGAGATGGGGATAGTAATGATGGTGTCAGTGATTGTTTGTTTGTTTGTTTGTTTGTTTTTGAGGCGGTGTGTCATGAAGCCTAGGTTGACCTTCAACTCACTATAAAGCTGAGGTTGGCCTAGAACTCCTGATTTCCCTACCTCGAAAGTGCTGAGATTATAGGCATATACCACCATGCCTGGAATGCAAGAGTGTTTATAATGAGAGGAATTGTAGAAATTAGCCATTTTGAGCATGCACAGTGTGTCAGGGACTGTATTAAATGGCTTCCATGCATGAACTCATTTAATCATCACGACACAAAAAAGGAGTTGTGTTAGTCCTCCATGTCACCTGAGGCTGACATGCCCAAGGTGGTGAGCTGGTAAGACTTGGGAGAACAGGATTTCAGACCTGTATTTGTTACTCATGGCCCCTACTCTAAAATAACCTAGTAATGTTGACTTCCTATGTTGTATTTTAAGAAGCACTGGACCACTTAGGATTAAGAATTGACTGTATCATTTAGAATCTGGGCCATACAGCTGTCTTTCGCTTTCCAAATATTTAGAGTATGAATCAGGCAACATGATGTACTCATTGCATGGTCATGATGAAGACCTAATTGAAGTATTACAATATATTATCCTCTTACTACACAGGAAGGGGAAATGAGGAAAAGGTCTGCTGGAGAGTGGCTTGGTGAACATCTCCAGGATACCTAGCCAGCTGGCTGAGTTTTTCAAGTTTCCATACTCTATGTTCAGCAACACAAAGTAGTATGAGTCACTTACTACTAACCATCAATAGTTGTTTCCCAAGGATCAAGGATATACTTACACTATTTTAACTGCTGTGGGAAGGTTTCACCTCTGGTGTGGTCCTGGGCATGTCTGGGCTACTCACCCATTTTTTTCCCATATGTATTGGCTGACTACATTTCTCCCTAACATTCCAGTTTTCACCAGATACATTAGTTGCTTTCCTGTCACTCTGACAATATACCATGACCAAGTCAACTTACAGAAGACAGGGCTTCTTTTAACATACGGTTCCAGAAGTATTAGGATCTATCATGGTGGGGAAGCATGATAGCAGGTAGCAGGCATAGCAGCTGGAACTGAAGCTGAGAGATCACACCTTCACCAGCAAGCATAGAGCAAAGCATACAAAAAGTGAACTAGAAATAGCGTGAGTTTATACTCTCAAAGTGATGCACTGCCTCCAACAAGGTTCCACACATAAGTTTCCTTCCCCAAGCAGTGCCACCTACTGGGGAACACTTATTCAGATGGGTGAGCCTATGGAGACATTTTTTTTTTTTTCAAACCACCACAGCAAAAGAAACTTTATGATCCCTCTGTGATTGTTCTGTCATGTTAGTCTTTTGGGAGGCCTGGTAGGGAGTTATCTCTTCTACCTCAGTGACCCCCAAAGGAATAGCAGTCTCTGAGAGAGAGCAGAGACTAATTGTTCTTGCCAGTAACTTTGATCCTTGATTCAATCAGGTAACCCATCTCCATGTCTGCCACATCCAAATGGTTTCTGTAAGAGCTTTGTTAGTTTCTATTTAGCATGTATCATAGGAAATGACTAGAATAGATATATGCCTTGCCTTATGCCTAGGTTCTTTTAAACTCTAGTTTAGAGGGATATATCTTATTGATTCTGCAGAAGTGGCAATATGCTGCACCCTTCGTTAAGGAAGAGCATAAGTTCTCTCACTAACACACTGCCAGGAATTCCAGGATCTCTCTTTGCTCACACATTCCGTTGGGAAATTGCTCAGTCATGAACGTGTCACAGTTGCCCCATAACAAATAAAGGACTTTCACTGGGTCTTAAATTGTAATTGAATCAAGTTATGATAGTTGCTGGGAAAGGCTTAAAAGTTTCATTGCTTCTTCTGATATTTGGTTTCCTTTCACCTTGAGAAAAATCTTCAAATCAAGCAAGCACAGTGTGGAAGGATCCTTCTGGATCTCAGATGTGACTATTCTCTTCTACATCTTCCCAGAAAGATGCAAAGACTTTCATGTAAAGAACTAAAGGAGGCTCATTCTCCTTTCTCAGTTGGACACATTTCAGTCTATTTCTGGATCTTTAACCACATTCAAAGCACATGAAGAGGCCCTAGTGTAAACGTGTTTGATACTTGCACAATTTTTCTAAAGTGTTGGAAACTACCAGTTATGATCACAGGGCGAATAAAACTTTACTAAACTAAGTTACTAATAAAAATAGAATGGGTCATAACTGTTTGATAAATTTCACATTTACATATTAATATTTTACTCTCGTTATTTTATGGGCCACATCAACTTCTTCATATACATGACCACTCTCTTGTATTAGAGGGAACATTGTTTACCACATCTCTTGCCCTTTGATTATGTTTCTTAAAAATATCTCTTGCTCGATCAAATTGATCATATTTTAATTTACTAAATACTCAGATTTTTGAATTCTGTTCTTCTGCTGAGATAAAATATTCTAACAAAAACAACTTAAGTTTTTAAAAAAAGGGGTGGGGCTATTTCCACCCAAAGTACAAAGGTAAATCTCTTATGGTAGGGAAGCCAAGCACCGGAAGCCTGAAGCATCTGCTTGTATCACCGCCACAGATAAGAGGGAGAAAGGCAAAGGCATTTGTTCGGCTTATTTTATCTTTTATTTGCAGTCAGACCAGGACCTTCAGAAAATGCTCCATCCACCTACAGGATAGGTATCTTATGCCAGGTAGCTTCATAAACAGAATGCTTCACAATAATGCTCAATGGCTAAATAATTACTCAGGGGCATTCTTGGGGGCTTGTCTCCTAGACTCCAGCTACTGTCAAGTTGACAACTAACACTAACCCTTCACAACTCCACCCCTTGTCAATTTGATTCCCAAACACATCACCTTTAATTCATGCCCTTCCATTCCCATCTTACAGTGCAAAAATGCAGTCAGTTGATGAGTAAAATATCTATAGTCTTTAAAAATCCCAATATCCTTGAAAAGTCCAGTCTCATCTGAGACCAAGAACAGTCTCTTAACTGTGAGTGCCTATTTAAAGAACAAAAATATAAATTATATAGTTCCATACTTGTGACATATACTGTCTAATAGCACAGAGTAAACAGACTTGTTGCAGAATGAAAGAATCACAGTTAGAAAAAAGAAGTGGCACACAATAATAGTTTTTAAAATATTTAAAACAATGCTACCTAGAAAAAAAAAAGAGAAGAAAAGTTGAAAAATTTTAGTATATAGAAGAAGATATCATGCCAAGCTTGGCTTTGCTTGGAGGTTTAAGTGTTTCCATGATAACTGTAAAAACCTTAAATTCACTGAGGTATCCCAGAAAAATGAATGTTATTTTTAGTTCTGAGCCTTAGGCACCCATGAGACATATTGTATGCATCTCCTTACTTGTGTGTGTGCTTAGCATAGACACTCCGTACGTAGTGAGAATGTTAACATGATGTTTCACAGAGTATCAGCTACACCAAATGCCAAGTGTTCCAAGTTTACAATGAAATGGACTTGGGCTTGGGGGATGGGCACACTTGGTGAAAGGAACTTAATTAATCACACAATGGATGAGAAAAGATGAGTTTCCTACTTTTTTTGTTTGTCCAGATTGATCCCTGGTTCTTCTGGAATTAAGTGACCTTAATTCTGGTTGAAAACTAGAAGCAGTGGAAATTCCCTGTGACTTGGGGGAGATTGGGTGGGGTGGGGGTGAGTTATCTGGGACCTCCCTGATTAACAGGTCATAGTCATGTATCTCATGTTTGGCACCGAGGCTTTTATTTAATAACCAGTGTCTTCTAGGAAAGCATTGTTCACCCACATAGGCGTCTGAACATCATTTTTTAAAATGTCATATTTATGATTAGGTTACAAAGCAGTGGGCTTCCATAATGGTTTTTCACACATCCTCTGTTGTAATTAACGTACTTAATCCTGTTTTTCATCTTTTAATATTTGTGTTCATAATGGGACTCTAGCTTTCTTGAGTCTCTGGAGGGTCTCTCATGCATGTTGGCCTAATCTGAAATAACTGATTTGTTTATTCTTAGAAGGAGTAGTATTTGGATTGAAGAAGCACTTGGCACTGGTGTCCAAGTGCAGATGTCCTGTCGTATAAGATAGTGCCTCATTCAGAAAACCCACAGTAGAGTGCAGTAAATAGCATCTTGGCTCTACTCTGTGCTCCATTCACAACTGTTAATTTTACAGGGTTATGATTTCATCTCTGAGCAGAGGGCTCCTGGCAGGGACAGATGCGCTGGTGCCCCAGATTGTGCTGTGTGTGTCCCAGTAGGAACCGCCAAGAGCAGCAGGATGGCAGGAAGGAGATGGTGCTTCCGATAGAGAAGCAGTTGTAGCCTGGCCCTGGGAGGAGGCAGAAGGAGGAGGATGGGCCCTTTCAAGGAGATCATAATGTATCTTTCCTTCGGTTTAGAATCCTATGCCTGATAAACTAAGAGAAAAGAAAAAGTTGCCTCAAATCTTACAGAGAATATTGTCAATCTTGATTTTAGCCTCGCATGTATGCTATTTTAAAATGTATCTCTGTGTATCCACTAGCATGCTGACAGACCTAAGTACTGACAGGTCTGTATATCTATTCAAGGAATATCAAATAGGCCATGTCATGATTAGCTGGATCTGGGTCACTAGGCTAGGCTGGTATGACAGGTGGAAAAACATACTGTGTGTTGAGTCTATGGCTTACTTCCTAGTCTAGAGCAAAAGGCAAAGAGAAAGCCGAGGCCAGATTTGGACCAAGCTTGGGACATAGTACACAATAGACACATATTAATTTTTTGAGAGCAAGTCTCTAGACTCCTTATTGCTATAATTCACAGCACCTAGAACAGGGCTCACAAATATGAGCAAAAGTTAGATGCTCAAAATCTAGTCATTGTGCACAGCCATTGTGCTCATGATCCCAATGAGGAGGGCCTCTGAGACTCCACTCCTTTCTGTGTGTCTATGGGCTGTTAACAGTCCCTGAGGGAGGATGGTGTCAGTTTCTTCAGTGGTGTAGCCTCTCCTAGGCTGCCTATGCTCCAGGAAATAATGTCCCACATGCGTTCATGCAAATCAATGGGTCATACACAGAAGAAGTGAAATCACAAAGATGGCTTGTTGGGAAGAAGTGTCTGGGCAAGAGAAGGCGGCGGGGGGGGGGGTGCGGCAGATGACAGGGTAATGAAGGGTGTGTGCAAGCCTGTAAAATTCAATACATGAATGAACACAGCCATCAAAGAATAAAAATGTAGGTGAGGAAAGGATAAAGGAAGAGATAGAGAGACCATTAATAGCTAGGCAGGATACCATGGTGAGCAGCGATGTGGTATAGTCTTGTTTGCTTGCCTATTCATTTCTTTCCATGGCTATACTTTTTGTTCCTACCTTTCGATTGAATTTCCAAATAGAAACAGGTCGTGTGTAGCACATGGAAGACTGTAAATGCTATTACCAAAGGGCAAAATGGTTTATATTCTAATTTTATGTCTGCAGTACCAGGATGCTTTA
This sequence comes from Mus musculus, assembly GCF_000001635.26. Classification (NCBI taxonomy): domain Eukaryota; kingdom Metazoa; phylum Chordata; class Mammalia; order Rodentia; family Muridae; genus Mus; species Mus musculus. The sequence continues at coordinate 42,293,395 of NC_000082.6, read as the reverse complement.
TTTATGATAATAAAAACTAATTTTAGGTTTAAATGACTTTGGGGCTATGATTGTGACTTAGTAAATACAGGAAAAATTTAAGAACAATCAAAGCAATTTTTTTCTCACCTTTTAAAACTCAGTGATAATGACTACTTTCTATATTCCAATTCTGAAGTCCTGGTGTGCTTATTGATGGTGGTAGACCACACATTGAGATAGTTAATAGTTGGTGACTAGCATCATGAATCATCATATTCTGGCTTCCTCAGTGCCCTGGAATTCATTTGTATTTTGCATAAAACCCTAATGAGATTTACTATTGAACTATTTAGCATGCTTCTTTCCTTGAGTATATTCAGTTTCTGATCATTCTTGGACGCTTAGGGGAGAGAGATGCATAAGTTGTTGCATAATATTTCTTAAATCATTACGCTTAAGAGTCCTCTGAAATCCTAAGAGCCCAGTATCTTTGAGAGCTCTTTCATAAAAACCTAAGGCAAATGTGATTTGAATTGTTGAGATGCATCTAAAACAAAGCCTGTTTCCATTGGTTTGTAGAATAACACTGACTTGAGAAAGGAAATACATACAAAGCTAATTCCAGTGATTTTTGTTTGTTTTATTTAAAGTAGGGTAGTGTGTTTTATTCTGTAGCCTAGGCTAGCCTGAAACTCACTATGTAGTCCAGGTTGGCCTTGAATTTGCCCCTAATCTCCTTACTTCCTTTTCTTGAGCCCTGGAATTACAGGGCTTCTCTGGCATACCCCTTGAATGCCTGGGATTCTTGTGGGGGTCAGAGGATTTGAGTAGTGACCTAAGTCTGTAATCCCTGCACAGGGAGGCTGAGTTGGAAGGAGCTAATCCTCCAGGCCAGGGAGGGTGACACATCAAACCTGTATCTCTAAGAGGAATGACTGGTGAAGTGTCTCTTAAGATTGATTCGAAATTTTCTCCCCCCTACCCCATAAAGGGCTTAGCGCATAATGAATCACCCAAGAGTTATCCACCCATTGAGCTTTCCTTTTTGTCCCTCTTTTCTCCACAAAGGTTGAAAAGAATGATGAGGACCAAAAGATTGAACAAGATGGTGTCAAGCCGGAAGATAAGGCTCATAAGGCTGCGACCAAAATTCAGGCTAGCTTCCGTGGACACATAACAAGGAAAAAGCTCAAAGGCGAGAAGAAGGGTGATGCACCAGCTGCTGAGGCCGAGGCCAAGGAGAAGGATGATGCTCCCGTTGCTGATGGTGTGGAGAAGAAGGAGGGAGATGGCTCTGCTACTACCGATGCAGCCCCAGCCACCAGCCCCAAGGCTGAGGAGCCCAGCAAGGCAGGAGATGCACCTTCTGAGGAGAAGAAGGGTGAAGGGGATGCGGCCCCCTCCGAGGAAAAGGCCGGCTCAGCGGAGACAGAAAGTGCTGCTAAAGCTACCACTGATAACTCCCCGTCCTCCAAGGCTGAAGATGGCCCAGCCAAGGAGGAGCCTAAACAAGCCGATGTGCCTGCTGCTGTCACTGATGCTGCTGCCACCACCCCTGCTGCAGAGGATGCTGCCACCAAGGCAGCGCAGCCTCCAACGGAGACTGCAGAAAGCAGCCAAGCTGAGGAGGAGAAAGGTGAGTACCACAGCGTGGGTGGGGCCATGGGCGGGATGCAGCAGGGATGTTATGCCTACAGCCAGACCACCTGCACAGTCCAGAGGGAACTGTCTAGATAGCGTGGACTACAAATCACAAAAGTTATGGTGAATCCCCCCAAATCTACAAGCCCGAGAGAAAACTCACAAAGAATTACATGGTAGCTAGTACTGGAGAATCAGACAATTATCTTAATTGGATTGATATAAACAGTCAAGCTTGATAATCCCAGTTAAAAGAAAATGTGCTGTATGCTGATAGACTTAGTTTAATAAGTAATTACTGAGACTACATTTATTTCATGGATGGGAATTAGCTAATGTGATTATTTGGCTCTAGGAAGGGCCTCCCATAAATACAGCCAACTCTTTATTGATTATCTAGTGTGTGAATTGCCAGCAACAAAAAATATAATCTCAACCCTCTTTTCCCTACCCCACAGTGTGTTTCTGGGCATTCTACCCACCACCAATTGGCGAGTGGTATCTGCTTATATGTGGAGAATGTTTATATATGTTTGTTACTGGAGAATGTTAACTGTGACACAAACTGGGGTCAGACACAATTAGGAAAATAAGTCTGTTGATATTGCCAAAACCAAACCAAAACAAACCAAACCAAAACAAAAAACTCCATAAATTATCATTTTATTATCAAAGACACCACTCTCTCATATGCATAAATAATTGAGAGTTGACTGTGAATATGAAAAGGTACTGGATTCTCCTCAGTTTGGAGCTATAACTTGGAAATTGAAGGGTTTTTTTTTTTTTTTTTTTTTTTTTTTTTTTTTTTTTTTTTGTTATGATGGCCCAAAGAGCCTGTGCAGAATTAGAAAAGAACATCTTATGAGCAATACAGATCTAATAGCCTTTCATCCCTGGAAGCTGGCTCTGTCTCTCACCCCAGCATATCCAGGGTGGAGAAAATCAGTATCCCCAAGGGCTCTCCATAGTCTGGTGTTATTAAGAATACCTTTTATGTTGCCTTGATCACTGTGACAATTACACTAGAAAAAACAGTTTAAGGAAAGAAAGAATAATCTTGTCCCCAGCTTAGAAGTTGTAGCTTATGATGAGCTTTCTCTGTTGCCATGGGCCTATGATGATGCAGAATATCATGGCAACAAGAGTGTATGTAGAGCAAAGTTTTGCACCTAATGGTAACTAAGGAGAAAGAGATGGGAGGGGGATATAGTTGGATGGATTGATGGATGGATGGATGGATGGATGGATGGATGGATGGATGACGATGGAAAGGAAGAGGGAGGGGAAGAGAGACAGAGATGGAGGGGAAGAGGGAGAGAGGGATGGAGAGAGATGGGGGATATAGATGGATGGATGGATGGATGGATGGATGGAGACAGAGGAGAGGGAGAGAGGGAAATAGATGGAAGGGAGGGAGGAGGGAGAGAGGGAGATTTTAAGATACCTTCTTCAAAGGCACACACCTACCTTCCTTAACCCCACCACAAGTTAAAGTCTATTCTGAGTTAACCAATGGAATAAATTGTTGATTAGGACAAAGACTTCTGATTTTAACCCTCTCTGAAATCTCCCTCACACTCACTCTGAGGTGTGCTTTACTGGTCCAGGTGACTCTCCTTTAATTGACAATCAAGATATTCCACTGAACCTTTCAACCTCAAAAGTCTTTAGAGATAAAAGTTACTTCTGTGCCAATTTACCTGGTTTGGCTTGCCCCTTTAGAATTTTATTGATTTATCCCAAAGACTAAGGGTCTAAATTTGGGCCAGACCACTGTCTTAGGAAAGTCCAATGAGACTGGATCAGAACACTAATCCAGAAACTGTTAAGACATCTGACCTTCAGACTGATAAAGCAATTGCTGAACGTTTGCTACTAGAACATGGCAGATGAATATTCTATGTTTTCAAGTCTAGTTTTCCATTTAAGCCTCCAGAGTATAATAATTATCATAGTTATCAGCCCACTCTCATATTCCAGCTTCAAATAAATCATGGTTCTTTCTACCAGTGACTCAGTTTAGGTCTTTATTGTAGCTACATACCTGTCCTAGAAGCCTGAACTTATAGTTAAGATAATGATATCATCTCAGTAATAGCGAGCTATGTGAATAGGACATTGGTTTAACTTTATTCAACACAATTTTCTAGATTCCTTTTCTTTAGGCTTAAAGTTCAAGAAGTCTGGGAATCCCATTGAAGGTATCTATAATGTCATTCTGTAACTCTTGGGAGTCAATCACACTTCGAAGTGTTTGACATGTTTGACATTGCTTAGATTACATTTTTTAAGCTGGAATTTTTAAAGTGTGGAGAATAGGCACAAAGACATGATGTAATTTTAGGTATGTATATTTATTGTTTAGTTTGGTAGAATTTGGTGAGCCAATAAAATATCTCTTTACAGATATTAGTATATAATATTATATGCTATATAATATATTAATAAATATTATACATTATATATCAACATCTAGTAAAATGTTATATTTTAATATATTTAAGGATAAGCAAAAACTCCATTTTATTAATTTTATACTTTATCATTGTAAATGACTGATTATAATGTTTTATGCGGTAAGTATTCAATAAATGTCACATGTTGGAAGAATAGAAATTGGCCAGATTTAATTTATAGATAACGATCTTTTTACCTGCCTATAAGGTTCTCTTGCAACTTTGCAGATTCTAATCATTTATTTGATTTGAAATGTGTCTAATCACTGAAAATAAAGAGAGATTATAGTCTGGCTTAAGATTTTCAGATTCTAGATGAAAAATATCTGAACTAATGAGACTGTATATGGTGCATTGAAAGGTTATTGGATGTGCAGGTGAGGCTCAATGAGTAGGCAATCCAAGAGGCAGTAATTGGTGCATTTGGAATCATCAGGTCATATGCTTTAAGTTGGGATTTCTGAGGTTTAGAGAATAGACACAAATACATGGTATAATTTTAGGTAAATTGGTTTTCTTTCAGCTTTGGATCGATAACTTTCATCTCTGTTAGATTCTGAATTTTCAGCTTGTAGCTTTTCTGGACTGAAATCTGCCAGCCTGGCTTGTTCAGTGTGGCGAGCACAAATTATTCAGTCATCATGAATCTCATGGAGTCACAGAGACTAAAGGTGACAAGAAGATCTATCATATCATATCAGTTCCAAATTCCCAGAGCCTCTGCCCCAAGTTCCCCTCCCCGCTTCTCACCAAGTTTCATTCTAACCCTGGTTAGAATAACAGTATTTTCAGACAGACTGCAGAGCTTGGAAATGGACAACTCCCATGCTTGGTTGGAGATGCTGAGGCTGCATGGAGAGATAATCTAGCAATGTACAGGATAGGATAAGTCTAGGAGATAATCGAAGAAAGTAAGATTAAAATTTTCAAATCAGTCCTGCTCATTGCTTTAGTAATATGAGAAATTATTTGTAAACGAGGAATAGATTACTTACCTTGCTATTTATGGTTTTTGTTATTGGAGAGTACCTCTGGCGTTGATACTGATTTCTTTTCTCGTTTTTTTCTCAGCTGCCCATCTACGTATCCCTGTTTCTGTTTGCACACACACGACAGTCAGTGTGCCTTTGACAGGCTCAGTGAGTTTCTGATGCCTTTGTAGGAGGATGGTTCTTCTCTAGGAAGCAGCCTTTTGAAGTGCCTATAGGACTGTCCCTCTGTCGTTGTTGAAGGGAGAACTTTTAAGCCCCCTTTAAGGATATTGTCCTTGGTATTCCATGCTGAGCAGGCAGCATGCCCACTGGCTTTCAGTGATGGAATTCTCTGCTTCTGTCCCTCACCACCTCTACTGCTCATGGATTTTCCTCAAAGACGACCCTAAAACATCTGCTGCTATAGTGTTAGCAATGTCACCTAAGCATTCTGCCTGTTGATTTGGTTAAATTTCATTTGTCTGTTTTAATTTAAAAAAAAAATATGCTCACATATATGAGGTGTGTTAGGGATGGTGTGGTTGCCATGTGGGTGTAGAGGACAAGGGACCGATGGGACCACTGGACAGAGCCAGTTCTCTCATCCCTCCATGTGGATACTGGAGATCAAATTCAGGACATCAGACTTGGCATCAGGCGACTTTACACACTGAGCCACCTTGCCAGGGCTACACTGTATTGCTATAGTCTCATTACATCTTTCAAACTAAGATTATCAATACGGATCAGGGGAACAGGGAGGTTTACATTTGTTTTGCAATTCTCTGCTGAAAGAGAAAAATATTAACTTATTATCTTTGTACTTCTCTCCTCTTTCACCTTTCCTTCCTCTCCTCCCTTTATAATTTCATATTTACTTCCTTCTAGAATATTTAGAATAGCTTCTAGTGTAATAGGAGTCCATGCCACAAAGAGTCAAAAGATGTGCTCCTTTGATAGACAGACAATCTGATTTGTTAAGGAAAGCATGATAAAATCCAGAGAGTGGCATTTAAAATAATCCCAATAATAATCTCAACTGAATCATGCAAATAAGTATGGAATACTTTAAAACAAAAACAAACAAACAAACAAACAAACACTGCTTCCGTGACTCAGATGCAATTTAACCTATTATATTTAAAAAACCCTTTGTATCATGTATATATAGATAGCTGTTAAGAGCAGATGAACATTAATAGTTTCTAAAATAATTATGTTTTTCAAAACTGAAAAATCCAGTGTGTGTATACAGATTTAGAGAAATTATTTATGTTAGAGATAGACCCCTCCAACTCTGTAGCTTTCGAAAAGACAAACCAGTTTCTCTGTGTTAGAGTGTTAGTATGATTGCTTGGCAGGATGCCTCCGAAAAGGTTTAGATTTGAAATGTGGCTTCAACCACTTCTCAGATTTATACACAACTCATAAAAACTGAAATTTTGAGTTGTTAAAGTCCATAAATGTTGTTTATAAAACATGGGAACCCTGTCAGCTTACTCAGTGGAACACTGCTTAAATATGGTTGATTATTAAGGTTTTATGGACCACTTTTATACAGATAGAGTAATCATTTTTATTGGTTTTACTTGACAACAATCCAGTCGCGTTTGTTAATATTTTCCTTTCTATTTTTACAGACTGAAGGCAAAGTAAAAAGGTATTCTGCCCATACCCAGTAACTGACAAAGGGGAGGTGTCAAACTGATAAATTTCTAAAGTGTTATCTTTAGATAGCCTTGTAGTTTTTAAAGCTAAAATGTTTGATCTTGTCTCATTCCTTTTTCTCAGTGGCTGTGCTAATCTCGTATTGTTCTTTTGAAGTCCCAACGAGGAAATTTCTGGGGCAGGCTCTGTTCTACATACCGATGAGGCAGGGAGGGGAGAGCATGCCTGAATGAGGAGATGGAAAGTCTGTTTACAATGGTAGAGAGCATTTAATAGGCAATTTATTAAAACCCCCAAATCCCTATGATAAATGCTAAATGGTGAGAATCCTAGTGAACCATTGTAACCCCCCTATATCATGTGTTAGTACCATGTCCCTCTCCTCTTTATGTGAGAGAAATTTGAGGTTCAGAGATTAAATGAGATACTTAAGTACTTTTTGATAACTAGGAACCATCAAACCAGAAAGCTCAAGCCTTACATGCTGAACCCTTACATACACTCAGGGAGGTCCTATTCTGGAGAAAATGTATTCAGGAAGATGCTCAAGGACACACGTATCTTGGCTATTATAAGACTTCTGACTTGTGTAGTTGTATGCTCCATGATGTTGGGAATTATCAGTGATCACCCTTATAAGGAGGCACCCGGTAGCACTCATAATCCTGTTCAATTCCCTCTCAGTGCCATCACTTCAGAATGATGAGAAATGTTAAACTAAGTTTGATCCTGAAGTTCTTATCCAATGGGCTTCAAGTGTCTCTTTGTTAGAACAAGGTAAGCTACAAAGATCAGTTAAAACTGTTCAGAATAGGGATATTGCAGGTATCATCAGCTATAAAGATGAGAATTGCAAATAGAAGATTGAAGGTCTCTTGGCTGCAGGTCACTTGCCTCACAATTAGGATGTGCCTCTTCATAAATTTGGCTTTTCTGTATCAGAGCCTTGTTAGACACCTGTTTTGACTGTACCCCTCTCTCCAGCAAGTGTGTTTATAATGAATCCACTGTCTTCATAATACCTATTGTTAAAGAACAACTTCTTCTTCTTCTTCTTCTTCTTCTTCTTCTTCTTCTTCTTCTTCTTCTTCTTCTTCTTCTTCTTCTTCTTCTTCTTCTTCTTCTTCTTCTTCTTCTTCTTCTGCTTCTTCTTCTTCCCCTTCCTCTCCTCCTTCTCTTCCTCCTTCTTCTCTTCTTCCTCCTCCTTCTTCTCTTCCTTCTTCTCCTTCTCTTCCTCATCCTCCTTCTTCTCTTCCTCCTCCTCCTTCTTCTTTTTCTTCTTCTCCTTCTCCTCCTCCTCTTCCTCCTTCTCCATTTTCTTCTCTCCGCTTTCTCCTGCTCTTCTCTTCTTTTTTTCCTGCTCCTCCTCCTCCCCATCTTCATCTTTCTTTCTTCCCCTGGAATCTACTATAGAAAGGCAACTCAGCACTAAGACTGTATATAAAATTTCTAAATTAAAACTATTCTTCTCATTACTTGTCTCTGTGTGGGTGTATGAGAGTGCAATGCCCGCGGATGTATGGGGATCTCCCTGGGCTTGAGTTAGTAGTTGTTGTCAGCTGACAAACTTGTGTGCTGGGAACTGAACTTAGGTTCTCTGCAAGAGCAATGTGCACTTTCAGCCATGAAGATAGCTCTGCAGCCTAACAAAATATAAAGCATATAAAGATGGAAAATTTTGTTTAGGCTAATTAGAGGAACCTTACTAGGAGGCCTTGATATGTAAGTTGCTTCATCTGTCTCAAAGGACAATAGATATCTAATAGATATTTTTAATCATACCTGAGAGGCCCTACTTTTCATTCATATTATTACAAAAATGCAAATATTTAAATTCAAGTCATGATTCAGCAGTGGGTAGTTAAAATTAACCCACAGTGGGAAAGCCAGTTGTTGAACATCATCTATGCTATTTCTTTGGCTGAAGAAGGCAGGCAATGTAGATTTAGTGAATGAGTTAGGAATGAATGGATGGATGGATGGTACTGTGCAAGGCAAAATCCCAAGCTGATACAGGAAACTGGTTTGTAATCTCCAGACTTGGCCCAGGCCAATTCTTAGGTTCCTTGAGTGTGAGCTTATCTTTTCATAAAGCAAAAATGTCGGACAAGGGATCACAAAATCACTAGTGAAAGATCTTGGTGATGGTCATCTTATGACACGTTCCTGATTTATATGCACATTCTAAATAGCAAAGTGAGGTAGACTCTCCTTTGGACGGAACACCTATGGTGTCATGGACCTTTCTGGTAATTTGGAAACGGGATAAGAAGCTCTGTAGAAAGTGTTGCTTTTATTTGGGGCCATGTGTTCTCTCTGTGGTGGCCAGAATTCAAAGCATCTAGGGCTTCCTAGACCAAGGGGGACATTTTAGAAACATATTGCAAACTGGAGGAAAACCAGGGCTGCTCTGTTCTGCAGCAGGTGATTAATTTCATCCCAACTCCAGGAGTGACCTGTGGGTGACTCTTACCAGTGTGTGACACGCACACCCCGAGAAGGAATAATCTGCCAGGTTTCTTGGCTCAGTTCCTTCTCTGACATGTCTAAGTAGTCTTTGCAGTGTGAGCTAGAGTCTACTGGGCCTTCTGCTGCTCCACCGTAGGATGAATGGTTTATGCCTGAACCAAGAGTGCTGCTGTGACAGAGGTAGGGAAACAGTCTTTTCCATCCTGGCTGCCTATTCTCCTTCCCCACAGCCCTACAGACAAAATCTGTGTACAGTTTGGGAGCCCTTTGAGACTGTAAAACATAAGATTGTGGGTGATCAAATAGGTTCCTCCATATATGTGAAGTGCAACTTGTTATAACTCTGCTGTCTTCAGCAAAACAAACAACATTCTCACCGCATAAAAGTCTCTTCTAACTTAAAGAGCAGATCAGCCCAGAGTCTAAGCAGATTGTCTGCATACTTCTACTGGTATGACTAAAGCCTTCGAGAAGGAGAAGCAGTGATGAGATTAAAGGTGTTTTATGTCTTTCCTTCCTAATCCTTTAATACTGATAGGATTGCTTAAGGAAGCCTTAGAGAAGAACCCCACAGCTCTCGAGGGGGCAGGCTTATTCACCCCAGGCCAACAGTGGCTGGACATTTGGTGATGTCCTACTCTCTTTACGGAATGTTGATGGTGGTCTGGGTAGGAGGTCAGTAGAAATCTTTAAGTTACAGGTCACTTTTGAAAAGGTGAAGAGAGATGTACACTTTTTAAATGGCAAGTTAAAGAAGGTTTCATTTTATGTGTGCGTCTTTGTGTGTGTGTGAGAATACCATTTAATAAATGAAGAAGACTGTTTCTTATCCCCAAGGTTAAGCTGGAACTTGGGTTATGTGCCTCTCACTACAAGAGTCTTTTTTACATACTTCACGTGAAGGATGAGTCAGAATGAGTGTTTATGAAGTTTTGAGGTATACCAGGCTAGTATTTGTCTGTATTCTCTATATTCATTTTAGGCATACTTAGTCATGGATGCATTATGAGCACTTAAGTATATACTATAATATATGAAAGGAAAAGGAGTTGAGACAGAATAAAAGAAAGCAAGGAAAAATGAACAGGAAGGAGATGAACAGCCAGGAAAGCACTCGCTATGTAAGCGTGAGGATTCTTGTTCAGATCCTTAGCACCTAGTAGGAAAACAGGCTTCGTGGCTTGTGCCTATAATCCTAGTACTGGTGAGGGGGATACAGGAGCAGCCTTGGAGCTCACTAGCCAGCCAGCCTTGCCAATGTGAGACCCAGTCTCAAAACCTCAGGTGGAGAACAGCAGAGGAAGACACCTGCCATTGACATCTGGCCTTTACAGGCACGTGCACACACATGCGCACAGACACAAACCCTCCTCATACGCCATGCACAAAGAAACCCAAGGAAGGTAAAGGAGTCATGATGTTATTAGCCATAGCTGTAGCTACATGCTGATGAGTTGGCTTCCCAAAGCACAAAACTCAACCTTTTAGAATTTCCCTAGTTCGGTTGTCTAAATACGCCTGTTGTAGCCTATTTCAGGCAACCAACGTTTATCACTGCATAAGCAGTTGGGAAAAGATGTCAGAGAGCTCCCGCATAGGCTCATATCAGTGTATTTTTAACAAGGTAATTAATTTTACTTTGGATAACTCTGAAGTACTACAATAGCAATTATCAAGTCTCGGTGCTTCCGTGTTGGAGCACATAAAGATCCATGTGTAAAACCATATGCTTATGTATATGTGACATCATGGGAACCTGCTGTAACATTTGCGGGCATCTGTTGAGCACTGTGCACTTGTTAAAGTGGTTCAGGATAAAGGTAATGCTTAGAATTGCACCTAATATTAATTAGGAAAGCTATTGCTTACAAATGGTCTGATAGATTATCTTCTGAAGTGTGAAATGAGTGTTGCACAAGAGCACAGCAGGTAGTGGCATGTGGTCCAAGCCCAGTGGCTTGCGCTAATGTCCCAGGGCCCCCATGGTAGAAGGAGAGAACCAGCCGCTGCACACTGTCCTCTGAGCCTCAAGATGCATAAGGTGGCATGTGCGTGCTGTCCCCTGCCTCCTCCAGATGAACGTATGTAGTCATTTTAAAGTGTGATCTGATATTACATGTTTTGAATGAATTGTAAGGCTTTTTGATTTAGAGGCAAATTCAGGGTCCAGGCTGAACTGTGATCGCCACGCTCATTCTCCCTTTTCTTCGCACTAATTGTAGTGCTAGGAAGAAAATATTGAGAAAAACAACGTAAGAGAAGAAGGAGGGGCAAGACAAGTGAATAGCTTTAATTTAATAATAATAAATTCAATTTCACAAATTGCGAGCCTGGACAAAAGCAAATAGCAGTAGTGTGTTGAAGATTGTAGGGGAGATGGAGTTGGTTGGAGAATGTTAGAAGCTCTCTGCTTATGTCTCCGTCCCTCTTCTCCAAGAGGATAATTTTTAAGCTCTAAACTACTCATTGAAAACATAAATGTAAGGAGATTCTTTGCTACTGTCTGTTTGTGGGACCAGAAAAATTGGCCACATCCTTTGATCCCAATGCTCACCATGAGTATGGATAACCATAGTCATGCCAATACTGTAGAGTGTGTACATTAGTTACGGGGTCAGCAGAAAATGCATCTATCTTAAAGCCCTACTTTTTAGGCATTGGTCTGGGTCACCCTAAACATTGTATTGGGTTAGATAAGGTGAAGTTTCAACAATGTTAAGGCCATGCAAAATATATTTAGTAAATATTATAGAAATACTCTATTTTCTAAAACCTTGTGTTAAAATCTAAATCAGTGCATGACTACGTTGCTGGAGTCCTAGAGTCCAATGGAGAAGCACTTCAGAGGGGTAAGTTTTGGGAACTGTGATGTTTGGCAGAGTCAGGGGTCATGGGTCAGAGTTCAGGGACTTCACCAGTGTACAAGCTCCTGTGCTACCCCCCTGTCCTCAACTATTTCTTGATATTGGTAAAACATTGAAATTGTAATGAATAATAACTAACAATTCCTATTCTGAAGGTAAGTCCATTTTCCAAAGACCTTGGCTTTTGGTATGACTAAGTTCAACCAAAAAATTCAGAACTCATTCATTTCATGGACTCACCCATTGTCTTAGCTAGGGTTTTACTGCTGTGAACAGACACCATGACCAAGGCAACTCTTATAAGGACAACATTTAATTGGGCTGGCTTACAGGTTCAGAGATTCAATCCATTATCATCAAGGCGGGACATGGCAGCATCCAAGCAGGCATGGTGCAGGAAGAGCTGAAAGTTCTACATCTTCACCTGAAGGCTGCTAGCAGAATACTGGCTTCTAGGCATCTAGGATAAGGGTCTTAAACCAATGCCCACAGTGACACACTTCAACAAGGTTATACCTCCTAATAGTACCAGTCCCTGGGCCACACATATACAAACTGTCACACCCTTTCTGCTCAAAGTGTGTGTTTTCCAAATAGGTTTTCTTGCTAGAGATACTATAGAAATTGTTTATATTTCAAGAATTTGCTTATACTGTAAATCATAAGTCATTGAACTTTAGGTGATTAAACATTACTAGTCAAAGCACAGTAGCATGACAATATGGCTGCCAAGGTTTTAGGAAAGGCAAACTGATGGGCAGGAGTATATTTTCTATTCCAACTTGCAAGCAACAGAATGGTACAAACAAAGAATTTTTTTCAGATGTTATCCTACTTGATAAATTTATCTACGTAATTTTTTGGGGGGGGGTTGAGACAGGGTTTCTCTGTGTAGCCCTGGCTGTCCTGGGACTCACTTTGTAGACCAGGCTGGCCTCCAACTCAGAAATCCACCTGCCTCTGCCTCCCAAGTGCTGGGATTAAAGGTGTCTACCACCACACCCGGCTCTACATAATTTTGAAACATTCACAAAATTTAGATTTACAGACATTGAAATCTCTGAATAGGTTTTAAACATTAGAAAGCAAGAAAACCCATAACCTGCGTTTCTTTCCCTTGTTTGGCCCCAGCAAATGATAGCTGTTTGCATGTCTGCCTAAAAGATGCCCCAAAGGGAAACATTTGTGAACTATGGCGCCAAGTCCTAGTCAACTCCAGGGACTGACATCCTAAATATCATATTAGTGAGTCACAACACATGACAAACCCCAGCTGTGTAAAGGACTAGCTTCAATAATTACAGGCTTTAGCTCTGAGGTGCTTTAGCGTCTGATAATTGCTTTTTAAACTTTTACTTTTGTTATGCTTTTTTATGTATTTATTTGCGTGTGTCTGTGTGTCTGTGTGTGTCTGTGAGGGCCGGGAGGTAGGTAGGAGGATACACTCATGGAGAACAGGAGAGCCTCCTCTCCTTGCACCATTTGGGTCTTGAGAATTGAACTTAGGCTCTAAGACCAGGCAGCAAATGCCTTTAACCTACTGAGCCCCCTTGTTGACCCAAGCTTCTTTGGACTTTCAGTAGATTGTTCCGAAGGCCACTCATCCAAAGATCCATATTTACACTTGTCCAAATCTGTACCCTTCAGAAATTCTTCAAACACTTATCTTGGAATGAATTTGAAACAATTCCTTTTGCCTACATGACCTTCCATGGTCTGACTTGTGCTTGTCTCTCTGATCTGTTTCCTTTGATACTCACTACCCCTCTTCCCTCTTCTGTAGTCACACACTTTCTAAATATCTCTAATGAGTCTAGCTTATGTCTGTTGGTGGCTTTTGCACCTGCTGTCTCTGGGCTAGGTTGCCTCTGACCGTTCAAGTCTCCGTTTTTTTTTGAATGTCACTTGCAGTGAGAGAACTTCCCTGACCCCCTGACCTTTGATCTGAGTAGCAACAGACAGGCATCTGATACGTGACTCCCTAAAGAGGTCACGACCCACAGGTTGAAAACTACTAGTCTAGAGGGCCTTTTTGCCTAATGTGAGTGTATTTACCTCTCTTTGCTATCTTAAATTTTTCTCTATCACTAGACAGTCACAACATCCTTTCCCACAATATTCATCATCTTGCTGTTGATCTATACCTAGGAGGCCCTCAATAGACATCTACCAATTAGCTAATAACATTATTCTCCTCCAAGGAGAGGTTCGTTTTCATAAAGAGCTTGCAGAGAAATGGATCATTTCACTTTCATGTGAAAGCCTCAACCACTTTTTTTTAAAAAAAATATTTTTTTAGCTAAAGTATCTATAACACTTATAGCCGATTCCTCCTTTAAGTGTTAAAATCATCTGTTTCTTTTCCATGACCTATTTCTGAATATCCTCTCTCTCTCTCTCTCTTAAATTCTTTTTAAAATTTTTTTATTGGTTATTCTATTTATTTACATTTCAAATGTTGTCCCCCTTCCTAGTTTCCCCTCCAAAACCCCACTATCCCACCCCGTTCCCCCTACTTCTATGATGGTGCTCCCCCACCCACCCATCCACTGTCTTAATTCTTTAGCATCAGATTTCAGGCAACCCTACTTCAACTAAAAGTGAACAACTACTTGATTCCAGGCAGTAAGAGAAAAGAAGAGGTGAGCTTTAATATCCCCTGACTTTAAACTTAAGCTATTTCCAAACTTAACACATTGGAGATTCCAAGTAAAGTTTTAGAAACAAATTTACCTAGGATACCTCATTAAATATCCTACCTTAGGTAGGACTTGGCAGGCCTGGATTCAACTCTAAGCTATTCTAAAACTTCTTGCTGGGTACCTTTAATGATACATCCAATCCCAGACTACCACAAGATATTTACAAAGTGATGCATTTTAAATGATGCAAAGGACTCATCTTACAGAAGAAAGTATGCTATGAATAACTAGCTGTTGCATCAGTAGACAGAGCACTGCAGCAGCTGTTGAGTTAGGTAAGTGTCCTCTTCGACTGTGACACAGGAGGGAGAGTACAGGTCTTGGAATTGAATTTGAAGCACAGACATGGTCCCTAAGGAGCTCTGTCAATAGCTCAGTATGGGTTTCATCATTATGAAATGATCTCAGAGACGAACCCAATTGGCATTAAATGGTTTGCATATAAAGTTCCTACAATGTATTTCCTTGAACATATAGCAAGTGTTTAATAGAAACTGACCAATTTTTAAAATTTTTTTTTAAAATCTGAAATTATTGGAAAACATTATTTTGTACCTTGGTACCAACCCCCTGACTTTAAAGAGGAAATTAATGTACAAATATGACTTAATTTATTGTGGTCAGCTAGAGAGAGACACATAATGATATACCGAGTCTCCTGAGAGTCGGAGGCTATTCTACTTGGCCTACTTTGGAGCTCAGCAACATTACCAAGTACTTACATTATCAGTGATGATTGAGCCTGGAAGTTAGCCAAGGCCACCAGGTAGTGAGGGTAGGATTAATTTAGGCTGCCTGTAATTGGTCCCTCAGAAACTGCAATCTAGGGATTTGATAGACAGAGTTGGAAACTCTTGAGAGAAATGGGTAATATGCTCTTTCTAGGTAAGTACAAGTATAATGATTTCAACTTAGATTTCAATCTTCTTAGGAAACTTAGATGTCACTTTGACCGAGGCATAGCGGGTCTCACAGAGTCCTTTCATCTCCTGGAATGGTCTGTAACATGTTTTACTGTGTGTCAATATGGATGAGAGTTTGGTCTTTCATCAGCTATTCAGCTGGGACCAGTTTTCAAAACTGTTCAGCCCACTGTACTCGAACAATCCCCAGGACGGGCTGTGCGTGTGTGTATTCTAATGAAAAGTGACGTGTCTTGTAGGATCACCTTGAACAGTCACATAATGAGTTAGGCTCATCGTGGAGGAGACAAGGTAACCCAAGGAGCTCGTTTCATTGTCATACAGATAACTTTCCTTTGCTAGCAGGTGTGACTTACGCAAGAGCTCTAGGCGTTGTAAAGAATACTGGTATATAAAAGTAAAAAGAAAAATGCTGTTGTTCAG
Source organism: Mus musculus (assembly GCF_000001635.26). NCBI lineage: Eukaryota > Metazoa > Chordata > Mammalia > Rodentia > Muridae > Mus > Mus musculus. The sequence goes on along the minus strand of NC_000082.6, from coordinate 42,277,314 downwards.
TGTACAATCTGGAAGCAATGTAAGGCCTTTAAAAAGGAGCAAGCAAGCAAACAACAAGCAAACAAAACGAACTCCTGGCCCCAGAGCTATGTGAAAGTATGTGTTTGACTGGAAACACAGTCTAATTGCAGAGAGTAAGTTCAGATGTCACCAGGGTGGCAGGTATCTGAATGAAGGAAGTGAACTTAATTAGGCAACATTGCTATAGCACCAGGGAGGGGAAGGTGACTGTGTTAGACCTTAAAATGTTCAGACCTGAAGTGATTGGGGCTTTAAACTAAACAATGGCAGATGCTTTTGCTACATTAAAATAGTATGACAACTGATGTCATAGTATTTTATGGATTCAAAGGTCTTAGATATAAGATAAGACCTTATCCTATAGAGATAAGGCCACTGCAAAGCATTACCTGCTCTCGAAATCCATTTCACAATGTAACATTAATTTTAGTTCATCCACTCCCATGACTTCATGACTTTGGTAAACAATATTTCTAGACTTAGATTTTGGTTACCTTTAAAAGGACTTAAAAATACAATTAACTTCAGAAAGGCTTCAAAGTAGGACCTTGCCACAGCAAATCGTTCCTGAACCAATTGTGTGCTTTGCTTTGGATTCGTGGCTGGTCCGCAGACCTCAAGGTCGGGAACAGTATTACTCTGTTGCCCTCTGCTGGGGAAAAATGGGAAGTTCACCAAGAAACAATGGCGCCCAGGCCTTTTCAACGCAAGGAATTTGGGTGACACTGAAGTCCAAAGCAGCCTTCAGGCACATTCATTTAATGCTGATCACAGGCCTCCCAGTCAGGTACACTTCGGCATTATGTCTGTATTCCTTAAGTAAAAGGAGTAATTGGATTTTTTTCTGCAAGAGTGTAAAGCTAAATTTTAAAAGTAGTTCAGAAAAATAGTCCGGCTTTTTCCTTGGCTTGAGCGCTGGGGGCTCCTTTCCAGAGCACCGTGTGTGCTTCATCGTGGGTGGTGAACATCTTGCCACCAGAATAAACTAGGGTGGGGCTCCGAAGTCATTTCTAAGCTCTGTTCGATTTATTATTATTATTTTTAATGGCGAGGAAATGTGCATTGATACTCATGACTGATTTCTCTTGTCTCAAATTATCGAGTTAATGCCTTGGTGTTAAATTAGATTGAGAGTGTTCTCTTTGGTGTTCCTTTGGTTTTCTGCTCAGCTGACTTTTTTTCTCCTGCTAGAGGTGAAAGATTCTCTGTAATTAAGAAAGGGGTGGGGCGGGTGCTAAGAGATAAAGAGAGAGATGAGCTGTGAATTGTCACGTGTGCAAATTGATGACAAACTTCTCAAAGAAAACGATGGGAGCCAAGTGAGGTAAGAAAAAGGGACATTACATTCTAATGGTCCTTTTTTATTATTATTTTAAAGGATCAATAATATGTACATGATGCTCTGCCTGCGGTTTCCATAACAACCCGCCTCATTGAAAGACGGCAGGCTCCGCAAATCTCCAATTATCAGCCTTCCAGGGCTTATTAATGGAGCCGAGGATCCCAGTGAAGCAGGCAGCTCATTGTTGGCACGTGCCTGGTGGGCTGGCAAGAGGGTGGGAGCAGAGTGAAGTGGAACTGTGTAGCGAGCCAGCAGCCATTTGTCCCCTGTCGCTTCTGGGGGGTGGGGGGAGATGCAGCCACTCAAGAGACCTGAGCACATCTTCTGAAGCCTCCTGGGGCTGTACTGATGTGGCAGGCAGCTGAGGGCGGAGGGTGTAGACTGCCCTTTCAGCTACATACCAACCGTCATCCTCCTGTAGTAAATCTACAAGAATATAGTACTTGCTCCATTTGTCTATTGAAGTCCCATAATTTATTGAGGATTCTTCACAATAACAATTGTGACTCTGTTCCCAATGCTATCTATCCCAAGTCTTAATTAAAATGTGAAAACAACCTAATTCGTATCTGATCACTTCGAATTTGTCAGTCCTTGGTCTGACAATCATCTATTAGGTCCTTACGAAAAGTCATTGGAAGAGCAAAGGACTTAGTAGAGAATACCGTTAATCTTAGCACTCCAGAAATAGAGGTGAGTGGAACTCTGAGTTCAAAGCCAGCCTGGTCTACAGGGAGAGTCCCAAGACAGCCAGGACTACCCAGAAATCCAGTTTCAAAACAAAACAAACAAACAAATAAAAACAAAGCAAACAAAAACACCAGAAAACCAGTTTTTAAAAGGAGCAAGCAAATATAACACTGATGAAAACTATAGATTATTTATGCTTTTGTTCTAGAGTAATTGCTAAATTCTGTATATGTAGTAACTTCCTGAAGCCACAGTCACTCTGTGCTTAGGCTATTATTTACTTTTATAGATACAGAAGGGAGCAACAAAACTTCATGTGTGTGGATGGATCAGAGTCTCAGTCTCTCTCCTCTCTATAACCCTCACATTAATACTTTTATTTTCCTATAAAATAAAGTCAGATTAGAATAAAAGGGACCAACTGAGCTCTATAGTCTAATGTGATTAAGGAAATGGTTACCCTAATGTTTGATTAATAATTGCTATCTATGTTATTATTGGATTTCCAATTGGGGGAGGTTTAGATATAATAAAACATATGCAACATTAGAAATAGAGTAATTGCAGTCATAAAATGTGTCAGGAGCATTATACAGATATCAGTTTTTAGTGTAATGCTGAAGTATTAGTTGATAAAGACTTCCGTTTGACAGAATGTAAGATCATCTGGCTTTGTAGCACAGAAATGTCTGCCTTAACATTTTCAATAGTCCTTTTCACACACCACCACCGAAATTCAGCGTAATCACAAAAGAAATCTTTTGGGGTCCTCCAAAAATAAAGAAGTTTGAGGGAGTCATTAACTATTCAGAATCATGAGACTGCTTTGAAACACCTGAGTATTACATTAAGCAGAAGAATGGAACGTGGCCCGCCTTTGCAGGGACTCAATCTGCGGCTGTCACAATGTGCTACGAGACCAGACCAGCCTTGGCTGGATCCTCACAAAATTGCTCAAATAATACTATTTGTGAATTTGGACTCTAGGACTTGGAATAGAATTTGATAACCGAGTCATCTTTTCCAGGATAAAGTGATAGGTGCATTTACTGCTTAGCCATCTATGTGCCTCACACACCAAACAACCCTACCAGGGGGTGTTTGTAGCTGAGGAGGCTGAGGTGTAGAAAGGTTACATGAGGTGATGAAGGCGCCACATTTAGGAAGTGACAGGTTCCAGATTCAGACTTGTGCTCTCTGGCTCTTGAGTATTTCTTTCTCAAAAGGGTTGCCTATACTCAGACACCAATTTCCTTATTTCTCCCTGTCCCTGTCCCTGTCCCTGTCCCTGTCCCTGTCCCTGTCCTTCCCCCTGTCCCTCCCCCTCCCTCTGTCCCTCCCCCTCCCCCTCCCTCTGTCCCTCCCCCTCCCCCTCCCTCTGTCCCTCCCCCTCCCTCTGTCCCTCCCCCTCCCCCATCCCTCCCCCTCCCTCTCCCCCTCTCCCCCTCCCTCCCTCCCTCCGTCCCTCCATCTCTCCCTCCCTCTTTCTTTTAATTCCTAATGACCATATCCATCTTCCCAGCTTCAATTTAAAGAATTTTGTCCAAGGGCTGGAGAGATGGCTCAGTGGTTAAGAGCACTGACTGCTCTTTCAGAGGTCCTGAGTTCAATTCCCGGCAACCACATAGTAGCCCCATGGTAATGGGACCTGGTGCCCTCTTCTGGTATATCTGAAGGCAGTGATGGCATACTCATATACATAAAATGAATAATTTTTTTTTAAAGAATCTTGTCCAAAATCACAGATTTCTTCCATAGTGGGAAATGCAATAGTCAGTTTGGAGTTTTCAGCTTTGCCTAGCATTTGATGGTTAACCTGTCAGTTCCTACTGTACTTGGAAATACTTTCACCACTGGTCTTTGATTATGTCTTAGTTTCCTTTCTGCTGCTGTGATAGAATGACTAAAAGTCACTTAGAGAATGAGAAGGTTTAGTTCATCTTACAAACTGCAGTTCATCATTGGGTCCAAAATTGGGGGAATCAGAGACTTGGAGGCAGGAACTGAAGCCGAGACCATAAAGGAGCATGGCTTTCTCCTAGGCTCACATCTGGGTACCTTTCTCATACCTTCCTTATATCTCCTGTCTGCCCAGGGGTGGAACTGGCCATGCTGGGTCCTCCTGCATCAAGCAACACTCAAGAAAATACTGTACAGATATGGCTAGAGCTATTTCTTCAATTGAGGTTCCCTCCTCTCAGAAGTCTCTGCTTTGTGCCAATGCTAACAAAACTCACAGGCACATAGTACGTTACCTAGTCTTATCCCTTAACCCTGGATTCAATCATTTTCTTTCTTCTTACTTCTAAACTTAGTGTCACCTCAAAGTTTGGTTCTTTGATTTCTTACTTTCCGTCCAATGTTTGCCTTTGATGACCAACTGTGTTGGTTACTCTTACATGGCTGTAATCAAAACATGTAATAAAAACATCCACAGAGAGGAAAGGCTATTGTTTCAGGGGTGTCAATCCATAGCTCCTTGGCCCCAGGGGCCTAGGCAAAACATTATGAGAATGACAGCATGTGATGGGGGAGTTTCTTCATGGTACACAGAAGGCAGAGTCCTAAGAAGATAGAGCAAGATTTAGCTGCCAAGGACATGGACTCACAGGTACCTCTTCTATCCATGATGGAGGCTGAAATACACGGTCTTGACCAGTTATTCACTGCTCCTATCTGTTCATGACTGCAATGACTGTGTATATGGAAGCGTTTCATGACACTCCTATATTCCAGCTTTTACACACTTTCTACCCACTTCTCCATAATGTTTTCTGAGCTCATGGGATGGTGTAGACATCTATTATAAGATTGAACTACACTTAAAGCTGTATCATATTATAGATTTAATGATTTATTTGCAATATAAGGTTCATGAAGACAAGGTATTCTTTTGTTTTAGTACTGTGTTGTACACTGCTGTATCCCTAGAAAGTAGAACATGGAGCAAGATTATAGCAGGCATTTGTTTCATTTCATGACTAAAGGCGTCATCTACGTGGCAATATGGCAGGCATTTCTTTTGGTTGTTATCATTTAAAGGAAAACAAAGTAGCCAGACTTGTTCTCAAAGATATCACCTAGGTGGCAAAGGAGACATGCTCACTTTTACTTGGTGTGTTTCGTCCCTTTTTACCACGCAGGTGCTTCTTCTCTTTGCCTGGATAGATTTCCCCCCATCTTCCTTTGCTTTTGTAGACTCTTTGATAATTCAGATCATTACCCATGCAGGTATGGCACCAAAGCGCTGGATCTTGTTTCACAGTCTCTCTCTCTCTCTGTGCATGGAGGAGCAGTCATAGGTCAGGCACATTGCCTCATCCTCCTAAGACAAAGGATACATAAAGGGCAGGCAGCAAGTTTCACCAATCCAAAGGTTTGGGCTTGAATGTAAAATGTCCTATACAGTGCATGTGTTTAAATAGTTGGTCCCAACCTGGTGAAAGGTTGTGGGATCTTTAGGAGGGGTAGACTTTCCAGATGTGGTTCATGGGGCAATGGAGCAATGGAGCGTGAGATTTTAATGCTCATCTCCATTTCCCCATTGACTCTCTGCTTCTTGATTATGGACACAGGGTGACCCGGCCCCCTCACAATTCTGCCCCCACGTCTTCATCAATGTGGTGGACTCTTATCATTTCAGGCTGTAAGCCAGAACAAATTATTTCTCTCCTAACTTGCTTCTTGTCAGATGTGTGGCCACAGCAGCAAGAAAAATAAGTAAGGCATGGTTTTATTTCAGCCATTGGGGATTCTTCACTGACTGAAAATAGATGTGTAAAACTCACATTTGCATCGGAGTGAGCTCTCTTTCTCTCATGGTGAATCAGCAAATCAAAGCTGTGGAAGCTTTTGTGTCTATGAAGCTTCTGTGGATTCAAATTTTCTATGCCATAAATTATGATTAGCTCAGCATTTACCCAACAGTGGTTCTGTTTTAGTATATTGAATGTTCTTACATGCTGACTACATCCCAATGTAATTTAAATATTTAGTGAAAGGGCCCATTGTATGAAAGCCTACACAATATATATAAACATATGTATATATACATATGATGCTTATACATAGATAAAGATTAAACTAAAAAAGCATACTGTCATACATATAGCAGTTTGTATGCATGCACACATGTGTGCACACACATGCACACATATGCATTCAGGACACTCAGCTTTGAGTGATGTCTGTTACTGTAAGAATGATTTGAGTTCACAATTCAGGTAGTTTTATAATGGCTCAGAAGTTATGGCAAGACAGTTCCGTTCTTGACAACGGGCGCACATGGCCTAGACTATTCATATCCTGTGGACCAGTAAAGAGAGGGAGCAGACCAGGTACCACAGGCCAGCCCTCCTATAATTGTCAAAATCTTGTCTACAGTGACCTCCTATTTTCCAACAAGGCCCCGCCTCCTGAAGATTCTGCAGTTTCCTAAAATACTATTACCATCCGGGAAACAACTATTCCAGATGGACTCCTATGAGAGACATTTTAGATTCAACACATAAGTGTTGGTCATCATCTATAGATTAAGTTTAATGTTATCTATTAGCGATGCCTGATTAAAAAACACCTGTGAGCCGGGTGTGGTGGTGCACGCCTTTAATCCCAGCACTCGGGAGGCAGAGGCAGGCGGATTTCTGAGTTCGAGGCCAGCCTGGTCTACAAAGTGAGTTCCAGGACAGCCAGGGCTATACAGATAAACTCTGTCTCGAAAAACCAAAAAAAAAAACAAAAAAAACAAAAAAAAAAACCACCTGTGACCTAGAAAACAGCAGTGAACTCAGTGAGTGTTCCTTTAGATGTGGACTGTAGTTAGGAAAGGTGCCTGTGAAAAGACAGAACACTGAGGCCAACAATGAACCTCGTCTGTATGAGTTAGGGGTAAACTCTGATGAGCAAGGACTGTGGGTCGCATTTATGGGTGGCTGCATTTAGAGAGTGAAGAGATGTAGCCAGGGTGTGAATTGGGACGGAGAGGGTGATGGGAGAGGCAAGGGGTGAGAGCTTCAGTGCAACCTGAAAATCCCAATCCAATAGGAAGCTGTGACAGCAGGGACCAGGGCGCCAGCAAGGGACTGGAAAGCTCCCGAGTCTGTGGACCGAGACTTTCCCATGACAGTAGACTTCGTGTGAATAAGAGAACAAAATACCGTTGTGTGGTTAATAGTTTTGTCCTAAACTGGAAACCTATCATTCCTTAGTCAATTCTTGGCATAGTCACCACCTTCTCTTAGTCAAACTGCTGCCTAACCCTGACATATAATTTGGGTAAGTGGGAAGAATACAAGTGTGTGTGTGTGTGTGTGTGTGTGTGTGTGTGTGTGTGTGTGTGTAGAGCTGTGATTAACTGTCACTGCTGAGTACTTGAAATGTGGCAGCCATTCTTGGGGATTTCCTACCCCCAAGACTTGGGTTGATGCTTCTCCATTGAGTCTGTTGACTGTGGTAAGCATTGGCTCACTAAAGTACTTCGGCACTGGCAGGAGGTTGACAGGAATATAATCACTCCAGCTCAGCTATTTGTCTTTAGCAACCTGTGTCCTGACACCTGTTGGGAACAGCAGATTTATAGCTTGTCACCATGAGTAAGGTGTTTGAGAGAAACTGGAACGGGCTTAATGTTACCCTTTCACAAAATACTTTTGTTTTCCCTTATTGTGTCCCATGTTATTGTAACACCCTGTATCTATTCCATCTATCCCAACCCTTGTCTGCCTCTCCCCACCACCAAGCTCCCACCCAGATCTCCAGAGAATCACTGCTACTCAATCCATCAGCCAAAGTTAGTGGGTTCCCATGGCAACCAGGCAGCTGGTGTCTAGACACTCAGAGAGAAGCTTTGCAATTGAACTGCAAATCTAGATTCTAACACACCCTCTCCTCTCCCCCCCACCCCTTTCCTCCCATTTCCCTTTATTTACAACAGGCATTAGTGCCAACACTGGCTGAGGTTTCCTTTTGACAGACCATTAAAGGAAGGAGGGGGAAGAGAGAGCAGAGCTGGTGAGAAACCCAAATGTACTGTCTTGTCATGTCAGTTCAGTAAGAGGACAACTGAGCTGACAGGCTGATTGCATTTGCTCTTTTTTTTTTTTCTCACGAAGGATTTTATTTAATTAAAATATTTTAAATTAGAAAACAGTGCCACTAGTCCAATGGGAGATATAAGCATCTTTAAAAGCCAATAAAAGCCTTTTCAGGGTAAGGCTACAGCTGATACACAGGGGTGAGGCAGAAGTTTTCACTGGCAGCAGGCAATCAATATAATTTCTCTTTCTATGAGGCTCGGGGGGAATTACATGTCTTTGATATTATAGGAAAATACAAGAAAGAGCTTTAAGTGACACCTCATATCTATAAAAGTCAAGTTGAAATCTTTATTTCTCTTGAGGAAAAGAAAAGCTGTCCTTAACAACCAGGGTCTATTCTGGTTTTTAGTCTTTGTCGAATTCTCCTGTGTATATAAACATTTTACAAAGCACAAAAATTAGGCAAAAGTACTTTTTATAGGACAACTAGGAGTGAGTCTGAACACAGTCTAAGTATAAACAATGTCCAAATACAAAATGGACAGCTATGTCCTTAGCCCGGTTGCATAAACAATTAGGTTTTTGTACATGATATTCATTGAGGTGTCCAGTCATAAAACTACCCATCCTTGACATGACTCCAATGTGGAACAGTGTTGGGCTTCCTTGCATTCATCTCCACTTCACCAAACACAAACTCAAAGAAATAATTTCTGATTCTTCTGAGATGTCTCTGCATGTTTTCATGGTTGTGACCTGTCAATAATCCCTGAAACTCCCAGCAGTCTCTGGATAGAGAATGTTGATGCTCCATCAAATTTCTTTGTTCCCTTGAATGAAATGTATGAAAGGTATTTTCTCATATATTTTTATTCCATACTGTGTGTGTGTGTGTGTGTGTGTGTGTGTGTGTGTGTGTGTGTGTGTGTATCAACTGAATTTTGAGATTACCTTCTAAAATCTTATTTTTAAAAAAATCACCTAACTTAGAAAACAAAATTAGGGCTGAAGAAATAGCTTTGAGGGTAAAGAGAAATTGAAGTCCTGAGGTCAGATTTTCCAAATCAAACCAGACATACTAGTATGTGTCTGTAATATCTGAGCTCCTGTGACAGACGAGATGCAGAATAACAGACTCTCCAGCAACTTGCGTGACAGGTAGTCTGGTGTATGGAGTAGCAAGTAATGAGGAACCCAGTCTCAAACCAAGTGGCAGGCAAGAGCTGACACTTGAGGCTGCCCTATGACTTCATATGCACACTGTGAAATGTGTGTGTCTGCTTCTTCACCTCTCTGCCTCTGTCTCTGTCTCTGCCTCTGTCTCTGTCTCTCTCTTTGCTTCCCCCTCCCCTCCTCCCCATCTCAGAAACACACAAACACAAATATTCAAAGAGAATACAATTCATTAAACTGAGTTTTCCTTTATAACCTATCCCCTTTCCTAGTTTCCCCTCCAAAAATCTCCCATTCTCTCCCCCCTTCCCCTGCTCGCCAACCCACCCACTCCCATTCCTGGTCCTGGCATTCTCCTATACTGGGGCAGAGAACCTTCCTAGGCCTCTCCTCCCATTGATGACCGACTAGGCCATCCTCTGCTACATAAACAACTAGAGCCACAAGTTCTTTTACTCTTTAGTAGGGAGTTCGTAGTGATACTTAGGCTATGGGGACCAGACAGACAGCTGAATCTGAACCTGTTGAAGCAAACTTACCATTTCCAAATTCAGTACATTTTCATGTTGCTCTAGAGACAAATTACGTCCCAAGTTTGGATGAAAAGGTTTAAAGCATGAGTTGGAGCACCAGTCATTTCTTTTTCTTTTCCTTTCTTTCTTTCTTTCTTTCTTTCTTTCTTTCTTTCTTTCTTTCTTTCTTTCTTTCTTTCTTTCTTTCTTTCCTTCCTTCCTTCCTTCCTTCCTTCCTTCCTTCCTTCCTTCCTTCTTTCTTTCTTTCTTTCTTTCTTTCTTTCTTTCTTTCTTTCTTTCTTTCTTTCTTTCTTTCTTTCTTTCTTCTTCTTCTTTTTTTTAATCATCTATTAGCTTTAAGTGAGAGTTTTAGCTACTTGAAAGCAGAAAGGCACTCTAAGATGGGATTATTTTAATTCAGATGTTATTGTGATCTCCAGCAACCTCTGCAATCAGCTGGGTGTACTGTCACATATCCATATAAGTCTCATCAATGAAGTTAGCATATGTCTTTCCAGCTGTGTTCTGTCTCTGACTTTGGAATATTCTTCCTCCTAGATTAAGGTAGTTGAGATAGCCCTTCTCACAATTATCTCAATACTGAACCAACTTGTGTCAACCACTAGTTTGGAAAACATTCCACTAACTAGGCTTTCAGTGAGTTTATATTACTCCAGTCCCTACATCATTTAGCGCTTTCTAAAATTCCAGCTGAGACTCATGCCCAGTCTTATACTCCCACAAAGCTGGAAATAACATTTCTTCATAGGCATATGATGGGAGGGACTCTACTGTTTACTTATGGGTTTCCATAGTTTATTTGCTAATCTATCTGAACTGGCCTTATCCTAATTACTGTGTTCCAGCATTCTCCACTGCTTACTTACTGGCTGTTGGACTACCCCCAAAACCATGTACTTCGGATACTTTGTTCATCTTCCACCCATTACCTGGTTTCATGCCCAAACAGTGGCTGTGTGGCTGATCTCTATTCCTTTTAAATCGGACATTCTTGTGCATCAACATTATCAGTATAACTGTACTGTTTAACCTCACCTTTATGGCCTCAGTTGGGGAGGATGCCAGGGAAGGAAGAATGAAGAGATATGGGTCCATATATAGAAAGGTCACAAAGATACAAGAAGGGCAGATTGGTTATATTTATACAAAGAATGGCCAGGTAATGTTCAGTATACTTTAAAATATGGTAGTGAAGGTAGCATGGGAGTTAAGGATACAGAAAAATATTTGGCCAAAGAATCTGGAATTTGGCCAGTGTGACACAAAGATAAAAGTTTTGTGATTAAAGAAATCAATATGCTTATAAGATTGTTTAAAGATTGGAAAATGGGGAACATGCCAGTGAGATGGCACAGCAGGGAAAGGCACTTGCCACCAAACCTGGTGACAGAAATTAGACTTCCAGAATTCACATGGGGAAAGAAGAGACCCGAGTCCTCCACTTACTCTTTCAATCTCCACGTACATATCTTGGCATGTACATATGTATATATCCATAATAAAAAATAAATATAATTAAAAATAGGTGTGATAGGATACTTTTAATAGCTCACTTTAAGGTCATTAGAAGAGTGAGTCTTTGAAACAAGCAGCAAAGATGATTTGCAGAGTTGAATCTTAGATGATAACCATGTTATCAATCAAGGAAAGGAAGTCTGTCTCTACAGGCCAGAAAAAACCCTAACCAATTCATAAATAAACATACAAAAGAAAAGTAGTGTAAGAAGAACCAAAATGTGCCAGTATCCTAAGAGATGGTTTTTAGTAGGTTATAGCAATTGGAATTCCACCACTAGGATCATAGTATCTTGGTTTTCTTTAAATGTGTTATAGGCAGGAATGGACTGGATATTGTTGAAGTGATTTACAGTTGGAGTTGCTTTGAAAAAAAGAGGAACTTCATGCAGTTGAGCAGGATTTCTTTTCCAGGTGTCCAGCTCATTTCAAAGGGACCTACAGTTCTAGTCACAGCTAAGGATGATAGAGACAAGGAATGCTGACTTAGAGGTTTCGAGTGTCCTGTCCAGGCTTGTCAGTAGAATAGGTCAATGCTTGGCATTGTTACAGGTATACAAGGGTGGCATTCTGGAGCCATACAAGAGTCCTGATTGTGAGAGCAGCAAACTATATGAAGAGGAACTTTGTGGCAAGCCACTTCCTGGAGTACAAGAGGATAGTGGGTGCTCAGGAAGCCAAATAATGGGCAAGTTTCTTAGCTACTGCTGGCTTCTCAGTCACAGATCTCAGATAAAGGTCAATATTCAAAAGTAAATCCAAACAGTCAAAGGTCCAAAACGAACACAGCATGGCAGCGAGGGTAGTTAAGGTTTAGAGTTTAGAAAGCAATTGTTCTGTTTTGTTTTGGTGAACTCAAGGAGGGCACAGGTAGGAAAATAGGAAAGGAAGGGCAAAGAAAAGATGGTCTATTTCCTCACATGACGTTTGTTTCTTGGACATGAAAGGAAAAAATAGGTTAGTACACACGACCAGAAAAGAGTTTGCCCTGGAGTTTTACAAAAGGCATTGGATAGAAGAGAGATTACTGATTTATTTGTTGTATGTTCTTCGGGCAGACAGGCTACATAAAGATTATGTTTGTCGATTTCTGTGGAATGTCAGGGATGATGTACTCTCAGAGTTGCAGAAGTGGAGACTGTCTATCTCTGGAGGTGTCACCGTGGATACCTGCACCAGATTGGGGGTGTGCCAGGGTCTTCAATTCCCCTTGTAACACTAAAGAGTGGCTATATATCCTGACCAATTTCTGATAATCTCAAAAGATGTATTTAAAAATGGATAATAGGAGATTGTTTCTATGTAGAATACATCCTGAAGAATGGCTTTATTGGAGTGTAAACACTGAATAAAGAAACAGAAAGGGGTGACTTTCTTCCTCATTTGTTTCATGGTTTGGTTTGGTTTGGTTTGGTTTGGTTTGGTTTGGTTTGGTTTTCTTTCTTGTTTTGGCAGGACCTCATTCTGTAGCCCAAACTGATCAGCAACTCCTGGACATCCTCCTCATTAGCCTCCCTAGTTCTGGAATTACAGGTATGAGCCACTATGCCCAGCTTGAGGGATAAATTTTCAAATTGCACTTTAAATAATTGACCTAGTGATTCTGTCCTAGATAACATTCAGACTCCAGGAATCTTTATTCTTTCACTGATTATTCTCCTAATATCCCCAAATAGCCAAAGCTGTAATCTTCTGTCACTACATATAAGAGACTGGAGATTGTGACTAAAAAGAAAAAAATCGCTACAAATACTAATATTACTTTTCCAATACAATTCTGATTGTGTTCCCGTGAATAACATTGATTCCTAAAGCAATTCTTTTACTCAAAAGCAGCACCATAATTTGACAAGCCCCAGGAAACCAAAGCACACAATGAGTACAGAATGAATTGTCCCAGTAAGAGGTGGGGATTGCATCTATTTACCCACGTGTAAGCTTATAATACAAATGTCTTTTATGGGTTTTGCTTGTTACAATAATGTTTTTTAAATTAACTTCAAAATTGGGTTAAACCCTCACAGTTGGTTTTGTAATGTTCTGCTACCACTGGAATCTGGAGGGGGTGGTTGACAAAGGAACGGTATTCATTTTTATTTCCTCTTTTACAGGACATAAAAATGATCTCTTATGGATTCGTAGCTATGACAGCATTTGCAATAATTTTAACCACTTCTGGACTTTGACCATTCAGCAACTCATTATTTAATTTATAAAATGTAGCCTAATCCATAGTTACTATTCAGCCTAATGAACTCATTTAGAGGTCCCGATATTTTTTTCCCCTTCTCTGTGTAGGATTTTCACTTTGCCTCCTACAAACTGAGCACAACACTGAAATTTTATAAAGCAGTAATTCTCAATACTGGCTCTGTGAGCCTCCAGAGAGCGGAAGATTACTTTTGATAGATCTTAAAGCAAGATTATATTGAATTGTCTTGTAGGTCACAAAGGAAAATAGGAATGGAGGTAGAGAAAGATGGAAGCAATAGAGATATACAGTACATTTAGGAACACAGGGGAGAGGTATAAAATAAAATCAGCATTAGAGTCCACTCATTCCTGGGATGGTGAGCGCTATGGTCTCCTGGATGGATCCCTCCTTTCTGCTTTGTTACTGTGACTTTAGGCAAGGCACAGAACCTCCATCTTCCATTGTTCTCCCAGGGAAGGAGGAGCTGAAAGAGATTTCATCATCCAAAAGGCTCCCGCAGCTTTCACTAATTACACGAACAATTTACTGTAATTTTATGAATCGTCACATGCCAAGTCTGTGGTAATATATACAGACTTAGGATTTTCTGTCCTGAATTATGTAGTTCAGCCATTTGCATTGATAAAATTAGCAAGACAACTGCCAAGTTGCTAGTTTGCTGGGTGCTGTGTAGACACAGCCATAAGGGAAAATTACACAACAAGGATAAATAATTGTCTGCCTAGGCTCAAGTTCTACCCAAACATATCACAGTCATGAGTCATGGCAAGGGCCTAGCTGAGTGTGGTCTATGGGTGCAACTCTCTCATCGGTTACATCTCACCTACCCAATGGGTGTGTCCAAGCAGGACATGCCTAGATTTAATTTCTGAATCTCAGTCCTGGAATCAGATAACCAAATCATATCATCTGATATCAGATTGTAGGATCTTGGAAGCCCTGAGGTGTTTTTGTTTGCTTGCTTGGTTTTTTCTTTTAAAAAGGAATCTTGAAATTATCAACTTTGTAGTGGGTGATGCTAATTCAATGTATGTGAAAACCCTATTGAGGATCAGTGTAGGCTCCTTTAAATAAAAATCAATATCACGTAGAAGATAGCTCATTAATTTTCTCAAGGTCCGATGTGACACAAGTCACAGGAGGAGGCTTTGAGGTTAGTTCCAGCTCAAGGACTTCTGGGCCCTGCCTACTTTTGAAATGCATGGTGTCTTCAGGAATAGGGACTAATCTTCCATCTCTGGAAGTCAAGTAAGGCCAATAGCCTGTGATGTTTCAGGAGTCTCCTGAGTGTTAACTATTGAAAAGGGGGTTTCTCTGGAGGAGGAATAGATAGAGGAAGGAGAAATGTGGGGAGAGACCAGGCAGACAGGAGGGAGGGGGAAACCGAGATTTGGATGTTAAAGTGAATGAATGAATGAATTAATGAATGAATAAACAAACAAATAAAATAGAGAGAGACTGAGAAAGAAAGCTGAAAAAAGTGGAAGTTATGCTTGCTGTTGAGGTTTTTATTAGACAGACTTTGGCTCTTGGAGGGAGCATTGTCAACTCAGATGGGAAAATTTCATTTGAACTATTCATGTAGATTTATATGCAGACCTATATATTTCTTTAAAGGCAGATTGTTATTACTATAATTCCTTAGGACTTTTTAAATCCATCCTTACAATTATTATCTCAAAAGATAAAGGAAACTACAAAAAAGACAAATCTCTAGATAAGGTCTGGGGTGGCTCACTTCAGTGAACCATACAAAGTTTATACATAGTTCAGTAAGAGAAAAAGATTAGCAAAAAAGAAGCTAAGAGAGCATATGGATAAAAATGGCCAATAAGCTTGCTTCTCCTGTTAAACCTCTCTTAAGCTTATTAAGTAGTAAACCCTAATAAATAATATCAAATACACAATGCCAGGCTGGTTTGCTTTGGAGTTTTCATTTTCTGGTTGTTGGAAGAAGGTAGACTTTACTGTGCCTCAAAGTTTGAGGATACGGTCTGCCATGGTGGGCAGTGCACGATATTTGTTTGTTTGTTTGTTTGTTTTAATCGTAACTTCCTCCAAAATGCATCAGAGAAAACTGCCGAAAATCTTTTCTGGGTTGAGGAGAAGAAAGGGAAGTGCCAATTTCTGTCAAGTTTGACAAAAGTTTCTAGAAGTGTGACTTTTCGGGGGGCTGGGGCGTCATTTGAGAAGACAGTCAGAGTCTGACTGTGTCCAGACTCTGGTGGGATTTCTTATGTGGGAAGATAAAGAGATGATGGAGTTGTTGGGGCCCAGAAGCCACTGGCTTCTCAAGTCTCCATTCTGTCCCTGGGCCATCATCTATTAACTAACACTCTTGGTTTCTCCTACCTTGCTTCTGTTGACTCAGGACACTTTATGATAGGGGGTTCTCTGGACATTTTGCAATGGGGACATTCCTTTGGCATCAGTGTGTTACCAAGCACCAGTTTGGCCTCTGCACATTGAGCAAATTCCTTCTGTGATTTTCAGCTTTATAAACCCTCTATTTCCCAAGAGTAAATGAGCCTTGAATAGGAATTTTCGTCTTGTCTTCTTCCTTTGTGTCTCCTGATCCCAAATTTGTCATCGCAGCTCCCTTCCCTCAAGAATCCTGTTATTTAAGTCCTGCAGGTTGGGGCAGGAGTGTTGTGCATGAGTGAAAAGTATGGCTGCCTTGGAGAAGTCCTCTCTGGGATTCTGTCCTCAGCTCAAGCCCCTCCTCACATAACCACAAGACTTCCTGGAAATCAAAAATATTTTTCATAACAGAGATGCGAAATTTCACTTTGTACGATTCTTTTTAAAACTTTAGTAATAGATTATTAAAGTATAGAATTCTACAAACATGACCGAATGAAGGAAGTTTCTTTTTCTTAAAATTGTCTATGATAACCTGAAAATTCTAAAAAAAAAAAAAAAAAAAATCTAGAAAAAAATCCCTATTCGCTGTGTAACTTGTCCATTGGGTGCAAGATTCACTACCCAACTTGATATAAGTGGCAGTTTAGATCCTGCTTATTTAATATACATTCATGTTTTCTACACACAGAGCTAAGCAAACCCCAGACCTGCCATTGCCATTGAAATCAACCAGTATGAAGTTTCGGTTGGAAGTAGATTTCCTTTGTATGTAAGATGAAGATGTAGCAGAAATGTTGTACATTCCCGGTCATGAGCCTTCAATTCACTCTTATCCTGCCGACCTCTAACATTCTGTTTTGCTGACCTATTATTTGGCCAGTTCTTCATCTTTGGCTTTAAAATCATTTCTAGACTTTGGCCCCAACTTCAAAGCTTAAAGATTTTTTTCAAAGAACTCTTTCTCTTTTTTTCTCTCTCTTTCTATACACATATTATATATATGATATAATAATATAAGATATATAATATATAATAATATAAGATATATATCATGTAATATATGATATATGATATAATATATTTGCTCTCTTCATATATATTATATATCATATATATTATAAATAAGATTTATACATATATTATATATCATATATATTATACATAAGATTTATACATATATATTATACATAAGATATATAAGAAATATAGCATCAATGATGATAGATAGATAGATAGATAGATAGATAGATAGATAGATAGACAGACAGACAGGTAATTAGATAGTCATTCTCGAACCAAGAGCCTTCTAGGGCACAGACTTTCCCTTCTTTTTGTTAGAATACTTGAAAGTTCCTTGAAAGTTGGATGAGTTCTTACTAGTGAGGAAGAGGAATAAGTCAACTCATTTATTATGCATCCATGTGACCCAAGGAAAAACACCCTTTCATTTTCTTTCCATGTTCAGTTTTCTTCATTTCAGTTAATTTGTTATTCTTACTTTATTAAAATATGAAAAATGAACACACACACATATATATGTGTATATACACATATATATGTGTGTATATATATATATATATATATATATATATATATATATATATATGGAGAGAGAGAGAGAGAGAGTTGTTTTGTGTCAAGCTTCTAAATACAATACTTGGCGTGTAGCAAACATTGAACAACATTCCTTTCCAAAACCAGCAGATGATTTAAGCAAGAAGTATGTTGTGAAGGACTTTAAATCAACACATTTAGTTCTTATAACAACCTCATGAGAGAGGTGCCAACATTTCTGCTAACTATAAGGAAAATGAAGTTACAAAAGGTTAAGTAAAGAGTGCAAAGACACAGTCAAATGTCACAGGGGAGTTAATGCTGTCTAATTCTAGGACTAGCTCATAGCCACTACTCTAGGCCAATTAAGAATAGTTATGCTTAAAATATCATTCTTTAAAAATTTTTCTTGTATATCTTGATAACTGTTAGTGAAATTAATAACTTTAAAATTACCAAGGAAATGTTTTCCATGGCTATGAACTTTGGTTTATTAAGATTCATTTTGTAACCCCCATTTAAAAGTTGGAATTTCACTATAGGTACAAATTTTTCCTGCCTAAGGTTATTGAAATTGTATTTATATTTAAAAAGGATTCATGGATTTTACTCTATTTTTAAAATTACTTTTAGTATTTTGCTAGCATAGATATTTTGCACAATTCTACTGCTTGGAAACAATACAAACACATGCATTTTTTTTCAAGCATGTTTAAGCATTGAGAGTCATCAGCTTATCACATTTAAAAACTCCTCTTTTGTGGATTATAAATTCATGTAAATATATCCCTGTGGGAGCGGGGGGAGGAAACAACATTAGTTCATGATCAACTGAAGACTAGAAAAGACTTCACAAATCAGCAAATGATACAAAAACTACAATTTCCTTATGAAAAGAAAGAGTGAAGCCGGGCGGTGGTGGTACACACCTTTAATCCCAGCACTTGGGAGGTAGAGGCAGGTGGATTTCCGAGTTCAAAGCCAGCCTGGTCTACAAAGTGAGTTCCAGGACAGCCAGGGCTACACAGAGAAACCCTGTCTCGAAAAACCAAAAAAAAAAAAAAAAAAAAAAAAAAAAAGAGTGATTAATTCTCCCTAGACAAGTTTAGAACTGGGAAATATCAGTTAAACTTGGTCTTGAGAGTTGACAAGTACACATTCAAATGATTTAACTTTGAGTATTTTCTGTATGCATTGAATAAATTACAAGTCACAAGTAGCAACCGTTACAATGTATGGAAGACCTCTGACAGGCACAGGTAAATATGCACAGATGAAGAGTATATCTAAATGCCAAATAAGAAAAAAAGGTAACAATGAGAAAGATTTCCTCCCTCCCTCCCTCCCTCCCTCCCTCCCTCCCTCCCTCCCTCCTTCCTTTCCCTCCATTCCTCCCTCTCTCCTTCCTCCCTCCCAGTCCCCTGTTTTTCTTTACTTTTTGCTGTGGTAAGCTATTTACAATATTTACAACATCAAAATTAGATATATGTTACTCATTCTCAAAAGAATACTGAAGTGTGTGTGTGTGTGTGTACACACATGAAACTAGAGTCCCTGGAAGTGGAAATAAAACAGTAAAATAAAAAGAATTTTTAAGGTCATAAGGCAAACTGGGCCAACATCACAGTGATGGCTTGCAGTCTACTTACTGAATAGATTCTGCAATGCTGAAAGAACAGACACAAAACTTAGGTCTTTACAGCCTCTGATGAAGTCTGGATGTTTTCAGCTGTCTTGTCAGATGGGAGCTTTAACTTTTAGAAGTATAGATAAGTTCTTAGGGGAACACAGGAAGCCCTGAGGCTGAACTTTATCTGATTGCCACTGAATGACAAACAGTATCCTAGTTACCTTTCTGTCCCTGATATCACAATTCACAAAATTTCTTTGCTCCTAGTGTCATAAATGCTTATCTGTATGCTGACTCCCCATCCTTCCTCCTCTCATGTTTCACAGAACTAACGCCTTAGAACTAGATCCAGCCTCCAGATCACTCTGGTATATTGCTAACTATAGAGCGCTAACACCTTTATAGAATTATATATGACTAGCCATTCAGTGTGTAACTTATCTTGGAGGATAGATGCAAAAATAAGTCTCCCTTGTAGTTATGCTACTGTGAAAATACTATTAAGTTTGGGGTTTGAATTTCTACTCTTAGAAGTTGACTTTTTTATTTTAATCATGATAAGAAATAAGGTAGACTGATTAGGAATCTAGCTCAGGTAGAGAGCTTGCTAGACACTGGGTTTGAGTTCACAGAACCTTGCATACATACATACATACATACATACTTACATACATACATACATATACATATAAACACACACATATATACACATATACAAGAAGACATACAGTTTAATAATGTACTTTTGTGTATTTATTGCCTCCTATGCTAGAGATGATTGGTATCTATTAGACAACTTATATAAGTTGTAATTGTTGCTCTTTCTATTTGTCAGTACTGGGAGGAGGCAGGACATTATCTTTTGATGATTGTGTAGACTAAATGTATATATAAAGTTTAAGAGGCTTCCAAAGGGTTGGCAAGGTGGCAAGGTGGTTAAGAGCACTGACTGGTCTTCCAAAGGTTCTGAGTTCAGTTCCCAGCAACCACATGGTGGCTCACAACCATCTGTAATATAATCTGATGCCCTCTTCTGGCATTCAGATGTACATGCAGATAGAGCAGTCATATACATAAAATAAATAAATAGATCTTTTTAAAAAAAATGGTTTCTGGTGCAAGTTGACTCACGTTGACTTTTGTCTTGACTTTTTGGATCACCTTTCCTTTAAAACAAAACCTCCAGCTTTCCTTTTATTGGTTGAAAGCCTGTATTCCCTTTTAGCTTTTAGAGCAATGAATTCCCTTGATCAATAATGTTCCTTTTCTGGGTGTCTGCTTTTCTATATAATGCTGTTCACAGTACATATATCCTTTCATCCAGAGATGTGGAAGTATTGTGGAGGGTCTTATTTTATCTAGAAAGGTAGAGGGGAAAAATAGATGTTTTTCTTCCCTTTGAATTTTTTTTTTGTCTTAGAAGGAGAATGTTAATTTACAAAACCCACAAGTTAGAGTAAAGTCAAAGAAATTAAATTTCATGTTGGTTAAATACTCAGCAGACTACACGTGGTCCCCTTTATAGTTTACAGTACATATCATAACGTCCACATAGCCTGCAATGAGATGGGTCAGACACAATTGCCCATATTATCATCTCTAGATTCAGAAACTGAAGCACAGAAAGGAAACCTAATTTGTCTGAGCGCGAATGACTAGTTGGTGGAAGAGTCAGGGTAAATGGTAGAGTTGCTTAGTCCTGAAACTCGCAGGGCAGGCGAGAGGATGGTAATGGTGTGTTTTGGGTATCACTAAGACCCCGTGGCAGCTGCCTTTGACATTTCTTCTTAATTAAATTCTTATTTGTTACTCTTTGAAAAATGTAAGTGCATAACGGATTATTTTCTCTTTCAAAGGCTCAGAAAACAAGGGACAAGGGTGGAAGTGTAATTTAGTTCATTATCCTGGCATCAAAAATTATGTGTATGTGCTTGGCATTTTAATATATTTAAAATATGAAACAAAGTGAATGACAAAGGAAAATATGGATCCCAGGGAAAACCAAAAGCCAGCCCAGGCTCCAATTTGACATCTGGTGTAAAGCTCCAGGAAAAGATGGTCTGAATCACAAAAGGGCCATACGCGAGTATGCTGCTAAGCACTCCTACTTGCTTTCCTTTGAGCTTTTGAGGTAAGGATGCTTAATATCCAAGAAAGATGAAACTAAAAAGGAAAAGGGAAGTGCGCCCAGCCCATTGGTGATTGGTAGAGTAATTGTGGGCATGGCCCCAGGATGATAGCAGCTTCTATTTAATCAATGTTGACAAGACTGGGGAGAGCTGGGCAGGTCCCAAGAGGTAATGTTTTACTCGGAAATCCACTCAACCTAATTTCAGTAATGTAGGGCTGTGGAGGGACCTGGAGGAGAGCCAAGAAACGGGGCCATTAGAGCTGCATGTGCGCGTCGGCAGCTGGGAACACCGCCATCCCTCTTAACAGCATCGCAACCGAGCTGCCTGGCTGGGCACGCAAGCAGCCGCTGCTGCATATGTTCCTGGTGTTTGCTCACCAACAGAAGGAAGGCACAGACATGCTATTCCCACTCACCCTTTCAAGGTAATGAATGACGCCCATCAGAAGCCAGGATCTTCTTCCGCAAGGATAGGAGAGTCAGGTTGACGTACACCTTGAATGACTATGGTGAAATTGTTCACTCAAATCTCTTCCTTAGTTTTGTCATTTATGACTAACATTACATGGTATAAACGGATCCAGGAATATTTAACGCATTTATTGTTCTTTTAATGTGACTTTGAGCATTTTAAAGGATGGTCGTCATACAGTTAGGGGTGTAGCTAATTGGCAGAGCACTTGCCTGGCTTGACTAACATGTACACAGCTCTGGGTCCAATATCAAATGAGCACTGAGAAAAGAATGGTGTGGGGAGAGCATGGTAGTCATGGGTGACAAGTGTGGGAAACTAAGAAGGTCTCCTGTTTTTTAACATATGACATTCTTTAAGAACATTCAACTTTGCAAATTTAAGAGAATTTGACTCAAGAAAAATGATGTTGAACTCTAAGTCTCTCTCTCTCTCTCTCTCTCTCTCTCTCTCTCTCTCTCTCTCTCTGTGTGTGTGTGTGTGTGTGTGTGTGTGTGTCCTCCCCCCATAAGCAACACATCATTCTAGAAACTGCTTAGCATATACAGTCTCAGAAGACAGACATTTTCAGTTTGAGTTTCATTGTAATCACTGCTAATCTACTTCTAGCTCATAGACCAGAACACAGCTCAGTCTCTTTCATTAGGTGCATTAATGAATGGATGACCACATTTTCCTTCTTTTTCAAGTGTCTTTCAGCTTTGAAGCATGAATAATAGATGACTTTATTGTCTACGATATTGACTTTCTCTTTTAAGTTAACACATAAATAAATGATAAAATTAAGAGGTTTTCTGCAAGCATGATAATTTCTAAGAGTTCTTTAAGTTGAAAAGAGCAAGATTTTGCAAAGGCTAAACTGCTGGATAGGCAAGTTACAACTATTTGTTAAATATTAAAATCATCCGTCTAAGGTATCTCAATATTCTTTTTATAACTAGGTGGCACTCACATTACTTAGACTATGGCATAAAGAGAAACCGAATTCAATGTTTTTCTTGCTTCCTAGCTTAAGCTTCTCCTGTGGATATAATTGTTTACTCTTAAAAATATGACATATTTTATTTAAAAATTCTCTCAATCTCATACTTAAGAAACACATGAATATTTTTTCTTGTTCTTAATGCAAGCCACAGAAATGCATCACCAGTCCTCATGAGAGGATCAGATTTGCGGAGCTAATTTTGATATCATAATCAATTTGAAGAGACATCATCCGGTCATATGATACATCCCTCTAAAACACACACACACACACACACACACACACACACACACACACATACATGTATATATTATCAAAGTAGTTCAACTTGGCTGATATGAGAAAATATACTGCAAATTGGATGGCCTTTAAGTAACAGAAATTTACTTCTCACTTTTTTGGCATATGGTAGATCCAAAATCAGGCTGACAACCAGCTCACTTTGTCAAGTGAAGGCCTGAGACCTTAAAGATCTATCATTCTCTGTGTCTCCACATGGTAGAAATCAATAGTGAGTGCTTGGTGGTCCAGTTTTAAAGAACCCTCTGCCAAATCATGAATGCTCCATTCTCATGGTCTAATCACTGCTAAAGGCTCTACCTCTTAATCCTTTTAATACCAACAGCTACGATCAAGATTTCCACATACAAGTTTGGGGCAATTCAAACACCCAGACCATAGGCGCTGTGATTTTTCTCCCTAATTATAGGGGAAAAAAACAAAAATTTAACAAAATATCAATATTAATATTATATTTTGTGCTTAATATGATGAAAAGTAGCATCCAGAGACAAATGGCTGAGGAAAACTGTGTTCTACTCTTTAACTGTCATGGCTTCTGCTTTACTTCAGTATTCCACGTCAGACTCACTCGTTAGCTCTGAGCCCTGTTACCTCTGCTCCTTTGTTATCCAATCATTGGTGTCTCTTGGTACCTACTATGTGACTTCAGTCCTTTAACTTCTTCAGGCTCTTAAGTAACAATTGTCACAGAGGGAGGATGATGCTCTACATGAGGGATGTAGTTATTTATGCTAATTGGATTGTGGTAATTGGAGTGACCAGCTGGCCTCAGCCATTCATGTCTTTCACACTTCCCACCATGATCGAAGTGGGTTTTTTTTTTCCAAAATGCCAAAGATTACATATTAACTCATCTCTAGCATTTACCAATTACATAATTAGCACCAGAATGTGCCAAGGCTGGCTTTCATATTATGAAGCACTAATCGGGGTTCTCCCCACCATTTTGAGATGTTTGCAAGTCCAATGTCTAGATTTTATTGGCACTGAGACTGAATATCTATGTCATGTCACAGTTCCCATTGAATCCATCCATCTTGGTTCAGGTAAGCTGAGAACAAAGGACGCAATATCAAGAAGAAAGAAGGCTTGAGTGGGCTCCATGGCAGCCTGGAGTAAGCTGTCACTTACCATCCATGTGTACAAATTATATAAATTATTTAATCTTTTGCCTCAGACGCCCCAAATGTAACATGAGGTGGTCAATGAAACTGTAAAGATAGACACGACACAGTACAAGTCTGCTTAAAACTGTTAAGAGTATCAACAGCCGCTTAGAAGTGTTAGTTGAAGCAACATACCTTAACAAAGGGCCAGGACTGTCAAAACTTACAGTCACTTCCAGAAGAAAACACAAAACTGTAGATCCACAACTCAATGGCCAACGTGATTTGTTGTCTGTATGACTTGTTTATGGCTGGCGTCAGTGAGGGTGAAGCACATTAATAACACAGAGAAGTTCTTTCCTGCATGAGTATTCAAACGGACCTACTCCAAATTACAGAGATTCTAACTGATTCTTTTCTCTCTGATGTTAAAATCCTTCAGAGGCTGCATTTAGTGTCTGTAAAAGCAGGCCCTGTTAAAGTAGATATAACCGTGTCTGACTACAGTTTCTTTCATTGGTATGTAGGGTTTTCTTTAGCAATATCATGGGTTCTTCTGAGCTGACCTCACATTGAGTCCATCCATCCTGATTGGGGTAGGGTGAGAGACTAGGACTTTCCAGTGTTCCTTCCTCCCGACTTTTATTTTTCTTTGCATAATTTCTTTCGAGCCTATAAAAGCTTCACCAAACCCCCCGATTTGATACATTTTATTCTCATGACATAGTCAGCTCTTGATTTCAAACAACAACAACAAAAAGTCAATCTTTCTGCTCAATATTCTGCCAGGAAAAACACTCATATTTCAAGCAAGATAAGATATACACAGAATTAACTTTATGTGTTCCTCTGGATCGAGTTTCAGCTAAATGAGATTCAGGTGAATCCCATCAATTGTCATTTTCTGTTATTTACATTCTGGGGTGTTTAAAAAAAAGAGATCTTCGTTTTTTTTAGGGAATAAAAATCTTCTAGACTCTGGCTACTGGTTTTCTAGTGCTCATGTGGTAAATTAAGTATTTTCCTGACTTCTGCTGCTCAAGTTTGTTCCGCTGATATAAAACAAGTAGAAGAGCTGTACTTTAGTCATGGCTTGGCTGTCAGTAAACCAAATGAGTTGGGGAACAATTCTTTCTGCACTTCAATTTCACCGTTTATGAAGTGAAGATACTTACGCTTGTTTCACCCAATGCTTATTGAGAGCTCTCCCTGTATTATGTCTGTGCTGGACACCAGGATTCAAAAGGGGCAAATATAAGGACAGAAATAGATATTTTTGTTTAGACAAGGAGTTTATACCTAAGTTTTATGTTAAAGGTCTCCATCACTGATAGCTATAAATATCTCTTTCGGTTAAATAAGTGTAATGAAAGATTTCAGTTATAATGGGATGTTTATTATTGTTTTCACTGTCTCTTCAACACATCACAGAAGATGTGTTTGCCATATGCAGGTGTGTACTACATCAATTAAGTCAATATATGTATATATATTTTGAAGTATCAAGGAAAAAATTGTAGGTTAAAAATCTCTCTTAATAAAGAACTTTCGGCAGTGACTAGCTCTGTACTCATAGTTGTCTTAGGCCTAAGCAAAGGATGAGAGGAGAAACTGTTCGAATTGAAGAGGATTTAGCCCGATTACACCCCAAGAAAGACCAGAAGTAGAGCTGCTTTTCAAAGTCATTGGAATCTTGGTCTTCTGTTTATTTTCTTAGAATTTCCTCTTTTGCTATTATACAAGTACTAAATCTTTCTTATGTTACCCAGCACACAACCCCTTTTCTTTTGAGCTTCATATCTCCCTCGAATCACACATCTCATGGTTCCAAAGGTTTTATTTCTTTTTTTTTTTTTTTTTTTTCCATTTTTTATTAGGTATTTAGCTCATTTACATTTCCAATGCTATACCAAAAGACCCCCTTACCCACCCATCCCCACTCCCCTACCCACCCACTCCCCCCCTTTGGCCCTGGCGTTCCCCTGTACCGGGGCACACAAAGTCTGCGTGTCCAATGGGCCTCTCTTTCCAGTGATGGCCGACTAGGCCATCTTTTGATACATATGCAGCTAGAGTCAAGAGCTCAGGGGTACTGGTTAGTTCATAATGTTGTTCCACCTATAGGGTTGCAGATCCCTTTAGCTCCTTGGGTACTTTCTCTAGCTCCTCCATTGGGAGCCCTGTGATCCATCCATTAGCTGACTGTGAGCATCCACTTCTGTGTTTGCTAGGCCCCGGCATAGTCTCACAAGAGACAGCTACATCTGGGTCCTTTCAGTAAAATCTTGCTAGTGTATGCAATGGTGTCAGCATTTGGAAGCTGATTATGGGGTGGATCCCTGGATATGGCAGTCTCTACATGGTCCATCCTTTCATCTCAGCTCCATACTTTGTTTCTGTAACTCCTTCCATGGGTGTTTTGTTCCCACTTCTAAGGAGGGGCATAGTGTCCACACTTCAGTCTTCATTTTTCTTGAGTTTCATGTGTTTAGGAAATTGTATCTTATATCGTGGGTATCCTAGGTTTTGGGCTAGTATCCACTTATCAGTGAGTACATATTGTGTGAGTTCCTTTGTGATTGTGTTACCTCACTCAGGATGATGCTCTCCAGGTCCATCCATTTGGCTAGGAATTTCATAAATTCATTCTTTTTAATAGCTGAGTAGTACTCCATTGTGTAGATGTACCACATTTTCTGTATCCATTCCTCTGTTGAGGGGCATCTGGGTTCTTTCCAGTTTCTGGCTATTATAAACAAGGCACCACAGAGTTCCCATCCCCCACCCCTGCTTATTTTGCTTTGAATCATTCCACTATCATAAATTATAACCATGGATAGAGATGTTTGCTGAGTCTACAACTTCTATCTGAAAAATCACTGAACTTAGGAATGATGTTGGTTTGGCACATTAAGATGTCTGATTAGTTGATACCAAGTAATTTTAGGGAAAATGGATTTTGTTTATACAGGCTGGTGGTATATTAGTAGAATATTTTGTGGCATATAATCTGTTGGCTGAATTCTCCAGAGAAATTTTTAGAATTGGGGGAATCAACCGTCATAAAGATATAAATCTACCTTGTTAAGCAAAGCAATAACGGTACCACAGATCTGTGTTTTCCCTTGGAACGCACTGTACTCTGCTGTAAGAGACTGTAAATCACCTCCGTGTTTTAAGTGGTTGGTTATTTATCTCCCTCACCGAAAAGAATGATGGACAGGTGTTCAAGTGTGGGACACCCCATGCAATGATGAGTTTTCTTTCTGTTCCACCATATTTAGTATACAGGTTGTCTCTTCATGGTCATAAGATAGGTGCCATGTTTCCAGGTGTTATCTGGTGCTCACTATGTTGGGGAAAGGAGAGCACAAAAGACAAGACCCAAGTCTACCCTCTCAAGGGAGATTGCCTTCCTCCTAATTAAACTGCAGTTATCAGTAAGCTCCCCATGCTCCAACGGAGGTCAAAATTCGCGTATTTTCCTTTTCAAATTTCACATTATTAAAAATAAATGGCAAGATAAATTGGGACTGATGCTTGATGAACCATATGAATTATTTGCTGCAATTATTTTGACACTGAGTAACAGGAAAACAAGGTTATTGCCGAACCTCAACTGTGAGGATGGAAGACTGATAATCACAGTGATGGGCTGGAGATTTGGTCAAGATGGCCAGCCTGTGTTCAATTTCAGGTACCCACATTGGTGGGAATAGAGAACTGACTCCTCCCTCCAAAATGTTATCTGACCTAAAACTAACTCTCTCTCTCTCTCTCTCTCTCTCTCTCTGTGTGTGTGTGTGTGTGTGTGTGTGTGTGTGTGTGTGTGAGAGAGAGAGAGAGAGAGAGAGAGAGAGAGAGAGAGAGAGAGAAACTCGCGCACGAACACACTAAAGAATGTAGTATCTACTGAGGGAAGACTCATCCTTCTTCCTTGTGTGTTGCTGAGCAGCATCCTAGACTAAAGGCTTTTGATCTAGAAAATTGTATTACTGGATAATAATCATCACATTATTGCCATCCCTTATGCAATGCTTTGGAAAGAAGCAATGTCTTGTACCATTCAACAGATTCCAGAGACAAAATACTAACTTTCCTCTCCCTCCCCCATCTTGTTTTCTTCCTCAGACGCTGTAGACGAAGCCAAACCTAAGGAAAGTGCCCGACAGGATGAGGGTAAAGAAGACCCCGAGGCTGACCAAGAACATGCCTGAACTTTAAGAAATGGCTTTCCACGTTGCCCCCACCTGAACCCTGTCTCTCCTGCCCTTCTCAGCTCCACTCTGAAGTTTCCTCTCCTGTCCTGCTCACGTGTGTGAGCCTGTCCTCTCCTACCTATGAGCCCTCTCTCTCTGTGTGGCAAACATTTAAAGAAAAAAAAAAAGCAGGAAAGATCCCAAGTCCAACAGTGTGGCTTAAACATTTGTTTCTTGGTGTTGTTATGGCGAGTTTTTGGTAATGATGATGCAGTCATCTTGGGAAATTCTTGCACTGTACCCCGGTTTTTTGATCTGGTGCGTGTGGCCCTGTGGGAGTCCACTTTCCTCTCTATTTCTCTCTGTTCCAAGTGTGTGTGTGCAATGTTCCGTTCTGAGGAGTCCAAAATATTAAGTGAATTCAAAAACCATTTCTGTTTCCTCATTTTCAATGTGATGGAATGAACAAAAAGGTTAAAAAATTAAAAAAAAAAACCGGTTTGTTTTAAAAATAAATAAATAAAGCAAATGTGCCAATTAGCGTAACTTAAGGCTGTGAGGCTCCTTTTTCAATCTGAATATTAATAAATCATGAGAGTAATCAAGTTTGGTGTCTCTGTGTTTCCTTCCCATATCTCTTCGGCCGCTTTGTTCCCACACATCGGACTCTTCATCTTTTCTCCTGAGCTGTTTTGCCAATAGCTCTGGGGGAGGGGAGCATAGGCCCTGGCCAGCACCAAGGGCTGTAATCCTGATGGGATAGTTGGGTACCACAATAGCTTGCTGGGGATGCTGTAAGAGAGAACCACGGTGTTGCTTAAGCAACAGACATTTATTACCTCACAGTAGTGAAAATGAGATGTCTGAAATCAGGATATCAGCCTTGCTGATTCTTTCTGAGACCAATAAAAATATGGTGCACTGGAGGCTTTCTGCTATGGCTTATTCTAGATGGCTACCTTTTCCTACGTCTTCATATCTTCCCTCTCCACATTTCTTTGCACCCAAGTTTTTCTCTTTTTTTAAGGATGCTGGCCATATTAGATTAAGTCTACCATAATAACCTCATTCTGACTTGATTGTGAAGATTCTATTGTCAAGCCACATCCTTTTCTGAGGTAGTAGAGGTTAGAGTTTCAACACAGGAATTTGTGGGAGAGGCACACAAAATTCAGGTCTAGGGTTTGCTCTTACCAAAAGCAAGTATTTTCATGTTTCAGACGAACTTTGGTTATCGGATGGAAAGTGCTTCAGGTTTCACTAGATTAAATATCATAGAGATGTCTGTATCTCTTAGAAACTCCACGGCTCTTGTTTAGATGATTTATTTTAACCTGAATATTGAAAAGAGTCAATTTTACCTTTCCCCCCTCAGATTATGAGTGTCTACCCACCCCCCAAGGTTGGTGAATAGTTACAAACGTTGTACCAGATGATAGTGATATGTAATAAATGGTATACCTTAAGGCAGTTCAGTTGTTACAGTCTTTGCTTACTAGGCACAAGGACTGGACTTTAATCCTCCTTTAAAAAACCCAAGCAAGGTGGGACTTGTTTGCAATTCACTTCTGGTGAGGCAAAGATAAGTGCATCTCTGGGGCTCACTAGCTGGCCAGGGAAAAGGTAAGCAAGTAGGAAGGAAGGAAGGAAGGAAGGAAGGAAGGAAGGAAGGAAGGAAGGGGAAAAGGAAGGAAGGAAGGGAAGTAGGAAGGAATGGAAAAAAAGGAAGGGAAGAAGGAAGGAAGGAAGGAAGGAAGGAAGGAGGGAAGGAAGGAAGGGGAAAAGGAAGGAAGGAAGGGAAGTAGGAAGGAATGGAAAAAAAGGAAGGGAAGAAGGAAGGAATAAAGGAAGGAAGGAAGGAAGGAAGGAAAGAAGGAAGGGAAGTAGGAAGGAATGGAAGAAAGGAAGGGAAGAAGGAAGGAAGGAAGGAGAGAAAGAGGGAGAGAGTGTGTGTGAGAGAATAACTCTTAATAGATTAATCATGTTCAAATTTCCTTCCAGTTTTAATTTAGTTTTAATTTTCTAAACCACAAGTGGTCATGTTCCTCAATAGCCATAAGATTCTTTCCAGACCAGATACAGCTAGAGAACTCCTTTCTGCTCCTTACACTTATCTATACAAAGTGTCTATGCCAGTTGGAGAAAAATCAAGCCAATGATAAAAATCTCAAAGTGGTAATGATCATGGATTTAAAAAATCATTTTAAGAAATCCAACTCATACCTTGGCAGTTCCTCTAAGCTCCAGGCAGTGGCTTTAATGCTTCAAAGAAATCTGATGCCACATGGAGCTTGGGTCCCATGTGCACCAAAGGAGATCCTCACTTGATTACGGAGACTAAGTGTAATTTCCATTGGGTGAAAGTATGATGAAGAAAAAGACGGTAAACTATTCTGTCACATATTAAAATGAGTTGAATGTTCAACTTCACTCTGCAGTTGAAATTCCTTGTGTGGAAAACATTGAAGCGAGAACTTGGAGTGCAAGCCCTGTCTCACAGAAGCATCAATCATCAAACAAAGTAAAATAGGAGGGAAGGCCATCCTTAGACTGGATCTATCTTCTATGGAAGTTACCTACTTACCACTTTAGGAATTTCCTTCTACTTCACTTTATTTCCCAGTAGGATCAGTGCTTTAATCCACCCCTCAGCCCAAGTATGTACCTCAGATCACCATTGCTATGGCTTTGGACATAGAATTTGTTTCTGTATTGAAAATATGTGCCATCAAATCCACTGCAATCATAGGGATTTTTGAAAATCCATATTAAAATACTCTGTTTAGTGGCTCTCATCTCTCTGTTAGAATTGGAGTTTTCATCTTTCTTATGGTTATCTACTTATATTTTACTCATAAAATATTGGCTTCTTAATAGAATTTTAAAAGTGAAAAAAAAACATAGAGCTTACCGTGTTGTCTTATGACTTATGACATATGTCTTAAAGACAAAGCCCACACTGGGATACAGAAATATTGACTCAAATGTACACACTGGAAGTCAGGGTGACAAAGTCATGGACCACTGAGGATACATTCTAAAGCAACATAAGTTGTTTGCACCACAATATCTACTTTACATTACTTTGAAAGATAAAAACTGGATTGCGAATGAGTCGAAATATCCTCAGCAAAGACAGGTGATCCTTTGGAAGAATGAGGCAATCACCGGGCACCAGGCCCGGGATCCCATTCCCAGTTCAACCATAGCTTTCTATTGGGGACATAAGTTCCTTAGATCAAGCTGCATGACTCGGCTCTACAATGGAATGTAGATTTTCCAGCAGTGATGTACCACTATCTGAGCCTCTTTGAGGGCAAAGGGCTTTCTATTCAGACTCCCACTTTGCTGCCTCTCTGTCATGTTCAACATGCTCTACCCAGTGACTTAGATCAGAAGAAGTAAGATCCTCCATCTCTTTACATATCATTTAATTAATTTACTTCATGTGGTGATCCACAGAAAAAGATGAGGATACCACTAACATTTGCTGTCCTGACCAACCCTGTACCTCTTTTGGCCAGTTGAAGCAACTGTTACCTTTTCCTCTGTCCAACTCTTCAACCAGATGAGGCTGGGTTAACTAGTCCTCTCTCTAAATATCACACTTATTGGCATTTAGAAATCTCAAAAAAAAAAAAGAAGAAGAAGAAGAAAAAGAGAGAGAAAAAAACCCAAAAACCATTGTTCTCAACAATGGCCAGCTCCAAGAGAAAGCTGATGCACAGTAGAAAAACCAACTGCAGGAATGATTTCCACACATCATCATTAAGCTCACCACAAGTTCCATTAACCTTTTTTTAAAAACCTTGTTATGTACCATCTGTTGTCATGGAAACATAGCTTCTATTCACCTGGCTATAAAAATAACTTAATTGGTGACCTTTCTAGTGAAATGTCAGTTAATGAGGATGGTATTATAAAATGTGGGCTTCTTTGATTTCAAATGAAACTCTTGCTTAACTTTATTCCCTACATGATTAAAGCTATATACAAAGCCCACGACTTTCATATATTGATCCCCATAGGACTGCAACTTTATCTTGTCTAACTGAAAAAAAAAAAAAAAAACCACAGTCACCAGGAATGCGGGCAAAATTATAGCTATGAGAATGGTAAGTATTAAGGCAACCAGGGCATTTTCAATGAATGTTTTCAGCAGGTTAGTTGCCCGGTTTGTTTTCTTACAGGTATGTGTGGTGGATGGCAATCACAGCAAGTATTATGTCCCAAATGGTACTATCCTATATATATTTTAGGAAATTACAATATCTCTAGAAGGGAAGAAATGTTGCATAATACAGATGACAAGATGTGGAACCACATAGTATTCTTCTAAGATATTTTTCTTTTTGAGACAAATCTCCTTGTACACTAGGTTGGCCTTGAACTTGCTACCTATCAAAGGATGATCTTAAATTTATGATCCTCCTGCCTCCACTTCCCAAATGTTACTACATATACGCTGGGTCTTTGTGTATCCCTGGGAAGCACTGGCGAAATCACTCATGCACTTCATTCCACGCGGATAATGTCCTTGTGAACATTTTGGGAGTAGGATGGGATCCAGGGGTAAATGCTTCCCATTGGCTCGCTCTAAGATGTTAGAGATGCTCTATTTGCATGGGAAAGTACTTCAGCCCTACGTGACTGATTGTTATGGCCCTCTCAGTGTGGTACCAGGGTTACATGTTCCAGGACAAGAAGAGCTTGGTGGGAAGCTGGCCCCATGCCTGCTATCTCAATTCTGAGAGTCCCAGGAATTTGGCCTGCTCAAGCTTTCCAGTTCTTCTGTCTGGTGGCACGGTCCACCTGCTCTGCTCCCATATATATATATATATATATATATATATATATATATATATATATATATATATATACATGTACCTACACATACACATATACAAACACATATACATCTATTCCACAGTTTATCATACCACTTTAAGTGATGTTGACATTTAGATATCTAGCCTTAATATTTGTCTGCCTTTGCCAGTGTGGGTGCAAATGCATTTGTGCCCCCCCCTCTCTGTGTGTGCATGTACTCACATGTACATATACATGTGTACATGTGTTCCTGGGACTCTCAGAATTGAGATAGCAGGCATGGGGCCAGCTTCCCACCAAGCTCTTCTTGTCCTGGAACATGTAACCCTGGTACCACACTGAGAGGGCCATAACAATCAGTCAGGTAGGGCTGAAGTCCTTCCCCATGCAAATAGAGCATCCCTAACATCTTAGAGCGAGCCGTACATATGTATGCTACTCTTCTTTTTGCTGTGACAGAATATCTGGCAGGAGTTTTTGTTGATGGTGGGTGTTGTTGTTGTTGTTGTTGTTGTTGCTGTTTTGCTCACAGTTTAAAGGGTGCCACCATCATGACAGGGAATGCATGGAAGCTAGACCTTAATGCTTCCTGGAGATTTAGTTTTCAGTGCAACCTATCTTATCACAACTTAGCAGATAAGGAATCAGAGAGCTTTGTCCAGAAACACAGCTAACCTATAGTCCTCAAGGCTTATCCCTAGTGACCCACATCAACCACCTACGCACTACCAAAGGCTCCAAACTCTCACCCAAAAGTACCACCAGCTGGGAAACAAGAATTCAAACCCCTGATACTGTACAGACATTTCAGATTTAAGCAATAATGCATACAACATTCACTTATACGTTTATTTATTCCTCTGTATATTGAGACATCTACTTACACACCAATGGCAACAAAAGCCTATACTGTACATTGATTTCATAAGCTGACTTAGGTATTCTATATTAAATTATAGGACTCCATTCATGTATGCAAGTGTACATTTACAACAATATATTTTACCTACTGCACTATATTTTTTGATGTTTAATGAGAGGATTGGCTAGATTGGCTTAATAAAATGCTAAAAATTGGGTCAAAGGACATGAATTCATATGTTTTTATATAGCTTACCATATTAAAGATGGGGATTTTAAATTGGTGAGTACTATTGTGGTTTCTTTTTTTTAAAAAAATCAGCTATTATTCTTTTTTCTTTTTTACTTATTCACGTTATATCCCACTCACTGCTCCCACCAGGTCAACCTTCCCATAATACTTACCACATGACCGCTCCCTTCTCTTCTGAGTGGCTCTCTATGAGACTAGGTACTTCCTCTACCACTGAGGCCAGACAAGCCAGCCCAGCTAGAAAAACATATCCCATTACAGGTCTCAGCTTTTGGGATAGCCCCTGCTCCAGTTGTTCAGGACCCAATGAAGACCAAGCTGCACACACTCTACATATGTGTGGGGAGGCCTAGGTCAGGTCCATGTATATTCTTTGGCTGGTGGTTCAGTCTCTGATAGCCCTAAGGGTCCGAGTTAGTTGACTCTGTTGGTCTTCCTTTTGTGTTCCTATCCTCTTAGGGACTGCAATCCTTCCCTCAACTCTTCCTTAAGAGTTCCCCAGCTCCATCCACTGTTTGGCTATGGATGTCTGCAACTTTCTAAGTCAGCTGCTGGGTGGAGCTTCTCAGAGGACAGCCATGCTAGACTCAAAGCATTGGGGATATGGAGCCTGAGGAAGTAGCCTCCTGTGTCCAGGGAGGAACCCCAGTGGAGCAACAGGGACACCAAACCACCCACAAAACTCCTAACCCAAAATATATCCAGTCTACAAGAAAGGCAGGGATTGAGGAAACAGCCAACAAATAACTGGCCCAACTTGAGACCAATCCCATAGACAAGCATCAATCCCTGACACTATTAATGATACTCTATTATGCTTGCAGATGGGAATCTAGCATGGCTATTGGGGTTTCTTAATGCCTGTGGGGCTCTACTGAAGGCTAAGCCAAGATGACAAATGTCCAACCCAGCACATAATTTTCAGAGAATTGTCCCTTATTTTGGACTCAGTGGGAGAGTTATAAAGGCTCTACAATCAGAACGTGAACTCTCTATAACACCTTATGTTACTCAGTCTATTGTCCTACCTTTGTGAGCCCTACAAGTCTGCCTGCATGTGTACATGTGAATGAATTACTTTGCCAGGCTGAGAAAGGGCATAAATGTGGGGCAGGGGAGGCTAACCCCTTTATATAATAACACCATAAAAATTAACCAACTGTTGGGGATTGGTTCTAATGCTTTGTCTTATTTCAGCTCCCCCAAAGCTGCACTTTCAGACCTGAAGGTCCCTGCCCCCAGCTAGATTCAACTGATAATACAGAATTGTCATAAATTGTCATACAGCCAATAGCTGGACAGAAAGATAGAGGAAGGACTTTTAGATTGCTCTGGTGAGGGCTGGGGGAGAGAGGAGTGACAGAGAATCACTGCCATGACAGGAGGAGAAAGATGAAACTTAAAGGCCTGCCAGCATGTAAGAATCTGGGATATTAGCCTTCTATCAGATATAGGGTTGGTAAAGATCTTTTCCTAATCTGTTGGTTACTGTTTTGTCCTATTGACAGTGCCCTTTGCTTTATAGCTTTGTGATTTTCTGAGGTCCCATTTGCCTATTCTTGATCTTAGAGCATAAGCTATCGGTGTTCTGTTCAGGAAATTTTCCCCTATGCTCATATGTTCAAGGCTCTTCCCCACTTTCTTTTCTAATAGTTTTATCTGGTTTAATGTGGAGGTCCTTGATACACTTGGACTTGAACTTTGTACAAGGAGATAAGAATGGATTGATTTGCATTTTTTATATGCTAACCACCAGTTGAACCAGCACCATTTGTTGAAAATGCTCTTCTTTCCACTGGATGGTTTTAGCTCTTTGTCAAAGATCAAGTGACCATAGGTGTGTGGGTCCATTTCTGGGTCTACAATTCTATTCCATTGATCTACCTGCCTGTAACTGTACCAATACCATGCGGTTTTTATCACAATTGCTCTGTAGTACAACCCTGAGATTCTACCTCACACCAGTCAGAATGGCTATGATCAAAAACTCAGGTGACAGCAGATGCTGGCAAGGATGTGGAGAAAGAGGAACACTCATCCATTGCTAGTGGGATTGCAAGCTGGTACAACCACTCTGGAAATCAGTTTGGTGGTTCCTCAGAAAATTGGACATAGTACTACTTGAGGACGCAGCTATACCACTCCTGAGCATATACCCAAAATATGCTCCAACATATAACAAGGACACATGCTCTAATATATTCATATCAGTCTTATTTATAATAGCTAGAAGCTTGAAAGTACACAGATGTCCTTCAACACAGGAATGAATACAGAAAATGTGGTACATTTACACAATGGAGTACCACTCAGCTATTAAAAATAATGATTTCATGAAATTCTTAGTTAAATAGATTGAACTAGAAAATATTATCCTGAGTAAAGTAACCCAATCACAAAAGAACACACATGGTATGCACTCACTGATAAGTGGATATTAGTGCAGAAGCTCGGAATACCCAAGATACAATTCACAGACCACATGAAGCTCAAGAAGAAGGAAGACCAAAGTATGGATACTTCAGTCCTTCTTTGAAGGGGAAACAAAATACATTTGGGAGGAGATACAGAGACAAAGTGTGGAAGAGACTGAAGGAAAGGCCATCCAGAGACTGCCCCACCTGGGGATCTATTCCATATACAGTTACCAAATCCAGACACTATTGTGGATGCCAACAAGTGCTTGCTCACAGGAGCCTGATATAGCTGTCTCCTGAGAGGTTCTGCCAGTACCTGACAAATACAGAGGTGGATGCTCTCATTCAACCATTGGACTGAGCACAGGGTCCCCAAAGGAGGAGCTAGAGAAAGGACTGAAGTAGCTGAAAGGGTTTGCAATCCCATAGGAAGAACAACAATATCAACCAACCAGACACCCAAGAGCTTCCAGGGACTAAACCACCAACCAAAGAGTACACATGGAGGGACCCATGGCTCCAGCTGCATATGTAGCAGAGGATGGCCTTGTTGGACATCAATGGGAAGAGAGGCCCTTAGTCCTGTGAAGGCTTGATGCCCCAGCATAGGGGAATGCCAGGAAAAGTAGAGGGAATGGGTGGGTTGCCCCAGCAGGGGAACGTGGGATGGGATAGGGGGTTTTCAGAGGGGAAACCAAGAAAAGGGATAACATTTGAAATGTAAATAAAGAAAATATCTAATTTTTAAAAATCTCTTTAAAAAAAAAAGAATGCCAGAAAGTGTCCCTAGAAGAAATTTTGAAGTGCCCAACCATTGAACTAGTCAAGGCATATCAAAATTGTGTATCTTTCATTCGCAATTCCTGAGAGCTCTTGGGCGGGTGTG
The DNA here is from genome assembly GCF_000001635.26 of Mus musculus. NCBI lineage: Eukaryota > Metazoa > Chordata > Mammalia > Rodentia > Muridae > Mus > Mus musculus. Next base: position 42,239,799 of record NC_000082.6, on the reverse strand, counting down.
TACATGCAACCTGCTGGGAGTCAAAGTGATTAAATAATTCACTGCTACAACCACAATGCTCTATCTTTGTTTTTAAGGTTTCTTTTAACTTTTTGTACAGTTTTGTATTATCTTTATGAGAATATGACATTCAAATAATCTATGTTCACTAAATTTGACATCTATCTGTAAATTTCAGACTTGTTTCATCATTTTTGATTTAATTTTAACTATGCGTGTATGTATGTGGTGGGAGATGTAGAGCGGACATGAATGTATGTACTGGTGCCTATGGAGGCCAGAGGTATCAGATCTCCCTAAAGTTATAGTTGGTTGTAAGCTACCTGGCATGGTTGTTGGGAATTGACCTCAGGTCCTCTATAACAACAATATGTGCTCTTAACCACTGAGCCATCATCTCTCCAGTCCTATCCCTTCCACCTTCCCAAAATGATAGAAATTTTAGTTTCCTTATAATATGGGTTGGATATGGCTTGAGTTTCCCCCCAAGGGTCTATGGTTTATTATATATAAAAGGGGATAGCCTCCATATTTGGTACTGCTGGGTAGCAATGGGCTCGCCAGAAGTTGGAACCTAGTCAATATCTACAGATTCATTGTGGACATGTAAGTTACTTTGGAAATACCCTTGACATTTTACATTTTGTCCTTTGAGTTCTGCCCAGTGTGTTATTATGCAAAGAACAAGCTTGTCCAACCCAGCTTATCCACCTCGTGGTTTCAAATATAATCACTTATTTTCTACAACACAGGCTCCTACCATTGCTTCCTGGATCATGATGCAATGTAACCAAGGGACTCTCAGTATAAAGTCCCTTTGTGCCACTTAAGATTTCTGCCTTGAAAACTGAACTAAATAAATCTCCTATCCTAGTAACTTGTTTCTACTTTGTGTTGGGGATAAAAGATGACTAAAAGAAGAGACAACTACTTTCTTATAGTTAATAGACAGCTGAGGCTATGTGAAGCCCTAGTGATACCAAACACTTCAAATGCTTGAGAGTGGGTGAGGCTATCTGGACATGGGAATGAAATGCCTAATTTCTCTAAAGATTTAAAAGGACAACTTTAAGATGTTTTCCTGCTTTCCAAGGAAGATATTACTATGGAATGGAGGCTTGTGTGTCCTTGTACTTCATATGCTGAAATTTAATAGCAGATAGGATACTGTTTGGAGGAGGGGCTTTGGAGAGGTAATTAGGTCATGGGGTGGAGACTTCCTGGTAGGATCAATAACATTGTTAAACTGTTGTTAAAGAGCTCTCCGCAATTGGTGACTTCTGGTGGTGGTGGTGGGGAGTACACAGGGTTGGGGGTAGTGAAGGATTCAGTAATCTACTTTTCTTTAAGGAATTGGCCACTGAGAGTTCAGTCATGCTCTAGTGAGTATATGAGCAACTCTATTGGACTTGGTTTTCTTTCATTGTAGTGTTCTTTACTTTTTCTTTCTTTTCTTTTGGGAAGGGGGGTCACAAGAATGGGATGGGCATACCTGGGAAGACTGGGAAGAGACGGTGCTCAGGGTTCATGATGTGAAAGTCTCAAATAATCAATAAATATATTATGAAAATAAAATAAAAATGTTAAAGAGTGTCTATCTATCTATCTTTCTCTCTTTCTCTCTCTCTCTCCATAAGCTTGCTTGGATTATATGTCTGTCACATATTACTTAAAAATATCCTAGATTCCATATAAGCATAATCTTGTTTGCTCCAACTCCAGTATCTATAACATGTCCTCCCCTACCCCATACAGGTCAATAGTTATTTTAAAGATTCAATATACTGACTATATCAGATACACCAGAAAGGAATACTTGAAAATAACAGGTAAGGTTGTAAGTGAATAATTACCAGTAACATGTTCTCTATCTCCATACTTATAGTGCAAATCACAAGGTACATTTTATGCTTAGAGAAGTGAGATATTGAATGCGATCTATTTTCGAAATCATAGGTGTCTCCTTCAAAAGCCAAGATGAATTTACATCAGAACAGCATATGGTTTGAAAGTAATTATACATCTTAACGAACATGAATCCATCCCTATTAGCAAACTTATGTTGAGCAAATATTTTTAAATATTTGCTGTAGATATGCACTGTTGTGATACAACAGAGTGGGTGTTTAGCAAATTAAAATTAGTATAGTTTTATTGCCTACAGAAGAAAGAATTACTCTATATACATATAGATACATAGATATGCTGCTCATATACATAGTGGCACATGTATAGACTTGCATATATGAATATGTATATATGTACATAAGAATTTTATATGATGAAAAATACAAAAGAATAAAAATAAACAAAACAAAATTAAAAGATAATATTTATGATCTACATTAATAGCTGTAACACAGAGTCAATTGTCACTTGTATCCATCACAGGTCAAAGGGAACCAAAATCCATAATTTTACCAGGATAGCTCTTAAAATGGGGATCAATTCCTTCATCGTATTCCCAAATAGGAAAAAGTCACATTGCTGTTTCTCTGCTCTGCTTACATTTTACCCAGTAGTCTTAGGAAGCTCTCAGATGGAATGCCATGCTGTGTGCTATAAAACCTAAGTTCCCAGCTACTACTCCCAAGCCCTAATCAGGCCAGCTCAGAAGGGGTCACCTCACCTCTTAGCTAGGAATACATTACTATGAGATAGGTGTTTGTACCCCCTTATATTTCATAAGCTGAAGCCTAGCACCATTGTGGTAGTGTTTGGAGAAGGGGTAAACTATCTTTCAATATTTATATTGGCTTTGGCTATGTGTATATATGTGTGTGGAGGGGTATGTAGACATGAGTGCAGGTACTCCCAGAAGTCAGAAGTGTTGGATACTCCTCAAACTGAAGCTCTACATGGTTATGATCCTCCTGAGTCATGTGCTGGGAACCAAACTGGGAAAAATAGTTTGCACCCTTCACCAATAAGCCATCTCTCCATCCCCTGTATGGTCAAATACTAGAAGGCACTAAAGTTTCAACAAGAAATGGATTGATTACACAAAAGTGTGCTGCACAGTTGTATAATTATAGACACAGGAGGTAACCAAATAAATAAGGTGTAAAGTAAGGACAGTGAAAGCTTATGGTGGTTCCTTCAAGGGAGTAAAAAATAACAGGCAGGCAGTAAGGACAGCCTCCCTTCCAGCCCCCACCCTGGCAAGTGTTGCCAGGTGATGCAGGAACATGATGCTCCAGCCTGAGAGGCCTAAAGATATACAAGAGCCTGCTTTGACTGGAAATGTGAAGGAGTAGAAGATAATGTCTAGAGACAAGCACAAAGGTTATGTGACTTTCTTTACAAAGGTGTCTAGAAAATATATTGGAAGTATGTGCAAAAAATTTGCAAGATCCAAAAGGACTCCTTGGAATAGTGCATAGCCCATCAAATTCATGGGATTGGCTATAAAGATTTATCTAGACTAGAACAGGTAATATGCAGGGGGAAATTGGAAGCATGTGGAGACAGTTTTAAATTGGGGAAATGGGAAGTAGGACTACACAGAAGGAGAGAGAAGGAGAAATAAATGACATTAAAGATCTTGAATAAAACATAGGGAATCATTAGTCTATACTAATCAAAGATTACCTGTAATACATACAGGTATATGCATTTACATACATATTTAAATGAAATTCAATAACGTGGAGTGATGATATGCCATCCAAACCCAGTGGTTCTTCACCTTCCTAATTGTGGTGGTTTGAATAAACATTGCCCCCATAGGTCCATAAGGGGAGGCGCTAGTAGGTGGTATGGCCTTTTGGAGGAGGTGTGTCACTGGGGGTGGGCTTTGAGCTTTCAGAAACTCAAGAAAGGCCTAGTGTCTCATCACTTCCTGCTGCCTACCAATCCAATCCAGATATAAACATGCCTGCCTGCACATCACCATAATGATAATGGACTAAACCTCTGAACTGTGAGCCAAGCCCAGTTAAATGTTTTCCTTTAAAGGAGTTGCTGTAGTCATGGTGTTGCATCACAGCAATAAAACTCTAAGTAAGACAGATGGTACTAAAGACTTGGGTATTGCTGTGACAGGCCTGACCATGCTTTTTTTTTTTTTTTTTTTTTTTTTTTTTTTTTTTTTGAGGAATACAGAATTTGGGACCAAAACTCCAGTATCATGCATGAGAAAGTACCTTTCAAGTTGATAATCTAGCAAGTCAAGAAGTCAAGAGAATTCTGAAGTGATATAGGTTATTGCTGTTGCCCTTTGGTTGGCTGTCTGAAGCTGAAGGTAAGTCCTTGATGCTGAAGACACCACACACTTTAGACATAGAATGCAAAGGGTTTGAGCTAAAACTGACCCAAAAGCCTCCCGCTGAGAAGTAGCTTTCCACAGCATCAGAGGTGATATGCAAGCTTCTAAGGAGGAAAGCAATCAATAGTCTTACCTATTTGTGATGCTGTCCTAGTCACTGGTCTTTTACTGTGAAGAGACACCGTGACTAAGGCAACTCTTACAAAAGAAAGCATTTGGTTGAGGGTTGGCTTATAGTTAAAAAGGTTAGTTCATTTTCATGGCAAGAAGCACGGCAGCTGGAGAAGTAGCTGAAAGTTCTATACCCTGATCCGTAGGCAGAGTGGGGAAGGAGACCCATCATGAGGTTTTGAAACCTCTAAGTTCACCCCCCAGTGGACACTTCCTCCTTGGTCACACCTACTCCAACAAGGACACACCTCTTAATCCTTTTAATCCTTTCAAACAGTTCCACTTCATGGTTACTAGAATTAAAATATATATGCCTATGGGGGACAATTTTTATTCAAACCACCACAGATACCTATCAATCACAATAATGATCAGCCTAACAAGATATCCCTAAAAGGGCAATAATGTTACTTGTATCTTGGCAGTAACCTACAGTTATCTAACTGGACTCATAGTTTGTTTAGCAAGAGGAAATAATGTTTGGTACTATAAATGTAGCCAACTAAGCCTGGCTAGAAAGATTTTAGAAGAGAACTCATTACCACCCCTTTCCTAGATCAATATAACTCCTAGGTACATTCCAAGTGCTGACCTTATACCTACAGATAAGTGTAGCTCTCACCTCTTACCAAAGAAGGTTTTTTTTTTCTCCAGAAGAAGACCATTACAAAAAACTACAACTAGTCAAAATTCAGATAACAACTGACCAAAGGCTGCCCACCACAAACGATTCATCTAAACACAACTCCTAGAAGATTGTAAGAGCCAGAACATCAGTAAGTCTGCTGTGAGATTGTGCCTTGTAGTTATGAAAGATAAGTGACACATAAAACCTCAAAATCATGTGGACTGAAAAGGACCTCCTGAATAATTCTAAAACAAGTTAGCCTCTCAGCATAGGGTGACATATCTTGGAGCCCCTTTTCTAGATGTAGATCTATGAACAATTAACAACTACTGAAAAAGAAAACTTCCAGAGAATGAGATTATAATTGGTTATCCCATACCAGTGGTGAGACCTAGAAATATATATATATATATATATATATATATATATATATATATATATACATACACACATATACATATATATGTATATATATATATATATATATATATATATGCAGGTGACATGGAGAGACTTCAACAGATTGTGTTTATTGTTTATGTGTTTATTTGTGTGCATGTGTGTATACACAGAAATATAATTATATATATAATATTATATAGCTATATACGGAATTATATAATATTGTATACATATTATATTATTTATATGTGTACATAAATATAAATGATCATCAATGGTTAAAGAAAAAGAGGCCATGAATTTCAAAAGGAGTGCTTGTGGAGCGGTGTAGACATGTGAAGGGTAGAAGAGAGGTGAAGGAGGAGGGAAATGATGTAATCGTATTTTAATTTAATTTAAAATGTAAAAAAAAAGACAAGGAGTTGGGGGTGCATGGGGAACTGGGAGGTGGATTCACCTAGGAGGAGTTAGAGGAAAGATAGTGGATGATCAAAATACACTATATGAAATTCTCAAAGAATGAATAAAATACTATATTAAAAAGATTTATCTAGAATAGATTTCAAAGGGCTCATAAACTTGGATTTTTATGTGAAAACTTGTCATTTCCTTTTCAGGTATAACTAAGAAATCAGTAGTGCTAGCAATCTCAGTGACTGTCCTCAAAAGTAATCATGTATTGTCATTTCATATTACAGTTGCAGATACCACGACATGATATGTATGCTGTTTAAAATTACAATAGTTACAAGATCTACTGTTGTATCTTGTCATTTGATGGGTTAACGCAAAAGAATATTGGTAAGTATTTCATCAGGGTAACTACTTCACACGCACACACACACACACCTGTTTGTGCTGTATCTATGTGCCTATTGCCGTCTATTTTAAAAGCATGTTCTGAGAATAGTGCAGACGCTCTCTCAAATGTAAAAGAATCCATACTTTAAAAGGTTGAGGACTCTGTGTCAGAGGTAGTTCAGGCTGTGTGTGTGGTTTTTAAAGAACACTGGCACAGTGAATCTGAGGATGGACACTTGAATGAGGAGCAGTGAGCAAACAGAATCTGAGGACAGACACCTGAGTTAGGCGCAGTGTTTGGATGAGAGGTATTGTGGACCAATGGATGCACTGAGATGAGAGCTATGCCGAAGACCGGGGAAGGGGGAAGAGAGAATGGAACCAGGAGGCTCCAGGTCTTAAAGGAGTCAAGTGTGATTCAGAAAAACAAACAAACAAACAAGCAAACAAAGCCAAAACAACAACAAAAAACAAAAACCAAACAAAAATGCCTTGGACAATGGTACTGAAAGTGGAAACGAGTTGAGAGTGGGGTGGAGTGGGGCAGTGTGCAATTAAAGGGAAGGAAGGGCCAAGTCCCTTGATCATTGTAGTCTTCATAAGGAGAATGTCTTCCTAAGAGAAGAGGAAGCCCCTTGCGAACTCCACGAAGGGAGGCAGCGTGGTTTTACTCGTCTTGTATGAAGGAGCTCATTGCATAAAGAAATGGTTGAAGGAGAAATAGAACGGAAGTCTGAAGCCATCTATGTGAAGATCTCACAGGAGGCAGTGGTGGAGAGGGAAGGAAGAAGTTCAATAGAATGTGATGGCTGGCATTCGGTGTCAGCTTGGCTCAGTCGCAGTGCACAGTAATTGCCAGTTATTTTTCTGGGGGCTCCTATGAGAGTGCTTTAGATGAGATTAATATTTAAATCAGCAGACCCTTAGCAAAGCAGAGCACTCTCTGCTATGATCTTTGGATAGGCTTTGTCCCCCAGTGTGTTGACAGCTTAGTCTTCCGTGTAGCAATTTCAAAGTGCTGAGACCTTAAGAAATGGATCCAGGTTTGGGAAGATGGCTCCCTAGGTTAAGTGCTCACCATACGATGGGGACTTAAGTTCAGAAAAAGGTCAAGCACCCCAGTGCACACCTGTAATCCTAGGGCTGCGGAAATGGAGATAAGCCGTTGCCTAAGGCTTTCTAGACAGCCAGGCTAGTTGAATTGGTAAGATCTAGGTTTAGATATAATCATACTCATAATACTAAGTGATACGCAAGATACGCTCAAAATACTCAGATGGAAAGCAATTGAAGACTTTCAACATGGACTTCTGGCTTACAGACACACACACACACACACTCACACACACAATACACTCACATACACACACATACACTCACACACACACTCTTGTGCACACACACACACACTCACACACACACACACACACACACAATACACTCACACACACACACACACATACACTCACCCACAGTCACATACACACACACACTCTTGTGCACACACACACACACACACACACACACACACACACAGACACACACATAGACACACACACACACTCACACAGAAAAGTAGATAGGCTAAGCATTTTTCTCATCTTTAGGCTGTGTTTCTCTTTTAATTATTAATACTACATTTAAACTCTGTCTCTTTGCATTTTCTAAGCAGGCAACAGAAACCAAGGATACTATTTACTCCGTTTGGATTGCTCTGACTAAATTACTTGACAAATCTGGCTTATAGGAACTTACTTAGGCTCAGGATTTCTGAGGACTCTTTATCCACAGTGGTGAGGAGGGCATGAAAATACATGATGGCTCTGGTTATGGGAACATGAGGCAGCAGCCTCTTCACCTGGGAACAGACAGGAAGCAAGCAAGCAAACTAGTCTCAAAACGTTCCTATTTCTACCTGAGATTTCATCAGACTGGATTTTAAATTTTTAGTTTTAACCATGTGTATGCCTGTGTATCTGTGTTTGGGGTGCATGCACAAGTGTGCCTACCGAGGCCAGAAGAGGGCGCCAGACGCTGTAGAGCTGGAGTAAATAGGTGGTCATGAGCCTACTGAGTGATGGGAATCAAACTTGGGATGTCTGTAAGAGCAGTGCATGGCTCTGAACTGATGAGTCATATCTCTAGCCTCTGGGGTAGTTTTCAGTGTTCATATTTCTACCAATATTCTAATGGTGACTACTGAGGTAATATCTAAGAAGCCTGAGGTTTCTCTAGCTTTTCATTTCTGAGTTCTGACCAGAACTGCCCACTGCCATCCATGGATTTGCTAGCATGTAATTTGAAGTTCTTCCAGAGTCCATCCATTCTGGAACTTCAAATCTACTTCAGGTTATCTGTCTTTTAGAATAACAGCTGATTTTTGATGCCAAATTTCGGCTTTGTTCATTTGGATTGCTGTAGCAAAATACTTTAGACTGGATAATTTGTAATCAGCATAAAATTATTACAGTTCAGAGAGCAGCAAAATTCAGAAGAAGCAATCAGAAGAAAAGAAAATGTATTTTTATTTTATTATTTTTTTTTTATTTTGAAAGAAGAATATTCAACAGAGAAAGAGTGATCATTTCCCAGGAGTTATAATCTACTTTCTCGAAGAGTAAATTAACTGTGCTGAAGTGTTCAATAGCCTTTACCTGCACTGCCATTATCATGATTCTGATAGGACCTTTCTTTTACCCCAAATAAGTTCATTTAGATTTTGGTTCCTACCCTAATTGCTTCTATATGATTCCCAGACAACTAGGTAGATTTTTTATATCTCTCTAGATTTGAATTGTCTTTTACAGATTTGACTTTTCATGAACGGAGAAGTGTATGTTCTGTTATGCATTTGGCTTTTTTTAAGCACTGTTTTTGAGATTCATGTTGTTTAATATACCAGTAATTCTCATTTTTCTACTGGTGATGGCATTTTAGCATTTTATCACATGGGGATTCACCACAGTCTGTTTATCTACTTATCTGTTGTTGAACTGGGGACTATGTCCAGGTTGAGACAATTCTGAATTAAATTCCTACTAATGGTTGCGTACAAATCTCCATGTTGGCATGTGGTTGTGTTTGTGTTTCCTGTGAGTAAGAGTGAAGTTCCTTGGCCATAGAGTTGTGCAAATATTTAATATTAAAGGTAGTATTAAACTCTTTCCCAAAGACAATGTACTCTTTTGCTTTCATACCAACAATAGAGGAGAATTTCACTTGATCCAGACTCTCCCTCTTCAGCCCCTAATGTACGTATGTCTTCATAACTTTAGATATTTTAGTAGATGCAGGGTAGGTTATTGATTTTATTTTAATCTACTTGTCATTGGTGATTAATTATAAAAATTCTAGGAATATATTTCAAGAAAAAACAGACCAGCTAATTTTAAAGGGCCAGTGGGCATGCAAGAGACCTAAAACATGAAGAATGTTTTGAGAAAATGGCAGGTTTTGCTAATTTTAGAATTTATTACAAGACTAGAGTAATTAAGATGGAGTGGCATTGTGGTATATCAATGAGCCAAAACGGTGTGTTTAGAAGCAGACTCAGAGTTATATGCCCAATTGATTTTTGCCAAAGGGCTAAGTTAAGTCAATGGGAAAAGCATAATTGTTTCAAAAATGTTGCTAAAGTAATTGGATGCCCATAGAGGGAAAAAACTTTTAACACTTGCATCACACTATATACAAAATGTAATTCCAATTGAATCATGCATTAAATGGAAATAACAAAGCTATTATACCTCTAAACATTAGGGGGAAATCTTTGAAAACTTGGGAGAGACAAAGATTCCTTACACACAACACAAAATCATGATTCAAAAGAGAGAAATTAATAAAATTCATTTCATTACAAACTTAAAATCTAAAGCTAGTAGCATGTCCAGGATATTTAATCATTTAAATTTTTCAAAGGTGATTCTCGTTTTAGAACAGCCACCATGTAGGAATTTAGGAGATATGTGCATATATTACATCCTACACATTTATATTTATTATATTATCTCTACACAATGGGCAAATAGATGACATATATTATTTATATATTAATATATATCACATATACATACATATATGATACGATGGATAGATGATCAATAGATAACAACTGATTGCTATAGGCAGGGATTCATCTTTCCATTCTTCATATCTTCTCTGTTCTGATGTGTAGTTGCTCCACAAATCTTTCTCAGATACATTTTAGTCATTTTCTTTGTGGACTCAGAATTGGGATTGGTCCTCATTGTTTAAGAGTCATAACCCTTGTGTCAGCATTCCAGCAAGGAGACAAATACCTGAGATAAAAAACCTGAAAGGAGGAGGGTTCCTCTTGTCTCTTGCTTTCACGACTGTCAGCCCACGCTCAGTTGGCTGCATCACTTTGGGGCAGATGCACATCATGGTGGGTGACACAGCAGAGCATTGCTTTACTGTTTGCTTTACCATTGGCAGGAGGCAGAGACAGACAGGAAAAAAAGGGCCCAGGCTCCCATTCAAGGGCATAGTCTCACCAACTGGATCTCCTTCCTTAAGCCCACTTCTTAAAGGTTCCAAGTTATCCCAACAGCAACCCAAGTTGGAAATCAAGCCTTCAGCATAGGAACCCTTGGGGGAATGTGGCGGGTCTGAGTTTAAGGCCGTCTTCTACTGAAAAGGTTTTCAAACAACCTTGGTCTAATGCCCAGGTTCATTGTATCCACTCAGTGGTACAAATGCAGTTGGCAGAAAGCAGAAATAAATACAATCCCACTTGTCAAATAATACTGTTGGCCACTATGGCTTTGACCTCTTGCTAAGTCTTCCTTAATATCACCCTAGACCTTAGCTCAGAACACTCTCAAGCTGCAAAACATAATAGTTCCAGATAATTTCTAATTGTGTGATCGCTAGTTCACACTTTATCATAATTTTAAAAATAGATTGGTATCCCATAGACGGATTGGGTTTTCAGTTCTGGTCTCTTTTTAGGAATCTATTTTTAGAAAAAAAAAAGGGCTCATTTAGAAAATAAAAAATGACTTTAAAAAAAAACCCACCAAATCTCTTCTTGCATTTCTGTAAGGAGCAACAGAAAGAGGGGGAAATCCTGAGATATCATAATTAGAAGTTGAGTTCCTTCTCCTGGTATTCTGTGTTCAGCCTTATCTTCAGACATAATCACTCCCTTCTTTCTTGCTTGCTAGCACCAGGCAAAGATCAAACTTCTAGATGTGAAAGCTGATGAGAAGAAGGATTGCCTTGCTCATCTGGACTGACTTCAGCTCGGTGGCTCCTGAGGAAAGAGCCCTGGAGGAGTTGGGGGTGGGACCAGGTTACTTCAAGATCTGTCAAGCTACCACCTGGATCCACTGGTTAAAGAAAAGACAGCAGCAGTAACTTGCAGCATGGAAATACTATCAGAGTAACAGGAAGAGTGTATGCACTGCACATGTGTCAGGCCCAGGAAAGGCAGCTTAATGCCTGGGACGTGTCTGAAAGGCTTCTCCGTGGAGGTGACATTTTAGCGGGAGCCTTTGAAAGATGAGCCAATATTTGCCATGCAGAAATCAATTCAGTCTAAGTAGTAATAAATGGAGCTTAAAGAGGCAAACAGCCAAGCTGTTTATCTATGTCATGTATCACTGAAATCACAGAGCCCCATCCATCTTCCTTGCAGCTGGCATCCTGGATGTCTCAGGCTTAACTCGGGGGCCATTTCCTCTCTCTCCCTCCACACCCCTGCCGTGTATCACCAAAGTCTGATGATGGTGTTCAGATTATAATTTGCAGACCATAAGTTAAGGGACTATAGGGGATCAACTGTGGGTGAAGCTCCCTCCAGTAGACTAACTGGCAAGTCTCCCCAGCATGCGAAGCCTAAAAACCAGATAATTGAAACATTACAAATGAGATTTCCTCACTGAACTAGAAATGGTGTATCATGCACACCTATCAGCTAACGCTTACCCACATTTTAGGCCTCAATCTGGAGACCTCAGTTTCTGAGAGGAGTCTCACAGCTCCTCCACCTCTTTGCTTAGTGCTCCTATGTGCACCTTATCCTGGCACTTCACTTTTGCTTCAGCACACCATGATATACTAATTTCATGTTCTGCCTCTCCTACTCTGACCCAAAACATAAAAGCCATGAAGAATTGGGTCTGTATACAAGCTGCAAGCTGCATCTAGGACGATGCCTGAGAATTAAGTAGGCATACAAAAGTAGAATGTTTCCTTGCCTTATAACTCTACCGAGAGTCCTGGTTGAATGTGCATTAACTGATTCTAAAACACCCTGGTTACTCCTGGTGCTGTCTCTGCCTTCAGAGAGAATATACAAGAGTTCTCATTTTTTTCCCACTCCACCACTAACACAATCACAAAGAGATACCTAGTTGAACTGATACTAAAACATAGAGAAGATCTGGAACTTTAAAGCGATTTTTATATTTTGTGAGGGTGTGCTAACACAGAGAAAGCACGGGAGCTCATTTCGTGGCCACGCCAGAAAACAGAAGGCAGTGCCTGTTACACACCAACTGACTTAACTTGTCCTGACAGTGTACCAGTCCTCCTATAAAGCCTTCTACTCTGCCTGATGCATGTGCAGTCTTAAAAGCCCCATGTCCCCAAGGACCATTAGGACCAAAATTCGATCCACAGCAAGCTCTGTGTTTGTTGAGTAGACTTATTGGCTGACTGACGCTGACCATGGCAAGACCTGACTGATGGGGCAGGTACTTCCCATAGCTGTACTTTGGGGAAAAATTATGAGAAGAGGGTTTCAACCAAGGCAGGGACATGTGAAAGATGAACACATAGTACTACGACATGTTGAGTAAGTGACTGATTTGTGCTCTGACAGGTAAGTGCACTCCATCTGCAATGAGGGCTGCAGATTCAGACAACCCACACAAGATACTAGACTCCAGCCAGGATTCTTGGTCCAGAAAGATCCTAACTTTAGCCACTAGACTGATTGGCAACCTCTGCCTTCCATGGTGCTATGAGGTTGGGGGGCCCAGAAAGAAATGGCTAACAGAGATGGCTGGGGAGGAAGTTTGAGATTTCTTTGTGGTGAGGAGCATTTTATCTCGTGAGTGTGTGTGTGTCTGCTTCATGCTGAAATTACCTCAGTACCTCTGGGCATTTCATTATTCTGCCTCTATCTCCATTTAGTGAAGAGTTTTTGAGGTCTAATGCAGTCCCTTGGCTTTTGGCTTTGAAATATTCATGGGCCTTTAGCAGTTTCTTTCATGCTTGCCCTCTCTCCCATTAGGGAGGGAACCTAGGAGGAAGCAGAATGGAGGAGCCAAAGCAGCAGACAGGCAGGGTGTTTATTCCTAGCTTGCGAGCATGCTCATCTCCTATGGAGCATGGCTGCTTTCTCTTGACCTGAACAAAGGAAAAGTATAAAGGGAGAGGTTTGAGAAATGGGAATTCACCGTTTTTTTTTGTTTTGTTTTTGTTTGTTTGTTTGTATTTGTTCCCTTAGATGAGAGTCTAAAAGCTCAAAAGGACAATAAGAAATTGCTGTGGAGGGACTTGGGGAAAGGTAGTTACTGAGACTGCAGCGCGAACTACCTTCACATTTGTTCAAACAGCACCTTCTCATGGCTGCCTCTGCTCTCCTGGTTCCTTGCTCTGTGTGACCAGCTGTCTCCTCTCAACAATTGTTGTAGTAACAACAATCTCATAGTAAAATACCAGACCCTGAGCAAGTCTAAAAATAATAAGCTCGTGGGTAATTTGAGTTCTGACTCGCTAAAATGAAAACTGTATGTATGCATATATAAATGCACAGTAAAAAGAAACTTCATATAAATGGAATAGTATCTACATATTACTTATACATATATTTGTTACTTACAAAGTTAAATATAATGCTAATTGTATATAAATATTTACTTTATACCTTGCTGCTTAGGAAATAATTGCAAGAATTGAATGAACATCTATACCCATAAAGAACAGATTTTCTTGTCTTATTTATGATTTGTTTTTACCTGCATTGGTGTTTTACCTTCATGTATGTCTGTGTGAAGGTACTGGATCCCCTGAAGTTGAAGTTACAGACAGCAGTGAGCTGCCATGCTGGGATTTGAACTCAGGAAACCTGGAAGAGCAGCCAGTGGGGCTCTTAACCACTGAGCCCCACATTTTCTTCTCTAAATATTTTTGCTCTGAGGTCATTTGAACGCACCAGTGTGGAAACCCATGCACACAGGCACTTATCTAGTTATTATTATTCATCTAATCCTTAGCAACCTGAGGTAGATGCACACACAACGGCATGGGGAGAATATGATACCTTGTCCAAGGTTACTTAGCTAATGGCAGAAACAGAAACCAGACTCAGCAAATCTGCCTCCCCTCCATCATTGTGTGTAGCTTCTCACACTATGTTCTTGACCATATATGACAGCTCATCATGGCACATTCTCCTAATGCTCTCCCAGTCTCTAAAGAAAATAAAGCCTCATACCAGACCTCTTATCTATGACTCAAGTCCCCCAAATACCCAGGGTTATGTGATTAACTCAGTGAAGACAAGTAGAAACCCAGAAAAAGAAACCGACTCCCTGTAGGGGGCTAATTTCAAATTACCACAAAATTTCTGAGCAAAAAGATGTCAAATAAACACAAAAGGTAATTAAAGTGTTTTTTTTTTGCCATGTTCTGTAACACAGCTTCTAAGGTAGAAAAATGAAAATTGACATTAATCTTGAAAGTGGGTGCTGGATTGATCTGAAAATCCATTTGGCTCAGTTGCCCTGCTATGCTGAAGGGACAGTTTTGTCTGGCCAAATAAAAATAGACCTTTTCTCTTTCAGCTCTGTTGGGAATGTATGAGGCTCCTGCTTCAACCACTGAGAGCTGTGATGCAAGCTGGGAATTGGCTCACCAAATAAAATAGATCGGGACAGGACCAGAATCATAACTGCCATCCTTCGCCCATGTCATCACAGTTAACTTTTCTTGCAGGGACTTTACACAACACAGCTCTACAAAATTACCCTCACATGTGTAACGGTTTGCTAATCTTACTTTCAACTACCATTAACTAGACCACCAGGCAATTTCTTCCCAAAGGTTAGATGAAAAATAATCTCCAGTTTTCTATGTCTGAAGTCTGGACGGGGCTGAAAGGAAGCACTGAGCATCAACTCTGTATAGCCTGCTGTGTGTGGAATCTGATAAAATAAATCAGGATTAGAGTCGAAAGACAGCTGTGAGATCTAAATGAAACCATTTCTTGAATGCTATTCTCTTTCATAAAACAGTTTCGTCTCACATAATCAGCACATTTACCCTGCTAATATACGCTCACTGCCAAACTGTAATGACCTCACTGTCTGCTGCTCATTTAGGTTAAAACATTTATCTGCAAAGTGTACCTGAATCCTCTTTGTGTACCTCATTAGAAACTCTTTTCCCATCCTCTTGGTCCCCTCCAGCCTTTTGCTTCCAGGAATATGTACATAATGCTCTATTGCGTTATTGTGAAGATGACATGAGATAAATCGTGTTCAAATGTTTCTTGTTCTTCTTTTTATAATGTATGTCTCAATGTGGCAGCAGGCTCATTGCAAAAAAGTAAAATTGAAAAGAAATTGTTGCAGTTCTTGACTGGTCCTTACCCCACCTATTCAGGCTCTTTCCCAATCTGACACACTGGACTGGCTTTGTAAGTTACTTCGTCTGATTATATGTGGTAATAGAAACAGCGTTTCTTACGGAGATTTGTTTTTTCTATTGTTTAGTTGCCTTCACTATGAATCATCTGGACTTGTTGGTAAAAGGAATGCAGTAGAAACATGGCAAAATGTGAGACATTTTGAGACAGTAGGACCCCAGCTTGCACACAGTCAGCATCTGTCTGATTACACCGGGATGAGCAAAATCCATTGAGAGCAGAAGGACTTCAGACACAATTCTGGGCAGTGATGAATGAGTACTTTGTTTGAAAGTCTAAAGATTGAGTAATTGTGAACAAAAGATCTTACAGATGGAGCTATAAGTTCTTCAATGTCACAATATCCCAACCTGTAACTTGAATTTCTTTTTAATTATTACATTAATTTATTTGTTCTATATATGCACATATGCATGCATGTTTGAGGGTAATGTATCATGATGAATATGTAGAGACAAGAGAAATGAACAACTTCTGGGAGTTGAATTTCTCTTTCCACCACAGAGGTTCCAGGGATCAAACTCAGGTGGTCAGGTTTGGAGGCAAGAACTATTAACTGTTGAGCCATTGCAAGACCAAAACAAGAATAAGAAAAAAAAATTTAAAAAAAACTGAAAAAAATTTTTAAAAAATTAAAAAAAAAAAAACAAGAATAAGAACAATACACCTTGCAAGTTAATGGGAGACCAAAACCAGGGAAAATATACCTTGCAGATGAAGGGCTCTTTGCAGTTAAGATAGTTAAGCATAAGTTCCTGTCTGCCTTGTATCTGCTTCACACATCTGCACCAGATGTGCTTGATCACGTGTGGCCTGGAAGTAGATGGGCAGGAGATATGTTAGAATGCATACTTATCCCCGATTGGAACTGAGCAGAAATATGGTGGCCTTATGGGTTTGGCTTTTTAAACTCTTGAAAAATGTGATTCGTTGCCAGGTCCTGGGAACCCTGGAATAGACCTGAGCGGAGTCCAGCCTTCTGGCTAGTATTTAACTAAAGATTGGTTTAAATTTGGCTCAAAATTGTGGGATTGGTTTTTCTCACATGAATTACAGGATTAGCATCATATCACCAATTTGGATACTTGAATCTGTCTCAAACATACATGCTTAATCCGTATTTAGAATTTGCATAGTTAATGATCATCTCAAGGGAATCTTATCTATCAATAAAAACCAATGCTCCAAGGTAGCCTACCTTAAAATTTAAAGCACATGCCACAGTGAGTGATTTCAAATCTATCTAGTTGGGACCATGGAACCTGCCTCCATTACATTTCCTGGGTAATTATGAATAAACGTGTGGTAAGCTGTGTCTTTGCCATTGAAATGAGCAATTCAAGCCAGATTAAAATATATAAAGGCAGGATTATTGGGAAGCTGCTGTCATGTAGATTCACTGACCCCAAGGAACAGGCACAAGGAAGTTGACATGAAAAGGGAGACAGAAGAGATGGAGAAGAGAAAGCCAGAAGACAAGCTGCAAACTCGCAGTGAGAGAATAAGAGAAGTGGAAAGAAGAAAAAAGAAAGAAGAAAACAAAATGTCTAGATTATATAGGAAAAAGTCTCTGGGAGATGGAAAACCTAGCCTGGGCTGGATAGTTCAAGGTAAAGAGCAAGGTATGCCAGGTCAGAACTGAGGGATGCTGGGAGAACCTGGAGGCTAGGTTCACAGTGATGTGTTAAATATCCACCTCAGCTGTATGTCCTGGGTCTGAATCCCAACAATACGTATTTGCTCCAGAGAGGTCACCAGAAACTGACATTTCCAGAAAACAAAACAAAAGAAAATAAGACACTTCTTTAAATACTTTACAAGATGATTAACTGTTAAGAACCCTGACTATGGAGAGTTTCAGTGCTGTGGGCCCAGAGCCAAAATTACCTTGAGCTATCTATCTTTAGTCCCTTTAATACCAACTCAGTGTCTACCTTTCTGTCCAGTTTAACATTCTGCTATCAGGTAAAGCCTTTGGTCTAGCTTAGTAACCACAAGTTTTCACCAATTCCAAAGCTAAGTACGACAGTTAGTATCTAAAGCTAGGGTGGCATTTTCCCTATCTCTTTCAAGTTTTATTAATGTACTCAGACAATGCGTTGATTTAACATCAGGTTTGTGTGTAACCACTTCTATGTTAGAACATGTTACTTGGAGAAACCTAAATCCATGTTGTTTGGCAAAGGTCACTGTGTTTAATTCAGAATAAACTCTATCTTATTCCCTTTCAGAGGTGAGCTGTGATCTTCACTGAAGCGCCCTTCCATGTGTGAGCAAGCTCCAATCTCAGTCGCAGTCACACGACTGTGAGGAGGGAGGGACAACAGCTTCATCCCTTCCTTGCTACTCTCGGGGATTGCCATGTATTTTCTAGTTCTTTAAGGTGGTTACCTTAAAATATTTCCATACTCACATGGCAGACCCCATCCATCATAGGGCTGCATCACAGTATATAGAAGATAGCCACCCTGGAACTGTCTCCATGGAAACATCAACTTCGGATGGCTCAGATTTGTTGCATGTCTAACTACAGTTTGACAGTATTGGTTGCACAAGAAGACAAATTACCACATTCCAAACAAGGAAGACAGCTGTATCAGGGAAGCTATATCAGGATCACTGTCATGGACGCCTCGCTGTGAGACTGTGCAGCCTCCATTGTGTGTCTCGGGGACCATACATTTGTTCCTCCAAAGCTCCTCAATTTGTTACATTACTTCTTTTCTATGGCGTGAAACTTCAGCATGGGTTCCCAAGGGCCTCACCCCCAAGAAGAGGTGATTTCTGTCCTGTGTTGTTACATTGCTTATACAAAACACCAATATGGTGTGCTAATGAACTGTAATGTAAAACTCTGCATTTTAATTCCACTCATTAAATTACTTTGATTTCTCCTTTGAGTCATTCCCCATCTTACCATAGCTAAATAACATCACTCAAGTATTGATAATGTAAGATACTGTAACGCCAAATGAAAGTAGCCAGATGAGACAAAGTATGTTCCACAAACTGCAGAACACAAGAGTAAACCCCTGGCAGGCAGTGGGGCTGCAGGCTATAGAAAGCATCCCTACACTGCTTTCTTGTGTTCAGATCATCATTCTCAGCTTTGTGTATTCGCGAAACACAGGACAAAACCAACGAAAGAATATCACTTCATAACTTCCTTAACACTGTCTAAAACAAACCAAAGGCCGTTCAGAGTCCTCTGGAAGCTCACACTCCCAAGTTTCTCTGGCATCCTCACAATAGACAACAATTCAAAATGTTATTGACAATTAAGTGGATTTATGACACTGTGGAATACTATACAGTCTTAAGAAAGGAAAAGCATCATTTGGAAGGATGTATACGGACATGGTTGACAATATTCTGAGGGAGACTATGCGGACACAGAAGGGCAAATGCTGTATGATCTCCTGTATATGTCACATCTTCAAAAGTCAATCTCATAGAGACAGGGTCTGAGGAAATCCTGGGCAACAAGTACAAAACTTCGGTATAAGGCCTTCAATTTTTTTAATGGTTTATTTATCTGTTTTGTGTGTATGAGTATATATGAGTGCACTGTCTTCATGCACAGCAGAAGAGGGCATCAGATCTCATTACAGACGGCATGAGCCACCATGTGGTTGCTGGGAATTGAAGTCAGGACCTCTGGAAGAGCAGTCAGTGCTCTTAACCACTGAGGATCTCTCCAGTCCCATGAGGCCTTAATTCTAATTAGATTACACATGAAGAAGGTCAAGAGATCACCTATATATAGCATGGTGACTACATTAATAGCACACAGCAAACTTGTCAATGGCTGAGGGAGATGTTGAAGGCACTACAAAAAGCAGTAAGCATATGAGGCAATGTGCATGCTAATGTAGTCAATTTAGCCATATCTTAAAAGGTTAAGTAACATGCCATGAACAAAACTTTTTTTTTCCAATGAACACTTTAAAAATAAAGACAAATTTAAAACATTTAAGGTCGGACTTAATGTTCTTACGTTTCAGCACATACACGAAAGGCTTTTCTCTGTACCCAGTGATCCCTGGTGTAGTATGGATTCATCCCCTGATAATTTTTATGGAATCTTCTTGCCTAGTTTTTCAGAAGAATGAATATATATACCTGACTCTCCTTTGGATCCTCCCTCCCTCCCTCCCTCCCTCCCTCCCTCCCTCCCTCCCTCCCTCCCTCCCTCCCTCCCTCCCTCTTTCTTTCTTTCTTTCTTTCTTTCTTTCTTTCTTTCTTTCTTTCTTTCTTTCTTTCTTTCTCTCTTTCTTCTTTCTCTTATTTTCTACCTCTAAAAAGAACACTTTCAATGATTTTCTAGACTTGCTTTTCACTTGCTCCTTATGGCTAAGATTTACGGATCTGGGCCCCTCCTTACCATGTCTAATCTGCCCACCTTCCTCTGAGAGTTCTGCATCTTCATCTGAAGCCCAATAGAAGACTGACTTTCTGGCAGCTAGGATAGGGTCTTAAACCCACACTCACAGTGGCACACCTACTCCAACAAGGCCACACCTCCTAATAGTCCCTGGGTCAAGCATATACAAACCACCACAAGCATATACAACAGGACTCAAAGCAGGACAGTGAGGGAGTAGAGGTGTTAGGAGGCTCATTTTGGACAGTGAATCTGTGTAGTATGGAAGGAACCCCTTGCTCTTCCCATATTTATATCAGAACAGAAGACCTCAATCTGAGTGATGTCTAGGTGGCTTAGTCTGTGGTGCTTGCTGGTAGAGTCCAGAACTCCTCCTTTCAATGATTTAAGCCCCTGCTCCAGGATATTATTTATTCCATTTTGACCTAGGCACAACTACGCAGTTACATTTATGTTGAACGCTGTGTGTAGGTTGATACCCACTCATCCCCACTTACATAAACCTTCTGAGGCATGGCTTGGAGGCAGTGATGTGGAGTGGGGGCAGGCACAGGAAAGTCTCAGATTTATCCCTTACATGAACATTCTCACATAGCAGAAATGATCTAGCTGTGTGTCAGTGAGTTCCCAACCTGTGCTCAATGCCATGAAATCACCTGAATGTACCTATAATCCTTCAGCAACTAGGAGTTCATTTGCCTCTCACAGACATATCTACAGAAGCATAGCTCTGAAAGATGGAGGACAACTTTGCTCTCATCCAACCTTCCACAGATATTGAGTCATGCTAAGGGTGAACAATTAAAACATTTCACCAGACAGCATGTGCATAGTGCATAGCAAGTGGGGCGTGCTACCTCTGTGGCCTGATCTGCAGAGGAACACCACCCTGAGTGCCAAATCTATTCTCTGCTGTATTTCAGGTGGGCATCACTTCTAAGTCATGTAATCACTTTCATTGAATGGATGAACATATTCTCTGAATCACGGAGAATCACCAAGTGGTAAACCATTGTTTTCTCATTCTGTCTGTCTCTCTCTCTCTCTCAAACAAAGCAAGAAAAACAAACAATAACCTATAAAAAGGGAAACTTTCTATTGGGCATCTCAATTTATCAACTACCTTCTTGGTACTGAAGTGCCTAGAATAAAGCCATACCCATGCTAATGAGTCCACCATGATGCTTGCCTGATGAAACGGTAGAATTGTGGAGAGTTGGAAATTTGCAGACCCAGAGTCACATTATCTTCAATTCTCTTCAGTTCTTATAATAGCCTACTTCTTTATTTGGCCTAACTCCCTGTGACTATCATATAAAACCCTTTAGAGTGCACTAACTTAGCAGACTTCTAGCTTCCACCAACCAAACAACTAAGAATGACATTGGGTAGTATATGAAACCCACAGCAGATATCTTCTTTTGTCACATAACCCACCGATCTTATTCTTCCACCAATGTGTTTTTAAAGAAGGGATTTGTTTATTTTTATGAGCCTGAATATTTGCCCACATGTATGTATGTGAACCACACACATGACTGGTACCACTGGAAGTCAGAAAAGGGTGCTAGATCCCCTGGATGATAATGATTTGATGAGTTGCCGAGGATACTGAACACCCATGTGGATTCTGGGAACCCAAATCAGGCTTCTGCCAGGCCAGTAAGTGCTCCTAACCATCGAGCCATTTCTACAGTTATTCCAATCCATTTTATAAAACAGCTTGATTTATGAATTTCTATTTTTCTGTAACTATAAAGACTTCATAAAACTGTTTCCACACTGGGACATGGTATTTGAAGATATCTGAGTCTGTATTCCTGAGTTCTTCTGTTTGCACATCAAATGTGTGTATCATGCTTACAAAGGTCAGAAGAGGGCAAAGAGCTATGTAGGTGCTGGGAATTGACCCTGGGACCTTTGGAAGAGCAGCCAGTGCTCTTAACCACTGGGATGTCTCGCTAGTCTTGTGCTTACTTATAATTGGCTTAGAATTAAGCACCCCTTTACTTCCTTTGATGTAAAAAGTGTGTTTTATATCAACACTTCCTCCCTTAAAATTCAGTGTCAATCTTAGTATTATTTCAAATTCCTCCTTAACATTGACATTCTTATACAATTAAGTACTTAATTATTACTATTGTTTTATGAAATTTAAAAATATACTAGAAATTCTATAATTGAATGACTTCCTGAATCAGCATTTATTATGTGTCTAAATTTTGTATTAATTTTTAAGCTTGACATTAGAGTTTAAGTCAGGCAGTCCTTTGTTTTAATCTTGCTCAGTTAACAACCTTGGCCAGGTTCCTTTTTTTTTCCTTTCAGCTGTAGTGGCTTGTCTGTAAGTTAGTAGCAGCTATCCTTGTTTGTGGTTGGTTCTAGAGATAGGCTTAGTCTGCTTGGAGCCTACCCCACTGCAGGGCACATGAAACATGAGAGAGAGATTTCTGCTGAGGAGGGCTGGCTGGGTATGATGGCAAAGACTGAAACTGAGGGGAGGGACAGGTGGCTTTGGTGTCGATGCTATGGACATCTGCTAGGGTTTTCTTGAAGCTCAGGTAGTAGCTTTATTCACTCCTCAAATCTGAGTTTCTTCTAACTATCTCTCTCTCTCAATGGCTCATGATATAGTCAGGCAAGTCTTGAATTAGGAATGCTAACTCCTGGTACTGCCCTTCCTCTTCTCTGACCACAAAGGGACAGTAATTTGCACAAATGGTTTTGGATGACTGTGCAGAGCTCAGCATGTGTTCATGTACACACACATGAATGTATACATATACATGCACACATACACGCATGTGCATGCACATACATAAACATAAATAACCACATGCACATGCATACATACTCATATATACATATGCACACACACATACCCACATGATACATATACAAGTACGTGCACACATACATGCAAGCACATGTACACACATATACAGAAACATGCATATATACATATACATATGCACACACATGCATGTATACATATGCACATTTACACAATCACACACATACACATATGCATGTACACATGCAAACATGGACACACATACACACATTTAAATACATACAAATGCACATATGTGCATGCACAATGCATGCATGTACACACACATAAGCACATACACGCAGATTCACAGGCACATACATATACATATATGCATACACACACAAGACAAACATATACACACAGACATATACACACACATGCGAGTGCACAAACTTGCACACACATATATGTGCATGCCTGTGTACACACACACACACATGCATTTCCTCCCTGTCCCATATGCTAAGCACGAAAGAGCACCAATACGTAAGAGACTTTCCACAGCTGTGCGACAGTAACAAGAGAATCAGACAATGAGAGCAGAGTGAGAACAAGTCAGCTCCTAGCCTCTAGAGGGAGGAACAACAAAGGCAGCCCCAGCCTGTTCAGGGCTGGCTAAGAAGCTGTCCTGCTTGGAG
The DNA here is from genome assembly GCF_000001635.26 of Mus musculus. Taxonomy (NCBI): domain Eukaryota; kingdom Metazoa; phylum Chordata; class Mammalia; order Rodentia; family Muridae; genus Mus; species Mus musculus. Next base: position 42,215,993 of record NC_000082.6, on the reverse strand, counting down.
AGAGGCACCCAGACCTAAGGCTTCCTCTTCCCTTTGTTCTCAGAGATTAGAGTTGGAGAGCTGATTACATGGGAACAGAACAACGAAAGTCTAAACAGCTCAGCTCAGGTAGCCTCTCTCCCAAAGGGAAAAATAATGCCAGATTCTTAATTAGAAGGTTCCAAGAAGAGAAATGTATAAAGAAATGATCTTCCTGAAGGAGCTTGACTTAGTGGAGGGTGTACAAAAGCTGAGGGCCATGGCATAAGAGCCTGTCACTCCATACGCCATTCCACATGAAGTGGGTTATTCCGTGAGTAATGGCTCACCCACTCGGTCAAGCTGAAGCTTAGGATTCCATAGCTTCAAGTTAAACATAAGAAGACAGATGGAAGGGTCACAAATCCCTTCAGGTCGGTGCCAGCACTGGGTCATCTTGGGCACGGAGTCTGCGGACACCCCCAAGGTCCCCTAGAGGACTCCACGTGATCTTAGAACCAACGGTAAGTGGAACACAACTTCTGTTCCAATCCAATTGCGCAGGACCTGGGCCGAGCGGACACCCCAAAGGTCCTTTGAAGACAGCTTCTGAGGCAGACCCTGTTTCAGGCTCCAGACATCCTGTACCTACCCTGCCAGAGGAGAGGTGTCCGCCCTACCCGGGAGAGGTTTGCCAGAGCACCTGGGGGAGCCATCTTGGTTCCAGGATCCCTCCTAGGTGAGAGTGTGAACTACAGAAGCTAACAGCATCTGTGACAGGCCGAAGCAACACAGCTTCTGGGACAGGCCCTGTTTCAGGCCTTCATCTTCTGCCAGGAGGCAGGTCCGAATGCCATATATCTGTGCACCTTCCCCGTAAGAGGGGAGCTTGCCTGCAGAAAGTACTCTGACCACTGAAACTCAGAGGAGAGAGCTAGTCTACCAGGTCTGCTGATAGAGGCTAACAGAATCACAAGAGGAACAACCTCTAACCAGAGACAACTGTAACAACTAATTCCAGAGATTACCAGATGGTGAAAGGCAAACTTAAGAATCTTACTAACAGAAACCAAGACCACTCACCATCATCAGAACGCAGCAGTCCCACCTCGCCCAGTCCTGGGCACCCCAACACACTCGAGAAGCTATACCTGGATTTAAAAGCATATCTCATGATGATAGTAGAGGACATCAAGAAGGACTTTAATAAGTCACTTAAAGAAATACAGGAGAACACTGCTAAAGAGTTACAAGTCCTTAAAGAAAAACAGGAAAACATAACCAAACAGGTAGAAGTCCTTAAAGTAAAACAGGAAAACACATCCAAACAGGTGATGGAAATGAACAAAACAATACTAGACATGAAAGGGGAAGTAGACACAATAAAGAAAACCCAAAGTGAGGCAACGCTGGAGATAGAAACCCTAGGAAAGAAATCTGGAACCATAGATGTGAGCATCAGCAACAGAATACAAGACATGGAAGAGAGAATCTCAGGTGCAGAAGATTCCACAGAGAACATCAGCACAACAATCAAAGAAAATGGAAAATGGGAAAAGATCCTAACTCAAAACATCCAGGAAATCCAGGACACAATGAGAAGACCAAACCTACAGATAATAGGAGTAGATGAGAATGAAGATTTTCAACTTAAAGGGCCAGCAAATATCTTCAACAAAATTATAGAAGAAAACTTCCCAAACCTAAAGAAAGAGAAGCCCATGAAAATACAAGAAGCCTACAGAACTCCAAATAGACTGGACCAGAAAAGAAATTCCTCCCAACACATAATAATCAGAACAACAAATGCACTAAATAAAGATAGAATATTAAAAGCAGTAATGGAAAAGGGTCAAGTAACATATAAAGGCAGGCCTATCAGAATTACACCAGACATTTTACCAGAGATTATGAAAGCCAGAAGATCCTGGACAGATGTTATACAGAAACTAAGAGAACACAAATGCCAGCCCAGGCTACTATACCCACCCAAACTCTCAACTACCATAGATGGAGAAACCAAAGTATTACATGACAAAACCAAATTCACACATTATCTTTCCATGAATCCAGCCCTTCAAAGGATGATATCAGAAAAAAAAACCAATACAAGGATGGAAAACACACCCTAGAAAAAGCAAGAAAGTAATCCTTCAACAAACCTAAAAGAAGACAGCCACAAGAACAGAATACCAACTCTAACAAAAAAATAATAGGAAGCAACAATTACTTTTTCTTAATGTCTCTTAATAACAATGGACTCAATTCCCCAATAAAAAGACATAGACTAACAGACTGGCTACACAAACAGGACCCAACATTGTTCTGCTTACAGGAAACCCATCTCAGGGAAAAAGACAGACACTACCTCAGAATGAAACGCTGGAAAACAATTTTCCAAGCAAATAGTCTGAAGAAACAAGCTGGAGTAGCCATTCTAATATCGAATAAAATCAACATCCAACCCAAAGTTATCAAAAAAGACAAGGAGAGACACTTCATACTCATCAAAGGTAAAATCTTCCAAGAGGAACTCTCAATTCTGAATATCTATGCTCCAAATACAAGGGCAGCCACATTCATTAAAGAAACTTTAGTAAAGCTCAAAGCACACATTGACCCTCACACAATAATAGTGGGAGACTTCAACACACCACTTTTATCAATGGACAAATCATGGAAACAAATACTAAACAGAGATACAGTGAAACTAACAGAAGTGATGAAACAAATGAATTTAACAGATATCTACAGAACATTTTATCCTAAAACAAAATGATATACCTTCTTGTCAGCACCTCATGGTACCTTCTCCAAAACTGACCATATAATTGGTCACAAAACAGGCCTCAACAGATACAAAAATATTGAAATTGCCCCATGCATCCTATCAGATCACCATGGACTAAGGCTGATCTTCAATAAAAACATAATAGAAAGCCAACATTCACGTGGAAACTGAACAACACTCTTCTCAGTGATACCTTGATCAAGGAAGGAAAAAAGAAAGAAATTAAAGACTTTTTAGAGTTTAATGAAAATGAAGCCACAACGTACCCAAACTTATGGGACACAATGAAAACTAATAGCTCTGAATGTCTCCAAAAAGAAACTAGAGAGAGTACACACTAGCACCTTGACAATACACCTAAAAGCTCTAGAACAAAAGGAAGCAAATTCACCCAAGAGGAGTAGACGGCAGGAACTAATCAAACTCAGGGGCAAAAGGAACCAAGTGGAAATAAGAAGAACTATTCAAAGAATCAACCAAATGAAGAGCTAGTTCTTTGAGAAAATCAACAAGATAGATAAACCCTTAGCCAGATTCACTAGAGGGCACAGGGACAGCATCCTAATTAACAAAATCAGAAATGAAAAGGGAGACATAACAACAGATCCTGAAGAAATCCAAAACACCATCAGATCCTTCTATAAAAGGCTATACTCAACAAAACTGGAAAACCTGGACGAAATGGACAAATTTCTAGACAGATACCAGGTACCAAAGTTAAATCAGGATCAGGTTAATGATCTAAACAGTCCTATATCCACTAAAGAAACAGAAGCAGCCATTAATAGTCTCCCAACCAAAAAAAGCCGGGGACTAGATGGGTTTAGTGCAGAGTTCTATCTGACCTTCAAAGAAGATCTAATTCCAGTTCTGCACAAACTATTCCACAAAAGAGAAGCAGAAGGTACTCTACCCACATCATTCTATGAAGCCACAATTACTCTGATACCTAAACCATAGAAAGACCCAACATACAGAACTTCAGACGAATTTCCCTTATGAATATCAGTGCAAAAATACTCAATAAAATTCTGGCTAAACGAATCCAAGAACACATAAAAACAATCATCCATCCTGAACAAGTAGGTTTCATTCCAGGGATGCAGGGATGGTTTAATATACGGAAATCCATCAACTTAATCCACTATACAAACAAAATCAAAGACAAAAAACACATGATCATCTCGTTAGATGCAGAGAAAACATTTGACAAAATCCAACACCCATTCATGATAAAAGTCTTGGAAAGATCAGGAATTCAAGGCCCTTACCTAACCATGATAAAAGCAATCTACAGCAAACCAGTAGCCAACATCAAAGTAAATGATGAGAAGCTGGAAGCAATCCCACTAAAATCAGGGACTAGACAAGGCTGCCCACTTTCTCCCTACCTATTCAACATAGTATTTGAAGTCAGAGCCAGAACAATTCGACAACAAAAGAAGATCAAAGGGATACAAATTGGAAAGGAAGAAGTCAAAATATCACTTTTTGCAGATGATATGATAGTATATATAAGTGACCCTAGAACTCCACCAGAGAACTCCTAAACCTGATGAACAGCTTCAGTGAAGTAGCTGTATATGAAATTAACTCAAACAAGTCAATGTACTTTCTCTACATAAAGGATAAACAGGCTGAGAAAGAAATTAGGGAAACAACACCCTTCACAATAGTCACAAATAATATAAAATACCTTGGCATGACTCTAACTAAGGAAGTGAAAGATCTGTATGATAAGAACTTCTAGTCTATGAAGAAAGAAATTAAAGAATATCTAGGAAGATCGAAAGATCTCCCATGCTCATGAATTGGCAGGATCAATATAGTAAAAATGGCTATCTTGCCAAAAGCAATCTACAGATTCAATGCAATCCCCATCAAAATTCCAACTCAATTCTTCAACAAATTAGAAAGGGCAATCTGCAAATTCATCTGGAATAACAAAAAAAAAACCTAGGATAGCAAAAACTCTTCTCAATGATAAAAGAACCTCTGGTGGAATCAGACCTAAAGCTGTACTACAGAGCAATTGTGATAAAAACTGCATGGTACTGGTATAGTGACAGATAAGTAGACCAATGGAATAGAATTGAAGACCCAGAGGTGAACCCACACACCTATGGTCACTTGATCTTTGACAAGGGAGCTAAAACCATCCAGTGGAAAAAAGACAGCATTTTCAACAAATGGTGCTGGCACAACTGGTTGTTATCATGTAGAAGAATGCGAATTAATCCATTCCTATCTCCTTGTACTAAGGTCAGATCTAAGTGGATCAAGGATCTCCACATAAAACCAGAGACAGTGAAAGGTTTAGAGGAGTATATAGAAACTTATAGTCGGGAAAAGCCTCTAAGATATGGGCACAGGGGAAAAATTTCTGAATAGAACAGCAATGGCTTGTGCTGTAAGATCGAGAATAGACAAATGGGACCTCATAAAATTGCAAAGCTTCTGTGAGGCAAAAGACACCAAAATAAGACAAAAAGGCCACCAATAGATTGGGAAATGATCTTTACCTATCTTAAATCAGATAGGGGACTAATATCCAATATATATAAAGAACTCAAGAAGGTGTACTCCAGAAAATCAAATAACCCCATTAAAAAGGGGGGGCTTAGAGCTAAACAAAGAATTCTCACCTGTGGAATACCGAATGGCTGAGAAGCACCTGAAAAAATGTTCAGCATCCTCAATCATCAGGTAAATGCAAATCAAAGCAACCCTGAGATTCCACCTCACACCAGTCAGAATGGCTAAGATAAAAAACTCAGGTAACAACAGATGCTGGTGAGGATGTGGAGAAAGAGAAACACTCCTCCATTGTTGGTGGGATTGCGAGCTTGTACAACCACTCTGGAAATCAGTCTGATGGTTCCTCAGAAAATTGGACATAGTAGTACTGGAGGATCCTCTCCTGGGCATATATCCAGAAGATGTTCCAATTGGTAAGGACACATGCTTCACTATGTTCATAGCAGCCTATTTATAATAGTCAGAAGCCCTGAAAAACCCAGATGTTCCTCATCAGAGGAATGCATACAGAAAATGTGGTACATTTACACAATGGAGTACTACTCAGCTATTAAAAAGAATGAATTTATGAAATTCCTAGGCAAATGGATGGACCTGGAGGGCATCATCCTGAGTGAGGTAACCCAATCACAAAAGAACTCACATGATATGTACTCACTGATAAGTGGATATTAGCCCAGAAACTTAGAATACCCAAGATACAAGATACAAACTGCAAAACACATGAAACTCAAGAAGAATGAAGACCAAAATGTAGACACTTTGCCCCTCCTTAGAATTGGGAACAAAACACCCCTGGAAGAAGTTACAGAGACAAAGTTTGGAGCTGCGACAAAAGGATGGACCATCTAGAGACTGCCCAACCTGGGTTCCATTCCATAATTAGCCTCCAGAAGCTGACACCATTGCATACACTAGCAAGATTTTGCTGAAAGGACCCAGATATAGCTGTCTCTTGTGAGGCTATGCCGGGGCCTAACAAACACAGAAGTTGATGCTCACAGTCATCTATTGGATGGCTGACAGGGCTCCCAATGGAGGAGGTAGAGAAAGTACCCAAGGAGCTAAAGGGGTCTGCAACCCTATAGGTGGAACAACAGTATGAACTAACCAGTACCCCCCAGAGCTCGTGTCTCCAGCTGCATATGTATCAGAAGATGGCATTGTTGGCCATCATTGGAAAGAGAGGCCTATTGGTCTTGTAAACTTTATATGCCTCAGTACAGGGGATCACCAGGGCCAAAAAGTGGGAGTGGGTGGGTAGGGGAGAGGAGGGGAAAGTATGGGGGACTTTTCGGATAGCATTGGAAATGTAAATGAAGAAAATACCTAATTAAAAAAAAAAGAAGAAGACGGAGGCACCAAGGCCCTCATGCTCTCTTTTGAAGATGCAGGGCTAGACAGAGGGGTTCTGGAACTCTGGCTGTCCATCTTCTCTCCTTTTAGCCACTGGAAGCCTCATTGATCTCTGAGACTGGCCCATGGATGAGAAATCCGATTTCTCACTCCACTCTCTTCAGCATTAGTGCCATGAAATCCCATTAGTGTACTCTGGGGGCTCAATGCAAATCAGACACTGGGTTCTGAAATGCCTGCCACGCAACACAGTCATCTGGAAGTAGGGAGATCACACACTCGGAAATTCAGCAAAGGAGCAGGAAAGGCAACTGTGAGGTCATGCCCCGTCCTTCCTTGGCCAGCAGGAGAACATAGAAAGCAAGATTTACTTCTTACTTATAGATACACACCTTGTGATGGTGGGAAGGGAGATGCTATGCATCCTTTTGGAAGAGAAAATATGTAGAAGTCTGAGTGAAAGTTATCTTACGAATTGGTGAAAACCTTAACCACTTTGGACAGTCGTAGGTTTCCAGTAGACTTTTGAAAGGAAACTCCTAGATTTCTTTTTATTATCGTTGAGGAGGAGATTCAAGCCTAGGAAAAATGCACTGAATCCCCATTTTTAAGCCTCCGTTGTCTTGGATAGGTTATTTCTCTGTCACTGAAATGAGTCAATTGAAGCCAGTTTGGATTATGTTAAAGGCAAGTTTACTGTGAGCTCCTTGCTCTTGTGTGAGTTCCCTGGACCCAAGGATTGAGGCCAGGGAAGCGATCATGGGAAGATGAGGGCAGGGAGAGAAAGAAAAGATCAAGCATGAACAGAAAGAGAAGAGGAGACAGAGAGACAGAGGAGGAGGGGGAGAAAGGGGGAGAGGGGAGGGAGAGAAAGTACTAGCTAGCAAAATGTTTGTATTAATATAAGGAAGAGCTGGGGCCAAAAAGTTCAGAGCTGAAGGCAAATAGGGACTGAGGGATGTTGGAATGACCTGGAGGTCCTGCCTGCTTTGACCAGAACCAGTCTCCTCAGCTCTGGGTCTTCTATATCAATATTTTGCCGGACCTTATCATATAGATCGCCTGCAAGCCTGTTCTAGTTTCAGAATACTGTACTTAGAATTCTAATCTTTCTCTCTCAGCCACAGTTATGGGTGCATCTATGAGGTGCCTTTCTGCTTTTAAACAGGTGTTCATGTGTGTAACTTGAAAAGAAGTCCATTTATATATATATATATTTTACATATATATATATATGTGTGTGTGTGTGTGTGTGTGTCTATGTATTTGCCCCATGCATGTGGGTGCCCACAAAGGAGAGGTCAGAGGAGAGCACCAGAAACCTGGGAGCTGCAGTTACAGATGGTTTGAGTCACTTATAGTGGGTGCTGGGAACCAAACTCTAGGCCCCTCCAAGAACAGCAAGGGCTCCTAACCACTGAGCTAGCCAGCACTCCGGCTAGCTCCCTTTATATGCAATATGATTCACACCAGCAGGATGGAATTGCTTCTAGCCCTGGAATGGCCCTTAAACCCACCCAGCTTAGAACCTCACATCATTCTGAACTAAGATTACTGTGGATGTTTATGCTGATCTTGGCGTCTTAATCATTCACTCATTAGGTTCTGACCTTAGGACAATAGGCAGAGAGACAAAGAGATGGTATGTGGATGTTGCTGTTGCGGATCTAGAAAGCAGCCTGCTTTCAGTTCTGCATAGCCACGAGGCAAACTGGACCTTCCGTCCTAAATCTCGTTGTGATACAGAAGTGTGGGCAATAAGTCCTCAACACCTTAAGATAAGCTGGTATGAATGGATTTCTGATTCTTGCCTCCAGCATGGCTTCTAGATAATGCATGTTCCCTAGGGACAGCTATGGCAGCCTTCTCTCCTCTGCCCCCTAGGGACCAGCAGGGCAGCTGTCATTCAACTAAGAACCGCCCACACCCCGCCTTCAATGACTCATTTACCTGTGCACATGCTCCATACCTCCTGTAAAGGCCTCTGTCTCTGTTTAATATCCCCAAGCAGAGGCAGCCTTTTGTGTCCACCCCCCCCCCCCCTCCCCGCTTCCTTCGCACTATCCTCAGTAAATTTCTTGCTTAAGGTCTGTTGCATAGTATGATTTCTGTGGCATTCCTTAGCCCCGATTCCCAAGATACTCTTTTGCAGCAAAACCCTTTCAGTGGCCTCCTCTCCTCTGCCCCCTGGGGACAGCCAGGGCAGCTTCCTCTCTAGACCTGAAAGACATCTTCTTGCTTCTCACACCACCTGTCAAAAGGGAACTTAAACTCCTATCTTGTCACTTTACTTCGCATGTGCGTCTGATGTCATTTTTTTTTTTTATCCACACTTCCACACTTTGCCTCTTCTCAAGGGTAAAACAGCTGTCAGCAGTTCTGCATACTGCAAGTGCCAGGGAGTTGTCAGAAATTAACCTCTGCTCTACGGGATCTAAGTTGCTCAGAAGAGAAAGATCAAAATGATCTTCAGCTTTAGAAGAAGGAGGAGGAGGAGGAGGAGGAGGAAGGAAGGAAGGAAGGAAGGAAGGAAGGAAGGAAGGAAGGAAGGAAGGAAGGAAGGAAGGAAGGAAGGAAGGAAGGGAAAGAAAGAAAAAAAGAAAGAAAGAAAAAGATAAAAAAAGAAAGAAAGGAAGGAAGGAGAGAGAGGGAGAGAGAGAGAAAGAGAGAGAAAGAGAGAGAGAAAAAATCATTCTTCTATCTTCTATACTTTGGGACAAGCGATTCACAGGAGTCAGAGGTGTTGGGAGTGGGTAGGGACATGGAACCAAGTCTTCAGCCTCCACTGCCTGCTTGGTAGTATCTTGTTCCTATCTAAAGCTCCAAACCCCTACTGCCGGGATCCCAAGGGCCTGAAATGGAGCAACTTTCCTAGAGATAATTTCCCTAGGGGGAGGGGGATCCAATGTTCCCTGTTTTCCTAGGCAAACCTTCCCAATGAATCTGTCACCCCAACGTCTCTGCCAGTGACATTACTGTCCAGTGTGCTCCTGCCCACTGAGGACACTGTGCTCTGGAAGACTCATCCTACAGATGAGTGCAGTCTCAGTCGACTCTGGTTCAAGCTAAAACCCACTCTCCCCCTATTTTCACAGCTCTTTCTTTGTACTGCAGAAAAATTTGTTTTCTCTTTGATTTTTTTTCCTGTTGCAGAGGCCTACTGAACCACGTGGCTGCCCTAAGAGCTTCTAAGTAGTCTCTTATATGAGTATTGAGACTGGTCCTTGTTCTCCTTTAGCAGAGTCTAGGTTGAATTTTCCGTTGTTATTGTTTTTGTTTGTTTGTTTTGTTTTTTATATACTGAGACCAAATATTGGAGGAAGTAAGTCTTCAAGAGGAATGGTCTATCACAGCACATGGGTTCCAAGGCCAATAAGCTTTTAGGCCTAGAGTGAGGCAGGAACATTATGGCAGAGGGGTGTGGTAGAATTAAACTTCTTACTTTGTGATGGCCAAAAGTGGGAAAGAGATGAAGGATGGATGGGTAGATTCACACACACACACACACACACACACACACACACACACACACACACACACACACAGAGAGAGAGAGAGAGAGAGAGAGAGAGAGAGAGAGAGAGAGAGAGAGAAAGTGAGAAAGCCGGTGTATGTTTTTAACACATGAAACAGAATCTTCAGATTCAGACCATTGCAGTAACCACATTAAGATATCTCTCTGCATAATAAATATTATTCTGATTTTTCCACTCACCTCAATGTTAATTTTTTTTAAAAAAATTATTACTTCAAAATTTCTTTCTTTTCCAAATGTTTTTTTCTACTCTATAAGCCATATTAAAATTTTTTGCTGTAGGGCCCAGAGAGATGCCTGAGCCATCAATAGAGTTTAGTGTTCTCCAGAAGACCAAGTTAGGCTCCAGCCCCTGGAGAACACATAAGTGAGTCCCCACACCTCCATACAGACACAGATACAGATGTTCCATTAAAAATCAAGTCATTCTTCAAAAATAGTCCTGCTGCATCTTTAGCTATCATTCTGCTGAACTGTAGTACTGGAGCTTGGAGACACTGATCTTTGCTGAAGTATCTGTGATCAAATATCATCCCTGAATATCCCTTCATCACTTCATGGATTGGCAAAACATCTCTTCTGCCTCAGTGTACCTACTGGACCCTCTTATTAGGAATTCCTCTTCCTTCCTTTCTTCCTTTCATCTATTCCTTCCTTCCTTCCTTCCCTTCCTTCCTTCATTTCTTTCCTTCTTTCCTTCTTCCTTCCTTCCAGCCCATCCTGCTCCTGTTATGACCAAGTTCATTGTAAAAAGTAGTCACAAAATTCAAACATTAGCACACGTATACTAACCCGTTCCTTCATTGCTCTTGAAGCCCTATCTTCACACCATGACTTGGTTACCATGACTTGGTTACTTGGCCGCAGTTCTATTGTTCAATTTTTGTCTTTGGAGAACTTGATCTGACAGATACGGGGGAGCATGGGCTCATGAGTTATAATAGTGGTAGAACTTCTCCAGGAAGGGCTTCAGTTTCTGCCCTTGAGGTCTTGTGAGCTGCCATGGTACAAGGCCCTGTAGACATTTTTTTAAACTTTCCCTGGGGTCTATGTTAGAGTACTCTAGTGCCATTTTATCAATGGAAAACAATCTCAAGGTAACTTATGCTGTCATGATTACCAATTCTATTTGTTTTCTCCATAAGAACGGTTAAACGTTTGTCAAGAAACCATCTTCAGGGAAGTACAAGGCATAATAGCCATAAGATCTGAATTCTTCTTTTATAGTTATTAGTTCTGTGGCCCCTATAGGGAAATGGAAATATTAAGACATCATCTCCCTAGCATTGCAGTGACAGTTAAAGGGTGGATCACCTAAGCCAGATGATTAACACACTATGCCAGCTCTGTTTATATACTTCTACATTTGAATTAAGATGTAGTCTTTGTTTCTCTATCACCTTTATCCCTGGGCAAATCTCTGGCTACTGTTTGACTATTCTCCAGAGAGAAGGTGCCCCTGTTACATTAATAGCAACAGACTCTCCTATGGGTCTCATTGCAAGTTGCATTATGACACCATTCTGGTTAAAATGTAGCTCCACTCATATGGACCAGAGAATACACTATTTTTGCTAAATTCTGTCATGAAGATAAGAACCCTAGTGACCCTTGTTTTTCATGAGTTCACACCTAGGGATACTGTGATGATCAGGGGCTCCCTCTCCATCCTGTCAATTAGAATTCCCACCATGGGTCTAGCAGAAGTGGGAAGTGTATATAGTTGCTATTCCTCTTCACTGAGGTGGTACTGGATAGAGTTGCTAAAATTGGTCTCTCCCTCTCTCTTTGCTAAGGTGCAACAGGGATGAGTGAGACTGGAATAGGGCAATGCCCAATGAGGCTTTTTTATTTTATTTTATTTTATTTTATTTTATTATGTTCAAGAATCCCCCTTTACAGATGGGGCATTGGATGATGAACACTCCAAAGATACTAAAACCTGTGGGTAAAATCAGGTACAACTTGCAAACGACCTATACAAACCTTCCCTAGGTATGTTAAACTACCCCTAGATCACAAATACTACCTAGTGTAATGCAAATGCTATGTTAAGAGCAATTATACTATATTATGCAGGGAATTACATAAGAATAAACCATCATTCATTTTAATTTTGAATAGCTATTTAAAAATATTTTCTATATCTACTGGTTGAATTCATGAATATAAAGCCATACCTATGAAAGGTAAGGTGTGTGTGTGTGAGTGTGTATTTCTGTAAGTATATATACATATATATATACACATATATGTGTGTGTATATGTATATATATATGTATATATGTGTGTATATATGTATGTATATAACACATATACACATAATATTCCTCTGTGTGTGAGGCCTATGGGTTCTGAAGAACCATGACTAGCAAGGTAAGAGTGGAAGTAGAAAAGACTGAATAGTGAATGTCACATGATGCCTGATGAGAATTAGTGTTCGAGAAGTGGTGTATAACCTATAAGCAAGAGATCTTTCACTTCTGAGATATAAATGTTGTAATGTGATTAATTTCAGAATTGAGAGGGCTTTGTGGGTAGGAGAAAATGTTCTGAGATTTGTTCTTCACCCCGAGGATTCTTAACAAAATATACAGGGTCAAAAAGCTCACTGAATTGCATTTCTTTCTTGACTTTAAATGCTTAGCTAAGCATTAGGGAAGGTATACACTTATGTTGACACTTATGACCTTGTTTATAGTTGTCCAATTAACACTGTTGGTCAACTGAAGGAATTCTAAGGAAGGTAGATAAAATACAAAGACTATGAATCTTTCCCCTTTAATACTGCAGTCAAGGTCCAGGATGTTGTGGTTGCAGACCTGGGAGACAGCCTGTCTTTTATGTGGAGATGAGATGGAGGCAGACAACATACCTTCCCAGAGTTTACATTTTCATGAAGGGAAATAATAAGTAAATAAAAGCATTAGTACTTCAGAAAAAGTCAAATTATGAAATAAGATAGACTTATCTGCTAGTGAAAAAAACAGTCAAGATGGAGGCTTTAACTATAGTGTTTAATCTAAGACTCTTTGGGGAATTCATACATATGTTATACTGTACTTTGCAGGGAAGTGTAAATGTTAAGGAGAAGAAATGTAATGAAATTGAGAATTTTATTAAGTAGATACTTTTTGTATGAAAATTATCCAAAGAAGCTAAATGTATCAGGAGTTTGACTTGCCTCTTTTCTAATAAAGCAGAGGAAAAATGGGGAATTTGGGGAAATTGTGTTCCCTACCCTTTCTGGCCTTTCAGTACAAAGAGGAAAAGATGGCCCTGAGGTGACTTGCAACAGGGAAGTGGGTAGTTCAAACGAGTGATCAGGAAATAGGGAAAGTGGAGCAGGGTGGCAAGAGGGAGCTCCTCTAGGTTGGAGTTAGGACAGAACAATATTTATACAGCTGTGGAATAGGAAATTAGGGAATTAAAAAGAGGAGTACAGAAGTATTTTGTGATGGTTTCTATCAAGGGTGTGTGCTTAGTTTATTCTGGTTTACCACTGGTTTGTATCTGCTAGCTTAGCATGATACTTTTTAATTTAATATTTTGAGGATGTCATATATGAGTATTCATTTCTATTATTTCTACTCCTTCCTCTCCCATTTCCAGCTTCTGTTGTGAATGCTTCACTATCTCCCAGAAAAACACACACACACACACACACACACACACACACACACACACACACACACACACACTGAGCCCATTTAGTGTTGCTTGTATATACACGTATTTAGGGATGACACACACACACAAACTAATGAGTCCATTTAGTGTTGCTTGTATATACATGTATTTAGGGATGATCCCTTGGGATTGGATAACCTGTCAGGAGAGTTGACCATGAAGAAACCTGAACTCCTTCTCTCTGCAGCCATTACTGGCTCTTTATCTAAAGTTGCAACTTGATGAGAGTTCCCTCATCCAGGTTGGTGTGTCAAGTGATATTGCCATTAATCAGGTCTTGTTTAGACAACCACATTGTTGTTGAGATTTCATGAGCACTACTTTCCTGTCCTGTCTAGAAGAATGCATCTCCCAGCAGGCATCCTGGTCTTCTGTGCCTTCCATTCTTTCTAATCTTCCTTCCATGATTTTTAACGAGAAAATTCTCTTTCAAAGGCATTCAAGCTTGAACAAGAGATTACTAGGTTATATTACGATATAAAACAACCCAGCTGCTTGTATAAAATACATAGTAAAGCACTAGTAGTATCAGAAACCTGGACAAGATTCTATGGTTGGGGAGGTCACAGGACCTAGGGGAAAAAACCTATTAATTATTTTTAGTAAGTCAGCATGGTATCAAACTGCCTTCAAAATATTTATCTTTATATCTGTAGGTTAGTGCAGCTCTCAACCCTCACCAGAGTGGTCAGTGCTCAACACAGAGACTCCCAGTGGGTCGAAGTGCAAACTATGGGACTACATAGTGCTCAGCTCAGCAAGGTTAAGGAAACAACCTTAAGATGGGGTGGGGGTGGGGTGGGAAGAAAGACTGTAAGAGTCACAGGTTGAAGAGGACTGGGGTGAAACATTGTCTTCTGGACCTGTCAGGACCTTTGTACTCCCAAACTCACAAGTGTGGCCACTTCCATGAGAGCTGCACAAAATTAAACCAGGGAAGATTTACAGGAAGAGGTTCATGAGATTTTACCCTTAGGTGTTGGTACTTGGCTGCTGGCAGACAGTCTGCTGCCTTTGGGTTGTGTGGCTCATGATGCTTGTCCAGGCTTCAATGGATGGGTTTATACTAATATGCTTATGGGTGCCACTACCTGAACTTGGTTACATTTTTAAGAAGACATGAAGTTGGGAGGAGAACACTGTGAGGTCTGGATGAGTTGAAGGATGAACTCGAGGGAAGGATGATCAAATGCATTGTAGAACTCGTATGGATTTCTCAAACAATAGTTTAATATGGTGTACTTAAAATGCACAGTAATTTGTTTTCACATGTGTGGAGTTAAACTCATGGCTTTTTTGATCACCACTGGGACTATATGTGACTTCCAGTTTTATATGGAATAGAGAAAGGCACCCGCTGTGGCTTTTTAAACTGTCATTGGTTCATGTGCATTTGATTTTTACAGAAATAGTCTTTGATCTTCCAGTAAGGGAGGAAAGGTGAAGCGGGTCTAGACATAAACACAGGTGCTTGTACAAAAACCCGAGAGCTGGGTGTGCAGTGGAAAGTGTATTTCTTTGGCTTTAGGGGATCTTTAGTTTAGGCAAATAAAAGCTTTATTTTGTTAAAATAATATAGAATCAGGAAGGAACAAGTACCTCTTCTGGTATACCTACTCATTTAGAGCTATGCTTTACTACTGTGTGCATAGCATTGTACTAAGAATAGTGCTGTGTGTGTGCATGCAGTGTGTGTGCAGTGTGTGTGTGCAGCTTATGTGTAAAATGTTTAGTTTCTGAATGCAGTGAGTGGTGTGTGTATGTAGCATGTATGTGTACCAAGATATCTCTGTGTATATAAGTGAAGTTTGTGAATGTGTATTGGAAGTGAGGCCTACCAAGATGAATTGTCTAAAGTTTATTGAGAAGGGTCACTAGGACCACTGCTCCATTAACTCAACATTTTCTAATGAGTTACTGATTTCTACTAGACATTTCATATTTTACTATGTAATCTCGTAAAGTCATATAGGAATTACATTAACATTCATTTCATATGCAAAAATTGGCTTACTAACTTTAAGTAATATGAATAAACTCATGAACAAATGCAAATCTGATCTAAGGTATAGTTATCTCTGAAGCCTGGGAAGAGTCTGCAGTCAGCTAACTACAAGTTGCATGATACGATGAGCCAGGAACTACAGATGCATGGAGAAAGGCACATAGAAAGCAGGAATTATTTTTAAATGCCCCATGAATGGGTTTGTTATGTGCCAGGTACCATTTTAAAATTCAAACATTTTCATGCATTTCATCCTCATGACCAGTTATTCAATGAGGTATGCTCTATTAGTACTCCTATTTATCGTTGGAAAAAAATGAAACACAAGTCTGATTTTACAGGTCTTACAAATATCAATAACTGGACTGAGATCAACAGATAACTAGCTATAGGGGGACAAGCTTTAAGTTGGCTCTGTGGCTAAAGGATCTTGCTGCTAAGTCTGATGACCTGAGTTCAGCTTCCAGGATCCATGGGACAGAAGGATAAAATTAACTCTGGCAAGTTGTCCTATGACTTACACATATGCATGTGCCTTGGCAAGCATGTACACACACACAAACCAAATAAATAAACAAAAAAAACTGTAATGAAAAATTTAAAAACTTTCACTATATTCCTCCTATCTGGCTTACCCTAGTGGTAATGTCTATAACCACAGTACTCTTAAAAATATATAATTTTAAAAGATTATTAATTGAAGTATAATCTTTCTTAGAACATAAACATTTCTTTTCATGCTAATTCCCTCTTTTTGGCCCAAGGACAAATCTATATCCCTTAATGCATTTAGCTGTTGTTTCTCCTTGGTCTCAACTAACCTTTGATAAATTCTTTTCCTTTCATGAACTTGACACTTCAGGGGAACATTGCTTATTTATTTTGTAAAATATATCTCAATTTTTATCTGCTGGTGTTCTCACATAATTAGATAATGGCTATGCATTTTTGGCATAAATAACACAGGAATGATTGATTTTTTTTATTTTTTTTTATTTTTTATTTTTGCCTACTACGGGCTAAACCTTTGTGTACTCCCAAATTATATATCAAACCTCTTAATGCCTAATGCTCTCTTCAGATGAGACCTTTGTGTGGTGATTTAAGTCATAAAGGTATGACACTATCAAATGTGATCAGTGCCCCTTCAGAGAGACTCATGAAACCCACCTTATTCCTACTTCCTATGAGGAAACAGTGTGAAGAGAGATGTCTGTGAATCAGGAGATAGATCTCCATGGTTGTCCATGAACCAGCAAGCTAATCACAGACTTGGGATGTATCGGCACTTTCACCTATGCCTTCCTGGACCTCAAATTTGTGAGCAATGGACTCAGATAAGATAAGTTACCTTGTTCATGGTGTTTCATTCTGACACCCCAATGAAACTATTCCTTCTCTGTCTAGTTTTTCAGGGAATCCATAGAATCTGTGTATATTATTGCTGCTGGAATCACCTTTGAACACTAGCTGGTATCCTTGGGCATCTCCACTATAAAATTATTAGTGTATTTCTTTGTGACTGATAATTATCTAATGGGCATGCTTCATGGGTATCCATAGTCTGAAAGGCTATGGATCTCCTCTGTTACTCTAAACAAAGAATCTGTTAATAGCCCCTTTTCTGTACTTGTCCCAGTCAGATTAATTCTTATTAATAAGCATCAGGACATGCTTAGAGAAAGGATGGCTGCATATGACCTGAAGCAAAGCTGGATTCCATTGCATTGTTATGTTTGTTTTGTTTTGACTCCTGATCTCTTGAAGGCTAGGCTGGCCTCAAACTCAATTGAGTAGCCAACAACTCAAGACTCTTTTTCCCCCTCCCCTACCTGATCCCTCCTGTGCCCATTGAAACCTCTCTCATTTTAGCTCATACTTTTTTCCTATCAAGTGAGGAATGATCTCCATGATTCAAAGCAGCTATTCTGGTTCTCAGAGTGAACATTTCCAGTATCCGCAGAGAGTAAAAATAATTCATCTAAGTTGTCCAAATCCCCATCACAATTTCAGGAAAGGTAGATGGGCCAGATCTTCCTTTGGCCCTTCCATGGGTAGTCTTCAGGGATTAGGAGATGAGTATTCTTTGGTCCAGAGAGTGTTGTCAGAGGCAACACTTGGTGAAGCTTTAAAGGTGCAGGCCTTCAGCATACAGGCTACAGGAGAGGAGATTCCAGAGGCAAACAGGTCCTCACTAAGCCCCAAAGTGATGGAGACAACTACAATTGGGACAAAATTTTAAATCATAACTCAGTTTTTAGCTTATTTTTTTCCAAACTAGACCCATATCTGAAAGTTGTCTCATTATTTAAATAGAGTGTATCTTATGTTTGAAGGGCATTTGTGTGTGTGTGTGTGTGTGTGTGTGTGTGTGTGTGTACATGTGTGAGAGGCAGGAGAAAAGTGGAGTATGTTTGCAGTCTCTCCATTCTTTTGTTTTTGTTTTATATATTCTGCAACGACATATACATATGTATATGTATGTATGTGTATGTATATATATACACATCACTAAGGTATGTGTGTTTGTTAAGAGTGAAGACAGAGAGAAAGATTGAGGATCCACTATTTCTCTTTAATCACTTTTCACTGATTATGCCCAAGCAAATACGAGTTATTTATATTATTTTAACATCTAGGATGAACCTCTCCATATATTTTAAAAGTATCTTAAACTAAATAGATCCTCTTCAGGGATGGTGTTTAGCAACACTCAGAATGATCCAGAGTTTGACATACTACCACAAGCTTTCCTACAACACAGCCTCTACCTAAACCAGGCTTTTGTGAACTCCCATGTTTATTGCTGTGATGAAACTCACACAACTTAGGGAGGAAAGGGCTTATTTGTGTTACATGTGCATCTCTTAGGCCATCCTTGGAGGAAGTCAGGACACAGGAATCAAGCAGGGCAGCAATCTGGAGGGAGGAGCTCATGCAGAGGCGATGAAGGGCTGCTGCTTGCTGGCTTGCTCCTCATGACTCTCTCATCCTGCTTTCTTAGAGAACCCAGGACCACAAGCCCAAGGATGGCACCACCCAGAATAGCCAGGGCTTTCCTGCAGCCTGATCTTATGGGAACTTTTTCTTAATTTAGATTCCTTTCTCTTAGATGGCTTTAGCTTGTGTCAAGCTGACATTAGACTATTACACCCTGGTAATAGGACTGTTTACTTTTATACCAAGATGATTGGGAAAGCGTCAGAATCCACATGCTGTGTGTGCCCAGGCAGACTACAAGGGCTTCAGGCTCTAAGACCTAAGTCCTTACAATATTTTCTAAACCAGAGAAGCACATCGACAGGGCTTAAAGTGGTTCCTTGGCTGCTAAGTATGTCTGAGGGAGAACGGCAAGTGCACTTTCCTCATTGAGGAACAGAAAATCACTCTATAAGTGTTGAAGGCACAAGCACAGAGGCAGAAAACTAAACAAATATGATGCTTTTGATGTGGTAAAAAACGTAAAAGCAAAACTAAACGGACTTACTTAACCAGTAGTCTCTAATGTAGAATACGCACAAGATTGTTTAGTAGAGTATAAGGAAAAATATTGACAACCTTTTAAAGGCTTATTATTTACACATATTTTAATTATATATTAGTATAAAATATAACTATATCCCTTACAAGTATATATGTCTACTGATATATGGCATATCTATCTTTTTTTTTCCTCCCAGATTGGTTCCATGGAGACTAGTGGAACTGAATTCTCTATGAGTGGGTATTACAACACATATTTCTATAGAAGATAGAAACATCTCTTTTGGGGCTTCAGCCAGTTCAGACTTTGGCTCCCTCACATCGACTTGGTCTTGTAGCTTAAACCCCTATTCAGCATAGTGGGCTTTCAAAACATTTACTCTTTACTTAAACATCTATTAATATGAACAGTAGGAGACAGATTGGATCTTGGTCACTTATTTATGTATTTCAATGAGTGGGGGGAGTATGACTCAGTGATCACTAGTCAGTAGAGGGGAAAGAACCAGGCTCTTAGAATTGGACTTCCTTGGAATCATTGTTAAAAGCAGTCATGTTTTTATATCGCCTGCACTGGACACATGTTTCTCTAGGCCTGGAACTGAGTCAGGTAGGTCCTCTACATGTGCATTGCTATGTTTAGTAGATGGTCAGCGAATGTTGAACCGGTGAGCTTGAAAGCCAGAGGGCTTGATGTCAGCTCTAAGCTGAGTTCAGGACTTCGGGGTGGGCTCTGGGAAAGAGCTTAGGAAGAAGTGAAAGGTGCAGGGTATTTTATGTTTTCTGACAAAGACCTTTTAGAGTGGGTTACTGTCTCTTTTAGATAAGCTGCTGTGTCTAAGAGCCCGAGTTCTTGTCCACATGAGTGCATGTTGCCAGTAAGTATCAGAGTTGGAATTTAAACTCATATTTCTCTGAGTAACATCCCGCTTCCTCTTCTAAATTCACTCATGTGGGATTATTAGATTTCTTGCAAACTTACGCTGTATACTGCTCTGAAGGAGTGTAAATAGGCTTTGACATGAGTGAGTTCTGATTTTTCACCTCAAATGTATCTGTTGGATTTTTTTTGTAAAATATATATTCAGTCATCTAGCACGTGTTTCTTTTTTGGAACTTACAATATTCAAAGGGACTGTATATGTGCCTTGGTGGTACACCAACAAGCAAAATATAAATATATATATATCTTGTGCCAGTCTAACAGTGAAGAAATTATAAATAGGAAATAACTCTGTAGGCTTTCCTCATAATCATAAGTGCAATCTAAAAATGGTGGCTTCCTAAGGCTGTGGAGAGGCTTTGTCTCAAGGAGGTACTTAGTGATGTTCTGGGCCAGGCACACAAAGAACTGGGATATAGCAAGCACAAAGCCTTTCATGTTGGAGCAGCTTAGAAAGGACAGCAGTGTCAAGGAGCTGAAAAAAAAAAACAACATCTGAATAAAACCAAATGAGAGCAAAGTCAGAGACACTGACATGGGAGGTTTGTGTTCTGCAGGCTTCTGTTTGCATCCGAAGCAACAACAAGACTCAGAATCACCAAGGACCCTTCTGGATTTGAAGCCAGGCACAGGGCCACAGCTGCCTGTCTTTACATAAAAATCTCAGGTTTATGCTTCCAGGTTCCTTGCCTATTAAAAACTCGCTGACATTGAAGATGACATCTGGTTTTTCACCATGTTGCCCTAGGCATTAGAACTGGGCAAAGGGGAGTTTGGATGTTATTTGTGTAAATAAATAATAATCTGCTCTGAAACCTCATGCAGGCATAGGGTAGAATATTAATGAGCACAGATGGTATAAATGAAATGCATAAACTGATTCACTTTAAACACACATACACACACACAACTGGAATTCTGACTGCTTTTTGGAGAAAAAAAACAACTAGCGAACTGTGATAGGAGTTCATGTTGGTGTCTCAGAGGCAGAAACACACCTTAGAACATTCAAGGTCTGTTCTGGTGACAGAGGAGAGAGAGAGAGAGAGAGAGAGCATGGGATGACAAGAGGAGAAAGTGAAGCTGACTCTGAAGTTTCGCTTGAGAATGATGGGACTCTCTCAAAGATGGAGATGTCTAGAAAGAAGGGCAGGTGATGAGCAACTGGGCTGAGGACAGAAGGAAAAGCAGAGCTCTCTGGCTAAGGATAAGTCTTAGCAGTGTGCTTGTCCAGCATGTGTGAGGTCCTGGGGTTGGACGACAGTACTCCATAAAACCAGGTATGGTGGCACGTGCTTATAGTGCCAACTGAGAGACCAAGGCAGGAAGAGCTCAAGCTCAAGTCCTTGACTGTGCAGTGACTTCAGACTGGGATACATGGCCTACATCTCAGAGAAACGAGTTTCTTTCTTTCTTTCTTTCTTTCTTTCTTTCTTTCTTTCTTTCTTTCTTTCTTTCTTTCTTTCTTTCTTTCTTCCTTCCTTCCTTCCTTCCTTCCTTCCTTCCTTCCTTTCTTTCGTTCTTTCTTTTTCTTTCT
Source organism: Mus musculus (assembly GCF_000001635.26). Lineage (NCBI taxonomy): Eukaryota > Metazoa > Chordata > Mammalia > Rodentia > Muridae > Mus > Mus musculus. The sequence continues at coordinate 42,194,157 of NC_000082.6, read as the reverse complement.
TTCTTTCTTTCTTTCTTTCTTTCTTTCTTTCTTTCTTTCTTTCTTTCTTTTTTTTTTTTGCTTGTTTATTTGTTTTTACATCCTCAGCCAGGCAGTGGTGGCACACACCTTTAAGCCCAGCACTTGGGAGGCAGAGGCAGGTGGATTTCTGAGTTCAAGGCCATCCTGGTCTACAGAGTGAGGTCTAGGACAGCCAGGGCTACACAGAGAAACCCTGTCTCAAAACAAACAAGCAAGCAAACAAACAAACCTCAAAAGGCTATCCATTAATATTCAACATATTAAACATTGACCAGCTAAGTGTTCAGCAACATGAAAATAAATATTTGTATCTGTCCCTTATGTTTGATATTGAATCCAGAACATTGAGAATGTTTTGTTAGTTTGCCTGTTTGTTTGTTGTTTGTTTTAAGGACTTGAAGTTACATTTCTGTCTACCTCATGGAAGGATTCCTGGTTTCTTACTCTAAAATCTTCTTCTTCTTCTTCTTCTTCTTCTTCTTCTTCTTCTTCTTCTTCTTCTTCTTCTTCTTCTTCTTCTTCTTCTTCTTCTCCTTCTCCTTCTCCTTCTCCTTCTCCTTCTCCTTCTCCTTCTCCTTCTCCTTCTCCTTCTCCTTCTCCTTCTCCTTCTCCTTCTCCTTCTCCTCCTCCTCCTCCTCCTCCTCCTCCTCCTCCTCCTCCTCCTTCTCCTTCTCCTCCTCCTCCTCTTTTTCCTCCTCCTCCCCCTCCTCCTCCTCTTTTTCCTCCTCCTCCCCCTCCTCCTCCTCCTTCTTGTCCTCCTCCTCCTTCTTTTCCTTCTTCTCCTCTTCAAGATTTTATTCATTGTACGGGAGTACATTGTTGCTATATCTTCAGAGACACCAGAAGAGGGCATCGGATCTTTTACAGATGGTTGTGAGCCACCTTGTGGTTGCTGGGAATTGAACCCAGGACCTTTGGAAGAGCAGTCAGTTCTCTTAACCGCTGACCTCTTCTCCTTCTTGATCACTGTCCATTCCAGAAGATTTAAAAGTTCCATTGAAAGGCTTTGTTTTCTTCTAAGGTACTTAAGACTAAGTCTCTGCTACATCATTTGTGAGATTTTAATGTGTTTCTGGGGGGAGGGGAGGGGGGAAGGAGGAGGAGGAGGAGGAAGAAGATGAAGAAGAAGAAGAAGAAGAAGAAGAAGAAGAAGAAGAAGAAGAAGAAGAGGAGGAGGAGGAGGAGGAGGAGGAGGAGGAGGAGGAGGAGGAGGAGGAGAGAGGAGAGAGAAGAGAAGAGAAAGGAGAGAGAGGAGGAGAGAGAAGTTTATACAATTAAAATAAGCAATAAGTGTCAGTATAGAAGGATGATGCTCCCAACTCTTTGAAATGTCCACCTAATGTCTGTCAATTGTCATTGTCATCATCACTGTCATCTTATTTGCTTTTAGAAAGAGGGATCTGGCAGAGTTTCCCATTGCACTTAATAGATGCACCTACCTTAAGTTCCTTCCAGGCTTTAATGGGTTCTCAGTATTGGCTTGTGATCTTGAGCTTTTCCGAGTCCTTCTCCACCTGGTTTCACTTCTGCTTCTTCACACTGCCCTGTGGGACACAGTGCTCCTCACTGCACTGTCAGGGAGCCTGTGATTTTGATTTTGATTGGTTCTATTACCAATAATATTTACTTTGGCCCTTTGATTCAGGTCGAGTCTTACAGAAAAAGACTATACAGTGCATAATTCCTCTTTTTTTAAAAAAAATTAAATTACCTGCACCGAAATCTTGGCTTTATTGCTGCTTACCACTTGTATGGTCATGATCACTGTTCATTAACGGATGTTATGATCATTGTGCCCACTGCGCAGGCTGTGACAAAAAGCAAATTTAGCCCAGGAAGATCTCTGGTTTATTTTATTGTGTGATTTTTTTTATTGATTTGCAAAACTTTTTATAATAAAGTTTATAAGATTTTTAAAACAAGAAATCCCCTGTCCATGATGGTATTACAGATATTTGGATACTGAAACAAAATGAGATTTCCTAACTTGTGTAAGGAAAATAAAATGAAAGTTTGTTTCTCACAAACGTAGTCATGTTTCAGGATCTTTTTCTTCTTCTATAAAATCATACATGAATCTCTGGGACCAGAGGGCATTCCCAAAGGGGTAACTTCAGTAGATGGCTCCTATTTTTCTCCTTGATCAAGTGGGTGAGTCTTACTGCTTCGTTGTCACACTCCTTCATGGGACCATCACCATAGCTCCCATACCTCTGGTCTCAAGTAACTCGGCGCTCCATTTCCTGAAATTTAATAACATCTCCCACCCAGGTGTGCGGAATATGTGTGTTGCCTCTTGGCCACAGCCTTTATTCAGCCTTTCTTCCCATCCTAAATCCTTATTCCTCAGTAGTCCCCTCCACACCAGCCTCTGTCAACCTTCCTTTTCTCTGATACATCCTCCCTGTGTCGGGTGGCTTCATAGAAACACAGTGATCTCTAGCTCCAACGTGTGACAGGATTGATCAGGTGAAAAGCAGTCCCGTAGAGGGGCTGTGCAAACGGCATAACAGTCCTGCAACGGCTAGGAAGCCATTTCTTCCACGCTACAGGAGCACCAGTCCCTCGGGTGGGTCCCACTTCTGACCATCCTTGAGAAGCAGTGTCTGGAGATATTTCCTCTGGGAAAAGCTGTAACGGCAGACTGCTACACCAAGATCCTCATTCTTAAAGCACTATTAGCACAGGAGGAATCCTGTCTAAAAGCAGTCGGTCGAATAATTCTAATCCTTTAAAAGCTAATAAATAAATAATTAAATAAATGAAGAGCCGTCTGCTCCGAGAGAGAGAGAGAGAGAGAGAGAGAGAGAGAGAGAGAGAATGAGAATCAGGCCTAGTTACCTTCTTTGAATGGAAAAGGCACCTGTGTATTCTCACAACTTAAAGGCAAGGAAAATGCGGGCAGTTAATTTCTTAACTAACCTTACCTCATCATATAAAAGTTGAACACCGTTATTTTACTACCCGTCTTGTAAAAGCAGTGCGCACCTGGCTCAGAGCCGCCAACAAATGGCTATTACTCTGCCATCATTGTGGTCTTTCTCTCCATCCTATCCTGCTTTGGAAATTTATTGGAGGGATCAGAATCTCTGTGGGGCTCCAGACTCTCAAAGTGTGCTTGCTTAAGGCGTGGTGGTATGTGATACATGGTGTGGGGTGGGGTGTGTGTGTGTGTGTGTGTGTGTGTGTGTGTGGACTTGTGTGTCCAGCCACAGAGAATCCTCAGGTTGACAGAAGCGTTACCGCCATCTGCTGCTGAATTGAGCCTACTGCGATTTGCAGGAAACTGAACCCGCAGGGGAAGAATGTTAATCAATCCTTCCCCTACACGGAGCCTGTGGGCTACTTCTAATCTCGCCTGTCACCCAAAAGGCCAAGCAAGCTGCTGTTTGGATTCACAGTGACCTGGCTAACAAAGATGAAGGCTCCAGCTACTCCAGCTACCTGGGAAGGGGACTGAGGAGCTCAGGAATGTGACCCCCTTGCATCGCAGGCGGGGAAGAGCTGGGGCAGGGAAGCAAAGGGGACCTCGGTAGGCTGCTGGGCTCCTAGGGGCTCCCCCAGCTATGCTTCTTGATGCTCTGATCGTAACGGCACCACTGGCTCCTTTGTTTCGGGAAAAGATCTATCTGTATTGGCCTGAGGCAGACTTTACCCCTCCCGCTTGCATCAGGAATCCTTTGCTTCTTCGCCGCGCCCATCCGTGGACATCCAGGGAGCAGGCGGAAACCTTACGCGGCTGTCAGCAGCGGTGATGGGTGACGCCAAGAGAGCAGCCGCTGGCGCCCGCCCTCCAAGCACTTCCTGCCGCGCTGGATGGCGGTGCGGGCTCGCTGGCGCGCACCTCTGCCCCCTCGTGGCACGTGCAAGCATCGCGGCTTCGCAGACGCCACAGCCCACCCGCACCCGAGGCGGGGCGGGGACACTGGAGTGCTTTTCATAGGGACTTTTTTTTTTTTTTTTCCTTTCGTTTCCATTCAACTCCTGGCATCACAAAAAGGGTTTCCAGGTTCACTCAGTTACTTATTAATGGCAGAAGTGAGGGTGGGTGAGGGGGATAGAGCGAAGAAAGGAAAGAGACTAAAAACATGTTTGCGGCGAGGAAAGAGAGGATTAGGAAAAAATTGAACGATGTTAAGAAGGGAGAGAGGCAAGGTGACAGTGACGAGAGACTGGAGTGACAGCAGAGGTTGTGGGAAGAATACAAGGAGCAACAGTTTGGGGGGCGGGGGGAGGCTGCTTCCGCTCAAGAAAAGGAGGGCGTGACATCCGGGAGAGGTAAAAGCTCATTTTGATGAAGTGAACCCTGTGAACATTTCAATATGCCTCTCTCCTAGTTTACATCCCATTTTGGTTGACAGCTGCTGAAAATGAGTTTCCATCTTTCTGTCTTGTTTTAATATTCTCTTGTATCCCACATCTCTGAGATCATTAGAGGCAGAAAACAATTATGTCATCCATCCCTGTGCCTGATAGAATCCTCAGGCACATGCTGGCTTATTAACTCCAGTCTTTCCCTGCCACCATCAGCCGCATCTTTTTGTTCTTCTTCTGATTCATGCACAGTCACACGCAATCTCTCCCCCTCACGGCTGATCTCTATGGACTCACGGACCCTTAGGGAAATACAAGTGTAGCTGCAAAGAATCCAATTGCATGTGACAAATACTTTTCCAGGGCTTCTGCCACCTATTCGTCAACAACAACAACAACAACAAAAAGTAAAGCTAACCTGTAAAAGCCACAGGGAGTCACAAACAGTGCTTCTTTGGAGTCACATCTGTAGCCCTTGACTCCTCCCTTTTGTCTTCTTCGACACAACAAAAGGAAAGAGATTTTGCTGGTTCTGTGTTGGCCTGATCTCCATGCAAGCTGTAAAAAAGGTTGAAAGGAATTTTCTAGACACCAGCCTTAGTCACTACTATTTTGCCAACACTGTTGAATTTGATTCCAAAATTGGAGAGGGAGGTCACATTTCAAAAGCCTGGACAGGATGATAAAAACTGTTTTGGCAGAAGATTAATCGTTGCAGATGGGTGTGGGCAGTGGTGCCCAAACTCATTTACCATAACAAATGGTTTCATGAAAATGTTTTGGTCAATACAGCTTATTTTACCACATTGTGGGCTGGTTGTAGGGGTGGAATGGGCATCTCCTGATTCAGTGTTATCAAGATTCTTTCAGAGGCTCCTCTCAGGAAGGGAGCCTCCTTCTGGACAGTGCCAAGGATACCTGAAGATAGAAATTCAGCTTGGACACAAGCCATTTTCCATTACAGCCAATGGACTGTGTTGCAGAAAAGCACCTTAAATGGGGGAAAATACTTTGGGAATCTGAAACCAACCAACCAACCAACCCCCCCGAAAAAGAACCCCAAAAGTCAAAAATAAAATAAAATAATGAAGGCTGAAAGCCACTGAAGTGTCTATAGTCTCGGTTTCTCTTAGTGTCTCTGTCCTTTGCGGGCTGGTGGCCACTTTTATGCTGTGTCTGCACCTGGACTTTCTGTTGAGCAGGGTGCTGGTTCATTCTTGTTGTTTCTTTGTTTCTTCCTCTTGTCTAAGGACAAGAGTCAGCTTGAAGACAGTTGTTTTCTGTTGTTGTTTCTCATCCCCTTGAGTCACAGGTGGTTGCGAGCTGCCTATGGGGCTATGTAGGTGCTATTACTAGAGTCTTCCGGAAGAGCAACTTGTGCTGAGCCATCTTTTTAGCCTCTTAGCCCTTGCTTATAACTTCCTCCTCAGTTCCTTCTTTAGAGTTTCTGCCTCCGCCCTCCAAATGCACTGACATACATGCAAAGGCGCTGGAGGTTAAGGTTAGGATATATAAATCCTAGGGGGTGCCACCTAGTTAGTATCACTCTCTAAGCGTGCTCAGATGGGTTATTGAGCATCTGCTTTCCAGATTTCACAAGGATAGAGAAGTCTGCAGTGGAGAAAAACCTCATGGTAGACACAAAAGACCCAGTAGGTCTGTGGTTACCCTGTGCAGATGGCTGTGTCGCCTCAAATAAGAGTTTTCTGAACTTGGGTTCCCTCAGTTGGGAAACAGACTAACTGCTACTGCTCCACCGTGGATTGTCTGTGAATATAATTGTGCCCAGACGCCTAAGGCAGTGAGTTAGGAGTCATTGTGGAAACCACCAGCTCTGCTTCACTGAGTGTTCTTCCCACAGCTTATCTTCCAAGTGGTAAGTTTCCCTTGTGCTGAGAGTCAGTGTAATATATGCGGGCAAGGTGTGGAGGGGCAACGATGTACATTTGGATTCCACTCCATCTCCTTCGTGCCACTACAACAGAGTAGTACAGACTGATGTATAATATATAGAAAGCTTTGGCCTCTATTTCTAGGATGAGAGTCAAAGATGGAGTCTCTGTTGATGTCTGACATTTAACTATTTGTTCTTAAGATATAATCACCACAGTTTTGGACCTGCCATACAAACTGTTGTTTGAGGGATAAGTTCCCAAACCATGTTTTAAGGGCAACACATTGAAATCATTGTAGGCAGTGGATAAGATCCTGAGTGCATTATGGACACGGACACACACATGTCAAGGATCCCAATGCCTCAGACCAATGGAAATGGCAGAGCCTTCCTCAAGTGTGGCTCGACATAGCAAAGCCTTCATCTGGTCCAAGTGTGAGCATCCAAATAGGTTTGGGTGTTCAATCTCAATCCCTCCTGTTTTCAAGGCAAGGGTTTTACTGGTGGAGCCATCTCCACTGCACCCCAATAGTTTGTTTAAATCGGCTTTCAATGGTTGTAGAGCTCTGCATCTCTGTGATACAGTTTAGAATTTCTTTGCTTTGTAGATTTCTCATCTCATCTGCATGCTAATCCTACTCATGAGTCATGGCTACGTCTTCAATAGAAAGTGTTGGTGGTCTGCCTTAATTCCATCTTACTCTTATTTTTTTTTGAGCATCCTCTTCAACTTGAAGCTGGAGTAAGCTACTGAAGAAGAGTGTGAGATCAGTACTTATCTTCCCTCACCACAGTATCGCAGCACTCAGAAAAGCACTTGGAAAATAACATGGACCAGAGAAGTACAGGAGTTGGAAGTGACTGAATAGGTAGTGTCTTAACAGCATGCTAGTCAATGCTCTAAACTCGTTTTCCTCGACAAGAGGCAAATGGGAAAAATTCTGGTGGAAGACAATGTGGATCTGAAAGGCAAACGAAATGAAACAAAACCCAAGCCAAATCAAAAACAAAAACAAAAAAACCAAAACCCCACAACTCTACTAATATTGAAGTCTCTTCTCTCTCTCTTTCTCTTTCTCTTTCTCTCTCTCTCTCTCTCTCTCTCTCTCTCTCTCTCTCTCTCTCTCTCTCTCTGTGTGTGTATGTGTGTGTGTGTGTGTGTGATATTCTGAAAGAGACTGAGGAAAATAAAATAGAACTTAGAATGATTTTTTTTAAGGAAAAAGGGCATGGTAAGATACTACCTGTAGCAAGGGACTTGGAAAATCTTCCTTTTGTATTCAAAGAGGGGTTCAGGACATCATACCTTAGTAACCCCAATCCCTCCTTCATTCAGCTTCTGACAAAGTCTGGTTGGCCACATAGCAAGGTCTGTGAAAGGGTCATGAAAATATTGGCATGATGTCAAAAGTCTGTCTCTTGGGAGATAAAATCTCTATGAGACAGGAGATTGCTGGAGAAAGTTCCTGGATTTGAATGTGACCTGGTCCTCAGGTATCCCTCATCTGAGAGATCGGAAGATGAACGAGCAAATGGTTGAAGAGAGTGTTTGTCATCTCTGTAGTCAGATCTCTCAAGACTTTCTCCTCACCTCCCATTGGAGGACAGTCTCACTACCTCATCTTGTCAAGTCGAGTTTCCCACGAGCTCAAGCATTTCTACTTCATTGTCGAATTGTTAGTGGAGGGTTATCAGCACCCTCATCTCTATACCCGCTTGCCTGGGTTTAGTTCCAATGTAACTCATGTGATAACATTTTAGGTTATTTCTTTTTCCAAAAATGGATGATGCATTTAGCAAATGTTATAGATACAGGAGGTTTTAAGTGGGACTAAATGCAGCAATTAATGCTAATGAGTCTGCTGTTAGCATGTAATATTCTTGCTGTTATAAAATCACGCACCACCGAATGTGGAACCTCAGTTTGTTCAACAGATGCTGGTCTTAATGGCCACATTCTTTTCCCATGGATAAGTTAGCTTTAGTTAAATGTACCATTAAAAATAACCATTTAAAATGTTAATGGGAACTGTGACTGTAACCATTGGGGGATTTTATTTTAACCTTTGCTTCATTATTTCATATTTTCAAAAGATCTTTGAGAAGGTGAGGAACTTGTTTTCCGTGGAGTGCTTTGAGTGAGAGAGATGATATGTCTTCAGAGGGCACGGGCTTGTGCTCTCAACATTAACTGTGCTTGGAGACATGTTTCCTTTGTTCTCTTCTGTGCATTCAAGGTGCAAGGCAGCATTGGTTAAATGGGATTCTTGGTTTGTTCAACTTCTTGACAGTACCTTTACACCTCCATGCATTGTGATTAAGAGAAGGAAACACCAACGTGCTGTTACATGGAATAAGAAACCTTCATCTGCTAAAACAAGAAGTCTGGCTTGGGCTTGAGTTCTCTCTGGAAAATGGAATATGTTAAAATAAAATAAATAAAAAAGATGTATAAGAAGGCCTCGGTGTCTTTCTAGGTTGTAACAGTCATTACCCTCAAGACACATGCTGAAAGCTGTGGATTGTGGGTGCGCAGCAGGAGAGATAAAGGGGTCCCTAACTCACCTGACCTGACCCATAGTCACCAGGCACCACTGTAGTGGGTGGGGTCTGTGGGAAGGTGAAGAGGTGGGAGGCTGGTTAGAAGATCCAGAATTATAAGGCACTTTCTTCCTCTCTCCTCCCTTCCATTTCTCCCCTCCTTTCCTTCTTTTCGAGACTTGATATTATTTAGCCTAGGCTGGCTTTATACTCACTGTGTATCAAACTCCCGGTCCTCTTACCTCCCCTTCCCACGGTCTATACTGACAAAGTCTGCTTACCAAGGGAGATGTCAAATGCATGACCCAAGCGTTTTTGAATCGAGGCAATTCCCCCACCTAGAAAGAATTCTTAGTCTCTTGATTAAGAGATTTTTATTTTGCTTGGTTTCTCTCATTTAAGAATTTGCTCAGCTCTTCTCCTTTCCTGTGCCACCGTGTGTGGTTCTCCTGATCCGGCTTCTCGCCACGTCTTCTCATAAGACGTTCAGAATCAAGCGATTCATGGCCAAGGAAGAAAAGCAAAACCGCCCTGTTCCTCAGGGGATTCAGATGCAAACTGTTAACAAAATCAGGTGCAACTCAGTAAGAGAAGTCACTGGAGGAGCAGGAAGCTGAGGGTTTATATTGAATCATGGTCATCAATCAGTCCTACCAAAAGGAGTTCAACATTTTTAACCTGGAGACTTGCTCGTGTCTAAATTAGGATGTTTGTCCAGTAATAAAATTTAGAACCTTAAAAAAAAAAAAAGGATTTGCTCAAGTGTTAGTCAAAGTCCCTGTAGTCTCCTGATATAGTATAGACCCTTAACCTGTTTCATGTTAATAATTAAAAATAAATTTCCATCGTGCGGGTTGTGCTAATTTCTAAAAGCCAAAAGATAATGAGAAAAGGGAGGCCTCGGAGTCTAAGGATCTAGAGACTGACTTGCTACCATGAGGGACTCTGGGTAGAATCCCTGTTGTGGTGGCCGAGACTGTCCTGCATTGGCCTGGTAGCATCACGTGACTCACACAGGAGCTACTCAGGTCTGTAACCTCAGTTTCCCTCCATCTAATATTTTCTTCTAATATTTTCTTCATTCTTGAATTTCTAGTTAGAGTTACTTCTGATACTTGTGCATCCTTGGGGAATTGTCTTCTTTGGGTAGACAGAAACTCGGAGGTTTTCTTTGTTTTTGTTTTGGGAAATAGGCAAAAGTTCTTTATTGCCAGAAAGAAGCCAGAAGCTTTTTGGTGTGAGTAGCAAGCAAAAGTAAGGAGGGAAACCCAGAATAATACAAAATAAAGAGAGAATAGTTAAAGTTTTTCTTTGCCTTAGAGAAAATAAATTAACAAATGTCATGATTTTGGAAACTTAAGAACTAGTCAGCCCTCTGGAGATATGTTGGATCTGAGAAAGTTGCTTACTTGAGGCAACATCTCCCAGTACATGTTCCATGATACAATTCCTGGCTCTCAGACCTTCATCAATTTGGTATCCTTTTATCAGAACAAAGCTTTGACTAGTTTAAGGGAAAAAGAAAATAATTTAAGAGGCAAAGTGGAGAGACAGCTTTGGATTCTTCATATTGATGGATTATGGCTCTCTGTGTTTTCCATGTGTTCTGTAGGAGAGGGAAGGATTGATCTTTTGTTTCGTAGCTGTGGTTTCAGGAATCTCCTACAGTGATAACCTGACAGGCTGATAAAAAACAAGTTTCACAGGTACCAACTTTGTGGGAGGAACTGAACAATATTTGATGGTACTTTGACAATTGTTAAGCTCAAACTATAGACTTAGCATCAGTCTAAGAGGATCATAAGAGTGGAAGATCAGGCCCTTCCTCAGGAGTTGAGGTTCACAGACTCTCTTAACCCACAGTTCTCACACTCTGTGTTAAACTTGTTTTTAAACAGGTGCATGTAAAGGCAGCGGTATCACAGAATTTCCTTTGAACCTATAGTGATCACAAATATTCAAGGGGGTGCTTGCTTTCAAACCCCGATGATTCTGTGGATTAAAGGAATAAAACCTCAGATCATCTGAGAAAATTTAAAGGCTCCAAATGATTTTTGCAAAAGTGGCTAGTGCAAAGTTAATAATGATAATAATAATAATAATAATAATAATAATAATAATAATAATAATAAAGGTTGACTGGACCCTGTTGTCAGGTCCTGGGGTCTTTAGGGTCTTTCAAGTGACAGGCAGTTGTTCTTTTCCTCATTACTGATGTTGGACCCTTTTGGAGCACACCTGATGGTTTATTTTAATGAGCATCTGGAGGATGGCCATGCTAGAATTAGGCCAGTATCATTGTGGGTTGCAGTAACAGCCTGACCTCTAGACCATAGAAAGTTGGAGGCTGCATTCCAGCATGTGTCCAGAGAGCAGTCTCCCATACATATGTAATGGATTCTTAGAAGGAGCAAAACACTTAATACATTTTGGACACCCAAACTCAGTTGACTTTCACTGGTGGAGAATATGTCCGTGTGTGAGGAGAGGAATGGTGCCTCACACCGTGGGCAGGGTCAACGTACCTTCATCTGCAGGATTCCGCAGATCTTCCTTTTGACTGGTTCTGTGTGTGCTCTTCTGCAATAATAAAATCCCGAGCTAAGGCTTTCCCGAGTCCTTCTAGTCATTCTTGCATACTACTGAGCCTGGAGAGTCAGCCAGAACCACTCATCCCCCAGTGCGATGCAGTCAGCTGATCACAACTAAAGGTCATCATTTCCCCCCAAACTTCGAGCTGGTGTGTGAAACAAGGCATCCTTGTTTGAGTACTGAATCTTTAACCCTGAGTTTGATAAACTCAATATAGAGGACATTTTATGATTTTTTTTTTAAAAATGAAATTTAAATATGTAGAGACTGCATCTCTCTGCTGCCTTCTTGAACCAGAAGGCAGAAGGACAAGTTTTTGTTTTTGTTTTTTCCTGAGATCCTTTTCGTTTTGTGGGAGCTGAGCATTTAAGAGCTTACTCCTTCATTGCCCCATGAAGGAGCAAAGTTAGGATCCATTCTCACCTGATTGAACTCCGAAAAACAAACTACGGACTCTCTCGGTCATTTCAATAAACAATTAGCCAGCCTAGGTTTTATTCAACTGTAAACTGCCTAGTTCTTCTTTTTCCCTTGCTAGCTTCTGTTTGACCCAAGGCAATGCTATAAGGATGCTGGGAAGATGCTGTGACTATCACTTGAATTGAGGATGGAGAGCACACTGTATTTTCATAAGTAGAAACAATAGATGACTTTGGAAGGTCACTTGGGGGTCTCATTCAAGCTAACCCTGAAAGAGAACTCTAGACATGGAGACTTTAATGAAAGGACAAGATGCCCTCTTGAGGTCACAGCCCAAAGACTAACCCCAGTTCTCACTCAGGAGCTGTTTGACCCCTCCCTCCTCTGCCGCTTCCCTCTGGGTAATCTACTCATATTTTTCTCATTATCCCTAAAGGAAGACAGAGGAAAACAAAATATCAGGGGTCTCTCCCTCTTCTCTTAAGGGAAGACAATTATGGTAAATAGTGCATTCATTTCTGCAGAGGAAGCACTGTTAGAAAGCCTTGCTTGCAGCGATTTTCCAGTATTTTGTCTACCTCTCCCATGTTTGGTGTTTGCTATCATTGGCTCTGGTTCCCAAGCCATTCACCAGAGCCTTCGAGAAACAGGGCAGCCAACCGCAAGATCATGTGGATTCAGGTCAACCAAGACACATCTCCTTTTCACGTTTATTTCATTTTGTTTTAAGATCACAGAAGAGCAGAGCATTCATACGTGTAAAGTAACAGAAGAGAGAACCAGAATTTAAATACATTTAAAAAGAAAAAAAAAAGCTTTTCTTTAATTTTAATTTTTTTTTACACACATTGCGCTTTTTTACTTTCCTTCACAGAGCTAGTATTCAGGGAAAAAATATCCACCCAATAAACAAAAATAAAGTAACTTGAGCGACAAATCAACTGAACCAGAAAATGGCCATGTTTTTATATCGTCAAGGGAAGATCAGTTCATGTCTACAGGGCTGGAAAAAAGGAATATATTTTATATATATATTTATATGCATATAACACTGTTAATGAGGAGACGTCTAACCAAGAACAGGATTTATACAACCTCCAGGAGAGCAAATGGAAAGGGAGGGTGAAGCAGGGCTGGGGAGAAGTGGGAGGTATCCTTCCCTCCCCTTTTTATTTCCTCCCTTTAGCCCCCCCCCCCCCCCCCCAGCAAATACTTATGGAGCAGAACGTGGCCGAAGTTCACCAGGATGAACCGTGTTCATGCTCAGGTGAAGAGCAAAGACTTAGGTAAGGGAGTTCAAAAGAGGCTCCTGACGGGTGGCGAGGGTTGCTGTGGTACGCCAGGAAGCTAGCTCCGTGGATTTTCTTCAATTGCAAGAAGCAGATTTTTACCGTGCCTAGATATTACACAGGGGGGGTTGTGTTGGGAAGAATGTAGCTGTCGGGTGGACTCACGAGCACCATCCAAAAAGCTGTGCCTAGGAAGGATCGATGGGACTGGGGAGGTGTTGGGTGGGCGGGTCTCTCTCCCCTTACAGAGTGTCCAGAGTACCGTAAACCCACTGCGCATCCTCATATAAACAGTGATACCTAACGCCGGAGGTGGTGATGAGTGAACTCTGCTCCTCGGTGTCCAGGAGAGCCCTATTCTTTGTGCTCTTTGGGAAGATTCATGAAAAAAAGGTGACCGGACAAGGTGTTGAGCTGAATGGTGAAGACAGAGTGGGACTCACAAGTGGACCTGCGCTGAGTCGGCTCAGGATGTGGCCCAACAGAACAATCCCTCCGTTACTGCTCCGGAAACTTAACTTTCACATTTGGTTTTAGCTTTTACATCTCTCACTCTCTTTTAACCCTGCCTCCCAGATAGGCTTTTTTGTCCTGTTTCACTCATGGCTGCTTTAAACTATACCAATTCAAGCTGTTAAAAAAAATAAAAAAATAAAAAGAGGCCCCTCTGTAACCACTTGGTCAATCTCACAGTCTATTTATTAGTCAAGTCTCAAGAAACGTCTGTAAGAAACCCCTTCTCTTGCCTGTTTTTCACAAAACAGCCTTTTTTGAACTTGCTTGGGACCAGCTGACAACGCCCAGTGACACACATTTACCATAATGAAGCACTTGGCCAAGGATAAGAGAAAGCTGATATTTCCTCTCACATGTGCAACTTCCTCATTTGTTACGTACATAATGCCCGATCTGGCCATTTTCCTACCCATGAAAGGCTATTAGGCTACAGTTCAACTGTTACATTTCCCAATATTACGAACAAGGCAGCCACCTCAGCTATTTTGGTGCCCTCGCTTTAATATGAAAATGCCTTTCCTCTGTATCTCTAAGAAATTTTCTCAGAAAAGAGATACAGAACTGGTCCAGAGCCCCTGTGGTTCTAGAAGGTGCTATGTTGTGGAGACAGAGGGGGGTGGGTTTAGAGAAAACCAGAGACCAGCAAATAGCTCTTCGTGGGTGGCAGCATTTAATGAATTTTAATTCATAGTCAGAATCAGAAGGTTTAGAGGTGGGAGAGACCATGAAGTGTCCTTTGAATTCTTGACTTTCCAGATGAGAAAACTAAAAACTCAGGAACTGGAATTAACTTGCCTGTGTCAGCATCTCACAGCTTTTTGTGTGGCGAGACCCAAAGCAACAGCCCCATTTTCTTGGCTCCAATCCTGATACACCTTTCATGTTACAGATGCCCTTTGTCCTTGGTAGATGAATGTAAGCCTCAGTGTGAAATCTCTTCCTACAATAGTCTGGTATGACATTCATATCATCTCTCTTGATGAGTCTGTCAGTCGTTCTGATTAAATAAAGTAAAGGTCTATGGGACACTGTTAAATCAGCAGATACACCTGGGAGTGACATTTTCATTCAAATGACTTTGTACCTTACTTTTAATCCATTGGCCTGTAGATCCACAAGGCTGCCAGGGATAATGATGATAATAATAATAATGATGATGATAATAATGATACAGGGAGATTCAGCAAAATATTTCTCAAGGATATAACATATTTCAAATTAGGATGACAAAGATATTTGCTGAGTCTGGTTAAGTGTAAAACAGTCCAAAAAATGGGGAGTGTGTAATAATCTGTTCATGTAAGTACTGGTGAATCTGTTGGAGCGATTTAAATAAAGACACAATATAATATGTATTAGCTGGCAAGAAACCAGTAACCCAGGCCCAGGAGTCCCTGCTATCCTAGTCCTCTTTCTTTCCGTTTGCCTAGGGTTGGTTGGGTCAGGCTGGAGAATCTCCACTGAGGGAGAAGGAGCAAAGAAAGCCAGCTGACCTTGGCTAGAAGAGCGTCTAAGTGTTCTGAGTGTCTGCTTCCTTTGGCTAAGGCAACACATTTGTAACCATGTCAGGCTTGCTTCTAAGTCCACTGACCTACAAAGAGCTTTGGGTTTTGTTCTTCTTATTTTGACTTCTTTTTCTTTAAGATTTATAGGTTTAGCTGAACTTGGGCTCTGCATGAAAAATGAAGTTTACATAGTTTATATTATGTACATAAACTAGTGATTTACATTGATTTACACATGATTGGTGCCTAATTTATTAATCAGCACAGTATGCAAATGCGCTGACGAGAAATCAGGATTTTAAAAATAAGTTTTCTACAATATCCATAAACATTCCACTGGCGTGAATGCTAAATCTAAACCTAAGCTTAACGCCAGCCACCTCACCAAGAAGAATGTGCTATACACTGGGAGCAAAACCAAATTCCTTCTTGAGGTTCACTTGGTGACATTTGAGCAGCAGAGCTAAATGCAAACGAGGGGGGTTTACGTTCCTCCCCACCGGTGTGCACGTAAATGCGAACTTCATTTTACATTTAGTGAGATGTTTACAGATATGATGTCAACCATAATGGGGAATTTACATCACTTGGGCAGACTAAGTCTCTGGAGGAGAAACATTTTTAATAACTTAAGCACGAAAGATTTCCTAAAGTAGGTTTGTGTTTCTTAACTTGGGGTCTATCTCACATTTTTTTCTGGTGTGTTTGTCTTCAGAGTTTTAATAGCTTTTTAGGTCAAATGTAACACTGCTCTTACATTGTTATACAAACTGGCAGTTTACAGGGGAACCAAGACTAAATCTAGGCTGAGAATCTGTGAGAATAAAGAAAAACATGAGGACATGGTTAATCCTATAGCAGGTGGTCTCTTAAGCAAATTTCCTTTAAACAAAAAGTAACAAAGTGGGCAGAAAGGCATCCACATTTTTCTAAATGAAGCCTAGCACTTTTTAAAAAAATAAACCAAATTCATTATCTCTCTTCCTTTTAAGTTTAAACCATCATTCTAAAGTTTTCCTACAATACATACATTGTTGTAAATATATCATTTGTAACGATAAGATCTAAAACAATACATACACACACATATAATTTTTTTTCACAAAGAACCCAAAGCCTGTAAAGAACAAAATTAAAACTTTAGGAAGACTAGCCAATAAAAGATGTCACATGGTAGTCATCTCAGAGAGGACCCTGTGACTGTGGGCTGAGAAGAAAGGACTTAAAAAGCAGTTTCACGCTGAGGAATTTAGTTTCTGTAGGCAGAGGAGGTAAAGTCCATCTTTGGAGGAGAAACATACTTTTGTTTCGGTCCTCCAAGAACGTAAAAAATCACGAGTATTGTTATAAGGTCTCTTTGAATAGCCTCAGTTGTCTAATGAATTTAACAAACAAACAACAAAAAAGTTCATGGTAAGGGGAAAAATATTTGTCTGTCTTGGAAGAGAACACAAGAGCTAAGGGGAAATCCTTCCAGACAGAAAACGCATCTACTTTTCCATAAGTTGTCATTGTTTTGGGAGAAAGTGATTTTAAGTGTCACAAGAAAAATGTGCCTCTCACGAGGCAAAGTTGTTTTGATCACCAACTGCAAGGAGAACAGACAGTTCTGCAGTTGTAGAATCCAGGAAAGCTATCCTTCTTTGGGGCCTGCCCTAGGTCAAGGTAATTTCTACTTTTTAAACTGAAAGCTGAGGCTAAAGTTTTGTCTTATGAATGGCATAACTTTCACTTTGTATGCAAAGGATATGGAATCCGTGAGTGTTCCTGGTTTATGGATGCAACCCCTTCACTCCATGCTACCTATTTGTTCCAATCACTTGTTTGTATTCAGTACTTTGATTACCAACAAGTGAGATCAGTGGATGGATTTTTCTGTCAATTGTATGACATCTTGGTGTAGGCCATCTGGCCTGATAGTGATTCTAATCTTGCTCCAAAGAACAGTTTCTCAGTTCTGCATGTGACGTAGCAACATTCTAAAACCTATGCGGCCTACGATGAGACTTAGGTTTTCTCCATAGAGGAGAGACATTCTTAAAAAGAATCTCAGATCTTGCTGGAGTTATGGGCAAACACCGCATTGTAAAAGAATCGTTAGCTGTTCGCTCTATGGGCCATTATAATAAAACAAAAAGAATATATGGTATTGGAATGACCAGGAATTCTTTCCAAAGGAGATATTCCTCTGACAAAACCCCAGAGCTTGTCCTTATAATAGGATGGGGACCCTGAAGGCCAGGTGCATTATCAAAGCTTATGATATGTCACAGGTATCCATTTTTGGAAACTAATACTAAATGATGCGGAATTAACTCACATTTCCTTATTCCCACTATCTAGGCCAGCATGTACTCTTCTAAGACTTTACTTAAGGATGTGGAGGGCTCTGAACATGGCAAACACATATCCTTCAGTTGTAGTACAAGAGGACTAAACTTCTAGAGAATCCTTGATTGCCAATGTATCATATTGGAATATGGCACCCCTTCCCTATGTATTACTAGCTACCCTCTTGGATAGGAATCCCCATCCTATCTCTTGATCATCCATAAATACTTTTCTGCATCCTGAACCCTGTCTGTCCTCTGGATCATGTCAAAACTGCAAACCATGAAGCTAGGATGTGACAGATTTATAAAGTGATGTAATTGCTAGAAGAAATATAAAATTCTGCTCAAATTCCTTTTTTCTTCCCTCCCCCCTTTCCTCCTCTACCCCTTCCTCCCTCCTTCCTTCCCTTCTTCTTTCCTCCCTCCTTCCTTTTCTTCCTATTCTTCCCTCTTTCCCTTCATTTTGTATCATGTGACAGCCATTTCAAAGGTTAGAAAACTTGATGTGCCATGGCTCTGTAAGGTAACATCACATTATGACCTCAGCAATAACCCTTCATCCTTTCTCAAGGTGAATCACTTTGGATGCTTCTATACAGTTTTAAGGGAAAGTAGCCACTGGTTTTCTAGCAAAGATAACCCACCACATGCAGAGAGGCAGCCTTCCTGTAAGATGTCCCCTAGGCCAACTCTGTTGGCGATGTGATGATGTCGGGCTTTGGAATGCTCATACTGCTGCTTGGACTCATCCCACATTGCTCAGACCTTCCTTATGGTTAAGCAAATAGCTCAGCTTTCAGTGTTAGTGTGAAGAGGACTCTCACAGAGATAAGTCTAAACAGAGTAGGGAAGGTGAGTGCAATCAGTGCCCCAGTGGCCTGGCTTGGGGTATTGACTGGCCTCTATGGGCAATGGTGCCACGCGCATCAGCAGTGGGGCTGGAAGCCCATAAAGCGTTGGCCTTGAACTCAAGGATAAGAATCCATAAAGGAGAACAAAGCCTGGATTTCCTAATTTGTGATGACCAATACTTTGCATTAGAAGTTTAGCAGCCTCTACAGAAGACTCGGGTCTATTTTATGTCTCATTCACAATATTTTATTGGACCAACAATCTCCAATTAAGGGCATTATGGAGCAAATGCAGTGTTACTTGAAGATTAGTGAAGGGACAAAGCAGGTCTGCTTAGGGTCACCTTGGGCTCCTCTTCCCTTGGTGGGGGAGGGGCCACCATTCAGATACCCACTTGTCTCTGGAGATTTGCTCAATACACACGGCTCCTTTTTGCAGTGGGGCTCAGCCTTTATAAAGCTATGAAACTGATGGATTCTCCAGGCTTGCACACTGAGAGTGAAATCAGCGACCATCTTCCTCCCCTAGGTGATATTATGCAGGCCACGGGTCTGTTCCCTGTCTGCTCACCCCATTGATAGTAGGCACTTTCATGTACAGTGATATTCTGAGTGACTCCCAGCTGGGTTCTGAAAATGAGACCAGGAGGGGTATGGGGTCCTGCCCTCGAAAGGAGCACAGCTTGGTTTTGAATGCACACGGATATCATGTGACGGCCATGAAAGGGGGAGGAATTCTGCTCCTGGCCTCCCACCCAGCCCGTCCCCCCCAGCAACTCGTGACAGCCGCACCTCACAACTACAGTGCAGGACAGTATCTACAGCACAATGGGTCTATGTACACATGGACCATTCCCCTGGCATGCTTTAGAGAAAGACACATACACGCTCGCACACATGTACATCTACGTGAGAGCGAGAGACTTGAGCACACGCACGCGCACAGTGGAGAAGATGAAAATGGTACTTCCTAAAGTTTGCGGCGTGACTCGTGTTCTGGGTTGCTGGGGCAAAAGGGAGGTGGGGGTAGAGAAAAGGGGAATATTTGGAATGGGTGAGCTGAGGGGATAGAACACACTGGATGGGGAAAAGGTATGTTCTTAAAAGCTAAGAGAGATGATCCAGGCAGGGGAGCCTGAGAAAGGCTCAACACAGGTTTCCGTTGATAGTCCAAAATGGCGACACATCAGCTCAAATGAAAAACAGAATAAAAAGATTATGGAAATATAAACACCAAAGGCAAGACCTTCTTTTTCCCCACAGATGAAAATGGATGAAGGAAGGATAAAGTGTGGGGGGACTTAATAGCCACCTGGTACTTCTTGAATAGTCTCATTTGTACAACATCAGATGTCCTTAGCATGATGGAATCTTTACACAGCAGTCATTTGCTTAGAAGATAGACACATATTCGGGGAGAAGCTTTCCCACCCTAAATTATACTCAGATTTTTATTGAAGGATCTTAAAACTGTTTTTAGTGTTGTATTTTCTTCATTTTTCATATTCCCCCTTCATTTATAAACACACAATCTTGTGAAACAATAGTCTCCCCCCATCTTGCACTCTTTCTCTCTCTCTCTGTATCTGTGTGACGCATTTTTGTGTGTTTTTGTAATTATTTTTAAATTTTTATTCTATTAACATTTGCTGAGAAGGCAGAACAGGGACGCTGCCAGCAGCCACAGTGGTACGGCCAGACTGACGGATCCGTTGATTCCTCTCACCGACCCGGGTCCTGCAGAGCAAAGGAGAGAGAGAGAGAGAGAGTATGAGCATTTTCTGCGGGTTGACAGTTGAATAAAGGTGGCATCAGAGGCAAGGCGTGGCCAGGAGGCAAGGCGTGGCCTGGCACTGATGTCTCGTGAGCGGACCCATCTTTTAAGTTCTGCTCTCTCTGAGCTTTCTAAGTTATTTTAAACATGAAGCTACTCCTGCTGGAGAAGTCGCTAGGGTGTCTCCCGTGACTGTTTTCAGCTACCCTCCTCTCCCATGCTTTTCACATGATGACAGCGAAGCCATCACTGTGATTAAGACTCCAAGCACTGATGTTGAACCTTCAGGAGCCCAACACAAGTTCTCCCTGCAAATGTATAACAGTAGCTACATCAATCTCAGAAGGACTTGGTCATCAGTCTCCAGCTTCTTTGTTTCATAGGTGAGAGGCAGGATAGTTTATCCTTTAACGGGGGTGGGCGGGGACTATTATAAAGTAGCATTTATGCCTGGGTCCCTTAGCACGGTTAAAGTCCTATAATCTCACGAAGAAGCTAAGGTCCTCCTACCCAAAGTTATCATCTTAGAACGAAGAAGAAAACCAAAGGCAACAAGTCTGGCCAAACCGTGGAGGATCAGGGGCAGGTTCAAAGCTGGGGCAATTGAGAATGGACCGCACCTGGGGGACCTGATCCTTGGAACGTCACCCTGGGTCACTCAGGTTGTCAATGAGGACAGATTGTCGGGGAGATGAGTTTGGGTTTGGGGGGATAGTGAGTGGAGAGGAGAGGAATGCAGATTTGTGTGCTTCTGGAAGTAGTAATACTATAGCAGAAATGGGAGGTCTTACGACCTCATCATGCACACTTCTGGTCCCATTTTCCTCTTTTCATGTGGCTGTATTTAAATTTCACTGGAAACAAAAACACAACAACAACAAAAACCATTTTTCCCCCACCGAAGAGACAGTGACTTTAAGGCTATGATATTTAGCCTTAGACAATGATACTCAGAATAGAAGCTGACAGGGCTGTAATTATGGGTCACCGAAACTTTAGGGGCCAAGTATGCAGACTCTGTGTGTGTAAAACCGATGTCCTACAATTACAACGGAAGCATGTTCTAGTCTATGTCGTTTCAGCAAACTGCTTAAAATGTGTAAGACTGCAGAGAGTGTAGCACGGAAAACTACTGAAGTAAAGAATAGCTTCCTAAACGATGCTCGGCGTCTAGAGCTAAAGCAACAGGAAGAGTAGAACAGAACCGATCAACAACTGTATGACGCCACAATAAACCACGTTGCGTGTTCTGTTCATGAAATTATAAATATAAGTGCACTACTGCGTGCTTGCTGTAACAAATACTGCCTTCCAGAGAAAAATAGAAGGAACCGAGAATTGCATCCACAGTGACATTTCCACCGCTTATCAGCTCATCAGATTTAACCTTAGTGTCTGACTCTTAGAGTCATTGTCGCCACCACGTGGTGAGCCGTGGTAGTGAACCTCGGCAGTGTCTCCGTTAAACATTTGGTGGGTGAAATTCTGGTTAAAGCAATGCTAAGTCTAGACAAAAAACTACTGGAAGATGGAGACAGTGTATTTTTTTAAAAGTCTGATATTTTGGCTGGAGTACCACAGAATATTGCTTAATATGAAAATATGAACATATGCAAACTTTGAGCCTTTCGCGTATGCAAAATGAGCTTTGTCTGGTAAAAAGCCATGGAACCAGAATAAACAAGTTAAATATCTAGTAATTCTAGTCAGCTCACTCTGTGATCTCCTGAATGTCTATGGTGTCATAGTAAGAAGGGACACCCCAGCCACCTTCAGGTCCAGTCTCAGGAGGGTTGAGGTTCAAAGCATCTGCAGTGGTTGTTCACCATTCTCTGACGCCTAGGCGTCCTGATACTTCATGCCAAGTCTTCTCTGAGCTTCTCCTCTCCTCCACCAAGCTTTCTGGATGCCCGGGACTCTCAGCTTCCCTAGGCTCCTCTCCTGGTGGCAAAGCTTTTCTCTTGTATCTTTTTAGTGCCTGTCTGTATTAGTGCAAGTGTACCAGCAAGGCTTTCAGAATGAAGAAAAACTGTACAAAAATGAAGGTCTTATATGCCAAAATGATTTGTGTTTTGCTCTAGTATGAAACGGATGCTCTAAAAAAAAAAAAAAAAAAAAAAGCCCGATTTGCTTCTTTCTGTACTCTCATTGTTAGTACTAGGACAAGCTATATTGTTTCCCTGACATCGTAGGATTGAATGGTATCTACAGTCAGCTAAGAGAACTGAACTGGCCTTAACATCTTATTCAAATGGCAGGAAACATTAAAGAAAGCAAGAGTTCTGTTATTGAAAAGCATACTGCATATTCCCAGGAAGCTAGATAAATACATTAAAATCAACATTTTTGTTAATGTGTATGCATGCCTAGTTATGTGTCCTCTACCACCTATCCACCCATTCTCACACATAGGGAAGTTTCCATCCGCTATAAATCTTTATCTATACATATATGACATAAGCATGTATTATTGGCCTTTAAATACACAATACAAGCTAACTCCTACTTTCACATGTTACTCTATGTTGTAACAGGAATTCCTACTATGCATGTGTCAATAGTTTTTAATTTTATTCCCGACAGTCTTGTTACACATCTGAAATTCATTGTATACATCTGGTAAAGATACCTTTGCCTCTATCAGTTATTATTTATTAAGTTCTCTCATATAGTTATTTAATGCGCCTATGTGGTTTGCTCTTGCCATAATTGATTTTGAGAGTAAATAAACAGAATCGAGGAATCCTGTAAATGGGTAACAGTTGGGGAATTATCACAAGTTAGGTATGCAATTATAGATGCATACGATTGCATAGGAGACTACTCCAGTTAATGGCTAGTTCAGGGAAGGATAATCCACCAAATCATTAATTATGTTTTAGTTCCTAGTTATGAAATTCTGCTTATTTGCTGAAATGCAAATGATAAATCTTAGTTCCTGTGCCAGATGGCCACGCTCAGCAAGTGCTTGCATATACTGAGAGCCATCACGAAAGCACAAGTCTGCAAACACAACTTAGCCTTAGGAGCAGGCAAATAGGTGCACAGTTCAAAAGCTTGTTACATGGTTTTCATATCACAGAGAACAATCACACCAGGATATTTTACCATATCTATGTGGGCATTATAAACACACACACATTTTGGCATGTGTGGCACTTGGTAACTATTTCTTATATTATTCACAACACAGAAATTTTGGTATCAGAAATGAATGAAATACCAACTCTAATCAAAGATATTTGTAATTTGGATCAGGCTTAAGTCAAAAACAAGCAAACGGTCTTATTTATTTATTATGTGTGTATTATGTTTGTATATGCTTGCAAGTCATCAAATGTGTGTGGCCAGAGGGGAACGAACTCTTCTCTTTGCCCATGTGGCCCTGGGGACCAAACTCGGGTCCTTTGGCTTAGCAGCAAGTGACTTTACCCACTGAGCCACTGAGCCTGTACTGGCTGGAGGCTTTTAAGGCTTATTAGAGTAAAGGCAAAATTTACCTGCAGCAAAATAATAAATCAGAAATTAACATTCCCAAGGTTCTCCGAATCAGCTAAAGGACCCTGCTAAGATGAGTACTAAATTGTATCTTTTCGTGACCATGCTCGTAAAAGGGCAAAACCTGGATTTATGGCAAAGTTTATTAAATATCCTGAAATGAATGAAAAGGATTTTTTGGAGGGGGCCAAGTTTCTCTCCTGCTGATCCAATGTAGGATTCTGAGATCATCGTTTTGCTTTTTCATAAAGACTCAAAGATTTCACAAAGTGTTTTTCTTCAACCATCTATTTTGGCGACACTTCTTAATGCACAGATCAGTGATGGTTTCCTCTTTTTTCCACCCATTGTGACTGAATTTATTTAAAGTCGTCTTTAACCATGTCCACAATGATCCCCGGGTGTCCATTGCAGCCAATGAGAGATTCGGATCAGTATTAATGTTTGTGTTTCAATTATACAAAAGAAAATTATTTTTGGAATTCTTAAAGACTGATGGAATTGACTAAAAAAAAAAAACCAAAAATCTAAACAATTTAGGAAAAATCTGTCGAATAATGAAGGTTTGACAATCTACAGAATCTCCAAAATATTTCTGATCTGTATGCTCTGCCTGTGTTGGTGACCTCGGAAGCCATGTTGAAGGCAAGTGCGAAAATGCTGTCTCTGGCGCCACCTGCTGTCTATGTCCTGTTAGTACAGTTTCCTCTGTGTGAATTGGGGCTTGAAGCCTATGGAAGCTGAGACCTTAAATGCAGGCTCCTCTCTCATCAACTATCTTTATCCTCTCGAAAGTGGTATTTTGGACAGCTGAAACTCTCTTGTGATAACGTTAAGAACAGTACATCTTTCTCCTCAAAGCAGTCATGATCATAGTCCCAGTGCTTGAAAAGTGGAGGCAGCAGGGTAAGGAGGTTAAGATCAACTTCGTACATAGGAGTTTAAGGCTAGCCTGGAATACACGAAACCCTGACTCAGCAAAACAAAACAAAACAGAAAAGTAAAACAACAAAACAAAAACACACAAAAAAAATCAAATAGTTTCCCACATCATTTATGAAAAACTTAGATACCACACACCCAATACCTTAATATGATATTTGAATAATACCTGATGTCATTAGCCACATCAAAGTCCTGAGGTTTCACCTGTGTCACCAGACAAATTAATGGATAAGTTTTTAATCATACTATTGGGGAGAAAAGAGCTAAAGAGCGTTTTAATATTTTATGTCTTCTTGCTTCAAAGAGCCCTATCTGGAAGATATATTACTGGTTACCTCTGATGTGCTGAGACAGTGATGACCTATAAAGATAGACCACAAAAAGGGTATTGGTCTGAGCAACCATAAAACCTCTGTGGCTTTTAGATGCTGGAGGGCATTAGTCCCCCTGCCCCCCACAATAGGTTTCTACTGTTGGTGACAGTCATGATCATCACACAGTTCGTGAATTAGAAAGAAAGCTATTTTCTTTTTTCCTTTTTAAAAAAGTAATTTATTATTATGTTATATACATTGATGTTTTGACTGCATGTATGTCTGTGTGAGGGTTTCAGATCCCCTGAAAGAGGAGTTACAGATGGTTGTGAGCTGCCATGTGGGTGCTGAGAATTGAACCCAGGTCGTCTGGAAGAGCAGCCAGTGTTTTCAACCTCTGAGCCATCTCTCAGCCCGAAAGTTATTTTCATAAGAGATGACCTACAGTCAAGTGATGACTAGGAGGGCATGAACGATGGTGACATCTGGTCTCCTCCCAGCTTCCTTAGTACTTGTCTTGGGACGGACAACGTGAGGTTGCTTGCCTCGGCAAGCTTGCCCTGTCTTTGTAGAGATAAGAATGTAGACTGTGTGCCACATGGCTGACGGGAGTGCATGGAAATCATGGAATAACCTCTTCTAGGGATCCAGCTGTCCAGGTAATCTCTAGTAAGTGAGGCTTCAGGAGCTGAGAGAACAGAGGCAGGGTGGAAATGTCAACTGCGTACGCATTTCATTTCGTGAGTTGCTGTTTAGCTGTTGTGTCTGATGTAGGCGTCGCAACTTGGCAATGGATTTACTTGAATCGTCAACAAGTGACTGTAAAATTCTGAAAGCTTTGGCATTGGGTAGCGATCTTTCTACAAAGTGAGATCTGTGGAATGAACCACAGCTGCTTAAGATGAAGTGCAGAAGGGATGGAAGAAGGATGTTAGAGTGAGTAACTGTCAAAAGTTCTACCAGGCAGGGGCCGTGGGTCAGGGGGTGGACCCTTTATTAATAAGAAAGTTCACGACCTGGGGAAAATCATGGCCAACTGTCTTATTGAAAAAAAATTTTTTTAATCACAAATCATGATGCTAAAGCAAACTCAGGTGCATGAGACCACACTATATGGCTGTGGAATTTTAATTAATGTCTAAAAGGTTTCATAAACAGTAACCATACCTTTTGGCTTGAAGTGCACGGTGGTGCCAATTTCTAAAAAAGAAACATTCAGCAAAAACAAAAACAAATAAAAAAAAAGGCTTTATCAATTGAGAAATAAACATGAGGGTAGTTGTTACTCTCCACTCAAAGGAGGGGAAGGGGAAGGCAGGTAGAGGACAGGACAGTAAGAGAAACGGCCGATAGAGACTGAGGGACAGGCGAGCAGAAAGAGACTCTTCTTAGACTAAATGAGCAACTGCTAGGAACAAAAACTGAATGGCAGTTCCTGAATCTCCACGTTACGTGCTCTGTCATTAGACAAGCAGAGGGGCTCCAGCATGGAGTGTGAACGTCATCTGGACTGCACTGTATGCAACCATAGAATGTGTCTGATCCCCAGCCTTATCGTGACCCCACTCGCACCAGTTGGCCTTATCTAACTCCTTACCTAACAACCACGTTCATTCCTACTCCAAGTTTCACAGTTGCTGTACCATCTACTAGAAATGTTCCCCTCGGTTTCTAGACTGTTCGGTCATTCACTCCAGTCACCATTATAGGTCTGCTCCATCAATTCCTCGAAGTCACTGCTCTCTGATCCTCAACATTCTTTTACTGAGCATTAGGGTAAGCAGTATTAAAGTCCCTCCTGGTTTGATTCCCTCGTTTGCTTACTGGTTGTCTCCTAAGGGCATCCACAGTGCATAGCTTATTCACCACTGAATCTAGTTCTCAGCCAGGACCACGAGATACAGGAACTTTCCCCAAACACTTGTTGCACGTGTTAATAAATGTCAAGGTTGAATGAGATTAGATTGCTTAAATATCTGGATTTCCTTTTAAGTATCTTTGCCACATAATTCAAAGCACTTACCACCTTTGGAAGTAAACAAGTAAAATTTCTGTAGGGTACCATTTTCTATTTCAAGACCAACTAAGTGATTGGTTAGCTATGGGAGTCCATACCGGCAGTGAGATCCAGATATTTATCTCTCTATGACCAGCGGGACTACAGGATCAGATCTGCAGACTGAGTAACACAATCTAGCAGAAAAGGTAAAATGAAGAAGCTCTTTATACAGAACCTCTGCCATCTTATAGTTCAGCTTCCATTTTTTTCAGTTGTGTGTGTGTGGGTGGGTGGGGGGAGGTGTGTCTTTGAGGATAAACACTTGCCATCTCCCCAGCTTTCTTTTCTGCTCCCTGGAACCAGATCCCCTCTCCTGGGGTATCATGGCTTCTGCAGTAGCATCTCGGTCACCCTTCCCAATGGGGACATTACTTCCAGCGAGGAGTCTTTCTTGGTCTCCTTAACGATGTCTGGTCCTTTTATTTTCTATTATACTCATCTCTGTCTTAATTTCCAATGTGTTTATCTGATGATTTGATTAACAGCTGTCACCCCCCCCCACACCCCGACTCTGACTTCATGAAGTCTGGGGCTGTGTCTGTTATTATGTGATACTGTAGTCCTGTGCATGACAATCATTCTGAACGCACATGAAAACATGAGAAGAATAAACACGGTTCCCATTGCTTCTGAAACAGAAAACTGGAAACCCGATTTAGCAGACTGGGCTCGGCTCTTTGAAATCATGCCTGAAAAGTCACCACAATTCCTGATAACTTATTCATGCCCTTCCTTGCATACTTCTCCATGTGTCCATTTCTCACGGAGAGTCTCTCAAACAGTATAACACTACCTGGCACCATTAGGACAGTTATAAAGAAAGGCATGGTTGTCCCAGTGTCTGAAACTCACAAACGTTTGGCTATTCCTCATCACTAGCAAAACTAACACCAGCCACCCTGTCCCCATATTTGTAGGTACAATGGTTTCCCTGAACTCCTTAGCCTTAGCACACATCGCTCTGACTGCTCTCTTGGTTATGATATCTGGTGCTGCTCATGGAGAACTTCTAAGGATGCCCAGAGACACCAGCATCTCTCAGACCCTTTTCTAGGTGAAGAACATTGCCTATAGCTGGTCCAGTCAACAAATACATGACACTGTAAGTTCATATAGAAACATGGAGTACATTTCTTCTTAGGAGGCAGCTGCTTATTTACCCCAAAATTCTAGACCTAGAGGAGACCTCTTTGAAGAAAAGGGTTATGGTTTTTTCTTTTCCTTTCTTTGCTAATCTGGTGCACCAGCTTTGTGGGGAGAAGTTGAAGCAAATGTCCAGGGCAGACAGGCAGGGCAGGGACTCTGATTAAGCTAAGAGATACCTCTTTAACCTTCCCATGCCCTGTCTTTATCATTTGTACACAAGTTTAATGAATATGGCCGGGATAAACCTGCTCCCTGGATTACATCACTACTCAGTGAGCTCCCCTTGCATCTAGCACACAATTCAGTAAGGGTTGTTGTTACATCTTCTGGTGCGGATCCTTCTAGAGAGGATTATTAGTGCAATTTTTTATAGTAGAAGAAAGATACCCTGATTAAAAAGCCACGTAGCGTATGTGCCAACAATACGATGGGCAAAACATTAGGAGACCTTGGCACATGCAAACCAGATAGGAAGGAGGTTAATTGGGCAACAAATTCCTTAGGGTGCAGTTGGCAATATGCTTACAGGAACCCAACTGACACAGGCTTGGGTGAGAATCTGAACGTTCCAAATGAATGTGTTAGGGGAACAATTCTCTATTCTTCCATTAAAGAGAATTACAAGAAATATCTTGAAACACTCCCACACATTTAACTCCATGAGGTAACTGTGCAAAAATGCTTGAATGTGTATCTACTAGTGCTTAAAAGATAAACTGAATGCCTGGTTACATTTTATAGCCATTCCTTCCTTTTGCGACCATAAATTGATTTCTTTTTGAAACAGTAAAGATCTTAAAATTCTACCTTCAATTTTTCTTTGTGAAAATGTGATAGACTTGTGATCTTTGTACAACTATTTCCAACTCATCCTATTCTGGCTGATTAGTCTCTTTCTGGGGAAGGAAGAAAAACTGATGCTGAGCTTGTTTGAAAACTTGGTTATGTCCTGCCATCTTGTGGTCACACTAGGTCATGTTCCTAGGTGCCTTAGGAAAGTATCATCTCTGTCCACCAGGTGGCAACAGTGAGTGAAAAGGCTTGTAGTTTCTCTAGTTGGATGGAGCTGGTGTGAAATGTCACTCTTTAAAATAGACCTCCCCATTATTATAGTCAAGTCTTTAAATCTGATCCATAATGCCTACATTCCACCCTTTTCTCTACTGAAAGGTTGTTTTACATTCTTGACAAAAACTGTATTGCCAGGGATACTGTTCCTGGAAGGACTCCCTGGATCCTTCAGGAGAATATATCCACAGACTCCTACTTTTCTGTTTTTTTGGTTTGTTTGTTTTTCGTTGTTTGTTTTTTCCGAGACAGGGTTTCTCTGTATAGCTCTGGCTGTCCTGGAACTCACTTTGTAGACCAGGCTGGCCTCGAACTCAGAAATCCACCTGCCTCTGCCTCCCAAGTGCTGGGATTAAAGGCATGCACCACCACTGCCTGCCTGGACATTTCCTCCTACATACTGGTCTTGCTTCTGAAAATGTGTTTAAGAAGAGAGCACTCTTTCTGCAAGGCCAGTGTTCTGCAGTGTTTGCTACAGGTTTGAAAATAACACATTGGTAGCTGACTTCATATATTTAGTGACATCTTTTTTTTTTTTTTCTTCTGGGTCAGAGTTAATAATTTTCTTGGTAGAGAGGGTCCACAGTGGACAGAGATGATGTCTTCCAGTTGCCTGAAAGTGGTATGTAAGAGATGTTGTTTAAATCACTAAGGTGGCCGAAGAAAAGGAGAAAGAGTGGGATGGGGCTTCAGCATTCACTCTCCTTCCTTTACTGACACTCAGGCCCCAGAGCACAACATTGGCAAGGCTCCTCTGTAGAAATTGGTGGGGGTTTGTTCTCTGACATTTTGTGTGTGTTAAGGTTTGGAAAAATAAAACCTTTATTATTATAGTGGCTTAAAAATGGAGACATTTTTATTAATTCGATTTTGAAAGCCACACTTTGGAAGTTATTAGTTTCCTCCCCCTGGACTTCTCTCTACTCAGGGGCTTTAGGGATTAGCGGCTTCTGCCTCCAACTGTAATTATTTTGCCTTTTGCCACCGGAAACCACGTGCCCTCTGACTCCTGCTTGTATTGTTAGAGCTTTTGACTTCTTCCATGTGTGATATTCAATTTGTATATATCTTAGTGTCTAATATTTCTAGAGTATTGGTCTCTGAGGATCATCAAGAATCATTCTGGGTCAAGGCAAGACCAGGTCAAACCAGAAAATGACCTGAACCTCACCGTCCAGGCTGTTCCATCTCTGTTCTTGCTTATTTATGCTTTTGCAGAGCTGGGACCCAAATCTGGGTCTCACACAGGCCAGGAAAGGCCCTGACTCCTGAGCTCCACTTTCAGTCTGAAGTTGTGGGGGCCCAGGTTATAAGAGGACTGCTCTTTTCATGAGGTAGAACTAGTATCCAAATGGCTGAGAATGCCTCCCACGTCATCAACATTTGAGAAAGGATGTCAGCATCCCTTGACAAGACTGGGACCGAAATGGAATCCCACACTCTGCTTTTGAGTATCTCAAAGGGCTTTGCTCTGTATAGTTGACTATCAGCAAGGAAAGAACTGCAGCTGGTTTAAGGAGAGGGTAATGATGCAAACTTACCAAAATATTATAATACTAGACACAGTTAGTGAATAAACTTCAACTAAAATGAATACTGACATAGTTTGCTATAAAGTATGAACAAAACATTTGAGCCTTGTTTATTATTCTCATCGGTTGGATCACCAAATCTCCACAACCCAAATGTTCTATGATGAATAGAGTGCAAAAAATCCTTTTAAAACGTAAGTAATTTTTATTAATTTAATTTACTTTCTATAATATAGAAGAAATAAATGTACAAAAGGGAAAAATACTAATCCTTCAGTGTAGAGGGAGAAGGTAGGTGTCCTCCAACTTGAGTAAGACCCTTACTGAGAGTCGCAAAGGAAACACAGGGGAGTGTTTTGTAAGGTAAGCCTTGTAGCTAGAACCAGAAAGCATCATGAGCATGCTACGGTGGAGTGCAGGACAACAGAAAGCTGCTCCTTACCCTGCCTCTGCCACAGCCTTCCATAAGGCACAGACATTCCTCAGCCTTGGACAAGGTGGGAAGTGGGGAAGGACCTAGAGCCTGTGGACAATACAAATGCTTACATAAGATGCTCATTTACATCATTTCAGTGATGTCCTCCACGAGGAGGGAGATTGTATGTGATCTTCATTTTCTTTTGTAGCTTCAGAATTAAAAAAAGAAACTTCTGTTATGAGTATATATTGTAGTTATTTTCAAAATAGAAAACTATAGACAACAAATCATGAATTAAAAGTAGTTTAGAAGCTAAAATAGAATTAAGCAAAGTTGCCAAATAATTGAAGAGACAGGTCTAGCTGGGTATTTCTTGTCAACAAGTGAAATACTCAGTATTGGGAATAGCTTACATCTAATTCAACAAACAACCCAGGTTGTTGCCAAGATTATATATCGCTCTCCATAAAGTGACAGCAAGACCCCCTTGCTGAAGACAACATCTATATAACTCACTTAATATGGAGAAGTCAAGCTGGTGTCTAAATAAAGCCTTTATCCCTAAGCATCTTTGGTATAGGAAGACACTCAATATGATACCAAAGGAGAAATGGAAACATCAACCTGGCTACAAATGCTTTCATCTACAATGGTTCCCTGCTTGCCAGATCTGCTTGTGCAATGGCGGCACAAAACATGTGGCACAACCGACCAATGCCTTATTTGACTTACGGCTCACTCCATCAGATGGAACCCATACCCAACACTGCTTGGGTGACCAAGACCCTAAGACTCCATAGCCCCCAGATCTAGGGTAAAGCTACATAATAATGATCTATTTAAAGAATATAACAATAAAACCACTCCTAAAGACCTTGCTATATAGATCAGTGCCTTGTTCAGCCATCACCAGAGAACCTTCCTCCTGCAGCAGATGGGAACAAATACAGAGACCCACAGCCAGGCTTTATGCAGAGTGAGAGACCTTGGAACTCTCATCACTAAATGGTATACCTCCATCAAATCCCTCTCCTCCGGCATCAGGGAACCCTGCAGAAGAGGACGGACAAGGACTGTAAGAGCCAGAGGAGATGGAAGACAAGCAAGCAAGGATGATAAGCAAGCAATAGGATGGCATACATATGAATTCACAGAAATGCAGGCAACAGGCACAGAGCCGACACAGGAGGTTTTCTAGGAAGAAGTCTCAATATCAACAAGAAAGAAAAGAGTAAGGAAAGTGGGACTGGACAGAGGAAGGTGACCTGTTCTGTGAGGAACTGTAAACCCAGATAAGCTCTAGAGTTGTCTGGTATGATGGGAAGGAAGGGAGGCCTTTATAAACCTCACTGTTACATCATCTACCCACTGGGTCGAGTTGCTGTGTCTGGCTGAAGGCAATGCATAAGGAGCAACTTGGACAAGAACCATCAGCTACAAATACTTCAAGCAGAAGGAAAAAGACATGCTCCAGGCTTGAAGGTGTAATCTAGGCTAGGTGGCATGTATGCCGTATGGTAGAATGTATTCCCGGGCAGTATCTTAACATTCGTCAGTAAGGACGGCAAAGCAAGCGGCTCACATTACCCTGAGTGTCCACAATCTTCTCGAGTTACTACAGAGAAAGTTCTAAGGAGGACTGTGATTGGCCTGTGACATAGGTTCACGACTAACTTAGGTGCTTTTCTGGTTTTTCAAGTCTGGATTATACATTCAAAACTGTATTATTTTGTATATATTATATACATTTCCTTTAAATTCAGGGATTATGATAAACAATAATCAAGTATTTGAAGTGTTCTCATGATTGTATACATCTATGTAACCATCACCTAAAACAAGATATAGAATGTGTTCCTTCTCCCATCAAGTTGTGCTTTTGCTGTGAACTTGAGAAGAATGAGTTTTAATTTCTACTATTTTAAGTGGTCCTGGGCTTTATATAATGATAAACATGGTCCATGGTTTTTATATTTAAAAAAAAAGTAAATCTAGGAAATTTTCAGAAAAGCATTTTCTGATTATTTGGCATCTGCTTTAACTATTCTAAGGTGATTGAATCCCTCCCTTAAAGTTAAGTTGATAGATATCATGCAATAAAAGAAAGGAGAGGCCAGTATGGGTGGTGTTTAGAAGACATGACTTCCCAGCGTGAGGTGGTAAGGCAACCGAAGAGGCTTATACAGGTCTACGGCTCCTTCTGACCAGAAGCCTGATGCACCGTTGACTGTTTCCATAAAGAGCCGCAGAACCTGGCTGCTGTGAGCTCAACCTCATGGATTATCACAGAAAACACAGTCTCCTCAAACAACTCACACTATGAACGAAGGACTCCAGAGGGTCTCTCACATCAAGGCTGCTTATTTTCAAATCCTGAGGGTTTCTTATTCATCCTGGGTATGTTTAATTTTTAGTAATCAGTGAACTAAAGTGTTCCAGAATGCCCACAGGCTTAAGTTTCATAAAGGGTTCTCCAGGGCCTGTAATGTAGAATATATACATATACACATACACATACACATACACATACACATACACATGCATATATATATATATATATATATATATATATATATCAAGCTCACTTGACACAGCTGTCAGGGAGAGGCTACTGGCCAGGCCAATAATTTTAGGCTTTAAAGAGGCAGCACATGTTTCTGTCCTTGTCCCTGGAATGCTCCAAATTGTACCTGTGGGTGACATCTTGGTCCTTAACCTCCTGCTGTGATAGAGACTGGTTAACTGCCTTGTAACTACCCAGCTTCAATCACAGTTAGCTGTTGATTCAACTGAGTCGTTAAAGCAGAAAATAGATTCTAACATCTGTGTTTTAAAATATACATAGTCTATATATTTTAATAATGTTTTTTGCCCCTTCATCTATTTGAATTGCTAAAAAAGGATTAAATGCAAAGGTTGGGTAGATCTCTAGAGGGTTCGCTTTCTTCCCTCTCTCTTTGGCTTTACTCCTCGCTTTCTGTTTCCAAGATCTAAACTGAATTCTAGAACCATTTAAACATACACTTTTAGATTCAAATTCCTGAGGGATTCAAGGAAGTCTTTAATCCACGTAATGTGAGTTTTCATTTTGTATGTTTCAAAATCAAAAACATTCGAACACCATGAAACGAAGTAATTTGAATGCAGAGAGAATAAGTCAATCTGTAGGATTTCCTAGGGTTTAAAAGCTCCTGGAAATAAGAAGATAAGGGATTTAAAAATATTTGTCTGCTCTGAGTTCCCCTTGCATCTGCCTCTATGGAACTAAACACCACAGTGTAGGCCTTGCTAAAGGAAGTTATGCCTCAGGCTCTCTTTTTGGTGACTTTCTTCTTGATCTCTAGGAAACCTTAGAAGGTTTCTGTGTCTACAACTCCTTCTGTATACTCCTGCTACAACAGACCCGTATGTACAGCATCTAACCAAGCTCTAGGGGAACTTTCTAAAACCATAGCGGTTTACTTATAACCTGACCATTCCTACAACTAAAACCAAATCTTACCACAAGCTTTGTAAGTTTCCTCTGATGTTTAGCTAGGAAACAGACTCAGTGTAAACCAGACACTCAACCTGGAATAGTGCCACCACCTATAGTGCAGACCACCCATGCATGCATGTACACTCATCCCAAGGCAATCTTTCTCATAACGCAAGAGTACATATCTACTGTTCCATTGGTAGCTCTTTCCTTCTCCCTTTCTCCCTCTTCTTCTTCCTCTTTCCTTTCTCCTTCCCCCATCCTCCCTTCCTTCCTTTATCATTTTTTCTTGCCAAATACAGAAGAATATAAATAAAAATCTTAAGGAAAATCTCTTTTTATTTTCTCGATGTTAAGAATCCGATAGGCTTCATGTAGAATATCTGCCAGTGAGCTTTTTCTGAATTCTAGATTTTTCTACGTACTGGGATATTCTGCTTCTTCCTTTGTCTTCTCTTCTGCTGTTCAGTTTCCCTTTTCCAGGGAAGCACCCTTGACTTACCAACCTAAAGTACTCTGTTTCCTCAGCACCTTGCAGGTACCCTAACCTGGCACTTAACAAAGACGAACTTGTTTTTTTAAATTATTTATACCAAAGGCTTTCCTATATGGTTTGTAAACCTTCCTTGTATAGACACTGTTCCTGGCTTGCTCTGCACAGTTACTCCCAAATGGCCCAGCTCAGAACACATTCTAGGATAACATTTCTTTGAGTACATCAATGATGTCTTCGTGATAAAGGCCATTGCCAAAATCACTTAGTTGGAGCCCAAAATGAGTTTTGATCGACAGCTATCAGGGAATGTTCTCCCTTTTGTTCCTAGTGAGTAGGTTAAGAAAGAGGAAGTATGAACTCTAAAAGAAACACTACGAAGCAAAAGTCAGAGCAAGTAGAGAGTAACGAGAAGTCTGTAGCTGAGGAGTCAGAAAGGGAGCTTTGAGTCCCAGGGAACCATTCGCTCTGCTTTCAGGAGTGCCCACGACAAACTTACCTGTGTTCTGGAACTCTGGGGGTGGGAGAGATAATTTGAAAGTTCCCCAACTTATGGGAGCTTGCGAATCAACAACAGAGCGCAAAGTACTGTTTACTGTCTGCTGTCCAAACACTCCCTGCTTCCAAGGGATGAAGAAAACAAACCGCACACACACACACACACACACACACACACACACACACACACACACACACACACAATTAAAACATAACAACTGTACAATGGTCAAACAAGGTTCCAACAAAGCACATGGCTGGGGACATTTGGAGCTGTGTGAGCTATAGCATATGGGATGGCTAGAATGAGCAGCTCAGGCAATGTTATCTTTAAGAGGATGCTATGCTTGCCCCAGCGGTTCTTGGGAGGTTGCAGAAGTCATGCTGGAAATGCAAGGTCTCTAAGGTGTGCCGATAAGCAAGAAACGGTCCTGTGAATTATAGTCAATATACCACACTGGTCGTCATATGTAGGTCTCAAGTGTATACACATGTCACCGACGTGTGGGAAGTGTTTTCTTCTAGTGTCAATGAAAAAGAACGGGAGAGTACACTATGGCAGTCTTGGCTCCCCAGTGTCCAATTAGAAAGCATGATGAATGGCTTGTAAGGTCTCTCCTCCCCTGATTTGTGGTAGATAGAAGCTGACAATTCTCAGCAGAGTCCTAGTGAGTCGTCGGCTGACTCCCCTCATACATCTGGCACATATGAACGTCCTAAATTGGAATTCCACCCTCATTATTTCATGCTGGGCTCTGACTTGGCAGGTGTGTTTCCTCCCAGCGGTGTGCAAGGGGAGATGTAAGGCCTGTGGTTTACCTCTCGTTCTCTCCATCAAAGTGTTCATTTAATTTAATACCTACAAATAAGTCAGGATGATGAAAGGCCATCGTGAGGACAGAGAGACTTTATAAAGAAGTTGTTACTGAGGTTAATTTGTATCCTGCTTCTTTAGACACGGCTGTCTCCTCTCCATAGATCCTATGGTGACTCGTTGGGGCTTGCGTGGCAGTGACGGGTGTTTAGAAGTGATTGCTATTACTCTCCCGACTTTTATTTTCATTTTGTTTGAAGGGAGTGCAAGGGGATAGAATACGCACATACGAATGCAAGACAAATCTGAACAGAGTGTAGAGAAAACGAAAACCAAGAATAAGAAACACAGGTGACAGAGGAAGAGGGAACTCGGGAACAAACTGAAAATAAGGTTTATATTTGCAAGGAGATTAGCGTATGACATTTGTCAATATCTGGGATCATGCTGATGCCTTAGTATCCTGTCTGGGCAAGGGCTGCTGAAGATCAAACCAAAGAAAGACCCATGCTCAGCAAGCACGCTATCACTGAGCCATTCGCTTAGTCCGCTCCCTCTCAGTTTACCTCTTAATGCTTTCTTGAAGGACTCTACCTCCTTACTGTGTCCACCAACCTAGAGATAAGCTCCTAAAGAAAGGATCTACTTCAGCTCTACCTGCAATGCCTCTCACAGTACTTTCATGTTGAATAGCTTGGGAGGAACACTAAGGCCAGCCCTGCTGGGGTGTGCTCTAAGGACCAGAGGAAACGTTGCCAACGTCATCTGTCCATTCAGGATGCTGGTCTTCTTACTCTGTGGGAGAGTATGCCAACATTTCCCACTGCAAAGCTCACTGAGCTTTTTCTTAGGCAGCTTTATTCCTTTTAATTAAAAAGACAAGACTGCCAATTACTTAAACTTAATCCCCAAATGTAATTGTTACTTTGAAAGATTCCTTTTTTTTCCCATAAAGCTCATACAAGAGTAATATTTCCATCAAATTAAAATTTAGTGGAAGCTTCAATTTTCAAAAAAAAAAAAAAAGGAAAATATATTCGTTTTCCAATCCCAGCTGGCTTTAGAAATCAAAATAGCACAGCAAGACATAAGGAAAGGGAGGTGATCAGGAAAGGCTGAGTGCTGTGAACAGAACAAGACTGGAGAAATATAAGAGAAGATGTCAGAAGTCCCCTACCTGTAAATTCATGCTGTAGGGTTTTTAGCCATTTAGCTGGAAGCTAAATGTAAATTCAGAGATTTACCACCACAAACCTGCTGTTGGCTGTTTCAGTAACTCAGTGGATACACTTCATAATGATTGCTGTTAGCAGGTTTTAACAAGAATGGTTTAGGGAACATGTCAAGCTAAGTGTGGAAAAGTGGAGAGAGGTAAGACATGGCCATGGGAGTAAGACCTTGAGTGTTACAGTTGGGTCTAAACCATTCCGTGGCAATCAGTAACTCAGGGATTCCACATGACACAGTGCTACATCTGCGATAGCCACTGACAGGTAAGGAAAATCAGCAGGAAGACTTGAATCCCATCTGAAGGAGCCAGAGAAGAAAATATGCAGATTGAGTCTTATTTATTTCCTTGTAAATTAACTGTAGCCAATGGTAGTTCTGTGAATTCTGTGATTTTGTTACATCATTGCTGCGTACATATTATCAGTAGAAAGAAGACCCTTATTTCTGGCAGGAAGGGAGAGATGTGTTTTAACATTTTAATCTTCCTAGATAAGATCTATATCTTTGGGACAAATCTTTGCCATGATGTGGTGGTGTGCATGACAGCCATCACTGAGAAGTGAATGTCTCTCACATGTGACATTTTGCGGCTTTTCTTCAAGATTTTTATTCCGCATGAGTAAAAAATAAGGCATTTTTTTATTTTTTGCATTTGGACTTGAGATAGTTTGACTTTTAAACTTATTAGCAGTGTGGACATGTAAAACATGCTGATTATCCAAAATAATCAGTCTAGAAGGGACTCATGTCTACCTAATGCCTATGTTCACATGACATGAACATACTTCTCAGAATAGTGCTTTAAAAAAACACACACACACACAGAAAGGGTGTGCAGCTGAATATGATTATTTGAAATTCAATATGCTTTTCTTCTAGCGTTCTTCTTCATATGGTATTTAAAATACCACTTTGAGCTTGTAGGCATGAAAAATACAATTTCTTTCCCATTTCACAGTTGGAAAAACTGAATTACAGAGAACAATGCTAGTAATTATCCATAATTAATAGAGGTGAGTATGCAAATCGGTCTGGGTAAGTGTGTGAAATTAGATGTACTGATGCCAGACAGCACTGTTCCTGTGTTTTTTGATGCTTGCATGTAAATCTCTGCATTAGTCAGGCATACAAATATGACTTTCCAAAAATGTATGGATGATAAACTGACTATTATGTATGTATGTATTGTAATGTGTAAGACAAATTAGATGAATTACTGCAATTTGTTAGATAGGTGCATATCTAATGAGCATTGTGAATGACTTTATAATGGTGGTTTGCAGTGCACTATATAGATTTATATATGGCTTAGGTTCAGCATGTGGTAGGCTAGATTTGGGTATGATTTGGTCATTAAAATGTGTGGGAAGAAGTGAGTATTAATTTCTTTTGATTTTGGAAACTGATGAAATGGTACATACAAAAGACCTTAAAATGTATTGGTAAATGAGAAACCAGTAAGTACATTAGGTGTCTTTTTTATTAGTCTTAATATTACCAGTGCTGTGCCAGGTGAAAGTGTTATATTTAGGACTTGGGAGGGGCATCTTCTCCTTGATTTCCAGCATGTTATACTCAGAAAATAAAATGTGAGGCTTATCCAGCCATCTCTACAGAATGAAACATATTCAGTTTTCCCCTCCCATTTTCCCTTCCATTCTCTTGGAGCCTGATTTAAAGAACCCTTTCCTGGCAGAGCCCAGGTAGGGGCAAGGCTATCTCTTCCTCTACTGTAGGTATAGTCTGGCTGTTTGGATGCCAGCTTTGCCCACAAGGACACCGGTCTTCTTTGGGGAGAAAACAAATCAGGGTAACCGCCAATTTATGTAAGCCCGGTTTGTCCGTGGGTTGGATTGTAAACTCTTTTTGAACTTTAGTTTTGGAGAGTTTGTTTTGTTTTCAGAGTGAGCTTTAGATAGCCACATTAATCATGCAAACCCAGCCATGTGCAATGTGTTTTATCAATGGAAAAACAGAGACTGAATGGCAAGCAGATGTGAACAAATCCAGTGAAATGCCTGAACCTGGAAGATAATCTCAGAATTTCCCAGATCTACTTGCCACATGGGATTAGCGATTGGAAAGGCTGTTCACTTGGGATAAATAATCAGATGGGAGACAAACAAGCGAGACACATCCATTCCTGTTCTGTAAAAATAATGATAATCTGGGCAGAGACTGGAGGAGGATGGGATGACATAGCCCAGAGAGCTCACGGGAGACTCTGCTTGAAGCTGCAAAGAGAAAACAATGGTGGGTGTCCTTGCCTTCCTTCCTTACACTTCATTTCAGCGTTCTAATATTGTTTTCATTGCCTCATGCTGAACCCATGCTCCTTAGCACTAGGGCATCTTCCAGAGACAAAGGTTGCATCTAAGTCAATAAAGGGAGAAACCACCATTGCCCAGGCTCACAGATGCCCCTCAAAATGGCCTCAGGCAAACAAAGTGAGAAAATTCCCTCAGAAATTTAGAACTGACTCTTCCTTCATTTTGCACCTCACTGGATTTTCTGCAGTGAGATAGCTGAGGTATTTATGCAAATATATGCAATAAGGACTGATTTCAGAATGAATAAATCTAAATTAAAATTAATGGGAAAATCCACTATCAGAAACAAATCAAAGAAGGAACACCACATATTTTCTCTCTATATATTTTATATATAGAGAGAAAATACAATATATATGTATTTTCTATTACAATATATATTGTATTTTATATATACATATACATATGCATTTGCATACATACATACATACATATAATGTATTTTTAAAGATTAGGGAGCAAGGAAGCACTCTGCTTTTCATGTTTGCCACAGAGGTAAGGGCAGTGGAAAATTTCTAATTGACTACAGGCAATGTGTATTACTCCTTGGTTTCATTTCAGTATTGAAATACCACTGCAGATATAGAGGTGCATTCCCAGATGGCCTGAGGGTCACAGTGGTTGAGGATATGGGAGGATGAGAGGGGTGACTCTCTAATGTGAGGCGCTAAGGAAGAGAAGCAACTGGGGTGAAGAGTGTCTGGGCTAGGCTATGGGTAGAAGGGGAAGTCCTTCTTTCTACTGAACGAGGGCAGAAAAGGGGCTTTGAGGTCTTCTTTCACCTTTTAAATCACCTTGAGGAAATCAGGTTCTGAAATCCTTGAGGGCGTTTGCCTCAAACAACAAACACAAGACACAGTTAACACTTTGGTGATGAAAGTTAATATTCCAAAGAGATGATGACATGATACAATATTTAGTTAAATAAGGGAGTCATGCATAACAATGGTTGCCACAGTAAGACACGTATCATGGGTATTTGAATCTTGAGTTCTCACTCTAAAGGCTTAGTGTTCTGTCGTTGTCTTGTCTTTCTATGGGAAAGTACATTTTACATGGGAAGCCCTCCTCACTGAAAAGAGACGGAGAAAGTGATTCGGTCCCTAGGAAGGTGTCATCCTTGTAAAGGACAGGGGACTTAAGAGAACTGACATTTTCCAGTGACCTCTCACACCAGCTCTCCCATGTCACCATGAACAGCTTTTCAATCCCTGCTAGCAGAAGCCCAAAGTATTAGTAGTAAGGTGAACTAGATTCTCTAAAATCTATCTAAAAAAAGCTAACTACAGTCTACATACAGCGCAAAATCAAACAAGGGTCATTCTCCAATCAACAGTTCACTGTGTGGGAAACAAAGTCCCACAGAATTGAATGAGGTCAGCCCCTCAATGAAACTGCTCTTCAACGTTCTGCAGCTGTCCTTTGTGAACAGCGTCTGGTTTCACTTTGTTCAGCCACAATGCGCGATCAGATAAATATTTGAGTTTGTGGCTGCAGAACTGCTGTCACGGAGACTCTCAGCATCATCTTGATACTGTGTGCAAAGCTCATCTTGGACAGGGCACGACCTCTTTGCAAATGTGATTGACTGGGCCAGATGCGATGCCTCTGTGTGTGTGTGTGTGTGTGTGTGTGTGTGTTTCCTTATCAAGATATTTGCAAGATGCCATCATGATAAAATGGTGGTGTTGATTTCTGTAGCAACACTCGAAGTTAAATGTCTTAAAATAATTGTGGCATGTCAGGAATTCAAGATGGAGTGTTTTCCAGGAATGCCACGCTTCATGTCAAGACTGAAAACCAGGCACACTTTAACAGTTTTATTTTTAGTGGTCATGGTAAGGAACAGATTTTA
This sequence comes from Mus musculus, assembly GCF_000001635.26. Classification (NCBI taxonomy): domain Eukaryota; kingdom Metazoa; phylum Chordata; class Mammalia; order Rodentia; family Muridae; genus Mus; species Mus musculus. The sequence goes on along the minus strand of NC_000082.6, from coordinate 42,152,429 downwards.
TTAATGCTTTAGGGAAGTTATTTTATTTAACAGAGTTTTAAGTTTTATACTAAAATAGTCTAGACTGTGCTCAAGATTTATTAAGTTGTCTTGTCAGCCCTAGAAACCTTCTGTAACTCATTGTAAATATAATTAAAGCAAGTTTGCATATATGTGAATATATACATATGCAAAAATTCCATTATTGGCACTTGGAAGATCTCCATCCAAGTCTGGTCGGGACTTCAGTTTGGACAAGTTAATGAAATATGATCCATCTTCAAATTTATGAAACAGCAGCATTTCTTCCTATGATTCTGAGCACATTTTTCTTATAGTGTGTATAATAATCTTCTTTAATTGGATTTATTTTTTTCCAAACTAGGCCCCGCATGGCCTAGTTTCCATTTTTTCCCCTACGTCTTTGAGTGTTCTTTGCGAATCACTTTTCTGAGATTTAATTTCAATGGTAGGTTGGTTTCATTTCAATTTTTTTGTATTATTTTAATTTTATTTGCCAATTTGCCTTTAAATACCCTTAAGCTAGAAAGTCGTGGCTGTGACTTTGCATCTAAATGTGATGTAGGAGGCAAGAATTTAATTTGGTCTGTAGAAACTTTTATGAGAAGAATACAGAGTGACTGTTTATAAATTGTCATTTGTGTTTTTTAAAATTATGTATGTTTAAGAGGTAAAATACACAAGTTGGCCCATAGTTAAGGAAAAGTAGTGTTTGTGTAATTGTTTTGTGTTTAGTCTTTGGGAAAATACATTTTTGCAAGCAATAGCAATGACTATAAATTCAGAGCCTATAAACCTTTGTCTTTGCAGTGGTCAGTGGGATCATTAATGTACAATTTTCTGGCCTAGAGAGCTAGGGTATATAGGCATCTCTGTTCCAGTATGAAAGCTATTGGTGACCTATAATAAATGCATATTGAAAATACATCATTCCCTGTCTGTATAGCTGACTGGCTTGGAGTTAAGGCAGTGGCACACCTGTTATTCTGCTGTTGTTGAGGCAATGTCTTGCTTTGCAGTGTTTATGGGAAAAAGTAATTTTGAATAAATGTGAATTTTGAGACTATGGTTTCTTCCTTTGTGTGTTTCACACATTATATGTTGGAGAATGACCCAGGAAATGAACTACAGTGATAAAAACCATACTGACCTTGAATGGGGTGGGGGACTGTGGGTAAAACACGCTCTGAAGGGGAAAAATGGTAAACATCACGGAGGGTAAAAATACACACGGAATCTCAAGGTTAACTGCTCAAACAATTACAGAACAGGAATTCCTATGCCTATAGAAACTTATCTCCAGTACAGTGTTTATTTGTTCTTCCTGTTAAAATATCAAAGACAGATATTAGTGAAATTATAAATATAAACCCATTTTTAAATTATTAAAGCAAGAATAGAGAGCCAACACCAGTGGTAGCCCTCCAAATAGTGGTCCTCTCCTCTGCTAGAAAACCCAATTCCAAGGTGGTGTCTTCTTGGGGAGAGGGACTAGGACAGATTATAGAAGTTATGAAACCTTTCTTGGTTCTGTTTTTTTCTCCCTTTGGCTAATGATAGCTGGAATGATGGCAGCCACCAGAAGTTTCCTCTCCCTTATCTTTCAGCTTTTTATCAGTTTTAGCCAAGCATCTGGAAAATTTATCTGGGGAAACCCTAATTCATCTTTTCTTTTATGGGTTTTATTTCTATCATAGAGATGCCAGAGGAGGAAGTCTCCCTGGCAATATGTTTCTTGCCATGATACAGTTTTTCCTGTAGTCCATTTCTTCATCCTACATCTTGCTATCATGCAATCTTCTCCAAAATTTGATGAGCCAGCCAAACTTTGATGATATATCCTGTTAAATGATAGCAAGTATTTTTATTTAAACACTTTGGTCTTAAATAGGTAAGTCTCCCACTTTCATAGTCTCATACTTGGGCTTCTTCCTGTAAAGTAAATACACTGATGGAATTTAGGGTTTAGGGGATCTTCCATACTTCTCATTAATATTCAACATTTGACTGTAAATCTTCCCTGAGGCTCTTTCAGCAAGGTAGAATAATAATGTGGGAGAGACAGGGCTCACTACTTCCCAACTCCTAACACTATAGAGAAACACAATTTGCGTACATTTCCACAGTTTAATCTATTTTAATTTAAATAGTGACCAATGTCAAATAAAAAAACCAACTCACTCCGTCTTCAGATCCTTCACACATCTGGCCTTTGAGAACATTCCTAGGTACCTTATGCACTGTACTCTCTAGCTTGGCTGAAAGTTGTAGGTTAAATGTGGAAGGTGCTTAAGTGCACTGAGATAGAACAGGCAGGTCAATAATGTCCAGAGAACAATTATGTCATCGTCATACCAGTGCCAAGCAGAAAAAAAAATGATGTAAACCTTCACTGTGCATTTGCTATTAGGTTTCCAGCTTTGAAAATAAATAGCTGAAGTGCTTTCACATTTATGTATCAGCTGGAGAACACTGTCCCATAGCATACTCTCTCTGCTGTGTTTTATTTTATGACTACTATTGTTATTCAGAGTGTTTAAGTGACTCAGCTTATTACTTTCTCACTGCACTGGACACAGTTGGATGTATGCACTCTGACTGTCTTTCCACAAGAGCATGTGTATTGCTAAACAGTGCTGCCTTCTCTCCATCGCTGCTTTTACAACTGCTTCCTGACTGGTTATTAGCATCTCAGCCCCGCCTCTGTTAACATCACATTAGGCTTACCACCCCTCCTGAGTTAGTCCAGTTCTCTCTATTCTATCCTTCTGGGTTATCTGTTCTTCCTGATTCTTTTTATCCTCCTTCTCCCCACCATGCTTCCTACAGTTCACAGCAGGGTTGTGGGCTCCCGCAATAGTGAACCAAAAAGTGATGCAGCTACTAATTAAAACGGAAAAAGAAAATTTCACACTGTTGATTTTCAAAACCAGAAAAGAGCAGGCATCGTGGGGGGGGCTTTGTGTTTCTCCCTTGGATGTGGATGCTAGAGGTCAAAGCAGATGAGTGGGAGATGAGGGTGAGACTCTGCAGTTGGCTTTAGAAGCACAGACTGTGGTTTTTTATATGGGCTTTAAGTACGGGGCTTTGCTTTCCTATTGTCTAAATGGGATATGTGGCTACAAGAGGACTATTGGCTGATTCTGCTGGATATCAAAACAATAAAACTAGCCAACCAACCAAAACCAACCTAAGTGGCTGTTAACATTTCACAATGAAGCACTTTGAGATGACTGTACCAAAAAAAAAAAAAAAAAAAAAAAAAAAAAAAAAAAAGCTGAAATGAAGGGTAGGATGTTTATATCAAAATAATTTTCTAACTCTGATTTTATTTCATTGTGAATATTGGGTAACTACTCCTGGAACTCAACTCATTTGATGTCCATTTTGAAATAAAAAGCAACCCACATGTCCACTCACTTCCTTTTGTATCCACAGAGAGTCTTTGAAAGAGTTAGTGTCTATTGTTATATACTGTATGAGGTTAGAGCTTGATAATAGAATGTTTTATTATGAAGGATCTGAAAGAATATGGTTAAGGAGTCTGCTAAGTAGTAAGTACCACCAAAAAAAATAAAAATAAAAAAATTTTAAAATGCCTTTAACACCGAACTCCTAAAATACTAACTTAGAATTTTTTCTGAAGAATAAGTGGAGGCCTTCGTTGTGAAGATTCACTGTACTCATAGATTGCTTGGGCGGGTTTTATCGTCTGGTCAATTACAAGTTTATAAGTTAATGATCTTTTTAAAGTATAAACTGAAATGGAAAAGCACTCCCTGCACACAGGTGCAGAATGGGCCAGCGTAGATGTCTGTATCTTTTTATTCTCTTACCTTCTGTACTTTTAATACATTAACAATCTTCATGCTTCCCTAAACTGATTGACAGAACTTTTCCTTTTACACAGAAATAAGCTGCTAGCTTGGAATATTAGTTGAGAATCTCAACATTTCAAAGACTTAAGTCCCTAGTCCAGGAGTTAGTAAATGTCGGCTGATAGGAAGTAGTAGAGAGGAGGAAAAAGCAGGTCTCTTTCCTGTACAGGAACAGATGATTAACGAGCCAGGAGAAAGGCTTCATGAAGGGAAGAAAAGGGGGTTCAATATTTCTTCACTTCCACACCACAAGCTGTAGCTCCGGACATTTTGGTTTACATAAATAAATAAACAATGTGTTGGTCTATAAACTAGTCATGAGGGATTTCAGACTCAACTTTAAATCTTGAACTCAGTGTATAGATCATTTTGTTTCACTGATTACATAATTGCTGTTCAACAGGGATCCATGGGAACATAGTCAGGCTGTCCTGATGGCTAAAGGACAAGCACATGAAGAAAGTACTTCACATAAGCATCACTTGGGAAGAATTAGTATCACTCAAATAATTGCCCTTGTTTTTCCTCCCTTAAGGGAAGCACTGAGATAAGGCACACCCATCATCTAGTGGGTAAATCTCTAGTTATCTGCATAGGAACACTGAGATGGCTACAACCTATCTGTAGACTCTGAAACTTCTTGTTGCATCAAAACAAATTCACATCTTCATTTGTGGCATGAACACTGCTCTGTCTGAACTGACTAAGGAGCCGAATTCTGTCCCATGCGTATTGTGCTCCAGGATTCACGCATCTAGAAAAATGTGAAATGTTCCATTTAGTTCGGGCATGAAGAAAAATCTGTAAAAGGTATTATTCAAATATATACACTAAAGGAGTCTTTGGCAGAGTACTAGGAGGTGAGGAAAATGAGAACAAATGGAAAGAGAGCATGCTTCCAGTGGCTTAGGAAGAATGTATCATAAACACAATGTATTCTTGCACTCTCATCCACTTATTTTGACCCCTCTGGAGAGGTGAATAGAGAGTGGAGAAGGATACATATATATGTTGCTGAGGATAAAGGATGGCAAATTGACACTGCAAAAGTCAGCATGTCACTGTGGTGGACAGGGCTGGAAATGTGCTGACTAGCCATTAAGGATGAATAATCACGAACTCAGGGACGCTGGCTCTGTGTCTCTACCTGCTGCTGCCTCTGGCTGGCAGCAGCTCACCAGCTGCTGTATCTGCTTTGGCCCAGCTTGGTCAGCAGAGCACCCCGCTGCCCACACAGTGCTTCTGTCAGAGCCTCTGGCTATAGACACCCCTCCTGACACTGGTGGGCGGAGGAACGCCAGCTGCCTTACGATGGCCTTTCCTCCCCTCTCCCTTAAAACTCATTGACTTTGAATGTGAAGAATGGGCAACCTACTTCCACAGGCATATTGTTCCTTTTATTTCTTTCCTTCTCCTTTATTCTCTCACTCCTGTCTTTCTTTTCTTGCCAGCTTCCTCCCTCTCTTTCTTCTTTTACTTAATTTTTAGGCCTGTGCAAACTGGGCCATGGTAAAGCCGCATCTCCAAGACTCTAGCTATGCAGGTTGTGAAGACCTGCTTCCTGAACCTAACGATGGAATTCAGGTGGCCAGGAAGCCACACTGCTCTCATCATAAAAGACATCCACCTTTTCCCCCTTGAAGTTCATAACTGGGCCTTGGATCTAAGAAACAGAGTTGTTAGCTAATTTTCTACAGTGGCAATAACTCCGTTCACTTCGAAACCTAGTGCTATTTCATCTAGTGTTTAGTAAGTACACAATAGCTTAACTTTATTATAAAGCAGGGAAACAATTGTTAACCAAGGGGAAGGCTTATGCTGTGTATATTATGTGCTGCATACAAAACTGGTACTTCTGCATGCATGATGCTGTGTAGAGGGCAGTATGTGACCTCTGAGATGGCTACCACCTATTGCAACACTGTGTTCTTCATAATTGAGGATGACTCTCCCCAAATCATGAAGGACATTGTGATAGGAAACATTTGACTGATTCTCTGATTCTCAGTTTAGAACATGAAATTCTCTAAAATTCTTCATATTTCCTAATTTTACCATGTTAAATCCTTCCATGGATGGTTGCAATGGGTAGTTCCCTTCGATTAGGTCCTACAAGTGTCTCCACTGTCTATAACCCAGCCTTTGCTCTGCCGTCTCTCTGTGAATATTCTCTCCTCAACTTTTCCTTCCTCAGCCTTAAGGCCATGTTTTATTAGTTACTTGAATTGTATAACTCTCCTGCTTTTCATAGTCTCTGTGAGATGAGAAGAAAATATATCTTAATGTGGTATATAATTCTTCATTTTTCTAAATAATCTTGTTGCATTTTCTATTTTGTGATCCCTTTAAAACTTTTCTGTTAGGAGAATGATGTTCTACTTGAGTAGGTTCTTGTAGGTTTTGCAGACTCTCAGATTTATAATTTGAACCTAGGGTTTGCCTATATCCCTGGAATTCCTTAGGTCAGGAAGGAATGGGTAACTACATCTCTTAGTGTGTAGTTCCCCAAGGGTATGGTGAGTATTGTCTCCAGTTGGAGCAAAGACTTTTCACATTTAGTCGTTAGAGACAAATAAGCAGGATAGGAGTTTTCAGCCTCACATTGATGTAGCATTTGTATAGCTATCCCCCATGCAAGGACCACAGACCGAAGCCAGACTATTAAGAATGAGAAACTTAAAGCCATGTCTAGGGTAGTTTATGGTTGTTGTTTTACAAAAGTAGTGTTAGGTATTTAGCAATTTCCAAAACACTTTAATACAACCCTTCAAGAGAACTCTCACTTAAATTGATTTTTCTTCAAAGAATCCTTTTTTCCCCTTGAAGGCTCATCTAAATTGAACATAACAAGATGAAGACATCTTTCCTAGCCATGGTAATTTTTTTCCAAATGTGCATATATAGAGTAAAAAAAAAGTGTTTAGTGGGTTGTTATTTTAAAATAATAATAAAACCTTTAAAGAATTTTCTATTTAATTTAAGTGAATTTTGTGGCTCAGAAGGTTTTAACCATTTTTGCTTTACTGATCCTGATAAATAAAGCCTTCGCGTCTTACATACTATCATCTTCCCATGACCCACTCAGCATCCTCTGTCTCTCAGGGACATTTGAATCTAGAATTATATCTACCTGACCAACAAGGTTGTGGGATTACAGATATTACTGAGCCTGTTGCCCATGAACAAGACTCCAAGGTGGGGTCTCCTACATCCACACCTTTAAAAGGACTGATCCCTTCTCTGCCAACTTTCAGGGTCTTCTCTGATCTTCAGAAATGCTCCCTTTCCTACGATTCTACCTCTGCTGCAAATGGTGAATCAGCAATGTAAACTTACTGTCATAGGGAAACCATCCTACAGAATCTCTTTCTCCTTCAAATTTTATATTATGTGTTAAACATTCTGTCTACCCTTCCTCTTGTGCTAGGAGAAACATTTTCCTTTTCCAGTCTTTCCTTTTCCCAGGAAAAGGAAAACTACTCTCTGGCATATTATAAGAGCCATCCATTTCCTGGCCCTTACATTACCCCAGTTTCTTAAAGAGGCCACCACAAAAATAAATGTATATTCTTTGCATATTCTTGAAGACTAACCAAACAGGAAAAAAAAATGAAACTATGCAACACAGATGAAAAACTGGGAAGTTATCCAAAGTAAGAGAGAAGAGAGAATAGTTCTTCTATTTGTAAATATTGCTGTTTGTGGAGACTGACCATCTCCACTCTGCTTTCAGTGGGAATATTCTTATTTTTGTATAGGGTTTACCTTTAAGGGATGGCGGATAGATTTCAAGTCAATATGCAGGAACTCTATGACTTGCATGGAATCAGGCTCGGTTTTGGCATACTTACTGAAAAGGACTAGGCTGGCATTGGTGACACCGAGCTTGTTGGCAGCCACACAGGTATAGTTGCCATAGTGTTCCTCAGTGACATTGGTCACCGTCAGGGAGGACTGGCCCTCAGTGCTCTTAATCTCAAGGCCATTTGCACTGTTTATCCTAAGAGTAGAAAACAGAAGAGTTAGAGTGATGCAGCTGAAGGGCATGACTTTGTGGTCTCTTCCTCATCTTTACGCTGGAGTTTTTAAAAAGAGGAGAAGAAATTGTGTTTATCTTTTCTCACTTATTCATTATAATTATGTAACTTCTATTATTAGAACCAGTTGATGATGTCCATCCACAAAGAAGAAACAGCAATGGAAGAGTTCCATTAAAGCTAAGTTTCTACTACATTCAAGAATGATATATAGGTGGAAATTATCAATTAAATCATATTCTTCACTATTTTATTTTTTCTTGAGTGCTTTTGGGTTCAGCTTAAGGGCTACAATTCCTAAGTGATGTAATAAAGAAGATGTTGCAAAGGAAACATGTACATTACAGATGAGCAAGGTCTTGCTCTTAGGCTCTGGGAGACTTTGAGATCATCATTTGGAACTTAGGGTATAAAGGGTTTAGCATGTACCTGGTGTCATCCCGGTACCACTCAAAGTCAGGTGCAGGCACCGCTGAGGCTTCACATTTGAGGGAAGCTTGTCGTCCTGTGGTGGCTTCGTTGCTCTTCGACTCCGTGATAGTGGGTGGATCTGTAGCAAGAGCAGACAGATACGGTTACTATGTGTGAGCAAAGGATGCTCTGAGCACAAAGGGCTGCAGTGGGAGATTCTGTAGGAAGGAGGGATACACCAGTTTACATGAAAGGAGGAGGCTCTAGAATTGGTACCCAAGACATCTGATTGGAGAGAGACAAGAAAACAATTATGTGGAAGCATCATTGACATGCCTTGGGATCAGCTAGATGGGACTGGTCACCAGCAAGTTAAAGTAAAGTGAAATATGACTGATGGAATGCACAGTTGGCTTATATAACATTCAATGGCATTTTATGTGAATGGAAGCCAAGCCCCCCCCCTCTCTCTCTCTGTGTGTGTGTGTGTGTGTGTGTGTGTGTGTGTGTGTGTGTGTGTGTTATAGTTTGAGTGTTGGAGCCCATGGAGTTCACAGAGGTACTGGATGTCCTGGAGCTGTGAGCCATCTGCCATGAATGCTTTGAAGCTGAACTCACACCCTTCCTAAGAATGGTGCTTGTACTTAGTCACTGGACAAACACATAATTGGACCATTTTTTTTCTTATTGCTATTATTACTGTAGTTAGTGAAAGCTTTGAGATGTCTGAGGCAAATGAAAGGGTTAAAGTTATTCTAATCTGAAGTTAATCTAATCTTATTTGGTCAGGAAATTTAGCCTAACTGATGAGTTAAAGAAATCTGATGGCATTCTAGAAAGTTATACTTGAAGGGCCTCATGTATATATGCACCACCACCACACCACACCACACCACACCACACCACACCACACCACACCACACCACACCACACCACACCACACAGATAAGAGAGAGACACAAAGCCAATGAGAGGCACACAGAAAGAGAACTTTTTCATCTAAAGGTTAGTTTCCAGGGAGTGATAACTTAGCTGGAAAAAATAGGTAACTTGTATGAAAAAAATAGCTCAAGCACCGCTCAGGTCACTCAGATTTTGTGAAGGAAAAGTTAACTAATAAAATAACTAATAAACTAATAAATAACTAATAAAATAAATAACTAATAAAATAAAAATAACTAATAAAATAAACTTTACAATGCACAATTCACTTAAACATCTGGACTATGCTATTTAAGTTCAGTTTTTGTACTCTTATAGTTTTGGGAATCAGTTTTAATGTTCTTTGTCTACAGAAACTCTGGTCCTGAGTTAGAATCATGTAGAACAATGTCAGACCAGTCTGCCATTGCAGTTACTTTCCATCTCATTTTACCGTTACTATGGATTTTTTTTTTCCAGAGAGAAAAAGAGTAAGAAGGCATTTGGATAATTCTGTCAAATCGTATGTAAATAATATGTAATAATAATAAATAATATGTAAATAATAGTCTGAGGCATTATTGTACTCTTTTGGTTTAGACTTGGCTGCTCATTTTCTTAGAGGCACAAAATGAGAAGATGCTATATTGAAAAGATAGACAGAATAAAAACAAAAACAAAACACTGAACTGAAAGTAGGGGTGCTGGAACATAGTTTTGGTGTGGTTTATGGCCCTCTCAGTACACAGACTTATGTGTAGTCTACCTATAGCCTGAGCCTTGGCTTATCATTTATACAAGAAGGGAACTGTACTTTAAAAGTATATAGCAATTCTCCCAGCCTGATCCTTAAAGCTGAGCTGTCAATATCATTATAGCACATTCATTTTTACACTTTTAACCATGCTTGCCTTTAAATTTCTAGCTTTCTAGATAATTCCCTTGTCTACTCCATAGGTTAGGAGCTAGAGCTAGTGGTCAGTTGTAGGAAATCTGAAATCTGAGGTTTGAGCCTAAGATTTAGAATCATCCACATGAGTTTAAGTTCTTTCCTCCTTCCTTATCTTTTTAAAGAAAGAGACAGCTTAAAATGATCAGCAAGCTTCCATTGAAAAGACTTTCTACTTATGATTGGCTACCTAGGTCATTAAAGCCCATCCTTTCAAAAGATAATGCATGAATTGGATGTATTTTTGCGGCTGGTAGAATTATTGGTAAAGGGATAGAGCATAAAATAGAGAAGGTTTTAAGCTTAGATTTAAATTTGATATATGTGAGCTCAAATTGGAGCTTGGCCCCTCCTTGTTCTTTCTTATTAGAGACTTTAGTACTTTGCCCAGAGTCACAGTGCTTCAATTCCCTCATCAATAAAGTCCTGGAGCTAGCAGCAGGGAGGCCCATTTGGAAGCTGATGAAGGAATTTAGAAAGATTCTGCACCAGGTTTATGATAAAGAGATGGGAAGGAGAGGATGGATTTGAAATATACAGAGTTTTTGAAATGATTACCTAGCAATGGATTAGATGTAAAGGGGAAGGGAGGAAGGAAAAAGGGATAACACCCAGGTTTTTTGTTTGGGCATCAAAAGATGCAATCCACCAAAACAATGTGCACAAAAGGTGGAATATGGCTCAGTGAGTTGAGTTTGATGAAAATGTCTGAGGATCTGAGTTCAGGTCCCCAGCACCCATGTGAAACCCTAAGCATGTTGGTGCATGTCTGTAATGCTAAGATTGGGCGAGGCCTGGTAGATTACTGGCCAGGCAGCCGAGCCAATTGGTGGACTCCACTTTCAGTGAGAAATCCCATCTTAAAACAAAGACAAAGCCAAAAACCAAACAAACCATTAAGGTACAGAACAGTAGAGGAAGACACGTGCAGTTTATCTCTCTTCTTCAAACGTATGCATACACATATGGGCCTATATACACACATGTACACATGTGGATACATGCACGCACATGAACACATGGCATATGCATCACACACACACACACACACACACACACACACACACACACTGTAAATCAATAAATAAGGTAGAGATGACCAACAGTGTAATAGCTCAGTCCAATTAATTTTGTATCCTCACTTATTTTCCATATTTTTCCTGCTCTTCAGACACCCATGCCATCACAGTTGGTAGCTCAGTGTTCCACTGATGTTAGTAGGAAAGACAATGTTACTTCTGATTCAACAGTTTGTTTAATTATTCAATATGGAAAATTAATCCCAAGACATGTTTGTTTCTGGAGGACATACATATAATTGACAAATCCTTACTGAAGACTAATGTTTCATTACTCTGTCATTTATTCAGTCAAGAAAAACACAGATCCTTAAATCCTACCATCACCAATACCGCTACCATCATCACCATAACCACCACCACTATTACTGCCACTACTACCACCATTACCACTACTACCATGAACTCCACTACCACCATCACCATGACCACCACCACCACCACCACCACCATCCCCACCATCACCACCATGTTACTCAGAGCTATAGCATATTGATACAGTATAGTTGAGGTGCATTCCCTCAAAGCCCTCTGGAATAGTATTAGGATCACAAGTCCCAGATGCATAATTTTGCAGAACATTCCTTGCTCTGACTGTTTAAGTCCATATTATTTAACGTACCTATTACTATTATGTATGTCTATTACTTGGGGGATAATGATTTTTTTTTCTGACTAAAAGAAATGGGAACACATTGAGCCTGCTTATCTCATCACTTCTCTTTGTCCTGTTTGGTTTTTGTCTGTTTTTGTTTTGGAGATAGTATCTCACTATGTTGTTCCAAGTTCTTTGGACTTCAGACATTTTGTTCTAAAAGAATAGTTCTTTGTGCTTTTGGGATTTAGCTTTTGGCCAAGGAGCTGGGGGATTTCTTGTTCTCAAAGCTGGATCTAGAACTCATAAAGGCAGACATTCTTGACTAAGGTGCCTGGGGTGTGTGTGGTTATAAGGGACTATTTTGTACTACTTCTACTTTGACCTCTACCATAGAAGCATTTAGCCTTTCAAACTCATCCTTATTTATGAATTTGTTTCACACGTGAGCAGGTAAGCAGCAAACTGTTTCTTAAGCTGTTAGAGGCCCCAGCATGCTGGAAGCTATCTAGAAGCTAGGCATAATAACATTAAATCTAGAAAAAGAATGACTCTGGTCAACCACCAAGTCCAACCACTTGCTTTTTTCATTTAGTACCAGCAAGTTCCTTTCATCAAAGTCAATTCACAGCCACTAATAAGCAACAAAAAAGCCCATTGCTCCTCTTATTTCTCAAATCACATCATGGTCCAGGTCTTCTTCCACTGCTTTTGTGAATGAACATTCCAAAGTTCATTTGCAATGAATTCTGTGTAGCTAAGGCTAAGAAAGAGTCTTATGGAATATACTGTAGCAAGACTTGTAGAGTTAAAATAATACATGTGCCTGCTCAAAATATGGTTTATAATAAACAATGTGGTTCCTACAAATGCTGCACAGAGAGATTCAATTTCATTCTTTACACAATGTTGGAAGAGAGCTTACATAAAATTGTCAAATGATTCCTCCATTGTTTTTAACTTCAAAATTCCAGGTTCTGAAAACATTAATCAGAGCTTTCTTATTCTTACATCACTGATAACAAAATTCTTTCCACCAGAATGATGATAATAAGGATAAGAGTGGCTTAGGCAAAAACTCACATTCATTTAATCTTCCTAATATTGGGAAAGATAGCAAAAAAATCATAAAATTTGAATAAAGGATATGATTTACAACACTATAGACACCTATTAGCACCTATTAGATAAGGATGTTAGACATCCTCATCTGTCCAAATTACAGCCCTAAGAGCAATGCATTAGTAGTGTTATTTGGAGAACAAGAAGGAAAATTTGCAGGGGATTAGTAACTTGTTCTAAAACATTTGAGCCGTGTTTGCTGAAGAATGGATTTAGATCCGTGCTGATCACGTTCGGAACCTCTCTGAGCTGCTTTGTTTGTTTGAATAAGTTCTTTCATTTTATTTTTAAGATTTTATTTTATTTTATGTGTATGAAGTTCTTGCTCACATATATATCTGTGCACCACTTGCATAAAGCCCCCTGCCCTTAGAATTCAGGGAGGTCAGACCCACTGGAACTGGAGTTATGATGGTTGTAAGCTTCCATGGGTATGTGAATACTGGGAACCAAACCAGGATTCTATATAAGAACAATAAGTATCCTTAGCCACTGAGCCAACTCTCCAGCCCCAAGAATAGACTCTTAATAAGGAAATAAAATATAAGTTAAGGGAACTTGAAAAGTTAGTGTTGCAGATTTCTGTAAATGTTTACAGAACATTGAAAAAATGGTAGAACACATAGTGACATAGATTTGAAGATGCAGGTCTGACTTTCTCCTGTGCCTCTACTGTTGCCATAGACACCTGTCTCAGCCTCTTGCCTATGAATACAGACAATGATACCTACGGATCTCGTATACAGGTGTAAGGCAAATGTTGTATGAAATCAGATGTAAAGAACACTTTCAGCATCTAAAGTAGCTACATCAATTGCTTTTGCCTCTACTACTTTCCTGGGTATGGGTAGAAAGAAATTTGAGTTAGACCTTGGAGTCTGAAGTTTGCCATTCATAAGTCCTTTGACTTTAGTCCAGAGAATGTTTACATTCTGTGTATATAAAAGACAGGGGGTGGAGAGAGTATGAAACTAGAGACACAGTTTGGGGTAAGGGAGGCGGTGGAATATTCTGGAAGGCTCTGGGAGAGGAGAATAGCTATGATTAACTCTATAATATGAAATTCTCAAAATATAAGTGAAAATGTTATTTGGAAAATATAAGGGCAGCACTTGTTGTCATGAATAACTTGAGGTCTCACTCTACAGTGAGACATTATTTCCTTAAATTGCTTATCAGGTGACCTTTGAAGCAAAGTACTGTAGAGTCTAGTTAAATTATACACTTACGTTCTGGAACGTTTGCCAAGAGGTTAAACATACCTGTTCCTGTTCTAGGGGATCTTTCAGCTCTCAGTAGCCACCTGGCAGCTTACAACTGTTAGTAACTCTAGACTTAAGGGATCCCATGCCTTCTCTTGGCCATTGTAGGTATCCCCACACATGTGTATACTCAACAGGTGGTGCATGTTGTTCAGTAACCTCTGCTTTTTCTAAACTACCACACATGTAAGAGCTTCAGCGATATCCTTGTCACCGGGCCCCTACCATTTGTATAGGGTGAGCCATTTAGTTCTAGTTGCAGAGTTAGGTGAAAGGGAGATGAAGAGAGGAAATGTTAAAGGTGATCAATGTGTGTGTGTGTGTGTGTGTGTGTGTGTGTGTGTGTGAGAGAGAGAGAGAGAGAGAGAGAGAGAGAGAGAGAGAGAGAGAGAGAGAGAGAGAGAACTATAGGTAAAAGATGGAGACACTAACATGTCAGTTGTGGAGTGGGGGAAGAATGAGATCTAAGAGCATTGTTTAGGAATTTCCTCATGAATAGGAAAGAAGTCCGCTTTAGAAAGATCTGAATAAAAGCAATAGCATGCATCTATTGAAACACTTGCTCTGTGGTAGATACTATCCTAGAGGCACATTAATGCATAATGGAAGGTGCAATTGAGAGCATAGAGCCAGGAAAGTGTATTTCTGTGGTTGATATAATCTGTGCCTTCATAAGACACAGAAAGTCAAAAGTCTTGTCCATTCCATAAATTTCACCAAATTTATTCAATGACAAAGATTTTGAGGCAAAGATTTAGCTTTCTATAGGTGCTTGGACCTCCTACTAGTCAGGAAATAGACTTTGCCTGTAAAATGGCTATGTGCAATGATATAGACCTACTACAGAGGGCGGTTATCTAAGAGAAATAAAAAGGAGAGGCTACAGAATCTGCTGCGAGCTCAACGGGTGAAACTGTTATGTCTCCCTTCCTTACTGTGCTAGCCTCTATGTGTCCTGTAACAAACATCTGTTGGCGAACGAGTAAATGAATCAATGAGTGGCAGTGGGAAAGTTACAAGTGCTGAGATTGCTTCATTTAGTGGTATCCAGGGTATGTTCATTATGATAATCTCTCCCATCAGTAGTTTTCTTAGTCATCCTGTTTGCCTGACCTAATCCTGAAGCCTGTGTTTGAAATGGACTAGAACTGAAGTTAAACAAAAGAAAGAAGATTCAGATGAAGGGATAAAAGTGATCCTGGCTATCTTTCTATAGGTGAGAACCTGCTGTAGACTGAATCTATTTACACACTGAAACTATGTTTGGCTACCTTGGTTTATCTGAACAGAATTTCTGGTGTGAGGACTGATTTTTATATACATGTACTTTATGAGATTTGGATTAAAAAGGTGATTCCAGAGGAATTTGAAAGTAGAATTATTTTCCTGATTTGTAGCCAGCATCATTTATTTATAGAGTTTGTGAAAATATTATGATGGAGTTTTATTTTGAGTTTTCTATCTTTACCTTCAGTTAACACTTACTGACTATTTTTGTGGGGCCAAGCACATTCTTGTTTCTCTTGGTTAGAGCAGATTGGGTGTCTAATTGAATTCTTCCAATATAATTTTTGAGAATCGGTGGGCTCTGCCCATATTTACTGATTCACTCATTACTGGCAAAAGCTCATATTTTCATAAAAGTTTTCTTGAAAATTATCAGTATTTTTTTCCAGATCCAAATTATACTTTAGGGACAGTGAAGAGGGAGCAATGTCAGACTAATTGCTTCAATAATAACAGGACCCGGGCGACTAGCTTTGATCTTGGAAACCATCTCCAATTCAGACCACTTTGATGTTTCATACAATGGAAGCATAAATATTTTCTATTTACTACATGATTGGACTTTCAGAAACCTAATTAAGTTGAAGGTCAATTAAGGGAAAATGAAATCTTGACTCTAAAAGTCAGAGAAGAGGTGGCAGATGATAGCATGGCTATGTGTGCATAAAAGAAGTTAACTAACCTAATTACAAACTTATATAAACACCCAGAGAAATTGCCTTTCATGTGAAAAAAGGACCTAAAGCATTTTATAACATTGAGATCATTAATGCATCTTTGAAACACACCCAGTACTGCAAAAGAATAGTAATACTGGCATTTCAAAACTCTATTACTAAAAAAAAAAAATTGGAGACAGCTAGGGATAAAAGCACTTCACAGCTCATCAAATGCAACCCCTTGCTCTTAAAAATGAGATCATAAACATGGAGTTCAGTGCTGTATCTGTTGTTTTCCCCAAGGTACACAGTAGAGTCTTCACTGCCCATTTCAGAAAGCTATAAGGCTGACTGGAGGTAGGCACTGGAGACCAGGGCATTCCAGCAGAGGCTAAGCCACCTTCAACAAGCTCCATTCCAAAATTCTAAAGCAAGAATATTGATGCTTATCTCATTGAATCATGGTGAGACTAATAGCATGCTTAAATCCCTAATAGGAAGCTATGTTGAGCATTACAAATATTTGAAATTTCTCTTCTTCTTCTTCTTCCTTGGAAGGTTTGGGCTTCAGAGTCAAATAGACCTGAGGCTAAACCCTGCTTTCTTACATTTGCTTTTTTGTTACCTTGGATAGACGATTCCCTAAATTCACACTTGAGTTTCTAATGCTTTAAATTGGACTTGATTATATTTACATTGTCAGGGTTTTCAGAAGACTGGAGTTCATTTATACTGACTCTGGCATATAGGTAACAGCAGCAAAGATGTAGGAAGGGAAAAATGTATTGCATCATGGCCTAAAATTCGCTTTCAGATGTGGGCTAAAGTATTTGTACCACGTGTGATTGTGTATGTATGTGTTATGTGCATAAATGGGTATATGTGTGTATGAGTGTGATAATACATATATGTGCATGGAAAGAGAGGAGAGGAGAGACAGAGAGGGAGAAGGAGAGGGAGAAGGAGAGAGAGCTGTCAGGACATCTCTTTGTCCTTTCCTGTCCTTATGAACAATTATGTGGTAAGGAATCTTGAATATGAATGCTATAGAAAGTCACTCGAAATTGAGTAGCACAAACAAATTTTCTATTCCTTTGCTGGGTGACACACATCCTATAGATCCCCTCTTCCTCCCTTCTCCCACTTTGAACTACATCTAAGGAGCCTTTCATCTGACAAGTTCAAAGTACGATCACTTACCTATGCATCGTAGTGAAATCTTCATTTCTAATGCCTAGGCTTTAGGAGAAATAGATAACCAAAATGAACTTATCAGACATTCCCCTCTAGTCATCAGGGACACACTGTATCTGACCAAATGGGCTTGAATTTGGTCCCAAGGCCAATTAGTTAAAGAGCAGAGGATAAAATATAATCTTGGGGCTATTCAATTCTGACAAACAATGCATTAAGATAAAAATTCCAGCTAAAGTAGATACGGATTGTTGCTTTTCCCAAAGTAGTATGACCTTGCTGTCCACAGGCTCTACAACAGTGCCTGCCAGAAGCTCAAGTGGAGTCTCATCATGTTTTCTTAATTCCACCGTCTGAGTAAAAGACAGAGGCTATTGTGAAATGCATTACTGGTTATATTTAGAATCAGAAAAGTTGATTTATCAAATTCAAAGGCCAAGTCTCGCCCTTGGAAGTGTCCAATGTATAAATGTGCATCCCTGACCAGAGGAACATCTGCTTGAAATGCTATGAGCTTTTGCTAATGGAATCTGTAGAGCTCACTGGGAGTGGAAGCGTGCCCTGGGCACGGAACACCTGCTGCTCCTATACTCACAGTTCACAGTGACCTTGACTTGTTTGACATCCGCCGAGGAGACCTCGTTGGCAGCCTTGCACTCATATTTGCCTGACTGTTCCCTGGTGATGCCTAGGATCTCCAGATATTCTTCTTCTCCTTCAAATTCTCTTCCTGAAAAAAAAAAAAACAGACAATTGCATGATTATTTTTATAAGTCTAAAATATGCAGCAGTTTACTGCTTTCTTTTCCTTTTTAAAGCAACAAATCAACATGGCTTTTCATTAATTTGACAATGCTTTGTTGGAGGCCAGAATCTGCAGATGCAGACGCCAAGATAAAGTTTCTTGTGATTGTGATTAAGTGGGAAGTGCTTTGAGGAAGAACAGGTAGAGGAGTGGGGGGATGGTAGCTGGAAGAGAAAGAAGCCAAACAATGTTATGATGCCAGGTTAAATCTCTAGAAACAATGCTGACTTGGCCCTTTGGGGACTCCGGGGATGACACATGTCCCATTCAACACTGTCCCAATAACAAGAAGATAAGAGACTAGAGTGCTCAAGCATTCATATCTGTCGGTCAAGTATTTGGAATAAAGTAGGGACAGGAGTCGACAGGAAGCACCAGGGATCTGCATGATGCACTGGCAATCCGCTTTACAAGTTACCCTCCTACACCAACCAAGCTGGTCAAAAGAGAGTGAATTGCTTGCAAGAGATGCCACACTCTTCTTATTATGTAGATCTTGCTTATCACAAAAATCATGTGCCGGGACTAGAAAGATGGATCAGTAGTAAAGAGGGCTTCCTGGTCTTCCATAGACCTCAAGTTCAGTTAACAGTAAGTACTTCAGCCACCTCGTAACCACTTGTGAGTCCAGTTCTAAGGAACCTGATACCCTCGTCTGGCTTCTACAGCCACTCACACATATGTGCCACATGCATACATATGTCCACATACATCAAGAAAAATAGATCCATATATTTAAATATAAACCCTGTGCTAATCCTTGTGTTGATTACCATCCAGGCTCTCAACCCATGGGTAGATGCATGAGAGTGTGCAGCTTGAGACACCAAGTCTTGGCATAAGAAGCTACACCCATGTTAACAGTTGGAGTTAGGGACAGGAAGGCTCCATTTTGGAACAATCTACAAAATCAGTTGCTTTATTTCCATAAAGAAAAAGTACACAGGAAATCTTTTACACTCTCACAAGGAACCTAACCAATTTAATGAACCTCTTTTTTTCCTAAATAGATTGAAAGGAAAAATAGCGGGAGGGGACATTAAAGGGGGAAAGAGAGGGTGGACAGGGGGGTTGGACAACAGAAATGACATAGTTAAAGCATAGATAGAAAGGTCCATGGACTTTAACTTTAGTGAAATCCTATGCCCCTCACATTCACAACTCAACTGCCCATTGGGTTAGCACAGAGCAGCTGGGAAGGATGTTGACACAGTCGTGCCCCATGATGGAATCTCGCTCCTCGTCATGCTACACTAAACGATACCAATTAATGGCTCCTCTCAAATGCCACAAGCTGTTCCTTTCCTAAAAAATCCCCAAATGGCCAAATCAACATAACATCCAGACAGCATGGACAGGAATTCATTGTCTTGATATGTCAACCAAGCCTGTTAACTAGACTCCCAGAAGGACACAGGACCTCTTTGATAACATTTTATCACTCAACTGTTGGGAACATCAGAAGCTTCTAATCTCTGCCAACAGACAAGATGACTGGCTTTGAGAAAATAAAGAATAATAATAATACAATTATTTGCTTTGGCTTTAGTGTATTCTGAATAGCACATGTTTTTTACTGAAAGTGATGCACACTAAGACACATCTCAGAATATTATTTCCAAATGGGTTAATTTCTACCTAAGCCTTCCCTTTCCTGTCTTCAAGCATGTAAACAGTCAAGATCATATGCTCCATATGTAGGATGTAAACTATGTAGAAAATATAAAAAGTCACATTTTTGGGGTTTAAGAGTAATGATAGATTATAGCAAGAAGTGTTAAAGGCAACAAGAATTTTAAGATTTTTCTACCTGCCCTCTTTCATAATTGCAAAACTTATTTTATGTGAGTATAGAATTTTCAGTAGGAGAAAGAATGGGTACAGGCTTGGCCATGGGTGAAACACTGCATTCTTTTCAATTCCTACAACATATCTAGAAATGGGGGGAGCGACCACTGATCCCTCCCCACATTCTATTTTCTTAAAGAAATATGTCTGTTGTGGGAGGAAAAAAAAAAAGATACTTTCCTCTGTGTTCCCTCAGGCTTACTAGTTGGAGAATAAAACTATAAATAAAGCCATATTTATTGGATTTGGGGTTTGGGATTCTGATACACCAATGTACATATTAATTAATCTCAACCTATACTCCTCACCGTGCACCCCAGAAGTAGCCAATAAAACAGGTTTTCATCAGATAAACTCTCAGTCTCATGCCTGCAAGAACTTCCCCAATACTACCTGAGAAAGGAAGGAGGGTTTTCCTTTCATGAGAATACCCACAGGGGAGGCAGATATCCTTTCTCCTCCTCCCATGATAGCCTCCTCTACTCCAGTGATACCTCTATTTTTCAGAAGTCAACGCCGGGCTAGAGTCTCATTAAGGTGGAGAAGTTCTGTTAGGATAAAGTACATGAGTTTCCCTCATTCAACCAGCCTGATGATTATTTACACCACTGGATAAGACCTCTGTGTATACATTGTTATTCTTCCTTTCTTTTCTTCTGGATCCTCTAGTTGAAACTCCGGTATTTCTGGCATTCTTGCTATTATATTTTGCTTAAGCCCACAAGGGTTACCTGTAAGGCAGTATTTCTACTACTTCAGTCAAGAATTTCTCATTAGTTCAGAGTGATGGCTTAGGAAGCACGAGGTCTTCTGTTGCAAGCAGTCCAGATTGTAAGCCTCTGGGTTGTTTTCTACCCGTAGCATCTTCCATGAACTTTCATGAGCTTTGCCATTGATTAGGAAGTTGGTAAATGTTTACTCCAGTAGCTTGGTACAGATTTAATATCTGGCTCTTCCACAATGTGAGTGCTGAGACGTAATCTACAATGTAATGCAAGTTGGAAGTCTAAAGCCTTGGGGGGATGATAGGAGCATGAGAATGGGCCCCTCGTAAGGACACAACAGAGAAAGGCATTCGATGAACCAGTAAATGAGGCCTCACCAGACAATCTGTATGCAGACCCTTTGATCTTGGACTTTCCATCTTCTAGAACTGTATTCAATAAGTTCCTGTTGTTTGTAAGCCACCTATAGTTTTTCATTATAGTAGTCCTGATGGGCTGGGACACAGGTGAACAGAATTAAGCAACACAAGAAGGTATTAGAGGCAGTTACAACACCTCACACAGCTTAAGAGAATGGAGCCACATATGGAAGTCATCATAAAAAAATCCATTCTTCTTTAATGGTCCTAATAGAGTATCAGTGTGCTGGGGAAGCTAGTGTGCAGAACATACTGCTGTTAAGGGCTGGGCAGAGGCATTGCTTGATATGTCCTAAGGATGTAAATGCTGTGTGGAATCATTGCTTCAGCCATGAGCTGAGCTCCAAAAGAAACAGGCTTGACAAGATGTTTTCCCTTTGTGTCTCATCAGCTGCAATGGTTTTAAAGCACACCATAAGCCACATGAATGGTGAACCAGAGGATGCTCAAGCAGCACTCCTATTCCCCTGTGCTTTTCCTTTTACTCTCTGTGTATCCTCCTGTGGAGACACAGTCCCCTCTGTCACATGTCTAGCTTCTGACCACTGAAGGATTCCATCACCATGCCCTGCCCCTTCAAAAACTTCTTAGGACAGAAAGGGACCCATAACCTGCCATTTAAGTTGTCTGGAGAACTTGCAAACATCAATTTAGATTTTTCTCCTATTCCAACCTGTTATTGTCTACCCTTATATACATTTTGCTTAAAATGAAAATTTCAAACTTTTTTTTGTATCTTAAACATCTCTCTACCACTTTTCTCACTCTGATGAATGTTATGTTTATTCTGCTGTCTGGTGTTTAATTTAAATTACCCCTGCTTAGTGTAATTTTGTGTCTTCTGGCAATAATTCAGCTAGAAGCCAGATAACTCCCTGTCTTCTTCAGTGTCTGAACCTTTCATACCCTTGCACTCAGCTATCATGACCCCCTTTTTGTCTCTGTGTATTCAGTTGTGCCTTACTAATTCCCTTATTATGTCTTCTTCATGAATCAGAAAGAGGAACACAGGGCTAAGGGCAAGAGGGAAGCATTCTCTTTGGTGTTCCATAGTGTGGAGGCCAAGCAGTCAGAAATAACACTCACTAGAGCATAGCAGGTGTTGTGCTTTGGTGAAATTGAGTTTACAAAGTCAACTAGTCCTTGTAAGTCAGCTGTTGTTTGCAACTGGATATTCTTCTATGGAGCTTCTTACACTCTTTCCTTCTCTCTCTCTCTCTCTCTCTCTCTCTCTCTCTCTCTCTCTCTCTCTCTCTGTATGTGAGTGTGCATGTCTCTCTCTCTCTCTATCACACACACACACACACACAGACACAGAGAAATAGGCATGCATACACACACACACAGAGAAAGAGAGAGAGAGAGAGAGAGAGAGAGAGAGAGAGAGAGAGAGAGAGATATTTAATAAATCAACTACTACTATAAAAATCCACTTTCCCTCTAACTCTAATATTCTTTCAGTAAACACAGTAGGCTATTCTCATGCCCCCTCCCCCCAACCAGGATATGACAACGTACTCTGTTCAACATAAAACAATACTTTATTTATTTTATTTTTTTTAAACAATACATTTTAAAGGCCTCCTACCTTATTACTCATTATAAGATCTGAAATTATTTGTTTTATTTGAGATTCAAGAAGGGCAATTCATGAAACTTGATGATGTTTAGTATTTTGTGGGCTTAACAAGGCAGAACTCAAAGGACTGCTGTCTGTTTAGAAACAGACAAATCATTTCTTGCTGTGTTCTGAGAGGAGTCTTAAAGTGACTTAGAGCTATTTTTCCATAGGGGGAAATGTTTTTGGAATGGCTTCCCCTTCACTCATCTGAATTTGGCTATTTACATGTATGTGGTTGTAAACACAGTATCGTTAAATGCAAACATAAAGTTTAATGAAAAGCAAAAAGCTGAAATTTATCTTGCAGGGGATGTGCATGTGTGTGTTCTGTGAGTCTGTGTTTGGAGATGAGAATAAAGACAAAAGAGACAGGCTATGAACTTGTACACAAAAGGAGAAAGTACCACAAATCAGTGATGCCATTTGAAGTTTCCTGGGTGACCTTCAAATTCTGTAACAAGTGTCTGTTCAAGTATCTGTCCTTACAGTTCCTTTACTATCTCCCCTTTTTCTTTTGTAATTTCCTTTTTTTTTTTAATTCTTGAGGACATGATAATAATGTATTCCTGGTTGTTTTGCTCCTTCTCTACATCTCTACACAGCATACTCCATTCAAAAATGTTCAGGAAGGGAAGAGTGAGAGGACATAATAAATGCACAGGACGCCTGCATCAGGTTTTGCTTATATCCCTAGTGTGCTTCTCTTTGGAGCCTTTGAAGTCTTTTGTTTCTTAGCTTCCTATACCACGGAGAGAGCCTGTGGTATTTACAATGCTGCTATCCTAAGGTGGAAACCACTTGTCATCCACTTCTGTCAGCTTGGGAAGAGAGTGGTGAGTGACTGAAAGGAGCCACCATCTTGAGAGAATAGGAACAGGGGGATGCCTTGCAGGAAACCAGGTGGGGACTGGATACATTAAAGATGATTCCGAGGAAGGGGTAGACAAAGAGAAGAAAAGAGGGTAAGCTTTCTGAAGACCTATGTGACTATTAAGATGTTTGAATTTCGTGGACAGGAAGGAGTGGGTTGCTCCTATAGATGAAAGCTCCTTATCTGAATGGTAAAACACAACAGGGTGTGGAATATGTAAACTGGCTTCATGCCTTCTGCATCTCCCAACAGTGCAGTCAGAAAGCAGGGACAAGTGCAAAGCCAGGGGAGAGTCACAATTGGCTTTGCCTCAGTGAATAAGCTTGAGCAAAATAAGAATGCTCCGGAATTATTTTCTCTGGCATCCACAGAGATCAAATTCATCTCTATTTGCATTTTTGTTCTCACACACAATATCAGCTTGCTGACATTGTTAAGCTCAGCATCCTAGCTGGGGCCACCATCCACACATCCTTTCCAACCCTGGGTCTTGAAATTCTTTACTGTATGCACACTAGTCTACTGGCATTGGTACTTCCCGTTAGAGAAAAATCAAGACCATCTATATTTAACTCACCATAGGACTTGTATTGAAAATTGCTGTGGTTATATTGTATACTCCATATTGTGCTTTTTACACTGTAGGAATAGCTAAAGTTGCCTGATGTACCTGTTGGAGTCCAGCAAAATGTTGGAACCTATTGAAAGTTCATGAAATAGTACAGATCTGAGGCAGGAGCTTCAGGCCGTGAGATCCAGAAGAGCTTATAAAACACTGCACAGCTGGCATATGAGAACATCTTGTTAGCAAAGAGGAAACTAGAAAGCCCCAAGCTGAGGCTGGAACTGACTGGAGCCACGGGCACAGATGCAGAGGCAAGCTAAAGAGTCCGAAGATGCCCTAAAATTATAATGCTGAATAGCACACCCCTAGATGGAGATGTAATATGCTGGTGTGTCCTGAGGATGTATGTCAGTGGTAGAGCACTTCTCTGACATGTCTAATGCCTTGGATTCAGTCTCCAGTACAACCAAAAAGAAAAAAATTACTGATATTTGGAGGTAGGAGAGATGGAGTAGTTAAGAGCACTTGTTCCTTTTGCAGAGGACCTGAGTTCAGTTACTAGTTGCGACTGGACTAGTAAATCCAGCTTCAAGTACTTCAACATCCTTTATGAGCCTTTGTGGGAAGTTGCATCTATTTGTGAGTATAAGCACACACACACACACACACACACACACATACAAACAATTCAAAATAAAATAAATATTAAGACAAAGATGTTAATGAAACATAAGGTAAATGAAGCTGTAGGTAGAACTATACATAATAGATAGAGTATGTGCAAGAATCAGGAAATATTACCCCAAAATCTATGTTATGTGACATAAGGTTCTGTCCTTGTGTAGCAGGCACTGTAGTACTGCAACCCCATCCCCACCCCTTTTTCTGCTCAGACCCTTCTTCCTCCTTTGGAAGTGCATCCTTCTCTAATAAAGTCTCTTACTTCACTTGCTGCTATCCATTTTTCTCTGTTCAATTCTTTATTTCAGGCTCCCCCCTCCACATGCTCATTGAACCCAGAACAGTTGTTGAATGAGGTACTAATTAATATTTGCTTAAGAATGGGCTAATATGGTGCTGGAGAGATGGCTCCGTGGTTAAGAACACTGACTGCTCTTCCTGAGGTCCTGACTTCAATTCCCAGCAACCATATGGTGGCTCACAAGCATCTGTAATGGGATCTGATGCCCTCTTCTGGCATGTGTCTGAAGAGAGTTACAGGGCAATCATATAAATGAAGTAAATAAATCTTAAAAAAATGGGCTAATATAGTCAGCAGTAATAGTCAAAAGATATTATATCAAGTCATGGTATCCTTAATATCACTTGAAGATGCAGACACAGGTTTAGAGTGGAGTCAGAAGTTACCCAAGTTCATAATGTAAGAGAGTGCTGATGTTTAAACCAGATCTGAGGGGTTCTGAAGCGCATGATCAGAATTAAGCATAACATTCTTTATTTTATCCTTTTGCATTGCTGAGGGAAGCTAGCATTTGCTTAGTTCATAGTTTCTCGAATCTAGCGAATTTCTCCCTCCAGTGTATAAAACAGCAGTGTGAGTAGAGGAGACTAGGGAGCTAGGAAAACAGTGGAATTTTGTTATAGAAACCCAGGGAAGCACACAACCATTTTCTGTACACTTCACTTACCCTCTTTACCAAGAGAAGCAAGCAAAGCAATCTGTAGAAAAATGGCATTTGAAAGCTGGGCCTCATGCATGTATTTTTAGAAGTTCTTCCATTAGTATTATATACTACTGACACATGAAAATGCCCACACCTAGCAAAGGAGCCCTGGAAGCCTCAAGCACCGGACTTACCATTGGCAAGGTGGGGTTTCTCCACAAATGGGCTTTCTGGAGGTCAACAGACAAAAGAATGAGAGGCAGCAGGCAAACCATAAAGGAAGTGGTTTGAAATGGAGATGCTCATGGAAGAGAAAGGAGGACCTTCAAGAGAGGACACTCACAGGTGTGAAAGACAGCAGAGGTTCTGAGTTGCTTCATTTGAGCACCTATCTGATAATTTAATCCTGTATCCGCAGGGTTCTGTCCTTCTCTCATGACCTCTTCTCCCTTCCTTTCCCTTCCCTTCCCTTCCCTTCCCTTCCCTTCCCTTCCCTTCCCTTCCCTTCCCTTCCCTTCCCTTCCCTTCCCTCCCCTCCCCTCCCCTCCCCTCCCCTCCCCTCCCCTCCCCTCCCCTCCCCTCCCCTCCCCTCCCCTCCCCTCCCCTCCCCTCCCCTCCCCTCCCCTCCCCTCCCCTCCCCTCCCCTCCCCCCTCCCCTCTCCTCCCCTCCCCTCCTCTCCCCTCCCCTCCCTCCCTTCTTCCTCACTCCCTCCATTCCTTTCTTCCTAACTTCCTTCCTCCCATCCTCTTTCCTTTCTTCTTTTTTTTTTATTCCAGAGAAACATGGTTTCTAAGAATAAAATCTCACAGGTCTCTATTTACCCAAAGTCCTTCTCTTATTAGCATAATTTTTTCTCTTTTTGTGCAGTGTATGTTTGCGTTTTACACATGTGTGCATGGCAGAGGGTGTGCATATTTGTGCACATGTGCATAACTGCATTTGTGGAAGCCAGAGATTGACTGACATTAGGTGTCTTCTTCAATCACTCTCTACTTTATGTATCGAGAAAGGGGCTGTAGTTTGAACTCAGAATTTGCTTATTTGTAATCTAGGCAGCCAATTTGCTATGGAGATGCCTCGACCACCTTTTGAATGCTAAGATTTTAGGCTAGCCACCAGCCAATCTGGCGTTTATGAGGGTGCTGGGGATTAGAACTTCTGTCATCACACATGCAGGCAACCCCACACTCCCAAATCCTGTTTTTCGGTACCCTGATAAACTTTTCTATGATTTTATGAAATAGATGGACAGTTTCTTCAAAGATATCCAAAAGGTCACCATAGTCATTATTGAGTTGACAGTGGATGCTGCTTGCAGCACCATAGGAAGAAGAATGCTTAAGTGAAGTCTGGGTCCAAAGAGAGAAAGTGGAAATATCACCCATGAAGGGAGAAAAATAAGAATTTGGGAAACATGCTTCAAGCTAACCTCCTGAAGTATTTACTGTGGCTTGCTTGGTTTTTTTTAAATGTGAAGAAATATGTTCTAACTACTTTGTGTTTGGTGGAAGCTAATAAGTTCTTAAGTACAAATGCAATTGGCATCACTTGGAAAATAAAGGCAGAAGGCTTATGGTGGAGTGAGGTGCTTTCTAACCTTCATGTTGTTGGTATTGGTAGGTCTCAGGTCTTCTTGGGACATCCTGTGCAATATCTCCCATGGGTGCTTAAAAATATCAGGTTGCTGTGTGGTTCTGAGTGAATGTTGATTTAAATGCTTAGTCTACAAACCATGTCAACTGGAATATGTGGTAAAGGAGCTGCAACATATCTGTCTGATGGATTACATCTGTGGTTTTATGTGGTTTGATTAAGTCCCCTAAGAATTCCTGTGCTGGAAACTTGGTCTCCAGTCTGTAGACATTAGGTGGTGGAACCTGGAAGAGATGAGGTTTAGTGGGAGGTAATTGGGTCATTGAATCATTGTCCATGGGAGAAATTTCTTAGAGGATCCTGGTTAGTTAGCAAGGAATATTGTTATAAGAGAGCAAACTGCCTAGTCTCTTATCGTGTGATCATCTCGCTTGTGTACATCTGTTCCCATTATGCTATTTACTGTAGCCTGATGCAATCAGGGAGGCTTTGCAAGGGGCACTGAAGTGTTATTTGGATTCTGTTCTCCAAAACAGTGGAAAACGGGACTAATACAAACATTATATTGTAAAGCAATTTCACTGTTCTTCTCCAGCTTCGTCAATAAGAATGGAGGACCGAAGCAGCAAGTAGTTAAAGCTGGATAAAAAGGGAAAAAATACTCTAGATGAATCCTTTGGGAATAAAATAGAAGTAAGAATTCCCGCAGATCTTGATTATTTGCAAGATTGTTTTGTAATACGGAGGGTGAGGTGAAGATTTGAATTGCTGGACAGAGGCAGCAATGACCAAGATCCCTTCACCATTGTCATCAAAACGGCAGGGGTAATACTCGACCTGTTATTAGCGTTTCTGCCATGGCTGAGGATTAAATATCATGAGAGATGAGAGCAGCAGTTGCTGTTTTCAAGAGTCACATAAATCAATTGGCATTTTGTAAGTGAGTGTGTTAAACCCAGCAGGGCAGCTGCACTGTGGAAGATCAGCTAGGCAGAGTCCTGTAACTGCCTTTGAAATGTAATTAAAAGCAAAGCAAAACATAGCCATCCTCTCTGGCCCCTCCATTCTTCCTTTGCATGTCCAGATGCTGAAATGGCTCATTTGAGTTCACCCCTAAATCCCAGCTCTTTTTCCTGGATCAGCTCATTGCTGAATGTGGTTCTCCAATTCAGAGAGAACTATTCTTGCTTAACATCAATACATAGTCAATGGAAAGTGGAGGTGGAGGTGGGAAGTAGAGCAGCCAGGAACATGTTTCAGCGTAGACTGAAGTGATGCCGGCGTGGTGTTTCCAGCTAACATAATTTTGACAGCCTTTGGTAAGACTCTAGGGCCACTGTAACAATAACAAGGGGTCTGGTAGTTGGTGTCTTCCTTTTATACCAAGGTGTATAAGCTGGGGATTGAACAATCTGTGGACATTCATTTTGGGTTCCAGGTGTCTGCTTACTGCATCCTTCAGTATGGGGTTTTTAACCTTTCTGTGAAGCAGACAGATCAGTCTGGGAAGGGCCAAGTGCAGCTCAGGAGCACACATCTAGGCCAAGTGGGAGCAAAGAGGAGAGCTCTTGCCTGCTCTTAAAAGCAGCTGATTGACCAGGCTGGGCCAAGGCACCAAGGAAGGCTGTGAGGCCATCGGGCCGAAGCCTAATAGGAAAACAGCAGCAATTTGTCTCCAATGCTATTTATGTTTCAAGTGCTGGACAGGTTGTCAGTGCAAGTGAGGGTCGCTAAATTTACTGCCTTTCAGATTACAGCTACAGTCTCTGACTTGACAAGTCACTTCATTTAAAAAGCATAGCATGGGGGATATTTCTTCTTCTTTTTAAATAAAAAACAAAGGAAGAAAAAAAAAAGAGGCCACCAGAGGTTTCAATGTTTGAAATGAAGAAAGTGCATAAGACATTCTCAACCTGACACATGAATATTGGAAGAAGGTGGCTGCCCTTTCTAGCTTCTCTCTAATTAAATTGGAAGGGAGGATGGAACCAACGTTGTCAGTCCCACTCATCTGTGGACTGGGCGATGTTTCACTGAGGGCAGGGACAGCATGAGAGTCTGCAGGGTTTCATCCTTAAAGGCCATCATTAGAAGCAATGGGTTACAAAACAGGAACAAATGATACCTACTCTTTTGATCCACCTTTAATTTGTTTTCTGAGGCCTTTAAATTCTGTGGAAAATAACTATAAGCAGAAAGAAGCACTTTGCTCTCTGGTGAGTGAAGGGGGTTAAAGATGGGTTACCTTGTAGAATAAGACTAACATTTCAAAATAGAAGTCTACAGAATAAAAAGCCCTAAATAGTCAAGCACGGACTTGAAAGTTGTGGATGGAATATCAGCACAGATTCCTAGCGTGTATAGTTATCAACAAATGTCTACGACTACCAAGCACCTGCCAATACGTTAATCAGGAAGCATAGAGAAAGAGGAAGGGCCCATCTCTAGCTCTTGTGCAACTTGCATTTTCAAATGGGGAGATGAAATCAAAAGATTTGGGGAGGCCCCAGCCTTCTTTCACATAGGAAAAAAAAGGGAATGACTGATGAGGTGACTCACATCTATAATCCCAGCACCTGTGTGGCTGAGGTAGGAGGATTTGAGACCAACTATGCATAATGATCAGGACAGTTTGGGTTAAAGAATAAGACCCCAAGTAAGGCATGAAATAAAAAGCCATAAGAAACAATATACTATTTTTTTTACATAAAAAGTAAAACCTCCATAGTAGAAACCTTTATCAAGCGCTATACAAATGACAGGCCGAAGAACCAATTTGTGGTATATATGACCTAACAGGATCACAGTAATATAGCGCTGAAGTTTCAACACTTCAAGGGTGGCCTAACATTTTGGGGAAGAGTTTGGTCACATCTATTCCAGCTGCACATGGGCATATATGAACCAGTGAGTCCACAGCTGTGCAGTGATGCTCAAAGGAGCAGAAGCAGCTACCGTCTTAGGAGAGGCCATGAGGCTTTATCCATATCCATAGACCGGGACAAGAGCCAGCCGGAATGACAGCTGCAAAAGCAGCAGGAACCATTTACCAAATATGTTGTGTGAAAGAAATAAAATAGGATGTAATCTTAAAGCCACCGTATGAACTCACACACAGGAAAATTCATCTCCATTTCTTCTAGGCATATTGTCGACAAAGTCATAAAGCAAATCAAGGAAGGGATCACAGCAAAGTGTTTATCATCGTCATACTTAAGGCTCATTATGTGCTCTTGTTTGTGCAGATTAGTTTATGTACGGTTTAATTTATGTAATATGGAATACTATGCTACCTAGTTATGATAATTGTGTTGATTATAGAATATTGCATATAATATATTATTTATATTTACAAATATATGTGCATACAGGAACAAATATCTTCATATGCATAATTTTGACCTACTTGTTTATATGTGAAGATTGTCTAAGTAATGTTAGCA
This sequence comes from Mus musculus, assembly GCF_000001635.26. Lineage (NCBI taxonomy): Eukaryota > Metazoa > Chordata > Mammalia > Rodentia > Muridae > Mus > Mus musculus. The sequence continues at coordinate 42,121,519 of NC_000082.6, read as the reverse complement.
GTCTTACTTCCGGCCCACGGGACTGTTAGTAATGGAAGCTTGTGGCAGGAAACTTTCTTTTGCTTAGTTGATGCTCCCCTTTTATGCTACCCTATGCTGTTCACATTCCTGACATACATCCTCTATTCTTCTTATAGTAAAGCATTTTAAAAACTGGAATTGGGTTTATTTAAATTTCAGTATAGGAAAAGCCTTTCTTGTGCTTGTGGCTTTATTCCAAAGGCAAATTTCTAAAAACAAAGAAAGAAAGAAAGAAAGAAAGAAAGAAAGAAAGAAAGAAAGAAAGAAAGAAAGGAAGAAAGAAAGAAAGGAAGAAAGAAAGGAAGAAAGAAACAACAACACACAAACCAAACAAACTTCCCAAATTAAATAAAACAAATTCTGACCCAGCACTTGGAAGGCAGAGGCAGGCAGATTTCTGAGTCTGAGAACAGCCTGGTCTACAGAGTGAGTTCCAGGACAACCAGGGTTATACAGGGAAGCCCTGTCTTGAAAAACAGAAACAAAAACAAAAACAAAAAAATTCTGAGATGGTTCCATTTCTAGAATAAAGGAAGACAAATTAATTGGCAAATAATACAGCCATCCCAATGAAAGGAGAATAGTATCAAACAAACCAATATCATATGAAACAAGACCAATTTCCCAGTTAAGTGGGCAGGACGAGGTTTTAGTGTGTGCCCTGTACGTCTCACTGTATCTCTAACCTCCGTCATTCACCGTCCAGCCACAGGATGAACCACAGCTGTGGTCCTCATCCACGCAGCTCTGAGTAGAGAGAGCTGAGCTTGGCTTGCTGTTAGAAGCTCTTGTTGATAGCAAACACAGAAGTGGATGCTCACAGTCAGCTATTGGATGGATCACAGGGCCTCCAATGGAGGAGCTAGAGAAAGTACCCAAGGAGATAAAGGGATCTGCAATCCTATAGGTGGAACAACAATATGAAATAACCAGTACCCCTCCTCCCCCCCCCCCCCCCCGGAGCTCTTGTCTCTAGCTGCATATGAATCAGGAGATGGCCTAGTCGGCCATCAGTGGAAAGAGAGGCCCATTGGTCGTGCAAACTTTATCTGCCTCAGTACAGGGGAATGCTAGGGCCAAGAAGTGGGAGTGGGTGGGGGAGCGTGTGGGGGACTTTTGGGATAGCATTGGAAATGTAAATGAAATAAATACCCAATAAAAAAAAAAGAAAAAAAAGAAGCTCTTGTTGACTGAGAGGGGTCTGGGAATTGAAGGTGACAGTGTTTCTTTGCACACTCACAGGAATTTTCCTACCTACCCCTCCACCTTTAGCATCATTTTGCAAAGTTCTTCTTACTGATTGATGGATTTTGCTGGTTTACCCAGCAAGGATTAAACCACCCACCATCTTTTGTCAGCATCACTATTCACTTTTCATATGATGTGTACTCTACGTACTATATTTTTATGAGTGATGATTAGTAGCTGAATAGCCTTAGGCAGAATCTTTGACCCTGTTACTAGGATGTCCCTTTCAACCTGAATATTTGGAGAAGGATTCAACCTACATTTCCTTAATAATCCAAATGATGAGTCTCAAAGGAAATGGAAGTGTGAGTAGGATGTAGATATAATTCACTCTTGCCCTAGTGTGTTTTTTTTTTCTTTTATATTCCCTCAACCCCAGAAAAACTCAGTGTACAGCCCGACTCATTAGGAACTTCTGAACTTCCCTATTAGCTTCGCACCTCCTCCTTCAACATGTGATGTCGGTAGGCATGAATTACAAAATTGTTTCCTTATACATGTGCAATTAAAGAGTCTATACAGAGACATTTCTCAGATGGCAAGAACAGTCAATAGCTAATAACTGCCATAGGAAAATATTGGGCTCAGGGTTTCTTCCTTATTATATAGCATTACAAGCAAGCATTTAAATGCACTCAAATGACTTCTATCAGAGAAAAAGGTTGTTGTGTTACATCTCAACCCTGTGCTAAGGCCATTTCTTCTCGGTTTGGGTAGTTGACCAGTCAGTCTACTTGGAAGTTTGCAACCTCACCTTAAATCTTATTCCTACCATGGGGGAACCTCACTGTGGTCACACAGAGTAAATGTCCAGACACTTCATTGATAATGGACTTCAATCTAGAGATGGTCAGATTTAAGACAGTCAATAATAGCAGAGCATATCTCCTCAGATACCACTGTCCATTTATGCAAGGGTCTCTCGAGTCTACCCAAAGATCCTATATTTAAAATGCAAGCCATTTGGACTATAATTACTTTAGCACTTCCTAGAAACGACTTCACTGGAGTGAGACCACAGTTCCTCTATCAGACAATGAAAAGACATTACCCATTTGAACACATTTTTTTTTCTATGAATTTCATAAACTTCAGTCTAATATCTTTTATAGTGCCTTATTTAGTAGCGTATATCAAGACTTTACGCATCAGATGGTTCTAGAAGAAAATAGCTCTCCAATTAGGACTAATATTTTAAATTAAAATAGCTATTTTAATGTTTTCCCTTTTGCTCTTACTTTAGAGAAGTTATGTGAGTATATTACCCAGATTACAAGCATGCTGTCCATTTATCTCAGGTCCCTGGCAACATGCTTTCCAGTGTTTCCCAAAGTGGTCCATGAACCACCTACATAGGAATTCCTTGGTAATTGTTTTTACATAGAGATCACTGGGACCTTCACAAACATACTCAGACTTTCTGTGGTAGTTCTAGAATTCATGGCATTAGAACCATCTAGGTGAGGCTCAGGTACTATCTGTTTGACCTTAGTGTCTGACATCCTGACTAACATCTGGGCTTTTGTTCCCCTCCAAAGAGTCAGATTGGATCAGGAACCAATCTGCATTTTAGGACACTGAATTTGAAGGAGAGAAAAATTACGAGAGAAACTCATAACTTTTATTGAATTCTATCCCCTTTCCTGAACTAACAATTCAGCCCCCACTTGTTGGGTACCACTTTGTATCTCACAGCCTGCTGACATGTTAGCTCATCTATCTATAATCTTATTTTTGTTCTTTCTTGATAAATGAAGAAAATAAAGTTCAGGAAAGAAGGGACTTTCTGGATGCCACACAGATAGAAAGGAGTTTTTAAATTCAGTATATGATGCCAACATCTTAACTCTAATTCTGTAATTGATCTTCATCTTGCTTCCTCGTTCTAGGTATTAGGCTCTTGAGAAAAACCAATGCCATGCTCTGTCTTGCTTGGAGCTCAAAACACAACTGGGTCTCTACTCCCAACAGCTGTCTGATCTTTACTTTTCTTTCCATCCCATAGTTCTCTTTGTCTTTTCTGGTATGATCAGGAGATTCATGTGTCATGAAACTCACGGAGAATGTGCTATTTATACTCAAAATATAACCAGAAACCACATATCTGCCTTTTTGTGTCCCATCATACATCAAAGGTTTCATTTTAGAATGACTCATGATGAGTAGATGAGCTGTTAGCAACCTTAGAAAATGACGTAGATGGCTGCTGACCTTCTCAACCATTGGAAGGTCTTCTAAGAGCAAATTGATTTGTAATCAGATGAGAGTTTCAGTGTTTCTTTAGATCATGTTACTAAGAATCCAAAGCTAACCCGTCTGCACTCTTCCACTCTGGATGTGTGGTTGTTGAGATTACCTGTTGCAAGCCCAGGGTACAGAATGCAAAGCAGAAGCTGTCAATGTGGAGAGACTTGAGAGATTGCCAGGCTGGATAAATTGCCTCACAGATAACAATCTTTAAAGCGTAATTATTTCCCCATTAAGACTCCTTTTGCAATGCAAATATTAATGCAAGTGGTTTTACCTTTTATCAGCAATGTCTTAATTCTCAATTAACAGCTAAGGGATTTCTTGGCCTGCAGGCAATCAGGATGGGTACCTGGTGAAATGAGTTCTGAGGAACTAAGACGACTAGAATGGAAAAAGAGACTGCTGGAAGGAAGGGAAGGTCACAGACTCAGACATTACATTTTAAACAACCATGAGTTGACTTATGTAAATATTTGGGGTAAGTCGGCAGTAAGTAATCTGAGAAAATCACTCTCACTAATGAGTTATGGGGTGAAATTATATGCAGGTATAGATCAAGGTCCATTACACATAAAATATACATATATGTTACATACCATATACATATCAGCCTTGGAATCAGTATAAGGCACACTAAAAGTTTTTGGGTTCATTTAAGGTGATGCTGAGTAGATTTTAAAACTTGCTGCTACATACTTTAGTGGACAATAATGGCCCAGTTTCTTAGACAATAACTGGGAAGTTCCAAGCAGGAGGTCTTGGAATACACTGAATAAATTGCAAGACTTTCAAATCTTCTCATTCTTTGCTTACTTGTGTAGTGATTTAAAGTAATGTTGGTTTCCAGAAGGCTGAACCTAATTATATTAATAGCTCAACATGATATGCTTAGGTGATTTCAGGTTCCTGGTCAAAGCTTTACAGTCTCAGGGTGAATGAAGTTAAGCACTCAAATCACCCCTTTTTAAGTAGAGGAAGTTACCAGGAGGGAAACTTAGAAGTCTCTCAGGTAACAATGTCTGATCTGATGTGTGGATATGCAGAAGTGACCACAGGAAGGATGTGAACATGGGACAACAAGAGGAGGAGGTCCTGAATCAAACAAGGTCCTACAGAGGAGCATGAGAGGGGGCCTGGGAAGTCACAGGGGAGTCATTAAAGTCATATGACAGAGGAGACTGACACCAGGAAGGAGTTAACATGACTTGGAGTCACATGTCTCACCAGAAAAGTAGGTGGGCCATGTTCACAGACTGAGAAGTTTGCTTCAGTTGGCAAATTCTAAATTGCACCCACCGAAATACTTCATTTTGATATGGCAGGAAATATACTATCAAGCGGTCATTCTACACAGATGAGAATAAGTGACAGATGAGCAAGTGATTTCAATTATTGGATAGGACATACACTTCAGTTTCACAGAGCCTTGGACAATAGAGCAGGCTTCAGTTCTTTTTAAAGAATCAGAGACTCTAAAAATGTTTGAGGAATTTAAAAACTAGTATTAATGGCCCTAATAAACAATTCCAGATAGTCAAAGGGCTTTAAATTCATGCTGATAAAGGTTCTCACACACATCAAAGATCGTGAATATGCCTCCTTCTCATGCTCAAGTCTTATCTGATTGCTCTGTCTACCTGCAGAAAAATATGTTCTATTAAAAACATAGACACTTGCCCTTGGTATGAAGATTGGGATTTCAGCTATGTGTTAACTATATGAGTGTGAAACATGCTCAGGCAGTGTTTTTAAAAAGTATACAACTGAATTAGGGTGGAGGGACATGCAAATTTGTTCCATATTTTAACAGAAACAGTTCTCCCCTCTGGAGATGATAAGAAATTTGAGACAAATTTAAAATAAGATTGGATGGCCATCTACATGGTCCAGTAGGTAGAGCTGTTCACGTTAAGCCTGAGTATCTGAGTTCCATCCACAGTAATGACGTGGCATGTGCACACAAACATATATATATATCAAGAAATAAATGGAATGAGTAAATAAGACTTGGTTGAAAAAATATCTAAAGTATTTTCAATTGATTGTGTAGATATCCCTTTTTAATGTATTTAATTCATAATTATGAACCTAATATGTGATATACATTGATTATACATCTTCCCAATACAATCTTTCAACCCTTTCATTCTTCCATTCAACTCTTCTTGCCATTAAGTTCCCCTTAAGTCTCTCTTTTCTGAAAAAAAAAAAAAAGATATCACTGAACTTCCAAGATAAAGATTTTCAGAATAGTTCAAGAGGCAGACATAATTCAAGATAAAGAAATGTCGGTATGCCATTTTGTGCTTAGATTACATCTGGATTATTAGATTTAACTCAGAAAGAAAGGGGTGGTGCAAGGACCAAAACCTTAAAAGTATGTTATGAATCACCAATCAAAGAAAACACATGGTAGTATTCATGGCTCTAGCTGCATATGTAGCAGAGGATGGCCTAGTTGGTCATCAGTGGGAGGAGAGGCTCTTAGTCCTGTGAAAGTTCAATGCTCCAGTATAGGGAAATGCCAGGGCCAGGAAGCAGGAGTGGGCAAGCAGGCTGGTGACCAGAGGAAGAGGGACGGGGATAGGGAGTTTTTGGAGGGGAAACTAGGAATGGACATAACATTTGAAATGTAAATAAAGAAATTACCTAATAATAAAAAAATGTATTTTATGAGACAATCTTCAGTCAACATTTTACTTGACTTTATACCACTGCCAGAGGTCAGGAAAAGAATATCAATGTTCCATTTTTGCTGTTAATATTCAGTTTCAGGATGAGCAGAATTATTTCTTCTATAGTTTGACAAATATTTAAAGAGGTTCCAGTAGGACAAACCAAAACAATTTATCTCCAGGCATAAACCTAAATTACATAATTTAGAGTAATATAAAGAGTGTGGCCACCACAGATAGCTGCCATTATGTAAAGTTCAATAGCTATCAGTAAAAAGCCAAAGACCATCAGCTCACCAGATATACTTTATAGCTTTTATAGAGAGATGGACACATGGACACATACTCAAAGACATGCACATATTCAGGCGCATACACACACACACACACACACACACACACACACACACACGGGGAGAGAGAGAGAGAGAGAGAGAGAGAGAGAAGGTTTTCAACTTGTAAATCCCTGCTTCAAATTTACTAGTTCTTTTAAGTTAAAACAACAATAAATATAACAGAGAACTTAATACTTAATAATTTGGGCTGGGTGTGGTGGTGCACACCTTTAATCCCAGCCCTTGGGAGGCAGAGGCAGGCAGATTTCTGAGTTTGAGGCCAGCCTGGTCTACAAAGTGAGTTCCAGGACAGCCAGGGCTATACAGAGAAACCCTGTCTCAAAAATAATAATCATAATAGAATATATCCTTTCTAATATAGGTGGGTCCTATCTTCTCATTTTTCGATTTGTGTGCTTAATTTGGAGTGTCTGCAGAGGCCAGGGAAGTACAAAGAGTCTAGGAATACTAAGTGGAAAGATTTAAAGGTATTGGTGTTCTGACATTGGAGGGCATGGCAAAAAAAAAAAAAATGTTGGAGTAAGGGCTAACCAAAAATAAGGATGTATGAAAAAGCCATATGGAAACCTATTGCTTTGTAAGCTAATCAAAATTATTAATTTTTGAATAGACTTTGAAATAAAGTACCCTATATTGGAGGCTAATGCTGTTCCCAGAAGCTATACATTATTAAAGAAAATTCCCAGTGTAAGTGTGTGACTACACTTAGAAACTTTTAGCCAAAAGACCCGCCCCCTCCCAAAAAACAATATAGGTTATTCCATTGCTCTCTGTGATCCACCAGAACTATGGAAATCCTGTTTAACTGAAGAGCCATGTGTTTTGGTTTCAGAGCATAGAGAAATGAAGCTAAAACTGAGTTGAGAATTTCCTCCTGATTGGGTAGTTTTCATTCTGTCCGAAGGTGCTGCTGAGGGAACAAAGTCATCATTGATTTCACCCGGAGGTGGACCCTGTGTGCTATAGTACCTACCTGACAAAAATATGTCCACTAGTACAATGGTGGCATGGCTATTAAGGGGTTAACCAATCACCTTCTGACTGAATCTGAGACCTACTCCATAGGAGGGTCTCTTGTATGTTTCTAGAAACCTGATTGAAGTCTAGGTAGGCTATGGAGCCTAGGGAAGACTCTTTTACTGTTGTCCTGCTAAATATTCATATGTATAGTCATACATTAGTGCTGCTCTGTGCCTTGGTCAGAGAAATTTCTTTCTGCAGTAGCCTTCAGCTAATGCAGAGATTCACAATTGGTCAACAGGCTGAGAATAATTGATAATTGAGTGCTATGCACCAAATGAGAATCTACATCACACTCTCTAAAGCTCAGGGAACATATCAGAAGAAGGTGCAGAAAGAATATAAGAGCCAAAGGATGCAGAGAAGTACTGGAAAATTCTGTCTTCTGGATATAACATGGCTGTTGCCCTCACGAAGTCATACCACCTGTGGTTTCCTGCAGGAGATCTGCACAAGATTGGGCCAGTAAACATGCTATCATGGACAGAGGAGATATTTATGAGGACCCACTTATCCACAGGAAGAGGGTACAGGCAGTTACTTGTGGCTGGGAGATAGAAGATCATTTTCTGCAGTTGCCAAGGCTCCAAAGAATAACCTCCCCATCGTTCATGCTCATGTAAGCAACCTTAATTAAACTCAGCAGGTAATATGAAAAAAATACATGAAAGTAGAAGAAGGACTTGCTGGGAAGAAGAAAAAGTTTAGTGGGAGTTGAAAAAGGATAAGGAAGGGAAGAAAATAAGACCAAGACACATTTTATAAATACATGGAATTATCATAGAATATGAATGAAAGAATCTAATTTGTTGTCAAATGTCTTGTTCCTAAAGTTTGTACAGATGCATAAAATCATATGTATATATATATGCAAAACTGCCTAGAAAACTAATCAGAGGCAAAAGAATGTAAAGGGGAGGGCTGAAAATCATGGAGGAGAATGTGCTAAAGGTACAATTTGAAATTATCCTTATGCAACAAAATACCGTGTATACTGAACACATACAATTAAAACCTTTAAATATTATAATAAAATATTGAATTGGGCAACAGTGTTAAATCCAGTGTTAACAAGATACAATGACATAAAATAAAATAATGTTCAAAAGGAAAAAGGAAGCAATTATTTGGAAACCATTCCAATGATAAAAAATAGTAATGACTTTAATTTGTTCTACTTTTTAAATTAAAATGTATTTCTTTTAAAGTCCGTGGGGGGTTTGCCTGCATGCACATCTGTCTACCACAGTGGTCATGGAGGCTAGAAGTGGGCATCAGATCCACTGAACTGGAGTTACTGATTCCTAAATAGAGTGAGCTAACATTAAGATGTTAAGAATCAAATTCTGGAATCATCTGGAAGAGTAACCAGTGTTCGTAGCCATTGACCCATCTTTCCAGATCCTTCTCTGTCAATAGTTATTATTCTTAGATACTCTAGTCACTGTTTCAAATATGATGAACTGAACCCAGACTGTCTCTCACCTAGCCCTCCTGGGAGTGCTAGAGATAGATAAGCACCCAGCACTTGCTTGGCAAATTCTCTACAATTGAAGTACATCCCCAGCCATAGATATCTATTTTGAATAAAAACTTAAGATTTCTGGTTAAACATATTTACAAGAGCATAGTCATTCACACACACACACACACACACACACACACACACACACACACTCATACACACACTTCTTGAAATTGCTATTTATTTTTTCCAGATTTAAGTTTGAACCTGAATAGAGCACCAGAGGAAGGGTGGCCTATCTGTTCCATTGACAAATTTGACATTTTGCCTGAATGTACACAGCTCATAACTAATAATGGGCTTCACTATTATAAATGGCTAGAAACTACAAGAGAACTATTGCATAAAAAAAAAAAAACAACAAACTTCACATTTCATTGTTGTTAAATAACGTTTAATTAGGACATATGCCTGAGCATTCACTTTGTTGTTTTCTGCCTCAGCCAGAGCCTAGCTGCAAGAGAGTCTATAAACTATAAAGCTAAGAGTGTTTGTTTCTATTGTGTGTTCTATAGAAAATATTTGCTTACCTCTTATGTAGAGAGAAACCCAGGAACACACATCTAATAAAATGTAACTTCTTTGGGGCTGTTGTATTTCTCAGTTTTAAAACACAGGAGTGTAGCTTTTTGCTGTGCTGCTTTAGCTCTGGGAATCAGCTGCCCCTATCAGCCCCCACCCAGCTTCCTTTGAATCCATAGATAAAAGACACACACAGTTGTTCCTTTTCAAGTTTTCTTTTTGGCACAATTGTTGGATACTTCTATCTTATGCCTGGAAAAGTGCACCCTTATTAATATTTTTATCTCTGCATCTCAAACCTGCCCTAAACTTCAGCAGCTCAGTCACATCTAGCCTCTGCTCAACACCCCTGACCACCTGCCTGTAGGAGCCTATAGGTCTCCATTTTGAGACCTCACATTGCTGTTTGGTTCTTCTCCAAAGCATGGTGAACTCTCCCCTCCTCCCTGTGTCTTTCTGCTTGCCTCCAGGGACAAGGAAGTCCTGCTTATCCCTTCCACCCAGCAATTGGCCTATGGCTTTCTTTACTGACAGATTAAGAACCAACTCTGGAACAGAACCTTAGCATCAGAACTCCTGCTACACAGGAGTATAGTAAATTACATAAAAAGAACACTTCAAAAGTAATGTTCTATTAGCTCAGCTTGCTACAGTTTAAAAGTAATTCTGATCTCAACACTTCTCTGCCCGTATCTACTTTTAAATCATGCTAAATACTTTTCTAAATCTGTGGGTCCCAAGCAAGGTTGCTCAGCTGAGGACTTTTATCCACAAATGCTTCTTGGGTCTAATGCAGAACCCCTGTGGCTGTGATTGGTGGTGAGTCGTGAGACTCTCTGCCTTATGACTCCAGTGAGGATTCCTCCCATCACGATCTCTGCGAGAGCTTCACAGGGGCAGCCCATTCCTTTGTTTCCATTGCCCTGTCTTCTAAACCAGCCATGCTTTAAAGAAGGTTTTCAAAGTCTGGCTGTGGATATGAACTGAACTATTTCATCTTGCATCCTGAGATTTTCTGGGGAAGAGATCGCTGCACTTACCGTGGAATGGAGTTATTCCCAGGAGCAACATAGTCAAAGTTAGAATCAGACTAACAGCTTTACACTTGCTCCTTTCTAAAGCAGCTGAAAAGGCCCCAGGCATTTCCTTTGCCTGCCTGCTGGAAAACCAGCGATCACAAGCCTGCAAGGTGCGTAGTGCTTTGGGTTGCAACGGCAGAGAAAAGCCATTATGTGAAATCGCACATAAATGGCCAACAAGATGGGCACACAACCCATAAGAGTCAGTCACAGAACTTTCAAATTAAGAAACTAGAAATTATATTTCCAGTAGTTGAAATGTTTTCCCTGTGAGAACAGTATTAGCCCACATCCACAGTATACCTTTTCCTTATATTTGCTGCCCAGGAATTCCTAGAATTGATGAAGTGGAGCAGAATGATGTGGGACTCTAGCTGAGACTGACAGCTTAGTCTAGCCACATGGCTCAGACCTGAAAGTCCATTTCTGTGCTTCTAAGTTGAAGCATATTCTACATTTTCAGTTTATAAAGTGAGGTTCTTGCCCTATTATGAATTGAGTTTTGAGCAGGGTGAGATACAGATTTAATTTAACTCTTCTGTAAGTGGATATCCAGTTTTGCCAGCATCATTTGCTAAGTATCAACACCCCCCCCCCACACACACACACCAACTGCCCCATGTGTGGCTTTGACATCTTTGCTATATGTTAGGTAGCCATAGATGTGTGGGTTTATTCCTGGGTTCTCTATTAAGTTCCACTGCTTTATATGTCACATTTGGTGCTAGTATTATACTTTGTATTGAAGGCTCTGAAGTATAATTTGAGGTTAGGTAATATGACACATCTCAAGACTGGACAGATTCAATGCTGAATGCTATCAAACTTTCAAGAAATTTCTAAAACCAAATACTTATCAAAACTGTTCCACAAAAAAAAGAAAGGTTACATTCATTCTATGAAGCAAGTATTACATTAACACCAAAACTAATAGTTGATACTTAATACTAAAGAAGCTCTTACAAAGAAAGAGAAAAAAAGAAACATAGACTAGTTTCATGGTTACTCTAAAGTCAGAAATTCTCAACAAATTACTTGCAAACCTAACTCAATTACACATTAAGATGGTCATGCATAGTGATCAAGTTGGTTTTGTCACAGAAGATAAAGATAGCTTAACATGTTAAATTATGAACATGGTACAGCAAATTAATAGGCTTACAAACAGAAATCATATGATAGTCTCAAAAGATGCAGAAAAACAGGAGGATATATTTCAGAGGACGCAAGAAGATGAAGTAAGAAAACAACTGATTCCAACAAGTTGTCTTCTGACCTCAACATATATGCTATGGCATGTGAAAGCCTCTAGATACATGACACAAATGGAGACATACACACACACACACACACACACACACATACATACACACACATAAATAAATGTAAAATTTTTGAAAAAAGATGTATAAAAGTATTTGCTTTAATGATAAAAGTCTTGAATAAACTAGGAATAGATGAAATATCCTCAAGACAAAATCTATGGATTACAATACAGTGTTTTCATTGTTATAATTGGCAGTTTGATGTTTGATGTTAGAATGCATTATGAATTTTATATATGTATATATATGATATTTCATTTTCATGTTCATTTATCGTGTTTCTTTTTGTTAAAGAATGTTTATTTTATATTTATTTTATTCTAAGACAGTGGTGTAGAGGAAGAAAGTTTCAGCACGGTTTTCAAGTCCAACATGGTTAATGAAGGAGCACAGACTACTCATAACACCAACAGCCCATTTGGATGAGTAACTGGTAACAAATCCACAGTGCAGTGGTACTTCAAGAAGTTTTGCAAAGGAGAGCAGGACTGTAAAAATGAGGAGAACAATAGCAGACAATTGAAAGCAATTGTCTAGTTAAAACTAGATGAGAAGGTGCTAAAGAACTCAGTGTGGACCACTCAATGGTCATTCAGCATTTGAAGCAGATTAGATAGGTTAAGAGCTTGATGAGTGGGTGCCCAGTGAGCTGATCAAATGCTTTAAACTTGTGCCTACTCTTACTGCATTTTATTGCTTTTCTCTGAGGGAAAAATGGAGGAACAGTGGATCCAGGGGAGAGGAGAGGTGTGGGAGATCTGGAAGGAGGAGAGGGAGGGGAGGCTGCTGTTTGAATGTATTGTATGAGAGAAGAATGAAAAGAAAAAGAAGTTGTCATTTGGAACCAACACTCTATCCTATCTATGCAACAACAGCAGTTTCTTGATTGGACTGTTATGTACCGTTCAAAGCAGATTGTATATCACAATTGTAGATAACCTTCCTAGTGGGTGGGCTGAGATGACACTTTGAAGCATGTTCTAGAACCAAACACAGACGTCATGGTCATTGTTTAGTGATCTACTGCCACTCTGATACAGTACAGGTTTTTGAACTCTAGTGAAGCCATTACATCTGAGAAATATTCTTACCAAATTGGAGACACCAAAATTCACAACCTGAAGATGACATTGGTTAATGAACATGTCAAATTCTTCTGAACAATATCAAAACATGCACCTTACAAGCAATGATTCAAATGTTAGATAACCTATGCATCCAAGTTTTTGCCTCATCAATGATATTCACTTGAACTTTTGTCAAGTGATTATCATTAACATTTCCATTAAAAAGCATTTCTAAATGTTGGTCAGATTAAGAAACATTTTTATTCTACAGAAATGTAGAATGTACTTTCTATTAGCAACAAGGTGTTAGTTGTAATACTTCCCATTCTGATTAGTAAAGATGTGTTTGAGCCTAATCACTGTGATTTAAAATGAAGTCTCTGAAGCCACGATTTCTTTTGCATCAACCTAATATATGTCATAGCTGCAGCCAACATTACACTAAATGATGAAGGACTGAGAACACTTACAACATTTCCTCTCTAATCTGAAGGAGACAAGGGTGTCTATTCTCAAATTATAAGATCAATAATCAACATACGGCTCAAAGTCTCAGCTATAGCAACAAGAGAAAGATATCAAAGGGATGAAATGTGGAAAGAGAGAATTAAATATCCCTTTTTGCAAAAGAGATGATTCTGTGCTTTTAAAAAGACCACAAATTCCCCCAGGAAACTTTAAAATTTGATAGAAAACACTTTCAGTAAAGTTAAACAATTTTAAAAAGGTGTGCAAAAATAAGTACCTTTATATACACCAAATAATAAAATTGTTGAGACTAAAATTTGGAAATTATTCCATTCGAAATAAGTTGAAAAACACCCAGGAATAAACATAAGCAAGGAGGTAAAAGAACTTTATAATAGATATTTTTAAATATTGAAAAATAATTGAAGAGGTCCAGTGATGGAAACAGTCCATGCTCCTGGGTTGGCTGAATTGATATTGTGAAAATGGTTATCCTACTAAAAGCCATCTGTACATTCAAAGCAATACCTACCAGAATTCTAATGTCAATCTTCACAAAACAAGAAGCAAAAAACATAAAATGTGCATGGTTACACGAAAGGCCATGGATGGCAAAAGCATACTAAGCAGAAGAAGACTCTGAGAAGCATCACTGGGTGAATATATATTGAGAGATTCTTGTGGACCAAGGATGTGGTAATGATTCCACCCAGACTCTTTTTCCCAATTCAGGTAAAATAACATGGTATCTTTCTATCTCTTTATATAAATATTGCTATTTATAGATTTAGTTGAGACACGGGATCTGAATTGATTTTATAAGCTCTGAAAGCTAATAAAGAGGTCAATCCGGAATTGAATTCTACTCTGACTAGTGGCAAAGTGTGATTTCCCCTACCTGGTGCTCTGGGTCCAATTTAGAGCCTTGTATACACTAAGAGCACACTTCTCTACTGCTAAGTTGAAGCTCCATCTCCAGTCCATTTTTTTTTTAAATAATAAGAGCAGAAGTCCAATTTCAGAAATGGCAAAAAATATCAGAAAGAGGGAATATATGTGACTCAGTATAGCAAATAAAAGGATTAGAGAAACTAGAGAGGGTATAACCTAAATTGTAATTGGAAAAAGAAAACTTCAAACAGCAGGAGTTCATAAAATCTATTTTCATATTTGTATCTCTTTTTTTTGTCTATCTTATTTTACTATTTTTGTTTTATAAAATTATCAAGTCTTTGTAGTTGTGCTGGCTAGATTTAGGCCAACTTGACACGAGCTAGAGTTATCTGAAAGGAGAGAACTACATTTGAGAAAATGTTTTCATAAGATCTAGCTGTAAGGAATTTTCTTAATTAATGATTGATAGAAGGGGGGCTCAGCCCACGGGCTGGTGGTCCTGGGCTCTATAAGAAAGCAGGCTGAGCAAGTCATGGGGAGCAAGTCAGTAATCAGCTCCTGCCTCCAGGTTACTGCCCAGTTTTAGTTTCGGCCTTAGCTTCCCTCAGTGGGCTGTGAAAAAGGCTGTGTAAGTGGGATAAACCATTTCTTCCCCACGATGGTTTTGGTCATGGTGTTTCATCACAGCAGTAGAAACCCCTACTAAGACACTGATATTAGAGTCTTAGAACTGAATTTAGGGAGTATAGGTACTCAGCTTGTCTCCAACTTTGGGAAAGTCATTAAAATCTCCCCAATTCACTTTTCTCATCTGTAAAATAGAAGATATATAATACTTGTCATGGTGACCTCGTAAGGTTACTAAGGAGTTCAAAAAAGGAAATATATGCAAATTACTAAGCAGCATATAAGTAAATGCATGCAGTTAAATTTAATAGTTCACTTGTCCTAGGCTGCTGGAGATGCTCCAGCCTGCTTCCCCCAAGTCTTCTCTGCAGAGTAGGCCAGGATTTGACCTTCTATTTAAGAAGTATCCTAAGAAGGTGCATGTCTGCCTAGAGGAGCTGACCTCTACCTATTTGCAGTATGCCAGAGTCCCTAGGCAATCCGAGATATTTTATCCTCTGACTTTCTGCAGTTGTCTAGGTTTGTCTCACTTTGAGCCTTTCCACAATATTTACTGCATATTTAAATTGAATCAAGCTTAAAAGATTGTTTATGTGTATTGTAAAATATTGATTCACTTTGTTTGATGTGATGGAATTGGAGCTTTATGACTTCAATGCAAACAAACCCTTTTCTACAAAAATAATTTGTCTGTCTGAGATCTTTCAACACAGTCTTAAAGAACCTGCCAAATGCTTTCCTTTATGAAGTCTCAAATTTCTTCTTTCTCCTGTATCCTTCTCTAGCCATGTCTCGTAACCATCTGTATTTTATTTTATTTTATTTTATTTTATTTTATTTTATTTTTGAGGTTAAAATTTAATCATAACTTGTCTTCCTTCTCTTTCCTCTCTTCAAAGCCTCCCTTATATCCTTCTGTATTTTTGATTCCCATATTCCTTTTGGTCTCTGTTGTCACTAAATGGTTTGGAGTGACTGTAGCCTAGATAAGATAGTCTGTATACATTGCACACATTTCTGCCTTCTCAGTTAAACAGAGACTTACGGGATAAGTGCTGAATGGTTATTTGCCTGAAACACCCCCAGGTACTCATTTTACAATCAATTCAATATCTGGGGTTGTCTAGGTGAGAAGTGAGGGCACAGTGGTGAACATCCAGGTCATTTTCACTTTCATGGAGTGTCCATCTCAAACTTGTGTGTATGCGATTGACTTTAGCATCAGTTCTAACTCTCACCCATGCTAAGAACACAAGACATCTGGCATGAAAGGGAGATTTCACCTGGCTACTGAGGTGAGAAGGGATCATCTGATTAAAAAGTCCCTGATATTGAGATCTCAGGAACAAAAGTTTCCTATTGAATAAGGACATTTCAGCATATGGTAGATTCTTTGACACAAAAGACAATCTGAATTGTGTTTAATAAGGCTTCTAATTTTTAGAAAAAATATATATATACACATATATGTATTGCTAATATGGCTATTATGAAAATGACCTGAGATGGTAGAGGTGGGAAGTTTTAGACACACACACACACACACACACACACACACACACACACACATCTATATGTATGTATGTATGTATGTATGTATGTATGTGTATATGTATATGTGTATGTGTATGTGTATGTGTATGTGTATGTGTATGTGTATGTGTATGTGTATGTGTATGTATATGTATATGTATATGTATATATACAAATATATACATTATTTTCAGAAAAGATACAGGAGGATGATTTGGCCAGTGAGTGGATGGGAATAAACAAACACTCAGCTACTTTCACACTAGATCATAACCTGTTTTGGAGTTCTTCCGAAGAGGTGTTATCTTTGCTCCTTTCCAAAAGAGGAAGCCAGTTAAGTCACTTCAGCCTATCATACAAATTTATGTCGTTTTCCTCACCCCTTAAATAAGATTTATTCACACCTTCACATATCCCAGTGCTGAAATCTCTAATTGAGTGAGATATTAGAGCTGGGGTTTGGTAAGCTGCTACACATTCATGGTCCCAGATGAGGTAGGTTATCAGATTGCTGCCCTATAGCCCTGCCTCTATAAATAGAAACCTATTACTTCAGGGTACAGAATAATTAGACTAGTATCCCAAATATCCCTCTGCTTGTCACATAGTAGATACTCAATAAATGATGACTTTTTAATGATGAATCTCAAATGACTTTCCTTTGACAAGCCTCTGCTATCATGACTGAATATTCATTTGAGGGGTCATTGCCAGGTTAGAGACTGTGATCAAAGACTAAAAGTCCAACTTTTCCTTCTTGTTCTGACCTACTTAGCATCATTTCTAGAGTTGTTGGTTCTTTTGCTTTGTTTTGTTGTTGTTTTGTTTTGTTTTACTTTAAAACCAAGCTTTATGCCTGCATTAAGGGAAGGCACAATTCCATTCTCCATAAAACAAACTTCTAAATATACATTTGTGGTTTTGTATACTGATAAAAGTAACTAAAGTATAACCCTGGGTGGACTTTAAAAACATTTTCCAGCTGAAGCTTAGAAACAGTGTCATAATGCAGTCAGAAGTGTGGCAGCTGGCTGATGGCATATTTATATAAAGGCAAAAATCCTTCCCTTACTTCTACAAACAGGTAATTGATATTTTTCCCTTTCATTTAAATTCTTAGAGCACGAAGGAAATCCCTTTCTGTTCCCAAATATAATGAGAGCTCTGTGCACAGGATTTGCCTTTGTAGCTAATATTTTATGCTAATCAGTCATATGGTTATCTCCACTTTAACATCCCTACTGCTCCAGATCTTCTGCATGAATTATCTACATTACCCCTGTAGAGGATTTAAAACTTAGTAATGCCTCAAGTTCCTCATTCACTTTGGCTAACATGAATTGCTCTGATAAAGAGAGCTAATTAATTTTTTTAAGGCAACAACTGATACCCACGGTTTGTTTATGGCTCATTAACACTACCTCGATTGGGGTTTTCATCTCTTCCAGCAATTTATACACATCAGCCAGTCATACACATGGACTCACCAGCCAGTACCACCAAGATGTAAGTGCGTGTTGGTTGTAATGTTGAGTGTGTGTGGGAGGGTGCTGGCCAGGAATCCAAGTGTTGGTGCTATAGAAAGTGAGCCTTTGTTTTCTCTTACCCCTTTGCTGTGCTGACTTACTTTGGTTGAAGTCCTGCCACATGTTCATCCTCTGGATGAAGACTCTCCTCTCCTAACCACACCCATCCTATACCTGCCTCTGGTTTTCTTATTAATGCCACTACAAGGCTACATGTGAGGGAAAGTCCATGTTTGGATTTGGTAGCATCACATATCTCCCTAGGTTCTGATTCTGAGAAGGAATGCAGAATGCTCCAACCATCAGGAGAGCAAGTTTAATGATTTTTTCTTCTTCCAGTTTTCCCTCATTAGAACTGTCCACGTTGTCTCCCCCGGCTCACCCTTCCGTTCTGGAAGCTTTCCAGCAATAAGCAGAAGGAGGCAGTCGGAGAAAGGTTAGGCAAACACAACAATATTACTGGAATAAGTAACATATTGCTCATTAAACATTTAAAATCAACAGTTGCTCGCGCTATCTGCCAATATTTTGAGAAATGCCAGTTTTACTGCTAGGTGCCACTTGGCTTGGGCTGCTTAATTCATGATTTGTGAACTGACATCCAGAATAACAAAACCGTATTCCAGTTAGAATTTTGCCATCAAGAGGGAAGCTGAAATATCACAACACAAAGCTCCCTGTTTCCTCTCCTTCCTGCCTCCTTCCCTCCCTCCCACTCCGGTGCCTCTGCCTTCATTCCAGAAACAAATGGATGTGTTAAAACAGTGAAATGTGTTTGTAAAAGATAAATAGTTTATCTTAAATATACTGTTGTAGTGTCAAACCAAGTCTCAAATCCATGTACATATTTTATTCACAGACATAACATTTCAAAATGGGTAGATACTTTTTTTTCTCGTTCAAACATTTATACATGAATGCAATGCTCATAAAAAATAAAAACAGAGTGACAATATAGCTCAGATCTTATCAGCATCACGTGCTGATCTCATCAGGAACATGAGCCCAGCTTGTGCTATTTTGTTCCATAAAAGGCATCACTGTCTGACTGGCAACAGAGGGAAGTCTATGATTTAAAAAAAAAAAAAAAACACATCTTTTTTGCTGCCACAAATGTGTCCTGGTTAAGGATTCTAATTATTTGTGCATGCTCTTTCTATGAACTTCATCTAAGGGCTTTTGTTGTTGTTGTTAGAAGCATCAGTAACTGTGCCAGGTGCCGTTCTGTTTTCAGGAGATGGCCGAGAAAATGAAGGAAATGTGGTTCCTGTCAGATGGACAACTACTGGAGAGGTACTTAGTAAAACAAAGGATGCTGGAGAGCCCCTTAGTACAACAAAGGATGGCATGCAGGGGTAGGCACTAGAGTAGATATTTTGATCATCTAATGCCTAACTCTGGGATCTGAACTCGATGGAAAAGGCTGCGTACCATCAGATCAAAAACCCCATCTCCTTGACCCATAGCAGAGGCATGTTGTTCTGCAACACAGATGAAGCTTGTGTTGCAAATGCTGATGCTGAGATGAAAATTTGTATTACCCATGGGGTTAGAGGAAGGAAATACAGATGTATGTTCAAGGGGAGTGAGAATCTTAAGGCTTGTCCTCTGACATTGGAGTCTGTCTCAGCCTGAGGAAGTCCAGACAGATGGACAGAAGGGAGAGAAAGAAGAATGCTAGAAGGCACTTTGAGCTAAACCTTCTACCCTTGGTAAAGAAATAGAACACTATTTTACAGAACCACAATGATGCTGTATTTCGACTCTGACTATAAATATCATCAATCAAAGAAGATGCAAAAGAAAGCATTCACTTCAGACGCAGTGAAGCAAGCAAAGACTTCTCTGATACTTTGAGACTATACTTTCATAGAAGACTAAAGACAATAACAAAGCATGTGTTGCCAGTTCCACATATTGGGATTATTTAGGAATGGGTTTACACATGTGGCAACTAAAAAGGTATTTGGTGAACCTGGTTGCTTTTGGTGAATTATGGAGTCAATTTGAGTAGTCCAGATTGTTTCTTCCAAAGACTTGCCACTTGTGCCATCTGCAAGGTGAATATATGCCTTACTCTGCAGTGCCCATGTCTTAACATTTTGATGAAAGTTACTTGACAGCAAATTTATGATAGGCCCTACACTATCACTTTCATGCTTTGGGGCTGCTAGTTCATTCAACTTCACATCGTTATTACCAACCCTAGGGCTTACAGAGGACAAATTTTATGATCCAAGAAGTATATGTCCAGCCAAGCAAGTAAATGGACTCAGATTTATTATGAAGATTTTGCTCCTTACCCTTTCTGTTGTCTAAGGTACAGACCTATGATTGTGTGCATTTAACAAAACCAATGGAAATCATCAATTTGAGGTTATTCAAGCCACTGGGTACTTGGACCACTGTAAATATAGAAAAGCAATGTGAAGATAAACTCATCCCTTATACTTCTAAATAATTTTTAAAATTTTGTCTTGTCACTGAAGTATTTGTTTAGTACTGTCAGTTTGAAGAAACTAGAAAGTCTGAGTTTTGTATGTTTATTTCAAGCTTGTACATCTTTAGGGTGTCGATAATAAATATGAACTTGATATTAGAAGGTCTGATCATGCACTCACTATTTAATAAACATGTGTTAGGTGTCTAATACTCTCCCCAGTAAATATGGGTTATACAGGTGGAAGTCAGAGTTCTTGCTTTTCTGGGATCTATATCTCCTTGACAGTTATAAGACTAATGGGCAATCCTTAAACAACTGGACCATGGCTCACTGGGGTCACAAAGGAAGCCTAGGTTATGATGCTAAAAGCTGTACAACATGAACTTTGTGAGCCACAGAGAATCTTTCTTTTCTAGTTTTTCATAAGGAAAAATTATAGCAACTCCTATAATTGCACCTAAAACCCTTAATTTCAAAAGCTCTGATGGTGGCAACACTGCCTGGGTATCTGTGATTTCTCCAGTAGCCATTTCTATGTCACTAGTCTCTGGACAGTATGATTGATCCAAGAGGGAAATGACTGGGATAGACTAATAAAATTTCTTCTCTGCAGTGTGGAATTTAAATGGAGAGTCAGGAATGAAATGAGTTTCTCTAATGGTATCATGCTACAGAGAAAAATCCCTGAACATCTCCTGCTCAAGAGTTCCCCTATTTTTGCCTTAACTAAGGATATTGTTCAGTTTTTTTCCCCCTTCAAATCTGTGATTTACTCTTGTACATTTCCAATAAGTTTTCTGCTTGGCCCTATGTTAGGTCACTCAGTATCTGTAGTTTGTAACCAAAGGACATTAACAGAGATAAACATTTGACAAGGAAGTTTTTCTCCTTGGATGCTTTTCAGAATAACTTTAATAGCTCAGAGTCTCTGGTCACAGTTTCTTCATTGGTAAAGGACTGCAGTGAAAATTGTGGTGGCTTACCAAAACTTTCACGCATTTTGGGAAAAACCCAAGATCAGGATTATGAGTAAAATTATATAATCACTTATTAGCAGATGGAGAATATTTTAATGAGTTAGAAACCAGGTTGAAAGCTCATATCATAATGAAATATATAGACATTTGAAATCCACTATATTAAGTCAATGATCAGGATGTCCTGCATACCATTTTCCATGAGATTCTGTCTTCCTTACATCTACGTAAATAGTCATGGTTTGAACTACATACAGTATTGCAGAGTCTTGTTCGTTGCAACTGGTCGCTGCATGTTTACGTGTGTTCAGGTAAAGACTTACACACAGAGCATTATTCTTTCTCAGCCTGAATATTCTCAAAGACTTTTCTAGAATCAGTGAATAAATTTATTTCTGTCTCTTCTACCCACAGTGTGGTAGTTCGTATAGAAGTGGCCCACATAGGCCTCTAGGCAGTGGCACTATTAGGAGGTGTGTCTCTGTTCAAGTAGGTATGGCTTTGTTGGAGAGGTTTCAGTGTGGAGACGCTTCAGTGTGGCTTTTGAGGTCTCAGAAGCTTAATCCATACTTCTCCTGCTGCCTGTCAATTGTGATATAGAACTCTTCTCCAGCACCATGGTTGCCTGCATACCACCATGCTTCCTGCCATAATGATAATGAACTAGACCTCTGAAACTTTAATGTTTTCCTTTCTAAGAGTTGCCTTGGTTATGGTGTCTCTTCACAGTGATAAATCCCTAACTAAGAGCAATAGATAACTGAGTAACAGTTGTCTGTACAATATTTTCAAGTATTCTTTGTGTTGATGAATACTGTGCTCTTCTGAATTCTTTATGGTTCTGCTTTCATGTATTGGGCTAATAGTTTTTCTATCCAAGTTCTCAATGGCCTCAATTCATCAATTACCTATGAGTTTTGCAGCCCTTACTCTTTAAGTAGTAACTCTATTAAGAAAAAAATATATAATTTTACTATTCTTTTGGTGGTTGAGTTTTTGGACTTGTCATTGTTAATTGTTTTCTACGTAATTGTGGCTTCTTGAATGGTACCGATTAAACCCAACAGAACATGTATAGTTCACTTGTTAAGATTCACTGCTGTTCGAAAAAACCGGAAGCCATCCCTTCCTATAAAATTTGGACTTGGTGTAGATCCAGGCTGGGTCATACTTATCCTTTCATTGGATGAAAAATGGAAGTGTTGCCATGGTAGCTGCCTCACCCCAGAATAATTACTTTCCCAGAAGGACATGCCTGTTTCTCTGTGTTCTAACAGTAGGCATGGTTTATATATTCACCTTCTCTAAATAACTTTTTTTTTTAATGAGAGTAATGATATTCAGAAATTCCTGCTGGGTTAAACTTACTCTGTTTCCTGTTCTCAAGGGATTATTGGATGATACATTTCGAGTTAAGGACAGGACAATTCTTCAGCACTGTTGTGATCCAGGTCTTTTTCAATGCACAGGAGGAGGATTTTCGTAAGGCAATATTTTTTAGTACTTTCTTCTCTCCTATCTCACTTCATTTCTTCTTACAGAGTTTTCCTGAGCAACATTTATCTACAAGTCAGACAAATCTCAATACTTGTCTCAATACTCTATGAAGAATATCAAATTTACACTGGGTATTAAATCAGAGAAGAACTTTATATCTTTGATAGTCAGATACCATCCCTTCATCCAAGGACTTGGGATTACTCTTGATTATGATTTTCTCCAAGTAGATTTTTACCCAATAATTGTCGAACGGTTGGTAGCCTTTTTACATTTGCAATTCCTTTTTTTAAACCAAATCTACATATTCTTAATATATTGGAGAGCTATTCTCCCCCTGAAAGGTTAGTTGGGTAATAAAGTTTCTATTAACATTCCAGTTTGAAATGGCATGAGAGAGGTTGCTTTTAATAGCATGACATTTAACATTTTCATAAACATAATAATTATTACCCAAGCATGTATATTTTGAAATATGTATTCTGAGAATCACACTGATATAGAGCTGTTATTGTATTATGGGGTAGTGAATTGATACTGAAGTAACATCTTTCTCTTGTGCCTCCCCCATTTTTATTATTGCATTTTCAACCCCGAAGGTTGACCCACATTTTTGATCCCAATGTTCCCACTCTGCTGAGTTTACCTCATGATGACTGAACTTAGCTCATTCTCCATTTTTAAAAATCCTTCTCATGTGAGTGATGACTATAAGGAATACTTAGTGCAAAAAGAGTGAGTCAGAGAGACTGAAAATGGGGGAAAGCAGAGGCTGACACTGGGATGCTCAATTCCAGAGCATTAGTCATGCAGTTTTATGATCCCTAGAACTTTTATTTCTACAAGTTGCTGCCAGAAGCCAGGAGACAACTGGCAAGGCTATGAAGATCCATTGATTAGAAGAAAGACTCTGTGAAGCTGAGGTCTAGTGGTACATATCTGGGTTAAAAAACCAAGGAAGTCAAGGGCATAAACAGTGGGAAGGTAAGGAGGGGAAAGAATAGAAAAAAAGATGAATGGAAGAAATGTGTGAGAACAAAGGATGATAATCAATAGTAAGGAATAGTAGAGGTGGAGCTGTTGTCATATAAGCCTGCTGACCAGAGTTCAATGTACAAAAACCTTGTAAAGGTAGAAAGCAAGAATCAACTCTAGCAAGTTGGCCTCTGAGGGCCCCTCAAGTCAGGCAACTAACGAATATAATAAATAAAACTACCATATGTGTATATGTGTATATATCTCTACATACAAAAGAATTCTCTCATGGCAAAATGTAGATACACTTCTGTAAGTTTGCTCTTGTCTTAGGATGGTCCTCTTCCTTGTTATGTGATTATCATTGATTATCTAATATCACTATTTATGCTCTTGACTTGCTTAGTTTGATAGAGACATGGCTGGCATGTACCAGTGATTAGACTGGATGTGAATAATACCTCAGCAAGTTCAACTTCATACAGACTGGACCTCTATGAACTGCAAAGGTTGGGAACAGCAGTGGGCCTGCAGTATAGATAATGTAGGCAATACTTACTGACACTGTATAGAAGGAAGTCAGTTTCAAAGTACAGTGGACTAGATGTACAAACAAATGCTGAATCTGCCTCTAGCACTCTTTATACATATTATATCTAAATCCAGTGTGGGCCAGTCATCCTCACTGCTGTTTAGAAATTATTTGAAATTTTTAGCCATGAATGTTGTATATTTTCATCATATGTGCTTCCATTACCCTCTTTTATCCCCCACCCATGGAACCCCTTCTTTCTAGAAAGTTTCCTTCCTATTTTTATGTTTTTATTTTTCATGACCACTGAATATAACTAAAATTGCTTGAGTAAGCAAAGATAGGATGGTCATTTACTGGGTCATGGGGAAATGTTTATTCGCTATTATTATCTTTCATAGTAAGTAATGGTATGGTAACATAACATTAAAAAAAAAAAAAAGAAATACCAGAAAAGGAGAAGATGTGAGGATTGGCACAATGGCCAAAGGTAAAATCTATTCTTAAGGTTCATTGTAGGAGAGAATAGACTGAGTGTAATAATGGAAATGAGGAGGCTAACTCTAATAAGCCCACATGGCTGAGAGGCTCAGCTAAGTTCTTAAAATTTGCTTGATAATTATAATTACTGTTGCACTATGATATAATTAAGATCTTGAAAAACCAGCCCAGAAAAACAGAATGTAGTAATTACAAAATCTGGACACTAACAAGAATGTGATTCTGGGTCTACTATGTCCACAACTGACTGGATAGTAGGATGTTCCACTGACCCATTTTCATTTTTGTGGAGGTGTGAAGTAAAGAAAGAGCTCCATTCAGATCTCAAAGCTGTAGCAACAGTGGGCAGATGTAATTCATTGTAATAATGGGTAATGGGAGTGGTTGGCATGCTGACTGAGGCAGTTTTAAGAAGGAGCATGTCTTTAGAGAAGAATCCTTGTCATCAGGCTCACAGAAAGCAATAATAGCTCAATAAGTGATACCATTTTTGATAGCTTCTTAGTGAAAAAATTATAATTAAATAAGAAGAGAAATACTGCAACTGACAAGGTTTAGTTTCCAAAAATATCCAAGAGATGTTAAATAATAATCCAGTCTGAAGCTAATACTATTCGTTTAGCAACTCATAAAGGCGGGCCATCTACTTCTGAACTTGTCTGTGGAGACCACTACTACTTTCTCAATGTGTGAAAGATGAATCTGGAGACGGTGGAGATGGCATTGGATTTAAAGATATTTGCAAATGCCAATAAAGAGAAAAGAATGCAAACGATGGAAACATTTGCAAATGTGAGTGGAAAAGATGTAAAATAATGTTGAGCTTGGAAAAAAATGACATGGTTTAGCATGAGATAAAGCAATCTAGAGATGCCCATGTTATTAAAAATGCAAACTTGCTGGACAGTGCTGGTGCACGCCTTTAATCCCAGCATTTGGGAGGCAGAGGCAGGCGGATTTCTGAGTTTGAGGGTAGCCTGGTCTACAGAGTGAGTTCCAGGATAGCCAGGGCTGCACAGAAAGACCCTGTCTCAGAAACAAAACAAAACAAAACAAAAATAACAACAACAAAAAACCACAACAACAACAAAAAAACCCCGCAAATTTAAGAGATTAAACCATATTGAAAAGGGACAAGCATACATGATGATAAGAAACATGACTATATTATTTTAAAAACATTTTTATATTTATATATTTATTTGGGTGAGGGGCAGAGCACACATTTGCCATGGAATATATGTGTGGGTCAGAGGACAACATGGGGGAGTTTGCTCTCTCTGTCTTTTTTTTTACTATGACAGTTTATAATCTGTCAGCCAGGATAGACATTAAGCACCTTTTATCTGCTAAGCTATCTCACAGGTCCATAAGTATATTTTGCAAAGAGGAAAATATGAGTTGACACTAGTATGTGCAAAAACAGTAAGCAAGGCACTTATAGAAGTGAACACAATATTATTAAATAGTATTTTGTCTTGGTTACTAAAACTAAATTTACTCTTTATAGACGAGTACAAAACTGTAAGAATTGTGCAAACAGATTCAGCAAATACTTAAATTTGACACTTGCCTTGTGTAACACACCGTTCTTGGTATCTAAGAAGAAAGATTACAGAATTTGCACTTGTCTGTTACTATCTTTCAGTGTTTTCTTTCTCTTCTTTCAGATAGATTTTAACATACAACAGAACCTAGATTGTGTTCAATATTTTAAGACTTGCAGATATGTGTTCTGGTTAGTCCTTTGACAACTTGACACAAGCTAGAGTCATCTGAAAAGAGGTTATCTCAATTGAGAGAATGTCTCCATCATAGTAGCCCATAGGCAAGCCTGTGGAACATTTTCTTGATTGATGATTGATAGGAAGGATCCTGCTTACTGTGGGCAGTTCCATCCCCTGGGAAGGTGGCCTTATGATGTATAAAGAATTGGAAACAATCACCCATGGAAGGAGTTACAGAGACAAAGTTTGGAGCTGAGACAAAAGGATGGTCCATCTAGAGACTGCCATATCCAGGGATCCATCCCATAATTAGCCTCCAAGCGATGACACCATTGCATACACTAGCAAGCCTTTGTTGCAAGGACGGTGATATAGCTGTCCCTTGTGAGACTAGGCCGGGGACTAGCAAACACAGAAGTGGATGCTCACAGTCAGCTAATGGATGGATCACAGGGCTCCCAATGGAGGAGCTAGAGAAAGTATCCAAGGAGCTAAAGAGATCTGCAACCCTATAGGTGGATCAACATTATGAACTAACCAGTACCCCAGAGCTCTTGACTCTGGCTGCATATGTATCAAAAGATGGCCTAGTCGGCCATCACTGGAAAGAGAGGCCCATTGGTCAGGCAAACGTTATATGCCCCAGTACAGGGGAACGCCAGGGCCAAAAAATGGGAATGGGTGGGTAGAGGAGTGTGTGTGTGGGGGGGGACTTTTGGGATAGCATTGGAAATGTAATTGAAGAAAATACGTAACTTAAAAAAAAGGAAAAAAAATAAAGGTTTATTTATCTTAAAAAAAAAGAAAAAAAGAAACCTGAATAAGATAGAGGAAGCCAGCCAGTGAGCATCGTTCCTTCATGGACTCTACTTCATTTCCTGCCTCCAGGTTCCTTCCTTGAGTTACTGCCCTGACTTCTCTTCATTTCTCAATTCCTCTCTATGTTTTATAATATCTTATAAGTTTTCAATGCTTCATAAAAACTAGGATGCTAGAGTGGGAATCTACATTATCCAAAGGTTATATTAACTAGTGAAACTACCAAAAGAAATGGATTAAAAATGATGGGTTTAGTAATAGCTCTAGGCTTGGGTATCTGGTTAAGGTCTAGAATGTAATGATGATACCATCAGAAGTGATAACTTTGGAGAATAAACAGATGGGTATAAGTATCTGTCATCATTTTTTATCTGAGTAAGTATTTCCACCACCATACACACCATACACACACACACACACACACACACACACACACACACACACACACACACACACATACACACACACACACACACACACACCAAAAGTATCACTGGAAGCAACTTAGAAAAGCAAGACCTTCATTAGAACTAATTATCTCTCAACCCGCAGGTTCCAGAGAGCACTGAGGTACCCTGTGATGCTGGAGGTCTGCACACCTCACTGTCCTCACATTTCAACAGTTAGGTATCCAAAATATGAGTTCTCCAAGCATCCTACAAAGGGAAACGCTGGGTCATCTACAACAGGGCCTTGTCCTGATATGGCTTTTAACATAAAGTTAAGTTATTTAGGTGTTTGACAAATACTTCTTTCTTTTTCAGAAATAGATGCACAGACACATAAAAAATTTTCAACAGCCATGTGAACATCTTTTCTCAATTTCTACGTCTACTTAATTGTGCACAAATTAACAGCCACCACTGGACTAGAGGACCCAATGTTGAGTGAGCATCAGTCATTTCAATGACAACACTTGACAACCACTTGACATCAGAAGGAAGGAAAATGTCTCTTGTCAGGAAGAGCAGTTCAGAAATTCAACCCTAAATTCCTCCTTTTTCTCCTTTGGGTTACAATACTGATAACATTTTTTATGCTTTGATTTTCCAGAAACAAAACCACTCAAAATATGTTTCATTGTGACCTTTAGTGTCCACAGCTAACACAGTCCTAATCTCTCCTACAATGGCTGTCAGAAACCAAGCGGAATAATGGAGCTGGCTGCATAGATTAAAGTTATAGGGTCATAAGCCCACTTCTTTGTGCTTACAATGAGATGGAGCAATTTTTCCAAGTATGGGTATTATTTGAAGGTTAATAATATTCTAACTTTTTTCCCATATTTTGGAAATCACAAGCCATTTTTAAATAAGAAGTCAAATGTCCTTGTTAAAATGGTTGAGTGTTTCATCTCTGTCTATGTAAATAAAGTTCAGCAATAATATCCCCTTGAATAAATATGTTTTGCTTTAATTATTTTTAAAAATCCATTCTCCTGTGACAGAAGCCTAATACAAAATGTCATGCCAGCATCAGCAAAAATTAACATATAAGGGATTTTATGTGTTCTTGATATTAGAACAACAGGTTTTTTTGGAACCACCTTGACCTTAAAACACAGCACAAAGGAATAGTCTACAGAAATGAGAATAACCTTCATAAAAACTCAAATAATTTTTTATCAAGTTGTCAGCAAATTCAATTAGGTTTTAAGTCACTCTTAATACTTTCTAATATTAAATATATTGCAATGGGACTGATTGATGATTGAAGTAGTGAGGTATGGGAGTTACTTCCCTGTTTCCCATTAATATATTGGTTGTATAGTTTTATTATGTTTCATATTTATGCAAACAAAGTATAAGAATAGCCTATGATGATTATCTCAGAATAAAAAAAAACAGAGATGGACTTTAGCTTAATATATAGCAAAGTATGAAGTTCGGCCCATGTTAAATTTACTGCATCATGCTTGATAAAACAATAGAACACTCTCATAACAGTCTGCTGATCACAATTTTATTTAATGCAGATGTTGCTTTTTTAGTTTCACATTAAGTGGAACAACCATATTAAATGCATTCATTTACAAATATTTGACCAGTCTCACAATCTGTGGATAATTTTTAATAGTGGGAGTATGAATGGCTTAAGTATTTTCTGAAGTTCTTTCTGTTTTTTTTTTAAATTTATAGTGATAGGCAGGGTAGACCTTACTCTTATTAAATGAAATGACAATTCAGCAGCATTTGGTATCTATACATAGACACACTATATGTGTCTGTATCTGTCTATACATAGATGGTTCTACATATATAGTGCACATGGTACTGATGTATATGTGAATGCATGGGTACATATATATGTACTAAGATTGACATACCATTAATGTTTTAAATGATTTTGTATGGGCAGAAAACAGTCAGGATTTCAAAACAAGCCATTTAAGCGAGACATGTGAGTCCACTAATCTTGTTTGTGAATCACAAGATTACTTTACCTGGAACTGGTGAAGATACTATGCTTGCAGACCACAGAGCAAAGTAGTCATTGCTATTTCTATAGCCATAACTCTATGGCAGCATTTTCTTTTATCTAAAATATTAGCCTACTTAATAAATAGTAACGACAGGCAAAACTTCCTATATCTCCAGGCTTTTCACATCTTATGGGGGAAATAACTAGCATCTAAGCCTGTGTATCAGGATTTTCTAGTGTTATTTTTCTGTACAGCTGTAACCATCTAAAGAAAGGGGTTGCAGTGAGATAAAACAGACTGACTGGCTTTCTTCGTTATTGCTGAAAATTTTATCTTAGAGGAAAAAGACAACTCAGACTCATGGTTTATAAGATGACTGTACGAAACTAAAAGAAAATCATGTCAGATTGGAAATTAGAGTGGTGTCTACTAGGCAGTTTGCTCTATTAAAGACTTTCCACACATCCTTACAGAGATTGGAAAGGATAAATATGAAACACATAACCAGAGCTCTTAATTAATAAGCCCTGAGTACTCCACCATTTCTCTTTTTCCTCCAATGCTGTGACTTTATTCAAGGAGCCCTAATGCACATCAGCTCAGCTGGCCAGTCTCCCTCCATTAGCCATAAGAAGGACATTTCAGCTTCTTAATTCTAGCTTTCAGTTTATATGTATGTGAAACTGACTACAGCCATGTTCAGCCGATGTGCAATGACAAGCACACAGCTCAGCTTTGTCTATAGAAGTCAAGGCATAGCTAGCTTGAAAATCTGTGAATAAGAGAGTTAAGACATGTTGAGGAAAGCTCACAGTTTAGGGGAACACAGACACCATGTGGTAATGGATGACAGATACATATGTGACACCTGAGTTACCAGTAGCAATCAGTGACTAAGGCACCATCACATTTTTTTTTCCTTTTAAAAATGTATTCTTTGTCAGATTTATGCGGATTCATAATACATTTGCTCCATACAGTTATTTGCTCATATACCCTCTTTTATTTCCCTCTCACTGCTCTGGATTCTTTCCAACAATTTCTCTTTCTACATTCTAGGCCTGTGTGTGTGTGTGTGTGTGTGTGTGTGTGTGTGTGTGTGTGTCCCCTTGAGTTCAATTAGGATTCTTTACTTGAGTATGGGATGGGTGAGGGGTCATTTTTTTGGAGTTTGGCCTACTGAACTGTGACTACATTACTAAAGAAAATAACTCCCAACTGACCTGAAGGCTTCCGGGCTCCCAGAGTTTGAACTGCCAACCAAAGAACGTACACAGGTTGTACCTAGGCTCCCCTACACATATATGGCAGAAATGCAGCTTGGTCTTCATATAGATCCCGCAACAACTGGAGCAGAGTCTGTCCCTGATTCTGTTGTCTGCCTGTGGATCCTGTTCTCCTAAGGGCCTTGCCTTGTGCCCCCTCAGTGGGAGAGGATGTGCCCAGTATTGCAATGACTTGATGTGTCAGGGTGGGTAGGTACTCATGTGTTTGATGTATACAGGGGTGGGTGCCCCTTCTCAGAGAAGAAGGGGGTAAGGGTGTGTGGGAATGTGCAGGGTAACTGGGAAGAGAGGGGGGTCCTGCGATTGAATGTACAGTGAATAAATAAATTAATGAAAAAAAGAAAAAGAAAAAGGAAATGATCCGTCCTCTGCCCATAGCCATTTACTACAGATGACTCCTCAGAGAAGGATGGGTTCTCCAAAGTCCTTCCCGTCACTGACATTTTCAAAAGAAAAAGTCAGATCATTTGATTGAACTTAGAGTAAAAACTAATAGACAAGCAGGCAAAGGATTGCAGTTCCACATGCTCACCAAGGAAACATACATATGTGTGAAAGTGCCTATGTAGCTACTTAAAAACACAATTGTATTGATTGAGAAAGTAGCACAAAAATCATTATTCTATTATCTTCTCATAAGTCCTGCAATACCACAGCAAGATATAAAAAAGTAAAAGCTCTTAAGTGCAATTAATTATCTTACCATCGACATAACAGTAGTAAGAGCCCTTTCTCTTCATACATTATTGTTTATTTATCCCCATCTCTGGCCCTTGGGGCTATTTCTATTTCCATTTATTTTAAAACCTAGCATTTGTTTAGAATATAGTCAATCACCCCTGGAATGTTTCTTTGCTTCTCTGTAACACATCTGACCTGGTAACATCCTTTGTCTTCTGATATAAATCTTCTGTCGTGTTGCTTAGAATTAGAAGTTTCCTGATTTTTTCCCTCTCAACCCAACATCTTCCAAACATATTTGAAAAGACAGATGGGGAATGTACTCAAACTGACTTTAGTCTACTCTAGAGTACTCGCTGTGATGTCTCTGCTAAATAGACCTCACCACTAACTGTCTGGTGTACAGAAGTTCAAAGCCTTTCTTATTGGTGTCTTACAAAAAACCCTCCACATAAAAATGTATAGGTTGGACAGATCCCAGCCTATTTCAATTTCTCCATAGTTCCTTCCTCCTATAGCATCCTGATCTCACACGTGTGGACATGGGGTAAGTATAGAATGTCAAAGTTAGGTGGTTGAGATTACATAAGATGGAAGTTTGTCTATTCTAAATCTGTGACCATAATCTTAGATTATGAAGGATAAGAAACCTATGCCTTCTACCAGCCTTCTAGATCCTAAAAACCTTAGCTCTACACAAGGCTAAAGAAAACTGACCATAGGGAATAGATGAGGAATGAAGAAGGGCTCCAAAGCTGCACCATGCCTTTTGCACCCTAGTGATGCTGACTCCCATGAGAGTTCTCCTAGCCGTTAAATAAGTGATTCTCAAGTGTCTTAATCCTATGACCCTTTAATGCACTTCCTCATGTGGCTGCCCCCAACCACATAATATTTTCATTGCTATTTCATAACTCTAATGTTGCTACTATTATGATTTTACTGTAAGTATCTTATATGCAGGATATCTAATATGTGACCTCTGTGAAAAGGTCCGTTAAGCCAAAAGGGTCTTGATACACAGGTTGAGAACTACTGCCTTAAATATTCTCACACCATGCCTGTTGCAGGAAAGTGGGAACTTAGGCTCTTTCATACCTACTCTAGACATAGCAGGTTGAAATTGAAAGGACAAGTCTGAGAATAGGCAAGGGTTGTATGTATGTCAAAAAACTGAAATGCAATTAGCCATCGACAGCACTATTTTTAGAATTAGATGTGAAAATTAGAAGTGAAAGATCTACATAATATAAATACACCTAATTCGGGGTGTTGCAATTGGTGAATTTGCATAGTTCTATATGCTAGTAGGCATAAATGTGCTTACTGCACAATGAAACTTTGATTCTGGTTCAAAATTGAGCTCTAGTTTAAGTAAAGGCTTCAGGATTTAAGATGAAATCAAATTGTAAAGTCTATTGGTAGCTTGAATGCAGGCAAACTTGGTATTTCTAAATGAATAGGTCACTGTATTAAATCTCAGAGGACCTGGTTTTCAGCATGCTGCATTAGCTCCTACTTAGATTTAACCTATAAATGGAAAAGGGGACATTGCTCTATCAATGGAATGGCTTTAGTAAAACCTACAGAACAAAAAAAAATGGGCAATGGCCTTAGAGATTAATATTCTCTAACTCCATGATGATCTTGTAAGGATAATTTACTTCCTTACTATACTGGAGCTCCATAAGCAATATGGCCACGGTAATTCTGTTTTGGCATGTGTGCCAGATTACTGCCTAAGACACACTCCTAAAAAATGAAGCCTTATGAAGGAAAACCATCGCATAAGCTGCCATTACTACTAACGCAATGTTGAAAACATACAAATCATAGGAACAGTGGAAGGGATGATTTTAAGCACTCCCTCAGAGCTGGCAGGCACATTTTCCTTTGCATCTCTCACATTTGTTATTGTTTGCAGGCTCAGTGCTCACCTAGCACTTGTTTATGTAAGCAAATAAAAAGCTCAATAAACAATATATCCCTTCATACTCTACAGCAGTAAACTTCCATTTTAATGAGATTTAGATTCAGTGCGGCAATTTTGATATCTCCTCATGTTGTTTAAAATAAGATGCTACCTGCATCCCTAAATCTCACAAAACATCCATAACTCTAAATATGGGCTCAATGCAGGAAATATTAAGGATATCTCTAGGATAGTTTTCAAACTAGTTCTTCAGCTTGTGCATAAGGTGCTGGAACATTAACCAGCTAAAATCATAAGCAACCGAACAGATAGTAC
Source organism: Mus musculus (assembly GCF_000001635.26). Taxonomy (NCBI): domain Eukaryota; kingdom Metazoa; phylum Chordata; class Mammalia; order Rodentia; family Muridae; genus Mus; species Mus musculus. The sequence goes on along the minus strand of NC_000082.6, from coordinate 42,087,275 downwards.
TTACATAGCTATGTAGCAATTTGGCAAGAGAGATTCTTTCAAAATTGTCTAAAAGCAATAATGGCATTAGGAGTTCAGGTTAAGTATCTCCCTCAAATGCCAGGAGTTTGGAATAAAGAAACTCATTCTTTCACTTTACAAGTTTAGGGTAAAATTGCCTCACACTCAAGGGGGAGTGAACTCACAATAGGAGAGAACTTTGCATGAAAGTCTCTCACTTTCTGTCTTTTATCTCTTCTCTGATTTCCCTAAGCACATCTTCTTCTACCTCTTTTCTGTTTAAAGTTTTATATGTCTCTGGCTTTTTATTTCCAGAAAATAATATAGAAAAACAATGAAAAATGAAACCCCAAGAAAAGTTCTGGCTATCACCCACTCTTCACATGCTCACAGGTTAGTAATAGTTAATGTTTTAATTACATCACTCCACACGTGCATCTACTGAAAGGCTTTCTGCACACCCTATGTGTAGCCTTGAACTGACAAAAGGTAAAGTAGTCTCAGCATTTTAATTATTTTTAATGACTGGAATGAGTATCAGGTTTACAGAAATACTGAGCTTCCCAGACCCCCCCACCATAAGTAGCCCAGTTGATATTCTGTAAACACATTTTTTTTTTAAAAAAAAGTGTGTGCCTTGAAATGAAAGAGCTTATGAGATCACAGTTATATATGAAGTGGGCATTTTGAGGGCAGAAGGGACATGCTCAGTATGAAAAAAATTATTCAACACCTAGAATGTCTGTATATATTTCTATCACAAGAGTTTAGTCTTAATGATACTTGCATGTAATGTGTGCAGTGCAGACTGGCAACTAGAGGCAGGTCTCCAATTGCAAGGATATGGTGGCAGGAAAGGTGTTAGTATTCCTCCTGGTCTTTCTCTGGAGTCATTGTTACATAACTTTGTAGGTACATCTAACTTTTGACTTTTGGCTCAGCTATGTGTTAGATAGATAGCTATCTCTATCTCTCTATCTCTCTATCTCTCTATCTCTCTATCTCTCTATCTCTCTATCTCTCTATCTCTCTATCTCTCTATCTATCTATCTATCATCTACCTATCTATCTATACACCAAGAAGTTACTTCACACAATGACCATGACTTTCCTGTGATCATGTGTTTATTTGTCAGCATGGACCTCTTTTAATATTTATGGTTCTCTCCCTCTCCTTTCTATTCTTACCCTCTTTCCTTTTGGGAGATAGAACCCATGGCCTTCTGCTGCAGATGCTGTGTAAGCATTCTGCCAGTAAGCTATACCCCTACCTTTCCAATTTCTATTATTTACTCTAGCTGGAAATTGACATTTACAATCAATTTTTGTGCTTCTTTCCCTCATTTTCTGGAGAATTCCCAAGCGAAGGAAGTTTCAGGATGCACAGAACATGCACACTCATGCCAGTATCAATCGTGTGAATGATGCCTTTGTGTTCCTCAATGGTTAGTAGGTAAGGTAGTCCCATCACTGCAAATTACCACCAACGTTCTGGTTGCCTCTGACCTATGCAATGAGCCAGGCATTCAAACCTTCTTTTATACCTCCATTATCAATCTTCCTTTTGCTTACTTCTTATTTACAAAGTCCCATTCTGCAACATAATTTAATTAATGAAATTGGCACAGATACATCTTTATTGTAGGATCTCTGCCCAGGTTTTTAGATTATTTCTCTCCTAGTCAAATGGAAAATGACTCACTGCAAGATTGCCCATATCTCTGGCATGTCCAGTAGAGCTTTAATACTTCCCACAAACTACAGCTCCCTGATGAATGCTCCCTTCTGCTCCCATTTTTGCCTGTATTTATATTCAGTAGCCAAGGGCAACAGTGAGATGCTGCCCAATGAAGTATGTGCTCAGCACACACGAGTTTGTCTGAGGTTCTCAGTACATTTTGAATAAGGGAGAACCCACAGATTGGAATTCTGTATATAAAGAAAGAAAAATAAGTGTGGTCTGCTCTTTCTGCTTTCATGCTAAAATTTGGGAAATGAGAAAATACAATTAAATGAAAAAGGAAGGGATTTAAAAAAAACCAAAAAACATCCTATTTAAGACCACTGTCTTCTGTGTGAGGACCCCTAACTCAACATTCAGACTTAATTCACTACTTATGAAAAACGAAAAACATCAAGACATTTTTTTCCTATTAGTGTTCAGGGGAAAAACAAACTTCAAGCCATAGAAAGAAGGATTAATTTGCCTGTAATGAAACTGACACACAAGAAAAATTTAAAATCAATCTCATGCTTAAAAGCAGAACAAGGCTGCTGGTGCCCCCATATTTTCTCACTCTTTCCTACTGCTAGCTTGTTGCCAGTGAGCACATCTTATGCATATTACCCACAAATCTCTCCTCTATTTAAATTAGAAAAGAAACATTGGGTTTCTAATCAATTTATTTGCAACTTAGCTGTCAAAATTTACAAAGGCACTTTGATTTCCTTTCATTATTTTTAAGAGAACCCAATGCAGATGTAAAGAAGAGAAAGAGCGGAGAAGGGGACAAATTAAGGGTTAATAAACCTCCGTAAATTCAGAGAAGTATATTTTTAAAAGCAGGGTGACATTTATTCATGGCCTATCAAGTAATTTGTGCTATGCTTTCTTCCCATTGACAATTACTGGAATCATCAGGTGTAAACGCAGGCTTTTATCCTTTATCCGATTTTCCTTTGAGTCTTTGTTCAGTTTCACTAGCCATGGCTCCTGTCATCAGAGCACTCTAATCTTCATATGTGAATTATGAAGTCTCTGATGCCTGGCAGATGTATCTCTAAGGACTTCAGGGATGTTTCACTTTGATATTGTTAGTCAGTGCTTTTCTACTGACAGTCAAAGAGACAAACTCCATACCATCTGACCAGAAAGATACGGCTATAAGTTTCAGGAATTGGGTAATAGTTCCTCAAAACAGGAACTGTTTGAAATAACCCAATTTCATTGGCTACACAAACGGGCTGATCATTAGATCTTTCTGAATCTAGTTTCTAGATGTAGTAAATAAAAAGGCAGAATGGTAAGATAAGTTTGAAGCTCAGACAAACAACACAGATTTCTAGGTTATGAGTTCTGTGACGTGAATCCAAAGGGGTAAAATTCCTCCTGATGGATGCATGGAATATGGAGTAAGTATCAGTGGGAGTAGCATGAATATGTGCACGTATGTTTAAAACATAAGAGCATGAGACAGATTTGTGCATTTTCTAAGGGTACTTGTTTTTGGCAGGATGCAAAATATGTCTGTAACATTATATACACATCCAGAAGTCTACCAATTATTTGTTCTGGCGAGCCAGTTTTTGTTTGGGTTTTAGTAACTAAATGGTTTCCTCTAGGTAGTAAGATATTTAACATGGTTACTGGACAGAACTTGAACTTTCTCATAGATATGTCATTCGTGTGTGTGTGTGTGTGTGTGTGTGTGTGACATGTTATACATATATTATTTTAAAAAAAAACAAACTTCTATTGATTCTACTTCTTTCCATTGGAAAGCCATGACATTATCATGAATATTTGCTACTGTGATACACCAGCTTATTTAAAATTAAAGAATCTTTTGGACTATTTGTCTTTTTGTTCCATGTCTCTATACAATAAAGAGAATATTTACTTTTTTTTTCTTGTAATACTATCTTCTTCTTAGTCCTTACTCTCTCCTAAAGTTTCAGATATTCTTTTCACTTTGTATTTGCTTCTCCTTTTCTGCCAATATTTATCCGTCCCCCGCCCCCAAGTTATTAGATCCAATATTTAGTATTCTACAAATTTAACATTAAAAGACTCATGTTAAGATTCTCCAGGGTAAAATCAGTAGCCTTAAACTGTCAAAATACGTGTTACCGAGGAGTCCACTGAAATTTACTGCTACCTAGTTGCATGAAGGAGCTGATAATGTGTTTGATACCCAGGTAGGTGGATAAAAATATGCACTGCTCCCTGAGAACAACTATTACTAGATTATAGAAAGGTAGGATTTGTAGCTACTGAAAGGGAAGTGTGTTTGGGCAGACTAGATAGTCTACCTGGACTGTCAGAAGCAGCACACAAAGAGATCATCTGTTCTACTTTTCATTGGTTTCTGTAACCAGCACCATCCAATTACCTGAGCCTTTGTTTGTCTCATTTGCAAATGGTGTTGATGATCTATACCATCAGCAAGAAGGGAAGGATATGCCTGCAGCCTACCTCATTTTCCTAAGCTGAAGATGGTTGCCATTATTGTTCCATAGAGTTTATATGTCATTATCTTAAATAGAAACACTCTACTTTGTGGAACACAATCTCAGCTCTCTGTGTATATTCACGTGTAGGTTGTATGTGCCTTAAACATGGTTTTCTAAACTGTGCTGTATCTCTGATGTTTCTTGCTTATGAGGACCTTTGTGCTCTGAAAATTCCCCCCAAAAAGGTCTGCCTTTGGGATTAGACTTTCATGTCTGTTTTTGTTTTTTGGAAACATTTTTTCCACTCTGTAGCCCATGTTGGCCTGGAAGACTTGATAATCACCTACTTCAGGCTTCTAAGTGGTGGGGCTCCGGGCATGCACCATTATAACTGTTTTTATGGCCACTTCCTGCTTCTGCCAGTGTGAGTGAGTAAATACAGTCCTAGGGATTTAGATGCCCAGTATAGGATAAGGATGGGATAAAAACTTCATATGAGTCCAAGTTTCCACTGGGGTTTCTTACTGAAGACTCTAAATCAGGAAGGTTTAGATTTTAGTATGTAGATGAATATCATAAAATGACTGAGGATATTTCAGCTTGTTGGCTTTTATTAAAGCTGATTATTAGTCTCTTCATTTGATTATTTTTGAGGTTGTCTATTTTTTTCTCTACAGAGAACTTGGAAGAAGGAAGGCAGAATGACATGTGTCTCACTAAATCTCATCTGGAATTCTTTTTACTCTTAGAGTATTATGGTAATGAGATGATGTTTAAAAAAAAGCTTGGCACACAGTAGGCCCTCATTTATTTACTTCTTCTTGCTCACAGGGAAAAGAAGTTGGGAGGGGAGGAAAGGGTAGAAGTGGGCAATCACACTGTTCCACTTAATAAGAAGCCTGGGATGAATAACTAACAAATGATTGCAAGGACTTGAAAAGATAAAGTCTATAGAAATGCAAAATAATAATATCAGTGAAGCAGTGACATAGGTTGAATATAAAGAAGACAGCTTTTATTCCCACACAAATATCTTGGTCACCATCAGCAGCAGTAGAGAAGAAAACAGAAAGAAGGGTATATGACAGTTTAATAGTGTTTTGTTAAAAATAGAACATGTTTTAAGAATGTCTGGACTTTCTTTGAAAGGCAAAGATGAGCACGGCCTGCTAGAATAGATTCAGAAATGCCTCTGGCAAGAATCACTGCCTTTCCCACCTCAGGCTCTCCTGTTAATTAAATCGGGAGGGCAAATTTGATGTCTGAGGGGAATGATGTCAGGAAGCCACAGTGACAGGCAAAGTGCCACTTCCTGTAGGAGAACTTGTGAGCCCCAGCCAGGTTGGCCTTCCATTCTGAATTCAAATCCAACTCTATACTTCCTGAATAATCCTCCTGAGGAAGTCCTGTGTGTTTAATAAGCTCCAGGAAAAGGAGAGCTACCAGCTGAAGTGCTCACACTCAGGGGAAGGAAGATCTCTTGGCTTATATTTTTGGAGAATATAGGTTTTAATGTTTTCATACATTTTGAATAACGATAATCCTATGCAGGAAATGATTCCTATGTGAAAAATAACCTGTGTAAATACTTGACTGGAACAGCTTAGTAGATTATTTTTCAATAATATCTTTATTTTGTATTTATATATATATATATATATATACACAAAATATATATATAGAAATATGTACATATATAACTTGTATATGTATAGACATGTGTATAATATATATCATATATAAAGAGTTTCTAAACTCCAAAATCTCAATCTGTAATGTGAATTTCCAGAAGATAAAGCATTGTTATCTCCCAATTCAATTGGCAGTTTACTGTTTTACACAGGACACGGCCATGCTTTGGGAAATGCTGCTCTAGAAACATTTGTTTGTTTGCTTGTTTTAATTTGGACTTCTTAGGATTTTCTGGTTAGAAGTGAATCTCCAGGAGAGAGGGAGAGAAAGAGAGACAGAGACAGAGACAGAGACAGGCAGAGAGAGAGAGAGAGAGACAGAGACAGAGACAGAGAGACAGAGACAGAGACAGAGGCAGAGACAGACAGACAGACAGACAAGATTTTAAGCTTCAATTAAGGTTACTATACCCTGTTTATTTTAGTAGCAAAATCTGAGTCTCTTACTTTGTCCCACATACAAACACTCAGAGGGGATATTGTTGAGCTCAATAGAACATAATTGATTCACTGATAATATCTTTTTTGTTATCTTGACATAAACTAGAGTCTTCGGAAAAGAGAGACCCTCAATGGAAGAATTGCCCTTATTTGATTGATCTGTATGTCTGTAAGTAGGCATTTTCTTGATCATTGATTAATGTGGGAGGGCTGAACCCACTCTGGGTGGCACCACCCCTGGATAGGTGGTCCTGGGTTATATAATTAAACAAACTGGGAAAGCCATGGAGAGTAAGCCAGTGTGCAGTGGTCTTTGACACTTCTGGACTTCTTGTTTATGTTCCTACCCTGACGTCTCTTAATGCCGGGCAGTGGTGGCGCATGTCTTTAATCCCAGCGCTTGGGAGGCAGAGGAAGGCAGATTTCTAAGTTCGAGGCCAGCCTGGTCTACAAAGTGAGTTCCAGGACAGCCAGGGCTATTCAGAGAAACCCTGTCTCGAAAAACCTAAATAAATAAATAAATAAATAAATAAATATTAATGATGGATTCTAATTGGGCGATGTAATACAAATGCACTTCTTTTGTCCCAGATTGCAAAAGCTCTTGGAGCTTATCATAGCAAGAAAGATGCAAATTAGACACTAATGGGTCACCCTGTTTTCTCAAATCAGGCAAACTTCACTAGAAAACAGGAAGATACACGGGTAGGGAAACACATGTTTGATGATTCAGGTCAATCTGTAGTGCTGAGCTACCACTGTATGCGATGGCAAAGAAGACAAGGAGGAACTGGTGAATGCGAAAATCTTTTTGCTACTCTGAACCAATGATCTGTAAGAGTCGAAGTATTGCCAGGCAATGGCCACCTCAACCGATTCCAGGAGTGAGCCCTGGGGTGCTCCTGATGACACCACAGCATAAAATGGAGGGAAAGCACTTTAGCTCAGTATCAAGAACCCTAAAGACAGCACTGAACTGAAATCATGGAAAAGAATAGAGGAGCCTCATTTTAATATGTTAAACACATCCACACATCTAAAGCTGCCAATCTGAAATAGAAGCAGATGCATTCGGGGTGTAAAGGATAAATTTTTAGCTGACTTGGGCTCCTTTCAGGTTTTTTTTTTCTTTTTTCCTCTCAACAGTGAGAGCTTTCTGAGAAGTGCATTTATATAGGTACAAAGCATGCATCGCTGTGGCAGCCTGAGTCCTTATTTGCATCAGATTTTCTTTAACACCTGTTTGTTTCAGAGAGCACTGCCTTACTAGGAAGCTCTCCAAAAGAGGAATTACATAAAGAAAAGATGCCGCACTTTGCTAAGAGGAGGCAGAGCAGAGTATCCACAATCCCTATAAATCACCTACCCTGCTTTCCATGGCGAGTAAGAGAAAGGTACTTTGAAAGAAAGATATTATTACGAGTGTTGTGAGTTCCTTTGTATATAACTGCCTAGTGCCTATTTTTATGCCATGTCCTTGCAAAGACAATGTGAATTCAGTAAAAGATGTCTTCTACTGTGCTCATAACTCAACCCTGTGAAGCCATGAGGTCTTAAGCATCAACTTACTAGGAAATCTAAATGGGATGCTGTTTTATGTTGTCAATTAGAATGTTTTTAGAAGTCCAATGTGCTATCCGTTGTTCAGTCAGGTGATTACAATGTCTTCATATCCATCTCTATATATAGTCCAAACATTAGCTTTGCACAGTCAGCAACAATCTAGGTTCCTAAATATCAGAAGGGGATGTGGCATCTGGCTCAAGCTTAAATTATGCTTACTGTTGACAATAGAACTCTAAAAATGGCATCGGAATCTATATTTACTCACTTCCAATTTATTTCAGAGCGACAGGCCCAGTTTCCAGACAGAAATACGATGTTCCCAGTAGTCATTAGGAATGGCCTGCTTTCTTAAGACATGACACAGAGGGTCGGGATTTAGCCTCTGTGGATTATAAACCTTTTCATCCTTATAGCAGTGCTTCAAGCATGAGAAATAGTGTGTTTGTGGAATTATAATTAGCATTTAACCCTAGGATGCTTGGTTCTTACTTTCTTGCTCAACTCAATATGGTGGCAGTTTGGAGTGGTTTGAAACCTTAATGATGCTACTTTCTAGTCTTTGGGCTTCTATAAGGGAAGACATTGAGGAAGGGCAAGCAGAACAGTCCCAAGCTCTTACAGTTCTCTCCCTCCACAGCTGGGTTTCCCGATAGATTCTAACCCCAAAGCTGGAAAGAGTAGGAAGCTGAGGCTCATCTATAATTGCCATCAGCTAGCACTAAGGTAGGATGGGAGGGTAAGTGAGAAGGGATACAAACAAGAGGAGAGGATGACTGCCTCACTTGCTTGACTCTTTTCTTCAGTATCAGAGGGGAAGCAAAAAGCAAAAGAATGGCAGTGAACTGGAGAAAAAAGTTACCTTCTTTCCAGTGCTCGTGTGGGTTATAGCCTCAGCATCCTGCCTCCAGATGAATACAGATGGTTTGTGTACATGGCTTAGACTGTACATCTAAAAATGTCTGGAGCCACATCCATTTCGTCCTTGTTTTGGGAAGTACTCTTTGCTCAAATGTTTTGACTTCTTCTCTTAAATTTGATAGGACAAATATAAATAACCTTCTTTCCCCCATCCCCCAAACCTATTCCCCCCTGCATTTCTCTATTCACCTCTATTTGAGTTGTGTGTAGTGGAAGTCTAGCAGTCTCCTCCCTCAAGAAAAGAAGATAAAGCAGAGACATTGGCTTATAGGCACATTCTGTCTAAGCTGTTCTACCAACAGCAACACTGTGGGTCTGGGAGTTTGAGTTTTCCCTGTCAGTAACTAAAACCAAGGCCAACTTGCATAATTACCACCTTTTGACAATTTAGAAGCAAAGTATTTAATGGGAAATCATATAAGGAAGCAGCATATATAATAATATACTCCTGTAGGTTTCAAAGAGTGCCCTTGGCTGCTTCTCCTCTAATTCTATCTCCATAACTTAGGCGGCTATAACTCCCTGCTTGTAGAAGCCTCCCAAGCAATGCTTCAAGATAGGCCTTCACCAAGCTACCCATACCAACATTTGAAAAGCAACACTTTAAATCCAAACTTTACCCCTCACCGGATTATTCCCTGAACTTCCTGCCTTAAGCTGTAGGCTTAAGTTCAATCAGTAAACTAAATGGCAATGTCTTTAAATCTATCCATTTTGCTTTTTCAAGCTTTTTGGTTTTCTGAGGTGGGGGACTAACTATGTAGCATAGGCTGACCCTGAATTTACAATTCTTTCTCAGCCTCCTTAGGACTGGGTATATTTCCTTGCCTGGCCCTAAATTTTTAATTGTCATAATAGTTCTAATTAATGACCAAACTTTCTCTCTCTCCATATATATGTGTGTATAATACACGGTACATAACATATAATAAATAATAGATAATAGATATTTACTCCACTTAGTCTTCCTTCTACTTTTATCATGATCCTAGCTTTATTTAAATGTTTTATTTTAGATGAGATGAAATTTAATTAATGAAACTGTATAAAATAATCATGTTTTTAAAATGGAGAATAAAAATTATCTTTTCTTGAGAATTACAAATTGACTATATTTAAGGATAAGAAAAACAATTTCAACAAGATTGGTATCTACACACTACAGTCTCTGGCCAAATACAATTAAATTACAAAACAGTAACAAAATTTAACTAGGAAAAAAAATCCTGTCCATTTAGAAACTGTAAACACCGAACAGAAAGAAATAAAATAACAATGAGCAATAATTTAAAAAAATCTATAAACCACCAGGAGTTCCCATTAAAATAATTCTTAGTGGGAAAGCTGTATCATAAAATAATTTTATGATTAAATAAATATGAAAGCTGAGTTCGGCATGTATTTTTAGATGTTATAAAACAGAACAACTTGTAAAAAGTATAAAGTATGATATTTTTCTCCACCAACACTATAGATAGGAGGAAAACAGAAATGAAAACGGGGCTGTGGGTCCACAAGATGGCTCAGTGGATAGTGATACTCAGTGGCAAGTCTGATGTCCTGGGTTTGATTTCTGGAACCCACAAAGTGTAAGGAGACAACTTACTCTCAAAAGTTGACTTGTAATCTTCGTGTGTATGTGTGTGTGTGTGTGTGTGTGTGTGTGTGTGTGTGTGTGTGTGGTGGTGGCCCACAGATGTCTCCACACATACGCACACTAAATAAATGTAAAAGGAAGAGGAGGAGGAGGAGGGGGGAAGGAGGGGAAGGGAAGGGGAAAGGGAAGAAAGGGAAGGGAAGAGGAAGAAGAAGAAGAAGAAGAAGAAGAAGAAGAAGAAGAAGAAGAAGAAGAAGAAGAAGAAGAAGAAGAAGAAGAAGAAAGATCAACAATAACAACAAAAGAGCAAGAACTCAATTATGGGAAGAAGGGGAACAATGGGAAGCAATAGGAAAACAATACAATCAAGAGTCTATTCATTGAAAAGGTAAAATATTATCTTTTAGAAGGAGTGAGTTGACGGGAAATGGAAAAGAGAGAAGGAACAATAGGGATAAAGATAGAAAAAGGACAGCAGACACTACTCCAACTGTAATGGTGAGGAGCCATTATGTGTATCTTAGGGATTATTATTAATATCTGTATTTGCAAACTAGAAATAACCTTATCAAATGTTTTACAAATTCACAGGAAATGTTCAGCTTCCTTAAAAATATAATTTAGACAAATCGATCACAAGGAACATCTTTTAGTTTTATGGACATTTAACATGTTGTCGGATAGTAAAAGAGAAAATAGAATAGAAAATAGAAATATTATCTGTATCTCTCAGAGAAAATTAAGAATAGAGTTACAATGTACATAAGACCCCCGCATTTATGAAACTAGAAGATGTGCCACAGTCAGGCTTACGAGACCAGTTCAACCTCAGACTTGTCCCCTAACTTTTACCTGTGTCTCTCTCACCTCTTTGCTGGTCTCCCACTTAGTTTCACGGTGCTTATCCTGACAGGTAATTCTATTTGTGTTGGTCCTTTATATTCACTCTGAAAAGCCTTCTTCACCCACTGTAAAATCACCACCACTTACCTTGCTGTTCACCCATCTCATATTGTCCCCATCCCTACAACATCATCATTCTTCACTCCTCGCCTTTGACTAGAACTGCTGGCATGTTCTACCATTTCTCCATCTAGCTTTTCCAAACTGGATTCAGTTAGATTTTTTTTTCCTTTAGATTCTTAAAAAACTTCTGCCTAACACCTTCATAGTACATATTGAACATCACCAGATTTTGATTATTACAGTTATTTATCTTCCTTATGGTAACACAAACTCCTTAGGGAATCTTTCTGTGGCTCTGAAGCTCCCTGCCACCCCTATTTCTGAGTACATGCCTGTCATACTCTACTTCAAGGCATGTTGAAGACAAAATACCTCTTCTGTCACTTAACTGATAAGCTCATTATCAACTAGAACCATTTCTCTGTAAGAAAGTAGTAATTCCTAGGCTCTATAAAATTGTCAAAATTACACTCAAGGAACACAAACTATTTCCAGATTTGGTTCTGTCTTTATTAATTACAGAAAGTTTCTCACATATTTCCCATATTGTAGACAATAAAAGGACCGCATTCCCACCCTGGTACTTCGAAAGACAGGAGCTCACAGCTGAGCTAATATGAAGTGTCAATGATACTGTAAGTGTTCGTTGAGTGCACACACAGTCACAGCATCCAGAAAATAAATCAGTGTTTTCCCTCCATCCCTGCTGAGTTTCATTTCACAACACAGTCCTGCCATTATGAACCCCCCAAATATACCTGTTCATTTTTTTTACTGGTGAACAACATAACACTGATTTCAATTAAATTCCAATGGATACCCCAGAGTCTTCCCTAGAATTTTTAATATGTGGCCTTTAATATAAATTGATCCTTTTGCTATTGAGTCAGTAACATAAAACCATGAAAAGGCTTTTATTAAAGTCACAGGCTGCTTAGGTGAACAGGACATAATTGGGGACATATACTGTAGGAAACACAGACTTGAATTGGAAAAGTCATTTATTTACAATGCAAGGGAGATCCAGTATGTAATCCTGGCAGGAGATACCAGTATGTTTATCTTCTTCACCTCCATCAACATCTGCAGATTCATAAAAGAGGCCATCTCCTTCCAGGCTGATCATCAGGGGCATCTCATACTCCAGAACGTAAAGGACATAAGAGCTGGACACTTTTTGATGGTGAGAAATTACTATGTATTCTTGTTTTTGCAGTGGGATGGGGAGATGTGCAGGGTGAGGGCAATTGGTACCACAATGCCAAGGTCATGAAGCTAGGACAGAGCTACAAATAGCAAACACGACTTTGGGCATTCAGTCTGTTCATCTGACCAATGGACCTTGGAAACAGGTGCTGGAACCTTATGGAAAGCAATTAGAGCTCCCATCCAGACTACTGGCTTCTGCCAATGTCAGAAACAAGAAAGAAGAGATGAGGTCACTTGCCTGGGGAATTTCTCACTGTGGTCCTCTCCTTCAACATTCGGCCAGAAATGCACTCTGTGGTGGAGCTCTGCCACCTGTAACATGTGTCACAGGGTCTTTGGGAAAGCAGAGGTAACCAAGTGAGTTCCTTTTATTAACACCATTTCATCGATACAGGAACAGCATTTATTAAGCCTGGTTTGAGATTACACTTGATTTCCCTTCAGTTTTATTTTATTGTTTTTGCATATGAGTCTCAGGGAAAACGATAGAACTCTGGAGAGCAAATGACTTAAATGAAGCAGATGTTGCTTGAGTGTCAGGCATTGCTATGAGGGCGCTCTTATTATTAGTTGTTATCATGTTATTGCAACACCTAGCCTCCTAGACTAGACTTCAAAGAGCAGGTAATTCCCAGCTCTAATCCAGAGGGAGAGCAGCAGAGAAGGGCAGACAGAACGCGAGCTTTGGAATCGAGTTTCTTATTTCTACTATCTGTATATCCAGGAGCATGTACCTTCAACCATCAAAGCTTTCATTTATTCCTCTGTAGAGTAGAGCTTATAGCTTTGTTTGCTGAAGGCTTTAAATAAATTACTATGTCTAAAGAATCTGGCACAGTTCTTGGCACACAGCGGGGGCTCATTGTATGTTCAGTCTTATTTCATACGCTGTAAATATGTTTCCTCAGAGAGCTCCAAGACGAGACGTTGTCCAATAAACAGGAATTACAAATTCAACCAAACTAGGGGCAGCTAATTATATCTCTGCTGGTTTGATTTCAGAGAATGAACAATGTAACTTTGGCAGAATATTTGGATTCTCCGTGAAGTTCTACAAGGAAAATCTAGTTAAGACAGTTTAAAAAAAAAAAAAAAAAGACAGTCTTAGTAATTCAATGTTAGCAACCTACCAATATAATTTGAATATGAAAAATAAACTTTATTCCTTTTGAAGACACCCAGCAGTAGCCCTGTCATCTTGGCATTATGCAGATGGGCAATTCTAACACACTAATTCTGCTTCCTACTTAGCCTCAAGGCTTGTCAGTGGCTGCCAGCCTGTCACCCCACCCCATTCAAATAAGTTCTTGCCTAGTATCTGACAGTTTCTGTTAATTTTCTTCTCTGATTTTTCTTACCTATTGCTGGGGTTTGAGTGTGTCTCTCTTTCTGGAATTCATATCTTAAAACTTAATCTAACGCTGTAATAATAAGAGATGGGGCCTTGAGGAACTGATAATCACCCCTCCCTGCCCCGGAATGCCATTAGTGTCTTAATAAAAGAGGCCCAAGAGAGCAGAGAGGACACTTGTCTCTTCCTACCCTGGAAGGGTGTAAAAAGAAGATGGGTCTATAAAGCGGAGACTGAGCCTGTACCACACACAGGATCTGCTGGCAACTTGGTCTGAGACTTTTTCTACTCTAGAGCTGTAAGAAATAAATTTCTTCTGTTTATAAATTGCCCAATTTCGTTCTATCAGCTGGGAAAGCCTGAAAAGGCCATTTTCTGACTTTTTTACTCTTTCTCAATATCACTGCAGACTACTTCCCCCAGTTAGGCCTGTCTGACTTCACAAGAGAGAAAAAAAAAATCATGTTGCAGCACAGCAATATAAGTAAAAAGTAGACAGACCCTGAACAACCAAAAACTGGTTGGTGAGTATACTGTAAACACAATAGTAAAAGTTTTCAAGTGAAATGGAGTATAATCAAAGCAAACTCATAGATTTTATGTGACTCATCTTGGCGAAGAGAAAAAAGGCATAAACACAAGCTGCGACTGAGAGGTGGTGATTTTATCTTAGGGGTCTCAAGGGGTCTTCTCCTGAAGATCAACTCGATAGTAGACAGCTTCCAAATAGAATACACTCCTATTATATATGGATAGACCTAAGAGTGTCAGTGGTCTGCATTTAATTCATGAGGATATTTGAGCCCAACATAAGAAATTGCGGTGTTCAACCCCCCCCAAAGGTAAATAATAAGAAAAAACTTTAAAAATATTTTTGTTTGCTAAAAGATTAAGTAATATTCATAACTTATCTCTTAGTATATAGTGGAAAGATTCTGTAGTTCATATCATGTCTCATACAATAATGTAACAAGGTAAGCTTACATGGTTGCAGACTGGACGCCATCTTTATCTTGCTAGTACGCCTGCGTACCTGTTAGGCTCCAGGCCAAACACTGCCGACAGTGAGGTGCAAAAGCTGGAACACAACTTATCATGGTATTTCGCAAAGGATAAAGCAGACTTCTGTTCTGTTACCCCTAAAAGCCCGACTCTGAAGTTACTTAGAGCCTGACCTTTTCCCCGTGACTTTTCAGATATGTAGTCTCTGATATTTATATAGAACGTATTTCGGCTGTGATCAGAGCACAAAAGAAGAACATGGGAGGAATAGCGCCAGAGGTAGCATTATTATTCTGGCTGCTCTTAATATTATATCTTTTAGTGTAAAGAAGTACTATTTTTGAGTCATCCTAGATACCAAATTTGCAGGAAATAAGTATCTGTGTCAAGGCCTTTTACTGCTTTCTTTCTGAAGCCTCTGCCTCTACCATAGGTTCATCTTCAACCTACACAAGGTTAGATGCTGCCCCGGGTGCTGCTTCTCTGCTGCCCTCAGGCAAGAGTGACTCGAGTTGTTCTAGTTCACTCTTTGGGAATCCAAGCCTACACACTCTTGATGGCTTGTAATTTATGATCTCTTTAAATGTGTTTAAATTCTGCCCCCCCCCCCAGCCCCCCGTCTCAACTTGGACTCGAATTCTGAAAATAATTATATCCCCATGCTGTTCTAACCCTGCCCAAACTGCCTTCTCGGGCTCATTATCTGCCTAGAAATGGGAAGTAGCTTCAGTAACAGGAGACTTTGCTTAACCTTGATCATTTTTCTAGCCATCTCATGGATGCAGATTTCTGATGCCAACTGCCCTCTGGATTGCTGAGCGCTTTCATCCGAGCATTCTGATGTGCAGCTGCTTGCCCAACCACATTTACACGAGTGCCCAACTTGGCTTCCCTGGGTCTGGACAATCTCACAAATGGATCTACCATGTTTGTCCCTTTCCTGAGAGACGAGTGAGTAAGAGTCACTTGGAAGACCTCCAAATGGATGGCGAATGCCTAGCCATGCCTTTTTTTTTCCCCCTGGTGTCCTTTTCTATCCAGTCTACATTAGCCCTTGCCTGCTCTTCAAAGGTAATATACGATTACTGTTCTCTCTCAGCCTTTTACACATCTTGATTTGGTATCTGGTCTTTCTAGGTATTGACGTAGTCTGGTGGTTTCTAGTTCCCTAAGTCTTTTTAAATAATGCATCGCCAAATATGTGGTGTGATTCAATAGTTTGAAATCTTTTCCCCATTTGATTTTTTAAGGGATTGTTACACAGGACAACGTTCACAGTACTCTGCAGAATTCAAAATACCATTATGGGGAAAGTAGTAAGAAATAATAAAGACCATGGCAATCTAGAGAGGTGTTTACTTGCAAGATATTGCTCTAGTAAGATTCCTCCACCCATTTTTCCAAAGTTTGCATTGCCCACATTTTATTCTTCCAAAAGATGAACATAAATGTATTTGTCTTGTTTGCTTGGGTGTGATGTTATTGTTGCTTTGTTTTTTTTTGTTTTTTTTGTTTTGTTTTTTGGGTTTTTTTTTCTTTAGCTCATCTAAATCCATGATAAATGTTGTATTCTTTGCCTTAGTAAAAACAATCCTGTCCTGGTCACAGATTTACTTTGTTAATTGATCTTTATAATAACTCAATAGGAAGGTAAGAAACATTTTTATTACTCTTTGTTTTACAAAAGAATGTCTAAACCTCTAGATAGAAGGAAGTACAACACAAGAGTCTCACTGAGTTCTCTCTCTTTTCCTCCCAAGCCTTCTTACTCCAGTCCACTGGGAAGACAATTATGCACAGTCTTATGGGAAGGGATGTACAACAGTTTGAATGATTTGTGGCACATGTGAAATTTCTTAATATTTTGTATTTTCTAAAAACTACAAAGTTCGCACTGCTCTCATTTCAGCGTGTTTAATATAAACAATGTCTCCTCTGTCCCTTTTTAAATTTATAAATGTTTTACAATTTTGAGATAATTTAAAACACAGATTCATTTTCAATTGTTAGAAACAATATAGGAATCTCTCCATATTATCTAACTTGTTCTCTCAAATGTAAAACTCTAGAAAAAACACTTAAGAATACAATTGCTGACCATACACTTATTTCTCAAAGTAGGTGTCAAACACTTTCCCAGGGTGGCTCCATCATTTTGTATTCCCTCAGATATAGCAGTGACAAAGTTTCACCACATTTATGCCATATTTGGTATTGTTTCATTTATTTTTAGTTTAGCCATTTTGATGGGTGCATACTGATATCTTAGTGTTCCTTAATTTACATTTTAAATTACTAGTGATGCACAACACATTTGTATTTACTTGCCTTTTCCAAAAAAAATTGCTTCTCATTGTCATCAAAATGTTTATTCATTTAAATTTCTAGTTTTCAGATTGGATTCTATATTTGTACTTTATTGTTGAGTATAGAATCCTTTCTGTAGATTTATATATTTTAGAGGATGGTTCTAGTTCACAGTTCCTCTCTGTACCTTGTTTCTTTTCTTCTTCTTCTTCTTCTTCTTCTTCTTCTTCTTCTTCTTCTTCTTCTTCTTCTTCTTCTTCTTCTTCTTCTTCTTCTTCTTCTTCTTCTTGATACTTTACAAGGCAGATTTTTTTTTAAATTTGGATGAAACTTTCTTTATTGGTTTGTGGATAATACTTTCAGAATTAACTCTAAGAACACTATGCCTGATATATATCATGAAGACAGTTTGTTTACACTGGTTTATAGTTTTTCCTTTTTACATTTGATTCTATAATCTGTTTCGATTTTACTTTTTACATAAAATGTCAGAGGGATGTTGATGTTCCTTTTCTTCTTATTTTCTTTGCATTTGTGCTTCTACTAAACTCTTTAACCTCAGCTCAACTGAATGGGCAGAGACTTGCTACTTCAGGGAGTGTGAGCAGTACTGGATTCCCAGATGTAGCATACTGACACTGGTGGGATGTTCCACTGGTCAGAGGCTACGCCAAGCTCAGATTGCTACGTAGCCTTTTGTCACTCCACCTTCACTACGATACATGGCTGTCTCTCAGCAGCCATGACTGTAGGTACCTAGGTTTCATACAGCTCCATGTAGGCATAAGTGAGCCAGTAGCCAGTTTATTCTGTGAGTTTTGGCTGTGGTGCAGTCGTTACTATGTAGACATTCTGTTCTTGCTGCACTCACTGCCTTTTACTCTTCACTCTTCTGCCTTCAATGCAGCATTTTCTGGTCTGCATTCCATTGGTTTTCTGAGACCACTGTCCTTCCCAGCTCCAAGTCTCACATACACAGCACAACAAAACACAAAATACAAGTAAACCAGCCTGTCCACCCCATCCCAAAGTTCCCACAGAGTCTGCTCATTTCTCCAACCAATACAGATCTGCTTTCTTTTCTTTGTTATGTTTGTTATGTCCTGTGCAGAGTTTACAATCATAGTCTACTGGGATAATAGATATAGTGATGTGTACTGCATCTTAGACACATGGGTTCCACTCAATTTCATTCGTTAAGTAAAATTTGATGGTCTAGAAAATATACCATGTTTATTCGGGCAAGCAAGCAATATCTGAATATGCTCTTCAGAGCCCATAGCACAAGGCTTTAAGAAGGACACATGCTTGAATAAACTCTAGGATATTCATGTTAATGATTTTTTTTTTAGGAGGAAAGAAAACAAACAGCCCATGTCTTTATAAATTGTGTAATCTTTCCACCTCTTGGGGAGAATATATGCTATTTTTATTTCCTTATTGACTGAGCTGTCCTTCAGACTGGCAACTAGGTTTCTGTTGCTTTTCTCTGTGCAGCTGAGTTGATGCCTCTAGCTTCCAGGCCTTGATCACTACACCACATCCTTTCTGACCTGCAGGCTTCTGCTCTGTCACTATGTGGTATTTACTGAATATTTTCCCAGAGGAAAGCCTTGTGTTGAGGGCTTAGCTGACTAGATGCAGCCAGGAGAATCAGGGCCCTGGGCCTCCCTAGGGCAACAACTGGGAGAGAGTGGAAAGGCACACAAGTGTTTCAGATTTTAAAATGCATCCCTTCAACACAGCTCTTTTGAAGCTTTGTGGGAGTACTACATTAAGAAAAGAAAACTAAATAGCACACAAGCTCCCTTCTCAGTTGATGAGGAATCTCTTCTTGGTATGAAAATAAAGACAGAGTAATACATAATTTATGTAGACTGTCACAAAATGCTTGCTTCTCAGAGACGCTTTTTGGTGGGATGGGGCGGTGTGGTACATGTCACAGGCTGAGATTTGTTTCCTGTCACACCAAGCCTCAGCCATGTTGAGAATGCTGTCCAGACTTTAAGATGAGAACTAAACTCATAAACCAAGGATCAGAAAAAAAAGTTCAAGGCATCAAAGAAAAGACATACAGAGAAACCAAAAGTAGTTCAGCCCAGCACAGTGTCTAAGACAAACATGTCATTGGCCATTAAGCAGATATGACAGATTGACTCTCTCTGTATATGTTCATGTTCGTGTGTGTGTGTGTGTGTGTGTGTGTACATGTGCGTGCATGTGCGCGCGTGCGCACACTGGGTGTCATTTCTTGGGAGCTGTCCATCTTGATTATGAGACAGAGTCTCTCTGGGTTCTGTAGATCACCTAATAGGCCAGGACAACTGGCAAGAGAGCCACAAGAATCCCTCTGTCTCAGTCTGTTTCCACCTACCCAGTGCTAGAATTATAAGCACATGCTTTTTTTTTTTTTTTCATTTTTTATTAGGTATTTCGCTCATTTACATTTGCAATGCTATACCAAAAGTCCCCCATAGCCACCCACCCCCTCTCCCCTACCCACCCACTCCCCTTTAAAGTGAGCTCTGAAGACTGAGACCTGGACCTGATGCTTGAAAGGCGGGTACCTTATTGACTGAGCTATGTCAACAGTTCAAGAGTGGTATCCATCCATCTATCTATTTGTTCATTTATTTACTTATTGTCTAAATGAAATTTCTAAACACTTTATAGATAAAGCCCCAGAGACCATTTCCTTGATGTAACTTTAGTCAAGCTCCTCTGCCTTTAGTGTTCCCTCCAAGGCTTCTGTGTACAGCCCAGATTTAGTAAAAAGTCTTGAGAAGTCACTTTAGTAAATGTCGCAGACCCTTCCATTTCTGATCAAATTTTCAGTTCCTTTGCCATTCTTGCCTTTATGTCCTATCACTCCTGGCTGTCAGGTCCCGAGGAACCTTTATTTCCCCAAATTCCAAAAGGCAGAGGGACAAATCCTGGCTTTCAAGTTCCCTCCGTATTACAAGCTCTGGCAATACAGTTCAAAGTCCATGCTAACACCCTAGGCCTTCTGACCCCCTCTCCTACCCCTAACTCCCTCCAGCTCAAGGGCTTCCCTCCCCACAGCTAGTCATTCTTCTTATACCACTGCTATCTTACCCATGCATTCTCTTTGTCTCCTTTTCTCTGTCTCTCTCCTTTCCCTCTCTCCACTCTCCTACCTTCTCTCTCTCTCTATCCACCCTCCCCACCCTGCTCTCCCCTCTCCACTCAGCTTTTGCTTCTTTCACCTGCTCACCATGTTCAGTCATCTTTCTCTCTCTGCTCTGGACTCTTCTGGGAGCCTCTGGCTCCTTTCATATCTCAAATCATAAAATTAAAAACTTTTCCCTTAACTATACTATGAACCAGTCATGTCATTAGTTATACACTGGCCTGCTGGCAAAAGGCATCATGTTACTTCAGTTTAGGCATTACTGTCTTCTCTTGATAAATTTCCACCCATCTACCTGTCTCTTAACCTTCTGCAAGCCATTCTTGGCTAAGAATCTCTGCTTGCTGCTGTATTTGCAAATGAACCCAATTTCTCTCTTAATTTACAATGACCTCACTCTTAAGTCTCAAATATTGGGACAAATAGCTGAGATGCTAAATGGCTCACGTGCCTATTTAACTTATCAAAACAGATCTGGCCACCAGGTTTTCCCAGCATCCCACAGTCCTACTCGTTATAGTATATGGCTGGCATACACAACTGGACCGCCTACCCTGAACTCTCCAGTCCAAGGACTCGGATGCATCTTCCCCTGGCCCCCACCTTTCCCTATATAATCCAGGCTTTTTGTCTAGCCTTTATCCTCTTGGCCTCTCAGTCTGGCTCTCATCTCTTTTGTCTCCTCTCTCCTCACATGGCCCAGCTCATCCTGGACATGTTTACTCTAGATTCTCCCAGACGTCCTTGCCTTTGGCTGTGCTTTTCTTTTTATCTACAGTAAACCTTCTCCTCCACCATACCTAGGAGCAGCCTTGTTCTTTCTGTTTCTGTTTTTTCATTCACTTACTGCCACTTTAATGTGTCACAATAAGGTCTTCTGTTTTTAATAAAACCTGAATCTAAAGGACCAGAGTAGAAGCCTCTCTTCTCTTCCCTGTTCTTTTTGTTTTTGTTTGTTTGTTTTCTTGAGCTGATTTTTTTTTCTATTGACTAAGTTATTTATTCACACTACAACCCCATGGCAGCTTCCCTCGCCTGCTTTCCTCCCAGTTCCTCCCTTTTACCTCACATCCCTCTCCAAATACCCCACTTCCCCTTCTTTCCAGAAAAGGTCAGGGCTCCCGTAGACATCAGCCAGCCCCAACATATCATGGTGCACCATAATCTCTTCAAATGACACTAGACAAGTCAGCCCAGTTAGAAAAGGAATCCAAAGGCAGGCACTGTAGTCAGAGGCAGTCTTTGCTCCCTTTTCATCTCCTCCCCATTCTAATTAGACTTCTATCTTTACCTTTAAAAGTTAGAAACACACTCACTTTCTCACAGGCAGGCAGAATGCTCATCGTTACTCCCAGATCCATCCCTTTTAGTTGTATGTCAGACAAACCCCATCTATTGTGCCCAGAAGAATGAGAATCCAAGTGTGCAGCCACACAGATTTCTGAGGTCTCTCCACTCTTGTGAACCCCTTGTAATTCTTCTGCACACTTGGGAAGATGGAATTGGACAGAACATTTTTATAACTGAAAGGACTGTGTCTTAAGTTAGACTCCAAAGACGGTAAGAGAATAATCACCTTAAAAGAGGCAGGGAGGGGGAAGGAAGGAAGGTGGGGACTATTTGCTTCTTTTATTTACCTGGAAGGCAGAAGGCCATGAAAGCCTGAACCCTGCTGTGCTGTATAGAAATGGACTGAAAGAGATGTCTTCCCACCCTTTCCATGCTGAGGGTTATGTAAGCTACTGAGGAACTGGGCCATCTAGGATTGGCTACATTCTCTTTAGTTTTCTTTAACAGAGAATCAACAACCCCAGTAAAGTTTGACATTCCTAACTTGGCTAAGACAACTGCCTTGCTATCAAATATGCCTCACTCAGCTCTCTTATATTGGGCAATGTCTTGTTGATGACTGAAGTGATAAATTTAGAAGTGGAGAAATGAGATGGGGTTTCTATAGTGTCTGCCTGCTGAGTTGTAAAAGGTTCTGCTGACTACAGAGTTTTGCTGCTTCAAGAGACCTCCGAGATCAAGGAGGTCAGCTCCTCCCTTATTGTATAAGTGTGAGGAAAGAGTCTTTGAGCCTTGTAGCAGTGTGATTGAGATTTCCAAACTAATTAGTGGCCGGGGCAGATTAGAAATCTTGTCTTCCCACTTTCATCTATTTACTTCTCCATCACTGTATATAACTGTTCAATGCACTTGCTGCAACCTTTTATAGTCACCTTTTGAAGGCTCCACAAATGAAAATATCTCTACTAGATGACACACTTAGAATATCAAGGTTACATTGGTCTAGAAACAAGGGTAGCCAACACATAGGTCACGAGAAATGTGTGAATGAAGACAACCCTGCTTTAAGTCATTCTCATCTGACAGAGTACACATGAGACTTTGTAACTCTCTGAGTAAATCAGTCACATCAAATCGAATGTTGAATTCCAGTGTAGGATATTAATGTTTAAAATCTAACATCAATCATCCAATAGTGAGGTCTTTGGAACCAAACACAGGGGCTCACAGAAGATTCTTGCCTCTTCTGCAGATTGATCTCCAGCCTGCCTCTTTTCTTTGAAGTTTGTAGTTTAGTCCAGTAGATTGGGAGTGGTGGAGGAATTAAAAATGAAGAAAGAAAGGGAGCAACAAGGGGCTTGGTAGCCGAAATACAAAGAGAGTCAGATGCAATGGAATATGAAAGTTGGTACACCTAACGTATACAATGAGCAAGCAGAAATGCAACTTTCTGTTGCATCTTTCAAACTTCAGCTTTTCAATCTCAAGGCTAAGTTCCCATCACCCAACAGTTCTTATTTGTCTTATACATAACACAAGTCAAGAGAACGAAGAAACACTCAATCATTTACACTGTTGGACCTTAAGGTGTGCCACATGAAGAAGAATGCTTTTCCAATGCCTAACATTATTAATGGTACTCTGTTATGCTTGCAGACAGGAGCATGTTGTCATGGGACTCTTACGGAAGACTAGGAGAAAGGATTGTGGGCCTCAAAGGGGATAGGAACCCCACAGGAAGACCAACAGAGTCAACTCACCTGACTCTTTGGACTCTCAGATACTGAACCACCAAGCAAAGAATATAAGGGGGCTGGAGCTAAGCCTACCAACACATATGGAGTCGATGTTTAGCTTGGTCTTCATGTGGGTCCAGAAGAAATGGGGCAGGGATTATCTCAAAAGCTGTTGCCTGTATTTGGGATATGCTCTTCTAGCTCAGTGGGAGAGGAAGCACCTAGCATCACAGAGAACTGAAGCACCAGAGGAGGGGAATACCTGGGGGTGTGTACACCCACTCAGAGGAGAAGGGGAGGGAGTGATGGGGGAAGGATTGTGGGAGGGGGTGACTTGGAGGGGGCAGTGAGGGGATGTACAGCACATAAGTGAATATGTAAAAAAAATTAAATTAAAAAAGAATGCTTTTGGCATTATTTTTGTTGTTGTTGTAAACTATGTTTTTATTTACACTGAATTTCTTATTCATTCCTTCATTGAGAATTCTAACTTTGTGTAGTGATAAATTTTTATGAAAATATCTTTTGATTCCCCCAAAGACTGACCTTTCGGCAGACCTCACAGCAATGTTAATAATTCTCCTTGAGATCATTTAAGACTTTGTATTTAGCCTGTAATCCTACTGTGAACTCAGCTTGTTTAAATTTAATCTGCCTTCAAGAGGACAATGTAACTGACCTTCCTGCTCTTGGATTTCCAACGTAATCAGCTTCTACAACCTAAGTGAATTCATAGCTAAACCTTTAAGTTATGTGTTTCTCCATGTCACCAACTCAACCTAATGTATGTGTGTTTATACATTTGTACTGTGGTAATAATTTGCTGAAAACACACAACAGACCTTAAGATACCTTATAACAAACATTTGCATAACTGTTGGAAGCAACTTGGCAATAGCTTGATAATGTCTGCTTGAAGTACTGAGCACTTCTAGGTCAGTTAAATTCCATAAATAACCTCCTTCCTTGTCAAACTCTATTAATATTTCTGTAATACATCTATCATTCCCTCTATAGGCAACGTTTTCTGTGCCATTCACCAAATACACAGTGAAACCCTTTGTGAGAGACAGACATCAAGCAGACACAGGGACAGATAAAGACTCCAACCCAGACTGATCAGATAAGTTACAGGGACAGATCTGATAGACACAACAGACAAGCTACAGACAGACTGATAACTACAAAGTACACACAGATGTAAAGCACAGGGCTCACACTTAGAAATCACTCCCCAAAGTCAGGGTGTACAAAAAACGAATAACTACACAAAGTCAGAGTTTTCAAAGAAAGAATGAATAAAAAAATCAATGTGAAAGAAAAAAGAAATTATAATGAATCCAAGAGTAAGTGTTTTGCTTTCTTTCTTTAATACAACATAAACACACTTTAATCTTCTCTGAGGTTATCTTTAATTTGTTAGCTGGCACATGTTGAACGCTCACTTCCCAGCGATTGCAGACTATGAAAATCTAGGAGTAATTCTATTGTAGGAAAATGTTTATATGCAATTTCTTTTGTTTCTTAGGACACGAATCTAGTAAGATGCACCGTTTTCGTGTTGGAGAAAGAAAAGCTAAATCAACAAAGCCAGAGCACTTGCCCAAAGTCAGAAGCTACACCCAAGTCTCTCTGACTCTCTTCAAAACAGTATACACAATGCCTTTATACTACTTTAAGCCTGGGGGGAAAGGACAGAAAGCAAATGACAATGTTCTCTTATAAAAGGGAGCCTTGCTTTTCTATGAATGAGGTGTGCCATGTATATATTAATAAAAGCTCAAAGTAAGAGACCAACAGTTTTGCAAAATCTCAAATAAAGGAACAAGTGCCTTTACTAATGACTTCCTGAAACTTGCCTGGGGCCCACAGCTGGGAAGGAGAAAATGATTGCATCCCAAGGCACAGAGTGACTTACTGCAGATGGTCTTGGTTATTTCCTAGGCTGGGAACCTTAGAGGGAAAATAAAATATTAAGGTGAGCATTGAAGGAGGGCAAAAAAGTACCCGATAGCTTTAAGCAAATCATGGATACTTGCTTCAGTACTTCTGACTTGCAACCAATTGCTGTTTCTTTTTTTTTTTCTTACCACTTTAGATGATTGTTTATTACTGGTCTTTGTTCCTATACTGTTTCTGCCTTCTGAAATGAAATCCTTCGATGCAGAGATTACAGAATCTCTGAAGCAATTGGACCCATCTCTCAGTCATTTTTTTCTTTATCATGTTCCCAGAAGTGGTTCCCAAGTATTGTTATTACCACCTCATCTTTTCTTCCAGGAACTGCTAAAATCATTTTTCCTTTTACATTTTTCTTTCTATTCTTGAAAAAAAATGGATAATCGCGTATCTCTTTGTTTTGTACCATTTTTAAAGGTCACTGTATTTCATGTACTTTTGTCCATGTTTATTACATTGCTCGCCTCTAAGATTTGGGTTTTAAATGTCCTAGAAGTCAGTAAATTGAGGGCTTGGTCTTCAGCCTATGTATTATAGTAAGTGGTTAAATCTTTAGGAAGGAAGGACTAATGGAAAGATATCATGTTATTAGGGACATGACCTTACAGAAGACATTAGGATTTTGTTCCTTTCTCTCCTCTCTCTGTTTCCTATGTAATGGAAGCTAGCACTGTGGCTTCATCCCCTTACCATGATAGACCATGCCATCCTAGGCCCAAAGCAACAGGGCAAGGACCATGGTTTGCAGCAATGAGCTAAAATAAGCCTTCTCTTTCTACAAGCTCATTATTTCTGGTATTTTCACAACAATGGAAAGCTGATGAACACATTCCTCATTGCATCATTTTTCCACATTAACAAATACTTTTTTTTTTCAAGTTCATCAAAACCACTAAATATATGAATGCTCACTTTGGAGGAAAATAGCTCTCTTAGGAGAAAGAGAGATTAATTTGTTGACTCAGATACTTAAAATGGAACAAAATTTTATTCATTTTCTTTCTACTTTCACAATTTGCCTAGGAAATTATAAAACACTGCTTACTTTATTAAGTACAGTACATTAACCTGGTAAATATGCTAATGAATGAAAAACTGCTGCTTCAGCAACTTCCTTGAATATAAAAATTACCTCTGTTCATCAAATAGATTTTAATTATATATTATTATTTCCTAAAAGCACTCTGCGTTTCAAATGGAAGCAGTCTTCAGAATTCGAGTACTTGTCTGTGTGAGTCCAAGAGCACCACCTAGGACTGATGCTGTCTGTAGCTGTGTATAGGAGCCAAGTTCAACTTCAAAGTTCTGTTAACCTCTTTAGCTCACTGAGCTGTTAGGTCAGCGGTCCCTGACACTTAGCCATGGACAATGGCATTTTATTACTTGAGTGCCTCTGAGACCTAAGGTCTAGGCATGGATTCTTAAATGAGGAGATTACGAGCTCATGCCTAGGATAAGATCGTGTTATTCCCTGTAATGTGTAATGCAAAAGGTTACAGATTATTCTTCTTGGCCATGGCAGAAAACAGCCAAGTGTAATCAAGTGCTCAAAGATTTCTCCTGAAGCTGAGAAATAAATGATGTTATCTGGCATGATATTAAAGGTTTTCAGTGAAAACAAATCCAGACTCAATCATTCAAGCAAGACTATGAAATGATGATAACTTCTTAGATTAACTTGTTATGTTTTGAAGGGGAAAGGGCTATTTATGTTCTCTCTGGCTGAGGCTGCTGCCTGCTATGCTTTCCATTGGCACATGAGTGATAGGAGGTGCAGAAACCAACCACACAGCCGGCTCAATTATTCTGGTTCTGACTGTGGCTTTGGCAGTGTGATGACGAACTGCTGCTCCCAGTGACTGCTCTGCTTAAAGTAAAATCCCCATGTAGCTTCATGTTTAAACTAGGTACAAGATGCTTAAGGACAGAGTTTTGTCCTTATCTCTGTAATAGTTGTTGCCCAGACACTATGCTCCTAAATATCGCTGCAAGACCATGGAATAAGTTGAACTGGCCAAAGTAGATCACAGCTCCCCTTTATGTAGTCATTTCTATGAGCCCACCAATGTGCTTTCTCTGCTCTTTACAACATACTGAGTCATTTAATCTTAAACTGTCCAGTGAGGTAAGGTTAACTGATGGTCCAAGGCTGTACGATTGACAGAGAGAAAACTGAAATCTAATGGAATCACACCTCCAATCTTAGCATTACCTACATTGTCTGTGGAGATCCAGGAAGAGAATAACCTGCTACAGAAGAGGTGCTGCTGCCCCACTTTATGCAGGATAGAACACACCAGACTTGAAGAACTCTCCCCCTCCCTTTGTCCTACTGGATGGTGGCTTGTCAATAGGACATTCTAAATTTAGCTTCCCCAGTTTAGAAATTAAATGCCAACACAATCCACTTGGTGTCTATGCACCTGGGCTTGTTTAGCCCCAAGGGAAAAGTTGCAGGTGACCTTTCTTTCTTGCACTTCCTAGATTTATAAAAATACTGTCTATGGTTAAGACATCTCAACCACACAAGCTGAGAGAGAAAGGAGCACATAACTGCTTCACAACAGGCCCAGCATTCTGGGGCAAAGGCTTTGTATTCCACTGGGATTCTATAGGGCTAGTGCTGCTTGTGTGTGCACGTAGGAATATATGTGAGTATATTTGTGAACAGGAATAGACAGGTGTTTGGGAGGTTAAGCATTAGTTTTGGTTTTGTTATTTATTTCTTCTTGTATCTGGATTGGACACAAGTTGTTGCGTCTCTCCTATCCATGTTGTATTTAGAGAAAATTAATTTTTCAAAAGGGGCTGGCTCTGATATGTGCAGAAGTTGGTATAGTCTCTGGAGAAATAAAATCAGGTTTAAATTTGAGTGTAATAAAATCATTTATCTCTAAAGATGGGATGTCTTTGTGTTTAAAGAATTATCTATTGATCTATCTATCTATCTATCTATCTATCTATCTATCTATCTATCATCTATCTACCCATCCATCATCTATTGATCTCTATCATCTATAAATACATCTGTCCACAATTCTGCATGCTCTTCAATCTAAGAAAGGAATAATTCTTGGTGAATGACACCTCTTTAAAATGTATTTTCATAATTTTATGCTTATTTTTAAAAAGTCTTCCTAAGAAAGAATAGAATATGATCTAACATGATGGTTCTGGAGACTAACTGAATTTATATCCCTGTTTTCAACATTTGCTCTTTGTGAGACCATATGAAATATAGCCTTAACCTCATGACATTTGTTTGTAAAAGTGTAGGTAATATAAATTGTTTCTAGAGTTACCATCATCATCAGTTACAAATATCTTGCATGACACCTCTCTAGTAAAACTCCCTCTTGTATGACTGAAACTCTACTTGTTGAAAGCTACTCCTAGTCCATATTTTCATCATCCTTGAGAATACATATTATAAGTTTTATATTCTATAAATTAGACTTTAGTTACTACACATAAGTAGAATTATACAATGTTTGTCATTCTGTAGTTAGTTTATTTAACTTATCACAGTATTTTCAAAGAGTAACCAGTTTCTATCATTATGGAATTTCTTCCTTTTTCTGTGATAAAAGAATATTTGCTACATTTCTTTATTATTAATTTATTAGTGGGTAGTTTTGCTGTTTCTTCCTCCTAAGTTTTAAGAATAATATTACAACAAACATAGCAGAATAAATATTTCTTAATGGATCTGCTTTCAACTTTTTAAATATTCACAAGTAACAGTACTTGACTATATCATAGTTCTATTTAAAAAAAAATTTAAAACTTCATACTACAGTCCATTATTGCTGAAATATTTTACATACCTACCAACAGTATAGGACTTTCAATTTTTCCACATCCTTTTTAATGTTGTTTTCTGTTTGTTTGAAATATGAGGATCATTTGCATTTTCCTGCTGGAGAGTGATATTGTATGTTTTTCTTATACTTGTTAGCTGTTGATATCCCTTCCTTAGAGAAATGTCTGGTCAATTCCCTTAGCTACTTTCTACCAAGTTATTTATATTTTGCTGTTGAGTTAAACATTCTGAAATATGCTAAGACTAACTTTGTGATCAAACATATGACCTATTCTTTTTTTATTCTTTTTTTTTTCTTTTGGTTTTTCGAGACAGGGTTTCTCTGTGTAGCCTTGGCTGTCCTGGAACTCACTCTGTAGACCAGGCTGGCCTCGAACTCAGAAATCCACCTGCCTCTGCCTCCCAAGTGCTGGGACTAAAGGCATGCGCCACCACACCCGGCTTGTCACTTATGCACTACAGGAGGACATGTCCTTCACTACTGGAGTTTGGAAAGTCCTGTATTTGAAGTATGGTACTGCTCAAAGTCTTTTCTCTGAGTCTTCATTCCATAATTCTAGGTAGGGTATATAGACACCTACTTTGTATCTCCCTCTAGTTGTATAACCTCCATTTCATACATTTAAGTGTTGTGATGCTTGGCACTTATGTATTTACTACTGTTACATTTTGCTTTTACCGGACACTTTCATCATTACATGGTATCTTCTATATTTCTTGTTTTAAGGTATGTTTACATGGAATATCTCTTTGAATCCTTGCACAGTTTCAGCCCTGTGTCTCCATAAGAATACATCTAAGTATCTGTAGATAGCATATACTTGGGTCTTATTTCCATTTGTGTTCATGTGAGCAAGCATATGTGGATTGAGTTTTATCTATTTACAGTAGTTATTGACAGTAAAAGACCAACACTTTTTAACTGTTTTGTCCTGCAACTCTATTGTCTTTCTTCGTCTCTTATTGCCTGTCTTCCTTTGTATTTTGTCAACTTACATAGTACACTGTTTTTTAATATCATTCTATTTTTATCCTTTCTAGGAATGTACTCTTAATAACTACTATGGAGTTTATATAAATGATCTCATAATTACAACAATCTATTTTATGCTCATAACAATTTAACTTTAATTACTATGAAACCCTATATACTCTTATCCATACACTTTGTTATTAATAACACAAATTATATTATCTTGTGTATCAATTAAAGTATTTTTTGTGATTATTTTTGTACTCTTCCCGTTTCACTTCTGTACTACAATAAAAGGAGCGATATATGTGCTAAGATTAATGTGTTATATTATTTTGTATTGATCATATTTGTTCTTTTACTGGTGAGATTATATGTTCTTGTTTTTACTTAATAGTTCATCTGAACGCAAGCAGTTCTGTTTAAGCATCACTTATAGGAAGACAGCAATAAACACCTTGGTTTAACTTAATATGGGGGAATTATTTCTCCTTATATTTTGAAGGGTAGCTTTGTTGAATATAACATTACACTTTTAGATTTTCTTTCTGCTTGGGATAGTTTTTCCTTCCTTTACTACCCAATGTATGAACATTTTAAAAATTCTAAATCAATTCTGAATGTCACTGTCATTGTTAGTAACTATAGAGGGGAAAACCCCCTTTAAAAATAGTCATAGCCCCTATTTTGTTTTTGCACTAGAACTCATAAAAATTTGCATTGCAATAGTGTGAGCAGACTTCAGCACTGTGTGACTGCAGACTTCTCCAGGAGAGTAATTCTGTATCAATTGGTCTGTTTTTCTTCACGATGCCTGGATTTTCTGATTATTGTCCAGCACCTAGCAAGGTGACCAGCTTAACATGCTCCATAAATGTTTATACAGTGAATTATGGAGAACACCCTTGCTGCCTAACCTGGATATGAATTTATAGGAACTAGATCCAAGAAGGTATTCTAAAATTTTCTGTTATGTATTTCTTAACCTCTTCTGGTCTTGACTGGAATTTTCATCTGGAATGATGTGGTAGGTTACTTAGGTTTGTTATGAACATCTGGGCAGCCTCACTTTAAAGAGCTTGAATTCTTTTTTTTTTTTTTTTTGTAAAATATGTTTTATTGTTCTTCAAAAGGGTTCAGGGTTTAGTTGTAAATCAGGCTGCACACCTTCCATCATTCTAACTTCTTTCACTTGAATGGATGCTGTCTAATCTTTATTTGGTCCAAGCCTCAAATACACACACACACACACACACACACACACACACACACACACAGACACTGTTTTCTACTTTTCTGATTCTCCTATACTCTTTTTACATGCGTCTTTCATTAAATTTGACAACTGCTCTAGGGCATGTCTCCCAGGCCTGTAGGAGTGTAGGGAGTCCATAGCATGTCAGGGAGGATACTAGATTGGAAGAGACTTTACAGATTTCTAAAATATTCTCTTCATAGTTATCAGGGGAGTAAAATATCTTATTTCAGGTGTTTAGTCATTTAGAGATAGATAAGACTTTGCCTTGTAGGTTTCTGTAGAAAGAAGTTTTGAGATTATCACAATTTATGCTGACAAGAAGAAATTATCCTGTAGAATTCTTAATAGTTTTGGGGTATGTTTCAATGGGAAATAAATGAAATACTTTAAAAACATATTAACATGTATTCCTAAATAATATCTAGGCAAATTGACACTAACCAGAAACTATTTTACTTTTGTCCTAGTTATTAAAATGCTTATAAAATTGTAGCATCCTACTTTTACCTTACTGATACATTGTGCTTAGATTCAGAATAAGAAAGCAGAATACTAGCAGGTTTTGGTCTCAACTTTTTCATCTTAGATTAAAAAGCCCATGGAACCCTTGCCACATCCCTTTCCAAATCTATCAGCTTTACAGCTAGTAGTCTATACTTAAGGTAGAGGGACTCCCCTAAGTCCTTGACCTAATCTTTTCTAGTCAGCTCCCAACTTGTATTCTGTCCTCCTTTTATAGTTCATCCTTTTGGAGGAGAGACATGACCTGGGTCCATATATTCATTAGTCCCGAGAATAAGCAAATTACAAGTATTTGTGGAGAGTGTGTTTGTGTTTGGATACTTGGGTTGGCTTACTAAGTATAGGAGACTGGTTGACATGAGTGAAAGTCAGAATTCAGTTAGCAACACTACAGGATATCCTGGTACCAATGAATCTGATAATTCTAAATTAAAACTTGGCTTCTATGCCCCTCTGATGATTGATTTTTGTAAGTTAGAAGACGGAATATTTTTGTCTAGATCTATAGCACACACACACACACACACACACACACACACACACACACACACACACACACACAACATGAATCTCATTTTTACTTTTGCACAAAGACTTACAAATATTAGAAAAAGGCTCAACTTGCCATGGTATACAGTAAGCATTAAGAAAAAGACCATGTTTAGTTCAATAATTGCAACATGTATAGCCACAAAAGTATCTGGAAATGACGGATCAGATTCATTCCAAGAAATTTTGGAATGTAGCTAATGTGAACTAGCCCTGAAACACACTGAAAGTTCTTTTTAATTAAATGCTCAGTTACTGTTTCATTTATCTAAAATTTCCATTTTATTATAAAAGTAGAACTGCATTGATTTACTGTTCAAGTTAATTGGGTCAATCAAAAATTTTCTGAGTAAAATTTTTTATGACTGCATAGAAAATATTGATGTGTCTTGTGCAGAAAAATAGGAAGAAGATTGGCCAACTCAAGAGAATGCGTTTTGTAAGACAAATCACCTATATTACATCATCTTATCTGTGCAGAACTTTTGGCCCCAAAGGCAAAGGAGACAGAACAAAATAAGTAACTTTACACATAATACCATTTGCAAAGATACTATCAGAAAAGAATTACAGCAAATCATAGAATTCATTAGAAAGATACAGTTGTTGTCGATCTTTGTATTAATCACTATCATTTTGTTTTGCTTGAGAGAAAGAGAGAGAAAGAGAGAGAGAGAGAGAGAGAGAGAGAGAGAGAGAGAGAGAGAAAGAGAGAGAGGATAAAGAGGAGTTGGGTGGGTAAGAACAAATCTTAGACAATTTGGGAATGGGGAAAGGATTTGATCAAATATATTCATAAATTTTTAAATAAATTAATCAAAAAAAGAAAAGATGTAAAATAGTACTCTGAATTTTCATGGAAGATGCATATGAGAGATTGTGGGAAATGGATGTCTAAAGATGAGAAGATGCTGTCTCCATTGTTGTAAAGGGAAATTTTATTGTGCTACTTTTGGATACTGAGGAATGAGTGGCGTACATAGAGCTCGTGTGTCTAAGAATGAGTGTGATGGACCAAGGTCTGATATTGTAGAAGGACGGAGGGAATTCATTAGTTTAAGCACTATTCCCAACTACCTAAAGGACCAAGTGGGGTTGAATTCTGTCTTCAATAGGACATCAGGACAAAGGTTAGAAATCTATGGGAAAATGGTTTTAGACCAGCATATAATTAAATGAGGTTATAGCACTGAAAGCATACTTACAGGTTCCCAAGGACAGCGAAAATGAATTCAGAGACAGAACGTGATCTGTTTACAAGTAGATCACCATTACAGTGGTTCATGAACCTCAATGAATGTCCCAGGAAGCTTTTAAGCAAACAAACCACCTAGGCTTACATTACTAAGGCATGGGGAGTCTGATGCTTTGAGGGTCTGATCCAGAATCATAGGATATCATTTAGGGATATAAATCAGGAGTTGAAAGTCCCATCACTAATGTGACTACAAATCTCAGCATATGCTGAAGATATTTTGGAGTTTTGATTAAGGACATTTGAATTTTCTAGAGAATGTCTTTCCAGACTTTTGAAAGTTTTTCTCCTTCACTTGACTCATATCTTAAGTAGCTCTATTTCCTGTCCCTCTTCCTTGTCTTGCTTCCTTACTCTTTTCTCTTATTAGAAATTCTCTGTATGCATCTTTCTGTTGGTCTCTTGGGAACTAAAATAGCTTTTGCAACAAAGACTTCCTATTATTTCCAACTGCATACTCAGAAAGAAGGCCGAGAAAACGCATGAATGATTAACATGTTTGTTACATTAACCAATAGGTACATGCATGAATGAAAGCTTGTTGGTTGAGTTTGAATCATAGACTATGGTCCTCATTCTCCTCCCCACTTAATAAGAAAGATGCTTAAACTCAGGAATGATGACTAATATTTTTAGGGGGTTCTGGGAGAATCATACAGCATATAGAGAATTGATTTCAAATGTTTTTGCTCAGCCAAAACGATTAGACAAGGAATGGTAAGAAGAGAGTGAGGAGAGTGTTGGCATAAAAGACATCAGAATTCAAAAGAGGCTAGAAAGCAGTGGAGCGAAACAGCCTGCTGAGAAGCTAGCTACAGCAGTTGATGTCTTGAAATATTCACCAGGCTCTGAAAGACCACATGTGCATTGGGGGGAATCTGTGTGAGCACTTGTCATCGGCTACTTTCTATCTCTTCCACCTTCTATCTGCCTCCCACACAGGGCAGCATGCCACCTGACCATCCACTCCCGTACCTGATCAGACTCACCATTACCTGATGATGGGTCTATATTATTTTTGTTTGGTAGAGTAACCTTGCATCCTTCCTTCTCTTAATTCTTTGGCTTCACCCGTGTCTACTATCTTTGCTCACTCTGCTTTAGCTACACTGAGCTTGCTCTTTGAGCACATCAGACACGTGTCTTTCTCAGGACTTCACAGCGGCTGTAAGACTGCTGGGAAAATACTCTTCGAGAGGCTGCTTGCTCTTTTTCCTGTTCTGCTTCAGTGCTTTTCTCAAATCTCACCCTCTCAGAGATTCTGACTTTGATAAAAGGAGAAAGGAAAGATAGAGTAGGAGACAATAGAGGATAATAGTGAATATGATAATAATTCATTCTACGTGGGTATATATTATCAAGAAAAATAAATAAAATAAATAAGCATAGCAACCATTCATGTTCATTAAATATACTCCAGAGACTACAATAATAGTTATGCTTTCTATTTTTTCATGTGGTTGTTACTAGATTGTAATCATTTATATTGTATTTATCATACTAATTTATTTTTATCAGTTTTCCTAAAATATTTCTTTCAAATAGACTATTTATGGGCACACTGAAGATTTTTTTGTTTGAAATTGCATTCTCATGTCCAGAAAAGTACCTATTATTTATAGTGCATGCTCATCCAATATTTACCACACTACAACATAAGTGAGCACAAATTAAATAAAGCCAGGAGAAAATTCACTAATATCTTTGATTCCAATAAGCAATTTTATGGTCTTTGCCTTTTTTACTTTTATCCTCATTGATGTTTGATATAGTTGCTCAATTGTTATTGAAAAATTATAAGTGCTTATTTAGTGCCTAGGGTACACAGAACACTTACATTTCAGCTTTTGAAAGGAGCTGAAGCAATATAAGTCCCAAGTATTTTATAATGGGGCTCTGAATGGAAGATGTCGATAAAATGTCTTCTAAAAGACCACGAAGTATGACAAAGGCTTTTCCTGAACAATATATATGTGAGATACTAAAGAGCCACAATTGCTTACTAGAAGTCAGGGATTGACAGAAAGATGGAGAGATACTTCTAAATGTTTGTGTGGCAGAGTCATGAAGAGAATAGGTGGCTAGGAAGATGTCAAGGAAAGAGATGATAGAAAGACCCAAATAAAACTGCACAGGAAACTTGGTCCAAGAGTTGAGGTTACATTTGGTATCCATGGGTCCTGGATTATAGCACAATGAAGAGAAATGGAGACAATATGAGGTTTCTGAAAGAATGTTTAGGGTCTTCCACTTGAGGTGTTAAATGTAGAAAGGAAACAGGAATAAGGGTTTATAGGGCAGAACACCAAAGTCATGAATTAAAGAGTGGTAATGTATGTTTTGTTCTGTATTTGAAATATTGCTTTATGAGTGAGTTTGGAGAATTTTTCTTTTACTTAATTTATTTCTTGCACTTAAAATTATTTATGTGGCTATGAATCTATCTGAGTTTATTTCCTCTGTTTATGGTGCAAGTGACTATAGAGGCCAAAAGAGGGCGCGTCAAATTCTCTTGAACTAAAGTTACAGGCAGTTGAACTTCACTGGTTGTAGGAGCTGGAGACCCTGATCCTCTACAGGAGCATTAAGTGCTATTAACCACTGAGTCATATCTTCAAACTCAATGTATATGTGGGGTGTGTGTGTGTGTGCGCGTATGCACACATGAACATATATGTGTATGCACAAATATATATGCACTTATATATATGTTTATGTGTATAAACATATATATATATAAACATATGTACACTTGTATGCTTTAGGAAGTCAAATATTGATAGTTTAATTAGCTCTGAATGTAATACCATTTTATGGGAGTTTGGGATTTTTTTTCCCTTCTTCTCCATGATGTACTTGTTGTGTTGACTGTAAATAAAGAGTGACTTAGACCCTACCAGAAAATAGCTCATATTTTTTGAGAATTGGCATAAATTTGATATAATAGAGAAATAGATATAATCAATTAATTTACAAATGAAGATTAGAAGCAGGACAGAGTAGTCAAAAGACAAAATAAAATTAAACAAACAAACAAATAAAAACCAAGCATAGATGCTTAAATTCTGAATCAGCATATGTGCTTCATGGGCTTCAGGAGAGACATAGGACCTGGAAGGTTGTGTGTGTGTGTGTGTGTGTGTGTGTGTGTGTGTGTGTGTGTGTTCAGGAAAAGCAAAAGAAGTCACACAGGTCTCTACTTGTGACATTGCACCAATCCTCAATCCTCATATAGGTGGTGTTGAAACAAACTGCATATTCTGCATAGAATAAAGTGAATGAAAAAAATAAATTCCCTCATTTATTTTCAGGACTTCTCTGAAGGGCATAAACCTCTATATTTACCAAATATGCAGATAAAAATACACACAGAGCAGGGGGCAGAGGAGAATGTATGGAAGGTCATGACAGAGTCAAATAATTGGTACTTCTGCAAAAGGCCACACATTAATCAGCTGTGTCACATAGACCAGTATATTTCATCTGGTGAGTACATTGTGAGATATCCTTCCTTAAATACAATGTTAAGTTCTTAATTATTTACAGAAGACAATCAATCAAACAAACAAACAAACAAACAAAATCCCACAATATAATGAAGGCACAGAATAGCTCCCCCTGAAATATACAGAGATTGCTCTAGTTAAGTAGAAATTACTTTTGGGAGACATGGAAGGTCATAACTTCACCTTCCATACTGTATTCTGTGAAGTTCTATCCTCTCTGCCTGAGTCTTCTGCGACTAAGCCCAGTCCTATTCTCATGGCCATCAAAGAACACCAGCAGTCCAAGAAGGAAGAGCAACTATTGGTTTACCACATGTCTTCTCGATGTCTCATAAGATGGTTTATTTGTTTGTTTATTTTTGAAATACAGGGGCTTTTGATCACTTGGAATTTAGAGCCGAGAGGGCTAACCATAGAACCCCAGTGGTTGGGGTTGGGGAGAATCTAATTAACGGCATCTACTTTACAGCTTGATCTGATCTGATGTTCTATGTTGGAGGGCTACAGTGATCCCTTCTCAGCACATTGAAGTAAGAGGATAATCTCATTTTGTCAAAAGGATAGATCCAGAACACCAGGGAAATGGTACAGGTGTTAAAAGCTCTTCTGGCTCTTGCTGAGGACCTGGATTTGGTTCCCAGTAACCTTATGGTAGCAACAAGGTCTGTAACTCCAGTTCCAAGGGACCCAAAGGCCTCTTCTGGCTAATGAAGATCCCTGCATGTGTACAATACACATGACTCAGGCACACATAAATACATATAAAAATCATAAAATCCCAAAGCACAGATCTGCTAAGAATCAGAATGGAGCTTTTATAGTATCATCTGAGTCTACATCTTAGACAGAAAAATGTAGGCAAAGCATCTAATGAGCATGTGTTGTAGGTTAGGTGAAGTGTCATATGTTTTCACCTCTCCTCTATTATTTGAGCAGTTCCCTTCCTGGGGCTATAGAAAGTCGGGAGTAGTGGTGTGGCTACAGTGTAGCTATTTTTCTACTAGGGAGAGGTGTTTAGTTGGATATAACAGTGTCCTAAGTGCTAAGTGAGATCAGATTGGGAAATAATAAGTAAACAAGAGAGAAATATGTGAAGAAAAAACCCAGTCCAAATGGCACTAGCACTCAGCATCCTTTTTTTTTTTTTTTTTCTCAACGTCAGTTCATCTTAGAGTTTATAATCCAAGTATACCATGAGAATGTGTGAATCGTTAGGTCTGAACAGCTTTGAAGTGATGCCAAGGATTCCCTTAGTGACCTACATGCTTGCTAACTATTGCATTTTCTACTTTGAGAGATGGGGAGGAGGGATTGATGGAGACTTCTATCTTTGGATGTTTCTCCACCTAACATAGGCTAGTATCATAGAGCTTTGTCTTTGGTACTTGTTGTGAAGGTCACCAGGGCCTTTGTATCTGTACATATAAGGATAAGAAGTTAAACTTCACTCTTCTAATAGCACATCCAGTCAGGATTTGTATGTGCTGTCATAGTTTATAAAAACAAGACAAATTCATAGGAATTGGATACAAAAGAAATCATCTGAAATTGAAGTCCTAGATTCCTTAATGAATACTTTTGTTCTTGGAGGGAATGTGATAAAGGTCATTGTTGACTGCAGGTGATGAGCAGCCCAGTTGGGTGTTTATTCTAAATATATCACTGCCAGAGTCACCCTTGGCAGCACCCTGCTTCCTCCTTCCACTTGGGATTCCCCACCAGATGGGGAGAGAGCTCATTACTACCCAGGAGGGAAGGATTGATGCTAACACCCACAGCAGCAGTTCAGTCAACTCTTCATTACTCTTCCTGCTGCCCAAACCCCCAGTAGCCTCTGGTGAAAAACCTTGTCCATGCCACACTACAAATCCCAAGGCACCTCACTAATGTTTCACTCTTCATGGAGGTCATGACTAAGCCGAGCAAGACTTTTCTTTGGCTGCCCCCAGCTGAGTGACCTGCTTTCTCAGCAGCACGATTTCTCTAATGAGATTGTTTCACAAAGAGAAGAATGAAATCAAGTGTCAGGGGGTTGGATCAAAGGAGTTCTGACGCTCTGAGGCACAAGGTCAGGCTGTAGGTAAAAATGAGTGCTTAGACCACATAGGGTCCTGTTGAGAGCCTATGCCACCTTTGCCATATATCTCTTTGTAACAACCCATCTTTAAAATTGTACAAAGAATGGCTTATGCAAATAATAGGATTGATATAAAGAAAGATGGATGGAATATCTAGCATATTTGTGTTTTTGTACACTTTAATCATTATATGAACACTTGTTCCTGCACCAATCATTTTATACCCAGTCCCTAACATGATCATAATATTATGGGGTAAATTATTACCATTCCAAGTTTATTAAAGTACTGAAGCTTAGAAATGTTGAGCAATTTGTCCCAAAATAGAGTGCTAGCAAGTCATACAATGGAGGACCCTCCTCCCCCCAGTTTTTGTCTCCAAAATACTAAAGCTCAAACACAGATATATCAAGGACTAAACGCCTACTTCAGAGGTCAGCATTTTAGGAGCTATAAAGGCAAACAAAAAAGTCTGTGGCTTTAAGTCGTCTACAATATAGCACTGTAGACAGACACGGACATGGAGAAGATTGTGAAAAGTTGTACTCAAAACAGTGCTCTATGGGAAATTTTTGAATGAAACTCTAGTGGATTAGAGTGATAGTGAATAAGTATAGTGTGTTATTTGAAACCCAAAAACAACTTTGGAGAAAAATATGCTTATTTCTACATTATATATATGGAAAATTGTATCTCAAACTTGCTGAAAAAATATGGGAGCAAGGGAAGTATTTGGGCCCAGGGCTTCTGACTGCAGTGCTAATACTCTTAAGTTTTATATAATACTAATTGAGCATCAAGGGAAAACTTGACAGACAAAATGTGGTTCAACTGAGAAAATCTGAATACATTTTTTTTCCAAGAGAAGGTCTTGGCAGGAAGTGGGTGAAGGTCATTTCAAACAGTAGGGAAAAACATGTGCCTCAAGAAGGGCTTCCAGAAGCACTGAGTAGTCACTTAGGAAGAAAGTAGAGAGAGCTCAGTGTGAAAGCGAAGGTCGAAGCAATGATCACGTGAATCTCATTCTGCACCTGTAGCACCATGTAGACATTAACATTGTGAAAGTTATCTCGTAGAAAAACCGTAAACATAGGATGGTGCGACTCTACACCATCACTACATCTACATCACTACATTTTTGTAGGCCTTAGTCTTTTCCAGAACTGTTTTCAGACTTCACATAAAAGTTAGACTCATCCAAGTAAAATTATTTTCGAGGTTACCCCAAGAAAGCAAGAAAGGAAAAAGAAAGCATAGAGTTGTGAGGGACAATAAAGGGGCAATGGCAGGATATAAGTGATTTGAAGGGGGAGTGGGAAAATGTGGGGGAGGCTTTAATTAAAGAGAGAGGTCAAGACAGAAAGAAAAGGAGGAATGTACAATAAAAGTAAAGATATCTGAAAAAGGCATGAGGACTCATATATTTACCTAAAAGTACATGTAACACATATGTCATTGTGTATGTATATTCACATATACTTCTAAATGGAAATTTCCCATCTTGGCAGATAGTTTTTCTCCAAGAGCCAAAAAACTATCTAACAAAACCTCAATACCACACATGAGAAGTCCCCTTTCGAATTATTAGTCACTGTAGTCCAAGAGACTCCCTCTTTTTGGTTGCCTCCCAGAGGTTGAAGGTAAATCCCTATTAAAGACACCATGTGCATCAGACACAAAACATGGTCAGAATCACATGCCAGGGGACCTCATAGACCCTAGATAGGGAATGAAAATTATCGTTTAGATAAATTGACATAGGATGAATTTGCCTTTTAAATATTTATGTTTAAATACATAGACAAATACTACTTTCTCAACCTTAATTAGAGAATTTTTTTTTCTTTCCAATGAAGAGCAGTGAATGTAGAGACTCATGGCTGAACAAAGTACTGAGAATAAGTAATGGTTGAATTCTTGAGCAAGATATTTTACATCATCTCTTCAAAGGCTCAGGGAAAATTTCAAAAGAGGGAGGAGCATAAAATGAATAACAAAATAGCAGTCTAGCATGTCTCTTGAATTCTCTTAACTATCTGACTTCAGAATATCCACTTAAATGATTTAAAGCTGTGCTTGCTTTACATCACCAGATGAGTGTGGTGCAAAAGCCTGCAGTCCCAGCTTTTAAAAGGCAGGGACACAAGAAGGCTGTCCTTGGTGACATTTTACTTCTCAGATAGTAGTGGCAACAACACTAATAATAATAATTGTGATGACTATGATGATGATGAATAATTATTAATGTTAAAGTCATAGAGGCAAGAAAAATCTAATTCAAATGGAGACATGAAATACCAGCAGGTGCAGATGTTGTTAGAACAGGCACAAGGTAGAGACAGGAAGCGACCTGTCTACCAAAGGAGAGAGGTAAATCATAGTGAACTTTTAACCTTACCTGATAAAGACTTAAATGTTAAACCCTTTGAATGAATTCTTCAAAGTTGATGAGTTGGATACAATACTCAAATAATGTGAAAGGGAACATTGAGAGGTGACTAAGTCATGAGGGCCATGGCATTATGAATGGATAAATATCACTATTGTAGGGATAGGCTCTTTATCATGACGGTGATCTGTTATAAGAATAATTTTGATTCTGGCCTGTGTTTGTTTCACTCTACCCCTTTGGCTTCTATTGAGCAATAATGGAAGATAAAAGTCTTGGTCCTTGACTGTGGGCCTTGCCTCCAGATCTGTACAAAATGAACTTCTTTTGATTATAGTCATTCTGTTATATGCTATTATAGCAATATCAGATGGAGATATTATAATTTGACCTTGCTGGTATCCTCTATAGGCTCAGGTATTTAAACCCTTGGTCCCCAGCTGGTCCAAGTGAGACCCTTGCGACCTTTAGAAGGTAGGACCTCTCTGGAGCAAAGTGGGTCTTTGGAGGAAGATCCTGAGCTTTCTAGTTTGACACACCTTTGTATCTATGCTCTGCTTCCTGGGGATGGATGCAATGTGACTGGCCAATCTCTTGCTCCTGTCAGAAGCCTTCCTTGACTGCTTCCATGTCTTTCCCGCCATCAAAGGCTGCATCCCTCTGGCAGTATAAGCCCAAGTAAAACTTTTCCGATGATTTGCTTTTGTCAGGCAATTTTATCACATTAATGGAAAAGTCACTAAGGACAAAGGGACGAGGGAGAGATAAAGTTAGTGACAAAGTAAGAGATAACAGATAAAGAACAGTGGGGTGCAAAACTTACAAGTGGGAGTAGGAGTGTTTTAAGTCTAGGATGATATAGCGAAAAAAGTCTGTCTGTGGTCAAAGTAAATTTAGAATCTGCTAAGAAGGCCAATGGAAACTACTAAAGGTTGTTTATAGGGCAGCGACAGCCACCAGGGACAGGATCATGGGAATCAGACTCTAGGAAGGTTCAGAAGACTGGCTGGGACTCTACATCTCTTGCTCAGGTAGGTAATAATCCTAGTGTTTGTACAAATCACGATGCAGATGAAGATATGGTACAGAAAAGGTTCAACAGGCTTTTCAAATGATAAAACTCAAGGAATGAAGACAAAAAAGTAATCAGAATGAGACTGGATGAGTAGCTTTATTACAAATAACCAGTTCTTAGAGGAAAGAATAGCTATCAGTCATGATGACACTGAGGTGTCTGGAAGACATCCATATAACATGTTCAGCATGAAGGAAAAGTCTGTCTCGATTTCACAGCAGCCTGCTTTGTGCTACGGTATATAGTGAGATCACTGGACCAAGCATGAAGGGCACTGGCATTCTAGGGATAGGGAGTGAAACTATTATGTACAGCAGCTGGGAGAACAGGAAGAAAAGTTCTCAAGGCTTTACCAGTTAGGCTGAGCCACTGAGTGTTGTTAATCAACTGGGAGGAAATAGTAAGAACATTTGGGAAAGAAGTCAACATGTAGAATTAATGTGGACCAAGGAAGCAGAGGCAATGAATGTAATTGATTGGTTCCACAGTGTTGGCATGGGGGGAAAAAAAAAAAAACAAGTAGAAAGATGGAGCAATGGATTGAAGAATTTAGCATCATTGAAGGAGGTCTTTCACTGTGGAAAACACAATTCTATCAATGTCTTTGGATATGACTTTTCAACTCAAATGGATGTTTTTATTTCCCTTAAGACATATTTCTCCCAAATGTTTTCCTTGAATATATGGCTCATACTGTGCTTTAAAAGTCATGTTGCACTCAATGAAGGTCATGTGCAAAACACCACGATACTATACTTTATTTGAGCCCTTGAAACATGAGAAATTGGATACTGTATTGTGAAAGACA
This sequence comes from Mus musculus, assembly GCF_000001635.26. NCBI lineage: Eukaryota > Metazoa > Chordata > Mammalia > Rodentia > Muridae > Mus > Mus musculus. The sequence goes on along the minus strand of NC_000082.6, from coordinate 42,043,682 downwards.
GGCGCTAGATGAGCTAATGGTTTGAGCAAACAGACTGTATGTTTTTGCATTAAGTTGGGAAATTTTACTTTCTCTTCTGCCCACATTGTTTATGTCTGGCTCTAGTTCTGAATGTAGACACGTGTAGGTAATAGCTCTATGTTTGTTATTAATTATCTTTGAAGCATGGGACAACATATTTGATTTCTGTGGGTCTCAATGACATAGTTTAAGCACAATGGTTCCAGATTTCATAATCTACTGATTATATTATAATTAGAGAATGCTTTGATTTTGTTCCTGGGTTTAGATCTGTTTGGAGGAAGGTTTTGGGAAGTACTGTGTAGATGATTGGCAGGATAAGAATATTGGTAAAGAGTTGAGAAAAAGTTTCAAGAACTATGTACTGAGCTATTTATTTGGGGATATGAGAAAGGCATGGATGAGATCCAATATATAATGCCATCCATCTAAAACAAAGAGAGAATGATTTCTGAAAATTTATATATGATTTGGGAAAGATAATTTGATGAATGTAGTATGGATAAACAATATTTTATGTGGTTATTGGATAAACAATATTTCATTGGATATTTGCTAAACAATATTATTTATAGAATTGGATAAAATATTAGATATACAATATTTTATGATGTATGTTATACTCCCAGACATGAGTTTTCTTTTGTTTACTGTAGGAGGCATGAAGGTTCTTGTACTCACAGAAAACACTAGGGAAACCATCTTTGTTCCCTTAAACACAGGGCTGTCTCTTCAAGGGGAGAGATATATCACTTGTTTTCTGCCCAGAAGGCTGGGACATAATGTGGTTAATATTCTGGTGACCTTTGTGCTATCAGTGTGATCTCTGAACCCTTTTCATGAGCTTGTTTTTTTCAGTCAATCTATAAAACCTATCTTTATGGAAGATGTCACATATACTTTACAAAGAGTTTTGATTTGTTGTATACATGAGGTTGAGTTAATTATCACTAGAAAAAGAAGTCACCAAATTGTGCTTTGTTTAATATACCTAAAATAAACTAAGGGTCAGATTCTCAAAGTTTGAACCAGCACCAGCTACTGAGTCATGTTGAAACATACTACCTTCTTGTTTCTCATGGAGATCATGACTCTGCTGGCCATGGTGGTTGTAGAGACCCCCTGTAGTTTACTGTGAGTATTTCAATAGTAGTTATAACCATTTGACAGGTAATTGCCAGTCTTTAACTGTATGTGACTTGGGGAGTGGGACTAGAAGAGGAGAGGAACAGAAGCGAGGCTTGTTTGCTCTAGGTTGCTTTATACAAAGCTCCTTTTCAGTTGGAAGAAATGGCTGACCCTGTGAATGAAGTGTGACCTAGAGAGCAGATGGCCTCTCTGGGTTCATTCTTTGCCTTCAGAGAGGTGTGGGATAATGAGTCACTTGAAACATCAGTGCAAAAAACCTCAGACAGTGGGAAACTGCAGTCTTCAAGGACAATGGGCACAAGGACAGTGGGCAGCACATATTGCATACTGGTTAAAGCAGGATGGAACTTCATTGTATGTGGAAGGCTCTGCTACTTTCTATTGTGTTTTTCTTTCTCCACTGTCCATAGCAAATGGCTATGTAAGTCCTACTTTGTAGGAGTTGGTCGAGTTGTTGCCAATTAGTTTCTGATTTCCAGAAACATTTCTGTACCTATTGCATTGTCTATGAGAAGACACTCCCAACTCAGCGAGCTAAGATGCAGGTGTATATTTCAGGGAACAGGGAAGGAAGAGACAAAGATTTTTCACATCATGACAGTTTCAAAAAATAGCAAAATACTTTAGTGTCTCTAAAAGCTAGCAAGGTGTCATGACACGTCTTGGCTGTAAATAGCACTCTTTCAGAACTGGGAACTTAATTTGAGGTGTCCTGCCAATCTCCCCCTCTTCCTTCCCACCACACATGCTCTAATACCTGTCCCAGGCAATCCTGTCAGCTGTGACTTTGTGCTCTGACAAAACTCTCACTACTTTCGTATTAAATTGGATTTGAACTTGGGTCTCAATTCAATTCAGTTCAATTAACATTTGTTGAACACCCACAAGGTAAGGTCTGTAACCTTCATTGTAAGTCACACCCAAAGCTTTCTTAGCAAACAAACTGAGGAGGAAATCTGAGAGAAACCAGATTCCCTCTAACACTTCTAGGGCCATTCAGTGTTTTGTTCCTTGAGATACCTTAGGATTGTGCTAGCAGTTCAGGACTATTTGGTATCTGGAGTGGCTAAAAGACTGGGACTCACTTGGTCATTTATTTGATTTAACAGAATGGGTCTTACCAAAGATTTGATAGGTCATATTTAAACTGTGAGGTCATAACCAGTGTGCAAAAAACATTAGCTTGTTGATACTGACACTTCAGGGATTTAAAAGAAAATGTATACTCGGAGTCTGTCATGCATTCACCAATTTGGTTTGCATTTTTCAGTTATTATTTGATAATTCATTCTGAAAGGACTGTATGTTATAGGACGAATCCTAAATTGGCCTCATAGTGGTCAAATAGTCTGGTCTGAGTAGCTGATTCCCTACTTTAGTAGGAATAGTCCTCAGCTACATACTTGGCAGGTATAATGATCAATGTTAATTTGTCATTAACATATAGTTCTTAGAAGGAATGAGATCATTAGATGTACAAAATGGCTTTGTTTTGTCTATTCAAATGCATTTAAACAGTTTGATACCTGGGACAGTGGCTTTAATAATATTTTCATTTTAATAATAATATAATTTTGGAAAAATAGTGATATTTTCCAGATTATTGCTATTGGTCATGGAGACAAGAGACAGTGCTTGACAAACTTATTGACAGAGACTAGGATACAGCACTGGAAGATGATCTTGCTTTACTTTCTCGGGGAGTTGACAAAGACATTGCTTTTTCTATCAGTTAAAGAGGAAAAGAGAGTCTTGGGTTCTAAGAGAAAGCAGCACTAATCTAAATGGTCTAAATCAAGACCATTAGCCATAGGAACCAGAGGCAATATGTAACTACACAAGAAGTCAGGCCTCACAGTGTATTTTTCAATCTGTTCATTAACAATATATTCCGAGTCCTTAGCACATTCTGAACCTAGCTCTAAATGTTGGAAACACGTATCACTGAGCATTCAGCATAGCTGCCACACTAAGGTCAGGTAGATCATGGCAATTTAGACTCCATGAAGGGGAATTTCAGGAAATGTCCAAATTATATCTGGGTCACTTCAGAACTTCAGGCTGAAGATAATAGCTAAAATTTAGTTAACTGCACAGACTGTATTCAATATTTCATTTCCTTTGATTTTTCCACTTTCATACAATAATGAGTTATAACTAAACTAATGATGTCATTAAAATACTATTTGTCTTTTCAGAACTTTTTAGATCATGGAAATTTTATTTAACTTGAAAAATGTATGCTTCCTCTACCTACTGTGTGTCTATTTCTTCTTCCACTCATCTATCATCTAACTGCTTAATCAATAATTACTTTTACTGTTCTGTAAATAAAAAGGTTTTTTTTTTTCTAATGAAAACCTACCATTTTATCTACTAACTCATTATCGGTGACATCTACTATTATCCTTTGAAATTTCAAGCACAATTATTAAAAGCCATCAAATTTTACACATATTATTTTTAAAAATTGAAATATGGAAGCATTAAATAATAATGTGCTTTTAAAAATAGTTTTAAAATATTGTATTTAAATTTGTAATTACCCTTATTTTTGGGTAACCTTGCTTTTTCAAATACTGTTCGTCTGTTAAGATACATGTCCACAATATGATATTGACAGTGTTGTATATCCTCTTTATTCTATGGTGAAATTGTTTATCACCCATGACATGGCTGTGTTTGTTGGAAAGCAAATTTCTCACTGTGGTGTTATTATTTATGATCAGTATACACTATACTATTTAGACAACTAAAATAAATTATAAAAATGTTTTCTTTATAGATTATACTTACTCTTTGGAAATTTTCATTAAATGAAATGTAGCTAAAAAGTACTGTGGTATTAAATATGGACAACTGTAACAGAATAAAAAGAACCAAAGATAAGGAAAATATTGCATTTATTTAGTTTCCAAAGTTCTTTTGGTTTTCATTGTATGTAACCCGCCCCCCCCAAAAAAGAAAGAACATATGAGAATAGTTTGTGGGAGAAAAGTGGACTAGAATTGTAACAAGGAAACCCAGACTCACAACAATTACACTGTTTTAAGAACTGAGATGAGTGAGCCAATCCAGAGACTGCAGGGCTTGGGAGGGAGAGTCCTGTAAGTTGATTATGCAGCACAGTGGAGCTGACTCTAGAAGCCTGAGTGCAGGCAAGCTGGCCCTGATTGTGTGAGAGCGGGAGAGATGACCCTGCCTCCTACCAATGGCCCTGTCACAGCAGTGTTGCAGAACTTGCCCTGGTGGTACTGTTAAGGGAGAGGTGGTGAGCTAACCAGTACAGCTAAAACCCAGACCCAGATACAGAGCTCTGAATTGGCCCACCCCAAAATCAATATCATCTCCGAACCATTGGAATACATGAAAGGTCCAGTCCTTCTGTTCCAAAGCTACAGCATCTCCATGACACAGGGTAACAACAGGATAACCAGAAGGAGTTCAGGTGGGGATCCAATTTTGATGATATCACAGAAGCCAGAGATCTCAAACCAGACCAATAATTTGCTGCAATGAACATTTGCAACTGGAGATATGTGGACAGAGGGGTATAGTGTGCGACACACTGTGACATACTTCAGCTTCCACAATGAGATGTTTTCTATGCTTTGTGTTCATTTGTTTGTTTGTATTTTATTTGGGGGGGGGTAGTTCAAGGACAAAGGGTGAGTATGAGGGTATGGAGAGATGAACAAGACTGGGGAGCATGATGTGAAACAGAGAATCAATAAAAAGTTTAAAATTTAAAAAATATCCTAAAGAACTGAAACTATGAATACACACTTATTTATACTTGATGAAAAACTGAAATGCTTGTCAAATACTTTTAAAAGTAATTTCCACTATTATATGAACTTCTTTTTTTTTTTTGCTTTTAATATTCTGTCTTTATTTTTTTTTTGAACTTCTTAATAATTAAGTGCTTATGTCTACTGTTGGTCTTCTTAGGAGTTCTTTGGAAATGAGTAGCTACAAAATAATTTGATAAAACTTCACAGATCTTATCTACCAGAAGAGGCACATTGAGTAAATACAATCAGTGCTTCTGGTCACATGGCTTGAGAGTACTTTTATATAATTGAATTATTCCAACAACATGAGATTTAATTATACAAAGTTTTAAGAGATAGTTCTCTTACCTAAAATTCAAGCACAAATGAAGATACATCACATACAAAAAATTTAATTGTCAAGATATACCTTATTAAGCATAGCAATGTCAGTATAAAATCATTAGAGGTGATTTTCTTTAGATTAATTACTTAAGTAATATAAAGCTTCCAGAATATGTCAAGTGGCAAGTCACTATCTAAACTGGAACATACCCACCAGTTATGTCTGCATCTTCCTTAGGAGACACAGTAGATTGATTAGGCACAAGAGCTAATTATTCTCTGATACTTAGTACTGAGAGATCAGGTGTCAGCTAACAGAATCACACAGAACTAAATCATTCAGTCTGTCTCATGTGCTCTCATATGCTTGGCCTGTAACTTGGAATACTTAGGAAATTGAACTACAAAGGGAAGAATATAGGTTATAAATATCTGTTCTCTTATCACATTGGTTTTTGTAAAGGATAAGAGATCTCCCACAAATGATGAAGGCTCTCACTGATAATGCAGATTCAACATTTGTAGGTTTCCCATGAAGGCCTTATATAGGTTTCTTCATCTTGAAAAGTACAGAAATTTTAAAGTAAGAAAGAAATAAGACACCTGAAGTGGAGAAGGAACCCTGGAGAAATCCTGGAACCTAGGGCTATAAATCTTTTACTACATCAAAGGCCTCCCCTTCATTTTGAAAACGATTTTTGTGTATTACAGCCCTACTAACTTATTTCACTGCTTTTCTTATGCAAAAATGAAAAAAAAAAGAATGCCTAAGGGCTCCTACTTTCTTGTTTTCTTCTAGAATACTTGTGGTTTCAGACGTTATATGTAACATATTTCATGTTTATTTTTATAACATAGAAAATAGGGATACAGTCCATTATTTTACATTTGAATATTCTGCAGATTAATTGCAATTATATATTCTTGTTCCTCTTGTCAAAATCTTGTGAAACATGTAAGTGATGTTTGTCTCAAGGCTCTTTGTTATGTTTCATTGGTGTATATGTTTTTATTGTCAGTATCATGCTGTTCTGATTACATTAGCTTTGTCATATAGTTTAAAGTCAGAGAGTGTGGCATCTCCAGATAAGTTCTTTCTTTGAGACTACTTTGGTTTCTCAGGTTCTACTGAGGTGTCATACGAATTTTTCAAATTATATTTACTTTTTGCTTGATTCGTAAAAGCAAAAATATTACATATGTTAGGGGAACAACATGATGTTTTGATATATATGCACTTATGTAATTGTGTATATATAAATATAAAAAGTATGATATTTGAGGGAGATTAAACATAAATATTTCCTCAGATATTTACCATCCCTTTCAGTGAAAATTTCTGTCTTTGTACATGAAAAGAAGGAAGCAATCACCAAACTGAAAGGCAATTTATAGGAAGGAAAAAAATATTTGCAAACCATGTGCATTATAATAAATTAAATGTTCAAATTATATGATAAATTCCTTCCAATTACTTGAAAAAGCTAGCAAATAACCAGGTTAGAGGGTGAACAATGGTCTCGTCATTTTTTTGAAGAGGATATTAAACAGCCAACAGGTGTAGGAAAGCATAATCAATATTACTAACCATCAGGGGAATGTAAATTAAGACTACAATGGACTATCATCATTGTTTTAATGAGACTACTCCCTTTAAAATGACAGAGATGAATGTTGGGAAATATGTGAGGAAAATAAATTTTTGTACATTGCTTGAGGGAGAATGAGATGGTAGAGCAATTACAGAAAAACTAAGGGATGCTCAGAACAAAGCAATAAACACACAGAACGGCCATGTGATGCAAGGACTCCACTGTTCAGTACATTTCCAGAGAGTCTATAAAAAACTAACCATGAAAAGACAGTTGTGCCTCTGTTCATTGTATTCTTACTTGCAGTAGCCAAGATGTGGGAAAAACTGAAATGCCCATCAGCAGATGCATTGACCATGAACATGAGGTACACACATGCACTGGACTTTTTAGCCATGACGAAGGAGGGAGACAACTGAGTACAAACCTTCAGCTGCTAGATGAAGAGGTTCCAAGGACCAGTTTATAGTTTGGGTAGGGATGGGCATGCTAGGTAACTGAACCGTGATACCCATTGCACACTGTATGCCTATGTTAAATTACCGCATAGCACACCTTGAATATAGACAAGTGCTACTACTTAAATACCTTAAAATATATTATTTTTGTTCCATTGCCCTTCTTTTTGTAATAACTTGATATGCTTTCAATGCATTCTACTAAAATGAACACAAGGGGGAAAAAACAGCTTTTTGTCAACATGATGCAGAAAGAAACTGTAGGTATATGCTGAAAAGAAAAAAGGGTTAAAAAATCAAATGAAATGCTTTGCAAATAAATGTAGGCTCTTAGGCTCTCTTTAGGCTCCATCATAAATTCTATCTAACTTCACTGTATCTTCATTACTTTCTCCTTTATATGTTAAGCAGAGCCTCACCACTAAGGTTCAGAATTCTATCAGTATTCAAAGGCAAAGGATATCTAATATATAAAAATTTTTGTCATGCAACAGAGACTGAGGGAATGACCAAGCAAATAACCAGCCTAACTAGGGACCCATCCCATGGGCAAGCACCGATTCCTGACACTAATGATACTTTGTTATGTTTGCAGACAGGAGCATAGCATGGATTTCTTCTGAGAGGATTCAGCCACCAACTGACTCAGACAAATGCAGAGACCTACAGCCAAACAGTGCATGGAGCTTTGGGACTCTATGGAAGAATTGGAGGAAGGACTGAGGACCCAGAAGGGGATAAAGACTCTATAGGAAAACCTACAGAATCTATTAACCTGGACCCCTAGGGCTCTCAGAAACTGAACTGCCAACCAAAAATCATACATAGGCTGGACCTAGTTCCCCCAACCTCCTACACATATGTAGCAGATATGCAGCTTGGTCTTCATATGGATCATGGGACAAATGGAGCAGGGCCCATCTCAAAAGCTGTTGCCTGTCTATGGGATGTGGTTTTCTAGCTGGGCTGTTCTGTCTGGTCTTAGTGGGAGGGGATGCATCTAACCCTGCAGAGACTTGATATGCCAGAGTGGGGAATACTCAGGAGGGGCTTCAACCCTCTCGAAGGAGAAAGGGGATGGGAGAAGGGTTATGGAAGGGGATGACTGGAATGTGGTGCAACAATGAGGATGTAAAGTGAATTAATAAAACAATGACAATTGGGCAGTGGCAGAGGATGTGGGTATGTGCTCTGCTCTTTGGGGAACAGAGAAAATCAAAACCCTTTGTCATCAAAGACAGATGGTGAGAATTAAGTCAGACCCTCCCCTGTAGAATGATAATTGCCCCGCACAGATGAAACAGACAATTGTGGGATGGAGAATAAGGACATTGATAAGAGAGAACTTCTTTCCTTCTCTTATACACAAAATGGAAATCGCTGTTCATTCCCAAATAGAATATCTATGTCACTTTTCCAACCTCAAGGTTTAGGAACTATGGTGGAAGAGGGTGTGGAAAGACTGTAAGAGCTTGAGGTCGGGGGGTGGGGTGGGGGGTGCAACAGTCTTCTGGGCAGGAGAGGACTAATGCACCCGTAAACTCACTTCAGCTGTTGCTGTTTGTAGAGGACCTGCACAAGATTAATCCAGTCAACTATGCAGCCTGGAAGGGGAAGGGCTCATGAGACCACATCCCTAAACATGGAGCTATGGACATTCAGTGTGTTTTGGGGCAGGGAGAGTCACTTTTCTTTAAAGTTACAGCTCACAGGCGATCAACCCTGCTTCAGTGGTTTGGCTCTACACCCATGAATATAAAGGCAGCACAAATTGGAGCCCAGGGGTTAGAAAAACAAAAACAAAAACAAAACAAAAAACCAAGAGCACTGGACATTAGGAGGTTAAGAGGTGAGGGTGGATATAGGAGAATTTGAGGAAATGAATTAGGGTGAATGTATTAGGTACTGTATGAAACCACCTGTCTTAGTCAAGGTTTCTATTCCTGCACAAACATCATGAACAAGAAGCAAACTGGGGAGGAAAGGGGTTTATTCAGCTTACATTTCCACATTGCTGTTCATCACTAAAGGAAGTCAGGATTGGAACTCAAGCAGGTCAGAAAACAGGAGCTGATGCAGAGGCCGTGGAGGGATGTTCTTTACTGGCTTGCTTCCCCTGGCTTGCTCAGCTTGCTTTCTTATAGAACCCAAGACTACCAGCCCAGGGATGGCACCACTCAAAAGGGGCCCTCCCGCCCTTGATCACTAATTGAGAAAATGCCCCACAGCTGGATCTCATGGAGGCACTTCCCCAATTGAAGCTCCTTTCTCTGTGATAATTCCAGCCTGTGTCAAGTTGACACATAAAACCAGCCAGTACACCACCAAAGGAAAAAATAAATTTCAAAGAACCAAAATGACTTAAATGGAGATATTTGAACTGTCCTGTTTGTTTGTTTGTTTGTTTGTTTTCAATCACACCCTCCCTTTTAGTCTCATTTAATAAACATGAGCATTGTGGTTCTAACACCTCATTTTAAAGTTACCTATTTTTACTTTATAACTATATGTGTATTGCCTGCACATGTAGCTGTGCACCAGTGTGTACAGTGCCTACAGAGGTCAGAAGAGAGAGCCAGATTTCCTGGTATTAAAGTTAAGGATGGTTGTGAGTTGCCATGTGGGAACTGGGAACTGGAGGTGGATCCTCTAGAAGAGCAGCTAGTGCTCTTAACCACTGAAGCATCTGTCTCTCTAGTTCTGTCATCTCAAGCTTTTTTTGTGCATGAAAAGACTCTAACAGTGCTAACTTTGTGAAAATGTCTACTTCTACTTTCCATTTCTAAAATTGCTGTTTCTATAGGTCCGTGGGAAAGCCCGTGGGTATTTCTATAGCTTTCCAGAATTTTTTTCATGTGAGGGCTCCTCTGGCCTTATTTTATAGACCACATTTAAGAAACTGGGTCAGACCTTTATGAAGTGTTTATGTCTATGTTAAAGGTCAACATAATGCCAGACTTGATGGGACACACCTGCGCTTGGACATTTGAGGTGGGAAGATGAGTTTAAGGCCAATCTGGGCCACAGACACCCCATCTAAATACAAACTAATAAAAAATGAAATTTGAATCATCCTAGCATCTGCAGGTTCGACATGCTGCACACACATAACTATGTTATTAGTGCTGTAAGAGATCGCTTGCAGAGTTCATGGAAGAAGAGAATAGACCCAGGGTGATAGACACAGTAAAAGGAAAAAAGTACTCAGCCAATGGAACAGAGACAACATGGATTAAGCAGAGTGAGAGCAAGAAAAGACACCCTGCCTCTAAGGTTCAAGAGGTGAGTCCATCTGAAATGAAAACTTAAAGGTGAGTGTATATAGGGTGGGAGCCCTAATGGAGGGAGGTCAAAAAGAACATAGGAAATGAGGTCTAACCTGCAGTGTGCGGATGAGCAACGTAGGTCAAAGACCCTGACCCTTGTCAAGACTATTTGGAAGTGTTTGGGGAGGCCGTGTAAGCTAAGCATCAGCTTAGAGATCTCATCTCATTCTTCTCTGAACTACTTGTGTTTTCTCTTCAGAATACTTCCCTTTGCCATGACTCTGCCTGGACACTCACGGTAGGGACCTCTCCTAGGAGCTGGGGTATAGTGGTTCGTCCCACTTTCATGGGGAGTCAAAAATGATCCTTTATCTCTCTTTCTCTCTCAACTGCAGATTCTCTTCTTTACTTAGAGAAGAAATTGTATGCAGATTTCAAAAGGGTGCTGGGTTCAATTGATTCTGTTTCCTAGACTCAGTGGCAGACACCCCAGCACATGACTGACAAAGTATCTGCTTTAACTCCCTACAATCTTTTTTTTTTTTTTAATGGTTTAAGAGCTTTATTATAGGAATGCAGGGAGAAAGAGAGAAGGTAGAAAGAGAGAGAGAGAACTCCCTACAATCTTAACTTTCTTCATCCCCCACACCAGACATTTTCCTTAGCTGATAGGCACTTGTTTATCCTGAATGAGCTGTTCCCACTCTAGGGGCTATCTGAGGTGAGGCTAGAACAGAGGCACAGATGGAGACCCAAATTCCCTGCTCCTTGCCTGCTCCCCTACTGCCTGTGGAGAGCCTTTGGTAAGATCTGGAGCTGTAGATAGCTCTTAGAAGACACTGCTTTGCAATGACTCACTATATCAGTCCTTGAACAAATCCTCAGGGAAACTCCCAACTGACTTCTATGTTTCTCTTCCTCCCTAAGGGAAAATAGGTATCTTAGTAACCGTCTTATTTTGGAGCAGATTGCCAGAAGCAGTCCCGGTGGCTTATACTCCAGGGGTTCCTAAGAAAATCATACCTAACCTAACCTACAGATCTATAGTGCAGCATTAAAACAGTCATTAATACAATTTCCCCACAATACATAATGACAGTGGTGGCCAGTGGTAGTGATACATTTCTGATGCTATACTACAACCAGGGGCTCCTGGGGCTGGAAGCTACAGCTAGCAGAAGCTTTTGGACTCCTGCTAGTCTATTCTCAGGAATGTCCTTCCTTGCATATTCGACTGTGGAGATGTAGGGCTGAAGGTGAAGTATTAGAGCCCATTGAAAGTAAAAGCATATCGACCCCAGGCAATTAAAGACAATCTCTTTGGATGCCTGCATTGTTATCAATAACTTGACAGTTTTGCCTCTTTGAAATTCAGCTTCATGTTGAGTAATTGTCAATTCGAAACTTAAAAGGGGACTTCATCAGCTAAGTATTGAGCTCCATTAGACTCCACCCTCCTAACAATTTCATCGTTCCTGTTGGAAAAAAATGTTGAATTTGAAAGCCTGTCATTTCCAAAATGATATTAACTACCTTGTTCAGAGTTCTTAAGAATAAAGCTTTATACACTATTCCAGCTATGAACTGTAGTATGTGTGTACAGTGTTAGCTATCATTATCGCCATTTTAAAAGTAAAGAACTTGAGACCAGGAGAGTTAAGGTATTATTCAAGGTCACAAATATTGTAAGGTGCAGTAAGAATTTGAATCTAGGAGTTTTCCACAGCAAGAGCTCAACCCCGATAGTATAGCTTTTCTGTGGTTTACTGAAGCATCTCTCTCCTTTCCACTGTGCGCTTACCCAGAGTATTAATGCCATATCAGTAGATTCCTTTGGGTTTTCTCCCCTTCCCCAGATCTGCATTTCAGAAGTGAATAGTGTTTCAAAGCTGATCTTAAATGTATGTTATTTTTTCCTACTTTCCCCTCATCTATACTTCTAGCAGAAATGGATTCCATATTTCTCTTGACTTTGCACATTTTTGTGTTGTATAAAAAGCTTATTAGTCTGAATGAAAGCTAATCTGCATATTGCTGTTAGCATACATGGAGTCTAGGAAGAATAACCCCATGTGCTTTTACCCATTTGTAAGTACTCTCGGAATCCCCATTGCCACACTTGTGATCCTTCCATTATTTTGCATTCTGCACTTGATTACCCAGTATAAATTCTCAACTTGTGGTTTATGTAAATCCCTAAAAGGCTTTATCAATATCTGCCATATGGTGGGCTTTCAGCAAATATCTACAAAATGAAATTTGCTGGAAACGTTTCTGGATTAATCTGGGTCAGAACTCAGAGTAAGAACTTGTTCAAATTAGGTATCCACATATGGGGAGCTCGGCTCATGGGTCCCTGTCTCCCATGTGGACAATTCAGGTTAATGATATGAATTTCCAGGCTTTAAGAACTTCTACTCTTAGAAAGGCGTGGTAGATGACAAGCAGAAGTCAGTAAATTGCCAAAGGTCATACAACGTCGAAGTCACAGAGCTACTGAGCTGCGATTCAGATCACCTTCACACTGGTGCAATATTCTTTTTACTATATCATGCTGACACAAACAGAACAACTGGTGACATTTAAAATATCGTGCCATCAATTTTTCTTGTCCTGGAATCCAACAAATTTTTCCTTGTAATATAACTGGAAACTTTAGAACCAATCAGAGCCCCAACTTTAAGAAATACAGTTATTTAGCATATTTTAAAAGCAGTTTCCAGGTTTTAATGTCCATCATCTCATGAACTGATAATAAAAATACATATTTAAAGTATGGAGAACTATTTATCAGTTAAGAAAATTGAAGCTAGGAATTTTTTTGGTAAGTGGATAGAGATAGAAACAATAAATCTGAGTGAAGTAACCCAGACAAATACAAACTTTAAATTTCTTCCTTTCTTTCTTTGTTTCTTTCTTTGTTTCTTTGTTTCTTTCTTTCTTTGTTTCTTTCTTTCTTTCTTTCTTTCTTTCTTTCTTTCTTTCTTTCTTTCTTTCTTTTTGGGTTTTTCAAGACAGGGTTTCTCTGTATAGCCCTGGCTGTCCTGGAACTCACTTTGTAGACCAGGTTGACCTTGAACCCAGAAATCTGCCTGCCTCTGCCTCCCGAGTGCTGGGATTAAAGGCGTGTGCCACTATGCCTGGCTAAATATTTTCATTCATTTGTGAATGTTATCTTTGAATCTTCAGATATGTGTGTTTCATTTGGAATAGCCATAGAGGGCAGGGAATAAAGGAACCATGAGGACACGCAAGGGAAAGGAGACAGAAAGAAGTGGTATAAAGAGTGAAGAGAGGATAATGAAACAGGAAGGAGTAAATTTGGGTGGGGGATGGGATGGCAGGAATAGAAGAAAGAATACTAGGAGAAATAAATAGCACTAAACACCTTTTTAAAATGTCATGTGTGTGGAAACTGACTAAAACATACACATACACACATAGAAAGTGTTTAAATGAAGTTACCCTGTAACAAGAGAACAATGCTTCTACTTGCCAGAGGCTAACAAATACATGGGTCAGTGCTGGGAATGGGTTACTTATTTACAACCGTTGGTCAGTAGTGTTCCATAGACCACCCTCAAACGTTATAGGATATTGCCATTGGTGTTGGTTACCTTCCAGAATGTGACATTGAAATGCTATTTCCAAAGATCCCGCATACTTGATTCATAAGACGGGGGGAAATCAAAGTAGTACTGACACAGAAGCCTCATCCCTATAAGCTATCTATCTCTCATAGAGTGGAAGGGGTGACTGCTACTGGAGGAGAAAAATCACCATCAGTTGTGTCCGACTGTGAACCTTATGGGTTATAATAAAGACTAGCCTGGCAAGGACACACCTACTGGTGCAACAACAGTGGCATGAATATCATAGGAATAACCAGTCACATTTTCATTTGATTTAGATCTCACTGCAAATGATAAAACCCATGCCTAGCACCGTGGTTGGGCAAAGAACTTGTGGTTAGACAGGTCACAGGTGTCAGGCATGAACCTATGACTGTTATTCTGCTAACCCATTCCTAGTGACTTAACTTTGTGCCCATATATCCAAGCAACTCTTAATTCTCATTGGTGAATCTTCTTTTGGCAGTGAATGGCACTTCACACAGACACCAATCAAGAAGCAGAAAATAAAATATTAAAGAACATTCAGATTTAAACAGGGCATTTATACCATAACCCCTTTTCCCAAGGCTTAGGGACCATGGTGGAAGATGGGGAGAAAAATATAAGAAGATGAGAACCTGTAGGAAAACAGTGTTTTCTGGATACAGCAGGGCAGTTTCACGTATGAATTCACAGCAGTTGAGAGAGAATGCACAAATCCTCTGTAGGCTCAGACCAGAAAAAAAATCACAGCATGGACTATAAGGACAGACACAAAGAGCCACTTCTAACTAAGGCGCTATGGAAAACTGATAGGTACTGGGCAGGTTTTGGGTGAAGGAGAGTCATTTTTTTTAAGGATGTTAACTCTGTTGGGTTGTCTGTACCCCACTGAAAGCCACAAGTTCAAAGTGTATAAGAGCTAAATGAGCAGTATTTGATGGGGTTTAAATCAAAAGAAGACATAATTGGAGGGATAAAGAAAAATAGCGAGTCTAGGAGGAGTTGGCAGAGGGGATGAATATGATAAAAAATACATTGTATGAAATTCTAAAAGAATGAATAAAAAATGAAAGAAAAAAAACATTTCCCATTTAATAGAGTCTTTGCTATCACAGTAACTTTGCTCAAGTAGAAAACTTGATCTGCTTCTCAATTATTCATGGGTGGATCATCAAAAAGCAAATTTTACTTTTTGAGTTCTTATTGATATTACTTCAGCCCCTAGTCAGTAAATCTTTGTTAAGGCAACTTTAATATACTTGTCTTCTGAAGTTTGAAGATATAAGTTTTAAGAAGAGATTGTTTTATTGTCAAACTCTTAAGCACAGCTTAATGATTTTTGTGTGTCAATTCTAAATGTTCTTACCACAAAATATAGGTATATGAGGTATTAGTTGGCATAATTCAAGTGCCACAATGTACAAATGTAAAAATATCATATTGCATAACATAATACAACTAATGGGATTTTGTTTTGTTTTGTTTTGTTTTGTTTTGTTTTGTTTAAAGAAAGCCCTTGGAAGTTTTGGTATAGAAAACAATCCGTTCAACTGGACTTGGGGGAATAAGAGGGCAAAGGTTTAGCATTTGTTGACTCATAGTATGTGGGCATGACTGAGAGAAACAGCAGGTCCAGCACCAGACTATGAGGGGTCATGATCTTGGAATCTGAACAAACTTTCCCTGAAGGTATACATCCATTTCCAAGATGCCAAGAAATATAGCACCAAACAGTTGCTAAAAGATTGAGGATGCTTAGCAGAGATTACAGTAGACTGGTGCTAGGAAATGAAAATCAGAGTGAATTCTGTGAAAGACCTTGGCTACCTGGCGCTTGAAATAAAGGTAAATTAAAAAAAAAAACAAAAACTAAGAGTAGAAGCATTTATAGGATAATGAAAAGAAGATAATAATACCATTTTACAAAAAAAAATAATATCATTTTACAAATGTCTACACTAGTGCTGGATACAGATACAGGAAACACTGCAATGTAAAGACAGATTGCTAGACTGGTTACCAAAATATCAACTGATGCATTACTTTAAAGAAATATCCCTTAAATACCAGGACACAAACAGAATTTATACCCCAAAGGTAAAAGCTTTCAAACACTGAGCTAAAGAAAGGTCATATGGCTAAAATGGAATTAAAACCAAAGTAAGGCAGAGGTTAACAGAGGTAAAGAAGGATATTCTCTAACAATAGAAAAGCAATAATTAGAAGATACACAATTCCAGAGTAGATGCACATAGCTGCACCAGCTCAAAATGTATAAAGCAGAAATTGTCTCATTCAAAGGAGAAATAGAAAAGTTAGCAGTCAGAATAATATGCCTTTTCAATCATTGATAACATGATGAGAAAAATTAAGAATACAGAGGGCATAAAAACTGAGTTGAATCGTCATCTGTCTAATGCACACAAAACTCTATACATATGCACAACATTAAGCATCTTTGGTTCAAATGAACTTGGGAGATTCACAGAAATTTACCACATCTTGGGCAAGAGTCAAAAACTTTGAAAAAAAAAATCAAAATTCTTTATAGAGTAAGTTTTGTGGCCACAATAAAAATAATCTAGAAGCCGGGCGGTGGTGGCTCACGCCTTTAATCCCAGCACTTGGGAGGCAGTAGCAGGCGGATTTCTGAGTTCGAGGCCAGCCTGGTCTACAGAGTGAGTTCCAGGACAGCCAGGGCTACACAGAGAAAGGCTGTCTCGAAAAAAAAAAAAAAAAAAAGTCTTCTCTTCCTTTACTAATATGAAACATCATGTCAAAAACCTTTCAACACTGTGATACTGTGATTCAAGCTCCTTCCCTGGCTTCCCCATCTGTAACAGAATTTTCAGTAGAAAGGCCAAGGATCCTTGATTTGTCAATGGTCACCATAGTGATAAGAAGCACCCTTCACTAATAAGTACTGTCCATTCCCACACTGCCTTGACTGTATAGGGGAAGAATACGTGTGAACTTAGACCCCAACCACCTGAGCAACAGGGCCAACCCAACATACAATGGAACAGAGAAACCCTGTCTCGAAAAACCAATAATAAAATAATAATAATAATAATAATCTAGAAATAAACAACACTGAAGAGGTAGCTAGAAAAGTTTCAAATAATTTACATGAAGCCACACTTACAAATAAGCATGGGTCAAAAAGAAGAAAAAAAATTACAGTGAAAATGTGGACTATTTTCAATAATGTAACAATAAAAATAGATACAAAAATTTAAAATTATTCTGGGAATCCATTTATATGGTCTTTCCAAATATTTATTCTTTAATTTATGTGTCTTTGTTTGATCACATTAGTGTATGTGTATCATGTGCAAATAGGTGCCCAGAAAGGCCATAATGGTGCCTAGAACTGGAGTTCCAGGTGACTGGTACAGGAACTGAGTCAGGAATCTCTCTGAAAACAATAAATACTCTTAACTGCTGAGCCATCTCTCCAAGAGCCCCAATTTACATGTTTAGATAAATATATATTTTAAAGTCTTTAAGTCAGTGGCATCACTTCTACTTCAAGAAATAATAAAATGATATCAATAATTAAAATACAAATAATAAAATGTATAAATAATAAAAGCAAATATTCTTTATACTATATTCTTTATACTATAAAGAGTATAAACCTAATATCATTTCCATGAAAAGATTAAACACTAATAAACTGAAATACAATGATAAACTCCATGTAATACAGTTAGTAAAAAGACACTATTCATAAATTTTCTATATCAGGGATTGTTATAAGATACTGTTGAATTCAGTGCCATTAACAATGCAGTAACTTGATACTGTGAACAACTTTTAGCAAATTAATTTAAATCTCAGGTGATAATAAGCTATATTTTAGAAAAGGATTATCATAACTAGACAAGAAATGTCAAAAATATTTAGATAAAATTAACCTAATATCTCTTTAAGAAACTTAAGACACAAGTAAAATCTTCTTATGAAGTCTTAAATATTTATTTATAAAGAGAATGGCTACCATTTCTAAGAATACTGTACTGAAATTCTCAGATATAGATAATAGGGAAAAATCAAAACTGTCCATTAGTAGAAGGACATATAAATTTTTAAATGAAATACATACCTAATACCCAGTGGAAGATGTAGATACTAAAGCACACATGTTATGTGATCATATTTCTAGTAAAATAGAAAAAAACAACGCCTGGATTTATTCCATATAACCTATAATCCCATCACTCAGAAAACTGGGGCAATATGACCGCTGTGATGTTAAGGGCAGCCTGGTCTACCTAACAAGTTCCAGGGCAACATGACAAAACATCTAAAAAGCAAACAAACAAAAAATTAACCTGGCTCCCAATTAGAAGCCTCATCCTTACTGATTGGCATTCACCCTTACTGATTTGCATGCTATTAGAGGAGAAAAATAATCACTAATATCCATTTACAAATCCTGCAACCTGCTCCAGTGACCTGACTGCAAGGTACTGGTGCATTGGTGGCACAAATGTTATGGGAGTAACCAACCACATTTTGATTGTATGTAAGGTCCACTCAGGAATTCCTGCAAGGGAAACTACACTTAACACACTGCTAAAGTTGCTAAGAACCCCCATCTTAGATAAGTCATTGGCCGGGGATGGGAAGCTAATACTATTATTCTACTAAAGAAGCACAGATATAAAATACACATGACATATTGCTATCAACCAGGCCACATCAGAGAATCTTCTTGCAGTAGACAAGTAATACAGAGACCCACAAATAAACAATGTTCAGAGATTGAGAGACTTTCAAGCACTGAGCCAATGGGATGCCTTTATCAAACTTTTCCCTCAACACTTAGGAATTTATGCAGAAGAGAAGGCAGAAGGTTTGTAAGAGCCAGAGGTGGTATAGAGTTCAAAAGAAACAGTATCTTCAGACATAACAGGGCAAATCAGATATACACATGAATTCACCAAGAGTCTGAAAGCATAAACAGGACTCTTACAAGTTCAAACCAAAGTCCTAGCCCTGAGAAGGAAAAGAGAATACAAAGTCTCACCCCTTACTGAGAATCTATTCACAATTGGTACCTATTGGGAAAGGGAAAACCAGCTTTTTCTAATGGAGTGACATGGGACGTATCAACCATACTCCAGAGAAGACCCACCTCATGTGCAGAAATAGTTGGCCAATACAAAATGAACTCCATGTTTTTATGTGCTCTTTGTTGTATTTTCTGTCTTACTGTTTTGTTTTTGTTTATTTGGTTGTTTGTTTTTTGAGAGTAAGAAAGAAAGAAAATGATGTTGGATGGGGAGGACCTGAAAGAAGTTGGAGTACAAAAATATAATCAAAATGTATTATAAGAAAAAGTTTAATAAACAAACAAACCCACAAAAACTACAACAGATACAGAAAGAAACAGATAAATAAACATGGGAAAGGAAAACACTAATGTTTTAGGACTAGGTGAGTAGTCCTAAGGGTGGCTTCCTTAGAAGAGGTGATACTGGACATGAGGGGTACATGACCATGTTTTTATTTTTTTGTCATGGGAAGTGATAATGACAGAATTTTATTTTCTAGAAAGTCATCAATATACTTAGAACTTTCAATCTCTACTATATGTGCATTATAATTCACGATACATTTTCATAAAATAATTTCTGAAATACTGCCTTCTGACCCATACCTAATGATGACCTAGACTCAGGCTGATACGTTAACCATTAAACATGAAAGAATGAAACAACAGAAACCTGTGAAAGTATAAAAATAAACTTCAAGTGAGCTGCCATCATGGGGAACCATGTTGGTTATGTTTCTATAGTCTTATTATGTGAGAGCTTATTTAGCAACCCTCAAATGGAAACTGGCTAATAGGAAAGTCACTTTCAGGAGTACCCATTTGGAAGAGTGTTAATGGGCAAATACAGAAACTATCTTTGAGTTCTTTGGGTAGAACCTTCAAGCTGTGCATAAAGGTAACATTTACTTTATTGCAGGGATATACCTGTGAAGTAGAGCTCAGGTTAGAACTAGGTAGCTCATTGCAGGACCATCATGATATCCTGTAAATGAGATCTTTTTTTACCCCTTTAACATTCAGGTACCCTAGTAGAGAAAAATAAATAAATAAATAAAAGTACATTCCAAGATGCAGCCATTGTCATATTAGAAAAGCAGGTTGCGATTTCTCTCATTTAGTCTCCATGCTATTTCTACCACCCTTCATCCTTGGCTATTCAAATAGTTTGGTTGTCTTTCCAAGTGGCATAAGGTTGAGTAGAGTCCACAATGTGAAGTGGATAGGTGGCAACAAGATACATAAATACAAAACCCAAAACTATCAGCTTCAGGAATAGCAGAAATTACTATAATATTAAAGCTTATCACTTAACGATAATTGTGTACTATCGTTATGCACGATGCTTTAATATTTACTGTAACCTCACCAGGAACAATATGCCAAAGGCCATTAGTTCCATGTTACAGGCAAGAAAATTCCATTCCTTCCAATCCATACAGGATTGAAATAGTGTGACCAAAAATCACAGAAAAGGTAATTGGTAGGTATGTTAGTTTTCTCTCACTTATTAAAATGCCTGAGAAAAAAGGACTTCCAAGGAGGAAGGACTTTGGCTCTGGGTTTCAGATTTCAGCTTAGGGTCTCTTGCCCCATTGTCTTTGTATCTATTCTGATGCAAAATGCCTCTGTAATGAGTGTGAGGGAAAGTGCTCAACAGCAAGTGGTCAGGAATCATAGAAAACAGGGCTGAGGACTAAATATCCCCTTCTAGGGTGTGCCCCCCTGATGCCCTGTCTTCTAGATTCACCTCTTAAAGGTTACAACATCCTGCAATAGTGTCTAGGCTGATAACCGTGCCTTCAACATACAACCTAGACAGACAGTTAAGCTCTGAACAGAAGCAGTAGAACTGGGAATCGAACTTCCTTCAGGCTGTCCCAGAGCCTCTTCTCAGTCAGTAGAACCAGTCAGGGAGAAAGTCCCCTGTGTTTACATTCAGATCTTCTCCAACTATTGTAACCCATTTATAAATCATGCACAACCATTTGTTTTATGTAGTTTTTCGAGAAATAGCGCAGCCAATATAATTGGTGGGTTTATTTTCCATTACAAATTCTTGTTCTGAGCCATTCGTACATCACAGCCGTGGATTGAATGAAATTAGACCAACGCTGAGTATCAAAACCCATTTGTCAAATAGCATTAATCTGATGAAATTTCTCTTTCTACACACACACACACACACACACACAGAGAGAGAGAGAGAGAGAGAGAGAGAGAGAGAGAGAGAGAGAGAGAGAGAGCTCTATGATCAGCTAAATAGAAATTCCTTAAGGAAAAGCCATTTCGGATTTTTACCCACTCTCTCTTCTCATAAGGGTAACTTAATCCACAGCCTACTAAACAAAACACTGGACTAAGCACTAAGCACGGGGCTCCCCCTTGGAGGAGTTGGAGAAGGGACTGAAGGAGCTGAAGGGGTTTGCAGCCCCTTGTGGGGAGCAACAGTGTCAACAGAACAGACCATCCAGGAGCTCCCAGGGACTGGACCACCAACCAAAGAGTACACATGGAGGGACCCATGGCTCCGGTCGTGTCTGTGGCAGAGGATGGCCTTGTTGGACATCAGTGGAAGGAGCAGCCCTTGGTCCTTTGGGGGTTCGATGCCCCAGTGTAGGGGAATGCCAGGACTGGAAGGCAGAAATAGGTGGGTGGGGGAGCACCCTCATAGAGGCAGAGTGAGGGGGGTTTCCTGAGGGGAGGCCTGGAAAGGGGATATTTACATTTGAAATGTAAATAAAGAAAATATCCAATAAAAGAAAAAACAAAAAACAAAAAACAAACCACTGGTATAAGGCGTGATCAGCTTTTTCCTCTCCTTGGTAATGCACATATTGGCCAGATTAGACAAGATTAGAAGTAGAAAAAGGCAGGTTTCTTAGGAGGCAGCTCTCCTGGCCCGTTCACTGATCTCACATGTGGAGGTCAATGAAGTCAAGCATCTGGGCTAAAGCGAGGTGGTTTTATAGAATTTAGGTGAGGAGTGGTGACTGGAAGCTGGAATTGCTCCCCTATGTGTTCAAAAACGGAGCCCCTGGGCAAGCACTCTGGGGTGGGTTGCTGGAAACATGGAGACAAGGAAAGATGACTTGTTAGCCTGCAGTTTTTTCTGAGGGGGCAGGGGTATTTTCTCTGTTTGTGGTGGGGGACGGAGGGCAAATGGAGTTTTCCATCTTGTGCAGGGGCGAGCAAAGGTTCAAGTCTAACCAGGAGCTGACACTCTCCTGCTTTCTACCTCTTTAGTCCTTTGTTGCACTGTGGCCTTTAGACCTCCTGACCCCTCCTACTGGACTGCCATTGCCCAGTGCTTTGCACAGATAGTTTACTCTTACCTTCTAGGTGTCCTGTCACCTGTCTTCTTTGTGAGACACTGTCCCTGACCTCCTGAGATAAAATAAAGACCCCGTGTCTTATTACCTTAGTTCTTGTACTTCTTCTGGTCAAATATAACAGTCTAAAAATATTGTGTTCCTTTCCATATTGAATGTTTATTTGTTTTTGCTTATCTCCTGATCTTTCCTTTTGATCCCCACTGTCGTGTTAAATTCGTAACTTCTTGGTTAACGTTTATTAAAGGTTCGTTTAATTCACTTACTTTATTTCTAAGCCTGCCTACTGGACATGTCTTTCCTCTATTCATCTCTGGCATCTAAGCTGTAATGAACCACTGGACAGAGACCACAGATCTACTGGGAAGATTTACATGGTAGCTGTTTGCTGAACCACAGCGTCTCCTGCTTCACTCTCAGTCATTTCTCCACTTAGTTCCAAGAGATCCTGCTGATAACATGCTATCGACTTGCTTGCTTATTTTGTAGACAGGTATGGAGCTACTTCCCCACAAAGAGTGGACAATCTGTTCTTAATATGTAGGGATTCCTTTTGCTTTGACTTGGTGGTGGTGGTGGTGGTGGGTGGTGGAATTTTTTTTTTTCAAAAGACCATCAAAGTTTAAACAGACATGGTGAATGGAGAAAGAGGAAGTAGTGGGGAAATGCAGGTCTCCGGTGTGTTGATTTTGGATTTGTTAGGTGCTGCACACAAGTAGAGCTCATATGTACTAAAGCCAAGCTCTATCAATGTTGAGGCCAAATATAGAAAAGAACAAAGGGCAGTATGTTTAAAATCAAACATATGGATTTAAGATGACTGGCAAATAAAACACATTCTTTTTCAGGCATCTTTCATTAATTGGATGATGCTTATACCATAGTCTTTGATCAAGGAGGAGGATACTGATCCAGACTTTTAAAATAGTTTCATCATTATTTCCTCCTCACTATATCAATTCTCGTTGCCAGACTGGCTTCTGTTGATTCTGGACCCCATGGCTGACTTAGTCTGAGTAACTTGTGCCAGGCTTTCTGTACATGACTGGCACCACACTTTTTCCTCTTAATGTTTTGATGTTTCATCTTGTAACCTGGTGGCAAAGTTTGACCTTGCATCCAATTTTTATAATCTAAATAGAGTTTTTCTGTTTTCTAAAGATGTCTTTTAAAAATTTCTGTATGTTTATCCATGTTCTTGGCTCAGTCCTGATATCCTCTCTAACCAACTATCATAATATGCCATGTTCATATTCATATACCATGTTCTACTGAAATATCTTAATATACCATGTTCACAAAATTGCACTGGCATCAAATTTATAAATTTCTCACTAAGATATATTAACCATCTATTGTACAGAAACATTGTATTATGTTTAGTGGTTATAAATATACACACATTTTGTATAATACTTGCTCTCTGGAGAGCAAGGTGTGCATGAGACAAGATATATAAATAAGGCACAAAAAGATAAGTGGCCTCTCTCTCTCTCTCTCTCTCTCTCTCTCTCTCTCTCTCTCTGTGTGTGTGTGTGTGTGTGTGTGTGTGTTAGTTAAAATGTTCGGATAAAACATTATATGGCTGTTATCTGAGTCATAAGAAGGAATGAGCCAGGTGTGGGCTACATCTCTGCAGTTCTTACTCTACACTGTACTTGTGTAGGGACTCAGTTCTTACTCTACACTGTACTGGTCAGGGACTCAGGCACCTGGGAGTGGAGATCTCAGTAGAGAACTTGACTAATATTAATGACAAGGCACTGGGTTTTGATACACAGATTTCCACCCAAGCACCGAAAAACAAACAAACAAACAACAAACAAACAAACAGCGCCCCCAAACAAAAACAGTACAAACAACAGTAAAGATTAGAGTTTTCATATAAAAATTAAGTTAACACTGAAGATAAACAATCAAACTGAGGCATATCACAGGCTCACAGTGGTGTCCCCTGTCAAACTCAGGCTACCTACACCTATTGTACTATATGATAACATTTAGGAAGTGTTTGAGGGCTCCGCCACAGCAGTTCCCTATAGTTGTGTAAGAGGCTTACAATCAGACCAGAGGAAAGACTGGGCAAGAGGCTGGGGTGACTGAGATCAGTGATTGGAGTCCCTTCTGTGTATTCTGAATCAACTGTGTTCTTGGGTTGAGGATCTTCATCCTTTCAACTCTAATTTCCCTACAGCCTCCTTGAGAGAGCAGCCATCCTACTATTGTGCTGCTTCTCAGGGCTTTCTAGACATAAAGCCCACCATTTTTGTTTGCTTTGAAATAGGGTCTCCTATGTAGTTCTGACTTGACTAGTCTGGAACTTGCCATGTATATTAGGCTGGCCTCAAACTTGTAGAAAACCATTTACCTTTGCCTCCATCCCCCATCTTCAAAGCCTTCTTGTTCTTGGAAGTTCCACTTTAAATACAATCTCAACAGCCAGTTATCTTAAAGTCCTTGTGCTATCTTTGAAATTTGGTTTGTAGAAAGGAAGACTATTCTGTGATTTTTTTTTCTGTAAGATATTTGTCCTATCTTTGTTTGTTTGGTTTTGTTGTATTTTATTTTATTATTCTCTAAAAACCGGGTTGTTTTCTAACAAGAGGCAGACAAAGGGAAGGATTTTGGAGGAGTTGAAGTAAGGGGAGGCAAAATTAGAATATATTGCATGAAAAAAAAAACCCTATTGTCTGTAAAAACAGAAAAAAAAAACAAAAACAAAAAGAAATCTTTAAAATGACAGCAAAAACAGATATGATGATTATTTTTGCAAAATAGCTTTCAAAAATAATACAGTCTCCATTTGTACCTACATCATTTTCTTATGTTACATCATTGTCTACTAACTTTATGTTACCTGTGTTTTGCCCATCACTTTAGCTTTCTTAGGAATGGAGTAACAGAAGAGGGAAGGTGTTCTGATCCCTGAATGGGAGAGGATAGGACCAAATTGTCAGAAAATGTAGCAATAACCAATCTGGTCCTATTATAGTTTTGAAGTGAATGTATTTTTATTTTATAGACATGCACATATTTAAGCTTATATTTTATTTATTATTTATTAATATTCAATTTTTTAAGTAAATTTAAATTTATGGAGAATTTGAGGACAGCTACATATGTTCTTGGGTTGCCAAGTTCTTTGCCTGGTAATTTTATAATAATATAAAACTGATATAATGAAGATCAATGAGGGTAACAATTATTTGTAAGTAGCATGGTGTGATGTTAATCTTAACAAACTTAAATACAGGTTCAACCTTATAGCTATGTTGCCAATGACTACTTTCAGGGGTCATTTCTTAATGGCAACTTAGGACAGTGTCCCCCCCCCCCCCCCGCAATGGCACACATTTAAAAGTTTCAGAGGCATTTGTGCAATTTCACCCTGAATCTGTTACTGTCCATGGTTCTTCTCCCTTTGCTCAGACATTGTAAACCTTGGGGGAAACATGAAGAGGAGATGGAGGGCAAGCTGGGGATGCTATGACTTCCTTGAAGGTCAGCCAGCAAGCCAAGGGGTGGGATGGAATTAGAACTCACACCCCTCAATTTTCCAGGCTGTTGCTTAGCCCACTGAACCCCACTGCCTCTGACTTGGTGTATTAATAGAGGCTGGGGAACACAGATTGCTTGAACATATGGCAGAGAGGATGGGAAGATAATATTCTGCGGCAGACTCGCTTCTGCAGACGGGTGACTGCGAAGGCTGTTTTTCTGCACAGGGTTCAGCAACTGAAGCGTTAAACGCATTTTCTTATTTTTGTCTCTAAATGATACAGCTTTTCCCCTTGAGTGAGATCAATTTCTGGACATTCTTCTTGTCAGGGGAAGCTGGTGGAAGTGAGGCCAAGGGTGCAGGCCTCCCCATAGTCTGTGGAGAGGAATAAATAAGGCCCACGCACAACACCCTGCAGAGTACCTGGAGGGGTGCCTAATGACTGGCCAGTTCCACTTCCCTCACACACAACACCTGTGGTCGGAACAAGGGCTCAGAAATTGGCTCCTGATCTAGACTCTCTGTGGCTCCTTAATGGTAATGTAGAATATGGTACACATTTAATATGCCCTAGTTATTTCTTTCATTGCTATCACTAGATGCCACTAAGAATCAAGTCCAAGGGCTTCACACAATGCTCTGTGGAGGGGAAAATGTGAGTTTTACTCTTAGATTCTTTCTTGTAAGGAAGACAGCATATAGGGCTCATAATGAGGAAAAGAAAATCAGACCACACGAGACAGTGGTCAATGTACTCAGGGCCCAGGGGCTGGCAGTACAAAGACTTTAGGTATGATGTAAGGATAGGGCTTTCCAACCGATAGGTGATGATGCTCAGAGTCCCTTTTTAATGTTGTATATTTGATGTTATAATGGACTTTATATGAAGATATGTTTGGAAAATAGGGAGGTTTGTAAATTGATGATGGCTGATTGATACAACAAAATGATGACGTTCAGAACATGAATGTTAGCTATGCACAAAACAGAGCATCTCACTCACCCAGGGACAAAATGCCTGATGGGCCTGAGTTTATACATCTAGAATTGTGTCTACCTCACAGACTTGTGATGAGGCCTAACTGACTAATGCAAGGCAGTGCTGTTCGTTCACACTGCTAGACTGTAGGCACTCACTGAATGGAAATATTGCTTTAAAGCTGTCAGTACAAGTACTGGGTACTATTATTATATCTATCATAAAAATTGTATTAGGATTCCAATGGTAAAACCTCTATAGAAGAAGAGAGATCACACAATGTTCTGGTGGCAAAGGAGTGGGGAGGCAGGTCAGGTGGTCTTTCAGGGTATGGGTCACGCTGACTGGCTGAAAAATGGCCCAGACATAATTTTATTATGAGATACACTGAATCCCTGTATTTTGGAATATGCTATTTCAAGACTAATGAAGTAAAGATGGAAGTCAGAGGAGACCCTCCTCCAAGGTAACTGCTACCCTCCCATGCGGGAATGTGGACTCTGAGGTCTACAGAAGGAAACACAAGTAAAGATGCCTGGAAAAGAAAGCCATTTGCAAGCAGGTGGGAAAGGACCCAAGAAAAATTAGCATCCAAATCAGGTGAGATGTTCTTTAACGCCCATCTCCCCTAAGTATTTTGAGTTTCTCTGTGTAGCCCTGGTTCTCCTGGATCTCACTCTGTAGACCAGGCTGACCTTGAACTCAGAGACACCCTTGCCTATGCTTCCAGAGTTCTGGGATTAAAGGCCTGTGCCATCACCATGACTACCACCATCACCTACCTAAATTTCCTCTTCTTTAAGCAGCCCAGACTGTGGTACTACGCTACCACAGTGCTAGTAAACCCTGGAGAATTCACAAGTTAGCATAACAGCTTTTATTTACCCACTGGAGCCAAAGGATGCCATTGCCTACCCACTGGAGCCAGAACCTGGCATTGCCTGGAGATTGGAGTCACACTTCTCCCTCTACAAGCAATGCTTTGGCGTTTGCTGAGATCTCTCAGGCAGGCCCCCAAAATCGGTGCTTTTATTTTCTCAGCTGACATATTGCAGGAAGCAATTCCTGAGTGCTGTCCCTGTTCCCCTCCTCTTGGAGGGGATGTAATGGCATCTCCAGCATGTTGCTGGTATTGCCATTGAGCTGATCCTGCAGACTCTTATATTCTGCACCCCCTCCCCCAGGGAAAAAATAATTAGAAGCTTATCAATCAGCTTTCTATGATATAAACTATTACCTGCCAAAATACTATCCTGAGCATTCTGGAACCAAAGGTGAAGGAAAAGCAAACACAAAGGACATGAACAGACAGCTTTTTCTGTTTTTAATCAATTGCACCCCAAATGAAGCAGCGATCAAAGAAAGGTCCTCCGTTAGCTGTCAGGTCAGTGACTTTGATCAGCTGATGTCAATTACCAGAGCTGGGTAATATCTCCCCAGCTGTGGCCCTCCTACCGGCAAAACTGGACTGCTCCGTGCAAGCCACATTAAACCTGTCTGCCATCCATCCCTGGCTCTCCTTTGCGGCAGCAGCTTAACAAGACAAGGGAGGGAGCATCACCAAGAGGCAAATACTATTTTCCAGGAGGCCAGGATGCTGAGAGGTGAGCAGGGTAGAGAAAAGCAAGATATAGGCCATTAAGCAACAGGGCTTTCTCATAAGACCGTTTCATATTATCATTTCTATGCAGATGTGTTTTTCAGCCTTCTAAAGTGAGGAGAGGCAGCCGAAAATAACGGGCAGATCACAGCCAGTTGGCTATCCTCCTCCAGATTGGAGGCCACGACCCATTCTCATTTTTTTCAGCTTTTGTAAAGGTGAGCTTGAAGCTTCCTTTAAGAAATCATGAAAACACCACCACCACCACCACCCCACCACCACCACCAACACCACCACCAACACCAACAACAACAACAACACAGTATTTTTTTCACTTTTCGAGACTCAGAAAAAAATCCGGCTTGAAACAAATTCAGTTTTTGTCACCCTTCAGGTAGCTAACTAAGCCCAACCCCCCACCTTCCTGCTGCTGATGGGGTGGAGCCTCAGCCCCTAGAAAAAGGACCAGAAGAATCCCCAAAAGAGTTCCTCAACGAATACCCTACAGTAGAAAGGAGAGCCTTAGTTCCTGATGCTCCTGCCCCTCCCTTTCTGGAGGCTAGCTTTACAGATTGCTTAAGGACCTGGGCAGCTGTGGATCCACTGGGCTCCTGGGAATAGATGCAGAACTTCCCTTTGAAATGCGCCCCTCCTGCTGTTCTTAAGTAGCACTGACAGGAATAATAGGTATTTATACCAAGAGAGTCCTTCAGAACCTTTATTAAACCCTTTCAAATATATTCTCCCCTTCCAACCCAGCAAAGATAATATACTTTGTGACAAGCGCCACCGAGGAGACCGCTGCAGAGTTTTTGGCCTCTGGAACCACCTGTTGTCTAAAATAGCTCCCTTCCTTCATGTCTCCACTCTGACATGCTCAGAAGAGACACTGGCCTGCAAAGTTCTTTGGTCCAGCAAAATGGTGGCATTTTTTTTTTAAGAAGTCTTCTAAAAAAGAGACCTTAATGATCAACTTGTTCAGGCACAGAATTGACATTTGCGCTAGAATTGCAATCAAGTAGCCACTTCGTCTTAGTATGAAATCCTGAGATGCAGAATTATCACTACCTCCTGTATGCATATTGGTTCTCATTTAATACCATGCTTTCCCTTCCTGTACAAAATAAAGCTTTTTTTCTTTTGGTTCCATTTAACATTTAACCTTCCTCTTTCCACCAAAACAATGAGAATAATTGGTTTCTGGAAAACATGGTGGTGTTAGAAGAGTAATATTTCTTCCTATTTTTATTATAACATTTGGGATAAATTTCTAACACATCAACATGGGATAGTGAAGACAACTCTGACCTTGGCATAAAAGGATCCAAGTCAGAATCCCAGCTTGGTCAATTAATACCTTGTAAATTGGGACACCTATCAATCTCAAGATCCACTAGAAAGATGGGAGTAAAATTGTATTTCCCCAAGAGGATTGCGAGAGAAGATACTATATGTGGAAAGAATTTGCAAGTGGTAAATTGCTACAAGCACACAAATTGTTTATTTGCTTTTTAACTTTAGGGTTACTACTCCTTGGAAAATTGTCTCAGGGTGGGTAGAAAAGAGAAGGGGGCATGAACACGATAATTTAATTAGATCCATAGGACTTTGCCTTTGCATGGTAGATGGGGCCCCTAGCCCTTTGGATTTCAGCACATTAATATGTGGTAACTTAATATGCAAATGGTGGGCCTCAGAGGGCACCCAGACTCCACATGTGCCAATTAATCAAAGGAAACAGCCTCATCCTCTAATTCCACTAATTAGAGGATCATCCATAAGCTACTAGGTTTCTGAGCTACTGAGGTCTAATAAATTTGCAATAAATTATGAGCAATAGAGTAGTCAGGGACTAAATTACCAAGGATGAGGGCTCTGCTTATCTATAGGCACTATTATTTCTTCAATTTCCTTTTTCTTTTCCATCTTCAACACTGAACATCTTGATTATAAGTGAATATTTTTTCTACCTAAAAATCGTGAAGTATTATTTAAAGTCATTAAGGAAGACACACCACCAGATGGAAAGTCTACTGTTATCACAAATAAAAATACCCAATATGTGTGGGTTCTGTTCAAATTATTCAGTTGATTTCATATTACTTTCCCTAGTGCTACTGAATTTGACAAACTGAACTTTAAGAAGACATAGTCTTCAAATTTATTTGTAAAACCCAGAGGCCAAGAATAGTAACAACCAAAAATACATGATATAAAGCAGAAAGGTATGAGCAAGGGTCTTGATTTATTTGCTAACAAGTCTACTTATAAATATCAGGAAGTTGTATACTAACACATATAAAGAACATATAGATTGACTTAGAAACAGTTAAGTCCTAGAAAGAGATCTTGACATATAGGGGATCTTCTCCATGACAGAGCTGGCCCTTTAAATGAATGAATAAAGATCCAACTATTATATGGAGACAAATTATATGGAAACTACTAGCTTTAGTTTTCTAGGGAGAAACAAATAGAATTGTACTCACACCCTCGCAATACAGAAAATATCAAGTACTTTCCATTGAAATATATAAATGCAAGACAAAATTGCAAAGCTTTAGAAAAAGTTATGGGACTTTATTATAACCATGAGATGAGAAATGATTTCTTTTTTTTTTCATTTTTTATTAGGTATTTAGCTCCTTTACATTTCCAATGCTATACCAAAAGTCCCCCATACCCACCCACCCCCACTCCCCTACCCACCCACTCACCCTTTTTGGCCCTGGCGTTCCCCTGTACTGGGGCATATAAAGTTTGCATGTCCAATGGGCCTCTCTTTTCAGTGATGGCCGACTAGGCCATCTTTTGATACATATGCAGCTAGAGTCAAGAGCTCCGGGGTACTGGTTAGTTCATAATGTTGTTCCACCTATAGGGTTGCAGATCCCTTTAGCTCCTTGGGTACTTTCTCTAGCTCCTCCATTGGGAGCCCTGTGATCCATCCATTAGCTGACTGTGAGCATCCACTTCTGTGTTTGCTAGGCCCTGGCATAGTCTCACAAGAGACAGCTACATCTGGGTCCTTTTGATAAAATCTTGCTAGTATATGCAATGGTGTCAGCGTTTGGATGCTGATTATGGGGTGGAATAGCAAAATAGTGTGTGATATTTAAGTTTAAATCATAATGTAAAAAGTAAACAAAATGGGAAAATAAAAGATCACTTCAACAACTCTCTTTTGTCTCTGTTTGAGTGGGTATTTCAATGTAGTCTGGGCTCATCCAAGTTCAGGACTCCTGGGATCACACTCAACTGCTATTCTTGAACCAGGTTTAACTTGCATACACTCAACCAACATTTTAAGGCACAGAAAACTAAGACAACAAAAAGAAGGCATTGTTTTATTTTGCAAATTGTATAACTGTCTTAGTCAAGGTTTCTATTCCTGCACAAACATCATTACCAGGAAGCAAGTTGGGGAGGAAAGGATTTATTCAGCTTACACTTCTATACTGCTGTTCATCACCAAAGGAAGTCAGGACTGGAACTCAAGCAGGTCAGGAAGCAGGAGCTGATGAAGAGGCCATGGAGGGATGTTCTTTACTGGCTTGCTTTCATATTACTCCTACAATTACTCAATTCTCCTACAGTGGTTGTGCTAACTTATCTGCCTAAGAAATCAACTAACAAAGAATTTGTATTCTTCTAGAAGGAACACAAAACTCATAAAAACCAGAAGAAGATAACACAAAAATGTGAAATCTACATAATTGATCAATAAATTCAATTTGGTGGTGGTATACATTTTTTAGGATGGCATACTATTTCACGTACATAGTGTTGGCCAAACTTTAACATTTTGATTAAATCTAGCTGGGGAGATGACCTAAAGGTTAAGTACCCGCTGTGCAAACATGAAGTCCGGATTTTGGATTCCTAGCATCCACATAAAAGCTAGACATGGTGGTACATGTGCGTAACCTCAGAGATGAGAGGCAGAGAGGCAGATCCAAGGGATCAGTTTAAGCAAAACATCAATGTCTAAGTGCAGTGAGAGACCCTGTGTCAAAAAAATAAAGGAAAGGGTCCTGGAGAGATGGCTTCGCAGGTAAGACCATAAAGACCATAATGCTCTTGTAGAAGACCTGAATTCAGTTCCCATCACTCACACTGGTGGCTTACAATTGCCTGCCTGTAACTGCAGTTTGAGGGGATGTGACACCATTTTCTGATCTTTGAGGGCAACCGCATTCACACGTTCATATATACACACACACACACACACACACACACACACACACACACACACACACACACACAAACAATCAAAAATGAAATAAATCGTAAAAAATATAAGATAGAGAATGCCAGAAAACAGCCAACACTGGACTCTGGTCTCCAGAGAAGTAGATACATGGACATACATGTATATACAGTACACACATATATATTTCAGGTTTTCAGGTGTTTCAACTATTCAGAGATATAAAATGTCATTGTTCTTAGGCAGATAAGTTAGCACAACCACTGTAGGAGAATTGGTAATGATTAGTTGACAGGTTTTTTTCTAAGTAATAATGAATTCATTGCCAACCATAATAAAGATTACTTTTCCTGGTTTCCTGGGAAACTTTAAGCCATAAGTGTGGCCAAAGGACATGTGCTAGTTTTCTGTTAACACAAGCCAGGGTCATCTGCAAAGAGGGAACTTCAGTTGAAAGAATGCTTCCACCATATTGGTCGGCAGGACATTTTCTTGATTAATGATTGATTTGGGAGGAAACCATTGTTGGCAGTGCTACCTCTGGGCAGGTGGCCCTGGGTTGTGTAAGAAAGTATACTGAATAAATCATGGAGAGTAAATTTCTCTATGATCTACTTCTGTTTATATTTCCAGGTTTCTGTTTGAATTTATGACTTCACCTTCCTGAATGATGGAAGCCATCTATGATCTCAAGCCTTCTATGACAATGAAGACATAAAAATATAAGCCAGTAAACCTTGGATTCTCCGTGTTGCCTTTGCTCAGAATGCTTTTTTATCACAGCATTGGAAACTTAACCAAGATAGAATACTGAAACTGCTATGTCCACCCTTTTAGAAGCATGTACATGGCCAACATAAAGGTGGATATACCAGTCAGAGGTCAATAAACCATTCAGGACCTTGAGGACCAAAGTTGTACATATTCAGTGACCTCTATAATAGAAGGAAATGGGTCTCTGACAGTGTGGGTGGGTCACCATCTATACACTGAGCTATTGTAGATTTCTTGAATTTGAAATTGATATACATATAAACTAAGACTTTGATGCTTACAGAGGCCTACACTAACCCTTCTTCATATACACTCAGTAAGACAATATTTCAAATAGTTAGGGAGATACTCTCCTGTCTTTAAATTTTCTCTTCTAGGATACAATTTAAGTATATAGTAAAGTGTTCATAATAAAATAG
The DNA here is from genome assembly GCF_000001635.26 of Mus musculus. NCBI lineage: Eukaryota > Metazoa > Chordata > Mammalia > Rodentia > Muridae > Mus > Mus musculus. Next base: position 42,009,586 of record NC_000082.6, on the reverse strand, counting down.
TTCCAGTACTCAGTACTTAAAATATCCCTAAAGTCCATACCTGGATAAATAGTTTCTTTGCAGTGCTCTTATTTCTTCAACTGTTAATCTTGATGAATCTTGAAAGAGATTCGCAGTCTTGAAAGAATTCATAAACATGATGTTGTCTACAAATGTGCTGAGTCAGTTTACAGCTGGGAATCCTACACAATGTGTTTTTCAGGGATGTGTGCATATATGCGTCTTTTAAGCAATACTGATACAATGTTAACCCCACATTTGAGGGTAGCTCTCTGTAGTGTAGGGAGAACTGCAATCAGAACTTGCACAGGGTGAACTTCAAAGAGACCAGCAAGGCTGTTTTCCTAATAGTAAGTGCTATGGGTAGGGCTAGTCATTTTCTTAATTTCATGCTTAACCCTCATGAATATTTTGGATATTATTTTGAATGTGTGAAAAATTTTACAATTATTTCAGGAAAAAAGAGGAGGCAGGGTAAAGCTGTGCCCGGAAGTTCCTCTTTGTGAAGTAAACGGATCTGTGGGACATAAGAGCAGGAGTCACTCTTAGCATTGATGCTTAAGCATAATTTATATAGCAGGGTGCTCCTTTCTCTGATTTTAAATATGTGAGTGATTTTCCAGAACTTAAAACACAAATGGGCAAGGTGACGCATTACTACAAAAACCGAAGTCCTTTTGGAACTCCTGCCTGTAAGCAGCAGCAGCCTTAGAGCTGCCCACATCACTGATCCTGCTTATGGATCCTCTCCTCTCTGTGGATGTACCCTGTGTCCTGACATTTAACTAGTAGTTTGCTACCATGCTCTTGCTTTAATACTGGAATCTCTACACAAGCTCTTGTCTTGTACATTAATTTCTTCAAGTGGTGGATTCCTGTTAGATGGCTCTATACAATTTAAAAGGCAGCTAGAGGATAGAGGTTAAGCACCTGGTCCAAGAAATCATAGACTGATCCTTCTAATTCTATAGTCAGTAGCTCAAACAAACAGCAACAAAGCCTTTCATTTCTTTAAGATGTTCTGTAACAGTCAGAAAAATCTAATAAATATAAACCATTATCTCAGTCTTCAACCACCCAGTGAGATAGATATGACGTTAGTCTTTTATAAGATCTATCAGTGCCAGGGCTTGGTGCTGTGAGTGAACTAAACTTCTCACAGTTAGGAAATGGCAGTCTTTGCCTAGGTTCAAATGCAAACCCATTACCAAACTTCTCAGCCTGTACATCCCACTTGCTTTTCCATTGGCCTCATTTCCTATGTGACCACTGAGACCGCCATCCATTCCGTTCCAGGAATGGGTACCATGGCTTCTGGGAAGCAACATCCACGGGGATAGTAACAGAAAAGAAAGAATAGAGTGAAGATATATGACTGTTAACTGACAGTACTTCTGAAAGGGTAGAAGACCAGGCAGACAGAAAAGATGCAGGACATCCTGAAAAATTGAGGGTGGAGTGATCGAAAAGAAATGATAAATTAAAACCTGGGAACTAGGCAGAAAGGAAAAATAAAAGATCGGGAGAATGAACAGAAAATAATAAGGCCATCCTAAAAAATAGTATTCCCCCCAGAAGTCTCATTCCTCACTTTGGAATAGGTGTTTCATCTTTTGCAATGAGTTGGATAAATACAGAGAAAAGGTTGAAAAGTAATTTGAAGTCTGCAGAGCAAACGCTAGGGCAGATTGTTTTCTGCTTGTAAGCCTTTCATCCGGAAAGCTTTAAGGGCTCATGGTTTGGGCCTTTGTTATAACAGCAATGATAATACTGCCAAGCTGGTGTTTACCTATTGGTAGAATGTATGTACTCATAGATTTCCAATGATAGAAGTCATCAAGTTCACACATTAATTTGAGTGAGTTCATTTGTTAGTCTACAGAAGTAAAGGTTTCATCTAGTCCTTGGACCCCAGTTGTATTTGGGTCTGCCTGCTCGGGCATGCCCACTAACAAGGTACTTTTAGGCCAGTTCTTGATTTGAGTTCTGTATATATGAATATTTTAGCTGTGCATTTGAATGTATATATCACAGATATATGTAGGCATTTCCATGGGGTGTGAAAACACAGATCCTTAGGGTGGGAACATGACACTTTGTATTCACAAAATTTCTTTAAAAATAGAGTATTTACCTACTTATTAAGGGAGATAATTTTGGTACCCTTGGTTATCAGGTAGTAGAGGTGGGAGAATTCTTTCTCTGAATTCAATGATGTAGGTGAGGTCACAAGATCCATTATCTGTGTGCATTATGTATGTTATGGTAATCTCTGTGCATTATAATTCATTTAATCCCTTTTACTTTAATGGCATATTATGAATGTTGGGGGGTGAGGGAGAGGAAGGAGGCAGAATGCAGGGAACATTTCATTTAGGTTGCTAAGGCACGCCAGGCCCAGAAAGTTAAGTGCCTATTCAGATTGGTGGGTGTCAGAAGAAATGTTCTTGTTGTAGGGAACAGATATTACATATGAGTGTTTGCCAAACCTATAGAACAGTGAAACGGAAGTAATAAGATAGGTTTTTTTTGTTTTTGTTTTTGTTTTTTAATTGTTCTTTTGAAAAGTTCAAAGTTGTCCTGGCCCAACTAATGAGAAATGTATTATGATGAGAAATGCCTGGGAATGTTTTTACTTGTTTTCTCAAAAACTGCACATTAAAAAGAGAGGTCAAAACAAGAGGGATGTTTATACATTAGTGACCGGAATAACTACTGTTAGAACTTCACGAGAAAGCTCTTCAACCGGGCTTTATCTTATCTTCAAAAACCCTCAAGGGGAAGACTTTCTTTGCTGTTTTCAAGATACTCAAAGGATTCTGGCTTTTATATGAAAATAGGCCCCTTATTTGTGATGCTCTTATTGACCTGGTATGGCTCAAGTTGTGAAGCTGCTTCTGACTCAAGTCTCATTCTCCTAATTATTATTGCTTCTTTGCTTCTCAGCTTCAATGTTATGCTAGATAGTATCTTGGTAGTTCTCTACCCTTCTGGGGATGCAAACATTGCATTAACTAGGCCACTAACTTTTTTTACTACAGTTATTAATACTCTGGAAGTTGTCATTACTTGTTATGTTTGCAGTTAATCAACTTGGTGGCAAACCGTTTAAGGGCAAGTTTTATATTATATGTTAAGTACTCAACAAATATTCAAATAATGATAAATGCTGGCAAGAATGTGGGGAAAGAGGAACAATTACATTGCTATGGGAATTAAAACTGGTGTAGCCATTATGGTGGTCAGTGTTATGTTTTCTCAAAAAATGACAACAAAGAAATGCAACTACCATATGACCTAGCTTTACCGCTCCCGTGTATATACAAGATCTCTAGGGAAACACATCATAGAGGTGCTTGCATGCCTTCACTTAATTGTGGCACTGTTCACAATAGCTAAGAATTGTAGAAGAATGGATAAAGAAACTGTGGTACACATGTACAATGGAATTTTACTCAATGCTAAAGAAAAAGCAAGTCATGATATTTGTAGGAAAATGAGTCTGGCTAGTGATCATTCTATCCAGTAAAAAAAAAAGACTTAAAAGACAAATAGTACATGTTTCTGCTCACATGTGGACTTTAGCTGTGTGTCTGTGTGTGTGCTCATGTGCACATGCCTGTACACCTGTGTGGGCATATGCATATAGATAATGAAAGAGACTCATTTGACTGGAAAAAAGAATTTTGAGGTAAGGGGAAGAAAGGAATAAAAAGGAATAATGGAATTCATGTGTCATAGAAGCAAAAGGCATCAGGAAGGAGTTTGGGGGAAGCAGAGGACAGGAGCAGAGGCAGAAGGAGAACAAAGTGAAGTACTGTATGTGCACAGAGTCCCCGAATGAAAGCTATTATTATGAATGTTAATTTTAACATGTTAATAAATTAATATTGTTCAATAAAGAGTAAGGAAATCATATGCCAGCAGTGGTTTAGAAAGGGGGCTTCTTCAAAAAGTCATCTTTTTGTGTGACTGCATTAGTGAAGGCATATTTTCTGAAATAGTCAAGGCTATATAACAATATATGTCATAAAGTCTATGCATCCAGCAGATAAAGATGAATTAAATAGCTTTAATTATATATATTTCATTCACTCAGAATACTAATCAGAAAGCTCTCCCAGTGTGTGTGTGTGTGTATGAGGGAGGAATCTATGGATTATGATTATAATTAATGACAGCTTTTAAATTATCTGGACAAACTTCAAATTTTCATTTCATAATTAAAATTATATTCTAAAGAAGATTCAGGTAATTACCAAAAATCATATTAACAACATTCAGCACTCCTAAAGAAATTTGGGGTAAAGAGGAAAAAAAAATGACAAAATTAAGTCAGACTACTTGGAGAATACACAAAAGTAAATCACCTGACTCTGAAAAGACAATGCCAGAAACAAAAACTTTAGAACTGCCACTCAACAGAGAGTGCAGGAGCCCAGAGCTAGAGATGCCACTCAACGGAGAGTTCAGGGAGCCCAGAGCTAGAGATGCCACTCAAAGAGAGTGCAGGAGCCCAGAGCTAGAGATGCCACTCAAAGGAGAGCACAGGAGGCCAGAGATAGAGCTACTAGGCTCATAGAGCAATCCACCAAGAACATGGGATTTTTTGCATGTAAATTGTATGTAAATGAATGAACCAAGGAAGCAACATTTTTATTAGTGTTTAATGTGTTATTATTAAGTTTTTTCCTGAAATTATATCTTCGAAATTAAGCCAGGGGTCAAGTTGTTTACTTGAAAGAACAGAAGCACTTGTAATATTTGGATTGGGCAGAAGAGCTGGTTCAGTTGTTTATAGCCCACACAGATGTGCACATACATACACATAATTAAAAATAAAACAAATCTTTCAAGTGGATTCAGGTTTGAAACAATGACTTTAATATGAACAAATATAGAAAGCTATACTAGTTGTAGTAATTAACAAAACCATACACACCTCAGCATATTTGCTGGTAAAAGTTTGGAAACAGTAGATATGTAATAGGATAATTGGGAGGATTCAGCATGGCAATGCCAATTGCTCAATTTATTTTGAATTATGTGTTATTGTCTGCTGGAGCCCTCTGCTAAATACCCATAGAGAACAAGGAGAAGAGGGAACATTACTGTGAAGAGGATGGGATGAGTAAATGAATTGAGACAAGCAGAAGGACGTGTTATAGTCTGAATGCAGCATTAGATATTTGGAAGAGGGAGAAGGGAGCTATGTCTGTAAATGTGGGACATCACCAGATGGTGGAGGGTGTTAAATGTTATTTTAAGGAGTTTGGATCTTATTCAATGGATAATAAAAAGCAATTAAACATTTTGGAGTAGTAGAATGACATGATTTAAATTGTACTTTAGGAAGATTAATTTGGCAGCAATCTCTAAGAACAGATTAGGGTTGAGATGGGGTAGGTGGGGTAGATGTGGGAAGTCCTTCCAGGGGAATAATACCACAAGGGAAGGAAGAATGATGTCTTCCATTAGACTGGTAGGGAAGGCAAAAAGAATAATGTGAAGTTCAGGTTTGCCATATGTTTTGTAAGTAAATATGGGAAGATTTGATAGTGAAAGATATTAAGGGATCATAAATAAATAAATAAATAAATCTACTTGTGAACTTTACAACCTTGGCATCTTTTTTTCCTTAGATATTTTCTTTATTTACATTTCAAATGCTATCCTGAAAGTTCCCTATACCCTCCCCTCGCCCTGTTCCCCTAAACCCCCCCCCACTCCCACTTCTTAGCCCTGGAGTTCCCCTATACTGGGGCATATGAAGTATTCCCGAGCCATAAGAAAATTTCCCAGTGGATTTTGGGATCTTTTTTTAGGACATTTTGTGTCTGAGATACAATCATAAGATACATCAAGGAGTGTGGGAAGCCGCCCCCACATTCGCCGTCACAAGATGGGCTGACAGCTGTGTTCTAAGTGGTAAACAAATAATCTGCGCATGTGCCAAGGGTATTTCTCCACCCCATGTACTCTGCCTTCCCCGTGGCAACAACTCGGCCATGGGCTGCAGCCAATCAGGGAGTGATACGTCCTAGGCGAAGGATAACTCTCCTTAAGAGGGAAGGGGTTTCGCTTTCGTTTTTGGGCTTGGGGCTTGGGGCTTGCTTTCTTGCTCCTAAAGATGTAAAATATAGAGCTCTCGCTCTGGCGCTCTGGCGCTCTGGCGCTCTGGCTCCTAAAGATGTAAGCAATGGGGGGTTTGAGGCTTGCACGCTTGCTCCTGAAGATGTAAGCAATAAAGTTTTGCCGCAGAAGATTCTGGTTTGTGGTGTTCTTCCTGGCCGGTCGTGAGAACGCGTGTAAGAAAGGAGCTTTATGGAAAGATACTTTAAATAGAAGTCTGTAACTAGTAGGAGGGGTTGGTGTTAGCATGTTTCTGATTTGTACTGAAGACCAAGGCAGAGGACTAAAGCAGAACTCTGTGACAACCTTGCAGTTTGAAAGCAAAGGATGAGCTGGAATCAGCCAGAGGATGATGCTCTCTCACCACTCAGCTTCAGTGACTCTGTAAGGGTAGGAACATGATGAATGGAAAGAAATTCAAAGATGTGGCAGAGGAAGGATGAGATGGTGTATAGATGATGACTGAGACGAATATTCAAGAATAAACACCTTTGAAGCCACCAAATAATCCTCCTTCTCTCAAAACAGAGATTTCTAAAGTACAAGCCATCCACAGTAAGCTCTGTAGTATTTAACACCTTGACTTCTCAAAAAGCCCCTTCAACAATGTTTGTTTCTTTCTAGCTTTTTTCTCTCTCTCTTCTTTCCTCTTTTCAAGATTACATTTCAAAAGATGGTTGGAGAACACTCCAGTGATCCCATTTATAAAGTAAGTAAAGATGCTAAATCAATGCACTGGAAAGGTATTCTTTTATGAACAAATTAATCCTGTTATTTAAGAAATTGGTAGATTTGATAACAGACCCAATGGGCATTCTTTCTGAATGGTCTTTTAAATGAAATCCCCAAAGACCCAGTTCTGAGAAGTGAAGGATGTGGCTTTAGTTTTTAAATAGGGAGATTGTAGTTATGTCCTTTTCATAACTATGTCCTTCAGGCCAACTCATGGTTCTGTTAAATATTGCTTTCTGAAAGAAAATATAATGGGCATGAATAATACTTTATAATTTATAAGACTCACTAATATATCAAACTACAGTTTGATAATCTCAACAATGACTGAAGATAAACAAGTCCCCATTTTCAGATAAAGAACCTCAAGATCAGAGAGTGTGATTGACTAGCTGTCCTTGACCAACCTCTTCCAAATCATGAATCACTTTTCCCTTTAGGATTATTCTAAACTATTCATTGGCACTTTTCTACAAAATTTGAAACCCAAAAGGTGTCTAAGAAAGACATTTTGTTCCTTTTATAATGGGGAAGAAAAACAAGAAGTAAGTGAACTCTGGTTATCGAGATTGTTAACTGTATACTTACCATGCAAATACTCCATATCTTTTGGAGATAACATCAAGGTATTAAATACTCTACATTTCACAGATCATAAGAAGTGAGTAATGTCTAGAGTAAAAGGGTAGCCCTAAAAGAAAAATGAAAGAAGAAGATAAAGATGACTATGATAAAGAATCAAAGGGATGGGGAAGAGAAGGGTAGGAGAAAGAAGAAGAGAAGGAGAAAAGGAGAAAGGAAGGAAGGAAGGAAGGAAGGACGGAAGGAAGGAAGGAAGGAAGGAAGGGAAGGAGGGAGGGAGGAAGGGAGGGAGGAAGGGAGGGGGAGAGAGGGAGTGAGGATGAGAGGGAGGGAGAGAGAGAGAAGAAAGAGAACTGAGAGAAGCATGAGGTGGAGGGAAAAATGTCAGAGAAAAATTCAAACAAACCTCACCTATGGCCTCCCTTTGATCTTGTTGAAGGCAATTTGGGCTGCTGAGACAATGAATACTTTTACAATGCACGATGTTGGGAGGATAATTCTGATTTTCACAATTAGTAATGGACTGATGATGACCAAATTTACTTGAAATCAAAGTATACATACAGAACAAAACATGAATAGATGAACATTGAAAACCCGAAATGAGATCACTATCTGCTTGCAGAGGTGAAATACTTAAAGCACAGGCAAAGAACACACAGATGGAGAGATGCAGCCTGATAAAGAAGGACTCAGACGGGAGAAAGGGATAAAAGGAAAAGGGAAGCCACTGCTACTGGAGGATCCCCTTCAGTTTTACAAAAAGCTCATCTTGAACTCCTATGGTTGAGAAGGTTAATTGTTGTTATCTAAAACTTCTAGCTTATATGGCAGAAGGAGGTAGGAAGAAGCCAAGATATATGATACTTAAGACTTTGGAGAAAATGTGTGCTAGTCCTATCAAAACCAACATGAAATGTCTACCAGATCATTGGAAAGTGCTAGATATAAGTATCTCCTGATGGAGTGACCACTCAGTTGGTATTAGGAAATTCGGCTGTGATGGCTCTGTGGCTTCCTTTAAAAACACAGTCGGACCTAAGAGCATAAATATAAATTGGACAATGGGTGCTGTCCAGAGTGAGGGCTTACAACATTGTTTCTTCATATCACCTTGGAACATGCTTCCAGGAGAGACAGATAAATCTCTGTTCCTTAAAGTCTCTGGAATAAAATGGACAGTGGAGTTGCTTTGAATAGGAGGATTTCATGAATAATTGTTCAGATAACCATACATTTGGTTTCTCTAGAGTACAGAAAAAAACTTCTTGTAACTGTGGTATATCTTTTTCAATACAAATACCTCTTCACACAGCAGGCATTTAATGAAGTAAATGTGTATTGTGTATTATGCTTATGGTTTTGCTGCTTAAAGATTCCCTGTGCTAGCTAACGGACTTACTTTACTGTTTTCCTTATGTAGGCATTAAGTTAAATTTATCTACTTTTAGATCTGTTGTTTTCTTCCCTTTCATCCTTCAATAAGATTTATTGATCAAAGTATTTATCAGAAGCCCCATTAGATTTTTAAGGGTTTTTCTAAGGATAGTGAGGTTGGAAACATATGGGAAAATATTTTTGTCTCAGTCCGTGATAGCCCCCTCCACATTAAAAATGATCACCTCATTTAAACTTTTTTTTAACCATTTAGTTTCATAAAAATACAAAAAATTTAAATTACTTTATTTAATTTAGCTTTTGAAATCTTTTTTGGTAGTTTTAAAATTTCCTCACAAGTCTCTGGACTTCTTAAAAGCTAACTGTAAGAGAAATAAGCCCATAGTGTTTTCATGTTTTGAGATTGAGTCTTCGTAGTCTAGAAAGAAAATAGTCTTAATTTCTAAGATCTCTGGGACTACAGCTAGTAGGACACATTTATATGTTTATTTTCACTGGGCTTCTTCAGTTCTGTTTTTATAGAACCATACTGGAACACTTTGAAAATAGCAGGTTAGCTTTTACAGTTCTTGTCACCTCGCATAATTATTGAGATCTTTGGGTTGTTATCTGTGCGAGGACTTTTGATATTCACCCACCTCTGCTTTCCATTTAAAGGAGACCTTAGTCCTGCGACTTCAGAGAGGACAAACCCCAAGGTCCCAGCTGCCTGCCCCTTTTATCCCCTAATCTAACTCATCTCACTCACCTCCTAAGGCCACATAGCTTTTGCTGTTCTCTGTTGCATGAAGTGGCCTTTATGCTTCAGAAAATTTAAAGGTCATTTTCCTTTCTTTGAAATCTCACTGTATTTTGTTACTTACAGTGTCAGTTCCAGCAAAAGCAAACATAGAGGTGAATTGTTATTTCACTGGTGATAACCAGAGCCGTGAGGAGTGTGTCTAAAGGATTTTTTTTCAACCTGAGGTCATAGTTCCTTGGTCCCTGGCTGAGTTCGATTCTCATTTAAACTCCATAAATTATAGCCCCAGAACAGCATGGCATTTGTGGTGTGAAATGAGTGTTGTGCCATAGAAACTGCTGTATTATGGAAAACACATCTAAAAAGAAGCAAGTTCAAGAGATAGAATATAAACCTAGACAGGCATTTTGGAGTGTCCTGTTCTCCAAAACTGATTCTCAGAAAAATGGCAGGACTCTAATGCTTACTAAGGAGCCATTGTCAAGTTCCTTCTGAAACAATTCATTACATATTTATACAAAGTTGGGCCTCTTATAATAAATTTGGCAGTAGGTACTATTATAAATTCACTTATTTGTTTTTTTTTTTGACCATCATTGACCATGTGATCTTATAAAAGTGTGTAAATATTATAATGCCCGAAAATACATTTTGCAAGTCTATTAACCCTTCAACTTTTTGTGGAATTTCCTTCTATCTGTTATTTTGTGATCTTATTACATATCTCATTGCTGTCTTCCATCTATTCTCTAACACCTGCAGGTTGCTAGACATATGTAATGAATACTGATTGAATAGTATCTACATGATCTGAATTCTGATTGGCTAGTCATCTAGAAGTAGAAAGGTCACCTGAGTTGTGTTGCACTGGCCTTATTTACATTTTCTGTTGCTGTGATATAAGATGCTGAAAGAAGCAGTTTTTAGGAATGAAGGATTTAGCTGGAGGGTGGAGGGTGTCGTGTGTTGTAGTGAAGGTATCAGGGTGGCAGGAGTTTGGAGCAGCTGGTCACATTGCATCCACAGTTAGACTTTCCCATTTTTCATAAGGTCCAGGACCCAATCCCAGGGAACAGTGTTGCCCAGTATGGTAGATCTTTCTACCAGAACTAACTAATCATGATAATCCCTCACAGGCACAAGCACAGGCACCTGAAGAGATTAACCTAATCTTAGTAATTCCTTAGTAATTGGAGGCTTGTCTCTAAGATGATTCTAGATTGTATGGGCTTGACAATATTAACAATTATAGTATTTTACTCAATATTGTCCCATGATCTCTTCCTTTACCATGACAGGCTCCACTCTCCAAATACTGATCTCTAAGAGACTCTAACCAATGCCACAAACAAACAAACAAACAACAAACAAACAAAACCATATCTGCACATTCAAATTTTAGCAAATGTTTCTCCCCTAGTTCCTTTTCCAATGTTTACCTACGTAAATTATCTTATTCTTTCTAAGCATGAAGTCACAAGAAGATTTGAGCATATATATATAAAATCTCAATTTCTGTGTGGCTAGGTATGCACCAGTGTTGATGATGGAGGCTTTGGCAATGAGAAAGTATGAGTTACAGGTCCATCGAGGACATACTGTAATCACTTCTGCTGTGGGAAAACAATTTTTCATAAGAAAAGAAAGATAACGCGGAGAATCAATGACTCAATATTTTATTCTTGAAGGAAGGAAAGACAAAATATAAAGAATGAAATATTTACCGACAGGAAGTTAGGAAGTAAATACAGAAAATACAGATGGCATGACTCCAGTCCAAGAGCTCTTTGATAAGGTCTCACTGGTCTAGATGCTGAGCTCTTTGTCATCTGGATTTCTGTTATTAGCCCACATTGGCTTGACATGGCATCTCATGTGACAGAGATTATTTATTTCTCCTTGTCCCCTCTTTCTCTCCCTCATAGTCAGAGCCAGGGTCGGGTTTTGTTGTTGTTTTGTTTGTTTGTTTAACTTTTAACTGCTTACTCACTTTCTGTTTTTCTGCTTGCCACTGACTATGCTGGCTTTAGCATCCCCACTTTGTCTCTCCCCTCCCTCTTTCTTCCTCCTCCCCCTGCCCCCATGGGCACACCATTATCTCTTAACCAATCATTGTCCACAGAAACTTAAAAAAATAAAAAGAAAGAAAAAGCCCATTCCTAAGGCAAAAGTCTGAATAGCTTGCTAAAGAGGTCAGCTGGAATTTTCTATAAAAGTGATGCCATGGAAATTCAACATTTCTATATTCTACTCCTTCCTTGATGCCTCTGCCAATTTAAAAATGCCATTTAAAAAAAAAAAGCACAAATTAAAGGCTGCTTTTTTTTTCCCAGACACCAAAAGGAAAATGTAGTGGCTCACTACAGAAAAATCTCAACATCCATGTGGCATTTAGCAGCATCAATGAAGCAATGGATGACTAATATATGAAGTGCATTCTGATTGGGGGTTCCCTTTTCTTCAGTAATAAGGCAAGTGCAGTCAATAACTAGTACACTGAGCATTGCCCAGAAAGAATGTTTTCCATGAAGAAAAATTAATACTGTACATCCGCAGCAAAATACACAGGGAGAAAGACAAACCCATGGAAAGGCAGAATATGGCAAGGCCAGCCAATTATTAACTTGTGAATGGTTCTTCAAATTGGGGTTTTCAGAGATAAGTACTGGATAGGCAATGATGTGTAATTCTGGATGTGTGCACAGGCAAAGGCAGAACCTGCTGCATGTCTGCATAAGGCCATGATGTTAAGTGCAGGCAGTGGGAAGCTACGGATGGTGTTGAAATGGAAGTGACATATGGCAAGGCTGTGTTATAGAACAATCACTTGACAGCAGAGTAGCAACAGACTGGAGGAATGTCAGACAGGAGGTAGGTAGGAAGCTCAGCTTGGAGACTCTTGCAAGAAGCTAGACAAGGCAGAAGAGATAGAAAGCCTTGAGGGGAAGTCATACAGTCCAAGGGATATTTACAGCAAAAGCTTAGAGACAGTTGGGGTAGAGGCAGCAAGTGGGAAGAGTCTCAGATGGAGAGGGACAATTCTGGCTTGCTGGAAAGAGGGTGTCTGCCTTTTAATAACAAAGAAAATCCATAATTAGAAGGGGGTATGAATGAGAAATAATTGTTAAGCTTTTGGCATATTGAATGTGAATTTATTTGGAGAATTATAAGTGGAGATTTCTTTTTGTCTTTCCTTCTTTCCTTCTTTCCTTCTTTCCTTCCTTCCTTCCTTCCTTCCTTCCTTCCTTCCTTCCTTCCTTCCTTCCTTCCTCCCTCCCTCCCTCCCTTCTTTCCTTCCTTCCTTCCTTTCTTCCTTCCTTTATTCTTGTAACTTTGGTGTCAAACCCAGGATAAAGTTATAAGCCTGATACTTGTTTAAATGAGACCATGAAGAATAGGTACAATATGAAAGATCCTTTACTTTTGTGCATCTTACAACAGCTAAGCATTTATTAAGGATCCTCATGAGATACAAGATTAGGGAGACATGTGGGCACAGCTGAAAGGAAAACAGAGCCTTGTCCAAGTGCTCGTGTGTTCACTTACACATGGAATAGATGACTAAATGCTTCCTGCTAAGATTATATGATTTCTGCTAAGACTTTAGTAAACTATGGGGACTGGATATGGCAGCTATGGTAATGGAAAGCCATTTTTTAGTGTAGTTCCCCTAAGTCATGGTGGAGGGGGCAGGATGCATGGTGGCATGATTTAGAAAGTGATGCATGCGTTGATGTGTGTAGAGTGAATGTGTGAGGCTTCTGCTCAGACTTAGGGGAAGGAGGCAATCTCAGTAACATGAGCAGCATGAAAGAAGACAGAGACAGAAGAGTACACCCAAAGAAAACATGGTGTGAGCTTTGAGCACACATGGGAAGCATTGAGAACAGGCTAATGTAGACTGGGCTTAGAGCGCACTTTATTCTCTAAGCAGCACTGAGGGAATAAACTCTATGACAAAGTTACACCGGCCAGAGAGTTTTCAGTCACAAATGATCCTGGTCACTAGGAGGAATGATTGGTTACAGAGATCCCGAAACTATGAAATGTGTAGTGAAATTTAGGGTTTCACCTGACAGCTTCTGATGAGTATCCCACGAAAGAAAAAATCAGCAGCAGGAACAGAATGTTGATGTAATAGCACTGTCCAAGATGGTACTGGTTTAGTAGTCACATTGGTGAGCTACAGAAAGGTGTGTAGCTATTTAGAAATTTGGTGCTTTGAACGGTATAAAAGTCAGCTGCTTCTTGATTTCAAGTGGTAAGAAATTGGGTTTTTAAAAGACTAAGGGTGACAAAGAATCAATAAAACCTGTTCATTAATTAAAGAGCTCAGAGGGAAGATCGTGTTATTGGTAGGGGCACGCATAGCAAGAATTAAGCTAGTTGGAAAGGCGATGTCGGGTTTAAGAAGCAAAGGATGTAAAACAAGCTTGAAAACAATTCCCCAGAGGAACATTGAGCAGAGTAAATGGTACCCGTCACTGATTGCAAGCCAATGTATCAGTCTACTGGGAAGCTGAGGGAAACACATCTCCCAATTTTGTCGCCTGACCCTAAAACCAAGAATGTTTGAGAGGAAAATATAAACTTTTAGTTTTATCTAGTTGAGAAATTTTATAAAATTTTTTAATGCTTTTGAGGATTTTTGTACATGGATACTAAATTTGACATATTACCTATCTTTCTTCTAGCTCCTCCCATGCTTCCCTCAAATTCCTAATCTTCTCATTAATTATTATTGTTAACACACACACACACACACACACACACACACACACACACACACTGTCTATGTGAGTATATGTCAGATGTGTGAAGGTGTCCAGTAGAGGCCAGAAAGGGCATTCAAATCCTTGGACTTAGAATTACAGGCAGTTATGAGCTTCCCAAATATAGGTTCTGGGAACCAAACTTGGGTCTTCTGGAAAAATCAGAAACTTCCTGCTCACCTGACCCATCTCTTTAGTCCCTTGATCTCTCTCTCTCTTTCTCTCTCTCTCTCTCTCTCTCTCTCTCTCTCTCTCTCTCTCTCTCTCTGTGTGTGTGTGTGTGTGTGTGTGTGTGCGCGCGCGCACGTTCGCACATTTAAAACTCTGGACATCATAACATGAGAAAACAATGAAACACAGAAGGGTAGTGTCTAAGAGGAGGATATTTCCATGTTCCCACCTCAGATACAATGAAGGAATGAGAGGTGAGTGAGAAGCCTTATTCTCCAGAAGGAAGACTAAAAAGAACTCAGAGGAAAAAATTGAGCAAGAGCATAAAACCAATGTCAGACACCAATCATATCTTACTATTAGATGAAAGGGGGATCATTCATAGTGATCGATGCAATCTTGGAATTGCTTTGGACCACAGACCAATATGTACCTTCTTTGGGCCAGTAAAATAGTCTACTTAATAACCCTACATATATTCTAAAAAACTACTGTTAGGTGTGCACAAAGTAAGACACAGACAACTCTTTTTTTTTCTTCTTCTTTATTTATTGAATGGGGTGGTGTCATTACAAATGGCCTGGGCTGTTTACTTAGGGGTGATTATGGAATCCGAAGTGCACCCAGTTATTTTGTTTCTTCCTTTTGGAAGAAAGTGATGGCATTCCATTAGGAAAAACTACGTGATTCTCTGGAGGCCGGATGGATGACTACAGCAGAGATAGTGTTTTGTTTTTCCAGTATATCAGTTCCTGTTCTTCCTGAGCAGAAACAAGAACTCATTTCGGGGCTTCTTCTGCCATGAGATCAGCCCATAAGAATGAGTTCTGTCTAATTTATTGTGAGTATACACAGAGCTTTTCTTCCAGCTGAAGTAATTATAATACTGCCATCTCTGACCTTTCCTTCTTTCTTAACTCAGTGTGTTTTCAGACCTTGAAGCTCCAAGGCAGAGAAGAGTAATACTTTTAAGACTTTAACATTATGGTAGGTCTGTTTTCATCCTGGCTAGCAATAACTGCTTACCATTGTATTAAAGGGATGTTTATGGGATTTCTCAAGGACTATAACTCAGGATGAGCTAGCTCAGTTGATGTAACTTCCTTTTAATTTTCTCCCTTACCTTGTACAGGAAAAGTATAAATATCCATTAAGTGAATGTCACTGCTTAGGCCAACATCCAAAAGTTTAAGAAGGGGCTGGCAGTCTAGCTTAGTAGCAGACGGCTTGTATAGCAAGACCAAGGTCAGGTCTTGGCAAAGCCCCACCCGCAAGCCTTAGGAAACATTTAAGAGATATTATATATATATGCATATATCACTGATACATGACCTTCTTTGCATATTTATATATGAATACATCTGCATTTCTTGACTGTGTCAGAATCCATTTTACCTGGGTATGAGCTTTGGGCCATCCCTCAAATAAACAAAGGGCTTTTAGAAACACTGTGCAACAAAAAAAATATTAAAGATGATTTCTTTCTACACAAATAGTATGGGGTGTCTTTTTACTGATTTTTACATGCATAAATAGATTCCCCAGACTCTGTAAATTCTTCTAGCAGGCCAGAACTTTCACTTTCTTTTCAGACTTTCTGCACTTAAGAGTGATTTGAAATTAAAAGAAAATACCAAGAAATGTATGTATATGACTTAGCTAAAGTTAAATGTGGATGGTGAACAGCATGGTGCAATAAGTGGACGGCATGATCATGGGCCCACTGTCAGACTTCTTTGCCTGTGAAGTGAGTTCCTTGGCCAGGAGCAATCTGGTGTGGAAGACAGTATGGTGGATAAGGCATTCTGAAAGTCCACAGGGAGCAGTTTTGGAAGAAGCATTACATGTAGGAGGGCAAATCTATAACCTGAATAATTATCTATCCTAGTAAGGATAAAGCATTGCCCATTCCACAGAGGAAGTAGTCCAATGTTGTGAACCTGCCACCAGGTCACTGGCTGGTCACTCTGGGAAATGTTTCCATATCGTGGGCTCAATGTTGGTCTCTGCTGTTGGCAGATCTAAAACTCAGCAGCAGCTGTAGCCTGATCAGCATTGGTGAGTGGCAGTCCACACTGTCAACCTCATGTATAACCCCCATCTCTGCCATCATGACCACCTTTTCATCAGCTCATTGGTCAACAAAATGGATGACTGAGAAAAGAGACCGACTGTCCACAGAATGGGTCATCCTATATACTTGATTATTGAACTTCTCCTATGTGGTAGTCACCTTTTGATGAGTATTTACAGGCGACATAAGTATCTTCACATCCTTTGTCTATTGGGAGAGATCTATTCACAAACTTCTTCTCCAGATGTCTTTCTCACCAATTTTCCAATCGTCTTCTTTCCAAGTGACTTTGCATCCATCCAATCTATCGGCTACAGCCCATGAATCAGTAAATGACCACACATCTGGACATTTTTCTTTCCAAACAAAACACATGATTATGTGTACTGCCCAAAGTTAGGCCTACTGTGAAGATTTTTCTTTGTTGGTACCTTTCGGAGTTGTCTCAGAAAGGGGTTTTGATGCTACAGCTGTCTACTTCGGAGTGGTGCCTGCATAATGTACAGAAACATCGGTAAACCAGGGCATAGTCTTCACTTCTTCATTAAACTGATAACAGGACACACTGTGTGAGGCTATAGGAACATGCTTGGCAGCAAATGACATTGTGCCAGAAGTAGACACGATAGGTATTTGGGTAACTTTTTCATGTACTTTGTTTGTGACTTCGGAACCTACTCAGTCTCAACCATGCATATACCACTTCCATTTGACATCCTACTTTATGGCTTGATAGGTCAGAAAACACCAGCTCATAATGGATAGATCAGGTCACATGATAACCAAGTAGCCTATTGACACAAATTCATTTTCCACAAAGACCCAGTTGCAGGTAAAATCTGTCTTTCAAAGATAGAATACTTTTCTGCAGATGATGGTAAGTGCTTGCTCACAAATTCCAAAGGTCTCTTCTGTGATTTACCAGTAGAGGCCTGCTAAAGGCTCCAAACAGCATCCCTATCTGCCACTGACACCTCAAGTAGCATTGAGTCTGCTGAATTATATGATTCAAGTGATAGTGCATCTTACACAGCAGCCTAGACCTGTTGAAGAGCCTTCTTCACTTCCAGGGCTCACACAAAGCCAGCAGGTTTCTGATTCACTTGATATGTGCACTGGAGTAATCCAATTGAGGGCTGTGCAGTCCCCAGAATCCAAATAGGCACACTAAAGGTGCTTCTTTCTTGGTTATGGGAGGGACAAAGTGCAATAATGTATCCTTCATCTTCCAGGGAACATCTCTACATACCCCATACCACAGATTTTCTGGTTGGATTTATTTCCCATCCTCTGACGTGCATATGTATTACCAACAACTTCAAAGTGGTTGCTACCTCCTGCTTACTTGGTCCAGTCAGCATAATGACATCAATACAGTGGACCAATATAATATTTTGAGGAAGAGATAAATGATCAAGATACTTTTAAAGGAAGTTATGATACAGGGATGGAGAGCTAATATATCCTTGAAGTCGAACTGTAAAGGTATACTGATGGCCATGTCAACTGAAAGCAAATTGCTTCAGGTGGTCCTATGGACAGATACTAGGAAAAAGTAATTTTCTAGATCAATAGCTGCATACATTTTACCAGGAGATGTGTTAATATGCTCAAATAAAGATACAACACCTGCTACAGTAACTGCAATTGGAGTTACTAATTGATTAATTTTTTTTCCATAGTAGTCAGCTGTCATTCATTCTCCATAGTCTACATGTCCTCTGCACAGGTCAGATAGGAGAGTTAAAAGGAGATATAGTGGGACCCACTCACTGCATTTTTTCAAGCCCTTGATGGTGGCACTAATTTCTGAAATTCATCCAGGGATCCAAATACTGTTTTTGAGTTCAGTTTTCCCTGCCTGAAGCAACCCTAAAAGCTTCTATCTAGCCTTTCTGACTATAAAGTCCTCATTCCACAGGTCAGGAATCTAATGTGAGAATTCTGCCAACTTCTAAGTATTCCAATTATCCATTCTGGAATTGGTGAAATGACCACAGGATGAGTTCCAGGACACACTGGACCTACTGTGAGTCAGACTTTAGCCAAAACTTCATCAATCACTTGAGCTCATAAGCCCCTACTTTTTACTGGAGGACTATGGTGGGGTTTTTTTTTTTTTGAAGTCTCCTGGAATCAGCATCAATTCAGAACCAGTATTGAATAGACTCCTGAAAATCTGATTGTTTCCTTTCTTCAGGTGCACAGTTGGTTTGAGGTTCCTCTGGGGGAGGACTATGGAAAGGCTAACAGTAAAACTCTTACTTTTTTTTTTTTAAACAGAAACCTGGTATAACCTCATTTAAGCTGGTCTAGGTCTGCAAATGGCTCAAGTCTGGAAATTGGTTCACAAGCAAGATTCTCCTTTGTCATGACTCAGTACAGACTTCTTTCATTTGTGTGAGAATTTTTCAACTTAAACAGCTAGAACAACAACAAAAAATATGTAATAGGTTTCTTATCTATTTCATGCCTGGAAACTTCATGATTGATGAGCCAGTACAAAGGTCCATATGAGTCATGCCACTATAGAAAATCACTTTTCCTATGATCACTGTGGGTCAGATTATTATGGACATTGTTTTGTCTGTGCTGCCTATTACCGTAACTACAATCACCTTGCCATTGGCAAGTCAGTGCTGCCACATGGCTGCTACTACTTTGGAGCTCAATTAAACCCATTGCATTTAATTTCTCAAACTGAGCAGCAGCAACACTAACCCCTAAGACCTGGCCTAAGAAAAGGGTGACAACAAATACTTCAAATGTACCGGTCCCCCTCTCACCATTTTTCATCTTATAGAATTAGTGGAGAGCAAGTCTTCTGGGCCCTTCCGTTGTGTAGGATTTTACACAGCATATCCACTCTAGCATCGCAGTTTCTCTAAGCCTTAAAAATCTCTTCATCAACACCAAGTAATATCTATCGGGCATCTCAAACTCTTTTCAGTTGGCCATCTTTTGACAAATGCTTCAGCCAACCATTCAAACAAATGTTCAAGAAGTTGTTTCATTGTGACTGCTTCCCTATTAAACCTAGAATTTATACTCTGTGGGCACATATCAATAAGCTCAGCCTGATCTAATTTTATGTCCCATTCAATGGTGTCCACACCCTTAAAATCCATTCCCACACAGACTTGCGCTGGAATGAGTTAGAAAACTCAGTAAGATATTTAGTAGTGTAGCACCTTTCCTTATAGACTATACTTTCTATCTCCCTGTTTAGCCTTGAGTCTGGTTGGAGAACTAGAGGCAACTGTTGGTGGGACAAGAGTGACATCAATATTGTTTTGCCTGATATTTCCTTCAAGGAAGGATACTGTTGGTTTGGCAGACAATGAAGAATTAATTTACTCAGTAAAGTTTAAAAAGGCAAGATTTCGGGTAGTTTGGGCAGGAGTAGAGCTTCTGCTGAGAAAAGGCTTTGAGAATCTGAGGGTTCACAGTGCTCAGCATCAATATGGTCCTCCCGCATGTCTTTATCCCAAGTTACAGGTTCCTATTCTTTACCAAATAATGCCCTTACATTAAGCACTGACACCCTTCAAGGTGGGGATTTGCTTTTTCTTTGTAATTCAGTCAGACTTATAACATAGGATTTGGTTTGATTTCCCACAACTTGAGCTCTGTGACTGTGGCTGTGGGAGAGAAGATTTTTCTTCCAGGGCACACATAGAAACCCTTAGATTATTTGTTTGTATTCGGAGCATGTCAGTTTTATCACTGAATTCATTGTTGCATGTTGCTGTATTCTGATACTCTGAGATGCTTGAAGCTGGCTAAGTTTATCACAGAGCACCTTCTTCTTCTTCTTCTTCTTCTTCTTCTTCTTCTTCTTCTTCTTCTTCTTCTTCTTCTTCTTCTTCTTCCTCTTCCTCTTCCTCTTCCTCTTCCTCCTCTTCTTCTTCTTCCTCTTCCTCTTCCTCTTCTTGTTCTTGTTCTTCTTCTTGTTCTTCTTCTTGTTCTTCTTGTTCTTGTTCTTGTTCTTCTTCTTCTTCTTCTTCTTCTTCTTCTTCTTCTTCTTCTTCTTCCTCTTCTTCCTCTTATTCTTCTTCCTCTTCCTCTTCCTGTTCTTGTTCTTGTTCTTCTTGTTCTTCTTGTTCTTGTTCTTGTTCTTCTTCTTCTTCTTCTTCTTCTTCTTCTTCTTCTTCTTCTTCTTCTTCTTCTTCTTCTTCTTCTTCCTCTTCTTCCTCTTATTCTTCTTCCTCTTCCTCTTCTTGTTCTTGTTCTTGTTCTTGTTCTTCTTCTTCTTCTTCTTCTTCTTCTTCTTCTTCTTCTTCTTGTTCTTCTTCTTGTTCTTCTTCTTGTTCTTCTTCTTGTTCTTCTTCTTGTTCTTCTTCTTGTTCTTGTTCTTGTTCTTGTTCTTGTTCTTGTTCTTGTTCTTCTTCTTGTTCTTGTTCTTCTTCTTCTTCTTCTTCTTCTTCTTTCTCTCTCTCTCTCTCATCCCTCCTCTTTCTTTTTCCTTCTTCCTTTCATTCTTTCCTTTTTGTCTATTTATCCAGAACTGGGATGAGCAACTAAACGGTATCATCATTTTTATTATTTTTCCCCACAAATTGTCAAAACTTTTATGTACAAAGTCACCAAAGTTTTTGTCTCTAATCAAATGCATATATCTTCTTAAGTTTGCAAGATAGTTCACACCACATGGTTTTAATACTCTCTCCAGGAGAGGTTTCAGTAACTGTAGGTGCTGTC
Source organism: Mus musculus (assembly GCF_000001635.26). Classification (NCBI taxonomy): domain Eukaryota; kingdom Metazoa; phylum Chordata; class Mammalia; order Rodentia; family Muridae; genus Mus; species Mus musculus. Next base: position 41,988,282 of record NC_000082.6, on the reverse strand, counting down.
AAGTTGGAAACCCTATCCCAGATACTTAAAAAATGCATTTTTATATTTCTAGTGCTCTAGAACCACTTATGGTATTAAAATCTGCATTAGTCAGGGTTCTCTAGAGGAATAGTGAATATGTGTACGTAAATGTGTATGTGTATATATGTAGATATATATGGAATTTATCAGACTGGCTTAAAGTGTAGTTCAACAATGGGTACCACTAAGAATCTATTAGTTGTTCTGTCCAAGAGATTGGAAGCCTCATTTGGTCTTCAGTGTGTGCCAGAATTCCAAAGAAGAAAGTGTTAATGCCAGTGAGGTAATGGACTTGATAGGAAGAGCAAGGGCAAGCAGGCAAAGGGTAAAAGCTTTCTTGTCCATGTCTTTGATATAGGCTGTCACCAAAAGGTGTAGTCCATATTAAAGGTGTATATTCCCAATTCAAATATCTGGAGTAAAGGTACATCTTCCTACTTCAAATAATTTAATTAAGAAAAAAAAACCCATAGGTGAATGGCAGCGATTTCAGAGAGATTTCTGTGAGTTTGAAACCAGCCTGTTCTACGAAGTGAGTTCTGGGACAGCTATTATACAAAGAACCCCTTTCTTGAAAACCCCAAACAAAACAAAACAAAACAAAAATTCCTTCACTGATGTACCCAGCTACTTGTGTTTAATTAATTCCAGATGCAGTCAAGCTGGCAGTCAAGAATATCCATCATACCTTCAGACAGGCCATATCCCCAGAATCTAGACAGCTATAATATTAAATATATATTGACTTCTCACTATGCTTTTCTAATCACTACCATTTTAATCTGGCTCTTTATTTTCTTTTAGAAGTAGTTTTTATTTTATTTTAATTTTTTAGTTTTCATTATATGTATATGTATAATTATAAGGGGCCTTACATACAGGAGTGCAGGTGCTTACAACATCAAAAAGAGGAAGTCTGATCCATTGGAGCTAGAGTTACAGGTAATTTTGTATCTCCCAACATTGATACTGAGTGTCAGACTCAGGTCATCTGCAAGCACAATATTCAGTTGTAATCACTTAGCCATCTCTTCTACCCCTAGATGCTATTTCCTAAACTATGAATTGGCAACTGTTTTTGTGGTTGCTTTAAAAATATTCTCCATGATTCATTCACCTGATCAGTCTTTTCTCTTTGCTATATTGTCATGATAGTGTTAAAATGGAGTTGGAATTGATTCAAACCCATTCTTCAGAAAGTTTGACTCCCTTAGCATTGCTGTTTTTCTTTGTCAGCAATAAAACAGTAGCTTTTCTCTAAATGAGGAACATGGAAATACCAAATATTGATACTTCATTTCTTAAAGGGCATTCACTTTTCACATTAAATGAGTTGTCAGGGGATAAGAGAGTAGTTCAAGATATGTGGTAAATAGATTCAAAGAACATGAGAGAGACTCACAAGGAGAGAAGAAAGGGGAAAAGAGAACAGGGAGTCGCTTGGATTCAGTATATAAAGCAAAGAAAATAGATACTATATTTCAGGTGATATTTTCCTTTCTCTTTCAATGAAGCATCAGTCACCATAGCTATCCTTGGTATTCCCTTGTGACATGCTCTAGTCTAGTGGTTCTCAATCTGTGGGTCGCAAAACCTGGGGCAAACCTATATCTCAAAAAATACATACCTTATGATTCATAACAGCAGCAAAATTACAGTTATGAGGTAGCATTGAAAAGCATTTTGTAGTTGGGAGTCAGCACAAAATGAGGAAGTGTTTTAAAAGGGGTGCAGCATTAGGAAGGATAAGAACCACTCACTGCTCTAAAAGATACCTCTTTCTAAGAAGACAGGGGTAATCAGGCAAGTATTGGAATGAAATGGCGCTTTAGTTGGTACTAATGACAAAGCTTTACACTGGAGATGAAGTTTGGCAGTGGACAATACATTAGTATGATGTGACTGTTAACTTTCAAAAGGATAAGTAAGGCTTCAGTGGATTCGTTGTCAATCTGCAACAGTAGAAAACTATTCTATCAAGAAATAGGATGCATATGATCTGTCTCCTTTTGTCTTGCTAAAGGATAAAAGAAGTGTGACTGTTATCTACAGCTCCTTGCTGCAGCCTGGTACATCTTTATTGTTGGTAATCCAAGCATATTTTATAAGGTCTATCAGTGTGTGTATTTCAAAGAGGGAACGATTGTCCTTTTGGCAAAGAACTTCATCTCCAGAGTTATTATTTTTTTTTCAATCCTTAGAGGACGAATAGACTGGAAAGAAACAGCACATTTTATAGTTCTTTTAAACCACTACTTCTAGCCATGATGGGCGAATCAAAAGAGCACCATGATGCTGGTGACTTGACAAAGAGCAAATTAGAGTGACTCAGACTATATCGACAATGTTCAGAGCCACCTGGTACTGCTAATGATCACAGGGAATGTCTCTTCTGAAGGAGGGCTGCATTGTAAATGGAGAGAACACGTGGCACCAGCTGACATTTAGGGTTAAGAGCCAGAGAAGCTCCTGAGCTGAGTATGTTCAGATGTTGAGCATGAGAGACTCAGGTGATGATCAAGAGAACTGAGGTCTTCACTAGCCTGTACTTCACTACAGTAGGTTGAGAAACATTCCCTCATTGATGACTCCTTGAAATGTAATCTAGTCGGTAAGATAGAAATCTCCCTGCACTTGAGTCTTATTTGTCATAATTATGCATCTTTAGGGTTTCATAACGACCAATTTAATCACTTTGCTGTTTAGAGGGCTATAACAGCCAATCATGATAATAGGTTTGGTATTTGGTGGGAACCATTTAGGGCCCAAGAGCTCTTACTTGGAGGCTCTTGATGCTACTTCAACTTGACAGGCAGCTTCTGATTAGCACCCATTGCAAAACCTTTGGTAAAAGGCTCGTTTCCTTCCAATAAACTCTGTGGCCTAGTAGGAGGCACCCTCTAGCTCACACACAAGGTCAACATGGAAGAGAACTTTTCTTTAAATTACGTGTTCTCTCCTTAGTCATCCATGTATCAGTCTGAAAGCACCAATCAGCTCCTATTGCCTCAGGATTTCCAAATGCAGAGAGGTTCTAATTGATTGCTGCTGGGGTACCAGCATGTCTAAAACTAGCCCTGCTATTCTCATTGAGTGATTCTGGGAAACTTTCCAGCAATATCTACCTAAAACACCATTCTTCTATGATCAACTGTGCTGCCAATAATTTGTCACACTGACATTATGAGGAACAATGAAAATCCCAGAGCACTGGTTTTCAAACTTTACTGGACAGAAGGATCACAGGGTGTTTATGCTTTTAAATGGAGTTTCCTGGCGCTTATCCCCAAATGTTCTTATTTATCATGTCATGGGAGGGGGCAAGGAAATGACATTTAACAAGCACCCCAGTGATTTTGACTCAAGTAGCTCCGGATCACCGAGAACACTGGAGAAATGTAATTACTAGCAGTTTCATCACTAAACACGAAGATACCACAGGAGTCTATCTAAATGTACTGATAAGTGCATCTCTTAGTATTTCCTTTCCTTCTCATGCCTCCTGTTACTCTAAGTAATCACATTTTAAAGACAAATTATCATTAAATATTTGAGCATATATCAATAATTTCAAGTAATGAAAGACACAGGACTTTTTGCTAATGTACTTTTAATAATAGACAGAGATTAGACCTTGGAAGACGTTGCCATGGCCATGACTTATAGTCCAGTAGTTTGAGCAAGACATGTCAGCTAAAATACCACAGAGAGTATTTAATAACATTTGTTACAAAACCTTTTGTAAAGTGACCTATTTTTTTTTAAACTAAACTTTATGAACTAGGCATAGGCATAGCTTGGCATTAAGGTTACCAGGTGTCTTAGTCAGGGTTTCTATTCCTGGGCAAACATCATGACCACGAAGCAGGTTGGGGAGGAAAGGGTTTATTCGGCTTACACTTCCATACTGCTGTTCATCACCAAAGGAAGTCAGGACTGGATCTCAAGCAGGTCAGAAAGCAGAAGCCATGGAGCGATGTTCTTTACTGACTTGCTTCTCCTGGCTTGCTCAGCCAGCTCTCTTCTAGAACCAAGACTACCAGCTCAGAGAAGGCCCCACCCACAAGGGGACCTCCCACCTTGATCACTAATTGAGAAAATGCCTTACAGCTGGATCTTGTGGAGGCATTTCCCCAACTGAAGCTCCTTTCTCTGTGATAACTCCAGCTTGTGTCAAGTTGACACAAAATTAGCCAGTACACCAGGTATGATACATTCTCTTCAAAATGACTCTTGGTTTCAGCTACCAGGTCTTTTAACCCACAATACTCTCATCTTAAAACCTAGAGTAATACATATCCTATATTACTCTATAAAAGTAACTTTTATATTATACATTCCAATGTTTATATGTGTACATACATGCATACTAAAAGTATAGAATCTGACCAAGAATAGCCTCATTACAATCATTTAAGAGTTAGCAAAGATACTGTAATAGGAAAAATGTATGTGTGTGTGTGTATATATATATATATATATATATACACAAATATCTATGAAAAATAATGTATAGCAGCTATCCATTTCTCCTAAGCCAGACCTATCTGCTAGTAGAGAAAATAATCATAGTAGACTTAATAAAGTAAGAGTACCATTGAAAGACAGACCAAATGTCAGTCTGAAAGCAGCAGCCTGAGGTTACATTGCAGGTGGCTAAGCGTGCTGAGGCTGATGCATACCCAGCAACATTGACATGAGCTTAGAGAGCAGGAGTATCAGTGCCATGCTTCAGGGTGAAGCAGAACATCTGGAACTCTCTGCTTTGCCACACCCATGCTTGTTATTGCACACGCCAGCTGGACTTTTTTTTTTTCCCTCCTCACAATCCCGGTGTGCTGTTCTGAAATGGGGGGCGGGAGGGGTCAGGTGGCCAACTTAGATGCAGGGATTGCTATTTTATTTGTCACTGGTGTGGTTTGAGAAAAAAATGTTCACACTTGTATATGGACACAAGTTAGTTATGCTGTATTTTATGGAACATTATAGACGAAGAAGCTTTTCTTTTCTTTTCTTTTCTTTTCTTTTCTTTTCTTTTCTTTTCTTTTTTAAGTCCAGAGTAGATGTCCCCAGTTCTCAGTTCCAACTCTGCCTCACATTCAGCTCTCACAGAGAGTGTCACAAATCAAGATGGTGTTCTAAGACTGCATTTACAGTGATAACAACAGGGCAAAAGGAAAGAGACTGAGGCTGTGTGTACTGGCTGGTTTTTGTGTGTCAATTTGACCTAAGTTATAGTTATCACACAGAAAGGAGCCTCCCTTGAGGAAATGCCCCGATGAGATCCAGCTGTAAGGCATTTTCTCAATTAGTGACCAAGGGTGGGAGGTCACAGCACATTGTGGGTGGTGCCAACTCTGGGTTGGTAGTCTTGGGTTCTATAAGAAAGCAAGCTGAGTAAGCCAGGGGAAGCAAGCCAGGAACATCCCTCCATGGCCTCTGCATCAGGTACTGCTTTCTGACCTACTTGAGTTTCTGTCCTGACTTCCTTTGGTGATGAACAGCAATGTGGAAATGTAAGCTGAAAAAATCCTTTTCTCCCTAACTTGCTTCTTGGTCATGATGTTTTGTCCAGGAATGAAAACCCTGACTAAGACTAATTGGTACCAGCATAGTGGGGAATTCCTGTGACAACCATGGTCTTTGGAGGACTGTGGAAGGACTTTGGAACTTTGGGCTAGAGGAGCCATTGGGTGTTAAGAGGGCTTTGTGGGCTGTTCTGTAGGAGCTTGGAAGATAATGTTGAAAACAGTGCAAACTATGGAGACCTGGCTTGTAACATTTCAAAAGGAAGATTAAAGACTCTTATCAGGGCTATTGCTGTTTTGATTGTGATGATTCTTTGGTTTTGGTTAGCTGGGGCTGAAGAATCAGCTGTGGTTAACAAGATACCTGAACTACTAAAACAAAACCTTTGTATTACTGGGACTATTGATGCTGGTTAGCTGGAATTAAGAAATAAGTAGTGATTAAGAAGAGATCAGTATTATTGAGGTGAAATCTTCTGGGAAGTGTTTTCTGAGAGCACAAAGATGCTGTGTTCCAGAGATAGTCAAGGCTGTACCTCATGCTGTGGCTGGACTTGGTAATATGTAAGAGTCACCTGGATGGTACTGAGTTTGAAGGCATGAAGGGGTCATGAAGAACAGCTGAAGCTCGGCACTGTGAGAGGCCATGGAAGGCCATTGGTGAAGGTGCAGCCTCAATTGCAATTAATGGCCCAGAACTGAAGGGATCATGCAAAGGAGTTAAGGCTTGGCACTATGAAGAGAGCCTATGAGAGGCTACTGGTGAAGTCTAGTTACAGCAGAAGACAGCAGTGTTTTGGAGATGCCAATACCTGAGATGACCACCAAGAACAGCAGCAGCAGTGGAGTACAGGCATTTGGAGCTTAGATGACAAAGTGTGTGCTGCAAAGGGTGGAGTTGAAGAAGTGACCCAAGGCCTTGGAGGAACCCACAAGATTGTGAGTGGATCACAGACATTTGAAGGTCAGAGTTTGATTTTACTTTTGATTGTGACTGTGCCCTGATATTTTTCCCTCTTGAAGGAAGAAAGTATTTTAGTTAAGAGACTTTGAATCTTAGAAAGACTGAATTTTTAAAGTGATTGGGTATTTTAAAGGGATTGAAATTTTAATATTTAAGAACTTGTAAAGACTGTGGGACTTTTAAAGTTATTTAGATCTTGGGAATGAATAAGAAAGTAAGGGTTGAGGCTTAATAGTGATGTGTTTGTGTGTCAAGTTGACAAGGGGTCAGTTACACTGGCTGGTTTTGTGTGTCAACTTGACAAAAACTGGAGTTATCACAGAGAAAGGAGCCTCTCTTGAGGAAATGCCTTCATGAGATCCAGCTGTCAGGCATTTTCTCAATTAGTGTTCAAGAGTTGGAGGGCCCATTGTGGGTGGTGCCATTCCTGGGCTGGTAGATCTCCTGATCTTGTGGGAATAGATTCAAACAGGAGCCAGGCTCAGCAGAAGCAGAGCAATGGAATTTTTTGAGTCTGCTGTCTGTGTCTTTGTGAACAGTGACTCCAAGATAATGAAAAAGCCACGACTCCCAAAAGTCAGGAGTGGCACTAGAGACAGATAATAATGATGAAGTGACCAACATCCTCCAAAACACGGCTCTACTCAGAAACACATGGGGCATGTGATCTCATGGCCAGAAAATTGTTTATTTATAAAAGAAATTCTCTTTGCCTTTGTCATCGCTTTTTACCTTCTGTTAATGTTTTCTTGGTCATTGTTTGTAACCGATGTATCATGCACTTGAGAAATGATTAGAGTGCCATGTTTAGCAACTAAAATGTGGCCCTATTTTTGAAGGAAGTAAGCCATTAGTGGGATGTCTTTTGGTGTTGGTGGACAAGAGAAACAATTTCGATGTAGTATCATTAATATAAAAAAAATTCTCATTTTGAGAAGTGTAATTTATACTAGGATTCAAAAAAACATTTGGCTAGAGGTGATGTTTGCCTTTATTATCCTTAGTTTAGTTCTGCAAAAAAGTAATGCCAATTTCAGCAATTTCTTTGCATTGTACATAAGTCGAGACTCAGTTGGTGACAGGTGTTTGGTGTGGGGTTTCTGGGATGATGGCTTACTAGAGAATAGTTTTATTTCACATCCCTCTTGAGCAGATGTACCAGGTTAGATATTGCTGTGAGAGTGTAGGTGATTGGGCATGCCATGTTTTCAGAAGAAAATGAGAACAAAGTTTTAGGAATGCTTTTTCTAGAAGTTTTCTTACACTGCACCTCTCCCATCTATACTCTTGCTAGTTGACGACTATTAGTTTCCCCCACATGTAATTTGTTTGGGACGTTTACATAAACCTGTTTTAAAAGGAAAGAAGACTGTTCAAAAGCCAGGGACATGGACCTTGAGAGAGTGTGTGTGTGTGTGTGTGTGTGTGTGTGTTTGTGTAGTGTACAATGCTAGTGTCTCTGGCAACAACAGGTGGTTAATGATAAACATGATCAATAGCCTTGTGTCTTCCAAAGCTCCATCACACCTCACCTCCAGCTTCTTATCCTGAAGCACTGGCCCCTCCCCCCATGTCTTTTTCCTTTTGCTTAATCTAGTGTCCATCCTTTACCATGCCACTCTGGATCTAGTTCATTGCTTTTCCCATGAACGCAGCAACCTGGGTAGAATTTGCTGCTGTTGATGTGAGAATCGTTTCATACCACAGACCATTAGTACCTTCTCGAACTAAAAAAATACCATACTATAGCTATAGGATTTATAGTTTTTTTTTCTAAAACATATGAATAATCACCAGAAAGAGCTTGGCTTGAGCCACAATATATTAATATTTTGAACCTTAGATAAACACATACCTGGGGTGAATTGACTATGATTACCACCTAATTAGTTAATGTGATGCAATAAAATAAATTTAAAACAAAGCAACTTATCTATGAAAGCCAAATTAATAATAACTATGTGGAACATGTGATTGTAATTATGGTAAAGTGGATTTATAACTGATGAAATTACATAACAGTACTAGTTAAGGACTAAAGCTATGGTGGGTACCCGGAACAGAAGATGACAGTCAGATTTGCTTATAATAATCAACTAAACTTATTTAAATTACCAAACCACAGAATAGCAGTAATACTAATGATCACATGTCAAATCCCTTTAATGTGCTATGAACTGATGATAATAGAATAATATCTAAAGCTGAATTTGACTTGTGAACTAAACTGCAAAAAATCAGCCTGCCATTTTAAAACTCAAGATGGTTCCATAGCGTTGGCGTTTTGTTTGGTCTACTATAATAAGAATTTCAAGATCCTTGTCTTAGTATAATATTTCAACAATAAAATAGATCTACTAAGACTGGATGTAACAGGGATAAATGTGACATCTTTCCCACACATAGAAGAAAGTTGTCAACTCAAGATGGGAAATACATGGTTCATTAGCCCTTGCATGATACTAATGTAGAGTTTTGGTGAACTGTGATTTCATAGCCACTGGCATGGCTATTTTGGCGATTTGTGGAAAAATTAAATCCTCATGAAATTCATTATTTGAGGTTAAATTCATATAATTTGTGCTTATCATTTATTCATTTCTCATTTTATTACTATTTGCTCTGGAAAGGTCATTTACTCTCATCGCCTCAAGCTCTCTTCAATTTTTAGGGAAAACAAAGACCACACATATTCAATATGATGCAGATGGCAGCCTCTAACATGGGTCCCTGCTGTCATCCACTGATGTGTTGGCCTGCATCGATATTGACCTATGTCCTGTGGAGGTGAAGTTAGGTCACACCTGGATCTAAGCCTTCCTACCTACTCCATTCTTTTCCCACAAAGATTAAACCAAACCAGGATTCCCATCCTTTCTCATTCCGGGGTGGGGGCTGGGGGGGGGGAGAAGCCTGTATTCTGACAAGAGCAACATACAGCTGAGAAATGAGCAGACAAGGACCATGGGGGTTAGACGTGCCTTAGCCAGCCTAGTAGTAATCACATGTTACTGTGTATAGAAATCACAAGGAAAATATATCAAAACAGAGGCTATTAGACTCTGTACCAAGGAGATTGTTTTAGTAACTCTGAGGTAAGGATTAATTTTTACATTTAAGCATCCATAGTCCAGTGGATTCTGGTGCTGTTCATCCATTTAATTTATATCTGAATGGGGAATGCATCATGGTCACCATTCTATCATAATACAGCAGTGTCACTAAGGGTGTGACTATAAATAAGATGCACAAAGTACATTCAATCATGAGATTCTGGGAGGTGCATTCTTCTGTAAGGCTACAGATAAAAAGGCCATAAATAAGCACACAATAAACTTCCAAAGAGTGCCATCACTGTATGGAAATAAAATAGCATGGTAGATGAGGAGAGTTAGAGACTGAATGAAGGTGACCAGGGACAGCGTTCTTTAGCATACTTGAACTTGAGATATTAATAATGAAAATGAGATGTGTACCTGTGTGCATGCATGGGTGGGTGTGTCTTTATCTAGTGGGTTATGCCGCAGGAAACATTGAGCACAGAAGGCAAAGGTGATGTAGCAGGATGAGTGCCCTGAAATAGGCAGGGGCTTTGCAAAGCTGAGTATTACTGCTGTGTTTTATAAAAAAAGAAAGATAAACCAGGGATATGTATGGTGGAGGTGTGGTAAGGTGTAGGGGAAGGGGGTGCCTCTACAAGCCCATGCTGAGGCATCCCTTCCCCCTTTGAGGTACCGGCCACATGACAGCATAGTATAAATAGAGTTTATTCAGGACATGGGGAGGGGAGTTGAGAGGGTAGTAGAGACAGAAGAGAGAGAGAGAGAGAGAGAGAGAGAGAGAGAGAGAGAGAGAGAGAGAGAGAGAGAAGAGGAGTCAAGCATCCCCTTTTACAGTGAGTCAGGCACACCTGGCTGTTGCCAGGTAACTGTGGGGTGGAGCCTAGACTAAATGCCAAGCAGACCCAGACATTGACAGAAGAGATTTTTCTACAGTGGATCTCTGGGTGTTTTTGAGCTAATGATGTTGATATGGTAAGGAGCTTCCAAATGTTTCAGGATTTCAACTGTGTTCTTACTCTCACCCCACTAGATGAATGTACCTCCACCCACCCCTCACCCCCCCTCCCCAGGTATAACAGCCCCAAATATCTCCTGCCATTTGAAATGACCCCTTTAATGAAATATCATCCTTAGTTGGGAACTCCTTAATTGTAGCCGAGAGAGAGAGAGAGAGAGAGAGAGAGAGAGAGAGAGAGAGAGAAAGATAATGATACAAGAAGGGAAGAGTGGAGAATGGATAAATTACCTTGGTCCAAAATAATTCTTGGAACCTTTCCAGTGAGATTCTGGAAGCCATTACAGAGTGTTAATGGGGTCTGGGGAAGACTGTAGAGTGTTTCAGAAAGGCACTGTGATGAATGGGTGTGGAGCAGAGTGGGTGGAAGGAGAAGCTGCTGCTGTCGCCTGTTTGGGGGGGGGGGGGCGTGTGTTACTGGAGCATCACGGGCAAGAGGGTGGGATTGTAGGACTGGAATATTTTTAGTAGCAAAAATGATGATGATACAATGGATTCAGCAAATAAAATGCTGGGTGGTGCCCTGATAAGTCGTACTCACCCACTGCATGATACTGTGAAAAAAAACACAGTTGCTGCTGACTCAAAAGATGGCACAGACCATCAGCATCGCCACCATAGGGGAGCATAAACTCCCATTCCATATCCCCAGTGACACTGAATAGAAACTCCTGCTTTAGTAAGATGTCCAGCTGTCTGCTCTCCACATAGGAAATGCAAGCCTAGTGCCCTTAGTGCAAGGTTGGGAGGCAGGGGCAGGCGAGTCTCTGCATTTGAGGCCAGCCTAATCTACAGAGCTAGTTCTAGGACAACCAAAAGCTATAAGAAAGAAATCCTCTCTCAAGGAAAAATAAGCAAACAAACAAAGAACAAGAAAATAGAAAAACAAAGAAAGGAATACGAGCCTAGGTTGTTTTCTGTTTGTTTGTTTTCTGTTTGTTTTTTTTGTTGTTGTTTTTTTGTTTTGTTTTGTTTTTGTTGTTGTTGTTTTTTTAGCTGGACGTGGATGTTTTGAGAAGAAATCTGTCCCGGGTCCTACAGATACACGATCAGATCCGGACAGAATCAGAACTGGAACCTTCTTCTTGTTCCTCAGTTTAGTTTCTTCTCCAACAGACTCTTTGCAAAGGTAACACCCGTTTCTCCTGTAAGAGTCATTAATTACAGAGCTACGGATTGCAACTTTGTCCTTTAATTCTCACAGGATATGAGAAAGTCACCCTTTAAAAAAAAAATTAAAGATCGGCATTCCTCCAGGGAGGAAGAACTGAAGACCCAAGGTATCAATTTAAAGCAGAGGCGCATTTAAAACCCAATTACCAAGCACTGTGGCTGCTGTTCATAGGGCTGGTGTCTTTTCTCAGCTCAGTGTGTTAGCACTGAAAATACAAAACAAATCCCTTCCGCAGAGATGCCAGAATTAGGGTGTGGGAAACAGTGATGGGCCTTTGAGATCATCCTCTGCATGGAGGGCTCTCCGAAGGCTTATTCAGTGAAAGAAATCTTCCAGATCACAAGGGGCAGGATTTGACATGTGAGCATTTTTATATGTATTAGTATCGTTTCCCCCGTTGTAAGGAGATTCTGGGAAACCGAGTGGAGTGGCAGTGCGTGTCCATCCCTTTTCTTTTATCAGACTCTTGTCCGGCTAGCTCAGACTTGCTGCTTTCTCACCCCTAGGGGCCCTGGATGGTTTGCTCATCAAATTGTCTTTGCCTTCACACCTACATCACAAAGTAGCTACTTTGGCAGCTCCTACAGACAGCTAATACACTGTACTTAGCCCAGTATGTGGACCTAATCATATCATAAACAAGAGAGGCTGATTTACGGATAAGTCGGTGGAGAAGCAAAGTGATTCAAACCTGTAAGGCTTTTTGGCAAGGTTTGACATTCTCTCGCCCATGGAAGTGTGGGGACAACCTGTCTTCTTAGAAGCCTGGAAGTGTAATTTGGGGAACTGCTTCTTCCAACAGGTTCGTGGACTTAACAGGTGGAGAAAGGACAGATAAACTATGCCCCGTTATGAGCCCAGTGATTTGCAGGCAGAACCACCTCAGGCTCACACAGGAGGATGGAGCTGCATGCCTGTTCAGGGCTGGGTGTGAAGTTACTCCTCTCAGTAGGGGATTGGCCCCTGAAGCACACAGCTTCTGTCACTGCACAGCTGTTGTCTGCCATTAGCAGGTTCTTGACAGGAACACATGGTGCTCCCTGTGCTTCTCAGCAAGGGGAGCCAAGCAGGTCTGTGTGTGTGTGTGTGTGTGTGTGAGTGCACATGTATGTGGTGTGTGTGTATGAGGTGTGTGTGTGTGTGTGTGTGTGTATGTGTATGTGAGTGTGTGTGTGTGTGTGTGAGTATGTGTGAGTGTGTGTGAGTGTGAGTGAGTGTGTGTATGTGTGTACATGTATGTGGTGTGTGTATGTGGGGTGTGTGTGTGAGTGTGAGTGTGTATGAGTGTGTGTATGTGTGTGTGTGTGTGAGGGAGTGTGTGTGTGTACATGTATGTGATATGTGTGTGTGAGTGTGTGTGTGCATGTATGTGGTGTGTGTATAGATGTGTGTGTGTGTGAGTGAGTGTGTATGTGTGTGTGCATGTATGTGGCATGTGTGTGTATACATGTATGTGGTGTGTATGTGGGGTGTGTGTGTGTATGTGGGGTGTGGTGTGAGTGTGTGTATGTGTGTGTATGTGTGAGTGTGTGTGTGTTTGTGTGCATGTATGTGGTGTGTGTGTGTGTGTGTATGTATGTGGTGTGTGTGTGAGTGTGTGTGTGTGTATGTGTGAGTGTGTGTTTGTGTGCATGTGTGTGATGTGTGTGTGTGCTGTCCATGAGTGTGAGGGGAAGAGATAGAAAAGAATAAAGAAGATACATCGAAATGAATACCAAACTCATATCCTTACAGGAAATAGACAGAAGCAGGGAGGGTTTTAGTAAGACTTTCCCACTTGGTGTTAGGGACTTTGGATTCGTCACTTTTCCCCTCTGAAGTTCATTTTTATTCTCTATCTGTTAAGAAGGACAATAGTCTGTGACACCCAGGATCCTCAGTAAATACAAGACCCCATGCTAAAGATCACACTGTGGGGACTGTTTCATTTAATTTGCATGACACCTTCACGGGAGAGAAATGCTCCTTAAGGCTTTTATTTTCTCCATGAAGACATGTGAGAGATGAAGGTTCAGAAAAAAAAATCCACATATGCTGTTAGGCAGCATGTGGGTATGCTGGGGTGCTGGATTCAGGATTCTATCCCAGTTTGTGGGACTCAGGTGTGATCCTGTATCTAACACTTGACATCCACTCTATCAAGCTCTTGGGTAGTAAGGCAAAGCAACATGTAGAAAAGTGTATTGGAAGCTGATGGCTGAGACATCATTATCATCTACAATTTGCCTTCCTGATGCAGAGATGGCTTTAAACCTATTCTAGTCAATGGGGGTGTAGCTATATATAGGGTAAAGGTAGGGGCCTGTGTAAAGGGATGCTGCCTCTTCCCACAAAGAACTTACATTTTGTCAAGTGTTGGGAAAAAACAATGTATCTTTTACAACAGTGATTCTTAACCTTCCTATGGCGAGACTCTTTAACTCAATTATGTTGCTACTTCATAACTAATTTTGCTACTGTTATAAATGGTAACATAAATATCTGGTATGCAGGATATCTTATGTATAACTCCTGTGAAAGGGTCCTTTGACCCACTCCCACTCCCCAGGGGTCACAATACACAGGTGGAGGACTGTTGTTTTACATGTTTATCATGCTAACATTTAGGGTGTGTTCACTGATTGATGCCCAAACCAAAAAGTCTTGTTTTTTGTTAAGGCCAATAACAGTGGGGTTTTTTTTTTTTTCAGCTCAATATTTGGGAGTCTCATTTAACAGCAACCCTGAGGCCTCTCTTATGTTGCTCACAAGTTCTTTCTCTGAACTTTTAAGGCAAATATCTGAAGTGGTGAAATCTTAATTCTAAAGCAATTATGCCGCTTTCCCAAAGTTTGACCGACACAGCGAAGGCAGCACAGCCACAGAAAGTGATGGCTTTTCTACTGCGCATCACCTGCAAATACGATTACTAGAGGTACTGCCCGCTATGGTGGAATAGTGACAATTGACGTCCCCAACAATTGCCCCAAAGGCAGTGTCACTTCCTGAGTGCATCTTGGATCAGAGAAAAATCAAAGGACACAATTTTTAAAAGGAAAGAAATGAAAGCTTCTTTTGGTATATTTTTCATTACATTTGATCACAATACAATGCTTTGAGTATCAATCATCAGAATAAAATATGCTGGCATCATTGATCAGGCACTTCAGCTCCTTGTTACTTCCCATTATTCCCAAAGAAGCCCTCTGCAGAGCTAGGCTCAGTAACCTTCTGTTTCTGCCTAAAAAGCTCAACATGATTTTCCAGTACTGTTCGGCTGTGATCAACTCCAAGAAGTTAGGCAGCACATTAGTTTTGTGTTGCTGTAACAGGTCATCGTAATGCAGTGGGCCATATTAATAAGAGTTATTGTCTTAAAGTTCTACAGATTAAACAGTCCACATGGGGCTCTTGTTGTACTAAGATCAATGGTGCAGGGGACCTTAGCTCATTTTGAAGAAAATCAGAAAAGAATTTGTTTCCTCATCTTTACCAACTTCAGGGAGCTGCCAGCTGCTGCCGGTTTGCAACCCCACCTCTGTAGAAGCTCTAAAGCTCTTGGATAACAATACACCTACTTCTCATCTTCTGTGTTGATATGACCATTTGTGTACGTCTGATATGAATCTGTGTGATCTTATTAAACTTTATTCATATAATCAAGAATGAACTTTCCCTATAAAGAATTTATATACAAAATCTGCTTCCCATATATGCAGAAATATTCATTGATTCTAGGAATTAGAGTGTAGACATCTCTGGGGATCCATTGCATCTATCACACACTCCTCATCAATAACTTTTTCAATGAGTTCTCTATCTCTTTTTTTCTTTTCAACTTTGATTATTTTAAAACAATATCCACAGAGTGCATAAGGTGATGCTGAAATATAAATTATGGAGCCCTGTGAGGTCAAAGGAATTTCATATGGAGTTCTACTTGACTCTGTGCCAACCAGGAGAGGACTGTTGAGGTTTTGTCGGTTGCTATGTATTATAATGCTAAATACAGACTATGGTTGCCCCAGGGATGTGGAGGTTCAAATGTAGACTGAAATGAAAATAATACTATGTAACCTTGTCCAAGTTATCCCTGGTTGATGAATAAAGATACCTATAGCCTATGGTTGGGCAGAAGAGACATAAGTGGGGTTTAAGTTTCCAGTCTTGGAGTCTGAGGCAGGGACCACAGGAAGTAGAGAGAGAAGAAGGTAGAGAGAGAGAAGACGACAAGACATCATGGGTTAGATAAATTGTGAAAACATGGCCACAAAGGCTGGCCAGTTGGAGTTAAGAGCATCCCAGATGGAACTTGGGGTTAAAACTAGGGAAATAGACACTAATAGCTTAGAGGGTAGATATCTGCCCCACTCTAGTGCATAAGGCTTATCTTAAACATAAAAGCTTTGTGTCTTTTATCTGGGAGCTGAAAGACCAAAGGCAGGGTAGAAGCATCCTATTGAGATTAAATAATTACTGCAACAGGGCAGTTTTGTAGCAGTTTTGCCCAAATTGAGGGATGTCCAGGCTTCTGTTTTTTAATAGGTTCAGGTAAAGATTGAAAGAATGTGGAGTAAGAATATGAATAGAAAGTAAATAATGGAGAATATTCTCCCAATGCCAGACATCAGAGAACTTAGAAGTTTAGGCAGAAGAAATGAGCCAGAAAGCCAGGATGAACAAAATGCTGGAGGCTATCTGACAGACTTCCAAATGCACTAAGAAGGTCCTCTTCCCGGTCCCACCAGGCTCCTTCCCGTGCCCTGCATATACTGTCAAAGGAGCAGGAGAATGAGCATGGGAGAAAAGCAAGGCTAAATTGTGCAAGAGAGCCTGCCCAAGGGGTGCAGGCTCCAGCTGTGAGAAGGAAACATCCAGATGGGAAGGAACTACCTTCAGGTGGAGCCAGAACATAGTCTGTTTCTCAGCTCCTGACAAATGTCTGCCAACTGTTAACCCTCTACTCAGTTTGTCAGCAGGCCCCTGGACTATGTTGATTTGATTTTATTTTGTTAATTTTTATTTCTTTGTATGATGTGCTTTGGGGCTGCACATACATTTCTATTCGAAAAACCATTACGATTTAAATAGGACACCTGGCACATATAGTACAAATAAAACTCAAGAAAGCAAGGTTTTGTCAATTACTGCATTCATCATTGGTGAGGATGGAGACAAGTTTGCTTACCACAAAAGCCCTGAGGTGAAGAACAAGACACCACTATAAGTGGTTAGTTTTGGTTCTTCCCCTAGGCATGGCACATTTCATTCAAGTGCTATTACATTCAGATCATACATTTTCCTGTCAGAAATTTTAATGCATCACAATCAAGAAGGACTGTGCTTTTGAGAATTTACAAAAGCGGGTAAAATGTTTCATAAGCAAATCTTTAATTCACGCAACAGTAATGGAGAACACCTTATTTTGACACTTTTAAGATTTCTACATAGACCCTGCATGTGATGATTGTCATATAAATACAAGAAAGGGAAGGAATTAGACATGCAGTGAAAGGGACATAGAATGGAAGGCTGAAAGAAGATAGAGGCAGAAACTTGATGGAAGACATTATATGTTAAGGAAGGTAGGTCATGAGAGGCAAGGGAGTTATGTCTCTCCTAGGACCTGGAGTGTGGCCCTTTTAACTTCTCCATACATTTATGACCTCTAGAATATTTAGAGAATGAATTTTTTATTGTTTGGCCCATAAACCTCTGGTAGTTTGTTGCAAAAGCTCTAGCACTTGTTACACGCATGTTATTCTGACTGAGAAGATATCAAAATAATTCGATGAACGTTGTTACAGAGAGCTATATGATTGAACACAGCAATTATGTCTGTGAATGAAGTCTTGTTACTTTACTTTCTCCCGAATCCAAACTGAGGAATCCTAAGTTATTACAATATTTATTTTGAAAAACTGAAAACTTCCATTTGCCATTCAAGGTTTCAATACACTGGGGAGCATGACCTCAGAGCATTTTCTTTCAAGCCCAGGAATAGAATAAACACTTGGAATTGTTGTGTTTTCAGCGTGAAAAATTCAAACAATGCCAGAAGATATCACAGTTGAATATTCATCATTTCTACAATTTGAAAAAATGCTACATTTTCATCAAATTCATGAAAATAATGCCAGACATATATAATCTAAGTAAATGTATGTACATGTATGTGGTATACTTTTATATACCCAGGTTTATACTATTTATTGTATATTTTTTTTCACATTCTGAGATAGGATCTCACTATGTATCTCTGACTTATATGGAACTTTCAGAAACCTGCTTACCTCTGCCTCCCACATGTTGAAATTAAGGGCATTTGCCACCATGTCTAGCTGCATATTTGTTTCTTGCAAATTATCAACTAGGAGAAAAATGCACCTAAAGAGTCTACTGGTATGTGATGGTTTTATTTTGTCCTTTATCAAACCAAAGGACTAACCTTGTCATTGATTTCTGGTCCTGATATGTGATTCATGGTTGGTTGTTTATAGAACCTTATGCTTGGGTTGAGATTGAGGTACAAGATTTTGAGAAATATCTCTGCTATAGTTGACTTCTATCTCCTACCACTATCAGCCATTATGGATGTATATCACCGGGGATGGCATGACATTCCATCATGGCCAACAAAGTCAGTTGAGCTGTTTTTGAATGGTGGTAGTAACAGTAGCAATGGTTCTGGTGGTGATAGGTACTATAGTAATGGGAGAGACCAGAGTATTCATAATTGTTTATACAAATCCCACACAGATCTCCAATCAAAGAAAGAAACCCCAGGGAAGAGGCAGTAGGCTCTCCATGAGTCTCATATTGAGAATCTGTTTGAATTCTGAATGGCTCCATGTTAGAAAACGGAGGTTACAACAGATTTTCAGGATCTGCTAAACTACCTCTTATTCTCCATCACTATAAAGGTCAGGCCAGGAGCAAGATGCAGTACTGACAGGCAGCTGGCAGTAGCAGTTCTTTATCACTCCTCCATCAACAGTCACCCAACTCTCACACAACATGATAGAATAAGATGATGAGCATCCCTGCTGCCAGACACTTCCTTGGCAGAACCATGGCATTGACTAGGAGTGGTGCACAGTGAAGATTCATGTACATTCTCAAAGGCTTAGCAACGGTGCACTCTGGCTCAGATCTACTCTGACACACAGCAGCTGAGTCAGCCTGCTGTGGAGAACTTAGAATGCTGAAATGTTCCCGGGGGGAATTAGCTCCTCTTGCAGTAATCAGTATCAGCACTGCCCAAGGGGAGAATGTTATAGCTATTTACACACATGCAAAACATATTTTTTTCTTCTTTAGCTCTGGCCTTGTTGTTTTGCAAGGATAATTCAATGTGCTTTGGGTTCTTTGAAATTATGGAGAAGTTATTCTTGATTAGCCTTATTGATGGGACAGCTGGACTCAGGAAGGCAACAAGCAATAGGGTGCTCAGTCCCTTCTCACTTAGTTTCCTCATTAAGACTAATTATTCTGAGTTTAGGAGAAGATTTGTCTCCAGAATATATTCAGTTCCAAGGAAACATGACATTGTGGATGTGGGACACCAAGCTCCAAGAGAGCCAGACGAGCAAGAAGATAAAGTGCTTACCACCATGAAAGCAGATATCTGTCATGAACTAAATATTGTTCTCACCAAGGCCATATGTTGAATCAGTAATGCCCAGTGGGGTAGTAGTAAGTAGGACCTTTTGTAGAGGAATGAGGGTGAATGCGAGGACCTTGTAGAGGAATGATTGCCCTTTAAAAGAGATGTCGCAGACTTTAGTCTTTGTTTAGTGTCTCTTAAGTTAAAAAAAGTCATTAGGCTTCTAGAGAGATGACAAACCAGCAAAATTACTCCTACCAAATTCCAACCAGGCTAGCAATTGATCATGCATTGCTACTGTTTCTGTAGTATTTTATTAAGGCAGCCCCAGATAGCAAATGCTATAGTGACTTTATTCTTAAATAAGTGGAATTACTTCATTTCTTTTAAGTAGGTGGTTTATGATAATTACTATATGCAAGTAAGCATAGAGCATAGTTGTTACAATTAATTATTATAATACAAAAAACCTGAAAATGTCCATTTCTCTCTCTCTCTCTCTCTCTCTCTCTCTCTCTTTTTGTAATGATGGGACAGTGTGACACTGTCTTCTCCTAGATGGCTCCCAAAGTTACCTGGTTAACATTCCAATAACTTAAGTTGCCCATGCATACTTCTGTATCTATAGCAATTGACCTCAAGCGACAGGATGCTAGGTCCTCAAGTCCACCCATCATCACTAGAGTGACTTTTGCTATAAGGTAAAAGTTGGGAATATGAAATATTCTTGAAATTTCAAACAGGTTTCCTGTTTTAGGAAGTGAAGTGTGGAGTTCTTAGAAACATCTCTTGGATTGCTCTCTGAAGTCCAAGTCACTGTCATGATTTTCTTACCTGGCTTTCTCTGCCACATATTATCAACAGCTGAAAGCCTTAGTGACCAGGACACACACACACACACACACACACACACACACACACACACACACACAAATTTTACACAGAATGATGTCATTCAAAGACTGACATTTCAGCTTTTATTATTAGAATACCTTGAAGAATTAGATCTGATTTGCATTGATATTTGCACATTGAATTATTAAAGGATTTTTTGTAAGCTCTTTCCTTCATCAGATTTTAACACTTCAGTCCACAGAAGATAAAGTCACAGTTTAACAAAGGTGTGACTTCCCATGGCTTCTCGTGTTTTTAAATTGTTGTCCACCTGAGAAAAAATTCCTGAGTCTTGGTTGATTAAAGGGAGGTTAGTGTCAAACAAAGAAGTAATGAGGGACTTCTTTTTCCCTCTTCTCTCTCCTCTGTCTGTCTCTCTAGCAAAGGAGGTTGTTTCTCACCACATCTCAAATGACAGAGATTGCTTTTATTGGCATGTCTTTGTGTGCAGCTGTGACCCAATCTGAGTTACCTGTTGAAATTTCTCAGTTTTATTTGGATGAATTGTAGCTTTAGAGTACTGAAAGACTTGCAAATGAATATGCCAAGCGAATGATGAGGATTTCATAAATGTGTGCACATTTTAAGTGATATGTTAGCCTCAAATATCATTAGAATGTAGATAGAAAAAGACAAAGTAGGAAATTCTATGCAGTGTTACTTGCAAACCTCCCCATCTAAGGTGATAGAAATATGACAGGGAATTTACATACCAAGTAGTTTTATATATGTATGTGTATGTGCACACCAACACAGTCACTGAAACACAAGAATCACAGTAGCTCGATTCTTGGTAGAGACAGCTCATGGCCCTGACTATAACAGAAAGATGTCTTGCCTTTAGAGGCAGGCTCTTCCCAGTTCATCGTGAATTGAAAGTACCTGGAGAGCTTATTAATGGCCACATCATTGGGCCCAACATCTAGACTTTCTGATTTGAATGAATCTGGAATGGGGTTTAGTTTATAACATACATATCTAACAAGTTCTTCCTTGCTGCTGGTAGTATTGGAACTGTCCTGTTGAGAATTCTGCTGTAGGGAGCTGGAGAGATGGCTCAGGAGTTAAGAGTAATGACTGCTCTTCCAGAGGTCCTGAGTTCAATTCCCAGCACCTACATGGTGGCTCACAACCATCTGTAATGGAATCTGATGCCTTCTTCTGGTGTATCCAAACAAATTAATCTTTGGAAGGAAGGAAGGAAGGAAAGAAGGAAGGAAGGAGGGAGAGAGAGAAAGAAAGAGAGAAGGAGAGAGAGAAAGAAAGAGAGGAGAGAAAGAAAGAGAGAAGAAGAGAAAGAGAAAAAGAGAGAGAGAAAGAAAGAGAGAGAAAGAAAGAGAAAGAGAAAGAGAGAGAGAAAGAGAGAGAGAGAAAGAGAGAGAAAAAGAGAGAGAGAAAGAGAGAGAAAGAAAGAATTCTGCTATAAATATGGCGAGACTCTGGTGCCATTCCTTAAGTCATCAACTAGGTGAACCAAGATTTTGAGGTCAGTTCTTCTTACAGTCTAACTAGATAACCACAGCAATTTAGGTCTATAATGTACTCTGTAGCATCTACAATGATGGTAATAATAGAAAGTAGTTGAATAATGCGTTTTATCACTAATAAATCACCTTGGTGTACATTATCACACTTGGAGCCACAGAAGAATCCTGACAGGTGAACTGCTATTCATATTTCGTAGATGAGACATAGGCCATCTAAAGTTCCTTCCTCTAGCCATGAAAGTAAGTTATAGGTAGCAGGGACTTGAACTCGGCCTTTCAGAATTCAAATTTTATCTCTTCTCTACTGCATCATGCTCCCTTTCAATCTTTTATATCTGTGGAGAACGTTCCATTTGTTCAGGCTCCTTTCATATTCACCATCTCTTTTGATCCCTCCAAGCAGCCATGTGAGGTGGGCAGGCCACACGTTATTGTCTACATTTTGCAGATAAAGCTATTATAAAAGATGATGAGAAAAGTGGCTACTGTCATTCAGACTGCATTTCCTCATACACTAGACTAATTTTTCTCCTGCAATATTTAGCAGCAGTGTCTGATGTAGCAAGTAGAACATTAGAGGATAATAGTCCCAGTGACAAACACTAAGTGACATAGTATCATATCCTGCAGCAATCTTTCTTCTTTTTCTTCTCTACCCCTGTAGTGATGGATTTGGAAAGAAAGGGGGTGAAGATCCAGTTGGGATGTCTTCAGTAGGAAAGTGCAAGCAGGGTGTGAATTTCTACAGTTTAGATGCTAAGGAAGCAGCTGTCTCTGAATTTGAAGGTTCTTTTTCTCTAGCCCAGGGCTTTGCCAAGTGAAATATTCATTTAAACCACCTGGGGCTTTTGATAGGCTGCAGATTCCCTTTTGATGGGCTGCAGATTCCGATTGGGGTGGTCTGTGCTAAGACCCAATATTATTTCATTCCTATCATGTTTTCTACAAAGCTCCAAGGTGATGTCAATTCTAATGACCAGTATCTAACTCTAAAAGACAGAAATAATCCTATTTCTCAAAACTATATTTTAAAATATTTTTATATACCATCCTTCCAGTGTCTTGGTTGAAACAAAAAGTTAAAAATAAGAGACATTTTAACAATATTGAGTCAATTTTGTGTGTGTGTGTGTATCCTGAGACTTTCTAGGTGCCCCTTTTAACTAGGCTATTTATATACTTCAGTAGCCCCTTTATATACCTCAATACCCTTTAACCTCCTTTGTCACAAGACATTGAATGATGTGCCAGCAGCTCTGCCTGTGTTTTGCGCATTCTATAGACACAGGATTTCAAGCCCAGCTCAGGTCCATTGTACCTGAATTCACATTTTAATAATTTTCTCAAGATAGTTCCAAAATGCTTTAAAGATCCATTCACATCTCTTACAGTATTAGCACTCCTGTGTTTGAGATGTTCATTCCTGTCAACTGACCATCACCAGATTCAGAGGAGCTTCCCTTCCACAGGACCCTAGGTCTCACATGAGATTACGTCATTGGAGGAGGCAACTCTTTCTACCCTAGGTAATTTTGATCATCAGCTTGTTTGTGACCTTGAAGCTTGCTCCACCCCACCCGCAATACAGTACAGTTCAATGGAATAGTAGTGTTGACATCTTTGTCTACAAAGGAAAAAAACGTCTCTCAGCTACAGTGCCAAAAGGTAGTAAGGAAGGAACTGTATTTTAAAGATTGATGGATACAGGGTAGTAAAACTATAGGGTAGGGACGCTGTCTTTAAAATCTCAACTTTAAGCAGGGAATAACAAGGAGTCTGATGTTTCTCATAGTAAGCACTTCCCTTATTTACCCTACAGATATCTATTGATCACGTATTCCTTTTGAGACAGATATCATAAATGGGAAGTGGGGATGCAAAACTCTTTCCTTTTGTGAGGGAAACAGAAGATGAAAATGCAAAGGAGCGTTTGAGACAACTACTGACCGAGATCATTGCTGAGAAGTAAAACAATAATCACTGATCATAAAAGAGTGAGAAATAATATCACAGGGACAAGGTAGAGAGATGACTCAGCAGTTAAGAGCACTGACTGCTCTTCCCAAGGTCCTGAGTTCAATTCCCTGCAACCACATGGTGGCTCACAACCATCTGTAATGGTCTCTCTCTTCTGATGTGTCTAAAGACAGTTATAGTGCACTCATATATTTTTAAAAATGAAATTAATAATAATAATATAATCAAAGTTTATTTACTTCAGAGCACCTTCTCTAGCCAATAAAGAGGCAAGTCAGACATATTCATGTACATGGACGACTAAAGGCAAAAAGTATGCAAATAGAATGTAGGCAGAGAACTTACATGAAATTTCCAAAATCATTTCAGCAAGAAATTAATGAAATTATCAGTTTGGGTAGTTTTGTAATTCCTGCATATTGTTTATAGTTTAATGTGTGTCCTCCTGTTTATCAGTTATTTGCTACTGTTGAGTATCTTGAGCATAGATACATAGATAATGGATAACCTCCAAACTTTTCAAGATCTTACTATGGAGGGTTGATGAGATAGATGGCTGACAGGTAAAGGCTCTTGCTGGTATGAGTGTGATCCCTAGAACACTTATGGAAAGAGAGAAACGACTCCCACAAGCTGACCTCTGACCTTCACTTGCATGCCATGGCGTGTGGACACACACACACACACATACACATGTTTCCAAAACAATAGTCTTGCAAGCTAAAGAAAAACAAATAACCAGAAATGAGATCGTATGACTTGTATGATACTGTGTTCTTGGAGAAAGAGTCATGTTGAAATGTTGTGCTGACAAAAGGGTAAAGAATGTGGAATGAGCACTCCTGTAAGGAGACAACTGAAGTCTGAACAGGGAATATTCTTACATGAAAGTCATATGATCTACCGCATAAATTTGAATGCTTTGTGATTCAGAGGTACAGTCATCAATTGGATAAGGATTTTAACGCTGTGCTAAGTGGTTAAAATTTTATCCCAAGGACCCTGGGATATTGGAAATCAAGAAGAATATTAATTTGGATGTTTTATATTGAGAACTACTAGTAAGGATTCAATGAGAAAATTAATGAATACAGGGGAAAGACAATATTGGTTGTACTGTTCTGTGACAGTGACGTCAGGAAAGACGAAAGGATTCAGTTACTAACAAGTTAATCAAAACAGTCTACCAAATTAATCCTTGACCTGGTAAAAGGAGAAAAAGGAGGTAGGATCACTTGCATCTTTCTAGCTCATAGAGTGTTTACCTTGTTATGAATACTTCAAAAATATTACACTATTCATTTAGTATTTTGGCTTGGGGAGGACAAGGAAATCAGATAAATTGTGTGGGAGTCTGCTCTCCATTCCTCCATTGTGTGGATAACATAGATGATTTCAGGTCATCAGGCTTGGTTGAACACAACTTTATCCACAGAATCATATCACTGACCCTATGACCATCTCTTAACACTAATCATCTGTCCCTTATGCTTATTCCATGAGTTTGGGCTTGTTTCCTGGGAATAAGAGTAAAATTTATACCAGTATATAAATACAATGTGTTTATCTAGACCTATCTACCATCTTATTTTACTAATCTCCCTTTCTGTGTGTATGGGTATTTGTTTGTGTACATGTGACCATGTATGTTACTATGCAATGTAATTGATGGTGGATGCCACATTTACAAGTAAGGGTCTAAAAACTTATTGAGTATCTTCAAACCAAGAGATTTAAGCATGAAAAGTAGCATGACCAGACACTATTCACAATATGGTTTCACATAAAGATCTTCATCCAAATTCCTGCAGGCACTGTCATGGCAAGAGTTTGGATGTGCTGTGTTGTATGGCTAAGACATTCTTTCTTCCTCTGTTTTCTCAGACAGGTACTATTCACTTATGAAATCTCAGCATTATCTCCCCTCAGGGCAGCTTTGCTGGCTCTGCAGGTTTTGCTATATGGCCCTGTTTTATGGTCTAATTGAATGCCATCATTTTCTTTTACAATGTATGAATCTAATTAAAGGGTTATTCATGCAATTATTAGTTTAATGCTCTACTCTCTTGTTGAACTATAAGGTTCATTTTTTCAGGGACCATGTCTGCCTTACACTTCAGTGTGTGTGTGTGTGGGTGTGTGTGTGTGTGTGTGTGTGTGTGTGTGTGTGTGTGTGTGTTTTAACCGAGTGAGCACTCTAGAAATAATTCAGACCAAATGAGCAAGTCATGTGTGGGTGAGCAAGATGAATCTGAACACAATTCTGTATTAATGGAAGATAGAACTGGAAACCAATATTTTGCTAAGGCACTGAAAAAAAACCCCACACTGTTTTTCTTTATTTTGTTTTTTAAAGGAAATATGGAAATATTAACTAGAAATAATGCAAGGTATAATAGCACTTTGCAGACCATGCTGTAACTCTATTCTGCTATGAATTGTCAGTGTGGAATTAGCAGGCTTTACCCAGAAAGTTCATGGATTTGACTCTTCTACACCTGTATGCTACCAGTGGATCCTTGCAG
Organism: Mus musculus; assembly: GCF_000001635.26. Taxonomy (NCBI): domain Eukaryota; kingdom Metazoa; phylum Chordata; class Mammalia; order Rodentia; family Muridae; genus Mus; species Mus musculus. Next base: position 41,962,050 of record NC_000082.6, on the reverse strand, counting down.
TGATCCTTAAGATGAAGCTTCAGAGAAATCATTTTATAAAATCTAAACCACAAATCACACATATTCTCTATGCTAAATATGAAGCCACGCTAAACTAACATATTATCTCAAAAAGGAAGTACTAGGAGTATGTACTTCTGGGATTTGACTTTAAAGTAATTACTTGGTTTAATGTTTTATGTTTCTTCTAAAGCCATGTAGCAAAACATTTCTTAAGTAAGATTTCTATTGTTTCCATTGGTGTCAAACTTTGCTTCTAGCTCATCGGGAAAATTACATAGTATATGCTGAGCTGATCTCAGCCTATGGGGTGAAATCTTTGGAGGAGTTTTTTAATTTTTCTAGGGAGAAAAAGCTACAGAGACTGTGAAAACCTTTGTAGAAACATAAGACACATCAGCTCTTTCTGCAAACTTGAGCAAGTGCCCCTGATACCACATGAGGCACATTTAAGAGAAAGGTCTCCTCATGACGGCTGGAAGAAAGTGTCAGAAGCAGAGCCGCGCAATGGTGATGATGAACATGGCACATACTGGGAAGGGGAAGCGAAGGTACTATACAAATCACATGGTATGGGGCAGTAGTCCCCAGCAACCACAGGGCTATGAAAGTCTAACTTAGTTGAGAGGGAAAATAGGTCACATTTAATAACCACATATGTGATAGTCATTTCGATGATATAAAATAACTGAAAAATGAGATCAGCTTAACGATTCATGATTTTAAGATTGTTCTCTTTTTCAAATGAGGTGTCTTGGTTTTGAATACATAGAAAGTTCACAACACCTCCAGTTCCATCGTTAAAATGTTTGCGGTATACTTGGGGATGTTGGGGGGAGGACCAAAAGAAGGAGAAACGAAATGATCTAATCAAAATATTCAAATGCAAGAAATGAATTGAGATAATATACTTTTCAAAAATTACACCATTCATTTTTTCCCTTCCTTGCTCCCTTTTCATGGCACCAAATGACAAGTAATCAGACATTTCTGATTCCCGGCATGGCATTTTCTTCTTTCAGGTCTCTGTGTCTCCCGTGGGGTCTAGCTAATCACAGGTACATTTCCTCTGGAAGGCAGTCCCACTCTGTACTGTGAAAGGCACAATTAATAATTGAACAAAGCTAGCTGTAGTTTCACTATCACATGGCAAGGGTTTGCAGGAAGCTCGGCTGTCACATCGGGAGCAAGTATCTTTCTCAGATGTCCCCCCAAAAAGGTGGAGCTGGATTGGCTGAAATGATGTCCCTTTTCCAAATTTCAGACAGACAGACAGGCACACACACACACACACACACACAAAGAGGAGACAAATCAAGTTCTCACTCCTTTCAGTAGGAAGATGTGTTCGGTCAAGTGAGTATTTGGTTATTAAAGCTTTGTGTGAGAGATGAAAAAGCAAGCTTGGGAAGTGATCTATGTCCATTGTAAGGAGAACAATGATTTTATATTGAGTGTGCAAATAAAGGAAGGAGCTGTTTGGAGTGCACAAGTATACAATTTGATCCAGAGAGAACGTCTGCATATGCAGCTATAGAGGAACAAATAAGAAACCTGACCATAGGATACATACAAAGCCCTGTGGACTAAATATGACTTTGGTAAATCTTTGCTTGTGTCTCTGGCTATGGTCTTAAGCAGAGGTAGATACATTGTAATCTAAGGAAAAAAAATAATGTGTTTTGGGTTTTGTGAACTAAGTACTTTGGTTGCTGTTGCCAAAGTATGCTATTTCAGATCAAAGGAAGCCATGGATCAAATGCAAGTGATTCAACAGGGCAGTGTTTGCACAAAACTTTATGAATATGTACTCAAGTCTGAAGTTCATATATTTGTTTTTCATCTAAATTTCAGGATTCCTTTGATTATTTGGAACTATTCAGGAAATGCCATAACCACTATTGCTTTCAGGCAGGGAATATATGACTGGTCCAGGCCCACAGGCTATAATGTGCTGACCCTTGGTATTTAACTCTTGAGCATCTTTGTGAGTACATCAAAATTTTGTAGTTGGTTTTGAAGTCAGAGTCCTGGAATTACATGAAGTACTGTCTTTACTATGCAAGATGCCACTGGTCCCCTGTTCTTTGTTTTCATTGAATCATCACAGAAAGCAAGCTCTTCAGGGTTATTACAAAACCCTATGGACTAAGAGTGATTTCAGGAAATCTTTGCTTATGTCTCTGGCTATGGTTTCAAGTAGAGGTGTATGCATTGTAATCTAAAAGAAAAATTAATGTATTTTTAGGTTTTGTGAACTACGTACTTTTGTTCATGAACGTCTACTTGACATGGTCACATGTAATATGCCAACAAAGTAGCAAAGACCTTGACAGCTTGGGTCTATCTCAGAATTTTTCTAAATTCAGAGACAAAAAAGGAGTATGTGGAGGTTCAAGTGAACAATTTGCCCTGAAAACACAATTTCCTACTCAAAATTGCACCAAAAGAAGGAGGGCCTTTTAATATGGCTCCCTATTGATCATAGCATGAACATAAATTCCTTCCTCTAATCTTACTTTTTTCATTTTTAATCTAACACTTGACCCTTGGATGATATTACAAGATTAATAAAGTATCTGTATTAATTTAAATTTGATAACAAAAGGTGAGACAAGTTAAAAGTAATCACATGAAAACAGGAGTATGATTTGAATATGAATTTGAGGGCATTAAACACCTAGGTGGAATGTTGAAAATCAGTTTTATGAGTCTGTAATTTATATAAAATAATTTATGTTTTTAACAGATTGGTAATAAATTGGGTGGCAAGTCAACCAACAGTCAATGCAATGAAGAGCTCATGATAGTTTATATAAGTTCTTTGAGTCTGTTTGCAAGAAACAAACCATTGCTTTGGAAAAGACAAGTAAAGAAACTGAAAACAAAGAGTCAGGTTTCAGAAAGAGATCTTTCAAAGTAAAACCATGGAAGGGTTTGAATACATTTTCTGTAAAATTATAGTAAACATGGTGGTTTTAGATGTCTTTGTCAAAATATGTAAATACAGGACAGTATTTTAAAGCTAAATTGCCAGTAACCAAAGACAACATTGTTATACTTCGTTCCAGGTAGGTAGAGTAGGTTGTGTATAATGTGAGGTTTCCAGGAAGAAAGTACTCTGAAGAATTTATTTCTAGAAAAAGATGTGCAACCTCCAAAAAGGCCTTGTTCTAGATGACTGTTTGTGTGTTCTTGCCATGTGAGGTTCAAAGTGAGTCTGTGAGGGGTTGTGTTAGATATTGATACCCCCCAAATAAGTACCTCTTATGATGCTCTTATATATTATAAATAAATGATGGGAAATATACATAATATGGATGAGGTTTGAATTGCATTTTCTCAAGAGGATAGAGGTCTCTAAAAGACTACTTGCCTAAACACAAGAGCATTTTTACAAAGTTGAGCCAAATTTTCCCTGGAAATTAGATTGGACTATGAAATCAAATGGAGGTACTCTATTATCTTGCCACAAAAATGAAGAAATATTTAGAAACACTGTAATCAAACACTACCATGGTCTCAGGATGAGTTTCATTGTATACCTAGTTTTATATGTGTTCATTCCAAAGTCAGTTACCTTGGAAATTAAGTGTCTAGATATTTTTTATAAAAAAAAATATAAGAGACTATCATACATAAGCCAGTTAAAAGGTAAGACTCTTTACCAAAATAAATTATTTTCTAAGAATAATCTACCTACAATTGATTTATAATTGACTTGTTAGACCTTCTTTTTTGGAATAACTAAAGAGCAGATATATTACATATAAGTCGTATGGTATTTGAAAATACATAGATTTTCATAGAAGAAAGCATAATTTGAATAGGGAAAATGTAGCTAGCCAATCCTGACTCAGCAGGTAAAGTGCTTAAATGTGTTCACAAGCCATGATGTCCCTGTGACCTAGTAAAGATAACGGTAGTACGAAGAGGATGGGCAGGAAGGGTGCAGAACACATTCTAAGGAAGTTGGATTATGAATTGAACTGAATTAGTGTCATTATCTGGATTCAATGATACACTTCCACAGCCTGTTTCATTCCTGGCAACCATCTCAGAGGTAGAAGCCAAGTCCGGACTTAGGAAGCAGAGATATTTTTGTTCCTAATTTCTTCACATGGTGCTACCACAAAGGAGGAAACTCCATAGGAAACTATGATTGAAAATGACTTTTAAAATAGGTATAAAATGGTGTATATATAAAACATTTCCCAAAGACACTGAACCACAAAAATGCTATATATTTTAGAAATAAAACTTTATTTTTTAAAATATGTCTTAATTGAAATAAATTATATCACTTCTCCTCCTTCCATTTGTCTCTTCAGCCCCTCCCATACCCTATGCCCTCAAGTTGATAGTCTATTTTTTAATGGTCTAAAATGAAAGTAAAAATGGTGTTGACCCAGCTTCTTAAAAGAAGCAGTATTAACATGAAAGCAGAGATGGTGGACATATTTCTGGACACCCTCTCCAAGGAAGCCCCATGGTTTTTAGAGGAAGGGTATATTAATCAACGGTGCTGGGAACATTTGGGAAGGGATCTCCAAGCTTCTGATATGAAGAACCCTCTACCTGTAGAGATGTTAGCCATCTGGAACTTGGTCAGGGCATGCTTGAGGGACGCCAGTGGAAAGTACAATGCTGAAATAGAGGAAGGAGCAGCGGCACTTGAGGAGGCTAAGGAGATTGCTTCTCAGGCTAGCAGCCGAAAACCTAAACAGCTTAAACAACAAACCAAAGATAAGAAAGAGAAGAAGGAATCTAGCTCTGAAGGGTCTACTAGTGACAGCGATGGGACTGATAGTGACAGTGAAGTCTGTAGTAGGATGTCCCGCTTGAGTTTGAGGTGCGGTAGGCCGCCCAAACCATCAGCCCCTCTGTTGCCTTCTCCTCTCCCTATAAAGATGAGGGAGACAAAAGGGGAAAGTGTAGTCTCCATGCAGAAGTTTGGAAAAATGTGCCCGCTGTTGTGGGGGCCTTCCCAGTATTTCAGGATCAACAGGAGCAACGGTATCATGAACCCCAGGATTGGAAGGTTGTACAAAGATTGAAGGAGTCAGTTTCGACTTATGGGGTCCAGGCTGCCATTACAGTAACTCAGATTGAGTCCCACGTAGCCCAGCTAATTCTTAAGGGTATAAAGGTGGGGCTAGGAGCTTTTGGTAAACAACCTGATGTAATAATCATGCCATATACTCCTAAACAGATTGAGGTACTTGCCTCCACTAATTGGCTTCAGTTTGGCATGAGAAATCCTATGATATACCCCAGAATTACCCAGACTGAGCCAATCCCAGGTGCTGTTAATATATTTACTGATAGATTCAAAGGTGGTGTGGGAGTAGTTTATGTTGAAGGAAATCAACCCCAAGCTCATATATTTCCCTATCAATCTGCACGAACTGTTGTTGGAGCAGTTAGTATTTGCTTCTTGCATTACTCATATGTCAGGAATGTGTGTAACCTCTGTTCAGTATCAGAATTTTTCCAGAGCTGCAAATCTGTCGCGTGCAATTGGTGCGATGCTGCTAGGAAATTGGAGTCATGATCTCGACACAAAGATGAAGGAATTGCAAGCATCAATTGTTGCCGTGAACAACACTTGTGTGGAGATTGCAACTGCAAAGCAATGACTGGAGATCATCCAGGGAACTGTGGGATTCATAAAAAATTGGGGAGGGATGGCCTTTTGGGTGCTCCTGCTGACTGTTGTGTGTGGAGGAATGCTTTGGTGGATGGCACATATGTGAAGGCAGCACAGGGCTGATAAATGAGGCTATGGCAGCCTTGGAAGCAGGAATATACCCCCCCAGTGTTGGCTCAACATGCTGGATCAGTAATCAATGATGGGTAAGACCCTCATGTGCGCATACCAACCTAAGACAGGATGGCGAAAGTGAGTTCGTCATTCCCATGACAGGTAAGGATGTGGCATGGATGGGGGCAACCTAAGACAAATGCTGATCGCAGAGCTACTAAAAAAAAGGGGGAGATTCAGGAAGTGGGTGCGGCCACATGGGCCAAGATGGCACTCTGGACCATTGCCAAGCCCCGTGAAACCCACATGTTTACTGCCTTGCCCGAACATGCGCAGTGAGACTGCATGCATAAGCTGCCTGCCAAGTTAGATTATTCCTCGTGATCCGGATCTGTCAGCCTATCTGTGACCAACCTGAGCTCATGCTTGGAGCATTTGTGATTCTGATTGGATGAGGTGGTGTGGAGCAAGATGAGGTCAGTTGTCGCTACTGTATAAGAATAGCCCCTGCCCCAAGTAAAGCGGAAGCTGCGGAAGCTGCGTGAACCCGTCTTGGTGTCCGTGTTGTTCTTGTCTCTGCGGGTCAGAGACTGTGCCAAGTTATTGTTACATAAATTATATAAATGTATGTATCTGTAATATTTAATGTTCTTATAGTTGTTCCTTTGAGGGTTAGTCTATTTTGAAAGACAATTTTGTGTATCCCTATTCATACATATGGTAGATAGATCAGAGAGAGAGAGAGAGAGAGAGAGATAGATAGATAACTAAGTTACTTAAAGAGATGAACATATAAGCCAAAATTATGGGAACTCTACACAACATTTATACTGTAGTTTTTCTGAGTTTCAATAAAAAGAATGCACATTTGCCATTTTGATCCAATAGAATCTTCAATATTATGTATTATCTTAGAATGTAGTCAGTTGCTTACCTAGTGGTGTAAGGTGTCTCCAGGTGATAACAGGTTCAGGGCGCCCATTGGCCATGCAGACCAGGGTTACATTGCTGCCCTCATTCACAGTGACATCCGAGGAGATGTTGGAGATCTTTGGTGGAACTGTAGATGGAAGGAAATGCAATATATAATTATAATCATTCTAGCAAAAGCAAAGTTCAGCGATGAACTATACAAGCAAAGTTAGGTACATTCAGACATTATTAGTAAATCTGAGATTTCTGCTAAGTAGCCAGGATACTGTTAGTTCCTACACTTTTTTAATAGTTCTCCAAATCACTCTAGAGGCCTTTAAGCATCTATAAGGAGAACATACCCCACACTGTGGACAGCTGAATGCTTAGGAACTACTTAAGACATGTATAATGAAACTTGTACTAGATCCTTTCTGGTCAGGACAAATTAGAAGGTATGTACATTCTTAACAATTTTACAATAAACAATCTTATCACCATCACTTAAATTCATTATTTCATATATAAGGAAGAATATAATCCAACCTCCAAATGCAAAGAAAGGAACGATTGATATTTAATGTAAGGTCAGAGCTTTGTGCTATTAAAATGTAGTATCCACATGTAAATTGCATAAGATAATCAATAAAATAGAAAGCTTCTACATATATTATATCCTTATATAATATAACAAATTAAATGACATAACTAAATTAATAGGTATTGTATTAACTAAATAGATTTTATAACCATACTACAGCATTTATTTTTAATGCTACCATTAATAATACTACTAACAATTGAATAAGTTAACTTTAGCTAAACTTATATCTACCATGATGTGTAGTATACTTTAGAAATAACATTTTGTATAATAAAAGTCAGGTGTGCTATGAAGGGTTTAGCTATAGGTAAGCTACCAGAGGCACAGATGCGAATAAGTGAAAGCAGAAAAGGAATGTGAATCCCAGCAGACTCCACTCTTAAAACACTCCTTGAACAGAATTTCATCTTCACAATCCAGTCAACCAGATGGCCGAAAAGGACAGAAATTGCTTTTTGGTGATGTGAAAAATGAGTCCCCAAAGGCAAGCAGTACTGCCGCCTGGTCTCCTTCATTAGCGTCCAGGGTGGCGACGTTAGATCCCACTCCGGTGGGCTTTGCTGGGGAGCGTGGGAAGTAAATTGCTCACAAATTTCATCACTGAAGCTACACACTGATTACAAATAGCGGGGCTTTGGGTGGATTGTGACTTTCCTTTTTTCTTCTTTTTAAACTCAGCTGCCTCTGTGGTAGCTGTGAAAATATACTTCTGAGGGAGGAAGACAAGATGAAGGAGCTCAGTAATCAAAGAGCCTTGTTCCTTGCCACTTGTCGTACCCACTACAGATACTGTGTTCCTGCCCAGCTGGGACATTTTCTGCTTAAAGAAACAACTACATGACAGTCTTGAGGGAGACACTGATGATAGTTAGGAAAGCAACATCTGAGTGGTTCCGTGTACCATGAGAAGGAAAGTGATGGAGCGCCTTCATGACATTAGCCTGCCTTGGACAAAAAGACATGCTACATCGTCTCTGGATAAAAAGCTATGACTTGGAATCCAACCCACTGGCATTGGACTACAGTTGATTATCGTCGTTCACCTGAGTTTCTATTGCTCTGTTAGCTTCTGGGATTAAGGATTATTTTCCTGGATTTATTCAGTAATTTTCAATAAGTTAGGATAAGACTTAGGATAAGAATTTGGAGGGTCATACCCAATTTATAAGCAAGACCCTGAGGTACAGAGAGGAATAATAGCTTGTCAAAGGTGATCCCATCAAGAACAACAGCTGGCTTTACATCTCAGAGTTCCTGAGTGCTTCGTCGTTCTTTTGTTTAATATGCATAGTTTTTAATTTTTATTTGAGGAAGCCAGTGTTCTGAATGCCTCCAAGTGTGACACAATCAGTGACAGTACACAAATGAGCAAAAGTGCTTTTAGCACTCCCCCAATTACCCCAAGCTTGTAATAGGAAGCTCTGTAGCAGTTAAACCAGATAAACTCCCTTTACAATTACATCTAAATTGTAACAAAATGTAAGACATATATGTACGTGTCTTTTCAACCAAATGTGGGGCAATCCAATTTGCTATGTGAAAATGCACAAACTTAAAAACAAAAAGTCCATTATTAGTATCACTGCCAGATATTACTCATAATAAAATTGTTATCATATATATAATATATATCACATATATCTTATCCTATATCATATATATCATATACACATATATGAATCTATATTAAGGCCCTTGCATTCACTTGTCATGTTAGTTAAGGCACTTAGACAAATACATGTAAACTAAAATGTAAATTTAGAGTATTGACCAGGGTTATGTTGTAGTAATCAAATCATACTGACTGTCATGATCAGTGTGAGTCAGCTCAAGTCTGGAATACCAGGGATGGGAATGCCTCAACATTTGTACTAAACATTAAAAAATAGATGCTAATGTATTGCTGCATTATACTTGCATTTCAGTCACTTCCCATATGTCACTTCCCATAGGAAGTGACCGAAATGCTGATTTATATCAGGAGCTTCCTATAAGAGTGTGCATGTCAGATAAGATTTTATTCTCCAAATAAATTACTTCACTAACTTTCCAACTCAACATCTCAATTGCTGCAGGAATTATATGATGCCACATCATCACATCCATCCAACTTCTACCTTAAACATTATGAGCATTCTTACATCAAAAAACTTCTCCAGTGAAGCTTTCCAAAGCCCCTGATTTTTTCGATTGTAATACTATCTTTCCCAAAAATATTTAATTTATTAACACTAGTCTCTTTCTTCCAGGATTATCTGTTCTTGGTTCCAAGACACCAAACTCAATAGACTTTCTTGTTACACTTCTGGTGATATTAATTTTGGGGATCATCTTACTCTTATTCAAAGACTGTCTTTAAGGGTTTGGCTGATTTCCCATTTGTCCTGTCAGTTTGCCCCTTTGAGTGATCTTACCCATTTTGTCACTTTAGATGCTAAAGTCATATCATTGATGACCTCACATCAGAAAGGAAGCAACTCCAGCCCAGATTTTTGCTAACATTTTTCCGTCCACATTTTTGATTTTTGACTAGTTCATATCTCCATTGTATGCTTCACAGATATGTTATAGATCAATCTCTACTTTCTCATGAAATACTTGTGTTTTATCATCTTAGTGAATATTGTCGCTATGGAAAGAGATGCTTTGTGTGTTTTTTTTTTTTTTTTTTTTTTTTTTAAGCATAAAAGAGATATTTGGGCAAACTCAAACCAACCAATCAAACCCCCTCAAATCATCTCTTTTGACAGCACTTTCTTTCATTGCCCATATGGAATTGACTCCATGTTGTAAATATCTCATTCCTACATTACTCCCTTGGTTTACTCTACTCAGCCCTATTTCAGACATCAACATTTTCCTCCTCTCCTCCTACTCTTCCTCCTGTTCCTCCTCCTGTCCTTTCTTTTAGTGGTGGGGACCTTGAATTATTGGAAATGACTTAAGTCTGACTCTATGACACTAGCCTTCTCCCCATGTTGACCACCATACATTTTCCATAGAACAGCAAAAATTTTGTAAACTATAAGTGAGCATAATATCCCTTGACTGATATTGCCTTCAAGATTGTATCTCATTGTCTTACTGTAGTTCAGGGCTCATTCTCATTGCTTCTTTCTTATCTCTCTAACTTTATTTCCTTCTCTTTTTGCATTGTATCTTCCCAATTAGAAGTCTATACAACTTTTGGTTCTTGGAATAGGCGTCCTTTATAACCACACATTTAGTATTCTGGTACTTCTGCAAAGAGTGATTTTGTTTGTGGGTTGTTGGTGGTTTTGTTTTGTTTTCTTTTGTTATCTTTTGTTTTCTTTTAAATGTGTGGGGGCACATCTCCTGCATGGGCTTCAGTTGGTGAGCCTGTCTTCTGACTTTTATTCCACCTCTGTCTATATCTCCTCTCCTCATGAAATCCTGTTGGATGAAAGACTGGCTCCTATGTTCTCACAGAACTAGTGAGAACCACAACACTGCTTCTCCAACTGAATGCAGAATACTAACTTTTAGATGACTTTCCTGGTAACCTTAGTCATTTTAAGAGCTAGGTGGAAGGTTTTCTTACCTGCTGAGTCCTGGCACTTGGAATATGGTAGATGCTCAGCTAGTGTTTGGGAAAAACGAAGAGAACTTCAACTCTACACCCATTCTTAAGACTTAAGTGTGTGTCATTGATTATTTTTTGACACAGAAGACCACACATCTCTTTTGCCCACCAAAATATGGCCTTGAGTAGCATTTCTGTAGCTACCTCTCCAGTCATCTATTTCTCCATTAACTTTTTTTGACTGCTGGTTTTCATAGTTAGGAGGGTTGTTTTGCTTGTTTAAATGGATCTCACTTTATGTCTGTCTAAGGTTCTCCAGTGCCAGGGTTACAGTGCATATATACTACCATGATTGCCTGACATCTTTGACTCTTCCTAATTAAAATAAAAATCTCCATGGCACAACAGAACATAGAAAGTATAAAGAGAAACTTGGTGTCTCATTTTCTCAGTTACAGATTTTCTAAGTCTTAACTGCCCTTTTCCTGTTGTTCGTTTCCTAGGGGGAGTCACAACTTTCCTAATCACATGACTTTATCCCTAAATTTCTGTAGAAGATCATAAGATATAAATTTAGAACATCACCAGTCACAACAAATGTGGCAACCCGAAGGCTTCATTTCTTACTAGAAACTGTATAAACGTTTTAGAAAGTAAAAATATGCATCAAATTATTACTGCTGCTTCACACTGTGGACAAAGGATAGGCAGTAGTTGAAAAAAAATCACATAACAAATGAAAACTAACCAAAACTAATGCTTTGTGTATTTTCTGAAATGATTCTTCCTCCAGGTCACATTTATTTCTATACAAGTGATGAAACATTGCTTTTTCGCTTTCTCTTAATCCTCGGTAGGTATGACTAGCTAGGAAGTACAGTTTAACATGATAAACTTATTTGCACTAGCAAATACAAATTAATTTTCAAAGTCACTGGAACATTGATTTATGCTCGATCTTTGAGTCATTCTACCACTCTGAATGGTTTGTTTTCTTTGGGGGCCATTGCCTCGCAGCCCTTTTTCATAAGATATTCGTGAGATTTATTATCTTTCCCTACATGCAACACCATCATCCATTTGTTTTATGTTCTCAACCTATTCAGTTTCAGTGATACCTCCAATTTGTCTGTATTATTTTGTTTTCTTAGTGACTAATGGGAGCTACTTAGGCTGAAAGGATCTGACCTTTTGATGTCTTGGTTCAATTTTCCCCAATTTATTTTCTGACTCTTAATTTTGTTTGTCATTATTTTTCTTTGTAGAAGTTTAACATTCCTTGACTTTATGTATAAAGTTTTTTATTGTCTCTTCTATCTTGTGTGCGTGTATGCATAATCCTTTTGTAAAATATGACCAATTACATACTTAAATTTTTCTTCCAATTACTTATTTTTACATTGAAATATTTAAAGCATCTACAAATTTAAGTATGATATGAGAAATAATAACATTTTTCATGTCTTAAATTTTAAATAATTTCCCCAAAACCATTAGGTAAAAATTGTAAAATGTAAAATGTAGAAACTATTTCGGTTTTTACACTTCTCCCAACAAGTGCTATAAACTAGCTAGCCTAGTCTTTCTGGGAAACATGTAACTATAAACCTTACTTACCATGACAAGTAATTTTACCAAAACATTTTAAAACATACCATTAATCTTTTACATGCTCCATCATTGTGAGCTCCTATGGGGTACAATTATTATGAGGTAAATTTAAAATAAAAACTATTTTCATTGATGACACTCTTATTGAAATAGATATGATAGATAAATAAGTTCTGTGTTAAAGCAAAGTGCTTTTAGCTTCTCACTGTGAAGTTAATGGTTTTAAAATAATTCTAATATTGGGGTAAACGTAAATACATCCATTCCTTTAGCTATGCAATGAACTAGCATCACTCAAGATAACTACATTATCCGTCTATCACTGCCACCAGGTTTTTCGTATAACCCCTCTTCTACTTTTCTCTCCTTGGACTATTAAATTCTGTGGGTCCATACCTGGCATACTTCATCCTGTTAAGACATTTCTTTAATGTCTCAGGTGAACCTGGGTGCTCAGGCTTGGGAACTCAGCTATTTGACAAGCTAAGGTAGAAGGACAATGGCCTGCTTTGTCAACAGAGTGCAAAACCACTCTAGGAAGCTTGGCAAAACCCTGCTCTAAAATAAGAAGAGGGCTAGGGTAGAGCTCAGTAATAGACATCTGCTTAGCATGTACAAGCCTGGGGTATTTCCCAGAACCTCTTTCTTGTGGTAAGGCACATTGGTTTTGCTTTGGGGAGACCACTGATCAAATAGGAATTTCGTTAAGTTGATTCATACTCCCTTGGCTGAGCAGTGCACACATACCATCTGGGACATCCAGATCTGACCTCCTTAGAATATGGTTCTTAAGGAGAAAACACTCCAGAGAAGACATAAATAGTTTAAACTATGGCAAACTGTTCATAGCCCAGTCTGCTTCTCTCTTTGTCCAGTCTTTTCAATCTCCATGCCTTCCTTCAGTAGGTACCACACATATCTCCATCTCTACTCCATGTCAGTACTTTTATCTATAGGACAGAAATACCTAGCTTACAAATAAAGTTGTGAGAGCTGCCAGCACACGTGGACTCACTGGCACTTCTGGCATTGCTACTGTGCTTGCACCAAGCTCAGCTGAGACTCTTGGATTCCAAGAGAAGAAGAGAGGGGTGGCTGAAAGAACCACTAAAAATAAGGCAGGGTCCTAAATAAACATGCTTTTCAGACAGGCAACAAATACCCCTTAAATATAATTGCATTCCAAATACTGTGTGGGACACAATTATAATAATGTATTTGTTGCTTACCTGAATTTTAAATTTAATGGGTTATTCTTTTTTTAAAATTAGGCATTTTCTTCATTTACATTTCCAATGCTATCACAAAAGTCCCCCACACCCTCCACTCCCTTACCCACCCACTCCTACTTCTTGGCCCTGGCGTTCCCCTGTACTGAGGCATATAAAGTTTGCAAGTCCAATGGGCCTCTCTTTCCAGTGATGGCCCACTAGGCCATCTTCTGATACATATGCAGCTAGAGACACAAGCTCGGGGAGGGGGGGTTACTGGTTAGTTCATATTGCTGTTCCACCTATCGGGTTGCAGATCCCTTTAGCTACTTGGATACTTTCTCTAGCTCCTCCATTGGGGGCCCTGTGATCCATCCAACAGCTGACTGTGGACATCCACTTCTGTGTTTGCTAGGCCCCGGAATAGTCTCACAAGAGACAGCTATATCTGGGTCCTTTCAGCAAAATCTTGCTAGTGTATGCAATGGTGTCAGCGTTTGGATGCTGATTATGGGATGGAACCCCAGGTTGAGGAGTCTCTAGATGGTCCATCCTTTTGTCTCAGCTCCAAACTTTGTCTCTGTAACTCCTTCCAGGGGTGTTTTGTTCCCAATTCTAAGAAGGGGCACAGTGTCCACATTTTGGTCTTCGTTCTTCTTGAGTTTCATGTGTTTTGCAAATTGTATCTTGTATCTTGGGTATTCTAAGGTTCTGGGCTAATATCCACTTACCAGTGAGTACATATCATGTGAGCTCTTTTGTGATTGGGTTACCTCACTCAGGATGATGCCCTCCAGGTCCATCCATTTGCCTAGGAATTTCATAAATTCATTCTTTTTAGTAGCTGAGTAGTACTCCATTGTGTAAATGTACCACATTTTCTGTATCCATTCCTCTGTTGAGGGGCATCTGGGTTCTTTCCAGCTTCTGGATATTATAAATAAGGCTGCTATGATCATAGTGGAGCATGTGTCCTCCTTACCAGTTGAAACATCTTCTGGATATATGCCCAGGAGATGTATTGCTGGATCCTCCGGTAGTACTATGTCCAATTTTCTGAGGATCTGCCAGACTGATTTCCAGAGTGGTTTACAAGCTTGCAATCCCACCAACAATGGAGGAGTGTTCCTCTTTCTCCACATCCTTGCCAGCATCTGCTGTGGGAAGCCACAAATGCCATTACAAGATGGCGCTGGTTTCTTTAAGCCCGACGCCCATGAATATGGGTAAACAACCAATGTGCGCATGTGCATAAGAGTTTTTTTGCAGAGTCACTGCCTGGCCCAATGAATATTAATGAGGTACTGGTAGCATAACCAATCAGGTATGGACACGTCACTCCTAGGCCTATATAACCAGCGCCATTTCTGGGTCTTGGGGTTTTTTGCCTACACAGTCCATGCTCTCCCAATAAACGTGTTGCAGAAGGATCCCGTTGTGGCGTCTTACTTGCTGGCAAGTCGGGCGTCCCACAATCTGCTGTCACCT
This sequence comes from Mus musculus, assembly GCF_000001635.26. NCBI lineage: Eukaryota > Metazoa > Chordata > Mammalia > Rodentia > Muridae > Mus > Mus musculus. The sequence goes on along the minus strand of NC_000082.6, from coordinate 41,946,916 downwards.
GAGTTTTTGATCTTAGCCATTCTGACTGGTGTGAGGTGGAATCTCAGGGTTGTTTTGATTTGCATTTCCCTGATGATTAAGGATGCTGAACATTTTTCAGGTGCTTCTCAGGCATTTGGTATTCCTCAGGTGAGAATTCTTTGTTTAGCACTGAGCCCCAGTTTTTAATGGGGTTATTTGATTTTCTGGAGTCCACCTTCTTGAGTTCTTTATATATATTGGATATTAATCCCCTATCTGATTTAGGATAGGTAAAGATCCTTTCCTAATCTGTTGGTGGCCTTTTGTCTTATTGATGGTGTCCTTTGCCTTACAGAAGCTTTGCAATTTTGTGAGGTCCCATTTGTTGATTCTCAATCTTACAGCACAAGCCATTGCTGTTCTATTCAGGATTTTTTCCCCTGTGCCCATATCTTCCAGGCTTTTCCCTCTTTTCTCCTCTATAAGTTTCAGTGTCTCTGGTTTTATGTGGAGTTCCTTAATCCACTTAGATTTGACCTTAGTACAAGGAGATAGAAATGGATCAATTCACATTTTTCTACATGATAACCGCCAGTTGTGCCAGCACCATTTGTTAAAAATGCTGTCTTTTTTCCACTGGATGGTTTTAGCTCCCTTGTCAAAGATCAAGTGACCATAGGTGTGTGGGTTCATTTCTGGGTCTTCAATTCTGTTCCATTGGTCTACTTGTCTGTCACTATACCAATACCATGCAGTTTTTATCACAATTGCTCTGTAGTACAGCTTTAGGTTGGGCATGGTGATTCCACCAGAGCTTCTTTTATCCTTGAGAAGAGTTTTTGCTATCCTAGGTTTTTTGTTATTCCAGATGAATTTGCAGATTGCCCTTTCTAATTGGTTGAAGAATTGAGTTGGAATTTTGATGGGGATTGCATTGAATCTGTAGATTGCTTTTGGCAAGATAACCATTTTTACTATATTGATCCTGCCAATCCATGAGCATGGAGGATCTTTCCATCTTCTGAGATCTTCTTTAATTTTTCTTCAGAGACTCGAACTTCTTATCATACAGATCTTTCACTTCCTTAGTTAGAGTCACGCCAAGGTATTTTATATTACTTGTGACTATTGTGAAGGGTGTTGTTTCCCTAATTTCTTTCTCAGCCTGTTTATCCTTTGAGTACAGAAAGGCCATTGACTTGTTTGAGTTATTTTTCTATCCAGCTCCTTCACTGAAGCCATGGGTTATTCTATATATGGTTCTTATTCACTAAATCTGGTGAGGCAAGGTGCAGTGAGTGCCTCATAGTCAGATCCAGCCTACCTGAGCTAAAATGCACATGCAGAAATAAAGGATCACTCTTGTCTCCTGTTTTCAGATGTTGGAGTTGTTTGATCCCCAGAAATAGTTAAGAAACACAACCAAAAGCCCACTACTGTGAGAATATTGCTTTCCCTAGTTCCTGCAAGTCTGCATCTCTAGAGATGCCTTTCCCCTGCTTTCCAAGTTAAGGACTTTCTTCCTTTTATTTGAATCTATTATCTTCCATATTCTCCTTAGTAATCACCACTTTCTTGCATCAAATTAGATAGTTTCCATCACTTAAACCAGAAAATCCTAAGTTTGCAAAATTAAAAGTGGTCTTGAGGGTAAGTTTCCACAGTAGCCTCTCCATGGCTATTGATTCTTCTCTGTCAGTAAATGTTGCCTTAAAATAACCCCAAACCTGTGAAACCATCTTTACTACCTGTGAATGGCTTGATCCCTCCCCTTACCTTCACCCATGTGTGCTGCCTAATAAAACAGGACAATGAGTCAAAGGAAATCAAACAATTACTCCCAGAATAGGACCAACAGTGGTCAACTGGCCCATTTACATAATCTCAAATAATTTGTTTTTCTTACTTTTATGAAATATAAAACACTATGCTTTTGTTGTTTTAATTTCTGTTTTCATTTGGAGACAGGGTCTCTTGTACCCCAAGTCTAGTACATGCCTAGGATGATAACTTTGAATTCCTGATCCTCCTGTCTACACCATAACACCAGTGCTGAGGACTGAACCTGGGCACATACGAGGCAAGTGCTCTGCTGTTGAGCTCTATCTCCAGCTCTCAATCCCATTCCCGATAGAATTGGTCTCATTAATTTCTGGCCATTCAGAGTTAAGATAAGGTGCATATATTATTGTAGGGTGTAGAGTAGTAAAGCTTATGTCTACCAGGACTCAGGAACTGAGGCAAGAGCATCTTGAGTGCTGTGCCAGGTTGGTGACATGGTAAAGCACTGTCAAACCAAAACAAGAAAACACATTCTTAGCTCCTTCATGTCTACGTTTTCTTAGACACAGACAGCGAAAATGAACTGCGTCATTTGTACGTGTAAGTATAGAAGAGTTGGGTCCAGGAGCATATGGGATGCTTCTGGAACAGCATCTAACTTTAGTAAATATGATCCCAAGAGTCAACAAGAAGAATACAAATATACAAGTAACACATAAATGCCATCTTGTGAAACATCAAGCTTCTATCCAGCTTGGCATTTTGTTTCTGAAAATGCCACAAAAGTGTGTTTTGCTACATGGTGTAGGAGTTTCCAGGATGGATGGCAGAGTAGCACAATGTGTTCAATTGAGCACTGGGTAACTCTCATCCCACCCTGTTCTGAAACTAATTCACAGTGATACAAATTCATTTCTTGTGTTTGCTTTTGAATCCTCAATGAACAGATTAATATCATGTTTTATACTCTCCCTGATACCCTGTTTCCTTGTCTAGATAATGGGAGTAATGGATAATTTCAATACTGAGCAATACTACAGGGTTGACTATAGGGTCAAATGAAAGTAAGGTTGTGAACTAGATCTGTAGACTTTTAAAAATTGTATAAATACAGCTATCATTTATTATATGCTAAAGCAAACTAGTAAATTAGTGCTGGCTTCACCCTTCCTAGGAATACATGAGAAAATAGTCCCTTCATTTCATCTTGGTGGCATTCCAGTTGTATATTTTTGTTGTTATTTTGGTGTGTGGCACTTGATACTATATCCTAATATTTCAAAAAGCATAAGTGATTGCTATCATACATAATTAATGATTAATACCCAGCATTAGCAAAAAAAAAAATCATCCTGAAGGTAGGTAGGTATTGAGTTCTTCTATACTATTGGGTGGAAATTCTCTCTCTCTCTCTCTCTCTCATATATGTATATATGAGAGAGAGAGATATTCTGCCCTTTAGTCAATGTCTTTGTAGTTTATGCCTGTAATAAAAAATGACTACAATGTGAATATTTACAATTGCGTGCTTAAATAAGCTTTACCAAGATATTTAAGAACAATGTGTGGCCTTCCATGAAAAGTTCTCTAGTTAAAATTGTGCCACCATTACATATTTATAGTGGTCTTGGTAAAATATAGGTTTTCTTTAATGTGTTGATGTAAGAAACAGATGTTGCCAGGCATTTCGAAGCTGTTACTGGAGTCTATAAAGTGTTGGTTCATAGGAGAACAAAACAACTGGCAGGATTCACCTCTTTCCACAGGTGTTGTTCTTTTCTCCTATTGAGTCCATTAATTAAACAAGAAACTTGAGCCTCTGAAGTAGGCTCTGTAAGAACAAGATTCCAAACAGGCTCACAGTTCATGGTAAACAGAAAAAGTTTAGAAGCCATAAGATGGCTGTGTGTCAGGTTAAGTGGAGTGTAAAAAATGTTCATTGTAACTATCAGTGAAACTCTTTATGCATGCAATGATCCAAACAATGTAATTTAGGAGGAACGATGAAATCATTTGTAGCAGCTGGTATAAAATGTATGTACAAACCAAAACAGTGATAGGGATGGTACAAAACGATGCAGGTATGTGAGAATGTGGGAGAGGCAGAAAACTTGTTGTGAGCCTATATATAAAAAGAAAACGTTTGGGATGAGAAGTATGGCTCTGTGGGTAATGGTGGTTGCTGCCAAGACTTAAGACTTGAGTTCGATTCCCAGGATCCACATGGTTCTTCCACAAGTTGTTCTCTCATCCCCACAGAGGTACTGTGGGGCACATGATCCTCTCTACACTCAAATAAATAAATAATTTAAATCAATAGAATAAGAAAAACTAGAATGATACAACCAAGTGCGGTAGTGTTTGTAGTATGCTGACCACAGCTACCTTCCAAAACAACACAAGCAATTACAAAAATAAAAAAATAAATACTTCTTTTAATCCAGCAAGAGAAGTTTTCTGACCTAAATGTTAGTGCCTGAACCCTCCCTTCCCCAGTGCTCTGAGATTTGGCTGACATTTTCCTGTGCTGGCCAAAGTTTTGTATGCTCATAAGACTAACTCTCCAGAGCCTTTGAGAGCTACTTTATCACATTGTAGAGTGGTCCTCAGGAGTCTCTGGCACTATCCAGGGCTGTCAGATTTACAATACAGTGATCTTCAGAAACACAGTTACTACCATCAAAAAGGACAGTTAATTTGGGTTAGACTGCTCTAAATGCTTCAAAGACAGTAGCCACTAGACAAAGAAATGTTATGCAGCCTACTGCTTCCACACAACTCAGTGATGGATGCTTTCTTATGATAAAGTGTGTGCTACTGGTAGTTGAATATCCAAATTCTGCTACATTAAGTCTATCCAAAATGAAGGTATATGAAATGATAGTTACTATGTTTATTAAATGTGTAGAGTGACTCTGTAATCCAAATGTGTGGGCTGCTTTAAAAGGGAACAAAGTTTCCAGCTGCCAGCAGGGGCATTTGTGACCAGCTGAGGCTGTCCATTATTGCTGCTTCGGCAATAGATACACTCTCTGTGGGATGTCAAGTGGCTGGTTCTATAGATGGGTCATTGCCTTGCTAAATAAGTGCAAATGGTACCATTCTGACTCTGCTCACTGAGACATCATTTCCTTAGCAACTCAGCAGCTTCTTCAGCCGCTCATATTCCCGAATCCTTACCCCAGCTGTTTGGTATTTGTTTTTTGTTAATCTGGATAAGCTTCCAGATGTTGATGGAAAGGAGGCAACTGCTATCTTCCCTTTATAGCCGCAAAATATCTTCTTAATTTTTTGTACTTACAAAACAGAGTTTTGATAATGTCCAACCCGAGCAGATGGTTCTGTTTGGCAGGTAGAAGAATATGGAGCAGAGAGAGGCTCAAAAATATTAGGTTACCTCGGGTAGGTGACAAATAGCAACTGGGTGAGTTCCAAGTGCTGGAAGAGAGCTGCACCCCAAGACTGTATAGAGAAAATAGACCTGTTACTTTCCTTGTTTTTATATTCCAACGGGTACACTTTTCTATACTGCAGGGGCTGTTGGCTATAATTCTTAGAGTAGGTAAAAATTCTGCTTATATTACTTGCAGCTACTAAAATCCACCCTTTCTCCTAAGTAAGTCTTTAAAATTTAGCTACCACCATGGCATAATTGTAGAATCCACAAATTATCTCATGGAGAAACAACAAATTTTTCTCTGCTGCATTATTGTTCCTTAAAAATGAATGTAAGAGCCCCGGTGGTACATGCCTTTAATCCTAGCACTCGGGAGGCAGAGGCAGGTGGATTTCTGAGTTTGAGGCCAGCCTGGTCTACAAAGTGAGTTCCAGGACAGACAGGGCTACACAGAGAAACCCTGTCTCGGAAAACAAAACAAAACAACCCACGAATGTAAGAAAGATATCGCTTAGGCCTTATTATTTTGAATGTTTTGGCCATGAAAAGTTCACGATGAATGAGACATTCTTGACATAAAAAAAAAAAAAAACATAAAGAATCTTAAGGTCAAGGGAAATAATCTATAAATATCCAGAAGGCAGCAGTACACAGGTTCAGAGACAATATCTTACCCCTTATGCTTAATGGCAACAATAACCAATGCCACTTTGAGCACTTACAAAATGGAAAATGATTGTGCTAGGCATGGCCACAGTGAAGAGAGGTAAACCAGGAGGATTAAAATGCATATTAGTGACTCCACCGAAGTGCCAACAAGACGTTATCAAGAAAATAATAATCGTCACTCTTTTCAAGGTGGCTTCTTGTCATCTCGTTTCCATTTATTTTGGGAATCAAAAAAATGAGAGATAACCATGGTGTTTGTAAGAACTGCTTAAGCTTAATAATTTCCTGCCCAAGTTACTAGCCCCTCCCCAATTCTGTTCTCCCCCTTGTTTAAGGTATACGGTGTTCTTTATGTGGAAGAAGGAGTTAGACTGTAATGGAAGAGTTTTTTCAAAACTTGTGTTGAAAACAAAGGTGCTGACAAGAGCTGATTCCTTCCACTGTTCCAGGGTCCAGGAGACAGAATATTTAGAAAGAAAAAAAAAAAAAAAACCAAGGGACTGGGAGGGTTTAGAATTGTTTTCTTTGCATTATTTCTGTTCAAAGCCTGTCACAAGCCATTTTTGACAGAACATAGAACATTCACATCATTTTCTTATAACAATCATGAATTAGTTCATTCCAATTATAATTTTTCCAAAATTATTCCTAGTGGAAAAAATAAAGTAGTTGCCAGCAAATATTAAATATAGCTAGGGGAGGTAGACACTTTCTGCAGTTCTACATAGGTTGGAGAATTCTAGAGAGGTAAATAAGGTTGTGAAGGATTTGGGAGTAAGGAGAACATCACAAAACAAAGCATGGAACTGATACATTTGACTTAAAATTTCTCCTGTGAGTCTTTTCTGGGCCGAGCAAATCAATGACTATTCAAGAATAAAACAGGACATAAAGAAGTTGAAAATGGCAAGAAATAACAATATTAATCATTAACAATAACACTGGGCTAGTTGACATCACATTAAACTGTTTACAAACCAGCAGTGTCTTTGCCTTCTTTGGTCCCTACCATAACTCTGTTGTTAAAGACTACCTTGTGCCATTCATTGGGCAACTGAGGCTCTGGACCAATGCCAGAAAGCTAAAGAGCAAATTGATTACGTTGATAATGGGTTCAACTGATTGTTTTGGGAAGACTTATGGAGAGTGTTGCTATTTCAAACTCCATTATCACCGACATGTAGAATGCTACCTTATGGACTAAACTAAACAGTAGCCCAGAAGCTCACCAGGGATCAGAAAGCCTGGGTATATGGGCAGTTATTTTAAGCACAGAGTTCGAAAGGGCAACAATTGTGGAGAGCCTCTGGGAACTTGGTTTACTAAAGTTCATTTTCCCTTTTCTATGCTCTGTTCAGTTTCAATATTATACTGTAAAGAATTTGGTATTTGGGTTTTGAGGCACTTTCCCAAATAATGGTGATAATATTCATGTCTATAGCCAGGAAAGCATAAGCAATTTTTCAGTGGAAAATGGATCTGTTACCCAAGTCTTTTTGCTGCCTGAATTAAGTTTGTCCATGATGAAGTGGGATTTCTCCCTCTCCCCCATCCTCTTTTTGAAAGTCCAAAGCAGGGTACAGGGGTGTGTGAGAGAGGGAGCACACCATCTCTGCTTCAACACATGAATATCAAATGGGGGTGCATCTCTAATTAATCTTGAGCTAAATGTAAAGTTAGACATGGAGGGGCCTAGGGCCCCCCACCTGTTTGTTCAGAGCCCTAGGCATGTTATGGAGAAAATGTCGAAGATTCCTCTTCTCACGCTTCTGTGCCCTGCCGTGATGTTTTATTCAAAGCACCACCACGTCCTTAGGAAACAAACACTGCCTATCAAAATCTTGCCCACCTGGCCTCCCAGTCTCACACATAAACATGCACAACACCTGTGTTTAGGAGAGTTGATCAATTCTCACAAAAGGCAGTCTCCTGGTAACACGCTGTGGGGCCGGAGCACTCGCGCAAATGATTTGTGAGGCAGCCTGACCCTCTGCAACTGCATTTGTATCCATCTCACTGTGCTGTGGTTATACAACATGATGTGTGTACTGACCCTTCTAGCTAGAGACAATTTTAACGTGTACTGGAGCTCTGGGCTCATATTGGGAGAAGATTTCGCTGTGGGAAGAGTATGGGATAGAGAACTCTGCAAAGAGATGCCTCCGGGATAGGTCAGAATCAGTAGACCTCTGGGAAGCAGTACCGGGAGCTTCTCTTGCTAGAGTCAGCCTCAGCTCTCTATTAGGTCCTGCCCAGTGATCCGTAGGGTAGCAGCCTTCCAACCTTAGGTAGCAACTGGAACTCTACAGAACATGAAGTAGAGTTTATGTGTATGGGCTGAGATAGGGGACAGGACGTAGAGGCAGCTACTTTGACATTCTCTGCCAATCATCTGGGTCTTGTAAAAGACACCGAAGGAGTTGGGGGTTTAGGGAGTCGGAGATTGGGAATCCGGGGAGAGGAAGTCTAAGAAGTCAGGCATTGGTGCAGAAGGCCTGTTTTGTCTTCCTCATTTCAGGAGACCGAAGGCGCTTGAAAGAACGGCTTCCTCATAAGTCACCAACTGAATAAGAGATTCACACTACAGCAGCTAGCAGCAGTCTTGTGTTTTTCTCAATTCCAGCAGCTCCAGATGGACCGAGAACCAAGCCTGGTTGCTGTCCAGAATATTCTTTATTTTCAGCCCATGTCTCTTTCTTTACAACCCATGGAGAAAGGGCAAGCCACCCCATCTGTCCAGTACTCTATTTCCTCTTACTGAGGCCTCAGGAAGAGGCTACAATTCTCTGGAAAATATCAGGCTTGAGAGATGTGGCTGCTGAGAGCAGTTGGCTTTCATGAGTCAAACTTCCCCGTACTGGTCACACTTGCAGCTATAGATAGTTCCTAAGTTTAGAAGTCTTCCCATAGCTTGCATGATAAGAGAATGAACAACTTATAGCATCTTCGTCTCCAAACAGAGTCAGGGCTACTTATAACTACCATGCTTTCCTAGCTTTTTGCTAGTGCTTTCTTCTGTTAATTATATACCCATCACTTTGTCTTCATAGTGAAATACCCCAAGTGGCTCAACTTCAAACTAGACTTTTAGCTGTTTGCCCTAATGATTAGAGGCTGACAGAAAATAATAGCAGCCTTTTCCCTTGTCATGAAAACTAAATGTATGCTCAGAGTAGCCAAAGCTTAGGCTTCAAAGAAAATCTCCTCCGACATATTTAATATATATACAGTATTATCAAAGAAATGTTACAGAATGCAATACTCAGACAGCCCTTCTATACTTTTACATGAGGTTGTATACCATGAGGCTCTGCCTTATGCTGGCCCCTCTGACAGCTTTCAGAGTCAGAGCAGGTTTCAGCTATAAGCCAGCTGGTGCCATCCATTTAAGAGAAAACAGCTATCTAAATGAGCAAGATTCTAATCAGTAAATCTAATTACAAAGTAGAGTAAATTATTATAAATGTTGCTTAAAGTGTCTTAAAGCATTGTAAAAAAGAAAAATTGTCAACCAAACAGGAATATGCTGTGCTGATGACATTATTTGAGATCAGGACATTCACATTTGTAAATGTCATGTTTTATGGCTATTCCTGACACGTGGATCCAGCATTCACACATTTAAAACTTTTATATCCTCTGTCCTTCATCCAACTAGATATTAAAGTGGCTCAAAATATATCATAGTTCATAGATCCTCATGGGGCTCAGAGGAGCAGTTCACTTGCACTAAAGTCACAAGAACTTTAAAGAGCACCACTGATGTGCTAAGGGGGTGAGAGAAGGAACAGGGGTAAGAGAACAGAGATGCCACATTTCCCATGGATCCATATATTTTCCAAATAGACTTCTATCTTCTCTCATTTAACACCCTCTATTAAAATGTTTCAAATGTCTCACATTGTCCAAAGCAATGCATAAGGAAAGATAAACACATTAACATTTTATCTTTGGCTCCCAAGCTAGCTGTCTGCTTGGACATTTCTTACATTGGTCTTGTTTGTTCTCTGTGAATTATGGACCCTGTCCTTTGGTCCATCTGCTTCCTGGAAGGATTAATGTGTGGGCTGCTAACTTTGACGGCACTTTCAAATTGCTATTCTCAATTTATCATCTAATAATATGTGCCTGGGGGCTGAAGTAAAGCCTCTTGTCCCTTGCGGATATCCATACAATTTTCTATATTTTCTAGTCTCTTGGCGGGAGCTTTAGGTCACAAACTTGGGTTCTGGCCAGTACAGTGTTGGGGAAAGTGAGGCAAGTGACTATGAAAAGTGAATGCACTACTGTAGCTCTGTCCTTGCTTGTCATCCAGTTGTGATATGTGCATGTTCCAGGTGGCAGAGCTGCTACCCCATCAAGTGTTGACTGGCCTGGCCTGGCCTGGACTTCACAAGCCATGAAAACTCAATGGTATCTACAATGGCAGCTGCCAGTAATGACTCTGACAGAAATGTCATTAAAAAGGAAACTGTACAACTTTTATGTAAGAGCACATTTGCCTGAAAATTGGAGACTGGAGTTGATGTTTTCTAAATCTCCCTATGTTCTAAGATAATGACCATTGTATGAAATCTGTCTTCATTCACTGGAGACATTGATGGGCACGTTGCTAATGAAAATACAACTCACCTTCTAGTCTCTTTATCCATTTTTATGTTATGATGTATTGTAGTTCCCAGGCAATGTTTAGCATCATGTATAAGAGACATATGCATTTATCCTCTGCTCTAAGGACTGAAGATACAATTCAAAAGACCTTGCTGCCTTGGCCTAATTCAGTATGTCACTTTTGTCTTTGCTATTTGTCACACGTTTCTCTCCTACACAACTGTCCTGACTATCTGTATTTTTCTTTTTCAGGACCTTGAAGGACACATTTTCAGATCCTTGATCATGTCAGACAAGTACCCTAGAAATTTGACATCCTCACATTTGAGTTTAATAATTGTGGTGTATGATATGAATGCAAGTTCTCTTTAAAAATCCAGGCCAAGACAGTATAAAATATTATTTGAATAAGAAAGATAGCATTTCTCATCAAGGGAGTCACAACCTATATTTGCACCTATGGAGATTATGAAACTGCCTGAGATATTCCTAGAAACTGCCTGAGGGAACACTTTACTGAGCATGTTTTTTTCTTTTCTCCAGTAGTCTAACCAAGCTCCTCTTCAACTTAGCTGGTAAACACTGCAGCTGCAGGGGGGTGGGGGAGGGAGAGTCGCACGTTATATTTTTGGCTTTCCTTGGCTTCTTTTGTACCTGCAGGATTTTATTCCTCTCTCTGTGTCCCCACTAAGAGAGAACAGAGCCTCAGGAATTATTTAAAGAAAGTATGTTATGTAACCAATGCAGAGCCTCAGGCCCTCTGCACTGATCTTCCCTCTGAAGAGTCAAAATTTACCAGAACAAATAAGGTTTCTACATGGTTTGTATATATTTATCTTTCCCATAGTGAAACAGTTCTACCTGGAGCATTTTGCAGTTCTTCTTACCACATAATCATTTCTTCATTTAAAACAGGAAACAGAATATATTTAAAAGGAAGTTCACAGAATATATTTCTGTATTTCTAGAATGGGAGTTATTTTTTAAGACCAACTAGGGAACCTTTCTGGATAATAGGAGGGGACAGACTGATAATTTGTGGCTCGGAATAGAAATTAAGACTTGACCCACATAAGCACACAGCATTATCTATGGGAGACTCTATTTACCAAGAATGAGACAAGAGAAGACCTAGATTCTGAGCCTCTAATTCCTCTGACTTAGTAGGGCTGCTTTTGTTGAAAACCCTTTTCAAACTCCAGGATATTTGTCTTTTAGAAGAATATGAATAGCAGATGGTAATACTTTAGAATCTAGGATAAATCATTTAGAGAAAGTATAATGGTTGTATGTGTGTAATAACAAATTTCTGTTTATAGTTACTTATTAAGTTAGCATACAGAGCAGTGGGTTCTATTACCATACTTTTTTTTTTATACATGTGTGCCAGGATATTTTGCTTTTTATCTTTACTTTCTTCCATCTCCTAACCCATTGACTCCTGAGCCCTACTTCTGCCTCACTGTTGCTGGTCCCCTTTATCCCTCCAAACAGTTCTGGTCTCAGGTCACATGTATTCTGTTACTCTTTTTCATATCCTCCTTTAAGAGAGCAAAATCCAGTTCACAGTGATTGGAACCACGCCCCAGCAGAAAGTCCTAAGTTTATAAGAGGAGAAAATGGAATGGAGCAGAAAAGGAAATGAATAAACAAACAGATACATAGATAAATGGATAGATAGGTGAATGGAAAGATAGACAGACAGACAGACAAACAGACAGGGCAATTTAGGGAAGGAAAGAGCTTTATTTCAGCTTACACTTAGAGGTCACAGTTCACCATTGCTGGAAAGTTAAAGAGGGGCTTTAGGGAGTCGTTTCATAGTCACATTCAAGAGCCGAGAGAAATGAGTGGATAACTGGCCATTTGGTTGCTCGATTGCTTGTGCCCAGTGTGATTTCTCCATTCCTATATAGTTCTGGACCCACAGTCCAGGAAATAGCACTACACAAAGTGGGCTGGGCACTTAATTAAGACACCTCCGTTAGACATGCCCACAGATGACCTCTATGTTGACAGTCACTCATTAGGCCTCTCTCAGAGATGATTCTATGTTGTATGGCATTTACAAAGCTCACCAGCAAAACACACTCACACACATACACACACAGGAGTGGGGGGGGGGAAGAGTGCATGAGAAAAAATACTTTGTATTTGTTTTGCTGAGTCTGACTTATTTTTCTTAAAATAAAGATTTCTATTTACACCATTTTCCCACAAAAGCCATAATTGTCTTGTTATAAATTTTTATTATGGATGAATAATGGGGAGATTTATATGTGCACCATTGTAGGAGGAATGGAAGGCCTAGATGCCAGGGCAGTGGTTGCTTCTACATAAATGTCAGTTAACTGCCAATAGGGCCTTGCAACTGCAAAGGCAACTTCTACATAAGGGCCAAACTGAAGCCTGATTGAGAGCCCAGAGATTGGTGACCCAGAAAATGACAGCTAATCAGAAATTGCTACTTGGAGGACACACTTTTATGGGACCAATGGGACACAGGTAGAGGGTATAAAAAAATACTCTTTGAGAGTTAACAAAGGAGCTTGCTGCCACATTCTCACCAGTTCTGGGTGTCTGAGCCATCCATGACTTCTCAACCAATGCCCCCTCTGAGCAGGAGGAAGACTTAGGCAACACACCACATATATCATGGATTAGTATATATGTGTGTGTGTGTGTGTATGTGTATATATATATATACACATACACACCTAATTTTCTTTATCCATTGATCTGTGGATGGGTAGCTAGGCTAGTACATTTTCTTGCTTTTATGAAAAGTAATAAACATGGCTATTCAAGTATGGCTCCAGTGTGCTGATTTAGTCCCTTGGGTATATATCTTGAGTGGAATAGCTGTGCAATATGTTAGTTCTGTCTCATAGTTTGGGAGAACCACCACCATACTGATTTCCACAGTGGTTGCAGCAGTTTCTGCTAATGCTTGAAGTGTGCAAAGGTTCCACTTTCTTTAAATGGAAAAGGGCAACCCATTCAACAAATTGTATTAGGAAAACTGAATACCCACATGTAGAAGACTGAACGAGATACTTTTCTTTCACAAAAAAAAATCAATTCAGAATGGGTCAAAGTCCTTAATGTAAGGCCTGAAACTTTAAAACTGCTGGAGGACAGCATGGGTAGCTAACTTATCAACATATACATAGACAAGGTCTATGGCAAAGGACTACACAAAATGGCATCAGGAAATGACAGATGGAATTGCATAATCCTGAAAACCTTCTCCAAAGCAAATGAAGCAATCATCAAGTTGAGAAGTTAGAATAAGAAAACTGATGTTTACCTAATGTGCTGGTTAAGCTTATGTCAGCTTGACAGCCACAAACTGAGTCTGGAAGGAGGGAAACTAGATGGAGAAAATGCCTCAATAAAAAAACAGATGAAGGGCATTTTCTTAATTACTGATCACTCAGGGAGGACCCAGTCCATTGCAGGTAGCAGTATCTATGGGCTGGTGGTCCTGGTCTCTATATGAAAGCAGACTGAGAAAACAATGAGGAGCAAGCCAGTAAGCAACACCCCTCCATGGCCTCTGCATCAGCTCCTGCCTTTAGGTCCCTGCCCTGTTTGAGTTCCTGTTCTGACTTCCTTTGATGAACAGGGATATGGAAGTGTAAATCAAAGAAACTCTTTCTTCCCAAACTTGCTTTTTGTACATGGTGTTTTGACACAGCAATAGAAACCCTAACTAAAACAACCACTATGTGTCAGATAGTGGACTAAGCCATAGAATATATAAAGATCTGCAAAGATTAAATACTGTTACTCCCAATCACTTAATCACAATGGGCCATTGAACTTGAACATACCAGATGGGTTCTTAAAAGACGAAAAACAAATGAACAATAAATTTCTGAAAAAGTGTTTAGCATCCTTAGCCATTAGGGAGATGCAAATTAAAACTGCTTTGAAATTGTGTTCCACTCCTTTCAGAAAAGCAATCAGCAGGAATATATGTTTTGGTAATTTTTTCCCAAAGGCACAAAAAGAAAACAAAATTGGTATGATTATGTGGTGGTATGATTGACTTTTATGTGGGGTTCATAGACTATGTCCCTTGATTGTGCAGTCATACTTGGCCTAGCATATGTAATAATAATAATCATACCTGGGAACTTAGAGACTAAACACACACACACATACACACACACACAGAGGGGGAAGGAGGAAGGAGGGAGGGGGAAGGGGAGAGAGAAGAGGGGACAGGGGAGAGGGAGACAGAGAAGAGACAGAGACAGAGAGGAGAGAGATACAAGAGACACATAGAGAGACACAGAGAGATTTCGATATGATTAGTTTTTACAGTAGCACAAACTCAATCTATTGAGAAGAAAAGTTTAGAAATTAGCTAACATTGAACTAGGCCTCAGGGTCCTGTGGTTGTTTACTAATATATATTCATAAATATAAGAAGGGTCTAGCATAAAGACTGTGAGTGTGGTAAATGTTCTACATACAGGAATAACTGACACATGTGAAGCAAGCAGACCATCTCCTTAAATATATGCTTACAATGTATAATTTAATGATTAGACACTGTGTTTTAGAACTGGTCTTAAATTCTGGATTCCTATTTTATTAAAGCACTTAACCTTCATTTTGAGGCAGGTAAGCATAGAAATAGTTTTGCAACCTGGGACTCTACATGGTTTGGGCTATACACCCACCCTCTCTCCTAACGATGTACCTGGAAACCTAGGACCCTTACCTGTATTGAGATGCATGCATGTTCCCCTTCAAGCAAAGGGAAAATCTACATGGCTACATTCAAAATAAGCCAAACTGTCCTCTCAGTGAACGTTTAGGGTGAAATCTCTATTTACCATCTCATACCTATGCATAATCGGTATGCATATGATTAAAATCAGATGCGTCATGGAAATGCACAGCAGAGAAAGGTTTATGTAACCCAAGGCTGTCAACAAGACCAGAAAAATAATGCACACGTGGCTTTTAGCAACCAACTCTTCCTTTTCCTGGACCCCATTAAAGGAAGCCCTAAGCAGGAATCACTATCTGGATGAACTGTAGTTCAAGAGGCATGCTGCTCACAGAATATCTTGCACTTTCTCTTTAAATAAAACTTTTGCTGCTTTGCCATTTGTGTGTGATTTTTTTTTTAATTCTTTAATCAAGACCCCAAGCACCCAGCCTCCTAATACAGACAACCCCCTGGTAACAAATATTTGATTTTCTTACAGTCAGAATCCAAAAATTAACTTTACTACTAGCAAGATAGTCATGTAAAATCATTAGCATGTTGCCTGGTATGTAGGAAGCATCATCTAAGCTGTGGCTTCTTTGGAACAATGGCCCTGGATTAGGACTCTGAGAAAAAGGGATTTAAAACATTTTTTTTTTTTGGAACAAATGGAGGAAATAAAACCCACAAATGAATGAATCGACGAAGGTCAGAGAAATTCTCTTTGTAAATAAACATTTGAGAGGTAACGGGAGACCAAACTTTATTAGTGTTAGTTTTGGACTCCTCTGTAGAGTAGCCTGAAGCGTCTACATTGTATTTATGTCTGCACTGGGGGAATATGTTGAATGTTTTCTTTCTATTTGTAATTCATTTGCTCTCTTTTGTGCTGAGCCTGGTTCTCCTTCTTTCAAATCTGCACTGCAGTTGCTTAAGCACGTCTACTTTTAATTGAAGGCTATTCATTGGGTAAGCCTAAAGATAGTGAGGAAAAGTCAGAAAGGCAGGCAGGGCTGGGGATGGGAGGAAGGAGGTTGGGATATAAAGCAAAATGGAAGTGTTGCTCAAACGTCTCTCATTTTCTCCCTATCATAAGACTAAAGACTACGATCTTCCCTTATACTAGGCAAGGGCTTCAGTTGATTGGAAAATGACAATGAGTAATTTTTCTTCTGTACAATTAAAATACCACCCTTAGAGCAGCATTGGAATAGTTTGCATAGCATTTATTTGATGTCTTCAAGTGAGAGGAAAGAAAGAGCTACACGAGATACAGTTCCAAGGTCTTTCTTTCTTCCTTGCAGCATTTGAAAGAACCTATGTTTAAATGTATAGAGGTGTCTTCAGAGAGGCACCAGGCATAGAGAATCAGAAGTCTGTGACTACAAGCATCTTTGGGGGCTGAGAAATGGAAGGTATTGGGAAATTCTGACAATGCTATGTGTTGAATTAATTAAACCTTTGGAAATGATTAAAGTAGATGTTTTACATAAGCAAACCTACATTTGTCATTTGGAAGTCTTTTTATGGAGGGATGTTTCTTTTCCTTGTATATGCAATTAGAAGAGTCACCTGATGGTCATTCATTAGCAATTTTTTATTATTTGCATATGGGAAAAATGTATAGCGGCTAAAACCTGGCTTTTCACATTTCATCCTTCAAAGGAGATTTTCTTCCAGAAGCTATTATTTCTTCTCAGAGAGTAGGCCTAAATGCGTTAATTCTCACCTCTGTCCTGTGTTCATAGCACTGACAGTTCTCTCATTTGGTGGCCAGACTTCAGTGGCTGCATTTCATGGGCACCATCTTGAAAAGCTGGCTCATTTCCAGTGACACTGAGGTTAGGAGGAAGACCTATGGCCCCTCAGAACTTTACTCCTCTTATGAATATTATTGTCTCAATTTATTGTAACACAGTGAGTGGGAGAGAGTGGGGATAAAATGCATGCACAGAAGCCTCTATTTTCAAGTCCCGCTGCTTTGGACATCATGAAAAGAGGCACAGGAAAACCTTTGAGAGTTTGGAGCATGCTGTGTGAGCGAGATAAAAGTAGAAGCAGCAAATTGGCCGCAATGCGTATGGCAGGTGCATTTGTTCACTGGAGGCAAGTTGGCAATTTAGTTTTCAATGGCCAGCTTGTCTCTCTAAGGTTCACCTTTCAAAGTCTTCCCTTTAGCCCTCAACTTGCATTAGCAAAGTCCTGTCTCCTCTTGAGTCCTTATGCTCCAGATAACAGCCACTCTTTTCCCTGATTTTTTTTAATTAAAAAATTCCAGTATTTAAGGAAGATTATTAGAGGTAGAGCTATAAAGTAGCAAGTAGAAAGCTTGCTATGTAGTAGAATGAAATCTGCAAAAAGAAAGATGTTGCTGTATGTCTGTATGGCTTTGTTCCACCCAGATAAACCTAGTTGAAAAGAAGGAAGTTCTTAGGTAAAGGAGTGTGTCTTGGCCCTCAGAGCAGCATTTCTATAGATAGTACAGAATCCCACCCTCCCCCACGAACACACTCACTATCCTGATAAAACTAAAAAGATATAGGTCAAAGGAGAAGAATTCAGAATGGAAAGGCTGACGAGAGCAATCTGTCTTCATTGAAGGGAGATGGAGGGAGGTGATAGGTGTCTAACTTCCTGCCTCCGATAAGCAAGCAGAAATGACTGTTAGCAAAGCAGGGTTCATCAGGACATAAAAGAAGAAAAAGTTATTTCCTCTCTACATAAAATATTTGTAACCTTGAGATGAATATAATCTTCATGATCTACATGCCAACCCTTGTTTGTTTTGGTTACCTAACATTCTAATCCTATTGGTTGATTTTTTTTCTCTTCTGTATTTCCATCATTAGTAATCTTAACAATTATACATAAAGTGATGGCATCCATCAAATACAATAATAATGGTGCTTGTCTCAACATCTTTGTTTTGCACAAGGTTCATCTCAATAGACTCTATGTTTTCTCTTCATTTTGGACTCTAAAATGTCTACCATGAAGTAGGAACATGATTTGAAGGCCTATCCTAACCAATAAGATGGTAAATTTGTCATAGGGGATGGCCAAAGGAAGGGTGTGTAATACATAAGTGATTTCTGAATTGCATAGTTTCCGGCTAGTGGATGTCAATTCATCAAATATGTACAAGATTCAGTTAAAGGTTGATGAAACAACCAAATATCTGATGTTTGGAAATTCTCCCCTCCCAAAGGAAATCAAAGGTTCCTGAGCCTAGGCGGATGGATGTGATCAACAGTCAAACTTCAGTCATTTGAAGGTTAACAGCAAAATTCTAAGTGTCCTCCAAGGTGGGGTTCCTTGTTCCTGCTTGCTTAGTGGAGTGGGACAAAAATGAGGTGTTTCAGTTTTGAAGTGACAACTGATAATACAAGAGAGGTAACATGTTACAAAACACTAAGCCATTGAAATGGCTATAGAACATAATAATCCTCAGGTATCATCTTATTTTAATCCAACTAAAGGAAGCAAACACACACACACACACACACACACACACACACACACAAGCTGTAAATTATAAATGTATATCTGTACCTCTTAAAGAAATACTTCAATATACATCATAACCTGGGGTTTTGTTTTGTTTTGTTTTTTAGTTTTTAAAGCAACATTTCTAAGCTTTCATTTTTTCTTTTCTCTTTCATTTTTATTAGTTATTTGTTCACATTTCAAATGTTATCCCCCTTCCTAGTTTCTCCTCCACAAGCCCCATATCCACTCCTCCCTCAGCCTATGACTCTATGAGGGTGCTCCCCTGCCTGCTCATCCACTCCTGCCTCACAAGTCAAGCATTCCCCTATCCTGGGCCATCAAACATCCACAGGTCTGAGAGCCTCCCCTCCCAGTGATGCCAGATAAGACAATCCTCAGCTACATATACAACTGGATCCATGGGTACTCCGGAGTGTGCCCTTTGGTTGGAGGTTTAGTCCCTGGGAACTTTGGGGGGGGGTCTGGTTGGCTGATATTGTTGTTCTTCCTATGAGGTTGCAAACCCCTTCAGCTCCCACACTCCTTGCCTCAACTTCCCCAATGGTGTTCCCGTGCTCAGTCCAATGTTTGGCTGTGTACATCCTCATCTGTATTGGTCTGGCTCTGTCATAGCCTCTCAGGGGAAAATCATACCAGGCTCCTGTTAGTAAGAACTTCTTGGTATCATAAATAATGTCTGGGTTTGGTATCAGCAGATGGGATGGATCCCCAGGTAGGGTGGTCTCTGGATGGCCTTTCCTTCAGTTTTTACGCTACTCTTTGTCTCTGCATTTCCTTTTGACAGGAAAGTTTTGAGGTGGGTGGGTGGCCCTATCCCTCAACTGGGGGCCATGCCTATCCACTGGATATGGTCTCTACAGGTTCTATCTCCCCTTTGTTGGGTATTTTGGCTAAAGTCCTCCCTGTTGGGTCCTGGGAACCTGTTGGGTCCCTGGCATCTGGGACTTTCTAGTTGCTACCCCCAGTTTCCCCTCCCCCACCGCAATACCCTGATTAATATGTGCTTCTTTTATTTTCACAACTTCTCTTACCATAGAGTCCTACATACTACAACAGTAGGTAATATTCATACATATCATACAATACACTTGTGTTGAAGTTAACTGTACATTTTATTTATGGGTGAAGCGAAGTGATGAAGAAGACCCTTACTGAAAGGGCCAGCTGCTCTTCTGAAGCATGAATGAAACTGTCCCATTGTTCTTCAGTCCCTGCTGTGATAAAATGTAATGTGAATAAGGACATCCAGTGCTTGGGAAGTTACTGTTTTGCATATGCTAATTTACTTAATATTCTTTATGAGGCTAGGAGGTGTATGGCATTAATATATGTAGTTTACAGATGAGAAGGTAGCCTGAGCTGGACACCTAGATTTCTTGTACTTCATCTGTCTTAGTGCTATTAAACTCTACTCTATTTGGTTTTTAGTATTTATGGTTATAAAATAATCAAAAATTTTCTATGTGTACACTGTATTTACATCATCTCTACTCCCACCTTTCCCCCTTCCAACTCACCACTCTTAAGTTTATGATCACTTCTTTTATTATTGTTGTTGTGCATGCGTACACACACACACACACATGCACACACACACACACAACCTGCTGAACAAAAGGTTCAGTATATGCAAAGAAGGAAACAAATGGCCTAATTAAAATATTAAAAATTATATTTTTTAATTATATAAATAAATAATCAAGTCAAATCCAGGAATACATATGCTGGCTATACCTTTGTTTATCAACATTTGTCTTAAGGGATAGGAATGAACTAATCTGGTGCCAGTGAGATAGCTCAGGAGGTGAAGGTGAAGGTATGGTAACCTGTGATTGTTCTGTGGGTCCCACAGATAAAGAAAGGACACACTCCTGCAAGTTTATTCCCTGACCTCTAAGCATGGGTGTTGGCATATATAAAGAGTTCAGAAATTTGGTTTGTATATCTCTACCCCTCTGAATGTGCCTCCTAAACAGCCATAGTTAGCAGCACAATATGACAATACTGAATGAAAATATTCCTTTTTTTAAAAATCTCTAAGTTGTATTTATTTTTGTCACTTGCATATGATGTCTGAATTTGTGACTAAGCATACATTCAGGCCTGCATGCACACATGCAGATCTGAGAGCAACTTGTGGATGCTGGTGCTCTTGTACCATCAGGGGTTGTGGTTTTATTCACTAAATCATCTCGCTTGCTTGATGGTGTTACTTTATCAATGAAAATTATATATCTACAATATTTCCCTGATAGAGGTTCTATATGGTCAAGATTCAATTATATATTTCTATCATTCTGTATATGATATTGTCATAGAATTTATCCTGTTTTATACATAGTGTATTCTGTCTTCTTTATCCTGTCAATATTAACATTTGTCACTATATAATTCTTTGCTATGAGTTGTCCTGTCCTTTGACATTTATATCTAGAGAATATTATTAGTATCCCCAGAGTGGAGACCACCAGAACAGTCCTTGTTCAGAAATCACTGTTCTATAGTGCTGTGTTGCTCATTGAAGGAAGGACACTGTGACCTGCCAGGCTCCAGGGAGATGGACATGGCCTGAAATGTCTGTCCTTCTCAAGCACAGCAGCTCCAACAACAGAACTTTTGACCCTAAATTCTAATTACTCATGGGGTTTTGGTCCATGAATAAAGTTGAGTCAAGTTTTTAACAGCTCCAAATAGAATCTTAAACTCTTTCCTTGAAAGGCTCTTTCAAGTAATTAAAAGGTGATAAAGAACAGCCTGGCCTATTTACTTTAAAAACAATCTTATTAAACATTTATCACTGGCCACTTGATTGTTTTTGTTTTTCTAAAAACAATCAATTACTTTAAAACTTTTCTAAGATACTGTTGAGTAACAATGTCCTTTTTAGATTGGGACATTCTATTCTGCTGGAAGCTACTAAAACAGAAAGGTAAACAATTCAAAAAGGCTTATGGAAACTCGTTAAGGATTAAAATAAATAACACAAAACAGCTTCAGGAAGTTCCTGAAACTGGCTAGATTCAGTGGGCCCCTCTCTGTAAGAGTAAGCAATAAAAGCTGAGAGTACTCTTCAGGTGGAAGGAAGCTGAGCCTCAGAGACCAGTCCAGTTGCTTGCATGAAGCAGAAACAAGCTGAGATGCCTGGAATATATTTAGCCCAACTGAGATATCTGGAAAGGACTCTTTCCAACCTCTCAGGCTGCCTTGAGGCTGAGCAGTGTGCTTCAGGGTCCCAGCTCTTAGAGCTTTCACACATGCTGGAGTGGACTTTGGTGATGCAGCTGTCTTTGAATCATTTCTGCTCCTGTAATTCAACTTTCACCCATATTCATCTAATAAAACTCATTGGTTCACCATACTGGACTTTGGTGGTATTGTACGTTGGTCTTTTGTGAGTTCCCTATCTGGGGTGAACAGATATGTGCTGCCTCTCCCCTGTAAAATGTTTATCATTTAGCTGTTACTTACATATATTCAGACAAAGTTCTAAGGCAAGCTTTTTGTTTGCATTCTGTTATGTGGAATGTGGCATAGGAAGGAAGACCCTGGAAGGAGCAGCCATAATTATTATTTAAGTCAACCAATGGCAAGACACAGAAAGATTCCTTCTGAGATTCTTCTTGAAGAAGTAGCAACAACACTATCTACCTGACTCAGAGTAGATGCCACCTTAACACAATATGATAAAATGCCACTTTCTGGTCATAGAAGCAACACCATGGTGTGAAGTACTATCCAACAAATGTTACCAGGAACACCACTATGCCATTTTGCTGCTACATAAAGCAGACCTGTCAAAAGCGTCTGGCCTGTTTTCTTCAAAGAACTCTATGTGACTTGGAGGAAGGCAGGAAGACAGAAAATATCCATTCTTAATGTACTCTGCTTATGCATGCAAAACCTCCTCAACTGGCTCTTTCTCCCAGAGCCCTCTTTACCAGCGTGAAGGAGAGGAAAAATTATTCTCCTTTTAATGAAGGTATTAGCAAGAGAGAATGTACAGGTAGATGGACAGACAGAATGCACTCAGGGAGAATGTTCTGGGTTGATTACCTGCCAATGAGTTGCATATGGGAGAAATGCTGCTTTGCTTTCTGGGTGGAGAGCAATGGGAATAATAGTATGTAAATTGATATGGAGAGACTTTTGAAAGCTCAGCATTTCTTCTCCTTGCCCAGAGATTTCACCTCGCCTTATTAACTATTCTAACAACCCTGTCTTATTTTTTGTTTGTGTAATTCTTGTTTCCTTCCATTTAGCTCATAGAAAAAAAAAGCATTAGTAACACTCTTGATTTTAAATGAACCCTATTAATATTCGTCTCTGCAAGGGACTCTGGGATAATTTTGATAAATGTGGCCATGAAGCTGATCTGACAGAGCTGAGTGTGATGTTTGTGTGGTCATAGGGAAGTGCTTCATGCCTAAAAAAAGGACAAGATGAAATGGGGAGCCTGACAGGTCTCAATTTCTGACCTAGCTAGCAGCTTAAAATATAAATGTACCTGTACTGAAGAAATAAAACATGCTAATGCAAACTAAAGAAGGCAGCAATAATTAGAAAGAAATACCAAATCCTACTAGTTTGAGATTGGAAGCTTGTTCACCTATGACAGTCATGAGCTGTCATAGTCCCATTTGGCCAGACCTCGAAGGCTGCCCATGAGGATAACAGGAAGAAACCTTTGCATGTGGGAAGGGGCTGAGTAGCTTCCTGGAGATACTTCCAGTTTTCTCTGTGTCTCCTATATGCCCCTAGCTGTGGAAGTTACCCCTGAAAGACTACATGCCTTACAGTGATGATTAAATTTGCAGAATGAAAAGAAGAAAGGGAGGATAAAGGCTGCCATTTCTAAAAAGGCTTTATAGTAAATGTCAGAAGCTCTTGAAAACTACATATACATGGGTTGCCCGAGGTAGGCCTCATGAAGGGTGTTAGCTATAAAATGGAATATATAAGTAAGCAGTGAGGTATTGAAGGGTTATGAGTGGCATAAAGACAGTTATTCTCAGGGTTCAAAAGCATCTTCCACACTAAGCTGGATAAAACTTGAATGTAGGCACACAAAATAGAAAAAGGAAACAGATTAACTTTTTACCGCTGTCTCTAAATATTGCTCTTTATTCTCTGTAGTATTCTTTTATTAATTTCTATTATGAGTGTCGGACCTGTTTGCAGAACAAGCATTCATTTCCTCCACAGATAGTTACACAGGATGCCATAGTGAATGTCTTCAAAGAGGATGAAGGAGGAGACAAGGGGAGGGAGTGAAGACTAGGGAAGTGTTCGGCAGCATGGAGATCATAACTTGAGAATAAACAGAAAACTTGAGAAAAATGACTGGAAAAGAGCAACCAAACCATAGAAGGCTCAGGAAGACTTCTCTAGGATGAGGATAAGAAAGCCTAGAGCAAAAGGATGGAATTCTTCATAAACTGGACACTATCCTAGTGTTCTAAGAAGCCGAATGCAAAGACTGGCATTTGCACAGGTATCATTTACTGAGGAAATAGGCTTATTTGAAAAGTATTTCATTTAGTTATCACTATTTATATTATTACACCTGCTTTTCACATAAACTCAAGGTGGGATGAGAGATTATACTTTGACGTAAATAAGAGCATTCATAAGGCAAAGTCAGATAGGAGTTCAAGGATCGCCTAGAGTAGTTCAGCCTACAGTGTGGAATTGCATGCCTCAGACTTCAGAGGCTCCTTAATCCATTGCCTCACACTGCCCTTAACATGGACCCCTCCCTTTTTTTTTTTCTTAGAAGATGGAAGACAGAGGTCAGGAAGCCCTTTGCATGGGCTACTGTATGCTGCAGTCAGTCTCCAGCTATACAACTGTCACTCCTTTGCTAAAATGTCACATGAAGCAACTCTGTTAACACTCCTTCCCATAGAATTTTAAGCAAACACCAAGTGTATTTTTTTTTGAAGCAGACATGACTTTTATTCTTGACTTCATGGCCTTTGTGATGAGGCTGTCCTGCTGCTTTTAACTCGGTTGCTGAGAATGCACCTCGTAGAGGCATCTGCATCTGGTGGTCCAGTCCTAACACATTAAACACTGAGGTAGACTGCCTGGAAGCAGAAAACATGGAGTGGGAGAACTCTGATTGTGTTATACAATTTCACCTCTGGATAAAAGGAACAGGAAAAAAAAAAAGTCATATACTTCAAACAGTCTATGGAGTAATTGTTCTTGTACAGAACTCTGTTCTAATTGATTTGGACACCACAGCTTATTTTTGCTCAGACATCTGTTAGCACACATTAGTGGGTGTCGTTAGGTGGGGAGGCACAGATTAGATGGGGAGCAGAGCTCAAAGGCCCTGGCTGAGATTGGAGCAGGTGTAGGCACGACAACAGACCGAGGCAGCCAGCACCTAGCAGCACCAAATACTTGTGCAGGGGCAACCCTGGAAGGAAATTGTAATGGCCAGGGGCTGTGGCAGTTATGCATGGCTGCCTGAGACTTTCATGCATTTATCCAAATAATAAATGTTTCTGGAATTTGCAAGGGAGCAACAAAGTCCAAACACACTTGAAATTAAGACAAACATCAGCAAGGCCCCCTTTTCTCTTCTTCTCATATCTCATTCACAGGCAACATGCAGTGGAGATTCTAGAAGCTCCCACACAAAACTCAGGCAGTTGATCAAATGGCTGGTTAGGTTGGAGTTGCTCAAATCATCTTCCATTGCAAATGGCTGTGAAATACTCCAGTTTTTTTATTATTATTATTCTTTCTTGTGCAGTTATGCTCAGATATTTAACTGATGCCAGAATGCAGTTCCTGTCCTTTGGGACATGTTTTTCAGTTGAACAAGTCAGAAAAATCATCCGATGCCCTCGAGGAAATCCACCATGAGCAGGTCTGTACTGATGACTATTCTCCAAGCGAATACATTGAGAAGATTATGATCCTGTCTCAGAAGCTGTACAATGCTATGCATTGCAAATGAGTTGGAAAAAGAAAAGGCTGTGTGTGACTCCAAAACAGAAAATCCTGCATCCAGGCAAATATTTCTATAGGAGAAGCAGACTTAATTTTTTCACCATGGCTCCTAGCATCCTTTATGAAATGTTTCTAGTTCTATCACTCCCCATCTAAAACACTTAGCTACCCTGGTCTGCAGGATGAAGTCAGATATCCTTGTGAGGGCATTCAAGGCCTATCATTCTGTTCTCAACTGACTGTTTGAACCTGATCTCCTCCGTGTTGACTCTGTTCTGTGTGAAACTGATTCCATGTTATGTCCTGAACAGCCCAACCATTGTTGTGCCCCTGGGTCACTTCATTTTGTGTTTGTTATTTTTCCTTGCATTATCTTACAAAGCCTACATCATCACTAAAACCCTTCATATTCCAGGCAATAAGTGTGTGTGTGTGTGTGTGTGTGTGTGTGTGTGTGTGTGTGTGCATGGATATGTGTATATGTGTGCATAAGAGAAAGGACAGAGAGACAGAATATAGTCATTACTGAGTATCTTAATTTTTGTTTAACTTTCTGTGCCCCATTTTTTTCCATCAGCATCATGTACACTAAATTACTATAGGGGTATGTATTTAGGTAGCTCTGTATTTCCAAAATGTCATATAGAACTTGGCATGGGATACAGTCCTAATAATATCTATGGCAGGGTGAATTTATGAGTATTTGTGCAGTAGAATACAAGTGTCTTGATAGCCAATGGTGAGGTGATTCACTGTTGGAGGATAGGATCAATGACATCACTCCCTGAGATTGTGGTCCCTTTAGCCCTTTGGTACAGATGACAAATGCATACATCTGGAAGTCTTTGTCACTTGTGCTCCTTCTTTATATAAATTGTCATGGAGTCAATAAACACCATGTTCTCGAATGTGACCAATCTGCTCAGAAAAGGGTGTTTTTCACAGTAGAGTTGTGAGGGCTCAGCTATGGTTAATCATACCTGGGACCTTGACAACTGTTAAACGAGAGTAAGGTCACAATGCATAATGCTTAAATCACCACCAAATGCATATCTCTAAATAAGATGATCTAGCTCATGTATAGGTTTAGATTTTTCAAAATCTACATTTAATAGGTTTTTAAATGCTTTAACTTCCCTTCTATCCCACCACCTACCACCCACTAGAGGCGGTGGAAAGAAAGGTTAATAGAGCAAAGGAGAATGTGCACCTGTTTAGAAATAGTTCTTTGGAGCAAATCCAATGTATTTTGTCAAGGTATCAGCAGCTCGGTCCACAGGAATCAGTAGCATCAGCTATCCACTCACAGACACCATTCACAACTAAGCAATGGCAGGTCAATCCAGAAGAAACTGCAAGGCTCTGCCAATTGGCCTGAGATGGCAAAAGTGGCAAGAAGCTGCTGGAACACCACCAGAAGTTTTTGGTACACTTGTCTCTATGAAGTCACATCAAAAGATAAACACCAAAGAATGGCAAGGCGTACCAATATCACTCACCATCATGATCCACTGTCCATTGGGCTATATTTACACCCTTTCCAAACATCCCGTGTTCTCTCAAGCATCTGCTCTAGCAAAACATCCCATGCCTTTTGCCAGGCTAACTCCAGAAAAACACCACATGTCTGATCTTAGCAAAACATCCTCCCATGTGTCTGCTTCAACAAAAGCATCCTCTCATAAGACAGTTTCCAGAAAAAACATCACGTGGCACAACTAAGTTTCCAAAGAAACCAAAAATGTCCTTTTCACTCAGGAATTATAGCCATCAGAAGAAAGGGAAATCAAACAAAGCCATGTAGCTTAAATTCCGAGTGAAGTAAACAAATGTGAGTCTGCTTAAGCTATTTTACATCCTCACTGTCATAGCGAAAAGAGATAGAAAGGTATCAAGCCAAAAGCATTTATTTACCACCTAGTATACATTAAAGCATCTCAAGGGCACAGCTCTTTTTGTCACATGATAACTTCATGCTGCTTTATCCACGGTGAAATGAAGTAGCATATGAAGTATTAAAGATATAGAAATCAAATATAAATGGGCCCAATTTGTACATCCAGGGAGGGACATGTGACCAGCAGTGCAGGGATGAATTCAGTCTCTACTGTGCCTATGTTATTAAGGACTGGTGCTCTAGAAGCAAGCCTAGTATGCAACCCTTTCGTGTTTGTTCTGAGACAATGGTTAAAAGACACTAGATCCCATGTTTGAGTTACAGACAACTAAAATGCCCTAGTGGGGTTTGCAGCCAGGAATGTCTGTCTGTCCTAGCTTTAATGGAATGGATCAGGCTTTGGTTTTCTGCTTCTGCCACACAAAATCAGTAGGCATCAGTGCTAGGAATCTGGGAGCAGATTTTGGCTGTCTAAGAGGCTGTTAGTAGAATTTATGGAGAGTCAAGGTTGATTCAGGGAGAGACTATGAAAAAACTATGAAACTTTATTTTCAACAGCCTCTATAATTTTTGAGCATTCTTTTATTTCTAGTGACTATTAGTTGGGAAGAAAGTATTCAAATCCTTCCAGCAACTTAGAGAAATATTGGGTAGCATCTACCTGTCTTCCATATCTTCACCCAACAATCTATGTTTACCTTTTAGACTCTGGTTTAAGTAAGGCCCAGGGCTGCTCATTTGTTGTAATGGAGATTACAGTAGGGTGGTTAGATAGCAGGGTGTTGCAACTGAGGACCATTCACCATGTTGCTATCTTGACTTTTCTTTTGTTGAATGGATAAGAGCAGTCTTTAGTTGCCTCATTCATCACTCAGTTCATATCTTCTTGAATCACCTAACCATACTTTTCTCAAGAAGAAAGTTCCAGGTGCATAAAAGTCTACTTGTACAATCTATTACCAGCTTTTCAAAATTAGGTAACTTTACGATTTTTTTTTTTACTTAACAATTCTATTGCATATAGACTTTCACTGATTTCTGAAGGAAACACAGTAATATTTTATACACATTTACATAAATAAATAAAGCAAAGAACATAATATATATACCAAATAACATATAACAATTATATACATATACAGATAAATGTATATATGTATGTATAAACAAAATCCAAATAACATATAACATATATACATATATACATACACACACCCCACATACCACCACCCCATATATATATATATATACATACATATGTATATATACACACACATATACGTATATATATGTATATATACGTATATATGTGTATATATATGTATATATATCTATGTATAAACAAAAGCCAAAAATCTTGCTCATTTACTCTCTTTAACAGAGCAAAAATGTGTTGCCACTTTAAGGACAGTGAAATGTCATATGAAGCCCATGGGTTATTTATTGGTTATTTAGTTTGCTGGATGTCTTCTGTTTGTACAGGGCACCTATCTTCAGATCCTTCTGTATTTGCCTTGGGAGGTTGTCCTTATGAATTCTTTGAGTGCCAGCTTTGCATCTTGGCTTTCAGTTGAGGTCAATTAGATAACATTGCTGAAAGATCTAAAGTAGGTAGAGTATAAACTCTAGGCTTTATTTCCCTGGTTTCCACTCCACAGCCCTTCCCTGTACTTGCTGTGGTCTTCTTCCATAAATCCCAGATGCTGCCAGAGAATGCCTACACACAGCTCCCTTCTTCTCTAGTTGCCAGTAATTGCTCCCTCCCCTCACCCACTTCAGACCTAGAGGTATTAACAGCTTCTTTATGTTATTAGCCCCAGGACACCCGACTGTCCCCTGTGATTTTCTTACCCACTGCTTCCTGTCCAAATGTTATTTTTTTATTCTATTAAATTCCTTTGAAATTATCCAATTTAAGTTTGCCATCTGTTTCCTGCAGGGCCTCTGACTGATAAAGCCCTATAGCTCAGATTTACCTTTATTTGTGAAGCCTAAATATGATTCTTGAGGAAGTTGGGTGGGGGGGGGGACAACCCTGAGTCCGAGGGTCTAAACTGAGTGGCTCAGCCTAGAAAATCACCCGGGAGCTGCGTGTGTTTCCCATGCCAGAGACTGGCTGTTAAGATGTGGCTTACATTCCCCTACTAAAACACACTTTCCAGCCAAGGTTTTAATAGCAAAATAAAAGGTTTGGAGTCAGCGTTCCTCTCCCTAGGCCAAGGGCATATTTCCCAGTTACTTCTAAATGACTTCTTTTTTAAAAGATCCAAAATGTGAGTTGCTGTGAAATGCTGTATTCTTTACAGCAAACATAAAATTCGTTTGTATCAGCAGTGTGATCAATGATATCTTGTGAAAGATAAAGTTCTTTTCACCATTGCATAGAGCAGGACTCAGTAACATCCAGCATGCCAATAAAATTTTCAGGAACAGTTCTAGAAACCAGGAAAGTGTAAAGGAAAGAAAAGAAGAGAGAGAGAGAGAGAGAGAGAGAGAGAGAGAGAGAGAGAGAGAGAGAGAGAGAGAGAGAGAAAAGAAACTAAAAGCCAGCAAAAAGTAACTGAAATTATGTTTTTTGAAGGTTTCTTGGTTCCTTCCTCCATTAGTAGTGGCAGCAGCAATACAGGTCACCTTAAGGAGCCCTGATTTCCTCTCTGGAGTTACTGGAATCTGCAATTAGCAAAGAAAAACTTTAAAAAAAAAAAAGAATAAAGAAAGAAATTGAAGTGCTTTAATACCTGGCCCAGCCAAGAGTTGTGAATCATGGAGGCCAGCCTGGGAACAGCAAGGTGAGTGATGGTGACCTCCCTTGTCAGGTTTTAGCCTCCTATACATTTGGCAAGCAAAGCGGGGGTTTAAAATAGCTTTCCAGCAGGTTCCATGTGACTTGTCACTGGACCAGGGCAGCACAAAAGGGCTGATTAGTGAGGCAAAAAGGAGAGGATCTTCTCCCAAAGAGATGACTTCCAAAAGCTGTTTCTTGCCGCATAAATCTCCCTTTGAAAATGTGCAACTCGCAGGGAAAGACAGCAGCATTCTTTCCTACAAAGAGCTGAATTTTTTTCTGGAAATTCTTTTGTACATATTTTTATTTGTTTGTTTATTTTTGAGTAGATCATCTCCAAGCTCCAATTTTATTGGGGGCCGGGCGGGGGGATGATATCATAAAGTAAGAAGTCAAGGACATTATCCTCAAAAGTCATCACCCAGGTCGTCTTTCCCACGGGCTTTGGGCAGAAAGACTCCTGCCTGCTCTGCATAGAAAATGATGAGCAACTCCCTCTTGACTTGATTCAAGCTGCCCAAGAAGGCCCATCAATGTCCTCTCCAGGTTGGGTGGCCACACAGAAAGCAGTATAGCTAGAATTTGTGTCAGGAGGGCCAGTTAGCCAGATACCAGGAGTCCCTGATTGATCCAACAGCCTTTGAAGAGAGGGAGAGTCCTTCCTTCCCTATAAGGTGAACTCTCCCTGGGGGAATATAGGCAGAAAAAAATGGTCAAAACACCAACCCACTGTCTAGCTACTGTGTTTCTTTAACTGTTGAATGAAGTAAAGGGATGGGCTTGGATGAGGAAATGAAGAACATGGAACCAAACAAGATTTAGAGAAAATCAGAAGAGCCTGAAGTCTGGTACGTAAGACTTGCTGCCCTCCAGGCAGGTCACTGATAGAGTCCTAACCATGCTGTATGGAGCAGGACAATTGTGAATGAATCTCATTGATACCATGCCATCATAAGCAGAATTCGCCATGCTTAATGTCAAAGAGGAGAGGAGAGGAGAGGAGAGGAGAGGAGAGGAGAGGAGAGGAGAGGAGAGGAGAGGAGAGGAGAGGAGAGGGAAAAAGAAATATAGAGAGAAACAGTAAAGTATGCAGGAGGGCAAATACCCCATTGAGAAAAAATACAAAGGCAAGTAACCAGGAAAAAAAAATTACTTTAAAGATGTTTTCTTTTAGATTAATTTTTTACTCAACTTTTACAAACAAACATTTATCTTAAATCTTATGAACTGATATATTCTATAGAAATATGCCTTGAGGATCTTTTCTTTCCAGGATCTGGCTTGATGTTCCTAAGTCCCTGTCAGGCAGACACTGTTCCACTGAGGCCAAGAAGTTCAAAGTTAAAAATATGACAAAACAAAACAAAATGAATCAAAAAACAAACAAACAAAACTGATGGATCAAAAAATACAAGATGTTCTTGTGTTTGGCCTTGAGTAAGAAGATATTGCTTACTTACTAGCTATGAGTTCCCAGGCACTTGGGCTCAATTACCCAGGAGCCTTCTTTGAGCAAGCGCCTGTGCTTTAACATTCCAAGAGTGAATGAGTCTGTGTGATGCTGTTCAAGGTGCAGATGTGATCCTAAAGCTATTTCACATCTCATTGCTTAGGTGGATGGAATTGGATTGTGCATGCTCTCCAGTCACTTTAACCTGGTGCACAGAGGCAACCCTTTCGGAAGCAAGAGTCAGTTTAATTGACAGCAAAGAGAAGAAGACAGAAGTGAAAAGGCTGTCAGTGAACTTGGGGTAAAGCTTCCCGATTTACAAGTCAGCCCAACTCTGAGTCAGTGAACCAGACAGGTAGGGGTCCATTCTTAAGTGTGTGGTACTGGTGATCTTCTGTCTTGCTGTCACCAAAAGTAGAAATTCTCAATTTACACCTGAAGGTATTGATCTCTGTTGTATTGAAGACTGTGTGTTCCAGTACGAGGTGTGACTCCTCTGCTGCCAAGGTCAGCCTCAGTTCAGTCAGATCACGGCGAGAGGAACCAGGCTCAAGGCAGCGTGAGGACAAATACGTGAGTATTCATAATTTGACAAAGTAATGCATGAAACAGATTCAGAAAGCAGAAACACAATGAAATAGGAAATGCTGTGGGAAATAGATAACAGGGAACCTTAAGAAAGTGGGTGGGTTGGGGAGCAGAGCAGGAGGACGGTATAAGGGACTTTGGGAATAACGTTTGAAATGTAAATGAAGAAAATATCTACTAAAAATGTATTAAAACAAAAAAAAAGACAGAGGGGCTCATTTGTAGATGATGTAGGTGCATCGCTGCAAGGGTACAACATTCTATTATACCTCAGGGGTGAGTGAGGTATGAGGGCGTTCCACAGAAGTGTGGTACAAAGGGAATCTTAGGTTGAAGAAAACCTTGAGTCAAGGTTCAAAGATGGCCAAGGCATAATTTTTCAACGGTAAGTGTTAGACCTGAGAGAAAGTAGGTGAGATGAAACAAAGGTAGAGACTCTAAGAGAATAGAGGGAGAGACATAGATAGAAAGAAGGGGCATACAGTCTTCAATACAACAGAGATCAATAACTTCAGGTGTAAATTGAGAATTTCTACTTAAAATTAAATGGCTGCTATGTTTTCAAATTACAGAAGTTATAGTTCCCCTTTCTATTTAAATTATTATGAACTAAGTGTTTACCACTTACTGACCTATTCTCAAAGATAAAAGATGTGGACTTGTGGTTGGAATCCTCTGTATTTTAAAGTTGAGCACCGAAGAGCGAGTGTGTGTATGTGTATCTTAACACACACACATATAGACATATACACACATGGATTTAGCAGAATACTTAGCAATACATAGCAACTTCTATCACTGTGACAGAGAGCATGTTGACAATTACGGACCTAAGGCTTCATCATGGGCACTAGAAAGACAATGAACACAGGTTAATGTTCTTCACGGTTCAACAAAATGCTCTTTCCTGTTCGGCTGTGTTCTCACCATCATTTTCCACAATGTTTCTGTTCCTATCCTATCCAAGATAGCGTGGTAGGTACTTGTGACATTAAGTGGCTCATGACACATCTTCTACCTAGTTAAGAATAGACACTCATTTAAATACTACTGCAGCAGCAAGCTACAAATGGTGGAGTCCAAAGCAGAGCAGAGACTAACTTATCCAGGAACTGGTAAGCTGACATTTCCAGTGATTTAAGGTTCCCCCTAAAATCTAATTTTACTTCTTGGTGAATAAGAGAGGTAAATTACATTTTATCAGAGCCTTTTAAGCACGCTTCAGAGATAAGCCGTCAGAGCCTTTGACTTACCCAACTCTCTAGCCATTCATAATTTTGAATGAATTAAAGCAAGAAAAATACAATTAGGAAAAGATGTGTTCTTTTAACTCTGCTTCATTTGTAACCCTCTTGGCGGTGTGCTTATCTAATTTGAAGGACTGTGAGAAACGATATCTCTTGCTCTTGAGAATTCTGAAGATGACATAATTATCACCTTTGTTCTATTTTTCTGAGCTATCTCTTTGTCCTCCGGTATTTCCCACATCAAACAGCGCAGCACCTGGGGAAAGTTGCAGCACTGTCCCCCAGAGAGGTCATGAGCTGGGACTCTCACCAGGCAGAGCTGCTGTCTATGAGAACTGGAGTTTTTACTGAACCTGCTTAGACAACTTCAAGGTCTTGTACAAGCAATTAGCTGAACAGATGTAAATGAGGTCTTTTAACGAGGTGTCTGGATTTCCATCAGCTGACTTGGCTGAATCTCAGCTTTAGCTATGAAAAATTACCCCAGCCCTCACTAATGAAATAACCCCTGACCCCTGCATGTGGGTGCTTACTCAGTTCACCCTGAATGGTGATGGAACACCCACTGATCCAGCCCAGCATCCAGCCCTGCTGTAGGAACACCAGCTGGCTTGCCACCACCTCTTGGAGTTCTCACAGAGTCCCCCAGTTACTGACTCAGTACAGACACTGTGCAACTAATGCTGTCTAGCAATGCTTACAAGCAGACAATGCAGCTTGCTGTAGAGGACTGTGGGAAAAGGCAAAAGGCCTGTTTGGGTTTTCCTCTTGCTCCTCCCCCTTCTCCTTTCCTTCCTTATACCATGCTTAACACTTTTGTATCTTTCACCTTTCTCCCTCCCCTCCTGCACCTCCATGAACCCAGTAGTGTGTTTGGTTTCCAAAGATACCTGTAACAATAGAAAAAGCAGATCATGGCTTCTTTTCCTTGTTTCACTGAAAGATTAAAGAATAGAGTATAAAAATATATGAATTTATATAAAAGAGTTTGGAAGGAGGAAATAGAAGGGAAATGTAATAATTATAGTATATTCTCAAAAAAGAAATGGAAACAAAATTTAAAAAAATAAAAACTAAGAGTGAATTTTCTGGTTAAGTGCTAATAGTTTCAAAAATCTAAACAAGGAGCTCTCTTTAAAAAGGAGAGATTTCTTAAAAATGGAAATAAAATCACCACCAGCAAATTCCATTCAAATTTGTTTTAAACTGACAAGGTACAGAACAGGGTTTATGAGGGATATCCAAGTAAGAAGACTGTTTTTCGGCAGATGGAATTACAGCCTACAATGTGGGACTGTTCAGCTTTAAGTTTCCAGGGAGATGTAAACATATCAAACAGATTCAGGGACCAGGAGAGGCCTAGACACTCAACCTCATATCATTCTTCACTCAATAGCATTTATATTTTCTTAACAATTGCTTTTGAGCCTGGGTTTCACTATGTAGCCCAGGCTGGCCTTGAATTATGTAAAGGTGTTTTGCCTGCATGTGGTCTCTAGTATGTTTTGGTGGCTGCAGAAGCCAGAGCTTGAGTGTGGGACCATCTGGAGCTGGAGTTACTAATGGTAGCAACTGTGGTTGCTCCGAACCGAACCCTGGACCTTTGCATGAGCAGCCAGTGTTCTTAAGCTGTTGAGCCATCTCTCCAGGTCCTGTCTCGTGTGGCCATGTACACAATTCTCTTGTTTGGGCCAGCGGGTCCTGGGGATAAAGTCACAGCAGTATTTCATGGCTGGTAGTAACTTTTTAAACATTGATATTTCTATTTTTGCAAGCAAGCAAAGAGAAGCTCTCTGTATTGCATAGAGTTTGTGTTTCCTAGAGTGAGAGTTTAAATCTAGGCCTTTCTTTTAGACATGTTGCGTAGGACAACTGTGTTCAGGTCATTTAATGGAATAAGATGTAAAACAAAAGTTATGTAGTTCACTATGAGAAGCCATCTCAGTTGTTTTCTTGAGGAATTATAAGCACAAGTTGCCTTGCTGGGCCTTAGTGACCCTCCACACCTTTTCTGATATGGCTTTGTCTGATGTGACCATAGTCAGGTTGGGTGGAGCGATAAGCACACCTTTAACCATCTTCATCTTTCTTGGGCCTTTGCTTCAATGACACCATCACAGAGAATAGTCTTCTGCCATGGCTTTAGAGTGTAAAGACAATCCTATTAGACACGCCACTACCTCTCATTCCTTTCCCCCATACTCAATTAGCATCAGATATACTATGCGTTATTTTCATGTTTACCTTATTGATTGACACCTAGTCTAGTTCTATGAGGTGTCAAGTTTCTTTGTTGTTTGTTTTCTGTTCAAGTTATTTCCATATGGCTTGTGGAAGATGACATATCAATGGTCCTTTTAATCTTTACTACATTTAAGGGAGCTGGGTGCAAATTGGAAGAGTCTGAGAATTCTGTGCTACAATATCCACTATATCCCACTAGCAATTTTATTTGTTCATGTGAAGTGATGTGGCCTTGTGAAATGGTCTATAGTGAATCAACGTGATGCCAAACTGGACTGGAGGTTATAGCAAGGTGGATTCCAGTTGATCTGCCTTTAAAAATAATTCACAAGGTATTTATATAATTAAAACCAAGTGCAAAGATGATTTAGCTTCATAATCTGGTTGTTGCTCTCATTTTTTCCTGAGGAAGTTTGCGCAGAACCTTCCAGCATGCTTTGTATATAATAGATAATTAATGAATAGGTGATTTTTTTTTGTCAATAATAACAAAACAGCAGTATAGGGCTACATTATACAAGACATTAAAATAGAATATAAATCACTGAAGTCAGTAATGTTTTATGTTAAGTACATGTATTATATAGTTGTCATGTGACACATATATTATGTGTGCAAGTGAGTGTTTATGTGTAAAAGTCTGAGTTCTGAAATCATCCTGGATTTCTTGTTTCTGGGACTTGTGTATTTCACTGATTTTGCAGGATTTTTGATGACTCTCCCATGTATTTATTCTGCCTTATTTTCTTTTTCCCTTTTGGGTTCATACCATTCTATCATCTCACAGAGGGCTAGGCTATATCATTCTATGTTTGTCAACTTTTCATTTTCTGGGTATGTCCATCTGCGCTAATGTATATTCTTGTTCATTGAGTTGCTTCTGTCTATGGCTAGCCTGTTGATAAGGTCATCAAGTTCAGCTTTTGTCAGTATGCTACATTCTATGTCTCCTTGGCTCCCCTTTAGTTTCTGACGCCCGTGCCCCCTTTTAAAAGAACTTCTTATCTCTACACGTGGTTGGCTTTTTCCACTAAGTTCTTTCTGTATTGATGGTATTATTTCTCCATTTTTTAAAAATTTCTCTAACTTGCACCATTTCTAGTTCACTTTCATCTGATTATGGTATGTCTTCAAGCACTCATTTTGTTGCTGGATAAGCAATCTTATGCTAGTATGATATTATTTGTGTACTAAAAATTTGTGCCTGATAGAAGAGTAGAAACTGAAATAATGCATTTGTATCAAGACAGAAGCCAATCTTAATTCTGGCATGCCAATAGGATTCTACATTGCAGTTAAGGCTGCTTTGGTTCCTGCTGTACACCATTCTGTAAAGCTTCCCCAGTAATAGATAGATACTGCCCTGATGTCAGTGGAAGATCTAGCAGAAAAGAAGGCTGTCTCAATTCTAAATCTATACCTGTATCCACAGGAGACTCAGCCTCTTTAGGCCTCAGTTCATCTCATTCTTTTGTTATGTATACAGCCACTAATTTATACCCTGTGTCCAACTCAAAACACAGTCAGTCCCTGTCTCCCCCTCTTCTTTCTTCTCTAGACATAGACTCATTATATAAATATGATTTATTCAGTTCAAAAAGAGCATATCCCTATTTTGTCAATGTAACTTACTGTCTAAACTATTTCTAAAACTTATTTTAGAATTGGGACTGGTACCTTGGTACCAATGAAATATTTATTCATTATGCTTCTTTTAGATATTAATAATTTAAATGTGTTATTAGGCCAGGTAACACATTGCTCAGTAAAGAAACAGAACAAACATTCACAGAAGATTAAAAATTATTTTCTTGATATTTATAACCTTATCAGTAAATTAGTACTTCTTCATAGAGTGAAAAGATCATAATATAAGAAATAGAGTATTAAATCAAATAGTTGGTACTATTCTGAAGGATAAAGCTTAATTTGAATCCACAATAAATTTTCATACTATTTGTAATCTCATTTTTATTTGTCATCATCAACTGTATCCATAATCATTATATATATGTATGTGTGTGTGTGTGAGAATGTGTATGAGAGTGTGTGTATATGAGTGTGTGCATACTCACAAATGTGCTTGAGTTCTTACATGCACATTTGTGTTTACACATAGCCACCTTGAATTCAGAGAGTGAGCTTTTCAGTGTAATTTAATCAAATTCTAAATCTAGATAACTGTTTATGGTGCGTCAATCTTTAGATCTGACAAATCTCATTATGCATTTACAACTAAAATTCCTCCAGTTTCTCGTACTCCTCCTGAATTCGACAGTGAAATTCTTGAGGTACTTTTGCGATTAAGCTGTTGAAACACACTAAAGAAGTAAAACACACAAAATATAGTCTAACTCTTTTTTTAAGATCAGATGGTAAGATAAGATGTATTTTCAGCCATTGTTAGATGCAACTTTATTTATATGTTTTAAAATGATTGGCCCATTAATCTTGCAGATAAATTAACAGCTATTCGTCCATGTTTACAAAAACTAGAAAATATGAAAACAAAACAAATAAGTAAGAGAAAAATATTAACACAACAAAAATCAGTGTTTATTGTGAAAGACATTTATCTTTAGAATTGCTAAAATTAAAAGCTGTTGTGGTGAGACTGGACCACCAACCAAAGAACAAGAATAAACTGGATCTACATTCTAAAACATCCTCCACACCCCTGTGTGCATGTATGTAGCAGATATGCAGCTTGGTCTGCATGTGGGTCCAAAAACAACTGGAATGGGGATTGTCTCTGATTCTCAGTCTGCCTGAGGATCCTGTTCCCATAACTGGGCTGCCTTGTCTAGCCTCAGTGGCAGAAGATGTACCTAGTCCTACAGTGACTTGATGTGCCAGGATATGTTGGTGTCTAAGGATGTCCTCCTTAGAGAAGAAGAAGATGAAGGAAGGGAAGGGGCTGTAGGAAGAGGGGAGAATGCAAAGATGGGGCATGTATGAAGGGGATACTGGGGGTGGGGAGGCTGCGATTGGGATGTAAAGTGAATAAATAAATAAATTAATTAATTAATTAAAAAAAACTGTTCTGATGAATTACTATTTGTGTTGATTTGATTAAAGTATGACCTCCATAAGCTTTGAATGTTTGGTCCACAGTTGTCAGAACTGTTTGGAAATTATTAGGAGGTGAAACTTTGTTGAAGGAGGTGTGGCCTTGTTGGAGGAGGTGTGTCACTTGAGGTTGTATTTGGGATTCAAGGACTCCTGTGATTCCCAGTGCCCTCTTCTTGCATTGTGGTTGTAGATGAAGATGTCAGCTCTCAGCTGTCCCTTCACTCAGCTATCATGAGTTCTAATCCCCTTAAACTACAAGGCACGTTAAATGCTTTCTTGTGTAAGCTGCCTTGGACATGGTGCTTTATCACAGCAATAGAAAAAGAACTAAGACATTACATATTTAAAGACACCAACTCTTTAATCATGATAAAAAGTATAGTGACTGCTAAGAATTACTGTCAAATAAATACTAGTTAGGGAATGGGAAATTAAAACACTACTGTCAATTTATGGGTAAAAAGCATTTACTTACATGTAGACCTTACTCAAGTCATGTTCATTGCAAAAATAAGTAAAAAAAATAACCATTTTTAAAAATCATGATATTCTACCAAACTCTTATTTATAATGTGTTCTTTTTGCAATAAACTCTTTTGCTCTAGATACATTTTAAAACATCTTTGATTCAGTATAACTTCTTTTTCTTTTTTTCTGCATCTTTGGCTAAATTCTAGTTAGATAATAAGTGAGTGATGAAGGGAGCAGACAATTAGTGAGTCAACTTTTCGTTTTAATTGTTGTTGTAGTTGTTGCTGTTGTGGTGGTGGTTGTTGTGGTGGTTGTTGGGTCCTCTGGTCTTTAGTCTCAGAATAAGAGGGTTCTAATGAAAATCAGTGACGTATTAAAGCAAACTCCATTAATAAATCCTAAAGACATGATGGCACCCTTTTTCATGCCATGAGCAAAAATGGTTGCCTATCAAAGTAAATGTGAAAACCCTGAATCACTGCAAATAAATCCCTACTTTTTCCCCCTATGGAGGGTTAGGATGGTGAATTATAAAATGTATTTTTCTTTGTGTGAAAAAAATCCAGTAGTCCAAAGTTCAGGTATCATTGGCATGGCTTTAAGAAGCAAAACAAGGAAGAAACAAACGGAAAATAGTAATATCTAATACTAAGTATATATATATATATAGCAGGCTACATAGTATGGACTCCAGGTTACAGTTTCTCTATTCTCTATTGTAAACATACACATGACTGTAAGAATGTCGCTTTTTATATGCTGTTTATGGAAAAGGAAATGTAAGTACGACATGTGACAGACAGAATACAGACTGAAGCACAAGGCTAGCATGGGAGTTAGTTTCAAGGATAATTTAGATAGTCTGACCTAAGGTCATCAAGCCATGGATTTCTATGCAGTAATAGCAGTTTGGTGATTGTGAAGTGCTAAGTCCTGTATACTGTAAAATAACAATTTTATTTTTAACTCCTGTGCAATAATATCATGTGCAAATTATTCCAGCTGATGGACATTTACCCGATACTTAAAAATGTGTTCCCATGAGAGGATTTTATCAGATACTAACTAAAAGACAGCGGGAAAGATATCTTTTACAGACCTATGCATAGCATTCAGTTGTTTTTATGTAAACAAAGCAGCTTAAGGTTCTGTGGCTAGCTGATAATTAAGACTAAATGAACAGTATAGATAAACATAATCTCTAAAGCCAAACATTGCCAACTAAATTAAGAAATAAGAGGAGTATAGCGTTGTAATAATGAGATTGATATTTTTATTAGATATTTTCTTTATTTACATTTCAAATGTTATCCCCTTTCCTAGTTCCCCTCTCGAAAAATCCCTATCACCTCCCCCCTTCCCCTGCTCCCCAACCCACCCACTCCCATTCCAGTCCTGGCCTTCCCCTATACTGGGGCATGATATATCATTTGTGATGGCTATAAATTCTGGAGAATAATATTCAAAGGCATGTCACTAATTTTTCATACAACTCAGTAACAATGGCTTTTATTTGCTGTAAGTGTCTAGATAAAAGTTTGTAATGAACTGTACTGTGTAGGTCATTGAAACTGTACACTCATCCATTGGGTTCTGGCTGGATAAATGCAGTCTAGCCATGGCCATTACACACATCCAGTACACACTAGATTTGTAATAATCAAGCCATCTATCCATCCATTTCTAAAGTTTTTAAATTATTCCATAGAGACCATAGTATCTAACACCACATGTCTCACAGGTATTCAAAACACAAACCTGGAAAATATTTTGTCAAAACAGCATATCCAGATGGCTATTTCCCTGACAACTCAAATTAAATATACCCCAGGGAACTGCTTGCTACTCTTTATTTATAATCCTCTCTATCCGGGGAAGTAGGATGCTATCAACCAAGTAAACAAAAGATTATGGAATGAAGTTTTTCATTGAATTGCTATCGTGAGCTGGCCTAAATCACTTTTGTAAAAAGTGGGTGAGCTATTTAGTCTCTGTCTCCATTGTTTCCTCTATCAAACAGATGATAATATTCATCCTAAAGGTTTTATGCAAAGCTTTAACATAATGAACATATTCAATGTCTGGTACACATAAGAATGTCTTAGTCTGCTCAGTTTAAATTAATAGGGTAGACTGTAGTTTATAAAGAACAGAAACTCATGTCTGTCTTCCAGGTCCATGGGCTGGCATGTCTAAAACCACGGTTCTGGCACGTTTGGTATCTGTTGAGAACAGCTTTCCTGGCACACAACAGGAATTTTTCACTGTGTTGTTATGTGGTGGATGGAGGAACTTTTTGAATTTCCTTTATGATGGCTCTAATTCCATTCTTAAGGAACCTGTCTGACTACCTTCCAAGGAACACATCTCTACATACAGTTTATAGTAAGATTCTCCATAATGGGACTGTCAGACCATATTGGAAGTGCCACGGGGGGAGGGGGGGGAAGTCCTCTTTAAAACTCTTCACCATTCTTCAGACAGATAAGTTTAGCCTGCTGAAAAGCTGCCGCTATTCACTCGTTCAAATTCTGGTCTGATTAGCCTTTTAATGATAGCATTCTTTCATAAAATTGCTTCTGAAAACTTTCTGCTTTGGGGAAGTAGAGGAACAATTCAGCTTATTAAGAGCATATTTTGCTCTTTCAGAGGACCTGGTCAGGTGTCTATGACACACATGATGTTCCATAACCATTCATAGCTCCAGTTACAGCAGGTCTGATGCCTTTTTCTGAAGTCAGTAGGCACGGAGTATGGACTGAATGCTCATACATACATGCAATCAAATACTCATACACATAAAATAAATAAAGCTTTGAAAAGTAAGCAGCCCACTCCACAATATCCTTTTCACCTATCATCCCACCCATCATTTTCAAAGAGCTAACACTTTTAAGTCACTTTGTTATTTTTAGTCTCACAAGAAATGGTTTCCTAGATTCTCAATGACCTCAAAAGTCCTTATGTGACACACCTGCCGAATACAGCTCCTCCTAACCACCTGCCTCTCTCTGTTTTCCTGAGACTATTTCATCTCAACATATTCACTGTTTATCAATTTTCTAACCCTTCAAGACACACTTTTAAAATCAAGCCTCTTTATTTTCCTGTTCAATAA
The DNA here is from genome assembly GCF_000001635.26 of Mus musculus. Taxonomy (NCBI): domain Eukaryota; kingdom Metazoa; phylum Chordata; class Mammalia; order Rodentia; family Muridae; genus Mus; species Mus musculus. The sequence goes on along the minus strand of NC_000082.6, from coordinate 41,904,422 downwards.
TCACCCCACAATTGTTCTTTCAAAAATTTTGGAATCTTACCTGTCCCAGGATATTTGCGGTACTGCTCTTTACAATGGATTACTGTGGCTGAGAAGATTATATATCTGGTTTAGTAGAGTGGTTCTGACTTCTTTTGCTCAAATATCAGTGGTTCCCTTCAACGTGCCAACCAAAGACTTCTCATTTCTAGGCTTTCACATTGACAAACCCTCTCTCTTTAATGTCTCTCTATCATTTTGTGATGCCAAAATGCAGGCTCCTGTACCCTCCCAGAGAGAATACAATGTTTCTGCCTCAAATGCTAGGCCATGCCTACAGACATTTCAAAAACATTAAGGAAGTTGATGAAAATGGAGACAAAATGTGGCATTACTGGCTAACTTGCAAACCTTGGGAAAAAAAATCTACAATTTTCATTTTACCCAAATCAGTTCTACCATCCCATGCCCAGAGGCACCCAAGCAGCAAGCTTATACACACTGCTGTGAATGTAGCCCTCATACGGCAGCCGAGGTATATAAATATGCAAATCAGAGATGTATACAGAAACAGCCTTCCAATCGGGAACACCAGCTGTCACAGGCAGCAAAATCACTCCAAGGACTTGGCACTGGTGAATTGGCAAATACCCCCTAGTTATTGCTGCCCCATCAATCATGGGCCATTTGGCAGGGCAGCATTCTTGAACAGGCATAGTCTTCCTTTTAGCTCAGGGAAAGAACTTTCTCTAAGGCAATGAAATAAAGTGCTGTAAAATTTGATCCAAGTATCTGATATAGGGAGTTATTGATCATATCTAGATATAAAATTCTGTATCTTTCCATTATTTGAAAGAAATTACACCACTTCCAAATAAAACAAAAGCACCAGGCTAATGTTTTGTCTGTCTTCACTAAAGAGCTGTTGGGAAAGATTCTGCTGAGATATGGGAGACAAGCAATGTGCACAATGCAGTAGTTTGTTAATTTATTTTTTAAAGACTGTTGAAGTCCATCGATCCTTAAGTTATCATGCGTGGGTATGAAACAGAAATGGAATGGGGAAGAGGAGAAAGATAGGGTACCCCGATGTCTACTCTAACTCTAGTTTATCAGGAGAATGAATACGATTTTTGCTTCTCAACAGTCAACAAAGGAATGGTTTACAGGCATCAAGGCATTCTGAGAGAAGTAAATATGTCACTGATTTTAAATAGCAGTGTTATCCAGCAGAGAGCAAATCAATGGAAGTTGCATAGGTTTTCAGATGCTTCGGGATATTAAAGAACAGTCCCATTTCCCCCCTCCATAAACCATTCCATCCAGAAGAGTAATTTAAAATGAGCCATAAATCGTTATCAGCTCAGCAACCAATCAGCACTCAGTGAAGTTCTACCTCCCCTTCCCCCCTCCGCATCCTTTCCTCTTCCTTGACACAATCTGCTGTGTGTTCTTTTTTTTTTTTTTTTTTTTTTTTTTTTTGCTCACTCCTAGGTCTGCCCACTATAGCTCTTCTTACTGGCTATGTGATAGAAAATAATAAGTTTTCTATCAGATTTAATGTAGAACTCTAGCAGAGACCACTCAAATTGTCTTTAGAAATTTAAAAGTACTCAGTGAATATTAGCTTGATGGTGCTCATTACATTCTTGAAATGAGTTGATAATACTACTGTTTCAAAACAGAGTGAATGTGTATGGATAATTACAGACATGTGTTCCATGCATGCAATGGCAGAGGCTTAGAAGAATTACTATGCATAAAGACTGAGCTTTGCCACAACCATCTCTAAGGCATAGCTGGGGATCTGCCTGGTTTGTGAGCATAGATAATATCTCACAGAGTATCAATATTCATGCATTACCAAGTATTTTCTGATTCTTCAATTTCTTACTGACTGTGATTTCCCATGTGTGCTTAAGCGTGGGCATGCAAGCATGTGTGTGTCTGTGTGTTTGTGTATCTGTGTGTGCAGATGTATTTGCCTGTGTGTTCATGTGCGGGACAGAAGTCAGCTAGTCTTCTCCTCCTTTGTTTGTTTGTTCCTTCATTTGTTTTTTGAAGCAGGGTTTCTCTCTGTAGCCCTGGCTGTCTTGGTACTTGCTCTGTAGAACTACCTGACCTTGAACTCACAGAGATCTTTCTTGCCTCTGTTTTCTGAGGGCTGGTATTAAAGGTATGTTTATCTACCGCCAAGCCTGGTATTTTCTTTAACCTTTCTCCATCTTATTTTTTGAAGTAGAGTCTATCACTGAACCTGGAACTCAAAGCTTTAACGTTACTGGTTGGTGAGCAAGCCCTTGGAATCTGTGTGTCTCTGCCCCTCCCACTCCAGGGTTGGAGGTCACAGATGCTAATAACTGTGTGCAGCTGTTACCTGTTAGGGATATTAGGGAGCCACACTCAGGTATTCATGCTTATGCATGAAGCACTCTATTCACTGAGCTGTCTCTTCAGCTGACCTACTGGCATGCGTAGCATCTTGGAGTCTGCATCCCTGAAGAGAATTGATGATCCTTCCCACAATAGCCAGCAATATCTTTTAAAAGAGATAAATGTCCCTTTAGTATACTGAAGGACTTGGTTTGAGACAATAAGCTTAAGTGACCCATGGATGTAATGCCCCTTTACATGTCTAAAATGCCAATGAATCCTGTTTTTCCTTGTCTGTCTTATTTTATCTAAGATCATATTGTCTAGTAGTGTGTAGTTTGCTTTATGTGAACACTCTCATTCTTCTTTATGTAATATTTCATTTCTCATAAAGGCTATGATTCCATTAAGTGCTCACCAACTGATCAACATCTAGGCTCATTCCACATTCCAGTTGTGAGTTGTGCCGTAATAAACACGGACATGGTCTTCTTTCTTTGTCATGCTGACCTCATTTTTTTTTGCATATATACCCAGAAGGGAAATTGCTGTATCATATGGCAGTTCTATTTTTAGCATTTTGAAGGACCTCCATACTGTTCTCCATAATGGCTGCTCTAATTTACATCCCCACCAACAGCGTATGTAGAAGAGTTTCTTTTTCCTCCACATGGTCTCTCATTTGGGGAAGCTAAAATAAGTTAGCCTGAATGTAGATCATGACTGGAGGTTAGAGAGGGTGCTGAGGGAGGGAGATTGGGCCAAAGGAGGTAAAGCTGTATCACTGAATGCTTCCTGCATGTGTTGAAATATACTGAACCCATTTAGTATGTCCCATTAATGCATGCTAATTATAATCAAAACTATTCATATTAAGGTCCAATAAGAACCCATGTTATTCCCTATGTAAAGTCTTCAGTCAATTTTTATCACAGTTTGAATCCCCACACACTCTCAAAAAAAAAAAAAAAGTAGAAACAAACCCTCAGCATGCAGCTAAGATCTGCATAGCTTGGCATCCCCTCTTGTTCTCATCTGTCCTGTACCCATGTGCCTGATCATTGCCAGGCCCTTTCCACACGTTCAAGTTCTGCCAGGCTCCACTTTTTCACACCCCATGGCTGGCTAGCTCTAGTTTCACACTTTCTGGGAGAGCATTTCTTTATTTGGGATCTTGTATATGCACATATATAGGAAGGAAAGTTGAAAGAATACCTTGGGGGGTGGGGAATAACTGAGAGTCTCACTACTCTAAAACTACGTGAGCATTCAAAAGATTGAAGACAAAGAGTCCTGGTAACCAGAGCTATATTTTACAAACACCTAGAAACCGGGTTCAGGATAGCTCAGAATTCGGAGAAGGCATAAGTAGGTCAGGAGGAGTGTGCTTTTCTTGGTAGGATATTTGCCTAGCTTGCATAACTACACAAACTGAGCAAATGCTGATGCTTATAAAATCTGATGCTTCCCAGCAACCAGAAGGTAGAGAAAGGAGGATCAGGGGTTCAAGGCTACCATTAGCTACGTAGAAGGTGTGTGGACGTGACACTTTGCTTTAAAAATGGAGTAAGAGAAAAATTAGCACAAGTAAAGGATATATTTTTTAAATCGAGGAAGGAGTTACAGAGACATAAACTAGAGGATGTGAAGAAGCAAAGGTCACAAAAAAATATGTTCACAGAGAGATGAAATGGAAAACCTAGACGCAGTCCTGTTTTTACTAGGGTGCCATAGTATTATTACAAATAAGAGTATAAAAGATAAAAAAAGAGATGCTTAAAAGCAAAAGTGACTTTTGCCTTGAGCCCAATAAATAATCAAGTGGCCTGTGGATGGAGCATGCTTATAAGGTAGTGTAGGCCAGCAGACAAAAACAAAAACAAAACAAAAAACAACAAAACAAAACAAAACAAAACAAAAAACCCAACAACAACAACAAAAAAACAAAACAAAACAGGGACAAGTCTGCCTAGCACTAGAAAGTGACAATCAAATACCATAGGTGTTACAGCTAGTGGTGATGTCATCCCTGAGCAAAATCTTGAAAGGAAATACAGATGCTGAAGATCATACACCCCAAGGAGAGCCAGCCACCCTAGCAGGAGAGGAAAAGTAGTATTAGAATTAGGGAATGATTTCAGGAACCAAAGGAGAAAGGTGTTTCAAGGGAAGGGGAATTTGTTAACTGTGCACAAAGCGGGTCAGAGAACAATCTAGAAGGTGGGCTCATCAAAAAAAGGGAGATGGTGAGAGAGTGTGAATAAGGGATATGAAAAACAAAATGTAAAGAACGTGGGCAAGAGTAAGCAAAGTTATGCTCTGCCCCTGGATCTCCTCAAAGGATGACAGTAGAGATTTACAGAAAACCAGAGGTTTTAACCAAGGCTGCCTTGATGAGAATACTCAGTGATATGATATGAGGTCCCGTTTTCTGTCAACATTTAATAGTTTTTGGATTAGAAAAGAAGGGAGTATTGGGCGAATCACTCACAGAAAATAGCTAAAGAAGAAAACCAGAAGAATAGATAAACTTGACTTTAGGTATCAGGAAGTGGGGGCACTGACCATGGGCTGTAGACAGGTAGACAAAGCCAGCACATGATTGATAGAGCATCCCTGATGCCCTGATTTAAAATTTTGTATTCAGTAAGACCAGAAACTGTATGCAATGACTTCTTATTCTGCAATTTTGCTTGAACTCAGATCGACACAGTCCTAACCGCCTAGAACCCCTGTCTTCACTCCCTCTCCCCAAGGCTTTACGGGGAGCATGTATACGTGCACGGGCAGCCGTAACCCACTAGCTCTCCTTTGACTTGAAGCCTGCCTTAATAACTTTGGGACTTAATCACTAACTTAATCACTTTAGAACAGACGGTTTTTACGTTTGTTCCCTCCAAGAAAAAAGGTCAGAAGACTTTACATGCTTCAGTGAGGAGGAATAAACAGCTAAAGAAGGAAAACAAAGTGGAGAGTGAATGAGAAAAGAATCCAAAAGAAAATTTACTTTTGAAAATTTTTTTTTTTTTTTTTGCTAAATGGCTCTTCTTTAAAAATTGTACATTCACTATTTTCTTTCTTATTTTTAGACATTATTTTCATTTCTCCCTTTTCCCCTCTCCCTTTCCCTTCCTCTCCCCTCTCTCTTTTTTAAAGGCATTTTTATTAGATATTTTCTTCATTTACATTTCAAATGTTATCTCCAAAGCCCCCTATATCCTCCCCCCGCCCTGCTCCCCAACCCACCCACTTCCGCTTCCTGGCCCTGTACTGGGGCATATGGTCTTACAAGACCAAGGGCCTCTCTTCTCATTGATGGCTGACTAGGTCATCCTCTGCTACATATGCAACTAGAGACCCCACAGCTTCAATTGAGCTATTTTTGACTTATAATGTAAGCTTATTAGGATCTGGATAACACAAAGTTTTACTTGATAAAGATAGAATTCCTAAAGCCATTATACAAACAGCACCTGAGGATATCCATCTCTCTTTGCTTTCCTATTATGGATAATATGAGTGTATCAGACACAAGTACTTTTTTACAAAGGTACTTTTTTTTTTCCATTTTTTATTAGGTATTTAGCTCATTTACATTTCCAATGCTATACCAAAAGTCCCCCATACCCACCCACCCCCACTCCCCTACCCACCCACTCCCCTTTTTTTGGCCCTGGCGTTCCCCTGTACTAGGGCATATAAAGTTTGCATGTCCAATGGGCCTCTCTTTCCAGTGATGGCCGCCTAGGCCATCTTTTGATACATATGCAGCTAGAGTCAAGAGCTCCGGGGTACTGGTTAGTTCATAATGTTGTTCCACCTATAGGGTTGCAGATCCCTTTAGCTTCTTGGGTACTTTCTCTAGCTCCTTCATTGGGGACCATGTGATCCATCCAATAGCCGACTGTGAGCATCCACTTCTATGTTTGCTAGGCCCAGGCATACTCTGAAAGAAACTGCTACTTTCTATATATGTAAAGGTATTTTAATCATTTATTAACATGTTTCCAGAAGAGTGATTAATTACTAAGGAGTGTTGAGCTGTGTGACGCAGAGCTTTTACTTGTAAGAAAAATAAACCTCGCAGGCCCTATGATGTTTGTGCAGATAGAAATTCATCTCACTTCATATTACTGAGCAGGCCACATGGTAGAATTATGGCCACACATCACAGAAGGTTATGAGGCCATACTGCATTTGGAATTGAGATGCTATAGCTCTCACCACACCAATCTGGCCCTGGATCCAGGCCGTAGCAGAGCCTCTATGATGAGACAATCCCCACAGAAACTTAACAGCTAGGGCTCATTTTCTGTGTGGGGAAGTTTCTTCTGTAAATCATGTCAATTAATTCTGAAATCTTAGGTGCTAAATCTCAAACCTGTCCAAATTTTGAGGATAGCTTTTTATTTCAGACTTTACATCATGTGAGAATTTCCGTGTAGTCCCAAAATAATGACCTGACCAACAGGGTCATTTCCAAACACAAAGAAGAGGTCTGGATAATAGACATAATGTCCATATTAATAATATTTCTCATAAAATAGTAACCCCAATGACATTCCTTAGTTTGTCATTCTAAATATTTAGAGCATTTTCCATAATTTCCTTTTAATATTTTTGATGACCGTATCAATAATGGCCACTGTGTATAACAATCTTGATTTGCATTTCAGATGGCTTTCCTTTTCCACATTCTTAGAAGTGGAATTACTGGGTCAAGGGATAGAAATGTATTTTAAAACTTTGATAGATATGTCTGCGTTACCCTAGGAAAGTTTCCACTAATTTACACTCTCAATGGGGAGATATAAAAGTGTCACTTTCTTCACTCTCTTGCCATTTCTGCCTATGCTTGTTTTCTTAACTCCTTCCAAGTGTCACTGACTTAGAAAACAGGTATTTATGTTTTACTCGGCATTTCTTTATTTGTGACACTTGAATGGCATTCCTTTTGGTCATTTCTGTGTGTTCTTTTACAAACGGAAAGTCTATGTTCTCTACCCTTAGCTCTTTAGATTTTTGAGAACAAACAAAATTAGTAAGTTCATGTATTTTGTTACTTATTCCTGTGGTCTCATTTTCTCTTTTGATTGCTAATGCGCTACATTGTAATCATATGTTTATTTATAGTGGTTATGTTTGAAAATTGCTTTAATACACTATGTTTATATTTATTCTGAATTTTTATTTTATGCAGCAGTTTTAAAATCCTTACCTTAACTAATATTTGGGGGGGGGATTTTGTAATAATTCAATTTTATGGACAATATATTAAGGCATACAGTGCAATGAACTTCCATATACCCCAACTCCAATCAGGTTTTATAAGTTTCCTGTCCCTGTCTTTTTTCACAGAACGTCTATCACATCTTACGTATGTGTCACATATCTACCATCTTTCAATTCTCGCTATAGGATATGCTTCACTGTGCTTACTAATTTTTGTTTAGACTTGCACTTTGTAAGCATCATTGCAAAGTGAAACTGTTGTCTGTTCATTGCCTCCTGTCTTCTGGCACAGGACACCAATTCATATATCATTTCTTGTAGAGTTAACTTTGATCACTTGATTAATAATATGGTATTCACGGGTTTTCAGCTTTATTCTTTTATCTCTTATCTCTTTGTAAGTAACGTTTTGTGGATAGCTATTTTGACACTGTGTACATTTTTCATTTTTTTTAAACATTCTAATTTCAGTTTTGAATTCTTGATACATTTTTGCCTGAATCAATTATTTCTGTAAGGATTTCCAAAGAATATTTACCACATTCCAACATTATTTCTATACTGATTATTCTAAGAGTACAATTCGCAATTTTTATTTATTAGCTACCATCTATATTGTAATATCTGAAATAACCTATTTTCATGGGCACATCTTCTTAGACATGGCTGATAGAAGCCAGTCAAGCTGCCTTCTGTATATCCTTGCAAATATCATTATTCTTTTAGTACTTTTTTTTTTTTTACTTTTTTGTACAAAAGGCATTCCAGGCTCATCCTCTGCTTCCCTGCCCCATCCTGATCATCTTTTTTATTTTCTCTAAGCAACCCATGTTCCTTGTAGCAGATATGATAATTTCATAGAAACATCTGTATGCTACGTAGTAGGTAACGGCCATTTTAGTGTGGTGTTAATGCTCCACGGCCTTCTCTCCATCTCTGTCTCTATCTCCTTACATCTACCTTAAATTCACAAATAAACACTAACTATAATAGTTTCATTTTTTCACTTCACTGTTACATGTTCATGTTCTCCATGTTACATCTCTCTATTCCCATAACTGGAAACTGGGAGTCATTATACTTCTTTGTCAATTTACTCACTTCTCCTAAGTTTCCGACTAAACACACTGGACTTGCCACTAGGATAGTTTCTTACAGGGATGTTAAGCCCCTCAGAGATGCTGCCCTTCTTGGGACCCTCCTTACATGGGTCATGACCTAGTATCAAGTTGCTTTCTGACTATGCTTCATAGAATTTTTTTTTTTTTTAGTACTAGAAAGAGAGAAAAGAACCTTACTGACTTTTGTGTACTCAATTTGTTTGTCATTTAAGCAAACCTAGGAGATCAAGGTTAGAGACCCACTCTATCATTTAAAAGATCATTAAAAGAGAAACACAATCCTTTGGATGCAAACTGGCTCAATGAAATTACCTGTATTTATTGAGCTCATATGCACACTGACGTTATTAGTCTTCAGATGTGACTGTGTGAATTCAAAATGTTGTCTTTGATGTTTTTAAGAGGACAGATTTTATTTCTGTTTCTCAGGGAGACTTCTTTCTTCGAGTGAATGCTACGATTCCCTGCAGAGCCTGTTCTTCTGTTACTATCATGGACTGATTTTTTCTTATTTTCCGTAAGGGAAAATATAGTTTGGATTAGTGTGTAGGTGTAAAATGTTTATTTAACATAATGAGGAATAGGGAAGCTGAAGATAAGCACAGAAGGCTTGAAGATACCACATAAATATAAATAAATATAAGCAATATATAAAATATGTAATATAAATATAAGCAAATGGGATTGACCTGGATAAAAGTTAAACTCCTTACTACAACAGAAATGCTGAATTAAAGTGACATTAAATAGTAGTTCTGATTTCTTTCTTTCTCCTTTATTTTTACTTTTCTCCTTTACATTGTCAGTCTGGCTGTTGACTTGGAGAGCAGCTAACACACAGTTATGAGCCTGTTGTCTTAGGTAGTAGTGGTAGTAGTACTGTATGACTTTCATCTGGAAGGCAGGCATATCTCTGAATTTCGGACCAGCCCGGTCTAGAGTAAATTCTAGGACAGCCAGGGCTACTCCACAATGAAACCCTTTCTTGTCAAAAAACAAAACAAGAACAACAAAAAATTAAACTAAAGAATTGAAAAATTGGTCAACCTTAACATAGAGGATGCAAATGATGATCACATCTATTGATTAAAGATCCCAACAAACAGTAGAATCCACCAGGAAAGCGGATCAAACCAATAAAGATTTCAAAGCCTTGCTTTATTAAAATTCTGTCAAAACCGGAAGAGCTACAGGCTACCGTGGATGAGTGCAATTTACTTGAAGTTGAGTAAGCCATGATCATATATTGAAAAGATTATTGATGCAGCATAATGTTTACTAAGGGAGGGAAGAAGAATGAGCAATTGGGAGCAAGAAGTACAAAAGAAAACAGAAGAGACCGAGAAGAAAGCAGTGCTCTCTCAAAGCTCTGTAATGCATCTGATCAGCAGTGGGATGCTTCCAGAACTAACCGTAAGAGAGACTTCTTAAAATTCAAATCCTAGAAATGAGTCTCAGACTATTGTTCTTTTTTTTTTTTTTTTTAGCAATAAATGTAAAGTTTCTATTGTAAGTCTATAGGAGTACTCTAGAATTAATGAGATAAAGGAAATGTGGCTTTTTATCAGCAGGGGTAGAAAATCAAACATATTCATCTTGCAATCTGTTTCACTCTCAATATTTTTCATAGTAATATTACATTAATTGAGGTGATTATGCAATAAATTTTCTGCCAGTGGTGTATACATTCCCACTTGGGTGTGATTTGAGTCATAGTGGTAAGAAAAATTTCAGACTCTAATTTATACTATAGTGAAATTTATCAATCTATTTTAAAAACACTTAAAGCTCGAAACTGTTTTATTAAGAATATCCTATTTTATTGTTTTCAGATCAAGTTACTTATTTTTAAATGTTAACTAACATAGAATAGCATAAAAAGAATAAAAGACTGAATGTGGAAGTAGCTACTCTAACATTTATATAAATGTATGAATCTGATATTTTAAGTTTGTAAGTTGAAAACCAAATGGTAGTTATAATTTCTGGTGAATAGGTATTTAAAATAATGTTCAGTTCTTAAAAATATTATTGTGTTCATATCCAAATATACATGAAATTTCTAAGCAAATATCTACTTTGAGGCTATGGCTGTCATAGTAAAAAAAAAAAAACCTCAATTCATCAACATATTCAGATTTGTTAGTTTTTCTACTACAATCTTCTAATATTTATTCTGTGTATTCTTAGACATAATTTGATGTATCACAGAGGAGGATGAACTGGCAGAAGGCAGGAAACCCCTCCCATTCTTAGAGCCACAAGATACTAGTCCTTGAATTGTGTGCATCTGAATGACTGGCAGTGATTATGAACTTGAAGGTGATGACCCAGGCCCCAGAGTTTGATTTCATGGTTCTGTATATGGTTCTCAGGCACCAGCATGTTGAATAAACTAAAGGGTTGGATTTACCTCAAGTTGTGCAATGATCATAACTAGAGATGAATTATTTTGCCTTATCACATGTGCTTCCACTAGTAGTGTGTTCAGAAGACCAAGAAACCATATAAGAGTAAGTTTCAGAGAAAAAGATGTGAACATTAGTAGAAGAAAGGATTTCATTAGTATTTACTTCCTTACTTTGTTGATATTCAAATTGATGTGTTCTTACTCTTTGATCCTAGACTCAATAAATTAGCAAGCACAGACAACAAATATTAGGATTTACATAGGGGTACCTGCATCTATTAAGTAAAATACATGTTTAGATTTGGGTAACCTTGGTTTCTCAGGGAGAATACATATCAGCAAATAATCACAAGTGACCCTACTGGTCAGTACTGACTTTATGCCTTTGTTAAGGCAAGACTTTATCCTATGAGCCATTTAAGGAAGCTATGTGTAGCTGCCATGTAGACAGAGATTATTGAACCCCATCACATACACAGGATATTTTATATGTAATGATCCTTAGAAACTAATAAACTTATTTTCTGAGGAAAATAAGTAACAGTGTGGAAGATATCGAAAAGCCACAAGTATATTTGGAAACTGTGAAAGTTAAACAAACAAACAGACAAACAAATAAATGCCTTCCAGGAAAGTAGTATATAAGGGGGAAAAGGCATTAAAAACAGTAGCACACATATAAAAGTGAAAGTTTTGAAAAGTGGAACACAACTGTTGCTTTGAAACCTGAAAACAGACAGGGAAGGAGACACACACTCTCTCTAGGGTATTCTATGGAGGTGGCCTTCACGGCCATGGCATCTAAGAAACTCATCATTGTTTTGTGTATCTCACATTCAAGATAACTCTTTGGAATATTTGCAGACACAATCATTTGAAATTGGTTAAACCATGCATCACTCTCTTCTGCTTCTACAGATTCTTATAACCATCTTAGGACACTGGCTCTCTATTTTTCTGGCCTACATTGGAAGCCCGAGCATTACTGGGAAACTTATAAACTCATCTCGCTAGACATTACTCATATCTGCCAAACCAGAGATGCTGGGGATTTTTTTTTAACCAATCTAATAAATCACCTAAGTGATATTAAACAAACTGCATTGGTTTTTGTTCTTAGTCAACCATCTGTGTAACTATAGGTAAGAATATAAAAGTGGGAATTCTTTCCAGAAGGAGAGACCCCTATGTAAATTAACATTTACCCCAAATTAACAAGCAGTGGGTCAAGACAGCTACTACATTCAGGGAAGAGAGAAGTGAGTCTTGCAGAAATAGTGGAGAAGAAGCCAAAGCAGTATGGTCTTCTGAACTTTCTTCAGCATCAATATCATCACTACCATCACCATCATCATCATCCTCACCTCCACATTCTCTGCTGCAGAAAATAGATAGTCCCCAGACCTCACATAGGATAAGAAAACTTACGATTTAATCCTTAAAACAAACATAGAACTGAAGCCTCTAAATTTCATCTCTATTTTGCCTGTGTCAAAACTGAGCTTTAATGAAACAAAGTGGCTTACTCTGAAGTTAATTCAAGTAGGATGAAGATTTAGTTCTGGAAATGTGTGACTATAGAACCCACTTTTAATCTGTTTGCAGTCTTATCTCACAGCTTCTTAGAGCTAAGGGTGAACTTTCTTTTGGTCAAGAAAAAAATAAAAACTTCTGAATGAGTACCTAGGGTGGGTTGGCAGAGACTCTGAAGGGCAATCAATGCAGGACGTGAAGTATTCACAAACTTAAGATTTTTGAAGCTGGGAAGAGATTAAAGAGGAATGAATGTTTCACATCTAGAAGCAGGATATTGGTTTGTTTTTGCAGTTTTGGGGTTCAAACCCAGAGCCTTCACTCCAGCTCCTCATCTTTGATGAGGTACAACACTCAGTAATGTTCTGCTGTGGTACAATAGAGGGATTGTGTGAAGTGGCAAAACCCTTAGGAAGGGAAAGATCAATGCTATCATGTTAGAATACCCAGGCATCCCTCTATGATCCAGACTCAAGGAAGAGAGAATCCCTCTTCCTTTTCTCTTTAAATATGGGATTTTTTTCTACACTTGTTCAAGGCTATGTGATTAAGATGGAAATATAATAATATTTGTAGCAAACATAAATGGTCTTCAAACCCTGTTATAAGGTAAGAGGAAGCCTTGGACAGGTTTGTTGATAACATTCAATTTAAGCTCTTGTTCATAATAAAGTTATCCATATCTACTTACTAGTAATATTCAAATTACACGAGAGAGTGAATAAACACGACTTGCTTATTAACAGGCTCTTTTCTGTTTCTTAATGTCAAATCAAAGTTAATTTAATTTGCACTGAATTCTGGTTCTAAATGCACCTAATCATGATTTTAATTTAAGCAAACATGAATAAATGCGGGCCAAGAAAGGGACTTTGAGGGTTTGGTGATAAGTACTTAGGCCTAAATATAAATCTCGGAAGTAGTTATTCTTATGGTCATGGCAAAAATATTTTAACCTAATGGAAATGTTTCCAAATCTGATTGTAACTCAGCTACATCATGGCCTCTGTGATAGCTTTGAACACGTAACTGGTGTCAGATGATGCCCTGTTTCCTCATTTTGAAACCAAGCCTTTTAATGCTCAGATTGTCTACCAGATTGTGTTAAGGACTATAGACAATACATCCTCTGGTCTAGAGGTGCATTTCAATAGTAATGAAGGTTGAAAGGTTCTACAGTTGTGTAGTAATTTCACAATCAAGTGATTATTTTTTGGACGATGATCTATTATACAGAAATGTGTAGATAAAGCAATGACTGGGCATTAGGTAACATCTGTTCTGAAGATCCATTAGTATAAATAGATTAGTTTATTAGTAATTCACTGTATCACATAGAAATTCTATATTTTGAGACAGCATGTTTGTGTGTCTGTCTGTCTGTCTGTTAGTGCTTGTTTGTACTTTATAAGAGTGAGCAAAGTAACCATTTGACATGGTCACCCATCCTAGCTATATTCAAACATTAAATGGGTTGCCTGACATCCTGGCCCTAGTGTGTCTTGTTCTCTGGCTCAAGCACTAGCCATTGATCTGCAAGGAAACCTGGGCATATTTGGAATTTCATAAATCCAAGGAATAAAATAAATCAGTCAGCCATTTGTAATTAGACCACAGTGAAGTCACATGACCAAAGCGCCCTTGTACCATGTAGACTTTGGTATGTTTTACTTCTGTCTAGTTTATTAGTGAGAAGGTCTAGGAAAGCAATACTTTAAATGCTGTGATAACCTGTTCCCTAACACATTAATAGTAGCTACAGCCCAACGTTGCCACACCATTGACTGCATTTAGAATACTGACAGGAACCCTAAGGCCATGTTTACTTTGCATTAAATTTGCATAAAATTGTAAATCAAAAATACAGGAACACAGCCCTAATATTTGTCAATGTTTACATCTTTCTCAATAGATGGATGGACTCTGTTAGAGATTTGACTTTGCCTGCAATAAAATTGTGTAAGTAATCAGCTTTGTTTTCAAGGGAAAGGAAGCCCAAGAAAAGGCCCAGTATATGGGCTTATGTGTGTGCTATTTAAAATTTTTAATCCCGTAAAACCATGACTCAGGCATGCCCCAGGAAACCCCAATCTAGAAACAAAAATTTCCCCTATGACTTCACAGAGCCCAAACTTTAGACTGGCTTACAATAACTTATTAAATAAAGGCACAAGCCACAAAGAAAGGCAATCAGGTGATAAGGGGTCAAGGCCCCTGGGGACTTTTATTTTTCTAGAAGTCTTTTACTAGCACAAAAACAAATAATTAATACTGTTCTTTAGGGCAAAGTTACATTGAAAAAAAAAACACTTTCTTAAACTCAGCAACGCATCTAAAGGAAATAAAAGAACTTCCTAAGAATTTAAATATTGCATACACTTATGTTATGATAGCTTTAGCTTTGTTTTATGTTATCTTAATCAAAGATAGAACAACAACTGAAGACATCACCAGCAAATTGTATCACCAGCACATGGAGTTTCCTAGTTCTCTCTTTTCAAAACCATCTTCTAGAAGAAAAATATATACTGTAGTATGATTTTTTTTTTCCAAAAAGAACTCTGCCCACTCTTGACTCGTCACAGCCGCTCCCCATGGCCTACTTTCTTATCCCACTTCCCCCTTACCTTGTACGATCAAGTAAACTTGGGAGGTCTTGGGCTCATGCTGTGTCTGAACTGAGCATGTGTAGGATCCTTCATCATAGACATCCACCTTCTGGATTCGGAGGCTGTATTCCAGAGCATGGCGCTTCTCCAGCTCAACCCGAGGGTCCAGAGACCACTTGTCATGTCCAGCGAAGATGATGCCAGAGCGGTTCAACCAGGCCACTTTTGAGTTCTTGTCTTCTACCACACACCTAACAGAGCAGAATAATCCCGTTAGTGCGTCGCCGTTTCCTTTTGATTTCATTCTCCGCGTGACAGGACTCAACAAGACCAATCAAGACAGATAATTACAGGCATAATAAATCATTGTCGTGACATTTCTGAGAGGGCTCAGTATTTTCACCATTTCCTTTAAGAGCCAGTCAGCACCCAGTGTATAAACATTATCTTTCTAGATTGGACTCAGCAATAAACACCTGGAATGTGAGTTATACAACCCAGGAAAGTTAAGTAATTATTGACTTCCAACCAGATTATCTTTTTTATGTTTTTAAAAAGGTCATCCCACAAAACCCCATTCGCTTAACTCTTTGAGGATCACACAATCGATAGCGCAGCACACTCACTGCATCTTGGACTGAGTTTATTCACCCATGGCATGACCTGTGACTTACGACCTTTATTTATACGAATTAGACTAGATTTCAGAGTTCACGTGTAACCCTGACACACTTGAAGTGCCCATGTCCTAGGATGACAACTGTATATGTTTGTGTTCAGGGGTGAGCAGACAGATGCTGTATCAAGAAAATCAAAGCAAACATTATCTGGTTTATGTTCTATTCCATCTGCTGAGTGTAACAGGCTTCTTGGCGATGAATTAGCCTGATACCAACATTTCTGATCATATTAAATAAAGCCATCTTTCAGAGGAGAGGTGGAAAACAGATTGCTACTCATTCTAAAGAGAAATGCTAAAAATAGTATAAAAGACGAGAGAAAGAGAGACAGAGATAGATAGGCAGAGAGAGAGAGAGAGAGAGAGAGAGAGAGAGAGAGAGAGAGAGATGAGTCATAGAAAATGCATTGCTTCAATTTTATGTTTTCAAAGTTGAACTATGAAAGAAAAAAACACAACTTCTCTATACATCCTCATGGCAAAATGCATGCATACCCTACAGGAAGAAGGACCCAAGCCCTGTTAACAGAAGCAGAACAGGCTGCTCAACATTCTGGGGCATAAGGGCAAAAATTTCCAGGACCCTGACAAGAGAACGATTAAAACAACCTTTTCTTTATTTTCTAAATCAAATCAAAACAAACATTTCCTCCAGAGTGGAAAGAGATAGCTGACACCTGTGCAATGGAGGAAGCATGAAGAATCCCGGGCTGTCCACACTTGGTTCAAATCACATTTCTCATACAGTCTTTAATACACCTTCTCTACCGTACAAAGAACTTCCTACCCTACTATGTACAGGTAAATGGTACTTTTTTTTTTTAAGAGTGAACTTGTCACGTTGGAAGTGCACAGGTCTTATATTTCTTCTTTCCACAAACAAAGCATATTTCAAAGACTAGGTGTTACTTCCATTTTTCAAAATGTTTTTTTCCCCTGCCACACAGATGCTTCTAGAGATAACCACACACTTGGTAAGGTATGGCTACTCTACAAGGAACATGACACTTGCTTCATGGACAGGTAAGCTATCCCCATGCTGTTTCAACAATATGGCACCCTAACAATAATACCCCAGCAATACTTCTCCATGGCTGGTCTTTCCTTCCAGACTGCTGTTCCTATTTCTTTGGCATTACTTCTCTGCTCTGAGTACCATCAAAAGGATTTTTCTATTTAGGGTCATTTAGAATTACATGATAGTATAGTGTCTGTCATCTGCAGCACTAATAGAACAATAGAATGTAGACATTGATCTTTGTGTTCTTTTCTTTTGGAAAGGATGAACATGAACCTGTATAAATTTTAAATATCCAAACACGTGTCCCTTGTACTTTTTTGTCCTATGCTTAGCACAAAACCAGTAATAATCAGACTTAAGTATATCATAAAAAAAGTACTCTAAATGTCAGAAAATGGCTGTCACATGCTTATCATAATGCATAGATATAAATGAAATGTTGTGAGCTCAGCCACAATGGGCACATGCACAAAGAACTTCTGTACCTAAAGCTCAGGGAATATTGTTGAAGAGATGACAGAACGATTGTAAAAGCCTCTGCCATGAAATGGTGTCTCCTATAAATGGCAGAGAGGCAGTCCCCATGATTCTTCAAGAATATGGCAGCCTAACCATGATCCCTCAACAATACTGCCTCCTAAACAGAATCTGAACAATATCGATAGACATGCTAAGCCAGAAGGTGGGAATTTCACTGGGTCCAACACCAAGACAAATTACTACAGGCAGGTAATAACTGCTGAGACAGGACACGTTAGCTTCTCCCAGAGATGAGCCTCTAATTGCTTATCCAGTACAAGTGGCTGGTACTTAATTCCTATACATGCAGGCCACACTAAAAGAACCACAATAATCAAACAGAAGAAATGGAGTTGGAGGGTTAAAAAGAGGTTGGTGGAGAGGACATGGGAGGGGTTACAGGGACAAAAAAAAAAAAAAGAAAAAAGAAAGGTAGGAAATGATGTAGTTATGTTTCATCTTAAAAGTTTTAATTAATAAATGGATCCCAAGCCTGTTCATTTTATAGATGTATATTCTCTACCAATTTAGTAAATAAATTTTAGCATGATTCATCTGGATATTTCCCAGAGCAAGTCTAGAATAAAATAGTCATTTTGGAAATACTTTCCACATCAACTAGCATGTTCACAAAGGCAGAGAAAGGTTATGTGGCTGCTATGTTCCATACCCTCATCCAAGCCCTGCAATATATGCAAATAAATGGGGCCAATTTTCTTATCAGCGTAAGGTAGAAATGCCATGTCAGGTTTTTAGAATCCTTTGGCGCTTTAGCAATTTTTTTTCTCCATGGAAAAGTTAAAAATCATACACATCATTATTCCAAATTATCTTTGGAAAGTGTTCTGATCTGTCTTACCTAGAGAAGCAGCTGACTATTCCAGCAGTGCTGCCAGACAAATACAAATGCACCGACTGCAATTATGTGACACTTTGCCATGACAATATACATACCATCTTACTCTAACTTGGGACTTCATCCTTCTTTACATTTCAGAGTTAACTCTTGCTTGCAAACAAGTGAACTGTGTTTTAAAATACTGCCTCACATGATTATTTGAACATCAACTAGCAGAGAACAAAATAGTGCCTTTTAAAAAAATTTAACAAAATTACTTGGGCAATTCTTTAAGGTTTCATTTTATGAAGTCAAAAGACGCCAAGTAAATTCACTCTCTATATACTAGAAAATAGTCTCTCCACAAAGTTTTCTAAGGAAAACTGGACAAATGCTGTTCCAGAATTAATTTATTTTTTAGTTTAAAAAAGAAAAAAAAAACCCTTGATCTAAGGTGATAACTAATTTAAATTATAAACCATACACATAATCAAAAGATGCTAAAAGCACAAGTATTGATCTTAATTTGCATAATTCTATGTCTATCAAAAGAACCAACCACTGAGTAATCACATGCCACCTAGATATGCAGAAATGAGGATGCTGGTACAAATGAATATCCATCATTCACTGACTTGACAAGTATCATGGATTTGCATCTAAGCACAAAGCTGGCTTAGCTATGTTTAGCCAAGAATGGAGAGTGAATTAGGACCCTATAGCTCTACCATCATACCGTGATTACAATGAATTAGCGCCATTTAATTGCTCTTTGCCTACAGGACAATGTTGTAGTTCAGAATATACACATAATGACTTTATCTCCCGAACTGGTCCCAGTTAAAACAGAAAGTATAGAAACTTTAAAATTTGACCCCTTTTATGTCTTTCTCAACTTAATTGAATGCTTTCTCAATGAGCTCATGCAAGTACTATTGTAAATTCAATAATATTATAAATTCCTTGAGATCCACAAGGACTATGTTTTAAGAGAAAGAACTATCAGATCAAGACTAGAGGAAGGGCTAGAGATTGTCTTTACAAGTTCGGTAGCATCTGTGCCTGGAAGCCGAGGTCTTCTCTAGGAAAGCTTTTCAGTATTCAGCCCTTCTCCTTGGATTCTACTTACGACAGACATCCTCATACTCAACCTTGTATTCCAGTTATTTGAACGCATATGTTGACTAAAGACAGTGAACGTTTAATTCACTGAAGAGACTTAGAGATTTAGCATTATGAACACCAGCTACCCAGTAGATTCTTTTAGCACTATACAATACATACTCTGGATTTAATTTACTACTTAGCCTTCTGTTAGGCCAACAATCAAATCTTAGACCCTCTCTATGGACTCATAGCCAAAAATAGTTTTTCTTCCACAAGTCACTTTTGGACCAGTGATTTTTGTATATGTGTGTTTTTTTAATTATATATTTTCTTTATTTACATTTCAAATGTTATCCCCTTTCTTGTTTTCCCCTCTGAAAACCCTCTATCTCCTCCCACCTCCCCCTGCTCACCAACCCACCCACTCCCGCTTCCAGGCCCTGGCATTCCCCTACACTGAGACACAGAGTTTTCTCACAACAACAAACGTAAGTAATATAGAGGAATAAATAAAAATATAATATATTAAAATAATTCAATTTTAGTGTGTGAGTTTGCGTGTCTGTGTGTGTGTCGTTTTGCAATGTAGGGTATGTTGATACTACTGTATGTATGTGGTAGTTTAGGGGTGACTTTTGTGGAATCTGTTTTTCCTTTCTTCTTTTATGTAGCTGGAGATTGACCTCAGCCCATCAGGTTCAAAGTATATTCAACAGCTTTTTTTTTTAATGTGACCTAGCATAATTTTAATTATTTCATATTAAACAATAGTTAATGACTTATTCTTTGTGTACTATATATCTAAGGAAGATTTGGTTGTTGGCCTAACAGGAGGCAGTCTTTACTGTTGTTAAGTTTAGGGGAGATATCAGGTATGCTGCTATACATACTTCAATACACAGGGCAATAACCACACAAAAGGATATGTCCTGCACAGAATATTGACAGAGTCAAGGGTGAAGAACCTGAATTAAGTCTGAATGATAAGTGAAGTTTGTAACAAAAGCGGTGCAAGGAGACAGAGTGATTCTTTGCCTATAAGTAAATAGTTAAATTAGTTACTTTTTTTTTATAAAAAAAAAAATGAAAAAAGAGATTTGAATACCTCTAAGGCAACAGGTATGACATTTATGTTGACCTGACAGCACTGTTTACTGTATACTCTTCTCCTTTGCCTGCATGTTAGGAATGTGTGCCATTACGATGTGTCAGTTTTAGGTAAAATGTATTAAAATAAGAATGGAGAATGAACTTGAGGTGCTTTATTCATAGCTGTATAATGATATAATCTTGAACATTGCATTGTTGGTAGTAAAAGAAAGTGATCTAACTTGTTTGATGTCTAGTTTATTTTTTGAGAAAGTATTTCTCCTTAGTGTTTAACTCTTACAGAAACTGGATCAATAAGAACCAGAGTAAGGAAAGAAAACCAACTCAACTGAAAAAAAAATGATTTGGGAAAGACAGTTTCCTATTTTTAACAGGAAAATGTCTTTTAAATTTTTACTGGCTTACCTATTTATTGTAATACGGTAATGGGTTTTATAAGGGTGCATTTATACATTATATACTGTAATCACATTTTCCCCTAGTTCTTGTGTGTTTTCCCCTCTCTCCCTTCTGCAGCACCCTTTTATCTTTTCAGATATTTCACTTTCTTCATGACATATCCACATGCTGGACACTCTGAGTTTGTATAAAATCTAGGATGCACAAGTGAGAGAAAATATGTGACCTTTTTCCTTTCTGAATCTAGCTTACATGATTTAATATGCCAATCTCTACTTGCATCCATTTCACCTTCAAAACCATAATTGTGTTACTTTTTATAGCTGGACAAAACTAAATTAATATCTATATAGATATACCATTTTCTTTATCCATTCATCTATAGACAGATATCTACACTGATTCCATAACTTGTAATTGCAATTCTACTGAAATATACATGCATGGCCATATGTGCATGAGATATGTTGATTTAAAGCCCTTCATTTAAATGCTTAACTGAGGCTTTTTAGGGACTCCCAGATCCATCTTATTTCTTTAACTGGAAAATTAATTTACATTATTAATGGCAATGTCTAAGAATTCCTTTATTCTTCACCAGCAATTGATTTTATTACTTATTAAGATGGTGCACACATTTATATGTATATACCCACATAAATAAATAAACAAACAAACAAACAAATAAATAAATAAAATATGTATTTATGTGTTATGTCATAGGAAGATGTAAGATGTGAATTGGAAAGAGCTCTTTAAGATTGTGTTGACCCTTTCTTTTGATGCTGCTCATGCTATAACTTTAATCCTACAAATAAAACCCTTAATGAGTCAGCAAAACTATCGTAGACTCATTGCACTCTAGAAGGAGAGATAATTGGTCTGGGAAGTGATGCTATATATTACCAACATTAGAAATGTAGAATCAGGAAGATTTCAAGCAGAGGATGGAAAAAAACTATCATGAAAATATCCCAGACTATTCTGATACAGAAGTCCTTAGTCTAGCTTTACAATATTATTTTAAGAATAATGAATTCTAAGAACTATGCAAACACATTTTAAAAATACCCAGTTAGTTAAGTACATTCAAGACATTTATAATTATTAGGGTTTTTGTTTTTTTTTTAAAGTTTTGCACAGTTAGCTATATTACAATTCTATAAAAATTAGGTTCAGAAACTGGAAAAGGGATTCTGGCTTTGACTGTTGGCCTTTAGCAGCTCTTATTGACCTTTACCACAAGAACATTCAGCTTGCCAGCTTGCTTGCTTCCAGATTTGCTTGCTGATGGTGTTGGGGAGTGGACTTGAAGTTTAACAATGCTGTAGTTTTAATTTAAGCTATACACATCAATTGCTTTTTGTGTATAATGCTCTTACATACTTAATGGATAATAATGGCAAGCAAGTGTACTTTCCCAAGCATAAGCATATTTATGTACTGGGAAACCAAAATATCCAGGAGATTTAGGTCATTATAATTATTTTAGTGATTGCTTTATTGCAGTGGGTTTGACCTGAACTCCCAAATCTCTGAGTTATGCCTCTAACACATAATGTTCTTATAGCATTTTTTAATATTGAGAAAATTTCAAATTACCATACTGTGATATTGCAAGACTGAAAAAACAAAGTATTTTTTTTTCCTCTGATAGTTACAAAAACAGGGGCTTGATGAGTTACGTGATTGTCTAATCTAGAGACTCACACTAAACATAGGAACAGATGGGGCTGGAGAGATGGTTCCTATGTTTAATGCCAGCCCACTGCTCTTGCTCAGGTCCTAAGTTTGATTCCTAACACCCATATTAGCAGACACACAACTGCCCGTAACTCCAGATCAACCATGGTATGACTGCTTTGGCTTTCTCCAGCACACAAACACAGAAACACAGAAATGCACACACAATTAAGAATACAATGCTGAAACGTTTTAAAAAGCACAGCACCTGGCCAAGGCATTCCATCTCATTGAAGAGTCCCAGTGTTATTCTTTTGCAGCCCAAGGGTCATGACTGCCTCCTTGGATGCTTTTCATTGGTAAAAGACCAACATATTTAGAATACTTAGTGTGCTTTGAAATAACATAATAATTCTTTTTTCTATATCCTTCTGTAACTTAAACTTTAAATATTCCTTTTGTAGTAACTCAATTGTTGAACTACACCGAGCATAGTCTTTGTTCACTAATAGATGACTTCATAAAAATCTTCTAAGGAGTTGTTCTTTTCTGGTTTTCTTCTTTGTCACCTCTGGTTACTAATAGTACCCTTAACAACAATACAATTTAAGTTGAGAAAAAAAAAGAGTGATACAGCAATATCTTAACTGTTTAAATTGAGGCTGTAATGTTATCCGTATAACACTGTATGTCTTAGTTACACTTCTATTGATGTGATAAAGCACCATGACCAAGGCAATTTGTTCATTTGGGGCTAATGGTTCTATAATTATAAGAGTCCATTACGATTATGGATGGGAAGTCTTGCACCAAACACCAAGCATGGCAGTAGAAACAGCTGAGAATTCACATCTGGAACCCTAGATTCCTCCAGCAAGGCCACACCTCCTAAGCTTTCCCATACAGGATCACCAACTTGCAACCAAACATTCAAGTGCTAGTAACTATGGGGTACTTCCCATTCAAAAGACTACAGTGTAAAAGTATCCTCATGAATGCTTTTGTGACTAGATAGCTCAGACAATGTTTCCCCCAGTCTCCTTCCAGTCCATCATGTTCTATAAATGGCAAACCCAAAATATATCTTTCCTTCAGGAAAGCTAGAATGGAAGACAGCCGTTGGTTAGTGCTGTGGGTTGTGTTCAGCACAGATCTGCAGGCCCAGCTGGGGAACCTCTTGGGTTATATTAGGCTTAACCCATGTGTTGTATGTCTTGGGAAGTCCATGTTGCATGAATAAAGCCTACACCTTCCCAGAAAGCAAGTGTTAGGTATACCATCACCAAAGTAGCAAGGGTCTCCAATCCTTTCGGTTTGAACTACAGATTCTCCATTCAGCCCCATACAGTTTAGAGGATACAAAGCAACATTTCCAATCTTGCTTTTGTTCTGATTCTCCCTGCAATTCTCTGTTCTCCATTAAAAAAATATTCCTTTCACCAAGAATGAGAAAAATCAAACTTCCCTAGGTTATATCTTTGAAAGACTAAAATTAGTCTTGGGATCTGCCTCTGATGTGCACTTAAAATCTTCATGCGCTATGCAATTAAAAACAATTCCACAGCTATTTGGGGGAAGATTCTGTTACCTTGTGAGTCATTACAAAATAAATATCAAAAATATGCTAAGTTCTAAAAGGAAAAATAATGAGGTCTATACCATATAGGCTTTACTCTTTATCTCATTCCAGCAGTAAGGAGAGAGAAAAGTGCTTACAATAAATTATGAGGCACTTTGGATGAGCATTCTGATGTATGAGGCATGGCTGTACAGTCAGAAGACTGTTCTTCATAAGTCTCACTTGAAAACCCAGCTCCTTACTTTATAGTCTTATCATATCCAGCATTATGCAAATGCTGCCATTGGAGCAGAACCACATTATAATATGAGTCATCATTGCATTACATGCATTTAGATATAATTCAGATCAAATTGTGCCAAGACATGACAATTAATAGATACAGCATGCATGCCATTACAGAGTTAGCACATAGAAAATAAGTATGCAAATAAATGACTTAGGAATGAGACGGCCTATCAAGGCTATGGTTAAGAAAGAGCTCTTCTCTCTCATTTGCCTTCCCCGGTAGAGATAGAGGTAAAAGAGATAAAAAGTAAAGGCAGGAAATTTAAAGAGCCAAAGAAGTCTTTACTTGTAAAATATATATATTTTTGCGGACACTAGTGTGAAATAGGTAACTCTGGCTGCTGCAAACTGGTGGAGATATTATCAAACAGATCCATCATAGGTGAAGGAAATGTAGCGCTCCCTTCCCCCACCTGTCAGGAAGCTGATAGATCACTGATGGATGCATATAAATCACAAGGACACCTCTCACATGGAGAATAGTAAGCGGAAGGATTTGTCTGACTTCTGAGTTGATTTTCTATCATGACTTTCCACTCCAACTCAACTTCTGCATTTCTTGACTCCAAATTACTTTTTCTCCCCTCAGTATTATTGTGCAAAGGACAATGATGTGAGGTCTTCACCCTCAAGCAACAATCTGGTGTATGTGTGTGTGTGTGTGTGTGTGTGTGTGTGTGTGTGTGTATGTGTGTATGGGTGTTTCTTCTTTCATCATGTTTCCTCTTGCCAACATGCTTCTCCACACCCCTGCCCCACCTAAACCTTTTGCTGAAAGCTTGTTACTCCTGAGCAGATCAACAAGGAGGTCATGAACAAATGGGAGTTGGAGCCAGGTGATCAAAAGGAGCTATAGAATGTTACTAAAAGAGTTGAGATGAAAGCAAGGATTGTTGAGTCTGAATAAAAGCCCATTGGAAAAAAACTCTTGCAATGAACTCAGCCTGTTTAAGCAGCAGAATATTAGAAGCAACTCCAATGTTCAAGAGCATAAAGCACTGACCCTGGTAGGGCGACAGAGGTGAAGAGAGACTCCTGCTATCTGGATTTGATAGAGAGGAAGTCAGAGGCCACTGCCTCTTGTATTACATCCACCAACTAATCCAACTCTGAAATATCAGAACAGTCTGAGTTCAAGAGAGAGCTGTAAATGTTCAAGGTGATGGTCCATAAAGAAGCCTATGGGCTCAAAAGAACTGTCATTTAAGCCCAAGGGCACCTATTTTCCCACATCTGACTCTGTCCCTGTTCCATGCTGGCAGAATGGCATCTTCTCTCCTAGTGACTTCCCAATGAGGCTGTTAAAAGAGAAGATAGAAGCAAGTGGAAACCCATGTAGCATTGTTTGAAAACCTTCCTCTCTTTTTCTTCTGGATTAATATCACTATAGCGAACACTTCGGTCATCTGGCACTAAGAACTCTATAGAAATCTAGTATGTGCTCAGTTATGTGTGACCAATTGATAATGCCCATCCTTCATTGTGAGCAAGTCAGTCCTCTTTGCCTCCATGAAGACCAACCTCAGCAGGATATTAGTAATCCACTATACACCAAATCCAACAGGACTGACTGAATTTTCTATCCTATCCTGTGTCTCCAAAGCTTTCACCATTCATAGTCTAGTTTCTCCTCCTGACCATTCTCACATTTTTCAATTCCCACTGTTGTCTCCTCTTTCTCTACCTTCATGGTGCCCTTGTCTCAGGATTGTACTTTTCTTCATTCCAGGCCTCATGGAGTTTATTAATATGTTTAATATTTTTGTCTTTGCTAGTATGGGGGATTTCATATCACTTCATATCAACGGGATCTAAAACATTGCTATCAGCTGCTTCAGTGTTCCAGTGGAGCTGAACCTTGTGTTCTGTTTCCAACTCCTAAATTGTGGACTTTCAGTTAAATGAGTCATAATTCATCTCTGATTCTGATTTCGTAGTTATTCTTGCTTTCTTGTTCTCTGTTCTGTCACTTACAACAGCAAATGTTATTAAATATTTTTGCTCCTAACAGTCACCTCTACTTTCCATCGCATCTAACAACATTGCAGAGCTCTTTCAGATGGCAATCTAGCCTATGGTCAAGCATTCTCAGCTCACAGCTACTGTATCCATCTTTGGTAAGAAAAGGACATGCATAAGGTTGACCATATAATCCTCTTGTTTCAGTAGCTGTCATCTATTTTTTATCTATTAAAGTTAAATTAACTCAGTCTAACATGAAGTTGACTGTCCCATTAGCATGACACATTGACATTGTACTCTTGCCTTGAACTTTATTCTTTTATTATTTATATTGAGGAGTACGTACATGAGTAATATATTTGCGTCCTTTCTTCTTCCCCATCTCTTCTCAACTTCTCCATTGATACCTCTAGAAATTTCCTCTTAAATTCATGACCTCTAGCTCTACTTCTATATTTATTTTTGTATGCACACAAACACACAACTGTGTGCAAATAGTGCTGTCTTTATTTGCATGTATTTATGGCGGCCCATAAGATTAGAACTACTGTCTTTATCCGGGTTCCAGTCTCCAAGTTCCTTGCTATGGTGATTAATTTTCTGTGAAGAACTTGTTACATTCTTCCACCAGTCCTGATTACTATATAAATCCATTTCAGAAGTTATCTCCCTGATGAAGCACCCCACTTCCCTTAACTATTTCCAGCTCATGCTAACATTTTCACTCTTTGGACCTTTTTGTTTGATTGCCTTGCACTGAGATTTTTAATATGTTAAGACCTTGTCTCCTCATCCCTTTGTATCTGTATTACCTGACAAAATATCTGCATAAAAAGTCACTGGACAACTTCTTGACCAATGAATAGATATACTAAGAATCTTTCACGTCTCACCTCACATTCTTAGAGATGCGTATTTCCTGATATAATCTTGAAAGTGGAACAAGCTTACTATTCCAAGTGATTTGGAAGGTGGGTGGATATACAGTGCTGAGACATTTTAAAAATCTAAATTCATATCTCATTTTCCATTATATGTTGCTAGCAATTTTTATACTACTGTTTGCTTCAAGAAAGAAAACCTGATGGCACTTTTTCTATGATGCATAAATGATATATAGTAATAGGTTCCTTATAAGTGGGTTTATTTTTGAGACTGGATCTCACTGTCTATCTTAGACTGACTTCAAACTCATGATCCACATGTTTCTATCCCTTGGCTAATAGGATTATTGGTGTATAATACCCTGCCTGATATCTACAAGTAAAATTTTGAAGATAAAAAGTGCTCACTGAGGACTTTTGGATGCAAAGAATTTCTGAAAAAGTATACCACAGAATGAAAACATAAGATGTTTTCAAACACACTGACCTTGAACTAGGTAGACTTTATTGGATCCTCAATGATTTCTGTTTTAGTCTCTCTTATCATAATGGCTCTGTTCAAGGAATCAAGTGAACATATTCTAACCCATACTTAAAAGTCACCCGTTTGAGAACAAAACACCTTTCACAACATAACCCAACTTTTGGATTTACAGGATCTTTAAGACCGGGTTGTAATCAATTTTACCTCCACTCATCTTGAGTGAAATAGGTTAATTTGGTTTCCTATGATGGAGAGAAGATTCTTCTTCCTCCACTCCAGTTCACTGTGAAACTGGTAATTATTTTTTTCCTTCTGAGATACTAAAACAGTCAAGAAAAAAATCCAGAAAGGGTGATAAAAGGTGCATAGTGTGGGAGCTTCTTTGCTGATCCTTTCTAGTCCAGGATGTCAGTGTCTGAATCATCTGCAATCAAGATAGACCAAGCCTAGAGTGAGATTCATTGTGTGTGTGTGTGTGTGTGTGTGTGTGTGTGTGTGTGTGTGTGTGTGTCAGCATGACCAGGCTATCCAGATCCCCAATACTTGTTTGGAAAGTATTCCTGGATGTGTCTGTGAGCATGTTTGTAAGTGGGATGAACAAGTGAGTTCGTAAACTGACTAAGGCAGATTGTCCTACAAAAGAGATGGGCCTTGTCCAATTATTCCTACAGTCTCAGTGGAACTGAAGGCTAAAAAACAAAGAATTCTTTAGCTGTCTTCAAGCCTAACAAGAGATTGATTTTTGCCTTTCAACTTGGACTTTGGCCAACACTTACACTTTGACTGTTTTGATCTTCTGGCCTTCGGAGTAGGTCTGCTCGAAGTTCCAGCTTGCTGGCTATAAATGGCAAGGCTTC
Organism: Mus musculus; assembly: GCF_000001635.26. Classification (NCBI taxonomy): domain Eukaryota; kingdom Metazoa; phylum Chordata; class Mammalia; order Rodentia; family Muridae; genus Mus; species Mus musculus. The sequence continues at coordinate 41,875,755 of NC_000082.6, read as the reverse complement.
TTGCAGTCTACAGCTGTCTGACTATGTGTCATGACAGCATGTGTTTATAGAAGTGAAGATACTTGTAAAATATTTCCTGTTGTTGTTTTTTCAGCTTAATGCAGAAGCTAAAATGGAAGACATGCTCACAGGTGCCTTTCTTATTGTAATTCATCCTATATAAAAAGCAAGTTCCGTTTGGGCAGTTTTGTGGCCTTAGTTTTATGCATTATTAAACACTGCAGTAGCTGTGCAGTCATTTTAGGGACTGGACAATGATCCTGTCTCCTCCAGGCCTTCAACCACTTTCAGCGAGTCCAATACTGGAGCTGGGGAGAATAATTCTTAAGTATTCTCCATCCCACACAGAAGAAGACAGCTGCCCACAGGATTCCCAAGATGGACACTCTACCTGCAGATCACTCAGCCTTAGTTGTATGTTTTGCCACCCATAGGAAAATGTATGTAGCCAGCACCATAGCACAAAGTATATATTGCCATGTATGGCAGTTAGTCATGCTGGAATGCCCCTATGCATTTCACCACTAGAAGATGGTTAAGCTTCAGTTGTGTGCCTTGTTACACAAAACAAGCTGCATCTAATTGTTTTCATCAAACTCATCTTTGGTTCTGTCACATCCTCTTCAGCAACAGAAAAAACTAATAACTCTATCAAGCTCGATGTTAGTGCCCTAATGATTTTAAGGGGGTTACTTGCAGATTTTGCATGAGATGTTAGTTGTAGAAGCATAGCCAACTCCAAAGCAGATGCATCACTGTGAGATTCCAGTGCATCGGTGAGGAATATCTCATGGAAACTATGCCATGGTGACTCTGATATTCTTCCTATTGAAGGAAGTAATGGCTATGTTCAAGATATGTCCCAATATTACCAACTCTTGTTTTGTATGGGCATAGTGAGTGATCACTTTTAATATCAATACTTGGGAGACAGATGCAGGCAGAGCTCTGTGAGGTTGATACTAGCCTTGTCTACATAATAAGTTCCAAGCTAGACAGAGCTACATATTTGAGACCATGCTTAAAGGAAAGAAAGAAAGAAAGAAAGAAAGAAAGAAAGAAAGAAAGAAAGAAAGAAAGAAAGGAAGGAAGAAAGAAAGAGCCAAAGATAGAACCAAAGATTTGTGTCTTCAGAATATTATTGTATAAAACTCTAGTCAAAATTAGAGTACCTAATTTCTTACTTGTATTAGTTTAGTTACATTTATTCTGTCTTAAGACTAAGATATGGTAACCTAATAATTTATATATCATATATTTTTTAAAGATTTCATTTGTTTTAATTATGTGTGTGTGTGTGTGTGAATGTGTATGTATGCATATGAATTTGTGGATAACTACATATGCAAGCCAAGGGCACCAGATCTTCTGGAGGCAGAGTTACAGAAGTTGTGAGCTACTAAGTGTAGGTGCCAGGAGATGAACTTGAGTCCTATTTAAGAGAAGCAAGCACTCTTAACTCTGAGTCATCTCTCCAGCCTCTTACCATATATTTTTTGTAATATTTTTCTGTCTCACTCAATTTATTTTTTGCTCAGTTCTTTGTTTTCAGGACATGATCAGTATCAGAAAATTTTGTCTTATGAATTTCCCTCTCTATTTTCATGTATTATACTCCTTAATCTTTCGGCATATTCTCCTCCCTAGAAAACCATGTATCATGTAACAGGTTTCCTATTAAAATTAAATCTCTGAGACACAGTAAAGTCAGTAATTCTAATCTTGTTCTAATGTTTCCATGAAGGAGTGACCTGAGAGTGCAAAAATCCTGCAATTAGGACAGAAAGAAACTTAATACATAAAGGTACTTACTTTGTAAGCCAAGCCTGGCAACCTGAGTTTGTTCCACAGAACCTATGCACAGATGAAGTAGAGATGCACATCCATTCCAAGTTGTCCCCTGACCTCTACAAGTGCCCCATAGAGCAGGCATGTCCATACCCCCTTTATCTTAAACACACACACACACACACACACACACACACACACACACACACACACTCATATCGATGTATACAGAGTTGAAAACCCTGCAGGTATTCAATATAATAGTGTCTATCCATACCCCCTTTCTCTCTCTCTCTCTCTCTCTCTCTCTCTCTCTCTCTGTCTCTCTCTCTCTCTGTCTCTCTCTCTCTCTCACACACACACACACACACACACACACACACACACACAAACACATGCTCATATCCATGTATACAGAGTTGAAAACCCTGCAAACATTCAATAGAATAGTGTCTAAGAATCAAGGTAATTTCAAAACTATTATTTCCCATGGATCTACCTCTGTGTAATTCAAACCTTGGAAGCTTATTGAGGGTAAGAACATCAAACTTGAGAAATTTGCTCTAGGAAGCTAGAACCAGGGCACAGTCGGTTAGAGGATATATTTATTCATTAACCATGATTTCTCCTCAGGAGTCCCAGGTGATTTTTTTTCCTTGAGTTATACAGAACCATCAACACCCACCCCCAGTCAAATCGCTGGTCACAGAGTCTAGTCTCAAAGTTTCAAAATCTCTTAGCTGTTTTCACTTACTGATTTCTCCTAATTATCAGCTCTTAGCAACAAAAATGGTCAGAGGGACATAAAGCAAGATCAAAAGATACATATTCAATGCAAAACAGCTCAGGTTGGTAGCCCCAAGCAACAAATAGTGCAGAACTGTCTCTATTGTATAGGAAAGGATGTTACTGCAAGGCTAATGTTGTTAGATGAAAATCTGCTTAAGGCGATGCTTAAAAAAAAAAAAAAGAAGAAAGAAAAAAAAATATCAACCTCCAGCAAGCCAATAACAAAAGCATTACAGACATTCATTTTATGTTTTTCTCAGCCGCTCACAGTCTTTGTCCATGCAGAGAAAATCTAATATTATGCCAAGATGCTTAGAGGAGATTAACAACTTTTCATTAGATACTAACTTCTTCTATCATATTATTTTTTTCCCCTTAAACACCAATTTTTAAATAACACAAAGGAACTGATCAGGACAAAGATATTGTGTAGAAAATAGTGCTTATTCTAGTGTGACCCTCTCGCAAATCACCCATCGGTGACATTTCACTAAAATGGGGGTGTGGGGGTGTGGAATTAACTCTATTGCATTATTCTGAAGTCTGTAGAGCTACTATGTCTGTACCAAAATTTCTTTAAAAGTTCTTACAATAATACTATTCTCAGTCAAGGTAAGATGAAAAGGGAAGAAATATATATATATTTGTGCCATCCCTAGTGCATCCAGCATCCTTTTTCTCTAGCAATTTTCCCAAAATCTAAATCCAGCTATGGCAGGATCACAGCCTTCCCATTGAACTGCTGCCAGGGGTGTGCCAGGTATGCTCAGAGCCGAAGCCAACCTTCTGAGCAGGGCGGAAATGTGTTTGGCCACCGCAGCACATGGTAGCACAGAAGAGCCAGCTCTGTAAGAAAAACCTTTTGTGAGTTTGACTGGCATGTGAGTCAGCTGGTATGATGGAAGCATTTTGGAGGGCTTGTGAGAAGTGGTTTTTTTTTTTTTTTAAACCTCTGACATGGCAGTGGGCAATGGGTGGGGAGTTGGACCACAACTGATTATATGCAGTCCAGGATAGAAGAACAAAATATCGCCAGCCACCCCTTTGAGAAGGTTCCAGCCACAGTGCTGTGTGATGCGAAGGACTAACTGTTACAAAGACACTCCCCACCCCAGCCCCTGTGCAGTCTGTATGTGCACTGCCAGGCACTGTCACTGTCAATAGAAACAGTTTTGTAGTCAACTATAGAATGCTGGCTCCGAGCTGCTCTGCAGCCATGCAGGCACTGTCATTTAGAAGTGGGAGCACAGGTAGCTAACTACTTTTCTTTGATCGATAATAAGTTTTATTTCTACTGACAGATGCCTCGTAGCAGGTACTTCTTAATATGTATGGGTTTCTGGATTTTCCCTGACACTCAAAAATTAATTCTTCATTTTCATCAATGCATTTATAATGTTTCAAAAGTTTGTTTAGAATCACCTAATAAATACTAATTTCAAAATATTCCTATTCAACATCCTTAAACCCTCTGTAACATGGCAGCTTTTTATAATTTTTTTACCACTCTTTTTCTGGTTGTTTCTTCCTTCTTTCTGTTAACACTAAATTTTGATCACAGGTCAAGAAAACATTTAGTTCATTATATAACATACATTTGAACGCTGTTTCTTTTCTGTTTAATTAATCCTGCTAATTTACCAATTAATTCAGCTAATGACATCCGTTTCCTATTCACTACCCTCCTGATAAGAGTTTCCTAAGAAAAGAGCTACGCTGGTTAACTGTTTTAAAAGTGTTTCCAAAAGGGTTACAGCCGTCGCTCTAATGGACATTGGCACGAAATCAGGGGGACTCTAGTTGCCTACGCAAGCTGTGCCTCAGCTCCCCAGACTGAGTTTTCAGAAGCAGAGTTACAGAAATGCACACAAGTGTTCAGATAGCACAAGACAGAGCCTCCTCCAAGATGCCAGTGATGATTGCTCAGTGGGATTTACCTAGATGTAAGCCATGGGCTCTTCATGAGGACTGCCTTCTTTCAGGGATAAGACTTAACTGAATATGGAAGCAAGTTACATCCTAACCTACAATACTGAAAAATTATGGCAAGTAATCAGTATTTTTTAAACAAACAAAACAAAGCAACAAAACAAACAAATGTGCACTTTTGAATAGAGCAGTCAAGTTCAGCATGGGAATTTCTCTTAGATGTGTGCATCTTAGGGAAGAGACACAGCTGATCAGAACCAGCTACTCCTTCTGTCATAACATGCAGCTGTGCCTAACCTGATAGACACACACACACACACACACACACACACACACACACACACACACACATATATATATATATATATATATATATGATGGTGGCTATGATGAAAGATCAGATTTCAGTTGAGCTACACAGTCTGCACACAGGGTAAGTAGCTGTATACAGTGTCAGTGTACCTAGCCAGTTCATGCTCACTACCATTAGAGCAGAGAGGGATGTATAGAAGGACAATGGACTTCCTCATTACTATAATAAGAAAACTAGAAAGATACCTAGGAATCAGAATGACTCTATCTGAAGAAGCTGTTGGTTTAACAATGCAATGTCACAATCTGTATGCTTTAATAGATGGCCTTTACGATCTACAATTCAACCTTAACCCAAAGGTTTTGGTTAAGAAAGAAACTGACTAGGGCATTTGTAATGAGAAGGACAGGGTCTGAGAGAAGCCTTTAGGGAGAACTTGTAGTAATTAATCAAAGAAGGAAGGAAAGTTTTGTATAGAAAGAGAGCAATTAGGGGAATTGATGATCTATCTCCCCAGGGAAAGTTCTCACAGATCCCTGGGTACCTATAGTTGAAATGACTTTTAACTGTCAAATATTAAGGGAGTCTCGATATTTACGGACAGGTCTTTAAACTTTCTGTGGTTCTTGGAGGGAATTCTCTTATTCTCTTAAGTACCAGTGAGTTCAAACTTCTGGAGTTCTAGAATCCAAATTTTTTTCCCTGATATATTCAGGCACGTAGAGGAAAGGCACAGTGCTGCATCACAAGTATGCCTGAGATTTTGCTATTGTGTCACACAACCTTGTCAGCTAGGATGGTCACTTTGGAGAAGAGTGCAATGGAGTTGAAAAAAATCACAATAAAACAAAATATCCCTCCTAATAGTTTAAATGAGTTTTCAATTTTCTGTTGAGCTACTCTCATAACTATACAATAAGTAAAGAAAGCAGGAGAGAAGAATACAAAACAAAGAAAAAATACTACAGAGACAAATTAATCTATAGACTGGGAAGGGGAGGGATTGGAGGGAGGGAAGGAGAAGGGGAGGGAGAGAGGGGAGAGAGAGAGAGAAAGGAAGAGAGAGAGGGGAGAGAGAGAAAGAAAGAGAGAGAGGCAAGAGAGAATATTTCAGAACAAATATTAGAAAGAATTGGGGTTTTTTGAAAGCTGATATGAAATGCAAAGATCTTTCATGTAGATCCAGAATGTTTATAAAATAGAAAAATAGGCGTGCTCACATTCAGAAATCAAGCTCTCTTGATTCACCTAAGCCAAGCCTTTCTTCCACCCACTATATAGGAATATTGCCACCTTTTGCTTTATAATTATAAAATAACATTTGCTCTGCATTAAAAAGTTGAGAGAAGTATAGACAAATTCTGTCATAGTTCTTATAAGGTTCATCTCTGGTGATTCCTGTTTAAACCCATATTTGCAGTCATACCTAATTTTATTGGAATTATAGTGGCATTTAAATTTATATGCTTCTGAACTTTACTTTTAAAAGGACTATATTTAAGTAATGCTATAATTATAATATAATATAAATTCCCTCTTAGCTATTTGCCATCCTCTCCTAAAGGCATTCTCATAAAAATGGGAACTCAGAACAATCAGTACTAACTCCTGCTTAGTGTTCAATGAATGGGTCAGGCTGGGCTTCGATATCTACTTAGATTCAAACTTCAGCTGAAGAGTCCTCAGCCAACTCTCTTATCCTGACTCTCTGGATTCATAACTGGCTCAAAAATAATCTTACTGCTGGGCTATGCTCCCAAGATATGCTTGTAACCTCTGTGTAAGGACTCAGAATGGATTGGATTTAATAGATAACTGTATAGAAAAGTTCACATTTCAGTAACAGAACATATCAGAAAGATGCCAGTACTCTTCCTTTAATAGGTGAGTAAATCCACTTCTACCCTTGCTTCCAGCCTCTCTTCTCCTCAGCTTCATAGACTCCCTCCCTCCCTTTCTTTTCCTTACATCATTGCTCATTCCTGCATGCTCTTTCTATTTCTCTGGCCTGAATATTATCATTTGTATAACTGTCTGGTGCCCTTTGTCTTATAAGACCATGTATCATAAAGGCCTCTATGCCAGGTTACTTTGGGGAACCATGAGCTGGGAGCAATGCCCAGAACAGTCCAGGGCAGCGCCTTTGTAAGAGAGGAGAGAGAGAAGGAAATACCTGTTCCTTTTGAGCAAGGGTTTGTTCATTATATTATCTCTTATTTCATAAAATATATGCATTCCAGAAAAGCAGGGTTTTTTTTTCTGGTGCCTTAGGGAATGCTATTAGAAAACCAGAGATTCTTGGGTATAATAAAATCCTGAGATGTAATAAAAATCAGACACTTAAAGCAAGCAGTAGTACCACTTTTTACACTCCCATAGTTAAGAGAAATTGTAACTTTGCTTTTATAAAACACTAAAAATAATTCTCTCAACATTTATAATCTTGGGATACCCACCAAATAAATCACAGAATGAGAATCCTGAGAGTGGACCCCTTGGGTGGATTTTAGATGGTAATAGTCTTGCCTGCACTGTGGATCATTCCTCTGTGTAGGTCATAAAATTGGGAGATTCGCATTCCTTGTCTATTCAGTTTAGTTATTATGTCAGCAGGATGCAGAGTTCCCTACGTTTTATTATGTTTTCATTTTATTTTATGCCACTGGGTTAACAGTCAAGTGTCTCAGCTCACAGTATCCGGGATAACTAGCAAATGTAGATGCTTTTCAATAGTATTTTATGAAGTGGAAGGAACTGTTTTGTTTATTATTCATCTCTTTGTCACTGAAGGGTTGGTAGGATTTGGAAAATACTTTATATGGAATTTTTTAATCTAGCACAGACATAAAATGATGAAGTGTAGAGTAAATGTGCCTTGCACTTAGGGGACCATGGTGGCTTTTCTAAAACAAGAGAATGCCTTCAGACTGAGTATATAACATTTATGGATTTATTTACATAAAGCCTGGTATTTATTGGAGTGGGTACCTTCCATTTCAGACATTCCTAAAATATATTTATATGAGTGATGGGATTTCACTGTCCTAGTAATTTATGTACATCAAGGTCTCTAACACCCCCATTTTCAAGAAGAGTGTAGTGAAGAGGTAGAGCAACCACACTGCTTCTCAGCTTCCCCATTACTGAGCTTGGCATCCAGAGTTTTACCTATGCCCAGTGAATTTACCTGTTTAGAGCTGTCAAAACCATTTTATGCTCTGACCTTCTCTCGGTTTTCCCTCATGCTTGCTCGCTTTAGAGGAAACATCTTTATTGAAGTTTGTGTAAAGTTTGTGGTGAATGGAATTCCAAGTGTATGTATTCGATCCTTCACACTTCCAGAATGTTCCTCAGGGCTGCAATCCTCATTGTACACAAGATGCACTGTCTTCCTTAACTTTGACACACCCAAGACACACCCATAAAGAGGAACTGGTGAGGGTTTCTTGGGTTTCATAGCATCCAAGCTAGAAAGGCCAGTCAGAACTCAAATAAAACTGCAAATTCAATTGAATTTTTATTACATTACAGTCAACTTCCACTTCTCATCAATTACAAAATTTGTATTTTCAGTATTAAGGATAGACTTATCATCCATTGCACCATGAACACCCGTGGTTTGAAACTTGTTCTGTGCGGTCACACATCACAGAAACTTCTTAAAATGGAGGTTCTTATTCAGTAAATCTGAGTGGGGCAAAGATTGTTGATCAGGCTGAAACATTTTATACTGAGGCTTGTAGAAACTGAACTGTTTAGTCATGGATCTATAGAACAATACATTCTTGCATTGTAAAATGCCATTTTATATTGTATTTCTGTTTCTGATGAAGTGTTATTGTACAACCAGCTATACACATATATGTGTATGTGTGAATACTACTATGCTGCTTTGAATAAGAACAACCCCTCCATAGGCTCATATAATTTAATTCTTTGTTCCTTATTGAAACTGTTTTGGGGAGAACTCAGAGACATGGCCTTGTTAAAAGAGGTATGATTTTTGTTGGAGGCAGTGTGTCACTAGGAGTGAATGGGTTTCAGGTTTCAAAATCCCACCCACACCAGACCCAGTCTCTGTCTCTTTGTCTCTCTGTCTATTTCTCTTTCTCTGCCTCTGTCTTTGCGCCCCTCACTCTCACTTTCATATATGATGTAAGTTCTCAACTACTTCTCTAGTGCTATGCCTTCTGTCTGCTGCCATCCTTCCCCCTGTCATGATGGACATGGGTTCACCTGCTGAAACTGTAAGTAAGCCCCCTCACCCCCCTGTTAAATGCTTCCTTTTTTAAGTTGCTTAGGTCATGATGTTTCTTCACAGCAATAGAAAACTCAGACAACCACTGTAGGAACAAGATTTTTCTTTCCTTTCTTTTCTTTTCTTTTCTTTTCTTTTTTTTTTTGTTTTGTTGTTTTTTAGATATGAATATTGCATCAGTTTAATTGTCAAAAATAATGAAAAGTTATCATGAAAAAGTTAATCTTGATGGTTTAACATAGAGTAATTACTAATTATTTCAAACATATGCTTTTATTTTATTGCCACTATGGCATTAACTATTATAGTAGAAAGTTATGATTTTAAAATTATTAAAATGTAAAATAATTCATATTTTATTTATTTCTATCATGTATTGTTTTAAATAATAATTGTAACAATTTATATATACGTATAACTTACTTTGGCAATACCCACCAATACCAATTACCTTCTTTTTTCCTACTTTCTCTTCCCTAGGCCCCCTTTTCTTCCCTACTAATCATTTCAGTCCAAGATTCCACATCATAAATAAATATATTATAATTGTTTGAGTCTCTTTTATTTTGTATAACATGCTCACCTCTGGTTCCATTCATTTTCTGCATTGTTCGGCTTTGTAATTCAAAAAAAAATAAGCTCATTGTGGATACATGCTGTATTTCTTTATCCTTTCATTCACTGAAGAATAATTAGGCTCATTACATGACTTAGCTACAAAATAATGCTACAAAAACCATGAGTATGTAGGTATATATATGCTGACATATTCTTTTGTGTAAGCACCCTGATGTGGCACACTTGAATCAAATAGGGCTTTCCTTCCTTCCTTCCTTCCTTCCTTCCTTCCTTCCTTCCTTCCTTCCTTCCTTTCTTCTTCCCTTCCTTCCTTCCTTTTTTCCCTCCTTCCTTCTTTCCTTCCTTCCTTCTTTCCTCCCTCCCTCCCTCCCTCCCTTCCTTCCTTCCTTCCTTCCTTCCTTCCTTCCTTCCTTCCAAACTTTTTAATTTCCATGGTGAGTGCACTAATTAACATTCCAAACAACATATAAGGTCCCCTTTTCCAGTATGATCACTATCTTGTTTTTTGTTTCCAACCATTCTGATTGTAATGAGGTATAATCTTAATCCCATTTAATTCATATTTCTAGCTTTACCTATATTCTGTTAAGTTGTCATATTATATGTGTCAGCCCTAGATGGAATGTCTCTATCAAATCTCTTCCTTCAGGGCCCAGTTAACCTCAAAGAAGAGTAGGTAGAAAGAATATAAGATTGAGAGGGGATGATAGACAGAAGAAAACAAGACCCTCTCAATCAACATTGTAGGGTTGGTCTGGTACCACTATATATTTAAATGCTAAAGATTGGCCCCCAAGATCTTTTTGCCTCTGTTAAGGAGACCTTCCAATACACTATAAGAGACTATGTAACCTTGCTCACCAAGTTAATTGGTTAATAAAGGCTAAAGTCTACATGATTGGGCAGTAGAGAGAGGTAGGTGCATTTTCAGTGACTTGGATGAGGCTTGCAGATAGAGATAGAAGAAAGGACATGAAGAATGAAGAAGGCTGTCCTGAGAGGAGATGGACCACAAGCATGTGGCCAAGAGAACAGCAAATGACAAGGGACATATGGCTGGGAAATAAGTTAGATTAGCTGCAAACCTGCCGAATCTAGGCTTATGTCTTGTAAATAAAATATTGGATGATTTGGTTTTTAAATATGGGTTATCAAGAATTTTTAATTTGTTTTACAAACATGATCAAAGCTCCAATGAATTCACCGAGGGTGAGGCAGCATGCTCATGGCCTCTATGGGTCGGCAGCAGGTCCTTTGCATATATATCATGGTTTCTAGTTTAGTGTTTTTATGGGATTTCTGAACATGCAAATGAGTAGGTCTCTGATTCTTGTGCCTTCTTGGGCTCTTTGTCTTCTGTTGATTTGTCTGGTCTAGCTTCTATATTACTTTTAGTAATATAGGATAATATTTATTATATATTATAATTCCTTAGAAACCTGTTTGTTTTCTAACAAGAGAGCGAGAGCGAGGGGATGGGTCCTGATGAGGTGGACCATGGTGAGAAACCTGGAGGAGTTGGGGAGGGGAAACCAAAATCAGTGTAAATTATGTGAGGGAAAAATCTCATTTTAATAAAAGGAAAAAAGACTATCTGTGTAGAAATAGCTGACTAAAGGAAGTATTTCATGATGTTATGCCTAAATTATATATATGTACTTAAATAAACTATATGTGGTTACTTATACCAAACTTATTTAAGCAAACTTATTAATTATGCATGCAAATAATATTTATTAAAAGATGCAAAGAAATCAAGGAAGGGGAAAATCATCATAAGATAAAAATGAAATAAATACTGAGATTAGTATACAAAATATATAGCGTGATTTCTGCAGCTAATGGCAAAGGTTCTATAGATATAGCTCTGAGGAGTCAGCACAAAAGATGAAGGCATGCTCATTTACATAAGTCACTAAGGCTAAAAAGACAATTTCTTTAGTTTACAAAAGGAAGCCATACAGTGTTCCATATGATGTTTTCAAGGACAATCTTACAGTCATAGTCTTATCAGGCAATTCAGATAATGTAAATTTATTCAGCCACAAATGTAGCTGCTGATGATGGGGAGATAAAGGCATACATTTTTTTTTCCAGAGAGCTTAAAGTCCAAGGGATAGACATACATTGTTAAAGAATTTCTAAGAAGATGGATTAAAACAGTAGCATAAGGAATGTTGAAGAAGCCAAATGAGGAAAAAAGCCTTTCAGCCAAAAAAGAATGGGGCAGCGGGAGAAGGGGGTGGCACAGGTTGCATTCTGATGCAAGAAGTAAAATTGTGACTGACCAAGAATTCTGTATTGTCAGAAATAATACGCATCTCAGCCTCGGGGTGTTGTGTTCTGTGGCTGAGAGGAGAAAAGGGAGGGAAGAGAAAGGAGGAAAGAAACAAAGAGGAAAGGAGCAAGGAAGGGAGAATTAGGAAGTACCCACAGCTGTGCGGAGCCCGGTCTCTGGGATAATAAAATTAGGGGATGAAAATGAGTCATGGCATCAGCACTAGAATTCAGGTGCTCTGTCCTACAGTAGGAATTAGAAAAGTTCTCAACCTTACTAATGCTGCGACCCTTTAACACGGCTCCTCGTGTTGTAGTGACCCACAACCATAAAAGTATTTTCTTTGTTACCTCATAGCTTTAATTTTGCCTCTGGCAAGTATTGCAATGTAAAAATCTGTGCTTTCCGATGGTCTTAGGCAACCGTCCTGAAAAGGCCTTGCACTATGATTATGACCTGCAGTTTGAGACCACTGCAGCAGAGAACCAAGCTTCAGGTGCTGATGTAAGGACAGCCCAGAAACAAAAATCACAGAAGACTAGCCAGGGTTATCGAGGCCAGTGCACAGTCTTTGGTTCCTAGATATCTTTGGTAAAATCACTAAGACTGTTTACTCTTTTCCTAGAAACAGTTCTAACATACATACATGTGCAATGTGTGAACTTGTCTTCATCAGTTTATCAGTACCAGTACTTTAAAATATTTCCATAAACCCTACCTAAAACAAAGTGTGTTTAGCGAATGCATTAGGCTATCACCATAAATCAGAGCTGGGAACCATGTAAATATTCTTGCTCACTCCCTCTAATTCTATGCTCCCCAAGTGACCTTGTGATTATAGGAGGCCTACAGTTTAATGTGTATAGTAGACCTCATGAACCCCATTTCTGGAACCCCAGGATAAAAACAATCATCCAGGGCAGTATACTGGTCTAGAGTTGAGGAGGTTGTGATATCTTCATTTTTTTTATCCTAATCATGTTTTATTAGTGTGCAATAGTTTTGTTACTTGAACTCTGTGGCATTTCCACAGACCCTTTAACCTGGTAATACTTGCCTGCCACAGACCTAAAGCTAGAATCTAAAATGCTACATTGTTCTTTAGCATTGAAGTCTCAGTGCACAAAATCAAGAATAGATCAATACAATAGACACTGGGAGTTGCAAGAAGGTTGCAACTTTCCTGATCTCTGCTAACACCCAACCATGAACCTCTCAGGTCAAGAAAATATGCTTATTCCTGAGCTGGCTCCTGGGGGTAAATAGGTTATTTATTTATTTACTTACTTACTTACTTCTCTTAGTCAGTGTAATTTTGCCTTATCTAAACTTTCTTGAGGCATTTTAAAAATAAACAATAATTTCTCCCACAGTTGGAAGAAAAACTTGGCAAAGGTTTATTTTCAACATCCACCATAGAATTCTGCAGAACTTAAAAAGTGTGGCTCACTATTAGTTGGCTGTCAAGGGCAAGATTCTTTAGGTAGGGTAATTCCCAACAAAATGCAGTGAAGCCCATTATAAGGATGATGAAATTACAGCACAAATAGGTTAAACAACTCACTTAAGATGACAGCTAGTAAGTACTAAAGCAAAGGCTGACAGACAAGCTCCAGGATGTGGCCTACTCAGGAGTTCTGCTATGCTCTTTCCCAGAGATAGTCTAAAAACAGAAGGTCATCAAAATATTAGAAACAAGATAAATGTAGAAGCCGCTAGGAGAGAGGACGAATTAGTATTGCATTCAACAGAATCCTATTCCATCATTGAAATGTTCATTTTAAAAATACGTTTAATGAGCTGGTAAAATATTCAAAATATATTGCTGAATAAAAAGCCCAAATACATTCTAGTAAAACCCGTAAAATCCATACATACACAGAGAATTATACACATACACAAAAATAAAGGATATACATCCAAATGTTAATGATCCCAGTAATTACCAAGCCCTGTTCAAGTAGGTGCTTTGCATTTATTTTCTCAGCACTTCTCTGATCTTTACACAGCTGCTTCCCTTTCTTTCTCAGATCTTAGTTTAAATGTCACCTTATCGAGAAGGTCTTTCCTGACCCCCTGTCTGAAATAGACACCCTGTCACTCTTTTTATGTTCTTATATGGTGCTTATCCCATCTCAATATTTATCACCATCATTATCATTTGTGAGTAGATTTCATGGTATTTTTAATTTCCAGTCGTCTTCTTGGCAAGTGTCCCTCTGATGGTGCTTCCCAATTCCCAGGACTGAACCTTATATGCTCAACACATAAATATTTATTGAGAAAAAGTGGTAAGTGAGCGCGATCAATAAACAAGTATCTCTATGATGCCATATACATTTAAAATTGTCATTTCACAACAGTGAGCCCTAAGCACAAGAAACTGAAGGAGGCCCAGGAGTTCTGTCTGTGCTCAGCCCTTACATTTATGTGTCTGGTTATTAAACTGAGCCTGTGAAGCACAATTCTGGGCCCGGAGATACAGGCATGGGAGAGAAGCAGGCGATGTTCACTGCCATCAGAGGGTTCTGTCTAGTGCATTGAAGACGCACAGAAGAGAGACCAGTTTTTCCTGAGATTCTTTCTAATCACAAGAAGCCAAAGTGGTTCATTTATTTTTATAAGTAACAAAAAAAAAAATAGCAGGAGCCCCGGGCTACCTTGCCAGCAGAGTCTTGCCCAACACCCGACAGGGCCCACACGGGACTCCCCATGGGATCCTAAGACCTCTGGTGAGTGGAACACAGCGCCTGCCCCAATCCAATCGCGCGGAACCTGAGTCTGCAGTACATAGGGAAGCAGGCTACCCGGGCCTGATCTGGGGCACAAGTCCCTTCCGCTCGACTCGAGCCCCGGGCTACCTTGCCAGCAGAGTCTTGCCCAACACCCGCAAGGGCCCACATGGGACTCCCCACGGGATCCTAAGACCTCTGGTGAGTGGAACATAGCTCCTGCCCCAATCCAATCTCGCGGAACCTGAGACTGCGGTACATAGGGAAGCAGGCTACCTGGGCTTGATCTGGGGCACAAACCCCTTCCGCTCCACTCGAGCCCCGGGCTACCTTGCCAGCGGAGTCGCCTGACACCCGCAAGGGCCCACATAGGATTCCACATGAGATCCTAAGACCTCTAGTGAGTGGAACACAACTTCTGCCAGGAGTCTGGTTGGAACACCAGATATCTGGGTACCTGCCCTGCAAGAAGAGAGCTTGCCTGCAGAGAATACTCTGCACACTGAAACTAAGGAGAGTGCTACCCTCCAGGTCTGCTTATAGAGGCTAACAGAGTCACCTGAAGAACAAGCTCTTAACAGTGACAACTAAAACAGCTAGCTTCAGAGATTACCAGATGGCGAAAGGCAAACGTAAGAATCCTACTAACAGAAATCAAGACCACTCACCATCATCAGAACGCAGCACTCCCACCCCACCTAGTCCTGGGCACCCCAACACAACCGAAAATCTAGACCCAGATTTAAAAACATTTCTCATGATGATGATAGAGGACATCAAGAAGGACTTTCATAAGTCACTTAAAGAATTACAGGAGAGCACTGCTAAAGAGTTACAGGCCCTTAAAGAAAAGCAGGAAAACACAGCCAAACAGGTATAAATCATTAAAGAAAAACAGGAAAACACATCCAAACAGGTGATGGAAATGAACAAAACCATACTAGAACTAAAAGGGGAAGTAGACACAATAAAGAAAACCCAAAGCGAGGCAACGCTGGAGATAGAAACCCTAGGAAAGAGATCTGGAACCATAGATGCGAGCATCAGCAACAGAATACAAGAAATGGAAGAGAGAATCTCAGGTGCAGAAGATTCCATAGAGAACATCGACACAACAGTCAAAGAAAATACAAAATGCAAAAGGATCCTAACTCAAAACATCCAGGTAATCCAGGACACAATGAGAAGACCAAACCTACGGATAATAGGAATTGATGAGAATGAAGATTTTCAACTTAAAGGGCCAGCTAATATCTTCAACAAAATAATAAAAGAAAACTTCCCAAACATAAAAAAAGAGATGCCCATGATCATACAAGAAGCCTACAGAACTCCAAATAGACTGGACCAGAAAAGAAATTCCTCCCGACACATAATAATCAGAACAACAAATGCACTAAATAAAGATAGAATATTAAAAGCAGTAAGGGAGAAAGGTCAAGTAACATATAAAGGAAGGCCTATCAGAATTACACCAGACTTTTCACCAGAGACTATGAAAGCCAGAAGAGCCTGGACAGATGTTATACAGACACTAAGAGAACACAAATGCCAGCCCAGGCTACTATACCCGGCCAAACTCTCAATTACCATAGATGGAGAAACCAAAGTATTCCACGACAAAAACAAATTCACACAATATCTTTCCACAAATCCAGCCCTTCAAAGGATAATAACAGAAAAGAAGCAATACAAGGACGGAAATCACGCCCTAGAACAACCAAGAAAGTAATCATTCAACAAACCAAAAAGAAGACAGCCACAAGAACAGAATGCCAACTCTAACAACAAAAATAAAAGGAAGCAACAATTACTTTTCCTTAATATCTCTTAATATCAATGGACTCAATTCCCCAATAAAAATACATAGACTAACAGACTGGCTACACAAACAGGACCCAACATTCTGCTGCTTACAGGAAACCCATCTCAGGGAAAAAGACAGACACTACCTCAGGGTGAAAGGCTGGAAAACAATTTTCCAAGCAAATGGACTGAAGAAACAAGCTGGAGTAGCCATTTTAATATCGGATAAAATCGACTTCCAACCCAAAGTTATCAAAAAAGACAAGGAGGGATACTTCATACTCATCAAAGGTAAAATCCTCCAAGAGGAACTCTCAATTCTGAATATCTACGCACCAAATGCAAGGGCAGCCACATTCATTAGAGACACTTTAGTAAAGCTAAAAGCATACATTGCACCTCACACAATAATAGTGGGAGACTTCAACACACCACTTTCTTCAAAGGACAGATCGTGGAAACAGAAACTAAACAGGGACACAGTGAAACTAACAGAAGTTATGAAACAAATGGACCTGACAGATATCTACAGAACATTTTATCCTAAAACAAAAGGATATACCTTCTTCTCAGCACCTCACGGGACCTTCTCCAAAATTGACCATATAATTGGTCACAAAACAGGCCTCAATAGATACAAAAATATTGAAATTGTCCCATGTATCCTATCAGACCACCATGGCCTAAGACTGATCTTCAATAACAACATAAATAATGGAAAGCCAACATTCACGTGGAAACTGAATAACACTCTTCTCAATGATACCTTGGTCAAGGAAGGAATAAAGAAAGAAATTAAAGACTTTTTAGAGTTTAATGAAAATGAAGCCACAACGTACCCAAACCTATGGGACACAATGAAAGCATTTCTAAGAGGGAAACTCATAGTTCTGAGTGCCTCCAAGAAGAAAAGGGAGACAGCACATACTAGCAGCTTGACAACACATCTAAAAGCCCTAGAAAAAAAGGAAGCAAATTCACCCAAGAGGAGTAGACGGCAGGAAATAATCAAACTCAGGGGTGAAATCAACCAAGTGGAAACAAAAAGAACTATTCAAAGAATTAACCAAACGAGGAGTTGGTTCTTTGAGAAAATCAACAAGATAGATAAACCCTTAGCTAGACTCACTAAAGGGCACAGGGACAAAATCCTAATTAACAAAATCAGAAATGAAAAGGGAGACATAACAACAGATCCTGAAGAAATCCAAAACACCATCAGATCCTTCTACAAAAGGCTATACTCAACAAAACTGGAAAACCTGGACGAAATGGACAAATTTCTGGACAGATACCAGGTACCAAAGTTGAATCAGGATCAAGTTGATCATCTAAACAGTCCCATATCACCTAAAGAAATAGAAGCAGTTATTAATAGTCTCCCAACCAAAAAAAGCCCAGGACCAGATGGGTTTAGTGCAGAGTTCTATCAGACCTTCAAAGAAGATCTAATTCCAGTTCTGCACAAAGTATTTCACAAAATAGAAGTAGAAGGTACTCTACCCAACTCATTTTATGAAGCCACTATTACTCTGATACCTAAACCACAGAAAGACCCAACAAAGATAGAGAACTTCAGACCAATTTCTCTTATGAATATCGATGCAAAAATCCTCAATAAAATTCTCGCTAACCGAATCCAAGAACACATTAAAGCAATCATCCATCCTGACCAAGTAGGTTTTAACCAGGGATGCAGGGATGGTTTAATATACGAAAATCCATCAATGTAATCCATTATATAAACAAACTCAAAGACAAAAACCACATGATCATCTCGTTAGATGCAGAAAAAGCATTTGACAAGATCCAACACCCATTCATGATAAAAGCTTTGGAAAGATCAGGAATTCAAGGCCCATACCTAAACATGATAAAAGCAATCTACAGCAAACCAGTAGCCAACATCAAAGTAAATGGAGAGAAGCTGGAAGCAATCCCACTAAAATCAGGGACTAGACAAGGCTGCCCACTTTCTCCCTACCTTTTCAACATAGTACTTGAAGTATTAGCCAGAGCAATTCGACAACAAAAGGAGATCAAGGGGATACAAATTGGAAAAGAGGAAGTCAAAATATCACTTATTGCAGATGATATGATAGTATATATAAGTGACCCTAAAAATTCTACCAGAGAACTCCTAAACCTGATAAACAGCTTTGGTGAAGTAGCTGGATATAAAATAAACTCAAACAAGTCAATGGCCTTTCTCTATACAAAGAATAAACAGGCTGAGAAAGAAATTAGGGAAACAACACCCTTCTCAATAGTTACAAATAATATAAAATATCTTGGCGTGACTCTAACTAAGGAAGTGAAAGATCTGTATGATAAAAACTTCAAATCTCTGAAGAAAGAAATTAAGGAAGATCTCAGAAAATGGAAAGATCTCCCATGCTCATGGATTGGCAGGATCAACATTGTAAAAATGGCTATCTTGCCAAAAGCAATCTACAGATTCAATGCAATCCCCATCAAAATTCCAAGTCAATTCTTCAACGAATTGGAAGGAGCAATTTGCAAATTTGTCTGGAATAACAAAAAACCTAGGTTAGGAAAAAGTCTTCTCAAGGATAAAAGAACTTCTGGCGGAATCACCATGCCAGACCTAAAGCTTTACTACAGAGCAATTGTGATAAAAAACTGCATGGTACTGGTATAGAGACAGACAAGTAGACCAATGGAATAGAATTGAAGACCCAGAAATGAACCCACACACCTATGGTCACTTGATCTTCGACAAGGGAGCTAAAACCATCCAGTGGAAGAAAGACAGCATTTTCAACAATTGGTGCTGGCACAACTGGTTGTTATCGTGTAGAAGAATGCGAATCGATCCATACTTATCTCCTTGTACTAAGGTCAAATCTAAGTGGATCAAGGAACTTCACATAAAACCAGAGACACTGAAACTTATAGAGGAGAAAGTGGGGAAAAGCCTTGAAGATATGGGCACAGGGGAAAAATTCCTGAACAGAACAGCAATGGCTTGTGCTGTAAGATCGAGAATTGACAAATGGGACCTAATGAAACTCCAAAGTTTCTGCAAGGCAAAAGACACCGTCAATAAGACAAAAAGACCACCAACAGATTGGGAAAGGATCTTTACCTATCCTAAATCAGATAGGGGACTAATATCCAACATATATAAAGAACTCAAGAAGGTGGACTTCAGAAAATCAAATAACCCCATTAAAAAATGGGGCTCAGAACTGAACAAAGAATTCTCACCTGAGGAATACCGAATGGCAGAGAAGCACTTGAAAAAATGTTCAACATCCTTAATCATCAGGGAAATGCAAATCAAAACAACCCTGAGATTCCACCTCACACCAGTCAGAATGGCTAAGATCAAAAATTCAGGTGACAGCAGATGCTGGCGTGGATGTGAAGAAAGAGGAACACTCCTCCATTGTTGGTGGGAGTGCAGGCTTGTACAACCACTCTGGAAATCAGTCTGGCGGTTCCTCAGAAAACTGGACATAGTACTACCGGAGGATCCAGCAATACCTCTCCTGGGCATATATCCAGAAGATGCCCCAACTGGTAAGAAGGACACATGCTCCACTATGTTCATAGCAGCCTTATTTATAATAGCCAGAAGCTGGAAAGAACCTAGATGCCCCTCAACAGAGGAATGGATACAGAAAATGTGGTACATCTACACAATGGAGTACTACTCAGCTATTAAAAAGAATGAATTTATGAAATTCCTAGGCAAATGGATGGACCTGGAGGGCATCATCCTGAGTGAGGTAACACATTCACAAAGAAACTCACACAATATGTACTCACTGATAAGTGGATATTAGCCCCAATCCTAGGATACCCAAGATATAAGATATAATTTGCTAAACACATGAAACTCAAGAAGAATGAAGACTGAAGTGTGGACACTATGCCCCTCCTTAGATTTGGGAACAAAACACCCATGGAAGGAGTTACAGAGACAAAGTTTGGAGCTGAGATGAAAGTATGGACCATGTAGAGACTGCCATATCCAGGGATCCACCCCATAATCAGCATCCAAACGCTGACACCATTGCATACACTAGCAAGATTTTATTGAAAGGACCCAGATGTAGCTGTCTCTTGTGAGACTATGCCGGGGCCTAGCAAACACAGAAGTGGATGCTCACAGTCAGCTAATGGATGGATCATAGGGCTCCCAATGGAGGAGCTAGAGAAAGTAGCCAAGGAGCTAAAGGGATCTGCAACCCTATAGGTGGAACAACATTATGAACTAACCAGTACCCCGGAGCTCTTGACTCTAGCTGCATATATATCAAAAGATGGCCTAGTCGGCCATCACTGGAAAGAGAGGCCCATTGGACTTGCAAACTTTATATGCCCCAGTACAGGGGAACACCAGGGCCAAAAAGGGGGAGTGGGTGGGCAGGGGAGTGGGGGTGGGTGGATATGGGGGACTTTTGGTATAGGATTGGAAATGTAAATGAGCTAAATACCTAATAAAAAATGGAAAAAAAATAGCAAAGGTCATTCTAAAGGGAGAATAATAATTGGAGAACAGTAATAAAGTGATCCGTTTTGCCCTTTTCTCCTCTGCCCACCTATAGAAGTCTATAGTCAGTGTAGAGTCAGCTGTCTTCTCCTTTGGACACCATTGACCTGTGTTTCAGTTAGATGCTTAAGGTAAACCCTGTCCTGTACTACAGATGAGTCATTTCTTCACCTGAGAGGTGCAACTTTCCTTTATATATATTCTGAATTTATCTCACATATTTGATAATATGTGCCTTAAGTAATGATGCAAGAATGACAATTTTTTCCAACTTAAAACTCTTTTGAAGTTTTTTTCAAGTATATTGTACCCTAAAGTACTCCCCCTTGCACTCTTACTTCTTCACACCCCTCTTCTCTCTTATTAGTCCCCTCTCTATGCCTACACAGGCTTTGTACAGCAAATAAAACAGTTGATTGAGGGAAGACATAGTATACAAATCATGTGAAAGTATTTTCAAGTTGTACATCTGACAGAGAATTAACATCTAGATTGTACAAAGAAGTCATTTTTTTATTGTAAAAGATCAAACAAGTCAAGAAATGCATGGTTTAATGAAATGGAAAGAATATTCTTAAAGAGTACAACACAAATGACTATTAAACATAGAATGCTCAACCTCGCTAGTATGAAAACTATAAACTTTAACTACCTTGACAATCCATCTTACTGTCGAAAGAATATCAGTTATTAAGAAAACAATACAATAAATGGAGATGTAGATAAAATAAAATCTTAGGCACTGCTGAAAGAAAAGTAAACTAGTCCAGACAATGCAGAAATCAGTATGGACGTTTCTAAGAACATCTAAAATATAGATCTAATCTGTGACCTATACTACTTCTGAGTATTTATCCAAAGGATACCAAATGGATGTATTATAGGTACGTCATATCGATGTTTATTGCAGTGAGATGTTTAGCTGTTTGGTCATCACAGCACTAGGCAAATCTATGTACCATAGGAAAATTGATGTTGAAAAAGAGTTAAAGATGAAGAATAATTGTTAGCTGACTATGGACCTGGAAAGAAGGCTATCCAGCCACAATTCCTACATCTCCTTTGCATCTGCAAGGAAAGCTATTGAATCAAAAACATCTCAGTTACCTTTCTACTGTTATTTAAAACACCAGGCAACTTATTAAATAAATCATTAAATTTGGCTCCAAGTTTCAGAGGTTTGAGGTCCATGATGGCAGAGAGAAGGAACAACTAAGAGCTCAACAAGCACAAAGAGGAGTGCCCTGGGAATCCCAGGCATCCTTTTAAAGCTCAAAGCCTGCTAACATCTCCTCCTACACGGTCATTCCTCATAATCTTTCTTGAACAGTTTTTATCAGTTGAAGACCAAGTATTCAAATATATTACTGTATGGGAGATATTCAAGCAACCACATTCTACTTCATGCCACCTATAAGATCATGGCTATACCATAACATGAAATGCATTGAATACAACTGCAAAAATGCCCCCAGTTTTCCACAGCCTCAACACAGTTAAAAAAAAAAAAAAAACAACATAGTTTGAAGTCTCTTCTGAAACTCTAGACAATCTCACAATTATAAACCCTCTTAATTATAAAGCAAGTCACACACTTCCAACAAGCAATGGCTTAAAGCAAGAGTGAAACCAAGCAAGGCACAAGTAACCAAGAGCCTGTAGTGTTTGACTGGTCTATGGCACAGTAGTGCAGGTGAATTTTAGAAAAACATAGTATATGAATATGGAAAGTTCTCAATAAAAGACAGGTAGTAAAGAAAAATCCAACAAACAAACAAACAACAAATGAACCACTATCTATTTCAAAGCCTTAAAATTTGATTTTATGCAGCTAATTCTTGAAATGGAGGCTAAAATCTTTGCCTTCAAAACTGTACAACAGTACTGTCAATGCTCAGGTGACCTAGTTTGCTGGGTTCCAAATAAAGTAAGGTATGATTTAGAGAAGCAAAGAAATACAAGAATACAATTTTTGGGATACATGGCATATGCTTTCCTCACCCCTGATGCATAGTCAGGTGAAATAAGAAGTTTATTTCCTAAGATGGCTTAAGAATACAACTTTAAAGCAACATCTTCCTCACTACTTAATGAATTGGACCTATAGGAATAAGATTAGTAAATATAAGGGTATTTTTTATATGTCTAGTTAAAGTCAATACATATATGAACACAATAACAATGAAGAATTTGAAAGACAGCAAGGAGAATTGGAGGGAGGAAAGGGATGATGTACTTTATCCCTTTATTATAATTATACAAATATTATATTATTATATCATATATATTATATAATAATATATTATATTATACACAGCATAATATTAATATAATGATAATTATATTATAATATCAAAAATTAAAATAAACCAATTTTCTCATTTAGTAGACAATGAACTCTTTAGCACTGTTTATCTATGAATAAATTTGTGAATGAATATGGTGAATGGAGTAAGATCTTCAATAGTTGGAAATCTTTATTATTGAATCTTTCTCAATTTGAACCAAAGTCCTGCTATACCTTTATCTTTACAGTACAAAATCTGTTGTTTCTCATTCATGAGCATGTCTGAGTGTTATGAAGACCTCTAAGTTGTTCAAGAGACTTGCTATGTCATCACATCAGGTTTCCAGTGATCCAAGCTTTGGAGAATTATGATAAGTGTGGCCTTAGTTTCACATCATGCAGAGCTTACATGCATTAAGTCTTTTGGGGGGGAGGAAACTAAATCTAAATATGTTTCCATGGCATTTAAGAATTTTACATTCGTTAAAATATAAATGACTCTGGAGATATACAGACTGATTTTCCATGCACCATATCTATAAAAGTAAATTACAGTTGAGTAAACATTTCCAGCCATGAGAGGTTTAAAAGATCAAGATGAGAATGCAAAGGTATGGGAAAACATTCTTTAGTACATTTCAACATTGCAGAGAATGTGGCCATAAGATCCAATTTTATTTAATTGGATGTATGAAACTGTGCTGGGCAACACTGACCTGTGTAGGCATGGATACGGTAATACAAACATATCAAAAGAAGAAAACACAGGGTTAGAAGTAGACTGGTAAAAATATAATCATTTTATACATTCAGAGATTATTGCTTTCCTTTGAAAATTCTACTCACTAAACTTGCTTGTCAGAAAACCAACTGGCTTTTGTTCTGGGACTGACAAACCAGGTAGCAATGTCCAGATGGATGCAAAACCCTGGAATTTGTTAGAGAGGCTTAAGTAAGTCCCTTCTGGCTTCACTTCTACTGTCTTCCATTCCTAGTGGCTATGAGTCAGCTTGATGTACATCATTTGTATGGCTCCCCAGCCTCTATTACAGGTTGTAAGACACTTGTGAACTCATTTCTGTCTCTAATGTAAGCTCTAGACTATCACCATTTAAGGACGTTTTAACAAGAAGAAAGTAAGGGCTCATCTAGTAATACATTTTCTTTTCTTCTAGTGTCAGAATGGAGAGACCAGATATATTTGAGGATATTTATTTGCTTTCGTTCTGCATAGTTCTCATAGCATTTCTACATACCACATTTCCTTTTCTCTCTATGGCTTCCCTTTCCCCTTGGGTATATGTACTCATTTCTTATATTCCATCCTTCCTGGTTAAGAGCTCACCTTTACATCTGACCTTTTTCACCTCTTCTTCTTTCTCCCTTTATCAATACTCTGGTCATTGATATCATACAATCTCACTGCTATAAGCTCAGATCAACTAGTTTTCTGCAGATCACCTTTGTTTGTTGTCCTATTTCAGCTAAAAGAAAACAACAGCAGCAGCAACAACAACAAAAACAATGAAAAAGCATCTTATACATTAGTTGCTAATTTTACTCTCACCTCAGTTTCTAACTACTACTCACAACGGACTTTATAAACTAGCACAGTTCAATAAACAAATAGAGAAGAGAAAAGACATTTTTTATGGTATTTGGAAAATATTGAAATCCAGGAAGTGTTTACAATTATCAAGTTAAAAATGACAGTAAAATCAGGGAATTAGGATCTAGGATTACCTGGGCTCATTGATATTTCATAGTGAACAATCTATACTCTGATAAAAAGGGGTAAATAGGTATAGAGAAAGAGTGGACAATATAATCTGAATGCTGTGTCTTTATTCTCATGCAATAGAATTTCATAGCCTTTTGCAGGCAGGATTCTTCCGCCATTCTCAACCATGAGGCAAGAGCTTTTGTTTTGCTTTATTTTATTTTATTTTATTTTATTTTTGCCTTCAAATATATTGATCCAAAGCTCTAAACTTTTGTTTACAAGGAAAAGAAACATCAATACAAAAATGGTGAGTTTCAAGCACATGGTTGACACATCTGAAATTCAATGTAGAACTCAACCTCAGCTACTTATGTGTGAGATGGGGTTAACTGGACCAGCCAGAGTGTCGAAGAGATAGGAGGGTATTTAATACAAATTCCTCTTAAAAACACTATCAATGTGGCATGCCCCAATATGTCAACTTCTTTCCAAATAACCTTTTGGAAAGAAAAACTAGTTTCTGAACTAATGTGTGATAAAAATAGCACTATGTGTTAACTTATTTTTTTTATGTTTGGTTAACACCCTAGCCAGAGTCAGGCATCCATAATTCCTATTTATAGATTTGAATAGGAGTTTTATCTTATAAGGGCTTAGTAATCTTGCTGAGGTGGGGGATTGAGTTAAATATATACTATATGCATATTATATGTGCAGGATATTTGTCTGATTTTTAGATTGCTTTTTGGCTTGAACATTGAAAGCATTTTGCAAAATAGGAATCTAGTTAGAGTGGAAATTCTGGTTCTGATCCTAATCATATATTTCGTTCAGTTTCTCAGACGTTTAGATTTATAAACTATGATTTACTTATTGGTAAAAGCCTAAGAGACATTGGATCCATCTCCAAAATGCTTAGTGCTTTATTGTCTAATTTACTGTATGAAAGTTCTTATTTGGACAGTAAACACATTTAGTTTATATGTTAATTTATATCATAGATCATCATTTTTGAAAAATGTCTGTGTCTAACTTCATCCAATGGCATTTGCCAGCTTCTCTTCCCAGCACTTTGCATTGATGGGTGTCATATTCATCAAACAGTAAGATTCTAGATCCACCCTTTTTCTTATGGGATATAGACATGTTGAGTCAAGTAAAGGGATGCCTAATGGGTGGGAGGGAAGGTCAGAGAGAGAGAGGAGAGAACACACATCCAAATTAATATGATCAGGTTACATTTACAAGTTTTAATCATTTTCAAGGGACGTGCAAATTCACAGGTACAAAAATACTCACATTTAAAAATAAAAGCCGAGGGAAAAAAGTTCCTTTAAAATATAACTTCTCTCAGTGGAAGTAATTCTCTAGAAACATAAGGTGCTGAGACAGCAAATGTTTCCTCCTCAAACCCCTTTCTTTCTTTCTTCTTCTTTTTTCTTTCCCTTTTCTTAGTATTTGTAGATTTTCTTACAGAGAGGTTGGCTTATGAGACAATGATTAGTGCAAACTTTGGAATTTTTGTTCTCATTATGTCTTAGTTTGGGTTTTCTTGCTGTGAAGGAACATCAAGACCACAGCAACACTTAGAAAGGAAGATATTGAGAGTAGCTTAACAGGGTTAGTCCATTGTCATCATGGTGGGAAGCAAGACAGCCTATATGCCACCAGGGCTCAAGAGATGAAGCCTAGAGGTCTACATCTTGATCAGCAAGCAGAAAGGAGAAACTCTGTGGTGCTGGCTAGCCTTGAGCATATCTGAGACCTCAAAGTCTGCTTTCACAGTGATGCAGTTCCTCCAACAAGGCCACACCCACTCCAAGGAGGTCTCACCTTGTAATAGTGCCACGCCCGATGAGCCAAGCATTCAAATAAATGAGTCTCTGGGGGACATACATACATGATGATTTTTTTTAATGGAAGGTTTCTTCATTTTGATTTTTTGTCATTATGAAAATTGATTGAATTTTAAGCAATACAATCTTTAAAAGTCTTTTTAAATCAGCTTCATGGGGATAGCCTAGTTGGTCATCAATGGGAGGAGAGGCCTTTGGTCCTGTGAAGGTTCTATGCCCCAGTATAGGGGAAATGTCTGGGCCAGGAGGTGGGAGTTGGTGGATTGTGGAGCAGGGGGAGGGGGAGAGGATAGGGGATTTTTGGAAGGGAAACTAGGAAAGGGGATAACATTGGAAATGTAAATAAAGAAAATATCTAATAAAAAAAAGAAATATTTCAATCCAAAAAAAAAGAAAGAAAGAAAGAAAGAAGGAAAGAAAGAAAGAAAGAAAGAAGGAAAGAAGGAATGAAAGAAAGAAAGAAGGAAAGAAAGAAAGAAAGAAAGAAAGAAGGAATGAAAGAAAGAAAGAAGGAAAGAAAGAAAGAAAGAAAGAAAGAAAGAAAGAAAGAAAGAAAGAAAGAAAGAATCAGCTTCATGCAGCACAGTGCTTGATGTCTTCACTGTTATATGTTCATTGTGCTATCCAAGTCTTAGTTTTACTGCACCATTCCAAATGGACTAAGCAAGATCATTCCAGTTTGGGGTTAGTCTAATTTCAATTTGAGTCTCTTATTCATCCCACTAACATTTCAGGATAGTTTTCTATGTTTCAAAGTAAAGAAACAGTAGTTGCAAAATCATAACAGAGTGTAAAACATCTGTCACTGGCTGAGTAGATCTGAAGTACAATCCTCCTTTAAGACACAGTTTTATTTCTTCTAAGAAAACAAGGGAGGGGTTTAGAGAATATGACCCATTTTATGTAAGTACATAGAAGCAATATAATTTAAATACTCATGTTTCTGATCTAACAATTAGCCACTTTCCTCTATCAATGGTTTTCCTGGAAATTATAGAGCTGTTTCTTCCCTGTACTCTTAGTGTATGAAAACGTTCCATCCCCTCCCCATTTCCCAGGTCAAGTATACATAGACATCTCCTTCCCCAATCCACAAATCAAGTCTATACAGACATCCCCCACCTCATTCAATAGGTCAAAGGTTAACTATTTGTTCATATTATTCAGCCTCAGAGAAAGTTCTCATAGTCATGAGTTAGTATTTTTCCCTTGTGGTAGACATATGATATAATTGACAAAGTGAGTGATTAATTTTTTTTCTAATTGCCACAATTTTTGTCTCCTCTGTCATTGGAATCATAGGACACATTGTTTCCCACTGTTTCACATGTACACACAGAAAGGAACCAGACAGCATCCCTTTCATCTAAGACAGAGAGGGAAGAGAAGAAGAATACAGCACCTAGTGAGAGCTTTACTTCTCACTTACATTCCTTTCGTAGGACTTCTGCAAAGTTAAAGAACATTAAAATATATCACTAATATTTCTACTCAATGCTGTTTATATGGAATCTGAATTAACTAAAGCACTTTCGGGCAGTATGACAACATCCCAGCTATTTGTCAATTATAAATGTTTGGGCTGCTGAACAATATGGTCAGAAGTAGATTGGACTTGGTAGGTTCATTAATGTGCATGCTCTAGCAAAAGCTGGTAAAGCCTTGGTACTATACTTCTGCTGATCCACGCTCTCTTTAAGAACATAAGGGAATGTGAATTCATGGATCTTAATATTTGGCAGTGAGGAGTGTTGATGAAAACATATCCGGCAATATGCAGGAGGACTGTTAGATAACAGACTCTGCACACAATATAATTAGACACGCTGAACTTTCTTTTGCATGCACAACAGCCTGTGCTAAAGCTCTCTGTAAATCACGCACACGAGTGGTACTATACTACACTTCATAGAACATCTTCGGGCTGAAGAAGACAAATATGAGGGGTTCTGATTAAATATTTGCTCAGAAAACACCCTTTGATAATATACTGCCAATTCCCTACCTTGGGTAAATAGCATCCTCCTCTCCCAAGGTAAGTAAGTAGGTCTTTGCTATATTAGATTTTATTTACAAAAAGGAACTCTGGTCACAAAACACACAGCGGTATGTGAAGAGTTTGGCCCAGATTACTGCAAAGCATTGTCAGTATGACCTTTGGCAAGGACCCAGTAGAAAAGCAATTTTCCCAAAGGAAAACCAGCATCTTTTTTTCCTTAATCCTGTTAGCAGGATGTGACGCTGATGCAAAGTAGCATGCTTCCAGGATCTATACACAGGTTGCATCATTTTGCATGCTCTTCTGAAAGATGAATGTCAGGTGTTTCTGTGCACACAGGAGTCACCAAAATGTTTCTACACAAATGCTAAATACCTTACCTAGTGACCTTGTGATGTCTCAACCCTTTTGGGACATATCATCTATTTCTTGAGGTCAGCTAACAGAAACTAAAAGCCTTAGGACTATGCGTTCTGAGTGTTCCTCTGAAGGATGACTAGAGGGACTGTGTTATCAATCCTACCTTCAATATTCATTGTATTCTAGATGCCAGTTCCAGAAACAGCAGCCTAATGTTGTTTTATAGCTGAGTCCAAACATAAAGACCGCAGGCTTTCCCAAGCATACAGGGGACATGTTCAGTAGTTTCAAGGACAATATTTTAAGGAGACAAATGCTCTGGGTAATTGTGCTGAAAACTGCTTTCTAGCCCATTTCATGGCTGCTCTACCTAGCTTAGTTTCTCTCTCCTTTCAGTTCATATATCTGCCATTGCCTTCTCTTATCCATCATTACTTTTCTCCCTTATATATTCTCTGGAATCATTTGTAAGGTCATATGACTGATCAGTAGTCTTAGTAGACTGGTATCGGGCTATGGGGATATAGAATAGCAGCACCAAACTTGTAATCACATTAATGGAAAGCTTAAGCTGATTAAATCTCAACTGGACCTGTATAGCTCTTCATAGCAAAATTTCTTGTACCATCTTAGTTGTCCTTTTAAACAGAGCTCAAGTTTAATAAATGATTTATAAATGGAATAAATAAACATTCAATAGAAAAGCACAGACCAGAAATGGTATCATTTTAAAAATAATGTCTCAGAGACATCATGAGGCAACCTGTAATTTTTTTCTTCAGTATGTTAAAATATAATTTGAATAGCGGATATCTTTGGCAATAATGTTGAGACTCAAAAATTACTTATACTTAGTCTTGAGAGTTATTCTTGCTGTCTTTTTAAGGAATCCTACTAATATAATGAATCATAGAAAGTAGTTTTATTTCTAGTTAAAGGTCCTTCCCACATTTACTATAAAACATTCCATGAAGTTCTATATACTTATTTATTTGGGTATAGGTGAGATTTGTATATATACTTGCTTTCCCCCTTATTTCAACATCTCTTTCTTTAAATTCTTCCATTCTCTACTTAAAATCCAATCTTGTGATGTTACTAGTCAGCCTCTCAGACTCATTGGTATGCAATGGTAGTGTCCATTTAAACAGCTCCACCCTTCTTACGCTCAAACTTCACAGGTTGATAATCCGTTCTTGACTGCAACGATTAGTCTCAGAACTAAGCAAAGCAGTGCATGCTGTGTGTATTTAGAGACAGGAAACTCAATCAGAACCGTTGAAGTAAATGTGAAGTATGTTTTGAAAACTTCCCAGACTTCTGAGAAAGAGATATTTTTCTTCCCTCAAAGGGATTAAAATACTAGGATATTCATGGCCTGATGCTACAGTAGTCATCTCACAATCTTAGGTGATATATTGGGAATATATGTATATGAAGAATATCCTTGCAAAAAGAGTCAGTAAAAAGCAATAAACATGATAAAAGGCATCACCTTCCCACAGAACATAGCTTTTCCACTGTATTCTTCACTAATATGAACCAATAAACTTCCAGATTTTCCAATATAAAAAACAACAACAACAACAACAACAAAGATTGTAACTGGCTCCAAATCAATATTCCTTGAGGTCTTTGAAGGTAAGTGTTTTAACTAGGTAGCTCAGGCTTGTTCTCTCAGGCACTCACAGCTGTTGTGAGCCTCCACCGTCACTGCTTGGTGAGAAGGAGTGGGATGCATAGAATGTGATGTAGCAGCTTGTTTTTACCTCCATGCTGAACTTATGATGGACTCCATCTTTCCTTTAAGAAGGAAGGACTCTCAGGACCTCAACACAAATAAAGGACGTGATCTTCCAGCACATAATATGTGCCTCATCAACTTCTTATGAATGAGAAGCCCTCAAAGATTTTTCAGGAGGTGAGAAAATGGCACTTAGCTTATACTTGTTTCTCTACAAATGTTCCCCCTTTTGTTTTCTTAAACCTACTCTGGTCATTTAACCCTTTTTGTTTCTGCCTAACTGCTTTATTGTATCCTGTCTATTATCTATTGCTTTGAAAAGAGCCCCTCATGTAGGAATGGGTTTAATTTCATCTTCTGCTTCCTAGCTTGCTTAGCCTTCTTTCTTATAAAACCCAGACCTACCTGCCTAGAGGTGGTACTACCCACAGAGGTAGTGGGCGGGACCCTTCCATATCAATCAACTAGTTTGCAGTCCAATATGAACAATTATTCTCAACTGAGTTTGCTTCTCCCCAGATGGCCCAAGCTTGTATTATATGGAGCTAATCAGAACATACTAAAACAAATTCAGCAAACTATTGATGTTTTAGTCGGATTTTATGAATGGCTTCATGGTTGGTGTTCACCTTAGGATGTGTATGTTCTGACATCCACCCTTCAAATTAGCCCAGGATATTCACCTATGCAAACTTAAACTGTACTTATCCATCTCTTTGTCCATAGCATAAGCTCCACCCCATTTTCGATGTTATAAAAGCAATGTAAGGAAATGTCTGACAAGATCGGATGAGGGCTTGGCAGTAAAGATAGTTCCATCACTAAACCAGAGCTGGTGATGAAGTGGCTAAATGAGGTCCAGATATTTTCATAGTTTCATAACAAAATATTTTCATATTTTCTAAATCTCTCAGAAAGATTTAGAAGGGAGATCTGAACATCTTTGTCTGGTCAGCTACAAGTAATGAGGAAGATGAATTCAAATGCTGGCACAATCATACAACCTATTAGACCAGTGGTTCTCAGGCTGTGGGTTGTGAGCCTTTGGCAAACCTTTCTCCAAAAATATTTACATTACAATTCAGAACAAGAGCAAAATCGCAGTTATTAATTAGTAATGAAAGCAATGTCATGGTTGTGGGTCACCACAACATGAAAAACTGTATTAAAAAGGTCACAGCATTACGAAGGTTGAGAATCACTGTATTGGGCTGCATATTTGGCGCCAACTCTGAGATGGCTTCCTTTTTCAAAATCAGGTAACTATGCCTACCTATTAATTAAATATATGTTTTGAAAAAACATAACTAAAATTATTTTCGGGGTACATTATATATGTTGATTAGAATAGTCAAAAATTATTTTTATGGAATTTAGATTTTACTTTAATAACATAGTTAAATGAATTCAAATCCTGTTTCTAGCAAATGATAAAGTCTAACACATGGTATCCAAGGTGAGCTCTCTGTCCAATTAGGGCATTCCTATCTTTTTACTCTCTTATAAATTTTTATGATTCTTAGCGATTTTTGAAAATTATAAGTAGGGATGATAAAGCTTTGAAATGAGCCAGAACATAGTCCAAACAAGCCAAAACACCATTAGAGTAAAATACTGGGAGCTAATTTGAATAGTTTTGTTTCAAGGTAAATAAAAAAGGAGTTAGTTATTTTTGTTTGTTTGTTTGTTTTTTCTTTTTCCAGCTGTAAGTGTCTTGGTCTTTCTTGACTGTCCTATCTGTATCTGTAAGACACTCTCACATAACATGCTCTGGACTTCTGATTCTTACAGTCACTCTGCTCATCTTCTTTTGCCAATTATTTTCTCAGAGCCTGAGGTGTAAGAGTTGAAGTGTATGTGTAGAAACTGGCTTTGGGCAACACACAATTACTCATTCTCTCTATCACAGCATCACTGTAATACTCTGTAACTGATATGAAAGGAAGCTTCTAGGATGAGTAGTAAAAGTTACATTTCACTGTGGGTATAAGGATAAGTATTTAGGCTACAGAAAATATATTGCTTTAGAAAACTAGCAAGATTAAGTTCTCCTCTCGATCTATGACCTCTCAGGGAAGGGTGGTTAGCAAGGTTTATAGTATCAGGCATGAATTGCCACTTATGGAGCAGGACGTAGGACCAATTAGGAAGTTATTGGTTACCTCCACGGTAAAAGTGCCACTACTGGACCATTGGGGGCCATCTTTCTGTTCTGGTCATTCTCATGGTTCTCTCGTGATCTATATCATTATGTAGGACTATTGATTGCTTTTCTCCACTGGCAGCTTGGACAATAACTTCTAGAACCTAGAGGCCTAGTTCTCAGTAAGGAGACTTCCAGATAAGTATTATCACCCCAGGGGACAATAACACAAAGCAAGATGGAAGAAAAAGGAGAGAAAAATCACTAAGGATATCTTTAGGAAAAAAAAAAAAACACCTTAGACAAACATATTATTTCGTAAGCTTACTCAAAAATACAGGCATGTGTTGTGGTAAATCTCCTCCTGAATATGCCCCAACAATGAAAACACAACAGTTAATATGATTACAAGCTGTGTGCCTAGATTGGGCAGATCTACTGCTACACTACCATCTTCCACAGTTTATGAGACCCCTTAGAACTTGTGATTTCTCCAGGCCATGTGCTCCTGCTCTGCTTTTCTTCATCTCCCTCTTCCATTTTCTCCTCCTTCTCTCTCCCTACCTTCTGATCCACCTTCCCTTTTATCTGCCCAATCATCAGCTCTCCTTATTTTACAAATTAAGGTGGGAAGCAGGTTTACAGGAAATCACCTGAGTGCTGACTCAGTGTTCGCAACCACTCACAGGAGAATGGAATTAACATCAAATATAATTAGCCCCAGGGTTATCTACAACAGGCATGTGTATACATGAGAAGTTAGATAGATATGCACTGTTAAAATAGATTTACAATACATGGCTAACAGTGTTCACTCCAACAGCCATAGATTATTTAACAAAATCGAAATTGCCAGACATGAAAAAAATCACCCTTTGAGTTGTTGATCACATGAGTCCAAGACTACCCAAATAATATAAACTATTTCCATTGCTTTTGGTTGCCTCCCAAAACTTGAAGGTAAAATTTTCTTGATTGAACTCTTTCAAGATAGTCTTGGTTTTTTTTTTTTTTAGTAGACTATTTTTGAAAACTCATCAGGATAATATATTTCAGAATATATCCCACCCTCATTCAGTGTTGTCATCTCCCTTGCCTTGGTATGCGTTTCTGTAATTCACTATAATCTATAACTAGCTCTTCCTGTCCAAAGGTCAGATTCATTGTTTGATAAAGGAAAATCAGGCTATAATAACCCATACCTACCAGCTATGAATAGTATCCAGTGACTATGCTATATGTTTTGTGTGGAATTGCAGTTCTTACCATTATCCTTATATGGTCTTGTCTCTGACTGACTCTCATACATCAGATTATGTCAATCCACTCCTTCCCCATCAGCTCCCAGATGTAACACCCTGATCATTTTATGGTCTCTCTCTCTCTCTCTCTCTCTCTCTCTCTCTCTCTCTCTCTCTCTCTCTCACTCTCTCTCTCTCTCCCTGTCAGCTTTGGCATAGCCCTTTGCTTAAAAGTTTGCCAACCACCTTCTTTATATTTGCATTGCTTGGTCTTTCTTAGTTCAAACTACATCAGACACTTGTTTATCAATAATCACTCTGATACTGCCCTATTTTAATTCTTTTATCACTAGTAAGCACAGGACAGGTTCATCTTCCTCATCTTGTTCCTAAGGTGATTGAACAGGAAACCCCATAGGAGGCACTCAACAGACATTTTTCTGAGTTAATGTATAAACTGTATAAAATTTATAATTTTTTGGACACACTCATTAACATTTATTGCTAAAAATCCACTGACTTCTCAATAACTGTTTAAGAGTGCTGCTGATATACTGTTAATTGTTATGAGGCACTATAGCCATATGGAGAACATTTAGCATATACATTACCACTGTGAATTTTCCATTTGGTCTATATAACAACTTTTAGGGGGTGCCATTTTTATGTTAATAACTGTTTATAGCTTAAGGAACTAAAACTCAGAGAAACTAAATTCATTACTGAACAACTCATCTTTTAGCTGAGGGGAAGATTCCAGTCTGATGGATGCTACAATCGATGTCCTTAATCTGACAGGCTTCCCCATCTGCTTAACTTCTGATATCAGCTGTCCATGGACATGTGACTAAAGGTAAAATGCATTAACACTGATATCCTTAAGAAAGCAGTCACTGAGTACTATATATAAGGCATTATCTGTGCTAATTATTCAAATCCATGTGAAGATGGTGATCTTCTGTTGTTCAGATGAGATCTTGGCTCAGAGAAGTCAGGTGGAATTTGAACCTAACTTGGTCTGACTTGGAGTTGAACTGTTTAATGACTGTGGAATGGTATTTCCCTGACCCAGAGAATGATGGGATCACATGCCAAGTCACAGATTACAGAAACCAGCAGCCTGGGTCTCTGCTACAAGCTGGGTGCAGTCCTCCTGAATGGCCACTACATTCATCTTGGTCAAATGACAGATGTATTGTGTCTTTAACTATGGAAACCAGTAATCACTGTGCTGGCTGACCACCAACTCTCTGTCAAGAGCGGAAAAACAACCAGAAGCCCAGTCTTTCATTATTACATTAGCAGTACCTCCTTCATTTATTTTATAAGCAATAAACTGTGCCTGTCTGGTGTTTCATTTAGGAAGTTTCAAATGAGATTGAAGATAATGCATCCTATAATTTCTCATCCTTCCCTGGTCCACAGGCTCAGGCAGACTGATCTCAGGGTGAAATTTGGACTCCCTTGATTGATGAGACTAATAAAGTGCCTTTATTGTGATATAAATAGCCTTAAAAATGTCCTACAGAGTCAATATTGGTGTTTGATGGCCTTACACAAGCAAGGTCCTTATCTTCAGGAGCACTAAAGCTTAATGAGTTACGGTTTTTGAGAAAGTTTGGCATTGAATTTGGGTGCTGATTTGTGGGGTTACATGGTGGCAAGAATCCCACTAATGACATGGAGGGAGAACAATTTCAAAACTACCCATTTCTTTCATACTCCTAATAGATCAATATATTTTCTACCTCTAGACATGAAGCTTTGGTAAGAGAATGAGGCATGTGAAGAACAATTTACAGTCTCTGGTTCAGCCAGACCTTAGAGTGTTTCCTTCCCTTCTCTTTGGCTGTAGCAGAATAGTATAAAGTCTTCTTAGAAGGTAAGAGTGTACTTTCAAGTACAATAACAAAGTGTTAGAACGCTAATACTGCAAAGACCCTGGGTTTGGCTGCCATTGTTGAACTAAACTTACCACTTTTGAGTATTGAAAATGTCATAAATCAAAGGTTATGGCTCTTTCAAAGCACAATTTCTTTAGATCATTGGTTCTGTTAACTCTATGCCCCATGCAGTTCCAAAGGGTGCTTAAATATTGTCCTTCGCATTTATTTCCCTTTCTTGACAACATTCAACAATTGTATGTGGGTAATCTCTGCTTGTTCACCTACATGCTTTTGACAGTGGATGTTCTCCATATGTCTCTTTCTTCATAGAAAACGGATCAGAAGATTCCATTTGAAATATGATTACGGTTTTGTGATCAAGACTCAGACTTAGTAGCTCATTAGTTTCTTGTGGACATTTATAACAAATGACCACAGACTCGGTCATCTAATCAACAGAATTTTCTCCAGGGATTTTGAAGACAGAAATTGAAGGTTAAAGTTATTGACGAGGCTCTGAAGGTCTTAAGGAAGAACCTTTCCTCCCTGGCTCCTCTTGATTCTAGTGGTAGCTGATAATCATTCAGTTTCTGATAACTGTGCTCCTCCAAACTCACTCTCTCTCTCTCTCTCTCTCTCTCTCTCTCTCTCTCTCTCTCTCTCTCTCTCCAGGTAGTTTTTTTTTCTATTTTTGGGAGGAGTGGGGAATTGTTATCAATATATTTATTTATAGATTCAATGTAATCAACTCAAATATACTGAGGATATTCTTTTGTTAGAAAGCAGTATGGTGATAGATACTGATACGAGAATTATCAAAAAATCTAAGTCTTTAATTAGTTAGTTATAAAAGCTACATATATATTAGGACTTTTCATCTCCAAGAAGTTACATTTGATACAAGAAGCCTCTGAGAAATAGTCAAAATCATTTTTTATGCTGAGAAAAAAAATACAGCGCAAGGTTTTAAATGATCTTTACCTTTATGGCAGCCTCAGTCAATCAATTTTATTGTAAAATTATTGATTGATCTTACTGAAGTGTGAATTAGAAACCTTTAATAAGCATAAAATAAATTATATCATACAGGGGAAAACCTCATACTTCATGTTAAAGATGATCAAGCTTGCATTATCCTAGATGAGAATGCCCTTATAAAATGACAGTGGAAACCCACAAAAGCAGGGGTCTACATTTTTTGCCTGACTATAAACAAATTCTCCCAGCCCTTTTCAAGCAAGGATCTTAAAGGAACCAAGATAAAACTAGGAAAATATTCTCAAAGCAAGAACATTGGAAAACAGAGTCTGACCATTCTAATAAAGGAGTTGGCTGCAGAGAGCAGTTCCTTGCACAGGAATTACCCAGGGATCTTGTTAAAAAGCAGATTCACTGCAGTAGTTCAGTAGTAGGTCCTGAGATGCCATAACTTTAACAAGCCTTCAAGTGATGACAAGGACCACACTTTGAGTAGCAAAAGTGTAGAGGATCAGCAGGGCTGAAAAATAATTATTAAGTCAGGCAGGTTAAAGATTTCATGGCTTTCATTACTCAGCACTCGCCGATCTCCTCCTGTACCATCCATGAATGTAAATACAAACACAGGCATCCTCCTGGTTGCTCTTAGTCACATGTGGATTGGTTGTTGCTATAGCATTAAGCATCAATCTTCCATTTCAAACAATATTAGGGAAATCATAATGCATTGCTTTATAAATAGGAAAAAGTCAATATTTATAAGTAGAAAAAAGTCAGTCGGCCTTTACTATTTTCTCTAAATGGATGGTGCAGGGACCTCTCAGCAGGCAGAGTACCATTCACCTCCAGGCGTGTTCTCTCAGCGATGTCATTGCTGTTCAGCTCTTGCTGGGATTTTAGAGCCTACAATCAAGAGTATCATCCCAATTCTTAATAGATGGAGTGGTGAGCCAAGTTTGCTCATGAAAGGAAAGCAAAGCACTCTGAGGAAACATATTTGATTTATAAGAAATCCATAGGCTTGTATCATTTAATTTATTTAATTTCATGCATTGCCACAGTAATTTTCTGGATTAATGATAAGTTTAAATGCTGAAGTTTTACTTATTTCGATTTCCCCTTGTTCCTCCTCCCTCTCTTCCTTTTGAACCTCTATATAGTCTTTCATTTAGGCTTGAGTTAAAATGGAGGAATTCTGAGGCAGATGGTAGCCAGGGTGATTTATTCATGTTATTGCTGAGTCCTTTTCTACGAGTATGCTGGAGACTGAACTGATTCCTATGACAGTAATCCAGATGTATCAGAACTAGAAAAGCATATTAAACATCATATACAACATGTATATACTATACATATTATTAGGAGACTATTTAAAGTGCTGGGTAGCAATGAGTCTGTTATACTCCACTGAACTTGGATGATGGCAATGGCTTCCTTATGTGTTCCAGACTTGAGGGGGTAAAGGTTTTCTCATTTTTATTTTGTTTGATTTTCTTTTTAGTTTAAATTACTTTTAGCTAGTAAATTTTCACAAAGGGCTGCAATTATGTACTATAACAGGCAAAATCCCTAATATTAATTAATGGTTTTGAACAGATGACTGTTCACCTTCAAACTTACATGATCAGAAACATATAAAACCACAAAATATCCAAGCTGGTATCAGACATAAATATTTACCAATTTCTTAGAAGACCGAGGGTTCTGAAGCCAACACAGGTGCAATGTTCATTTCAGAAAACCAACAACAGTGACTGTAAGTATCATAGCCAAGTCTTCTGGCATAAAGACCAAGTTCGGTCTCCATACTCTCAAGTGTATCTCTTTACCCTCGAAGGAGATAGGATGCTGAAATGTTTGAATTTGCTATATTGTCAATGATCAAATCAGCTATCTGGTTGCCAAACAGATGCTGCAGGATTTAAATATACAACTGTGTTGCTGAAGTGATTCATTACCACTACTGCACAGGCCTCTGTGCTCTTCGCAAAAGATATTCAAATCAATAAATTGCAATGCATATGGTACCTATATTTAGACCTATAATGCTTCTCATGGTTCCTATCTTGGAGAATGGAAAAAGATAGAGGAAGAGACAAAAAAAGTGCTTTCTGTCCCTTAGTTCGGCCTTATCTGACTCATTAGACTATGGATAGGGTCACATCATTTCTACAGAGGGTTTCTAGGGGATACAACATCTTGCCTGTGGGGTTTTTTTTTCAAAGACTCTTTTTTCTTTCACAGTGGAAAAGGGCATTGTAGCATCAGAGAGATGCTTTAATCAGTCTAAAACATTACCAAGTTCTTGCTGGATACAAATGCATGTGAAAGAATACTGGAGGAAGGCAGACAATGGATCTGGGAACATCAGGTTGGAATATCTCAGAATGAGAATTGATCTTAAGTCACAGAATCTTAAGATCTCATGGGATGGCAGAAAGGGCTTGTGTGTTTCTCCTTCTTAACTATTCGTGTTAAATAAACATGTGCTGTTTAATCTCTTAGATTAAACACCTGACATGGACTTCAATCAACATGAGAAAAAGCCAAGTGCTATAACTCTAACCCACCACCAGGTGACAGTATTTCTAAAATTACTCTGGCTCTCCAGGACTGACTTGTTTTTGTATTTGGGACCACATTTTCCCAGAGAGGTGAAAGGACAACCAAATGATTACTGTTAAACAGTAAATCAAACGGCTAGCTCGATTTCTTCTCATGATTACAATTATCCCAAAGTGATGAGATCACATGGCAGAGTATCAGCGGAGGAAAGTTAATCACGTTCCGAATTAGCAAGAATTATTATCCAGACAGCCATAGGAAAGTGACTAAACAGTTTGTTACAAACCCTTCTGAAATTCTGGATCAGCTATGTGAAGTCGGAGCGAGGTGGAAACGCAATAACTATTGTTATAAGATCACAACAAGAATCCGCACTGAGGTTTGGGTGAAATCATAGTAAAATGAATACTGATGATAAAAGTATTTGAGACTCAGTTGCTGAAGAGATTGCACATGTGATCAAGCAAAACTATAGAAGGGAAAGTGTTAAAGTGTTAGCAAATTCTGGTTATTTTAAAAAGAGAATTGGAAGCAAAGGAGAGGCTAAAGAAAACGTGATCAGTTCTTTTCTCCATAGGTGTGGACTTTGATGGGTAAACAGCAGTTACCAGGGCTTCAATGAAGCTGTCATAAGATGGCTTAAGTTCTATTCATTTCCACTCAAAGTATCTCATCTGTATTGACTGTCAAGGTGACAGAGATTTTTATCATATTATATGAAAAGCTATTTAGAGTCAGTGACAGAGCTGAAATTCAGATCTCTTGATTACAATCAGAGCTATTCCCATCACACACAATTCTACTATGTTCTATTACCTGTTTTGGGACAGATGAAAGAGAAATGCTTCAGAAAGGATGAGGAGAAAGATGACAACACACACACACACACACACACACGGGCGGGGGTGGTGGTGGTGGTGGAGGAATGTGAACATTAGTAAATAAAGATGACAGTGTAATCAAAGTCAGAACAAGAAGCAACATAATCTCAGTTTTCAATTTCACTTTTCTTCCCCTCCCCCATTTCTTTCACACTATGGCTTCTCAGATTCCAGGTGGAGGAAAGAAGAGTCCCGATGCCACTGAATGACTGCAGCAGCTCAACCATTGCACTTGTGAGTCCTCCTACAATCACGGAGGTCAGCCCAGGTTATATGAGATGCTCAAGACTTGCATCATTGCACTTCTGTCTGGTTCTCCTGGACACAGTGTCTGAGACACTAGATTCTACTGTAAGAGATCTGGAGTTGTAATAGCCTTTCTGAGTTGTACCGACTGTAGGTAAGGGGTGCTTTTAATGGCTGATTTGGATTTTGAGAATTTAAATAATCAGAGCATGGATACTGATAATTTTAAGAGTCCTTTCATCCATTCCAAGAATTTAAACACTGCTGATCTTAGCATGAAGCTAAAGGTTTACTTTATGGGTATTTATATAAATCATAATTCTCATGCAATGAATAAATACCACCCTAGGAATGTTCTACTTTGGCAGACCCAGAAGTTAGATATAGGCTTTAAGTTAAAAAAAAATTGTTCTGCCTTTGTTATGATGACCATGTCCTCTTTGTTTCAGCCTAAATGACATCAGTTTGTGCTTTGTACCTCTAACAACATAAAGGTCATGTTATTCAACAAAAATTTATTCAATGTCCTGGCAGATTCAATTGCTAGACTTCCTGCCTATCATAGCTATTAGTTATTCCCCTCAATATGTATTCATTCTGACAAAGGCCATGTTAAGCAGTCATACAGTAGGGAAAAAAAAAAAAAAACAACCCAACATCAGGGTCTGTTAAATGGAATCCAATTTAAGTGTTCTTTTACTAAGAACTACAACATCACAATGAGTAGTCCATAATTTCAGGAATGTGTCCTCCATACAACCATTCATATATTATCAATAGAGAGGAGTTTCTGATGAGGAAACCTTTCATATAGCTCAAAGTTCAGCATTATATAATTATAGTATAGAAGGTTCATTATTGCTTGTACAGCGTAGATGGCATTTACGCACAGAGGGCATGCTTATGCACCAAGTGTTCTTTGTTTCTTCTTCATTATCTGTGAACTTTGAGCAGGAATGAGTTTTAACACACACACACACTAACACACACATGATATATAATTATAATCTATATGCTAGTATAATTAATATAATATAATATAATATATTCTCTGCGTGTATAGCTCAGAAATAATTCTTTATTTTGTCTAAAATCAATCTTTTTCTTGCTGTCAGTTTTCAAGTGGAGGAAATAAACTTATTTTATGCTCTTACAGTTCTAGCTTTCCACTCTGTTTTAATGATTGCTCTTATTTTACTTTTCAGGGTTATCTTTCTTTTCTTTTCTTGTTCTTATCTTCTTTATTTGATCAACAACCTGCTTAGGTTTTTCTATTTTATTAGCTTTTGCAAAGAACTGTCTCTGAACTTTGCTGATCTTGTCTGCAACATTCTCTCTCATTTTATGAAGTTGATGAATTAACATGGTTTCCATTCACGACTTTCAGAATTTAATATGTAGCTCATCAATTTTCACCCTTGCTTCCTTAAACCATATGTATTCATAATACATGGCAAAACTTTCTTTAAAAAAGTACTTTAGCTGAATCTTAAGACATTCACTATGTCGCCTTCTCTAAAAGTTAAAAATTATTGGAATTTTTATTATAAACTCTTTCTGCTCTACTGCATTATTTATTCAATAATATGCTTTCTGGCTTCCTTGAATATCAAATTTGGAAATGGAGAAGTCACTGTATTGTTATCAGAGCTACTTTTGATGCTCTATATGGGGCCAGCATTTAACCAAATTTTATGGTTATTTTATCATCAAGTTGAAGATAGCAATCCACTGTCTTTTAGTCTATATTGGTGCTGACAAGTCTCCTTCCAATAAATTTATATTTTTTATTAAGCATTTTCTTCTTTTGCTAATTACTTTTGGGGAAATGATCTTTTCTTGAGTGTCCTTCAGTTTCAGCATAATGAAGCTTGGTACAACTTTATTTTCATTGTTTCTACATATACTTTAGATATTAAAATGCCTATTATTCCTTAGTATTTTTGTCTATTATTTCTTAGAATTTTTATTTTTCTTCCCTCTTCCATTTCTTTGGAGAGGGGTTGCTAAAACCCCTATTAGATTAGTTTGGGATTCTTTAGTTTGCATTTGTCAAGATTCTCCATTAAAAAGGTGAAGGAGATGAAGACAGAATATGTATATACACAATCACACAGACACACACATGCACACAGACAAAACACACAAAGACACATACATGTGCACAAACATAGGGGTAGGGCATGTCAGGTTGGTGCTTAGAGGCTTCCCCACACTCATGAAGATCCTGGCAAATATGAAGTTAACAGAGCAGACCACTAACGAGAATTTCTAACAGCTACTGGTCTTACAGCTATAAATCCAGAAGGAAACTGGAGAAAAAAAAGAAAATTCCTCCAATTTTGGGTTAGTTAACACCTTCTATTTTCTTAAGGCCTAAATTACTCAGAGGACCCCCAAACACACCACTGAAGGCAATTTGTCTTAGTAAAATATAGGGATCTCCGTATTAGTTTTATCTGAAAACACAATTTGGCAGAATACGTATAGTTACTTAATAAAGAAGTTGGGTGTGATAGCTTAGCCAATATAATACTGTAAAAACCAACAATCAATCCCTTATGGAGTCCCCATAAATCAGCAGCCATAGGTTTTCTGTTTTATAACATATATTAG
Organism: Mus musculus; assembly: GCF_000001635.26. NCBI lineage: Eukaryota > Metazoa > Chordata > Mammalia > Rodentia > Muridae > Mus > Mus musculus. The sequence continues at coordinate 41,832,236 of NC_000082.6, read as the reverse complement.
AATACCTTGAACTAGTAATCAATATTTAACATTCAATATATTTATTTGTGATTTTCTCAGATGTATGTTCTGGTTCATTATTCTAGTTGCAACATTTTTATGTAAGTTCTAATTTACTCCATGCAATGCTCTTGTAAATGTATTATCCTTTTAGTTTATGAAATTGTAATAAATACTTTATGAAACATCTTTTATTATTATTTCAAAATCTCTTGTGCCATTATGACCATTAAAACTTAATATTTTCATTGCTATATTATCTCTAATTTTTACTATCAATTTTATTTGGCTTAGATTTTGGTTCAGTTTTTCACAAAGGAGCTACTGGATTCTCCTGAGGCGTAATGATGATTTTTATTCAGGTTCAGCAGACTCACTTCTATGGACAGCAAACTGAGTCCTAGCTTTGTCATGAATGGCTCTTGCTTCTTCCTGATTTGGACCATCCTAGAGAGCCCTCATTCATAAGAACTGGCCCAGTCTATATCTTTCATCAGCTGTCCCTTGTCATAGCATGGCCTCAGCTTAACTTAATTCTCACTTTTTGAGGGCCCTCCTTTTTGTTTTACAAGAAGACTGTGATTATCTTTTTATTTTCATTAAGAAGTCTTTTCTGAGGCCCATTGGACTTGCAAACTTTATATGCCCCAGTACAGGGGAACCCCAGGGCCAAAAAGGGGGAGTGGGTGGGTAGGGGATTGGGGGGGTAGGTATGGGGGACTTTTGGGATAGCATTGAAAATGTAAACGAGGAAAATACCTAATAAAAAAATAAATTAAAAAAAAAGAAGTCTTTTCTATACAATATATTTCTCATGTTTTTATCTCCCCTAACTCCTCCCAGAATCTCCTCATTCCCCACCCCACTTTTTGTTCCCCCTCTCTTTCTCTCTCTCTCATTCTACACCAAAAAAAAACCCCTGCAAAAATCAAACAAAAATCAGTGAAACAAAAAATGTATCAAAATGAAACAAAAGCCTGCCCTCTCAAAAAACAAATGAACACTGTGAAGCTTGCTTTGCAGTGGCTAATTCCTTCTAGATATTGTCTGACAATATATGTGATTGATATACCCAGTGACACAGCACTGGAGGAAACTTATTTTTTTTTCATTAGATACCAGATATTCATTGCAAGTAGAAGCATTTCTGGTGATGGTTAACCAAGGCACTGATCTGAGTCTGAGCCCAGATTAGCCAATGGGGGTTCTTCGTAGTGAGTAGTTCTGCAGTATCTATAAGAATGGAGTTGGGCTACAGCAAAGGCTGAAGGGGGCAGTAGGGAAGAACTAGGGGACCCTCGTCCTATGCAAACAGGTGAAGTCCCCAGACAGTTTCCTATTTCTTTTACTTTTTATTTATTTCTTATTCAACTAATAATTATTATGAAACAATCCTAGCACTTAAATATGTGCATGAGCAAAATATCCCCAAGACTGGCAAACTACTTTTCTCCCACTAGGATCCTCAGGGATTTGAATTGACATAAAACCCAGTATATGTCTATAACATCTGTTTTTCCTTTTGAAAGAAGTGGGTCCTCGAGCATGAAGAATTCATATTTTTATTAGTATTCGTATTGGTATCCTAATTAGGGCTTGGTGTTGCATTGAGTAAAAATGATGAAAAAGGTGTTGAGAGACTAGTGTTTATTTCTCAGGGAAACCTAATCTGATGAGGGTAATGAAAGCAGCTTCCAGATGCAAAAAAAAAAAAAAAAAAAAAAAAAAAGCTGTGCAAAGGAGGACAGAATAGAACTTTTCTCTATGAGCCCATGAGCAGTATCACATTCATTCAGTAAAGGCTATGGGGAAGTTTATTTTGTCCTAAAGGAGACATTTTGGGAGCTGAAGAGATTACTCAATGGTTAAGAGCACTTGTTATCCTCATAGAGGACCTGAGTGTGATTCGCAGCACCCACATGAAGCTCACAACCATCTGAAACTCTAGTTATGGGAGATCCAATGCCCTTTCCTGACCTCCATAGGCACCAGGCACAGATGGCATGCCTGGACATGCAAGTGAGCAAAGCATTCATACGGAGAAAATGAAACAGTAAACTTAAAAACAAAAACAAAAAACAAACAAACAAACAAAAGAATGTACTTCATACAATTTTCATTATATAACAAATGGAATTACTTGCTCCTGAGACATTCAGGAAGCTGAAGTGTTGTGGGCCTTATGAATCATAAGAAATGTTCTTATATGACTCATCTTCCAGGTCTTTTCAATTAGGAGTCTAGTGCTTCATTGTGTATAGCAATCAGATCAGATCAGCATCTCACTCAGTTTTAAGTTAAGCTTCCTTGTTTTTAAATTAAATATTAATACAACTTCGTTAGGATATTGATTTGAATTGAAATTGTGTTCACTCAATGCACATTTTTATATATACCTAAAGGTTAAGTTGAACACAGGCAATTTATCCAACCTATGTCTACCTCTGCTCTCAAAATACATATAGATGCATATGCATGTCCCCCAAATTACATATATACACACAGGCAAATACAAAGAAAACGTTTCCATGGAGCTCAGCTTTACAAAGATGCTACTTCATGTGTTTCTTCTCTCTTACCAATGGGATCATAGTCTGTATCATCCAATGCTCTGGCACGCATCTGCCAGCTTTGTACATGAGAACTATGTACATCACAACCTTGTGCTTTACACCATTGCCCTGGGGACAAACATATTGTTGCTGTTGGAAGTTTCTCTATGCCTTTACGACCCTTTTTTAACTCAAAGGAGAAAATTGCTTGAATTTGATATTTGTCTAAAATAATTTTTATAGTACAAAATAAAATAAATGTTAAGTAATGCATCATTAAGTAAGAGAACATGAAATAAGAAATTCACAATGGAATTATGTACAACAGACCTACATTTCTATAAAGTATATTTATATATCAAAACACAAATTTCAACACTGGAAAAGTCACAATTATTTTGGACAAATGTACTATACAATGTATACTTGATTCTTCTAACCAATAGCTTTGTAATATAGACAGAAGTATGAGTTCAGTGTGAACTTTCTGAATCTGTGCAGGCTCTGATGTGAGTTGTGCTGATTATCACTTTTTCTTCTGATAATTCAGCAATTTTTGTCCACATTATATTCAAAGAATTATTGGGAGGATCTATCTTATGTGATGAGACATTTGTTTCCTTCCTGTTTTCAAAAGTCTCCTTATTCTTTCCATCTTAATTCTTCTAATCAATTAAACTTGAATTTTCAAAACTTCACTAAAGGGTTATAGATTTTATTAGTATGTTCTGGGGCATATTTCTCTTGGCAATGGGTAACCACAAAAGATTTCTTCTGTTTTTTTTTTTTTTTTTTTTTTAAGCACTGGTAAAATTGTGTTTGATTCACTGAGAAGTCACACAAATCATTCATGTCTTTTTCAGTGAAACTGAAATATCACATTTTAGGTAAAATTAAGTGTTTTCGCAAGTGTATGTATATATGGTATGCACATGTGTGTATGCATATTCACAAGTATGTAGGCCATGCTTGTGTGTGTGTGTGTGCATGTGTGCATGTGCGCATGTGCGCATCAGTGTGCATTTAGTGCCCAGAGGATGATGTTGAGACAGTTCATGCACTTGGACCCAGAACTCACTAATTCAGTACCTCAAACTAGCCGGCTTGTTCTGGAATCCTCTTCTTTGTTTACCAAATGCTGCGATAAGACATGGTCTGACAGCCTACCTGGTATTTATGTGGATGTAGGAGATCTGGACTCTAGATCCGATAGTTGTTCCGAATGAGCTATCTCCCAGCCCAAAGCCTATTAACTTTCTATGGATCACAATTACTAACAAAATAGTCAAGTAAATGAAGTGTGCTGATAAACAACAACAATAGCAATAAATTGTTCTTTCTTCTCCTGTTGTTTAAAGTAAAATCCTACACCTTACTACATTTGATGGTCATTGGTCTTATTACTTCAGTAGCTACATTAAATTCCAAATAAAACAAGTTGTTTGGGGATACAAACCAGTGATCAAGCAAACAGATACTGAACCCTTAATAAAGTCCAGGCTGTTTCTAACCCTATGGGGTTATATTTATGCATATATAAGTCTCAGAGAGTTAATGACACCAAAAGCTAATATCAAACCATCCAATATCATTGTTCCATGTAATGTCAAAGACTAAATTTACTTGCCTTTTAAAAAATGCATCTGTCAGAGCAATTTAACATGTGATTGGTAAACAGAGAGGGGTCTATTCCAGACTCAGAAAAAAAAATGATGAATAGCAGCATCGGACAATAGTTCCCGCTATGTTTTCAAAGAACGTATAGCAAACTACTGATTTTGGACAACAACAGCATCTACTCTGCTATCTGCAATCACAGCAGTCAATAGAGCAAATGGCAAGGCTATGAAAAGACTAGTTATAATGAGGGTCCCACTGTCATGCTGGGGCACAGCAACAGAGCAAGTGATTACATAAGATCATCTATTCAGCCCTTAAGGAGGTGCTGTTTGTGCTCTCAGTCCAGCCTTCCACCAGGCACCAATTATATGTACAGCTAGGCAGTTGGGTATTGTGGGTTTAGGGAGTAGGCTCAGGTACAGAACTATGGAGAAGCGTCACAGCATGAACCTCATGCTCTCCACATGCAGATTCCAGGGGATCCTTAGGTAGAGTGCGATTTTACAAGAGAAAAAGAAGAGAAAACAGAAAGGGGAAGGAAACTGGAGAGCAGAGTGGGTTAGGAGTGGGGCCTGCCTTCTGCCTTGGCTGTCCTTGCCAGGAAATTACAACAAATCCACAAGGCTTGCCCTGTGACTAAAGAAGCATTTGTTCCTGATCATTAAACCTGGCTTGCTCACCAGAAGGATTTTACAGTCCCTTTGACCACACTGGAAATTTGAGGATGGAGGTAATCTCTTTCACTCCTCTTTTTGTGTTGGTCTGCAAAACCCTTTGAGAGATGAACCTTGGGCAAAGAGGCCTAATGCGCATTTTGCTCTCATTCAACGGGTATTCAGCAGATTTCTGATCTCAAGAAAAATTCTACTTAGTTGTTGCCTATTTTCTGATCTGGGGGTGGGGGGGGCAGCCTGAACAGCTCCGTGTTATCTGAGAGGTGCCAGCTGTTGCTGCTGCACATGCCATTTGATGGTTCCTTTATCTGTATATGCACTGCTACTTGGCAAGACCTTGGGAAGGAGACTGTTGTAATGGTGATGCAGTTATTTTTGATGGAACTCTTGAATAAATGTCCTTTTTAAAAAACGTTATCTGAGTGACTGGGAGCACTTCTTCTAGGTATACAGGCCTGAATAACTGAGAGATCTATGGGCATATCCACATCACTGTATATTCAAACAAATATTTTATATATATATATATATATATATATATATATATATATATATATATATACATACATATATATTGTTTTAACCACAGATATCTTCCTAACTTTAGCATTGATTATTTATTAAGTAAAAAGCAATCACTGCTTTCATTAACTCGATTGCAATTAACATGTATAATTATTATAGGACTGCTAGAATACTGAAAATGTACAAGGCTAACTGAAAAGCTTACAGACTTCATCAAAGGCATTTAGTATGTTCTAATTAGTAAATTACACTCTTCTGACCTCATGAGTGTGTGAGAATTTCACACATTTGCTTTTCACAGCAGGGGCCGGAGAGTTTGCACATCACTTTCGTTTAAACTAACACAAGAAATCAAGGCTTCCAGTTTATTTAAGTAAACAAATCTCCTTTTATTTTGCTTTAATTTCCAAAGTATAAACACATCTCTAATTCACAAAATAGTTAATCATTTTCCTCTATAATATATTCTAGCGATTGTGAACGCCTTGAATTAATGTCTGCATGTGTTGATTTATATATCCCTTTCCTCTTCTCCTCCCAGTCCCACCCTCTCATCCTCTTTCCCCCTTTTCTCAGAGAAGGGGAGATGCCCCGACTCCCACCATGGGTACTAGCAGGCCCTGGCATAACAAGTTGCTGAAGGACTAAGTGCATCCTCTATCACTGAGGCCAGACAAGGCAGCCCAGCTTGGGTATCTAAAGGTAGGCAACAGAGTCAGAGACACTCCCCCCAACCCCTACCCCAGCAGCTTCAATCTCACAAAACCTTTTAAAGTTTCTGTGTAGGAAGACAAGAATGAGTGATGGATAAAGCATTTTTTTGTATGAATGAGCATATTACTTAAATACTTCTCAGATAGCAAATACAGCGTAACAGAATGGGACTTGGAAATTGTGTTTCTATTACCAATAAAATTGTTGGATGAAGAATCTACAGATGAAGAAAGGGGTTTAAACACTCTATGAATGAAGAGCCACGGAAAGGAATTTGATGATAAGTGATGGACAATAACAGAACTCAGAAGTACTAAAAATAGGAAGAAGATACACAGTTCTCTAGCTAAAGGGCTCATAAGTAGTACTCTCAGAGAGGCAATTTAAATTTGACCCAAGAATGCTTGAGTCAAGTTTCAAGACATAAAAGAAAAATATATAATGGTATATAATAAAAACTCATTTGAGGAGAAGAGAAACTTGCTGAGTGGTTTAAAAAATCTAAATTACAAAGTATATAAGGAAAATGTAATTTAACTTTTTAGGCATATGCAAAGCCAACTACCTTGGGTCGATAACCTATTTGCAGGTAGAACCCAACTGGATCTGTGTCAGGGGTAGGATGAGCGTCTCAAGCACCAAAGGGGCTTAGCCACTGCCTATTTTCTGTCTTTAAGTAATGTTCCTAGAAAGCCTGCGGCAGTCCAGCTTCAGCCCCATGGTTCCCAAATCCTCTCTCACATTAAGCAAAGATAGGCTCCAAGAATACAGGGCTGAAATTCAAAATCATTACCAAAGCAACATTTTATAGTGTAGTGAGGCAGAATTTACATCACATCAGATTATTTGCTGCCTTTGGGATTACCAAGGAGCTGGGTTATTTATGTCCATAAGAGTAGGTAGGAAGAGAAGTGTGGAAAGGAGTTTCGAGGGGGTATGAACTGAGGAAAGGAAAACTCAGTTTTCATCAACGTGTAAGAATTACCGAAATTCCAAGCTAGCATAATAATACATCCTGAGACCTAGGGATTAAACCTGAGAGAGATTGTGGTGGTTAGGGACGATGTGCTATTTATTACAAAGCTAAATTTGGAAGCCTACTACCTCTTTAAATATTTCTTAAATACAAAAGTATTTATAATTTTTGTATTAGTTCTCTTCCCTCAAGTTGCTTGAATATGTGGAGGTGTGGGAATGAGGAAGAAATAAGTACATCTGAGCTTTCCATGGAACACACAATAATTGGCATGTCCCAGAATTCCCCTGTCAAGATCAGTCAAGTGTTTGGGGAAAGAAGGTCTCTCAGGTTTGCACTGTTACTGACTGAATGCAAGCCAGAGAACTGCCTTTGCCTTCTCATGCCTCATACTGCCTTTGACTTGCTACCAAATGTATGGGGAGGGTTGAACGGCTTCAACTTTCTTTATAAGCTAGGCACTAGAAAATGGCCAGCAAATCTATAAAACAAAAAACAAAAAACAAACAAACAAAAAAAAAAAACAAACAAGCAAAAAAAATATAAGCAATTAATTGAGGGAGCATAAAGAAGTAAGATTTTACTTATATTCTGTATTCGATATTTTCTTTTACCTTTGAGTTTATCTGACCTATGTGATATGACCTCAGGCATTTCCATGTTATTCATCCTGTATCGCCTAGAACACCATTTCAATTCAGTCTTTCTTACCAAGCCTTAGTTCCTAGGCTTAGATATGATCTAACATAAACTCTTAGACCAAAAGTTCTTTGGCTTTGTAATTAGAACAACTTCAGATGCCTAGGAGTTTAGGCCTTCCTCTAATCTTCTCGACTCCCAGTATGCTTTGATGAGTAGAATTGTAATTTGAGAGCTTCTTGTATGCCAGGCACCACTCTACCTGCTTTCTATGTATAAATAATCTAAAGACTTCGTGGTTTATCCGAAATTTCTGCTTATTTTCTTTAAAAAATTCAAACAAGGTAAAAAAAAATAATGTGGGCAGAAATCTTGTAGCTAATAACTGTGGAGCTAGTGCACACCCCCAGCAATGCTCTGGCTTCAATCTACCCTTCTCACCTTGGCGCTGCATTGACTCAACCACTTTGTTGTGTCATGTGTTATGTGACAGTTGTGTTCAGTCTACTTGATATTATTTAGAAAGACCAGAGACTGGGGTCATTGCCCGGATCCTTGATTGCAACTGTGTGTTGATCAATATATATTTGATGGGCAACATATATATTTCAGGTTTATTATTTTAGGTATCTACATATACTAGGAGAATGTTCATGGGGTTAATGGCCTTATTTGCTAATTGAACTGCCAGAGTGGGAGCCTATCAAGTTCAATATACTCATTTAATGAACAGCTCCCTGGGACTAAACCACCAATCACAGAATACTCATGGTGGGACTCATGTCTCTAGCTGCATATGTAGCAGAGGATGGCCTCGTCAGTCATCAATGGGAGGAGAGGCCCTTGGTCTTGTGAAGGTTCTATGCCCCAGTACAGGGGAATGCCAGGGCCAAAAAACAGGAGTGGGTGGGTTGGGGAGCAGGGCAAGGGGGAGGGGCTAGGGGATTTTTTGAGAGAAAACAAGGAAAGGGGATAAAATTTGAAATGTAAATAAAGAATATCTAATTTTTAAAAAAGGAAAAAAGATCCATTTAAGACTTACATACAACTTATCCAAAGCTATCAGTTCAAGTGCAAAGCCTAGTTGTATTGACATTAAAAAAAAAATAACAAAATCAAAGTGTTCTTTATATAAAGCATCTGCATTTAATAAGGCATTAGTGAGCAAAAAACAAATGTTTGAACTAACAAATTAATTATTCTTTCAAAAACTAAACAGGGCCATGGGAACAAGTTATAGCCTAGTGCTGGACTAACATGTCTGGGTGGTACATCATTACCAATTACTTAATTAATTAAAATAAACAAACAAAACTGTCAAGTTTTGAGACCAATCTCTTGGCATGTCCTTTTCAAATCTTTAGAGCATTGTTCTGCTCAAGTCCCTGCAAAGCTGAAGGCCCTCTCTTAACTTTCAGACACTCTAACCCAGCCTAGCACCGCTGCTCCCATCATGCCTACATGACTTAGCTAATGACTCAATCCAGCCATAGGAAAATGAGAGAGATTCCATTCTTAGGAGTGCTGCTCAGCAGGCGTTCTCCCGAATAATGGCTCTAAATTATGCCACATGCTATGGAGAGCTTGCTTTTTTCTCAGAAAAGATGACTTATCAAACTGTGCTATCTCTTCACGAAATTGACCAGGCAGAGGAATGCAACAAGGAGGAAAATAGCTTTGGTGCTGGAAAAGGACATGTGCATCCCGGGAGTGGTTCCAGTAGTTACAGGGGGAAAATTAGATCAACCTGGAATCCCCAGTTGTCCAATTTTCCTGGACACTAGAGTGTGTTTCCAACTTCAGTGCCTTAGCAAGAGCTGTTAGTTTGCGAGTTTTGCATCGACTTAAGGTTATGTACAAAACTGGTAGTAGATTTAATTCAGAATGATAAGTACTTTTATAGGATAGCAACTCATAGAATACCCTGTGTGTGCCATTATATGACTTAAAGGAGTATCAGAAGTGGCTTGGGTAGATTATCTTTCACGATTTTTTTTTGGCGGCATTGAAGACTTGTTTCTGGGAGGAAAAGAAACTTCTTAATTGAGCCTTGTGAAATGCCTTTAATATCAGCTCTAACTGTTTGTTTCTAAGACCACGCCAAATGACGATATCCACAACAGTTAGCAATTACAAAACCATTAGCTTATCTAATAATATCTGATATGTTTGCTATGTAAACAAGAGAAAGGAAAGAAAAACATGATGAATTTTACTTAAAAGTGGTATAAAACTTGGATGTACAGAATTATTGAACCTAACTAGGCAACTAGCACACTACTGGACTAATTATTCTGAGTCTGTATTTACTCACACACAAAACCAGTAAAGCTACAAAACCACCTCAGGTAGAATAACTTGTACCAATAACCTACAACACAAACAATTTATGAGTTTACTTGAGCCAATATACCTCATAAGATACCTGTAACAAGCAACCCAAGAGTTTACCTGGGGATTCAGTGAGTTATTCCAAGTTAGTCTTAATAAAACAGTATGCAGAAGCAAGGATTCAGGAGGATGCCAATAATGGGCACTGTCAGGGTAACTGTCAATCTCAATCCTATACCGGTTTGCCTTGAAGATTCAATCATGCCCATTATGCTATGGTGTATTGTACATGTATTTGTCTCATTAGAAATGCATATTAATAACAATGCCTGGGATATAACAAGTATTTTTGTAGTTTCCATTGTAAGCAAAGTTGCCTGACTTTTACTACATATTCTCAATACCTGTTCTCCAACAATTACACATAAAAGTGTCCTATCTCAACTCAGGAAGAGAGTTCTCACCATTCAACTTCTCATCATATCCCACTGGTTCAGGTTAATGAATCTACTGAGATCCACAATATCCTGACTGTTTTGGCACTTCATTTTCTTCCCGATTGGCTTGACCTTACTCCTAACCATACTAAAAACCCGCTAGATTCACTCATTCTTTAAACATACGTTATTCCCTCCTGCACAAGGCACTGGCATATCTTTCACTGTCCCTGTTCTTTTTGCTTAGCTATGCCCATCCTCAACACATTCTTCAAAGTACCCAAGTACACCCCTATCAGAAATGCAAGACTGTCCTCAAGTACCAAAAGTGTCCAAAGTACCCAAGTACACCCCTATCAGAAATGCAAGACTGTCCTTAAGGAACGAGAATGGGGCGTGGCGGGGGGTGAGAACAGATCTTTGATTACTTACTTTATCTGAACTTCAAAGTAAATCATGCTTTAAAAATATTGAAATTTCCTTTAGTATGAGTATATACAACCAATTTATACACAACTATATGCATCGTTAGAGTCTGTTATACAGAAATGTTTGCAGCCCATTGCCTCCAAGCTCAGCTTAGCTGTCACTTCTTTATAAACATCTTCCTTTTATCAATCAGACGAAGACAAAAGCATGCTGTTGACCCTGAGAGTACGATACAGTTCTGTGAAGCATTATGGAAGTTATAATTCCACACTTATTCCTGAAGCATTTTGATTGACATATTCACAATCACTTGACTCTCCTGAGGACAGTCATTGAAATTCTATTTTTAGCGCCCTTTTCCTCATAATGTCTAACAAGCTGCCTAACTTATAATATACTCTTGATAAATATTTGATTATTATAAAGGTGTATAAGTGTATGGCTAATCTGTTGAAACATACACACACACACACACACACACACACACACACACACACACACACACACTTCAACTAAAACATCTCTAATGGAGACCTGCATTTCCCTCCCCAATAAACTCCATTTTTTCCAGCTCCTTTTCCATTGACTATTTGACAACTATCTTTGTTTCATCTGTCTATTTGCCACAGACTTGTCAGGACAGTGCTGAAGCATCAGCTGGGCTCATGATGCCCAAAGTAATTGCAAAACTGTTTGCTGTAAAACAGATTAAGAGGCCCTACTCAGCAAGCATCGAGCCAAGTTCTTCCCTGGTCGCTTCAGGAACATGTGGCAGGACTCCGTAATGTGATGGATACCATATGAAGTGCAGAGGGCTGCCCATATGTTGCTGCAATTTTCCAGTGCAGGGTGTGCTCTTTGGACTTAATAATGGTGATTTAGGACACTGGTGAAAATTCCAGTTCTCTTTAGGTCTCGTTCAGAATCCCGTGGCAGGGGATGGCAAGGCTGTAATCCCACACGGCAGGAAAGTACATTTAAGAAGGGAAAAGAGACCTTCACAACTGAGTTGTATTCAAGCCGATCAGCTCAACGTGCAGTACTTGTCACAGAAAGGAACAGCTGTCATTGCTGAAATTGTGAGAGCTGAATAAAAGAACGTAGAAACTGACATAAAGCACTTTGGGTTTGGGATGGGATTGGACGGAGGGATGCTGAGTTGCCCTCTTTGAAACTGACTGATACAGTCGGTAGTGAAATTGTACAAAGTACATTTGGGACAGAGGAAGCATGTCCTAGGGATCAGCAGTGCACATAAGAAGATGCCTGGGTGGCGGGGCCAGGATACAGGATTGTTTGGTAGCACTATTGATACCAAAGACTCTGAATTAAGTCAGGATTTGCAGGTCTAAAACAAATCACTCATGGTGGTCAATTCAAAGTGATATAAGCCAAGTGGATATTTTTGAATGAAAAACTAGTGTGATTTAAAAAAAAATAGTGGTTATCCCCATAGTGAGCTATAATAAGGATGCAACCTAGGGAAAGGAAGGTGCAGGTAGAATTTACTTGTTTCAACTAGACAAATGTGCTGTGTGAAAGACCAGGAGGCATTGGATTTAAGTATACTGAGGAGCTTTTAGGAGCAATGCCCAGATCTCTGCAAAGATCTTCCAGAGAGAGGAAGTCTAGGTTTAGAAAAAAGAGAAAGAGTTCTTCAGTGTCTGATGATTGGGCAGGTGGCCTCGGAGAAGGAACAATGGAACAATGTCAACCACTGAAGGTTCCCAATCATTCCCGGATTAGTGCTTTCTGAGTCGTGTGGTTTACCAGAACCACTTGGAAAACTCTGCAACTCTGCCTGGCCACAAGAACCGATCGTATTCCGTGATTGGGCAAGGAGTGGACGCACAATACAGAATGATCATGCTGTGGTAAAGCAGACGTGTACAGGAAGGTGACAGCATTGCTTACCAAGTCTTTTTTCATCCTTGAAAGCACAAGGCTACCTTTCTTTATAACTTGGAGTGACAGTAACAGTCAAAGACCCAAAGGGCTTCACTGAAGATTTGAAGGGCTTCATGATTTATGAGACTTTTTATTGGAAATTTTATTGATACATACAACTAGCAGTGAAGCCCCTTTCCTTAGGTGCTCCGGAGTTAGTTTCTGTATTCCCTGGGGTTTGCCAATGTTGCTGCCACACTGAACAAGGAGAGATAAGTTATTCCTATAGCTTCAATCTAACCACTTAGTTATTAAATAATAATTAAATTAATTAATATTCAAAACCTGTCTGAAATTTTTAAAAAGGAAGAAAAAATAATAAAAGAGAGATGAACAAGGGAACTGTGTTAAGTAAAATGCATTTGGCCACATTTTGGTGATTGGTGTGTGAATGAGTAATGGATATAAAGATGCTCTAAGGCCATGAGATACCCTCAAGCTTCATTGCACAAAAAGAACATTTGAGAGATTTGTTATCATGCATATTTGAAGGCCACACCCCAGAGATTCTGATTGAGTAGGTCTCAAATGAAGCCAGAAATCTGCATACTTAATAAGAAGGACCAGATCTACAACTATACTGAGAAAGTTATCTTCATTGTGCTCTACAGCAGTGTGCCCTGTACCAATGGAAATGCTGTGCATGGTTCAATTAAATATGATAGTCACAAATCACCTCTGACTCTATTCCTGAGAAGCAATACCTTCAAATGAGGAATTGAGTTACCAATATTATTTCATTTAAATTCTTTCAAGTCTCAATTGTCACATGGGGCTAACAGCTGTCATATTAGAATCTTCATTAAAAAATATACTTTGTGGTGGCCAGGGTGGGTTGTGAAGGAGAAAGCCGAGAGATTTGCTTTTGGACAGCACCATTATAATGAAGAAAGGCTGCTGTACAAATCTCAATCAGAGTAGCAAGAACCATTTCCTGAAGAATGTTTCCATTTAATAAATAAATGCTGATTGCCAAGAAACTCACAATAGAAGAAAATAAGGTTCTAAATTGTTTCATAGTTAGACTTAGTGACAAAAACAAAAAAAAAGTTTCTAAGGCGAAGCACAGAGACATGGAGTTTCCATTCATCAAAAAGACATGACATGCCAGATCCTTTTCAGAATATAGTGGGATTCCCATGGTCAGAGACAACAGGGATGTGAAGTTCTATTTCTCTTGGATCTACTTAGATGGCAAATACACACACACACACACACACACACACACACACACACACACACACACACACAGAGGCAGACTAAATAGATGGAGATTGGCAGTAGAAGGTTGGGAATTGGAGATTTGGAGAGAGGAGTGAGAGTGCAGAACCATGACAGAAAGGAAAATGAAGAGGAAGTAGGGCAGAAAAGAAAGAACGTTAATGGATCCGCTGCCTCCTTTGCCTGTAGAGACAAAGGTTCTCTCTGCACATTCATTAGCATTTTGGCATATGAAAATGAATTCAAGTGCAGTCTACAATAAATTACAGCTCTCCTAACTAACATCTTAGACAACCTCATGTGGCTGGTAATAAGTGTTCTCTGAGAATTGTTTTTGACATTCTGTGATGGGCTATTCACATGTTCTGTGCACTGGTTGCTACTGGTGAAGCACCATGACCTGTGCACTTTGGAGTGGCCTGTGTCCTGGAAGAACCTCAGTGGAACACTGGCCCAGGCTAGGAAACAACAAGTTTGGGGAGTGTGTGTGTGGTGGGGGGGTGGGGAGAGTTTTCTGTTGCCAGCAACTATAAATCTTTCCTGATGATGTTAGGGAATAGATCTGGCTCAGTTAGCTCATAACATTGTTCTGTAAAACTTACTTTGTAATCAGAGTTGAAAAAACATTCCTTATTTAGTTGTTCCATAAAGAGATCTTCTATGCCAACATACCTCAGTTTATAAATCTTTGTAAGCTCCAATTTTTAAATTGACACAATTTCCTTGATTAAACGAAAAGGGAGCTGGTATACATGGTCTTATAAGGCATCAGTGAGATATTTGGGATTAAAATTCGGGCTTTTCTAATGCCTAATCACAGTCACACTTGACAACACCACACTACTCAAAATCTTAATGCCATGTTTATGGGGGATTTCTTAAGAGGGATTTGCCAACTTAATTCAAAAGAAATAAAATGATTGGCATCTTCTGAGTTCTGTGGCTACTTTCCCACATACAGCTTTATCCTTCTGCCTCTGCCTGTGCACTCATGAGGGCATATCTGTCATCCCAAGGCTGTAATTTTACGGGATGTGCCACCTTTGATAAAGCCATACGACCTCTGATTCTAATAGAAATTCAAGGCTTAGTTACTTGCTGGGGCTTCCTGAACAGGATCCACTAGGACTCCTGTGGACTGACTGTCACTGTACATATTTTTTTTCCTAACCCTGGATTCTCTGGACTC
This sequence comes from Mus musculus, assembly GCF_000001635.26. Lineage (NCBI taxonomy): Eukaryota > Metazoa > Chordata > Mammalia > Rodentia > Muridae > Mus > Mus musculus. Next base: position 41,816,982 of record NC_000082.6, on the reverse strand, counting down.
TTTACAAACAATGGATGACTAGAAATTCCTGTATCTCTAAAAGAAAAAAAACACAACAAGGAAACAGGTGGATTTTTGAGAAGAAGGGCAGGAAAAAATGCAAAAGCAAAGCCTAAAGACCTCTAGACATGTATGTTTGGAGAGACTTAACCATGAATCATAGGAGTCTATGAGAGCTAGACAGACTTATAGCTGAGGTCAAAGTGTCTCAGGAAGATGTTCCAAGTTTTGTTTCATGTTTTAAAACTGTGCTTGCTAAACTGTCATTTTTTAGCTCCAAATTTTGAATAATGGATGTGCCAATATTTGCATGAAACTGATGGCATAGTGTTTGTGATCAAACTATACAACATAGTTCTTAAATACTTAGAATGTTTACTTACTGGCAGTATAGTTAATGAGTGGCATTTGGTTTCCAGAGTCAGATTATGGAACACTCGCCGATGCTCTGTCCTCATAGATAGAACAACAGTGTTCTCCCCAATTTCAAAATTCTAATATAGTCTCCTTTCCTTTGAATACTATTTCCTTCATTCACTTTCATTCATTCTTGAAAAAGATGAAAGCTACCAGCCAGGTGGTGGTGGCTCATGCCTTTAATCCCAGCACTCAAGAGCCAGAGCAAGGTGGATCTCTGAGAATAAGGTCAGCTTGGTCTATAGAGTGAGTTCTAGGACAGCCAGGGCTATACAGAGAAACCCTGTCTTGAAAGAACAAAAGAATGAAAATAAACAAAATAAAACAAACAGTAAACGATGACTCTACTATTGATGACCAATAACAAGCTTGAAGATGAAGATATGAGGCTAGAGAAGATATTTCTGCAAGTCATCTCTCATCTTTTTCTGAAATTGATCAAGGGCCATTTATTCATCATATCTTTTTCTTTGTCACTTCAGAGACTTGAGTGAACCTATAGTGTGTGTTAGTGACACTGATAACTACAAAAGAGCAATTGTGCCAAGTACACAGTGCTTAGGAGGGCCATGCAGCCTCCACCTGAGTTACCAGGGAGCTCCCTGTAAGAATTCACCCTGCTCTGGTACCTCTCTCAGCCTACCTGCCTCTCCGAGGCTGATTTCTTATTTGTCAATTTGTAAAAGACTCCCATGTACATCTATGGCACTTGGAACACCATATACAAACTCTCATTGAGTCCCCCTTCTATTCCATAAGCCGATCATCTGATCCTTCATTTAGGCACAAAGTCTACATGTCATATCAGGTGACTGTCTGCATTTGAATCTCTACACATAGTATAGAAACCCCATCTAGCCTCCTCCCTTTGACTGGGGCAGGTACTAGTGTCTGTGGCTGGCCAGGTTCATCTGCATTCACTCCTGGCCTCTCCCCAGCTCGAGCGCAGCTCAGCATTACAGTTGTGCCCCATCATTACAGCCTGCCCTCCTTGTGTTAAATCAATAGTTTATGACATGTACAAGGGAAAGCTGTAAATTTAATTTTGTCCCCTGCAGTGCAATTCCTATTTTGTTTTCTGGCAACATAATGAATGTGTTTGCCCTCCAGACCCCCCACCCAGTGGAGCAATTGAAGGATAAAGAAAGAAAATAGCAAGGCAGAATTAGATAGATGGATTAAAACTGGATTAATCAGAGATTCAACTTAAAAAAAGGCAGATGCTTTTTATATACACATGTTATTCTTCCAGAAATAGACTATGAAAGAGATAATTGAAAAAAGGGGGGAATCTTTATATGTACTTAGCAAATTATGAGTAGTTTAGATAGGTGGGTTTAATTTTAATGGAAACATGAACATTGTAGGCTGGTCTTAGTGGGCTGGAGCTGCTATTCTACCCTAGGGGTCTCATCAGCTGTCATCCCTCCTCTTGCTCTTTTATGAAAATACCAACATTTTGTCACTAGGATCTTGTATTGCTAATCTATGGAGTGTCTTTTTTACGCCCTGATCAGGACGGGCTCATTTTCTTTTTTGAGTGTTCAGCTACCTTCTTAACACAACTAGACTTTCATCATCCATCAGCTCTGTTTTAATCTTACCTTCTATTATCACCTTCAAGTCATTTTGTATGCATGTGTATGTGTGGCATGTATACATATACATTTTCTTGTCTGCTACTTAGGTGTTCCTATTGAAAGGAAGTTTGGTGAAGGCAGGGAATCATCTTTAGACCCTGTCTAGCTCCATAGACTATCACACACTGTTACTTAATGGCTTGTTAAATGGGTAAATTAATGAATGCTATACGGAACTGGTACTCAACCCTCAGGCACAGACAAACAAATAAATGTTTAGCAGCCTGTGCTATTGGAAAAATATCCCAATTTATGTTGTCTCAGCTGCTCTCTATATAGATAGGACTTGCTATATGCTAAAACTTTTTTTGGTGTTTGCTTACTGACATACTTTAAGTCTTCAAAGATTTAGGAAGCAAGCACTGTCACTATCCATAATTTTAAGATGAAGAAACAAAGGTACATAGACATTGAGTGACTTGTCTATGTGTACAAAATTAAAAATGTAGAACTAGATATTGGAGTTGCCAATCTTGCTCTAAGCAGACATGCTATAGTGACACAATTTGTAGGATTACAAAATATTGAGCAAAAATAGGCTATCACAACCATCTCTCTCTCTGTCTCTTTCTCTCTATCTGTCTGTCTGTCTGTCTCTATGTGTGTGTCTATGTGTCTGTGTGTATCTGTGTGTACAAATGATTTATTTGTAATTGCCCTGGTCCCCAGGCTCAAAAAAAGAAATAACAGAAACAAACAAACATCAGAGGGCTGTACCCTAAAGTTAGCTCTGAATCTGTCAGTGTGGAACTTGGCAATTTCTTTTTTAAAAGATTCTGTTATTTTTTTATTTCATGTGTCTACACATTTGCATGCCAGAAGAAGGATTTTAGTCTCCTGGAACTGGATTTACAGAGGGTTGTGATTCATGTGGGTGCCGTGAACCAAATATGAGCCCTCTGCAAGAGTAGCAAATGTTCTTACCTGCTAAGCCATCTCAACAGTTCCAGGACTTAGCAGTTCATACAGCTGTATCGCTTGTAACATTGTTACTCGTAACTTTATTGGGCTAAAAGATTGTTAGATAAATCATCTACTAAAAAGGAATAGAGAAAACCTTGTGTGCCTCTGTAAGCATATGAAGGCTAATAGAAATGAGAAAGAATCCTGGGTCTTAAGAAGTGTGCATAGCTTCTGTACTTTTGTCTGTATTTCCATTACCTTATTTAATCATCTACTGAAAGCTTGCTTTGGACCCAACAGTGTTCAAACAAAGTAAGCATATGATATACTCATTGACCCAGGAAGATCCTGTGCCTGGCCTCTATGGAGATTTTCCTAGAATGTTCATTCACTAATGTGTATTCCCTCTATATGAAGTTCTTAGACAAAGCCAATTGGAAGAGAGATCTCTATGTGTAAATTTAAAATTTAAATACAGAACAGGAGAATAGACACAGTCCTCAAGACAAGGAACAGTGTGAAGAAGCCCATTATGAACCAGCAGATGGAAACATGGCACCTGAGGAGGTAAAAATCTAAAGAGTAACAACATTCCTTCAGTCTGCCCAGCATTCTAAGTCTACATTCCTAGGAGATGAAGGACTATCACCTTCAAGAGTTTAGAAAAAGCATTTCACATTCATTCTCTGACATAAGTTGTTCTGATGGCTCCTTCTTCAAAGAACTTCAAAGAACTCACCTACCAGCTCATCCTTACCATGTTTGTTTTAGGGGACACTCCCTGAAAGCTTTCCTTTCATTATTGGCTCATGAATCTGCCAGGCATGAGACAATATCCCCAGAGGATCATCTCCCAGTGCCATGGTGGGAGGAAGAACTGTGGCTGCATTTCCTGAGAATCAAAGAACCTTCATTTACATTTGAAACGAGAGGAAAAAAACCCACACCATCATTTCATTGTCAGCTATGTTCCAATCAATCCACCCCCTCATCACCACTGCCAAGATGTCCTTTGATAGAAATTCATTGCAGAGATAAGATGTAAAATTTTAATGAGATTGTTTTGATGTTTACAACGTCTAAGAATGCCCCCCCCCCCGAAAAGTCTTGTAGAGAAAAACATTTCCTTCTGCTGTTCTCTGCACACATCTGATCTATGAGCATTTAACTTATTGAGTTCTGGCACAGATTAATGGGAAAAACCCCTGGGCTTTGCAACCATGTGCTTGCTCCATAGTGTGTGCTGACAGGGGCAGGGCAGATCCAATGATCTGGACATTTTCCTCACTGATTCCTATGAGTGACCATTAGTGACTAATGCTTAGGGGAGATAAACGGGCCCAGTGTCGATTAGATAAGACATTAGTATGTATAGTTTCTCAATTTAATTACCCCAAAGAAGACAATGAGCCATTAAGAAGTTTTCCATACTAAGTGCAACTGTACAATCTAATTGTTATACTTTATCAAAATGGGCATTAGGTGAGAGCTCAGGGAGAGAACCTTTAAACTAAATTCACTGATGGAATAGCTTTATTTCTCATACTTGTTGAGTATAAGATTTGGAATAAGCAGAAAAAAGGCAAGAAACACAAAAATCTAAATCCATCTTTCCCTAAACTGACTCTAATGAGTGTAGCTATAAAACTATTATTCTTAAAGATATGGGTTTTGTTTGTTTGTTTGTCTGCTTGTTTGTTTTAGTTTTCAGTTTATATACTGGCCAGAAAACAAGATAGGAGAGACATACTTAGGCAAGAGCTGAACACGTGTGCGAAGTTAAAAATAAGTGTTGAAAGCATGTCCCCTTTCCTTTTACATTCCTACCTCCTAGCATGGCATGTCAACGGGATCCCTCAACTCTTAAGACTGCCCAGGAAGCATTGGGGCTTCATAATGCCAAGAGAATAACAATTCTCATTGCTGAAGAGGAAAGTCATTGATGTTTACAAGGAAGGCCTTTTAAAAACTGCCTTCTCAAATCCCCTAAACAATTCTTATTTCCTTAAAGCGGTTTCATTCTTCGAAGGGCTAGTAGGATCACTGACATTTTTGGTTGAAAAGATTTTTAAATTTTAATTTTTTTTCCCACATGAAATGCATTGATTACTGACAGTGGGTTTCAGGAAAATACACTTACCCATTTTTTAACCATTCAGGGAATGGTTACCAATGATTCAGGGAAGCTTCAAAATGAATGTATGTGCATAAAAGACAGGTTTGTGTCTCTTGCCTTGGAATATGAACATTGACAATTTTATAGTAATGCCCACCCAACAATTCCTAATCATTAAGGTGATTAAATCTTATCTATGAGAAATCAAAGTCATGAGGTTAGCTCTCTTGGTGATTTTTAAATCACTTGTTGTATCTGTGCACTTTGTCATAGTATTAAGAGTCTGAAAACACTAAAAATTAGTAAGATGCTACAACAGAAGGATCTGTGTATGTACACATAGGAATAACTAAGTAAGATTCAATTCAGAACTTTCCCAGTCTGTATAAAACACAAGAAAAATAGAACAGAGAACTAGAAGTGTTAGCTATTAATTGTCTTGACTCCCATCAACCAGATGCAAAAACATATTTAATTGAACAATGGGAGAAACTACACATTTATAAGAAAACTACAGTCCAATATTATTTCTCTTATGTCAGTAAGGACACCTCATTGCTCTTCCCACAAATAAATATCAATTGGCTGAACAGTAGATGAGCCTTGCCTGATGCTTGTATTTTTCATTTATGAATTTGAATAAAAATATTTTTGTCAGCAAGTACAATTACTACCTACTATCATTATTGCTCATCTGCTTTTGACCTTTGATGTCAATGAATTAGCACATTCATTTTCTTTCAGCATCAACTCTGATCCCTAAGATAGTATGTCTGGGCTCTTCTATCCTCTATTTTTTATATCATTTCCCATGGGTATCTAATGAGGGGAGATGGCACTATGGTAGATGGACTATGTGAAACAGTTAGGGAAAGAAAAAAACCCTCTGTATATAATGGTTTCATCACTGTCTTTCCAGATGTCAACATAGTACTGTCTACTTCTTTAAAGACTGATTGATAGATAAATGACAGAGGGAATGGGAATGCATAAAATATAAATAAAATAAAATTAACTATTTTACTATGAAATACAATTAGTTTTGACTTATGCATGGTCATGTAGCCAACAACACAATGCAGATGAATTATTTTGTCACAATTCCCCTTGACCTCATTCAGTGAGCATCACTTGAGATGCTACACGTATGTGAATGATGCGGCAAATGCTTAGGCACAGAATTGTGCCTAAAGATTGTCTTAAGTCAGTGTAGTCTTTAAAGCTGAATGTCAGTAAGCTCACAATCATCCATACTTTGAAAGAAAAGAAGCTTAAAGATATACGTGCAGGAAGATTGCTAAAAGTGGAATTGATGTTTAGCAACTTTTTACTACTTAAAAGCTTTCCATTTCTATTCTGTTATATAGTTAAAAACATATTTGCTTCTTTGAAATTTTGTTAATCACCAATGTCTCTGAAGTCTCCTGGACGCAAGAGTGTACATAGGAACTAATTATCTAAAACCTGTTACTGTGACTTCCCAAACTATTGATTCTTTTTATTTTTGTTTAACTTGAAACAGAGATAGAACATGCAGTATGGATAAAGGCAATTTCATGTCTAGGCTTAGGAGCATTTGAAAGCTTCCCGAGAAGATGGTAGCAATATTGTTGAAAGGTTCTGGGACAGAAATGCTCGCACCTGGTCATTCTCAATGAGCCTCTCAAGGAGACTTGCATCCAGAGTCATTACTGTCATCAATGCTGCATGTCGTGATTCGAGCTTTGTTCAATAGCCTGAATCGAGCTAGGATCTGTTCACTTTATATTGGCAATGCCTAGTAAAGTTCCTTGCCCTCTTCTAGACAGGAAACAGAATGAAGTTTCCACATTCCCAACAGTGTCCAGTGAGAAACAGTGAAAAGATGGTTGCAAAGACAGAAGACAGCTCAAATAAAACAGAGCAGACAAAGGGTAAAGAGTGGCCCACAAACTCCTCACAAGGCTTGAGATTCCTTATCCTAGTGTACATGAATCTTATGTAGCTTCAAATTCCAGGCTAGGATTCTTTATGTGATAAAACCTGACAGGTTAACAGTATCATATTATGTAGTCCTAGAAGAAAAACATTTGAGTAAAGAAAAGTATATGAGTAAATACTAGAAAAATAAAAGAAAGACAGAAAAACAGACAAAACAAAGAGAGATCTAGTTTGGCCATTTGTGACAGAAAGTGGAATGTCTGGCAACAAAGGGAAATTAGAAGAATCTTCATATCTTTATGCTAATTGTTCATCCCAAATTTTAGTATAGCAAAATGTAGTTATGGCCTGCTTCAGTGTGTCAACTTTCACCAGAGATCCTGTGGATCACAAGGATATATTAGAAAAACAGTAACAGATAGAATTGATAGTCAAGTGCCATATAGCCACCAAAATTCAGAAAGTTAAAGACATGTATTTTTGTTAGCATCGTTCTACCACTGTTTATGGTATCAGGGACAGGGCTGTTTAAACTTGAAGACTGAAAGCCCACTGATGCAGTCCCACCAACTCATACCAGATTAATTTGATGTATATTTTTGGAATAAAGGGTTTGGAAACCTTAGAGAGCTGGATCTATGGCTTGTAGAAGGATTTCCTTCTATAGAAAGTAAAGGCACAGAATAACGGTGGGAGTTGTGCCCATTATAGTGGATAAAATCAAGAGAGACATCTTCTTTTTCCCTAAATTTAAACTGGGCAGACAACCTCCTGTTCCCCTTCTCCTTTTACTCTTCTTCCAGCTCTCCTCCCTCAGAAGATGCATTTCATACCATTACACTGTCATTGGATCATCTACTTCCTTATCCCTTTGAAAACTCTTTGAGACTCTGATTAAATACTTTGCTCCTCGTATTCTTATACTTTTCAACTACAACAGTTTAAGTTCCACACTCAGAATTTTCTGAAATCAAAAAAATGCCAGATTTGTGCATTGTTACAGGTGACAACCAAAGAGGTCTCATTTACTTCTAAACACTCTTAAGCTTTGAATAATTGAAACACTTTTAATATTATGGTTCAAATGTATGAGCTACTACTATAGCTGGCTTTTCTATATAACACAAGACAATAACAACCAACACCATTAGGACTATCTGTTATGATATGCTGCTTTCATAAGGTATCTTTCATTTGATGTGAGCCTAAATGTTCTATAAGCCATATCCTTATATGTCACTTCAACCTAGGGTAGAGAACAATTATTATTAAACATAATCCTGTCCCCTCCAAATGCTACTAAAGTCCCATTATTCTCCAATCCTCAGAGTCTTTATACTAGTAGTAATTATAATCATTTTGATTTCATTGAGCTTGCTTTCCCCCTTCTTCAATGAACCACATGCATTATTCAGCTAAGAAAACATGGCAAATTTACCATGAACCACCCAAAGAATTAGCTTTACAACTGTAAGATATCAAGTTCAGTCATATGCCATATGTTCCCTCCCTATTTCATGGCTACAATTACCATAATGAGTAAGATGTTACATTGTAAAGCCTTTAAGGTAAGACAATTGACTCTACTCCTGATCCATAGTTACTTATGTCTAGCTTAAAGCTGTACTTACCCAATTCATGTCATAAGTAGTGCTTGTCAAATCATAAGCAGTAATACCAATGTCTTTTCAAAAATCACTACTTTATCATCTTGTTTATCTACCACTAATTTCCATCCTTTGCTTTGAAGTTGACTGTATATGTAACTCTCTGTAATCTGCCCTTATTCTTTTTAAATTTTCACCAGTTATTTTAATTAAACAGGCATCATTATGCTATTTCACACACACTTTGTTCTTACTTGTCTTCTGACAATGCTCTCCATTGTTCTCACTCACCACTTGCCCCCTCCTTCCCACCCACAGTCCCTCTTCTGCTCTCAGGTTGTGTATATTCTACTACCTTTACTCTCATCGCATCCCAACCTAGGACCTTTCCTACCTCTCTCTAGTCTATAACCCACAGCTACATGCTCCTTGGGTAGAAACAGTCAAAATTTTGGAATTTTGATTACTTTAAAACATATAAATAATATAAGTTATATTATTAAACTTATATGTTATTAAAAACATGTGTGTGTGTGTGTGTGTGTGTGTGTGTGTGTGTGTGTGTGTGTGTGTATTCTCTATCAGAGGTGTGGTTTTGTCAGCTGCAGATACTGCAATTGTGTGATATTGGGAATTCTGGGAAATTTTCAGAGGGTATATAATTCCTTGGGCGCTGAGAGGCAGGGTGGATTGTTGGTTGCTGTTGCTCATGGTTTGTTAAGTAGTCTTCTGTGATGAATTAAAAAAAAAAGGAGTAATTAGATATCCTGACAGTGAAGATCAAACTTATCCCAAGGAACTCGATGCCTCTAATCAGCAGAAAGCAGTTTAAGGATATCTTTGATCCTTTATGACCCTTGACTTTATTCTAAGATCTCTCTCCTTTCCTCTCTGTCCTTTTTTCTCTATCTAGTGCTAGGAGTGTTGAAAAGGTGGAAAAAAGTGTGTAGAAGGGTAGGATAAAAAAAAAACCCACAAAGTAGGCAAAGGCAAACTATAATTTGTGATTACACACACACACGCACACATGTATATATATATATATATATATATATATATATATATATATATATATAGAGAGAGAGAGAGAGAGAGAGAGAGAGAGAGAGAGAGAGGTAGACTAGCACATGAGAAGAAAATATGGGTGTATACCTTTCTGAATCTGAGGTATTTCACTTAACACAATAACTTCCAGATCCATTTCGATCCTAAACAATGTCAAGAGTTTATTTTACTTTGTAAATTCACAAAATTTCTCTATAGATGTGTTCATTTCTTTTTTCACTCCACTGCTGATGGACATATAGGGTAGTTCCAGTCCTTATCCTCTATGATTAATACAACATTTATGATAACCTGCTTGTGAGTTTAAACTTAAAAGATAAATTCTTGCTAGGTATGAAAAAACTCTCCACCAGCCATAATCTCAAAGGGTCACTCCATTAATAGAACAGAAAAAAAATCTTGAGTCTAAGAATGTGTTAAGAAAATAATTTTCCATTGAGTGTATCATTTCTCCTTCATGGCCCACCTTTTTTCAGACTATATTATACAAGACCCCAAATAGCTAAGGTCATGTTTGTTTTCCCTTGTTTGGGCTATTTTCTTAGGCCTGGGACATAGCTACACTTGCCTTAAAGTTTCAAAGTGTCCAGAGCAGTTGTAGGAGGCCAATAGGCAGTGATCAAGTGACAGAGGACGGCTGTGTGTCCAAGGAGTATGCTCTGCAGCACATAGCACAAACTCACACAGAAACCCACCCACCTTAGAGGGATTCTCTGAGTTACAATTCAAAGAAATGCTGGTTCGAGATAAGCATCACATTGGATTGAGTAGATGTGTTTGGAGGATGACTCAGAACAGAGGCTTTTGTTTTCTGAGAAGCAAAACCAGGAGCCCTTGTACAGTACTTAGAGTAAAAGGCATATTGTACTAATGATTACTCTAAACCCAATGAAACTCCCACTGAAGGGTGTGAAAACTTGTGATTCTGTTTTAAAATGTTTGAACAACACAGAGTCATATCAATTAAGAGGTCTCAAGGTCACTCAATGTAACTAATTCCTCAGTGTAAGCATTCCTGATACCACATTCCTTATAAAAAACAATGTTCCCTCCAGATAGTGCTCTGGACAAGGTCCAAACATACCTGAGATAATTCAATCATCACTCTTCCCATAGAGCCCAAACACAGACAAGTAATAAATATCATTTCTTTTTTTTAAATTAGGTATTTTCCTCATTTACATTTCCAATGCTATCCCAAAAGTCCCCCATACCCTCCCCCCCACTCCCCTACCCACCCACTCCCACTTTTTGGCCCTGGCGTTCCCCTGTACTGGGGCATATAAAGTTAGCAAGTCCAATGGGCCTCTCTTTCCACTGATGGCTGACTAGGCCATCTTTTGATACATATGCAGCTAGAGTCAAGAGCTCCGGGGTACTGGTTAGTTCATAATGTTGTTCCACCTATAGGGTTGCAGATCCCTTTATCTCCTTGGGGATTTTCTCTAGCTCCTCCATTGGGGGCCCTGTGATCCGTCCAATAGCTGACTGTGAGCATCCACTTATGTGTTTGCTAGGCCCCGGCATAGCCTCACTAGAGACAGCTATATCAGTGTCCCATCAGAACAATCTTGCTAGTGTATGCAATGGTTTCAGCGTTTGGAGGCTGATTATGGGGTGGATCCCTGGATATGGCAGTCTCTAGATGGTCTATCCTTTTGTCTCAGCTCCAAACTTTGTCTCTGTAACTCCTTCCATGGGTGTTTTGTTCCCAATTCTAAGAAGGGGCAAAGTGTCCACACTTTGGTCTTAGTTCTTCTTGAGTTTCATGTGTTTTGCAAATTGTAATTTATATCTTGGGTATTCTAAGTTTCTGGGCAAATATCCACTTATCAGTGAGTACATATCATTTGAGTTCTTTTGTGATTGGGTTACCTCACTCAGGATAATGCCCTCCATAACTATCATTTCTAGACACTTTATTGAACATGCTATATATTGAACATGCTATATGTGTATAATTGCACTGCCAGCAATAGGGTCAATGCAATTTATTGATGGATAATAAATGAACCATGTCCTCAAAATAAATAGAAGAGATTGATTTCTAAAAAAAAATTACAAGAGAAAAATACTAAGCACAGTACTATAATGAAGATCATTCCACCCAAAAATTTGGAATTAACACACAATTAACAAAAGATATTGTATATCAAAAACAATTCCCAATATTTTCTCTCTTGCTCAGATTCAATAATTGCCACAATTTTCTTTTGTAATAAAATAATAATAATACAGCAAACAAGATAAGCAAATTATGGATCAATCAGCCAGGCCACCAAAAGGTATCAGTTAATATAAAAAATGTATCAATTAGCAATCTCAGCTATATTCTTTCTGGGGTCATGCCTATTTGTTTAACAAGGTTTTAATGCAAAATATCAATCTATCATTTAGAGGGACTCAGAGGAAGACTAAGTCCTTACCTAGTTTCCTCTTTCTTTCTATTTAAATTAAAATAAAACACATTAAAATTTCCCTTCTCTTTCTATCCTTCTCTTTCTACCCTCCAGCCCTTCCCAGGACCCATGTCTTATACTCCACCCATCATAGCTCCTCACTCTCAAGTTGACCGCCTCTTTCTTTTATTATTCTTACTATTTTCTCAGGAGAAGTCAGTATACTTATGCCCCTAGGAACAGAAAGACATCATTTTTTGTCCATAATGCACTTTAAGATAATGTGGGTACTAAGAAGATTTTTAAAAAAATAGTAAAAAAAATGAAGGAAAAACTTTCAAAATCCCATTGATAATTAAGGCTAGTATAAGACTTCTATGTGTTTACATTTAAACTCTAATCTAGATGATGTTACTCCAAAAAAAAAAAACCTTAAATTTTTTGCTGTGTTGAATATTTCCACATTTAAAATCTTATTTGCAGCCTTAGTTTTATGAAATGGAAAACAGAAAAGTTAACTGAAGCTGTAAATTTTCTGACAGAAAGCAGTTTATGAATAAAACTCTATAGCTCTTGATTCACACTTTAAAAATTATTGTCCCAAGGGAGTCAATAAGTGTTATGGATTTCAGGTGCAGTGTACAGGATATGCTTTTTGGATTTTTGTGTCAAGATTTTGTGTAAAACACTTGCTAGGAAAAGAAACAATAATTTCAAAGGAATACAGTTATGGTCTATAGAAATGATTGAGAATAACAGATGTTTGGATCCCATAGTGTACAAGGAATACTAAGAAACCCAAAACCAAGGGAGAGACAAGTTCCTGTGAAGGAAGAGAACTTCATCCATGTAGAATAGAGGAGATAAGTTCTGAATTCTCCACCTGAGAAATCTCCCAGATGTCTCTCAAGCTTCTTGAGTCTTTGTTTAAAAAAAAAAAAAATTATGTCTGGTCCTTCTCCATTGTAACCAACAGGGAGTTTTCCTGAATTTTAAAATGTTTAGTACCATGGTAGAATGAGACACAAGAGAATAAAATTATAAAACAAAATAAAAACAGACCCCACAGAATTTTTCAGGGAGAAGACATATACTAAATCTTCTGGACATCTTTTTTTTTTTTTTCACCATCATTTTATGAGGAATAATAGAAGAGATTTTTTTTAAACTTGATTTTTCTCACAGTTGAGAAAAGATTGCTGTTAAAATATTGAAAATTCTAATTTAGTTAGCAAGTCCTTAATTAGTAACTACTCTATGATTGATGGTGCCCTAATTATTTGGAGAATAAGTTATTTAGTAAGATACCGGCTCTGGCTTGTGAAACTGAGGGGGGCACACACTCTTATAACTACCTTTGAGTATATATGGCAGATGGTGTTGAGTTCAAACAGAGAGCTACAGTTAAACCAATGGCAGTCTTGAGTGGTGGAAGAAAAGTTTAGAGTCTAAAAGAGAAACTTATGAAGTATTGAATTCAACGTAAGCGCATGATCTCTTTTTGATTGTAATCATTTTGATGGTCCTTTGTATGTACATGTGTATGTGTACATAAACGTATGCATATACAAATTATTAAAGTATGCAAAATTATGAACATTTTTATCTTACATGCTTACAAATATGCATATGCATGCAGAAAAGGAAGCAATTTTTAAAGAGAAATATTGGACGGGCAATATAATTTTGGACTAATCTTCAAAACTGGGGAAGCATTAGAAAGAATAAAAAAGATGGGGTGGAAACTATGGAGGAGAAAATAGGAAATGATACATGAGACAGGTAGGTGGTAGATATGTCTTCATTACTGTTCAATTATTGTGAAGATATATCATGAGCAAAGCAACCTTTAGAAGAAAGCATTTGATGATGTCTTGCTCATAGGTTCAGAGGGTTAGTCCATGACTATGAAAGTGTGCACAGCAGTTTCAAGCCAGCAGGCATGGTGTTTAAGCAATAGCTGAGACCTCATATATGCTCTGCAAGTTGCAGGAAGAGAGTATCACTCACAAACTCAGTAATACGACTTGTCCAAAAAGACCACACCTCTTAATTCTTCCTAAGAAGTCCATCTACTGGAAACCAAATATTCAAGCATATACACCTTTGTGGGGACAGTCTCATTTAAATAACCACAATATACTTGGTTCTTTTGAATACATCTATTAGTGGGAAACAAATACCTTGTCACTTGGGAGAACGAGGCAAGCAAAATTTTTTTCTCTTCAGATTCTCTATTCTACCTTTCAAAATGAACATGAAAGGGCTGGTGAGATGGTTCAGCAGGATAGAGCACTGGCTGCCCTTCTGAAGGTCCTGAGTTCAAATTCCAGCAACCACATGGTTGATCACAGCCATCAGTAATAAGATGTGATGCCCTCTTCTGGTGCGTCTGAAGTCAGCTACAGTGAACTTATGCATAATAATAAAAAATAAATCTTTGGGCCAGAGCAAGCAGGGACTAAGTGAGCAGAGTTGACTGGAGCTAGCAGGGCTAGCGAGAGCACGTGGGGTAACTGGAGTGAGCTGGGTTGACCAGAGTGAGCAGAGGTCCTAAATATTCAATTCCCACCAACCATATGAAGACTCACAACCATCTCTACAGCTATAGTGTACCCATATACATTAAATAAACAAACAAACAAACAGGAAAAAAAAACAAAAAATGGACATGAAAAAATAAATATATTTTAAATGAGATAAATGGCAAAGGTTTGATGATTCAACCTACCCACACAGTTGTTTGGAATTCTGAGACCTGAGGCCCATGATTTGAAAGCCTGATTTTTATTTTGGTATATGGATGTATCCAGTCTAGCCTGTGAAACCTAGGGAAACTTTAGGTGAGGGGGGGGGGTGAGCAGAGGCGAAGCAGATGGGGAATGAAGTGAAGAGCTCAGGGAGGGGGTGTTGGAGGAATGGGAAGGGAGGCAACATTTGGAATATAAATAAATAAAGTAATTTAATTAAAAATAAGAAAAAAATAAAGATATGGATCAAAGATAGAGTTCTTGCTGGCCCATTTAAGGCCCTGGATTTGAGACCCATAATGCCCAAAATCTCAAAAAAAAAAAAAAAAAAAAAAAAAAAAAAAAAAAAAAAAAAAAACCACCACCTCCAACAAAAACCCACAATCAAGTAAATCACAAAACAAACAAACACAAACAAACAAACAAAACTAAAATGAAACCGTAAGTATTCGGGCAGTTTTCTTCAGGACAAAACTCTAGATGTCATTTCACAGGCCTGTGGCTCCTCTCCAGAGCTCTATGGACAGTTTCCTTTTCTCATATTTTGTTTCCATTGTTTCTTTTTCACAAGTCTCAGTGTGTAGGATTTTGCCAAAGAAGCCTTTAACTTCCTACTATGCTATGAGATGTTCCTTCCCAACACCTCTCTGTAAGAAACTTTGTGAGACACCTTTTATTACTTAAGTCATGCTTGATGACAGCAGGATCCTCCTATATCCTGTTGAATGACTCCAGTTCATGGCTCAGTTTAAACACACTCAGGAGGTCAATCAATGAGGGTGAAATGATAGACTCCCAGAGGAGACCTTGCTCTTTCTTTCATCACCACAAAGCTTCAAACCTTCGCAGACACTCCTGGGAGAGGTGTTCAACTACCACCTCCTCAAATGATTCCCTGCATAACAAACAAATATCGTAAGCTGAACACTTGTTCTTCGGCAAAGAAGCAAAAATCTGTATTAAGAAAAATCGTTCAAATTTGTAATATCATTGTCACAATTTGATCAGGAGATGCCTGTTAAAATGTCGGTCTGTTTTATTTTCAATAAGTCTTACGGTCAAAGGAACAGCTTCAGTCTTCAAGACATCTGAGGAGGTGTGCCCCTGACAATGATGTGTATGGTGGTACTTTTTGTGAAACACTAGGTGACTGTGGCCCTGTCCTTAGGGAAATAAGAGGTCACTGGGAGAACAGTCATCAAATGGCAGCTAAAATGAACAAATGATTACACACATAAAATAAAGACTGGCAAAATGTAAACTCAGGGAAGGTATATTTTCAGATATTGAGTAAAAAGTTCTAAAGGTTTCAATTTCTTCTCAAATATATGTATATGATCATTTTTCCCTCTTGAATGTAGAAAATACATTGAACAATTTTAAAATGTATTACAGTTAAGAAAAAAGATCCTCCATATAAAATATTTCAGGAAAGGTGAAGAACAGGGCAGGAAATTTTAAGCTGCTCTTGGTTAGAGAAGGAAGCTATTTTTTTTCAAGGTCAAATTAGACCTTGAAAACACAGGCAAAGAAACACAAACAAATAAGATGCTATTAACTTCAAATTCTTCTGGATGACAAAGGGAATTAGTCACATAAACAGACAACCTAGAGATGAAAGAAAATATCTGAAAAAGATTGATATCCAAAATATGTTTGGAAGTCAAACAACTCAGTAGCAATGATGCAAGCAATCGAATAAAAATAAGGTACAGGTCATGAAAATGCATTCTCAAAAAGAAAAGGGCTTAGAAATGCCTAAGCTTCTATGGAGAGTTCCAAACATCAGAAATCCTCAAGGCAATGCAAATCAAGACCACAAAGGGCTGCCACATCACTAACGGTATAGTGGATATCATCTGAACTACCAAAGGTACAAATGTTAGAGAGCATGGAGGAAGAGGACGTTTTTGCACACTGTTGGTGAAAACATAAAATAATACACAGATTAGTGAAAATTGAAAAGGAGTGTTTAAGAAGTTCAACTACCTTATGGTCCAAGGTGCACACACACACACACACACACACACATATATATATGGAGTAAAATTGGAGAAACTAGTTTCACATTGACATGGAAACACCCTCCCCCCCCCACCCCCCGGCTCTCATAGTCTAAAAGGTACCCTGTAGCTTTTCGAGGTAGAAAAAGACCATCAATACTTTTACTCAGGGATGAATCCTACATACTACAATACCAACCTGTCAGGCAAGACGTGCCTACGGGTGTGATATTGGCACAACTGCTATGGAGGAGTTATTTTCTGATCAAATTTCAGGCCTGCTTAGCAGGTAGGAATTCCAATTGTGGAACTGTAATCCTGGTCAACAGCCCATGGTGATGGAGGTCATAGGCCCTAGGAGAGAGCCTGCTGTTGTTACTTTGCTCGATGATCATACTGTCAAATTGCCTTTTAAATGTTTTCTTAGACATATAGATTGGGATGCTCTTAGCCTTGGGAAGAAAAGGTTCCTTTAGCAGTGGACAATGGCCAATTCAGAGGTATATAATCAGTCAAACCGCTGAGAAGAAGAGACCAAGTGCCCAGTACTGTATGTCATATCTTCTCCACCTTCCCACTTTCCAAGTCTCAGAGAACATCTCAGAAGAGTTGGTAGAAAGAAAGTAAGGGCTGAAGAAAGGGAAGGAATTGTATGGAATGTTGTTTTCTGCTTGTGGCATGCCATTTGAACTTGTGATTTCACAGCCCCTCTAGTTACCCATACAGAATCCAGCAAGCTTAAAATCTAGCATAGGTGGGGGAGGTACTCTCCAGGTTCCAGCTCTTATGAAAGAACTATTGGCAGTTGATACCTGTATAGGGAGGGGACAATCGTTCTGTTTTCAGGGTGTTCTAACTGCAAAGTTTCTCATATGCTAGTGAATGATCAGACACACACCCACTCAAATATGGGTAAAATTAACTGTAATTTTCAGGTAAATAAAAAGAAAAGGAAAGTCATGAAGTTTATAGAAAGACATGTTACTGGGCATACCAAGCAACTTGGACAACACTAATGAGGTTGTGGATATGAATATATTCCATTGTGTACAGGTATATTGTTGTTGAGGATAAAGAAATATTATAATCCGAATAATTTTAAAATTGGAAACTGTCTGTTAAAAAGATTTGCAATCCTCATTGAATCTCCTCAGTGTTCATCAAAGTTAAATGAAATCAACCCTGACTGGGCATAAATGGATAAATGGATAAGAAAATGTGGTATAAATACTTAAAGGATACTGTTCATCCATGAAAAAGAATGAAATCTTGTCATTTTTGACAACAGGGATGAGCCCAGGGGACGTTGTTTTAAGTGAACGAGCCAGAAAAACAAGGAGTATTATCATATGGTACTGTTGATCTATGAAATCCCAAAGATTTATCTTTCAGAAGCAAACAGTAAGATAGTAGGTACAAAAGGATGTGTGTAGGGAAAATGGATGGGGATTTGACTGCTGCCAGAATGCAAAATTATATTAAAGATGAATAAATTCAAGAGTTCTATTGCATAGCATAGTAGCTACAGCTAAGGATGATTTGTCCTGAAAAGAATATTCTAAGGAAGGGTTACAAAATGGCTTTATCACAAATAACGATTGTGTGAGGTATTTATTCATTAATGAATTACATTTAGCCACTCTACACGTATATCTTTACGAGAAATGTGATACCCATGAAAATATATAGCGTTTATCTGCTAGTTCCCAAAACAAAAACAAGTAAGTCCTAGTAAAGATAATAAAGGAAGAGAAAAAGTCACAGGTATCATTTAACGATGCAGTAATTTCCTCATCATCATGGTGGAGATAGAAGCACACTTGGAAACCAATAGTTTTATGGGATAATTATTTTGTACACATAAAAACTACAGTTTTTCTGATTCACATTTCTGAGTATAAATAGTACACACAACTAGCATAATTAAAGATATGATTTTGTAAACTGCTATTATAAAATTTCTCTAAAGATTTTTTAAAAGCAGGATAGTCTCAGTATGATTGAAGGGCTGTTTATAAAATTTTACATAGTACAACTAATAAATTTTGCTCCAAAATAGTTGCCATTTTATGATCCACAAAGAACTGGATAAAGGCTTCAGAGAAAGTTGAAATATTTGTTTATATGTACCACCACATAAACATTAAGACTTAGCATAGAATAGTCCCAGATAATATTCAGAGAGTTTTCTACTATAAGTAATTGTCCTCTAATAATTACATTTTCCATTATTTTAAAATTTTTATTACTTTATTCAATCTTTGAAATTCTATATATGAACAGTACTGTATTTACATCATCCACTCTGCCTTGCCTCCTTCCAATTCTTTCTGGTGTCCTCTGATACTACTTTTAAAAGGCCTCTTATGCTTTAATTATTATACTTTTAGAAAATACATATATAAGTTTACATATTATATAAGTTGAAATATGAAAATATTCTTCTGGATCATTTTAGTGGGGTGTGTTGGTGTGTTGTGTGTGCGCACATGTGTGTTTGTTTTGTGTGTGTGTGTGTGTGTGTGTGTGTGTGTGTGTGTGTGTGTGTGTGTATGTGTGTGTAAAGCTGAACTTGGAGCCGGGTGTGGTGGCGCATGCCTTTAATCCCAGCACTTGGAAGGCAGAGGCAGGCGGACTTCTGAGTTCGAGGCCAGTCTGGTCTACAAAGTGAGTTCCAGGACAGCCAGGGCTATACAGAGAATCCATCTTGAAAAACCAAAAAACAAACCAACCAACCAACAACAACAAAACACCCAAAAAACAAAAAACAAAAAAGATGAACTTGGTACTGGATCCCTTGTCAGCAGGCCAATTCTTAGGATAAATTGATATATTTCTCCCAGCAACCATTAATTATACTGGTGTAGCTTATTTTCTATGTATGAGGCTTTGTGAGATTTACCATCAATGTTGTTATATCAGTTGATGTTACCATTTTCAGATCCTGTCCTCTGTTGAGACAAACATACCATTGAAATATCAAGAGTGTAGCTTCCTCATCATATATAGGAGATATAATCTTTTAGTGAATATCCTGGTCCTCAGGCTCTTATAATTTTTCCATTCTCTCTTCTACAGTGTTCCTTGATCCCTTTGGAACATTATACATGAATACATCAACTGAGAATGGTTATCTCACTGTCAGCAATTTTCTGCATTTTTGACTAGCTGTACCTTTCTGTAATGGTCTCTGTCTCCTACAAGAAATTCCCCAGATGAAGGAAGAAAGCTACACTTAATGTGGGCATAGAGAGAAGTGTTTTGAATGAAGTTTAAGATAATACTGGTTTAGGGCAATAGCAGTAGTAGGTTCCTTCTAGGATCATTGGCCACATCAGCCATAGTAATAGGGTAGATTTAGCTTTTCACTCTTTAATTCCTTCCCATTGAGAGGACCTTATGTCCAATTAGATAGTTGTGGTTACCAATAAGATATCAGGGTCATTTCTCTTCTTCTTGGAACATTTTGTCTTTTTGGCCATTTTTGTGGTTACAGTTGGTTATGAACATTGACTGCCTCTCTCTTGGTAGCTTGCCTAACTCCTGGTACTATGAAAGGTCACCCTCAGGGAGTGGTCTTCTAGAGCAGATCCAACTTGATTTCTTCAAGTCTTATGTCCAATATGTGTGGTGTCTTCAACAGTGGGGTCTTACCTTCAATTTCTGATAGGCCACCAAGGGCCCTGGCAATAGACTGTGCTTTAGTTTTAGATGCCTCTGAACAATAGTTTAACCATTGTCATCATAAGTAGTATAACTTCATGTCTCTGTGTGTACACATATGCACATTCAATTTTAAATGAACCTAATATGATTTCATATGGCATTTTCAAATATACCTTGAGTTATTTCTCTCTTATTTCTCTCTCCCACCATATTGTTCCCCCTTTCTTCTCCCCAACTCCCCCCTCTTGCTTTTCGTGCTGCCTGTTTGTATAGAAATTTGCTAGTTACTTCCTTTGTGCAGTTACATCTTATCAATAGAAAGCACCTGATAATAGTTCAAATGCCCTGGCTTGAGTCACAATATTTAAACATTCTTTTGCCTTAATTTTGATAATGCAGTAACAAATACAGATTTCCATGCCCGAATGAACAATGATATTCAGTACATAATTTCCATATCTAAGCTCCAGATGAATGATGCTGCACTTTGAACATGTAAAAACAAAACAAAACAATCAAAAAACCAACCATACAATACATGTAATTCTATGTGTAAAGATACATACATAGCTTTCATGGACTTTTCTTATATTGGCTGATAGCATCACCCCCAAAGTTCAATACTACCAGACAAAAACCCTAAAAAGGGTATAAGTAGTCCTTTTTTGTATTGTTAGCCAAGGATGTCCAAAAGACTCCCCAATTACACAGTCTATCACAGTTGTCCTTGGTACCTGCAGTGGTGGAGTGGTCCCTGTCAAGTGGAAGGTAAACCCTTATGGTTGAAGATATCATGTCCTTCAGAAGCAGAAGCTGGAGGGAGAGTTCTGAGCTGGAACTGACCTGAACATTTCCCCCTGGGGACCATCTTCCATGACACGGGAAGGCTTTCTGTAAGGTTCCAAAGTAGGGAGGCAAATCCTCCCAAGCTACGGAGTCTATAATTATTACTTAAAAGTATGTTTTACACCTTCGATGAGATAGGATTCCAAAAGGCCCTTGAGTTCTTTCAAGTGTGCCCTTCATTTGAGCATCAGAAATCTTTGCAAGGTAAAGACATTAGTACAACTGATGCGCATCCGAATAACTGATGTTAATGTGTAAAAGCATGGAGACCCAATGCGCTCAACATCTATTGGCTCTTAATTTTTTTCTAATGCACTAACATGATGTATTATTTTTATAAACCTTATAATACACTAGAGAAAACTGTCATTCATACACTAACACCCGACTTCCTCTGCCTCAAGTACTCTAGTCCTAAAGAGTCACTTCTCCACTGACAGATGTGTATCTTGTTTCTTGAGAAAGAGGTTTAAAATTTAGATCTATGATCCTACTGCAGACTTTACTTTTTATGAATAAAAATCTGTCTCATATATCTTCTTCTTTGGGATCTGGGAATCTGTGCTTTTTGTAAGTTCCTCCAGGGTATTGTGTTTCAATATACAGATGATTGCATTTAGGAACCACTGTTGTGGAGCAGTCCTGAAAGCAAATTTAGGGATGAAAAAGATATGTGTTTTATTAAAAATGAATAGAACATGTTGTGTTTCAACTTCACTGGGGATTACTAGCTTGATCTGTGCCGGTAGGCCCCCAAAGTGTTAGGTTTGAAAAGTTATTTTAAATTAAAGGAAGTGGAAATCATCCTTCCATGGAAATAACTTTGAGTCTAAGAACATCCATGAAACCCAATTAACAAACAGTGCAGCAAATGCCAGTGTTGTGCAGTTCTGACTCAGCTACTGTCCAGACTCTTCTCATAAAACATTCTCTATAGGTGGGTATTTAATCTTTTGGTTTTTAGAACATTCTACTTCATTAAAGATGTTGAACTCTGACTGTGTTAGGCAGGCACAAAGAATCGAATACTGAATAAAAAAGAAAGAGACTAGCCTTCATGAAATAAAGGGTCATAAATAATATGCTGGGAGGTTGGGGAAACACTGATGCAGGATATCTGATTTTGGTAGGGTATTGTATATATGTGTGAAGAGAAGGAGTAGAATAAATGTTCAAAAGTATAAGAAGTCTGGAGAAAATATTTCTTCTACTATCTATGTAAAATCTATCATATCATATCATATCATCATATCATATGTATTTATCATCTATCACATTTTTACTTATTTTGTAAATAAATTTATATTTATTATATTATTATAAAATATAAATTTTGATATGGGGTTTTACTATGTTGCAAAAGCTAGCCCCGAACTTCAAGAGTCAAGTTTTTCTACTTCCCAAGCTCTCGAGGAACAAACATTATAGATACACATGTCTGTTCCTGAATGTAATGTTCTTTGAACCAATGAGGATCAAACAGGAGTGATGTGGATTTAATTCACTGTTGGTTATCATTCTTAGTAGAAATGACTGAGTTTTACACCAGGCCTAATGGCCTATTGATGTCTACTTTGCATACTTTAAAAACAAATTACTTTTCATGAATTTATGTTTTATACTAGGCACAGTGCAATCTGTTGACAAGTCAGAAAGAACAAACATTGAGTTGTCACAATGAAAACTGTGGACATTTGTAAGAGATGTCAGTAAGCAGAACTCATTTGGTGATGCCAGAGTAAAAGTCTACCTATGAGTTTCTGCATATCTGTAGCTGCATATCTAACATATATTTAGATCAGTGTTTACTTCCAGCATCCAAATTATACTGAGGCAGCTGTGGGTAGGATCTTGATAGGCATTGACAGTTGGGGTAGGGAACTATCTGTTTGTGACTTCTGTTAGTAGAATGTTTAAATTGCAACAATAAAATGAAATGCAGAATGATTCCCTCTTTAAGGATCTGCCCCAAATTTAAGAGTGAAGAGGCAAAATATTGGTTCCATCACACAGCTTTGGTAACTTTTGGTAGAAAGTATGTTCAGTTCAAATGACTGCATGCTTAGTACATGGAGGAACAGGCTGTGGTTTTATGATACGTATTTAGGTAAAATTATAAGTGGCCTTGAAAAATTTTTTAAATTGTGGGAACAGAAGAGAATATTTGAAAGGAAAATAACACCTGAAAAGGCACTATGGCAAAGAACCTGGTTGGTAAATGAGCACATACAAGGTCTGTAGGAGATAGATTTGAATCTGTTTGTATCAGTCTAAAAATTTATGGTTGGAGATATTAGTTTCTATGTTTCCTTGTTTTTAAGTTAGTGGTATTCACAGATTTCTCCTCATAGAACAGAGTTCTTGGTATACTGTCTTCATTCAAATAATAAATTATGGCAGCAATTATAGTATTTAACTGGCACCATCTTTATATTTTAGTGAACAGCCAACATTTCTGCATATAAGACCCAGAAGGCATTGGCAGAGATTGCACGGGAAAATATCACAGTAATAAAAACAACAATAAGAAATAGAAATAGTGAAATCTAGGGCACATTTAATGAAGAACACATAGGGACACATCTGTGGTGAAGGAAAAAAATGAGAAAAAAAAAGTTGTAGTATCTGAGCTGATGAGAGATCTACCACTGAGGACTGTAACTACCTTCTTTTTTAACACTGAGAATGGAACTGTGGTCCCCAGGTATTCTAGGCAATAAATCAACCAATGAGCTATATCAATATTCTTTTAGTGTGCATAACAGCCATGGAGTTGTAGGATGCCATTTCTGGCACACAAAAGAAATAATAATGCAGAAGAATCCAGAAGTCATTATGAAATGAGGTTTCACTGAGGATTATAAGACTCTGAAAAATCTCCTCTTTCTAAAAATCTTACCCAAATTCTGTCATCAGCCAAGTGCAGCATTTATTGAATGTCTTTCAAGTAACTTAAATTTTACCAAAATATTTTACTTCCATTACCTCCAGCTCACAGATGAGAACAAAGAGATTAGAAGATTAATAGATCTAAGTGAACGGAAGACAAACCGCAGGTTTTGATAGCTGTGCTAAACTGAATCTCATGTAGGCAGAGAGTGGGAATGTATTTTCAGGGAAGAGGTACCTTCACTAGGTAGCTAAACAGAGTAAGAAAGAAAGAGGTGGTCAGTAATAACCCAGATACTTTGAACTGAAATAATGAGAGAGTGTTTTTTTTTTTTAAATACCAAACTTGGGACCAGCAAGATGGTTCAGTGAGTAAAGGTACTTGCCCTGCAAGCTGGATGGGATTAAATTCAATGCTTAGAACACATATAAGGTGGGAGACAGAAACTGATCCAAGATTATTCTGTGGCATCTCTATATCTCTCCATCTCTCTTTCCCCTTCTCATCCTTTCCCCCTCTCTCTGTCTTTCTCACTCTATCCCTTCTTCCCTTCCTTTCATCCCCCTCTCACACACATAAATACAATAAAATAAAAATATAAAAAATACCAAAAATGGAGAAATTGTGCTTATTTATTATATACTAACATTTTCATATTCGTGAGATACTGTGTTATATAGGTGAATAAAGATTATAATTATATAAAGATAGGATACTTGGAAGTCTTAGAAGACTAGAGAAGACCGAGGTAAAAACTTGTATATTTGAACCAACAGACTTTTAGTTTTTGAATCTTTCTTTTTTTTCTTTCAGTCATTCATATTACAAAGGCTACCATATATTAAATATATAACCTTGCAATAGGCTAATACAACTATCTATCTATCTATCTATCTATCTATCTATCTATCTATCTATCTATGATGATTTGAATATTCTTGGATCATGGGAAGTGGCACTTTAAGAAGGTGTGGCCTTGTTGGAGTAGGTCTGGCCATACTAAAGGAAGTGCATCACTTCCTGTGTGTGGGGTGGTAGGGTGGGGTGGTGGGTGGGCCTTGAGTCTCTCTGCTCAATCTCTGCTCAGGGTGGAAGAGACACTCCTTCTAGCTGCCTGAGAAAGAGTTGTCTCCTGGCAGCCTTCAGATCAAGATGTAGAACTCCTTCTTCCAAACCATGTCTGCCTGTAGCTGCCATGCTTCCTGTCATGATGATAATGAACTGGACCTCTTAAGTTGAAACCAACCCAAATTAAATATTTTCTTTCATAAGAGTGGCCTTGGTCATGGTGCCTCTTCACAGCAAAAAACCCTTAAGATACTATCTTTCATTCTTCATATTCTCTCTCTCTCTCTCTCTCTCTCTCTCTCTCTCTCTCTCTCTCTCTCTCTCTCTCTCTCTCTCTCTCTCTTTCTTTCTCCCTTTCTCTCATACACACTCACTCACACACACACACACACACACACACACACACACACACACACACCCCTATATAAATCTATGTACCATCTATCTATCTTCTATCTCATAATCTAATAATCAGTCTTTCTTCACTCAGATTTTGGGTTTTTAATTTTTATGGTATTTCTTTATTTCCTAATAATGTTTTGTGTGAGTTGATGCATGTGTGGCTGCATGTGCTATAGTACACCTGCAAGTCAGAAGACAACTTCCAGGAGCCAGGTCTTTCCTTCCTCCATGTGGGTCCTGGAGATTCAACTCAAGTTGTTAGGTTTGGCAGTATGCAACTTAATCTTCTAAATATCTCCAGGCCTTACCTATCTTTAGTCTATCAAATATATTACAATGTCATATGTCCTGTATTTATTAAGCCATGAAAGCATGTCATCATTTAACCTTTGATATGATATCTTGTCAGCTAATAAAGTAATATATAAAATTATTGCCTAAGTTTTGTTTCTGCATAGCATAACTAAAACCTGAAGATTAGCAAAGAGGCCATGATACAGGAGGACATATGCATTCTCATTTGTTAGTAGAATCTTCATCGCTTTCACTGAATAACATTGTCTGAAGGTTTGTAGTGTGGATTATCTGATCTCCTGATGTGTTTTTTCTCCACACCTTAGGGAATTTGGGTCTTCATAGCAACAAAAGAAAAATCCTGAGCCAATGTACTGAAGAATCAAACATGAGATGACATGGTTTTCAAATTTACAGTACAGTTTGAGCATTCATCTATCCTTTTGTTTACCAGTAAAAAGCTTCTTCAAACACACACTATATATTATTATATTATATTATTATATTTTATTATTATGTTATATTATAATATATTATATTATAATATATTATATTATGTTCTTTATGTTTTAGCACCCTCCACATTTATATTAAAAGCACCATAGATTTGAAATCTGCCATGCAAAGTGAACACTTAAAAATATGTCCGAAGAATTACCTTTTCCAACTTTCTAAAATGCCTCAAAAATGCTCTGTATGGTTCTCTGTTAGCAAGTGGTGTACCAGACAAACACATTGATCACAGTTGGCTCCTTGCTCAGCTTTCCTCTGCTCAAATGAGAGTGCCATGCTTCCCGGGGTGTTCTTGGATGAGCTGCTGCTCTTCTTGATATTACTAGCCACTTTCTGAAGCTCTAGTTTGTTCATATAAACAAGAGCTGAAATACCTTATATGTACTATTCAGTTCCTCTGTGACTATGCCCAGTGTAGTGCCAATGGACCAAAATTAAACTCAAAGACTATCACTAGGAAACAATATTTAATAACTTCTTGGTACCTTTCAATACTCTTGCTGATGCCTTTTATTGGGTCTTGCCTATCCCTTCACAAGCAATGATAACTTGTCTCTGACTGTTTCTTTCCATTGTTATCTGTCCATGGCACAGAAAGTGATGACAACATTGGGAATTTTTTATTAGTTCTTCTCTCTTTAAGATTTATTTTATCCCACCAAGGGCACAAGGCATAATACTTTGTACTGAGCCCATCTTTTTCTTGTGCCACCACTGTGTTTTCTTCCTATTTTTGACACTAAATTTTATAATTGAACAAGTTACATTGACAAGCATCATTTTCTAAAAACTAAAAATAACAGAATGTTTTAGATTGCAGTAACGAGATTAAACCTAGACTTCCATGTATGCCAGGCAAATAATCTACCTTTGAGCTGTTCCATAAGGCTCTTTTTTTATGTCTTTCTTATTTTGAGACAAGGTACCCCTTATATTCTCATGTAATCTATGAAACTTACTTTGCAGCCAATGTAGACTTCAACTTCTTCAATACATTGAGTTGTTGAGAATTTGTACCTGGACCATCAAGCCAGTCTGAGAGTGTGGTAAATATGGAGGAATCTGTGATGGTTTGTATATTCTTGGCCCAAGGAGTGGCACATTTAAAATATGTTGGCCCTGTTGGAGTAGGTGTGGCCTTGTTGAAGTAGATGTGTCACTGTGGATGTGGGCTTTAAGACCCTCATTCTAGCTGCTTGGAAGCAAGTATTCTGCTAGCAGCCTTCAGATGAAGCTGTAGAGCTCTTAGATCCTTCTTTATCATGCCTGCCTGGATGTTGTCATGTTCCTGCCTTGATGATAATGTACTAGACCTCTGAAACAGTAAGCCAGCCCCAATTAAATTTGTCTTTATAAGTGTTGTCTTGTTCATGGTATCTGTTCACAATAGTAAAACTCTAAGACAGAATCCAACATCCTTTTATCTTATATTTTTCCTTATATTATACATCCTGCTCCTTTCTAACCCAGAAGTGGTTTGGAAGCATTTATTGAATTCTCTTCATTGTTAATACCAACATTAATGTTAGTGTGCATGTAGATGGCCGGTGACTTTGACATCTGTTATTTCATTACTCTAAGTGTGACACTGATGCTCTGAAATTTATAATTTTTTCCATAAGGGAATTCAATGCTTATTCAACCTCTGTGATTTTTCATTTTCCCCCCTAAACACACTATCCATCAAAAGGTCTTTTAAATTCACTAAAGAATGTTGTCCCTTGATATGTGGAGCTTCACTTGGTTCCTAATAGGTTGAGCTCCCTGATTGAGAATCTTGTCTAGCAGTTCATTTGAGAAGCATCATGAGTTCCTGATGTCTGGAGACTTCTCAAGACTTTTGCTTGGCTGGTGCTAGTCCTGGTTGACTAATATTTTCCCATGCTCTCAACAAAAGACCCATTGATGTTGAAGTTTATTTAGGCAGTTTTGTTTTAATCTCCTCAGCTTTTACTCTGTTTCATTCTAGGGAATACATTTATCCTGAATTTCCAATAATATGTTTTAGATATTCCCAGATTTTTGTTGTTTATTTAATTTTGCATATTTCTCCTTAATTTGTTTTCTCAAATTCAACAATTTGGCACAATTTCTTTTCTTAGAGTTCACTATCTGGGTGAGAGGTTTCTTCACCTCCTCCCCATCCACTTGTTGTGAATTCTGTGACTTTTTTTTTTCCTAGTACATTTACACATAGCTCTAGCATCAGCTCTGGTTCAAAGCCAAAGGACCATTTCCAGACATTTCCCTTTCATGTTTGTTCTAAACACCTGCTGTAGTCTGTAGCCACCAGTCCTCTCTGTAGATCTCACCACTTCTTTCTTTTCTCCTCATTTGGGTGTTTAGATACTTTATGTGGGGGACTCGTTGTCCTTTATTCACGCAGGTGTTCTGTATGCCTCAATGTTTCAAGATCAAGTCATTGCTTTGGAGAGGTGATGGAAATTGCATCCCTTGAGGCCACATTTTGCTAAGTGAGCATTTACACACATACAGGTTTAGAGTTCGCTATACTCTCTGAGGTGTTCACTCTCTTTTCATTTATACGTTCCATATCTGAGGCTTCAACTCTCTCTTATGCATGTTTACATATTGTGCAGTCTGCACAAATTACACTCTATCTAGTGCCTTTCCTCCTTAATATCACCTAGCTTTAAAAACAGCTATTCCAACCAATGCTTAACAGATGTTGAATGCGGTGCAGTGCTTTAAAGCATTCTAATTATCTGTTGTCATTGTTTAGCAGTAAATGAATGTTCAAGCATTTTTATGCACTGTAGTGGCAGTGAAGTGTTCTGAGAGACAATTACTTCTTAGTCCTTTCTTATATCAGACCCAGTGCTATCACATACTGTCGAAACTTGGGGGAGTTGGGGTGAAGACAAGGAAGAGAGAAGAAGGAGAAGAAAAAACTCTCTCTAGTTTCTCCTTTTGAAAACGTAATGATTTTTTTTTCCTCCTGGAAGGAAATCAAAGGCTGCATGAAATGTCTGCCCCTTTAAAAATGGAAGCTGATTTTTTTTAATGCCAGGCACTTTTATCCTTGTAGCTTAAAGGCAAGGAATGAATGAAATGTGAGAAATGAAGGACATGTGACAGCATCAAAGAAGCCAAGCCAAAGTGGGGAGTGTGTGTCTGGCTATGTCAGGCCAGGGTGGGCCTTTTTAGGTAGGCCATTAAGGCAATCTGGCTGCCAGATGAAGTCTTTATAAAAGGGCAGAAAAGATGTATAAAGTCTTTTTGATGCTTCAAAGAAATCTCCTTCCTCTGCCCCCTCCCTTTTCACTCCATCATCTTGTCCTACCCAGTGCCATCTCACTTACCACAACCATCTGCAGAAATGTTTTATGTTTTAGGGACATTTAGATCTCGGCTTGATCTCTGTCTTGAGAGACACTGGTGCATTTTTACTTTCTGCTGTGTGTGTTTGGGGTGGGGGGCGGGACAGGGAATAGGATCTGGCTGGGTAGAGTTGGTAGAAGTCTCTAGGACATTTTGAGAGGCAGTGGTTAATCAGAGTAGAATTAATCAACTCCTATTTACCCAATCAAGATAAGGATTATTTCTTGAATAGACTTAATTACCTCACATTGGCACCATTAGGGCATCATGACAAATCCCTCATTTTATAATGAGGAGAGTAAGCTTCAAGGACTCACAATTAGTTCAATGAAATTAGAGGCCTGCGATCCATTTTTCCACTCTGCTTCTTGCATTATATAATCTCCCGCTTTACTTACACAGGACCTAAATTACCATCTCCACTTAGGCTTTCCTCCCATTGCCATTGCAGCTCATCCCTCTGTCTGTAAAAATGTATTTGGCCAGCAGCCTTTGTACTGGCTGCATGTATCTTAGAGTGTGCATGTCAATGGCTTTGAGCAGTACAGAATGGTCTTCAGGAGTATTTTGACTAGTGATAGTGAAAGAAAATAAAATTAAAAAAAAAACATGATATTTAATTAATAACAAATAGGTACTCTGGAATAATAGAAGCCATTGCAGATGGCATATCATGCTCTTAACTATGACCTCACTCCTGTTCATGGCATTTCTCAATTGACTGTGTATTCTTTTTGTCCTCTAGGTGTACATCAATTGTTTTAACAACTTTATCTTTCTTTGGTGTGCTTGGTATGGAAATAGAAAGAAGCTAGCTTAGTTGGGGATCTTAGTGGAAAGCAAAGCCAGTTAGGCTGGATTGAGAGGAAGGGACAGATCTCTGGGACACTAGTAGCCCTAGTGTCAGTATCCACCTTTGCAACTTCAAGCTCACACATAGAGATATGGCCCCTCAAGATGGAAATGTGAAAATACTAGACTCTGTGACTTTGAAATGACCTGTTTAAAAAAGTAGGGAGAGAAAAGAAAGCAATAAAAGCAGACCCTGTCCTTTCTTCTTTTCTTGGTATATACTTTCCACATTCTTTCTTCATTGCAGTGGTCTTCCTGCGGTTTAAAATGTCAACAGTGCATTTTGTTTCAAAGTATCAAAACCTCCAGGAACATGAAGGATTTGTATTCTCCTCTATCCTTAGCTTCAGTGAGAAAAACTTCCTTCCTAGGTATTCTGCATTCAACTGTCAGAATACTTCCCACAGCATCTTTTCTATCCCGGTACAGAGTTCTTCTGAATGCCCACACAGAGAGTACATGGTAGCTAGCCAGATCGTTTGACATAGTTCTCAAAGGCATACTCATAACTTGGCACCCAGTTTTCCATGAAAATCATCCTGACATAAAAAAGGGTTTTGGCTTTCCTTGTGGATCTCAATCAAGTATAATAGCTTCATGTCCTCAAATGCCCCTATTCCTGAGTCCTGTGACTAGAAGTTCTTTGCCTCATTACCTCATTCTGCTGTGATTTTTTTTTTCAGGATGAAGAACAGACATGGAAAAGCTCTTGAGTCAGAAAGACTGGATGCCTGTCAGGTTTATATCCTTCCTGGCAAACTCTCCAGGAGCAGTTAGATATAAAACGATCATGGACATCTCAATTGATTAGTGGTCTAATATCATACCCAACAATATATTTAGGGATGCTTAGAATCTGTGTGCTTTCAAGAAGCCCCAGGGGACCCATTGCTCTGTTAATTCTCAATGCTTTTTCTTTCCTTGGCTTAAAAGACCCTTGGGATTCAAACTGATTTTCACAGCAGCTGCCAAAACTTCTCTATCCAATGACTTTAGAAGTCTGTCTCTAGCTTGCCTCTATGGCCTGAAACAGTCTCTTTATCAGTTCCCAAGTCCTTTGTTAGCCCTGATAGATGCTCATAAACCACTTTTATTCCAATTTAGGGATATATTGCAAATTTTCCTGGGAAATATGGAGATAAAAAGAAAATTGTGCAAAGTTTGGAGCTGAGATGAAAGGATGGACCATGTAGAGACTGCCATATCCAGGGATCCACCCCATAATCAGCATCCAAACACTGACACCATTGCATACACTAGCAAGATTTTATTGAAAGGACCCAGATGTAGCTGTCTCTTGTGAGACTATGCCGGGGCCTAGCAAACACAGAAGTGGATGCTCACAGTCAGCTAATGGATGGATCACAGGGCTCCCAATGGAGGAGCTAGAGAAAGTAGCCAAGGAGCTAAAGGGATCTGCAGCCCTATAGGTGGAACAACATTATGAACTAACCAGTACCCTGGAGCTCTTGACTCTAGCTGCATATGTATCAAAAGATGGCCTAGTCGGCCATCACTGGAAAGAGAGGCCCATTGGACACGCAAACTTTATATGCCCCAGTACAGGGGAACGCCAGGGCCAAAAAGGGGGAGTGGGTGGGTAGGGGAGTGGGGATGGGTGGGTATGGGGGACTTTTGGTATAGCATTGGAAATGTAAATGAGCTAAATACCTAATTAAAAAAAGAAAATTGTGATGAGTTCACTCAGTCAACAGGCACTTCCCAAGTGAGCATTTAGTGTATGTTCGGTGTAAGAATTGAATAGTAAATGGGAACAATGCCTTCTCTTTAGAGATTTCCATTCATATATATATATATATATTCTCCAACAGATGCTGTGGTAGAGAACAGTGAGGGCAGAGGCAAAGGTATAGAGGACTGGAATTCTTCTAATATTTAAAGCTCAATTTTCTCCCTAGGGATACATAACAAAATTTTAAATTCTTCTTTTCAAGGTCATTGATTGTATTCTATTCATTAATTCAGTAACTGTCTCTAAGATCTTATACCTACCATGTGTCAATTTTATCTTAGTTTCTGGATATATGAAATAACTACTAACAAATCCTTTGACTTCTATTCTAGTTTGGAAATAGATAATTAGCAGACAAACATACTTAGAGATCATGGTAAGCAGTATGAACAAAAATAGATGAAGAAAATGTGTAGCCAGGGCAGGTGTTTCTGAGAAGGTGGCATTTCAATGAAAGCCTAAATAAAGTATGGTAAAGAGCTAAACAGTAGCCCAAATGAAGAGTGTTCGCAGCATATGCTGGAGCAGAGGCAACATCCCTGAGATGAAAAGTATGTTGTCATTTTGAGGATCTGCTGTGTAGACATAATGAAGCCTATCAATTAAGCACAGTGGGAGTATTTATACCATAGAAATTGGCAAATGCTATAAGCAAAGGCTTCTTTCTTGGATCTGGGTGACATTCAGGAAATACTGCCATGATGCTACACATCCCGGAGAAAAAGCCTGTCCCTCAGGCCTCTAAAAGCCAAGCTAGCTTAGTTCCAGGGAAGATTGTCAACAAAAATAGAAAATATAGAGAGCTGCACAGAGCCTTAGCCTTGTGACTACAGCACACGGGAACTTTAGAAGTGTGTGGATCCAGATTAGGCAGCAAACATAGAGAAAATATATTTCATTACAAAGATTTCAATGCTATAAATTATTATTGAGGAGTCCGGACCCAATTTTCTAATCAATGTTCCACTCCAGCTTCCCTTTGTTACTTGATGTGCAGCATGTACTATGAATAAATGCTGAGTAAAGAGAGACTGGCAAAAACAGATAAGAAAGAGACACTAGATAGACAGAATGAGGAAATAATGGTATACTGTGAAAGTACTGAGGAATATTCTTAAATGAAATATTTTAGTACAATGTAATATGTATTGTGATCATGGTTTCCCCTCCCCCAACTCCTCCCAGATTCTCCCCAACTCACCACCCACCCACTTCTCCACACTTTATTTCTCTCTCTCTCTTTTGAAAACAAATAGGCAAATAATAATAATAGTAATAATAATAAAACCCTAAGCAAACCAAAAGAAAAATGAAAAAAAGAAAAGCACAAGAAATACACACACACACACACACACACACACACACACACACACACAGGGGATGGGGGAGAGCACAAGGCTTGGTGGGGGAGGGAGAGGGGAGTTACAGACATAGGTGTCCCAGTACTGAGAGGTGAAGTGGACACAAGCTCCCATTCCAAGCCAAAAGCTTCTCCAAATATCATCAGTTTAGAAAGAAAAGTATTAGTTTTTTTGCCAATGGACTCTCCCTGGGTATAGTAAACACCTTTAAGGGTAGGCCCCATGCCCTGCAGTCAATGGCCAATACAAAACAAACTTGGTATTTTTGTAGACATTTTGTCTCACATTGGCTTGTTTGCACATTTTTTTGTCTTATTGCTTTTTTACTTGTATATTCCAAGTGAATGAATATATATATATATATATATATATATATATATATACATACACACATATAGTATATATGTATGACATATATGTTGTACATATACATATATGTATTAATATGCTATACATCAGACATACATTGTTCTATCTGTTGATATAAAAATGTAATATTTTTAAAAAGCAGAGACAAAAAACAGACATCAGGATGAGCCTAGGCAAGTACTGATAAAACACACACAGATACAGAGCATATTCCTGTCGCAATACTTCCTTCCAAATCCACTGATGATCTCCCGACCTCAACTCCAAATTCTGGGATAATATAACTGGCAGACTAGAGACTCAACCAGTATATGTAATGCTTAATTATGAATCTATACATCCAGGGAAAAAAGATTTATCTTCTGTCACTTCCCATTTATTTATCTGTTTGTTTGTTTGTTGATTTATTTATTTATTTATTTATTTACTTATTTATTTGAGGTAGCCCTGAGATAAAGCATTCAAGTTACACGTAAGTATACCGTGCTGAGTGGAGTGATGGAGTGTTATTCTCTGAAGGACTTATCAAGCCCTAGAAATGTAGCATCAACACTTAAGACATTTTTATTTTATTTTTTTTAAACACACATTTCCCAGCTTGTTCCCAGAGGGAGAAAAACAAACAGTGCGTAGCTGCTTTCCAATGGAAATAAACATGGCTGGCTCATTCGCTCTGTACTTCCTGTTTTCTTAATCAGTGGGATACAGTGAAAATGGTGGGCATCATGAGAAGCTGACAACTGCAGAAAAAGCGACATTCTCCACTCCTCTGGGTGAAGATTTGCAATAATGGGATTATAGTGTTTTGTTAACAAAACTTTATAGGAGCTTAAAATATTCTTTCAAATGATGAAAAAAAAACTGTAGCAACCTTTGGAGGCATATAAGTTTCATGTTCTCCTTTCTAAGGCAACATTTTTTTAGAATAAAATACAATAAAATAAACAAGATCTTAAAATACTAGTCCATGTAAAAGTTAGTTATATTATTTATTTAAAATGCAAGTTCAAAGCAACCATATACAAAGACTTTGCCCTTGCCTAAGGCAAATCAAGAATAACTTGCTACTTTTCCTGGTAACCTAAATTCGATCTGAGGACTCACATGGTTGAAAGAGAATCTCTCAATTTGACCTCTTACCTCCTGGTGCCAACCTTGGCATGTACAGATACACAAGTGTGCATATACACAAATGAATAAAAAATAAGCAAAAAACATTTTTGTAAATGAATTTGCAGGCAGCCTGGGAGATTCTGATGAAGTGGAGTAAGGGGAAGGCGTTGAGAAATAGTGACAAGAGACCCACAGAAACAAGTTAGAAAGTCAGTGAATTCCTGATATTGGATGAAGTATTTGTTGCATGAGTTGGTAGTTGGCAGGATGGAATATCTTTCTTGGGATTCTTAGATGAAATGGAGAGACACTATGCATCCTTTGGTCTCACAGCATTTGTATCAATTTAGCAATGTAGCCTGGGAAATACAAATCAAATTTGTTCCCGGCATGTATTCTTTAACTTTTCTTTTTCTTTCTCTTTTTGCAATTAACCAATGTCTTATATTAAAACCTTAAAAAGACCTCTAGTACAACCATAGCAAATAATAATACACTGGCTTCTCAAAAAGCTCAGTAGATATAGAATCTGATATATGATTGCCAGTCAATTACTTAATAGCCAAAGGCTTCACTTTTTCCATCTCTTTTTTAAAGGACAAAAATATCCACATTTGAGTATATAATGAAAAGAAATTATCAGAAAGAAAAAAACATAGCAGCACATACATGGTCATTGTAGCATTAGTTACAATGGTCAAACTGTACAATCAACCAACTGGAGTGTCTATTAACAAGTTAATAAGGAGGAGAAGTCACATATATACAATGAATATTATGCAGGTAGAAAAAGTAGAAATCCTGTCATTTACAGTGAAATGCATGGAATCTGTGATGTAAGACAGACCAGCATGATGAAAATCACATTATCTCTGTTACCTGAAGGTTGAAACAAATGTTGGCCCAAATATAAATATTGATTACTAGAGGTAGGGTTGGTTTTTATGATGGGAGGTTAGATTTGATCATTCATTATTACATGCACATTCAAGAATACCACCCTGACACACATTAATACTCATGTATTAATGTATTTTATTCATGTTAACAAAAGTAATGTTAAAATAGGTTTTCTAAGTCTCCATGCTTTTTAATTTTAAAATTTTTGTGGTGATTGAATAATGAATGTTAGTTCTATAGAAATAATATCCAAGTACTTTTCTGTTCATATCCTTATTATTGGGATCAAGGACTAGTTTCGACTTCTGTATCACTTCCATAGACATTATTAATCTGATATATGATTGCCAGTCAATTACTTAATAGACAAAGGCTTCACTTACTCCATCTCTTATTTTAAGGACAAAAATATCACTCTAATTTCAGAACTATAAGCAAGAGCAATAAGACAACAGGACACAAAGAAATCGTCTATGTGTTTACATTTTTTCTATTAATAGCAATGTACTAATTTTGTAAATAAAACATTATTATGTCCTGCTGATTATTAAATCCATGTGAGCACATGTCATTGTGCTGAAAATGAATCCAGCGATTCAGGAGGCAAACAAGAGCAGACAAGGGCATCCTTAATAGTTCCTATTCCTAAGAGGTGGCTTGAGGACCACTTCATGCTGTGACACCAGAGTAAAATAAGACTTGAATAGAAGCCGAACACAAGCAGGTTTATCAGAAGCCATCCCTGCATCTCTCTACCTGATCATTTAGCAAGCCACCCTTTCCTTTCTTTCCTCTCTTACTTAGGTTTTCCATTTCTCACCCACTCCCTGCTCCTGTTGTCTCTCATAGGGTTAGGGGAATGAGATTAGCGAGACTGAGTTGGAAGAAATGAAGTCCTATGAAAATATTTTTTATTAAATGACACTGACACCTAGAAGGACAGGAAATTGAGGAAAGGACTCGGGGGAGATAAGTTTGTTAATGTAGGCAAATGGATAGTTTGTGAAGTTCTCTGATTCCTTTCTGGTATGCCCTCAGTGGTAGTGTTACACCATCTTCTCCTGGCTTCCAGTGATTTTTCTTATAAAACAATCTGGGTATTGGAAGAAATGATCTCTGAAGACCTTGTCAGCTCTGCAAGACTGGCTGAGGAACAGGGAACTGTCCAGGCTGAAGAGTAAATTGCCAGGCTAATTTCTTTTACTTGGTAAATGTAATTGGATTACACTGGTACCAGAGGTGTTTCAGCTACCATTTAATTAGATAACTTTTCTGTGATATGCTAACCACTGCAGTGTGATAGAGCAATCATATGACAGATGAAGAATTTGTTATGCAATTAAAAATGAGGACTAGGGTGGTAATAACCTCTGGTCCTATAGTGTTTCATTGTTTAAGAAGTGCTTTTGCACATATCAACTTATTAAGTTCTCCCTAAAATTGTAAGGTAAATAGGCACGTTTCTCAGATTTTTTAAAAAGAGTTCTGAATTTGCAATTATTAGTTTTTCTCAAGGTTAAAAAGAGACAGTGAGATAGTCTTCTGCGTCTCAAATTAAAGAAAAAAAAAAGATAAAATAGTTCTTGACTGTCTCAGTCTCTTTTTTTTGTTTCCCAGGTAGCCAGATAATTTGAACTTTGGGAGGCTTTTTTTTTTCAAAGTTCCTGTCTGTGGAATTACTTGGCACAGCAAAAATGATGCATAAATCTCTGCCTTCATTCCAGGTGGACATACTTAGTAAATCATTTATTTTAGAAAAAAAATATGGCAGTAGGTTTGTTGTTGTTTTATAATTTCTTAGATTCAAATTAAGTGCTGACAACCTAAAGACTTGATGAATTTTGTAACAAAGCTATATTTACAAACAAGCAAAAATACAGTGTCCACTTGTAAGCCAGCTACTGTAGTAGATAACAATTTGACTCGATTGCATTTTGGGACTCATTCAAGTTAATATTGAAAACAGAAGCTGGAGAAAACTGGAAAGCTTGTCCCCAGAATATACGAAAAGATACCCAACCCTCCTCAGTGTTGGTCGCCTACCATCTAAGCAAACACAGTAATGGGGTGAATGTAGCCTAGAAGCTAAATCAAGTGCCATGGCCCCACTGGCTTTCTGATACTGGTACCCTGTTCTCTTCATCGCCCTGTTCAATCCCAGTTCTGTTTAATAATTGCTAAATCATGCAGTTTTAGACAGAATCTAGCCTTTTGCCACCAGAGACAGGATTAATTGGAAGAGATTGTTCTAAAACTTAAGGAGTTAAAACAAGAAGACAAAGAAAACCTAGGTAAAGCATAGTGCCATAGGTACAAGTGGTGGAAGGAAGAGATGTCAGGGCTAAGAAAGTAATACTCATTGCGACTGACTAGAAGATCACTCTGCATAAACTGGGAGATAGCAATACTCCCAATATTGCTGGCTAGACACGAGACCTAGAAAGAAATGCAGAGAAAAGCCTTGTATGATTGTGGGTTGTGGAAGAGACAAACAGAGAAGAGCTA
Organism: Mus musculus; assembly: GCF_000001635.26. NCBI lineage: Eukaryota > Metazoa > Chordata > Mammalia > Rodentia > Muridae > Mus > Mus musculus. The sequence goes on along the minus strand of NC_000082.6, from coordinate 41,778,288 downwards.
TTTTTACCCATTTCCCCTTTGAATCCCAAAATGCAGTGCTAATGAAGGACATTCTTAAATGGCCTCATCCTCCCTAGTCCTCACCATAGGTTTCAAAACTATTGCTATTCTTAAAAATAGAGGTTTGGAGTGATGAAAATGTTAAGATTACCAGAGGACTTGGTTCTCAGAATTAAATTAGCTTAGGGAAATCTTAAATTGATCTGAGAGAATATGTACCTCAGATTCTTGACGCATTTCTCTAAGGCCACGCCTCCTTCAGGCCACGCCTCCTTCCTTGGAGTCCCTTCCATATCCTAGCCAAGCACACTGCAACAGGTTTCTCTCCCAGATTCTCCACCCCAATCTAGATTCACTCAAGGAGAAGCACTTCCTTAAGTTTAGGGAGCTGTCAACATGGGCTAGTGTATTGATCTGGCGTTTTCTCAGCTGATCTCTGTCTCTGTCCTAAGCACATGATGTATTAGATGGTTGCCTTGCTCCAACCAGCCTGGCCCCTCCCATGGCCTCTCCAGCTGAAGCTTATCACTGATTTGCCTCCATGCACTCTTGACAGGACAGACTTCCTAAAATAGCCTGCTTAGTAAATTGTTTCTGTTTAATTCCATTTACTTAAAAAAAAATCTGAGTTTTCTCTTTCTTTTATGAGAGATTTTAGCATTTAAATCCACTTTAGTATTGGTGGCTAAACATTTGTTACATTAATATTAATCAATATACCACAAATATAATTAGATTAAGTAGCCAGTACATACAATCTACTGTCTCTAAATAGTTTTATTAAATTTCTTCCAAAATCAATGTGACAATACAACAACATCTGCATCTAATTTACCAGAATAACTCCCATCTGGAATATGAACAAGGAGCTAAAAAAACACACACACACACACACACACACACACACACACAGGAAGATGGTTGAAATAATGCACCATGTTATGGTGCTTATTTATTTCTCAGAGAAGATGGAATCTCCAAAATAAATTAATGAGCTTTGAAAAATACTCTAGAAGGAAGACATTTTAGAAAAATAGGTGGGTTTTAGGAAAATAGGGAGTTGAAAGAGAAGAAGTAACAAAAGTTTGTTACTTTATTGTTTTGAGAAAAAACATGGAATTGGATGAGGGGCAGTTTTAAGTATGAACTTGGGGAGGGGAAGATACAATCAAAATAAACTACATGAATCTCTTTAAAATGAAGAAAACTTGATCATTTGACGGAGAACTCCTGCTTAAGGCACTGTTTCTCAAAGTAGTTTTATAGATGAATTGTGTCAGAATCACTCAGGCAGCTGCCCTAATCTAGATCTGATTAATTGGAATCTCTGGGAGGTTGTTTTGAAGAAACACACTCTATTATCTTATGTGCGTTAAATTTTGAGGTCCGCTGTAATAGTAAGAATATAAAATAATGTCAGTCATTATGAATAGTGGAGCCAAGAAGTATTTAAGATTTGGAACATAATAGAACCGTGAATATCAGATCTTTCCCCACCACCTCAAAAAGACATTCCAAGGACTGCCAGGATTCTTCAGTTATGCTTTTTTCATATCTAGGGATCTTTGGCTAAATTTTGGTAAGAATTTTATAGTGAGAAATTTGGTTTCTTTAAAAACAGAGAACGGTTATAAGATGGTGTTTTATTTTAAGCCCAGAGGTGGGATACAGGGCAACTTCCTGTTGTGCACAGCAGCTGAGGACAGTTTGCCTCATGCTCTAGTAGACACATGGTTTTACCCACTGCAGAGAGTTTCTGCAATTGTGTGACCTTTGGAATCCGGGATATTTTTCAGAGGATATAGACATGCTAGAACCCTGATGGAAGGTGCTGATTGACTGGTTGCAGTTTGTCAAGCAGTTTGTCAAGTAGTCGTGTGTAAAGGGACAAAAAGAAGAAATTAGATATCCTGAAAGCAAAGATCAAACTTGCCCCAAGGAACTTACCAGCCCTAATCGGAGGGAAGTAGACTAATGAAGGGTTGCCCCTTGCCTGTGGATCCTTGTCTCTCCTACTGAGCGTTAGGGAGTTGAAAGGGAAGAAGTAAAGGGATGGAGAAGGATAGAAGAAAAAGAACCTACAGTGTAGTCAAAAGTCCTGTTACAACTTTGACTGAGATCACTAAAAATTGCTCAAGGGGAACAATTTCGATGCTTATATTGACAATATGAGCTTTAAGCTTCATCGTATAGCAACTAGCCTCTGGTGAGTCCTCTGTAAACAGTATTAATTATCCTATCATCTTTTTATATGCAGAGTCTAACAGAGTGCCTAATATATATTTATTGACAACAATTGACTTGATGAGAATTCTACTAAACCCATCATTTCATGCAAATTTACCAGCAATCAGATGGAAACATTTGAGTATTCTGTTTCAAGTAGATCGGGAGTAAGGAACATATTGATTTTATTTATTTCCAATAAAGTATTAGATTATCATTTTCATTTCAAGGGATTTTTATTTGAGTTATTTGAAGCTTAGGAAAAAATATTTTTAAAAAATGAAAACTATGCAGGGAGGAGAAAAACTCAGAAAATAAAAAGTAATTGGAATCTGTTTCCTGTTTAGAGCTCTATCTTTGTATGTGTCATCAACTGGTAAAGCTTGTGCTGATTCTGGATAAAGCTTGGTCTAACCTTGTTTCCCCTTTAGTTTTTGTTTCTTTTATGAGTATTTTTCCCTCCACCACCCACTATGAGGCAATCTTTTATTCAACATCTCTTATCCTCTTTGGAACATGTAGACTTTGTCTGGATGGATTCTTTGCTCTATCTTTTAATTTCTGTAAACATCCATTGCATTGCACTGACTCTGCTCTTGTCCTCGACTTAGGGCCATTCCATGTGCACTTTCCAAGTGGTCTGTTAAAGAGAAAGGGAAGCTAAAGGCCAGCCTAAGGGTTTCTTCTAAATATCGGGTACTGTTTGGCCAGCAATTTCTGATGACCTCGAGCCAAATGCCAATCCTAAAACAAAGTCACCTCCCTGCCCTGACCCCATTCCACGCGCTGCCACACACATCAACACTTTATTCAGGTTCTGTTCTATCATCCACTCCCTGTTGCTACCCTTTATGTGCCCTCTGTCTTCTATGCGTGGCTTTGGGAGGGAAGCTAGGGAAGATTGTAAATGCAGACTAGGCATGGAATTTATAACTGTCCTTGTCACTTCTCCTTCGACACTTCTCACCTCCGAAACTCAAACAGAGCCAGCTGCTTCAAGATGCAGACAACATCATTTTTCTAAAACTCCAGTGCCAGGCAATCATAGCTTACAAACTAGTTTGAAGTATACAAACTCACCTTACTCAGCTGGATCAGATACAAGGCAGCAGACTCAGCATATTAAGCTAGGGATTGCTGAGAGCTCTGTGCTGGTGCCAGCTCTAAACCGTCTCCCCAATTACACTCTCTGAGCAGGACAGCTGGCTTTTGTATCCCGATCATTTGAATTTCTCTTTGTCATTGCTTATCATCTGAATTCCTTTATTTTCATATCAGACCACCTTTTTTTGGACAATTCGCAATAGTGAGGACTTTTTTTTTCCCCCATTGGGAAACTGAGAACCAGGATATCAATATGAGCAGACTACAAATGTGCATCCTTCATGGCCAGGGGCTCAATCTAAAGAGCAAATCCAAAACAAACTACATCATATGATGAGATAAGACATTTCCATATATTATATGGAAATAATATATTTCCATATAATATATGGAAATATAGACTTTTATGGCAATTAACCAGTGGCATGAAGGATGAATTTACTCTCTCCAGTTCAAAAAGAGGAGAGTGCTTATTGCACAAGAAGAAACAGAAATGTCATGGTAACACAAAGAAACATGTAATCTCTTCAAGTAATCAGGAGCCATCAGGATGGATGAAGTATAGGGCAGAAATAAAGGAATCCAGGGTGGATGAAACTCATGATAAGATGAAAATGTGATAGTAACAATGCACAGACCTCCAATGCAAGCATTTCAGTGAGACAAAGTCCAGAGACTACAAAGAGAAAATGCTACTACTGCTCATTAGTGTCTGTGGAGACATAAGGAAATGTAAAATAGATATTGATTCCTTGGGGGATGGTGACTTGAGACGCTGTAGAAGGTGGTGACCAGTGTAGAAGGTAATGGTAACCTCAGATGATTCATGGCTTCAGGCATCAGTGACTAAACCGGACGGTTTGCTACTAACTGAGACCAAGAAGCTTGATAAAACGATGTTTAATAGCAGTCTCTTGTAGGTGTGCAGTTCGAGAAGAAAACCAAGAGAGTTTTGTGCTAGGATGTTAGATATCTTGCTAGAAGTTTTTAGTAGAAGAAAATCAGAGCTCTAAAAACGTTAGTGTTTGGGGTGTTTGATTGTGAGGGATCAGTCCATGGTTATAAAGGGATGCAGCAAAGTGGAGCTGAGTAGGAAGGAAACTGACAAGAAACTTAAGGCCGTGCCTGTCTTTAAATACTACATGGTTAATTTTTTTCAAACTTTGAGACAGCTCAGCTATCTCTTCTTTCTGATGTCTTTCCTGAACCTCAGTTCTACCAACATTCCCATCCTTATTTAGTTATATTTCCTTCTTAGCAATATTTTACTTAGCTACTATAGTATGTCAATTCATTTGAATTTATTTTATCCCTATAGAAATACAGTGTTTCTAAAAGAGGGAGTACGTCTTATTAATTAAAGATACGGGTATGCTCAAAATACATTGCAATGATGTGAGTAGCAATACACACTGCTAATTCTAGTACTTAGAAGGCTGAAGCGGGAGGATGCAAAAGCAGGAGTTAGGAAAGTAGCCTAGACTACCTATAGGGAGCTTCTAGCTTAGAAAATAAAAACAAAAATTACAGTTGTTATCACAGAATGGAAGTTTAATATACATCTTCTTTAATGTGTCAGAGCATCCTGGAAGAAAGATTAATCGACAAGAAGATGAACAGTGTGAAATGGTATGTTCTACTTGAGTCAGATCAAAAGAAGGAGTGTTTTAGTTTTGACAAATCATATTAAACTGGAGATATTTTTTAAAAGAAAATCATTTCAGAGGGCGTGGGTCAGATCAGGGTTCCTCGGTGTATTTATGGGTAGGACACAAGGTTTAGGGAACCATTGCTAACATTTAGGAAATTTGGAAAATTAAACTAGGCAGGATCCACACCAAGTGACTTGAAAGAGGGGAGATTTGAGCTTGACTTAAGGACTTGCTTGCCAGGGAAATGACAAAGTATGTGGAAGAAACCAAGAGCAAATACTGTGCTAATAGATAATTAAGAATCAGGTTATACTTATCCCTGGTTAGGCTTGTTCTCAGCCCTACTTCCTATCATTTACACTACTGTGCTCACATGCACACGTGTTACATGCTACATGCTACAGGCATGGCAGGCATTTCCTCATCACATGTTCAACTAATGAGGGAAAGAATGATGGACACTAAATAACCTCGGTTCCTGGTCCTTCTACATACTAAATGCCAAGGCAGGAGAGAAGACAGCATTTACTATCAATCTCAGAGCCAAGTGCCTCCTGTTGGGTTTCTTGATGACCGGGGATGTTTTAGAGGAAAGTAGCTGTGATATTCTCATGCGCTGTGCAATTCAGTCTTATCACAGACAGAGCCTGACTTCCTGGCCTTGCTTCCCTCTAGCTTTCAGACAATCAGTTCTTGACCCCAAACAGAAGATACACAGCCCCAGCAGCTTCAAATATTATTCCTCACAAAGTCACCTAGTCCCCTTTAAAATCCAGTCAGAGGAATTGATTTCGTGGCCTTCTGCAGGTGTGAATTCAACAGGTTAAAACTACATCTTGTGGAAAGTGTCCGTTTATTCTAAATTTACCACCCACTAATGCCGCCAAGTGACCCCTTGTTCTTTGTGGTAACAGAGGAATAGCTAGAGAAAGCTGCAGCCCAGCTCAGGCAAGCCATATCCAACTGTGTCTTCCAGTTTCTTGTTCACTTCTATTTGTAGGTAAATAAGCATCCAAGCCCCTGTCTGGGAAATGCAGCCCAAACTCCCACCACCTTGTCAAACTCTTCAAGGGAGACATTATTGCCTTAATTGCTTAAGCCCAATTTGCATAATATGGAGTTCTGACAGCCACAAAAACAGGGATGCAAAAGGGAGATTAACAAGTGAGGTGCAAGCTCAGCCAGCCCTGTGCAGTTTGAAAATGAGAGCAGAGAAGAATTCATCGGATGGGTGGGTTCCCTGTTTCATCTGCTCTCAGACCCTCCTCCCTCCCCTCCCTCTCTCCATCCCACCTTCAGGTTTGTTTGTTTTTCATTTGCATGCATTGGCTCCTGCCTGTGCCCTGACTACTAATTGCAATTCCTAGCACAGCCTCCTTCTGGGGCCCTGGTACAGCTCAGGCAGCACCAGCCAGTAGAGATTTAAAAACAGCCTTGGCTCTTTCCACAGAGTGCATCCAAACATCCAGGATGTTAGTGCTTCTCTGCAAGGCGGGGCGCTGTCTTGCTTTTCTTTGTGTTTTTAGTGTCTTTTCAGAAAACCAAATTAATTTCTCTTTGGAAGAGACATGGATAGCCACCCCCTTCTTTCCTGTGATTCCCTTCAGGACCTTCCTCTTCTTGGCTGCCAGAAGGTCTCAAGGCACTCAAGCTGAAATGTGCCAGGGCCAGTCTCTTGCAGTGTATCAGTGGCTGCCTATCTATGCACTGTAATACAGTGGTTCTCAGCCTGCGGGTCTCTACCCTTCTGGGGGTCTTGTATCTGATATTTACATTACAATTCATAACAGTAGCAACATTACAGTTATAGAGTAGCAATGAAATAATTTTATGGTTGGGATTACCAGAATATGAAGGATTGTACTGAAGGATTGCAATATTAGGAAGATTGAGAGCCACTGCTTTAATAGGTCCCTTAGAGGGGATCTATTTTTGTAAAATGGAATCCATTTTGCTAAAGCATTCATATAAGAGAGAGGAGTGAACCTTGTGAATCAGTCCCTCCTAGGAATCTGTGTCTCCCATCTTAGCTAGGAAAACTGACATCTAGTGACTCTTTTCTCCAACACCGGAAGGCCTTTCCTTCATGAAGACTTCTGAGGCCAATGAAATTACAATCCCTTTAACCCAATGGGTGCCAAAACCTATCCTTTGTGCTGGCTTTTGGCCTTTGATTAGCATAAATACCAAGGGCACTTTCTTAGAAAACACCCATAATTCTCCCTGGTGGTACAGGTTGGCAAACTAACAAATTAACTTTTGCCCCCAGGGCTTCAACTTATCCCAGGACACATGCAGTTCTGATCTTACCTGAAACCCAGTTCTGCATCTTCTATCAGTTCAGCCAAGGACTACTCTTGCTCCCATAACATACCCTCCCATCTGCTCATCACTGTATATACCCAGTTCAAACGGAAGACATGCCTATTCCAGAAAGCCTGTCCTATGCTACTCTACTTTCTTATGACTTTTTAGTCCCAGAAGTCTCTGAGCCAACATCTGTGATAAGGATCATATAAGTTTGTCAAGGAGACAAGGATGGCATATGTATTGATTGTTGCTAATATACACAAACACAGTTGATGTTTGTGCATGATTTTTGTGCTTCCCTAAAATAGGTCCTAATATTCGATGAATTTTGTAATTTTATGTAGAGCATCATGTTTTCTAAAAGTAAGAAAGCCTTACATCTTCCTTTGCTGTCTTCCACCTCTTCCTCTTTCCCACTTTGCTGCCCTCTGGCAGGGCTTTCAGTGAGATGCTGAGGCCTGGTATGATTTTGTCTCATTGCTCAATGAAAGGTACCAATCATTGTTCTGTTATATTTCTGTCCAGATTTTCTTTTACAAGGTAAGAAAATTCCATTTAATCTTGACTTACAAAATGTTGTTTTAAAATAATGAAAAGATACAACATCGTGTCAAGTGTCTCAATTATTCTATATAAAAATCTTTCCCAAATGTTTCCATTTATAAAGTATGAACTAATTTCAAATTCCTGTTGTGCGTCACATTTGGTTTGTAATTATTTTGAATGTGCGTGATTATTTAAGCCGGTAAGACTTGTTTTGCTAAGCACACCATGACTTTAGTATATGCAGATATGTTCACATGTATGACAAGCAGGAGAGGGCTTGATTCTGAAGAGTGAAGATCAGATCACAGTAGAGACCAAAGTACAGCAAATGGGTGAGCTTGATAGAGTTTGTTCCTTTGTCTGCCATTTCAAGGTTGAGCATATACATTTTACAATTTGTTTTGTTTTGTTTCCTGTTTTGAGACTGGGTCTCTCTATGTAGCCATGACTGTCCTGGAACTTTCCATATAGATCAGGATGGTTTATAATTAATCATAACTCAAATCAAATAAGTTTATCTAAGAGGCAAACGTATAACTCCTTAGCCATATTAGTAATGAGTCTTAATATACCATTAACCTAAGTGCCCATCATCAAGAGAATGGAGTTGTTTAAAAGGTGTTATTATATACATAAAAGAAGACCAGTCAGCCTTAAGAAGAACTAAGTCAAGCATGAAACATCAATATTTCATATCTCAGTTATATGCAGTCTTTCATTTGTTTGTTTATTTTTCTGTCATTTTAAAGAAAGCGTAAAATAGGGATCACCATAGGTCTGGAAAATGTAGTACAAGTTTTATGATAGAATTAAGCTGGGAAAATTGAGTCATATGGGAGGAATATGATCTTATGCTTTATAGCACAGTAAGGTAACAACACAGAGATAATCATATTGTAAAGAAGTGGAAAAGAATTCAAAGCCTTCTAACATAAAGATTGCTACATATTTACGAAGAGGAAAATGCTAATATCTACATTTGATTGTGATACATTGTATACATCTGTAACCCCTGTATAATTATCATATCATGTTCTGCAAATCTGGGTAATTGTTTCATACACATTAAAGAAAAGTATTATACAGTCAGAACGCATATCACTTTAAAAATAGCTATGCCACCTTCTTGTCCTTATTTTCCGATATAAATAAAATGGTCAGAATGAGGAGTAGCACAATGATAGCGGGTACACGGATGGCACAGGCTAAACTTGTCAGTATTCTGATTGTGCCTCCTTATATGTAATAAAAGAGAGAAGTTAGGTTACAATCAGCTTCTTGTGGCGATAAAGACTCTGAAAAGAATCCTAAAGGAAGAGGCTTTTCCCCAATCCAGTGACACAGGATTTTATTGCTTGACACAGTTTGTTGAGCAGCCATGAGGCAATTCACAGTCTAGTACTTCTGGAAAATAATGAACCATGTGTGCTGTGATATCAAATAAATGGAGTTGGAATTGAGAGAATGCTTATGATCAGCCAATTGGAAAAAGGCACAGAGTTCAGTCCCAAGTGCAGAATAAGTCAGGAGGCCTGAGAGTTACCTTCTGGACACACTGTGAAGATGCTACAGGTACAATGCGCTTGTTTGTTTTCATTTGTGGAAATACTATAATATTCCTTGATAGAGGTCAAAATAAAAGGAAAACTCCAATTCTAAACAAAATAGAGTTGAGATTAACGGAGAAAGGATATATGCAAGCTGACATTCTTCTGAGAGCATTCAATTTGCAATTTCACTTTCACCATTTACGCTATTAAGACAGAGATTTAATTTACAGAATCTTGTTTAGGGCCTCAATAATACTTCAAAGAAACAACAAAAGTAAGATGAGCTTCAAAGATACCCTTCCAGGTTCATTAGCTACTACAAATGTATATTTAAGCATTTAATGACCATCTAACTAATGTTTAAAGTCACACACACACACAAAAGACACACAGGTTTCTGAGTTGCAAGTTAATGTAATTGCTTGTTCTTTGCAGGATTCTTCAGTCTATGGTATGGGTGTAAAGATATTTGCACATGTCAGGGTGGTGGGAATCGGGCACAGGAGACTATAGAAAGTCTTTATATCTATTCCTATTTCACTAAGTTCTGGAGCTAGAGAAAGTACCTAAGGAGCTAAAGGGGTTTGCAGCCCCATAGAAGGAACAACAATATGAACTAACCATACCCCCAGAGCTCCCAGGGACAAAACCACCAACCAAAGAGTACACATGGAGTGACCCATGGCTTCATATGTAGCAGAGGATGGCCTAGTCAGTCATCAATGAGAGGAGAGGCCCTTGGTCCTGTGAAAGCTCTATTCCCCAGTGTAAGGGAACGCCAGGGCCAGGAAGCAGGAATGACTGGGTTGGTGAACAGGAGGAGGGGATAGGGGATTTTTGGAGGGGAAACCAGAATAGGGTATAACATTTGAAATGTAAATAAAGAAAATATCTAATTAAAAAGAAAAAGAAAAGAAAAAGAAAGTCAAACCTGCATATAGAATGCCCATGCTGTTGGTCTTCTCATTACTGAAGTACCAGTTACATGGGAAGGACTTTTTAACTTTATATATTGTATAATTCTAATCACAGATTCCGAAGCCCCAGTGAATTTAATGACATTAAATAAGGTCATTGATTCCTCTATGAGAGCCTTTGCCTGGGCTGAAAAACCAGGAGTCCAGTTACAGCTTGTATCACGAAGCCCTCGGTGTTTTACTTGGAATGTGTGCTCTTCTTTAAAGAATAAAGATATGCCTTTAGAAAATATGAAGGAGTGTGCAGAGAAGACTCAGCACAGAGGCATCCCTGTGTAACTGGATGAATACTGAAAGGAGAGAAAAATATCAAATCTCAACCGAATGTGGAGAAATAATTTTAAAGTCTTAAAAGACTTAAGGTAATAAAATAACCAAATTCTCCATAAAGTATTGATAGCCTAGAATTTCAAGGTGATTCTCTGGGTCATCTTTATTTATTTAACTCTTCATTCAGTAAACTTTTTATAAAGGGCTGGCACATGCAGGGCTTTACAGAAGATTCAAAGAAGTTAGATTGATCAAAACTGTTAGATATCATGTTTGTCTTCAGGAAGCTTATAAAATTCATTTGGAAAAAAATGAATTTTCAAATAACGAATGGGCAAAGTGCTGAGGGTTCACCCTGCTAAACTGGAGCTATTCTCTAGCATTTTCTCTTCCCTAGATTTGTAACGGGTGTTAGTAAGCCACTGACCTCTGGAAGTATAAGATTTCTCAGTCATTGGCTGTCTAAATGAAGGCAAGGGATGGCCATAAGCCCAAGGTTGCTCTGCAAAGTACTGTGTGCCTGTTGCCCTGATGCCTTCCTCAGAGATGGCTGCTCTAGGGTAACAAGAAGAGAAAGGATAGCTATTATCCAGAGATGGAAACCATTGACCAATGATCAAACACACTTTGATGAAGACTGTTACTTTTGAAGATCGCCTGGAAGACAAATAGACTACTAGTGTACTTCAGTCTCTTTGATTCTTTGTTTTGATGTCCCCACCCTTCCCCCCCCCAAAAAAAAAAAAAAAACCCAGCCAGGTACACTGTTACTGGCTCCTATTCTTAATTCTAGTTCTGCAGACCAATAGTTCTGTGTGGTTAGAGTTTGTTTTCCGGACTTGAATTTGGAAAGGATGCTGAGCAGAAACTACTCAGAGAATGGCCAGGAATGTGAGGTAGTCATGATAAACAATGGCAGTAGGGATAACTGAGTGGATTATTGCAGAAATGGCTTGCTTTCATTTCCACTGCCATCACAAGGTTCCTAAGATAAATAACTAAAGGGAAGAAAATGGATACTCATTTTCTCATTGTTTTAGTTATTTATCTACAGCTGGCTCCAGGGACAACATATTTTCTTCAAACACACACCACCAGCGATGCCCTTCCTCTAGCTGGGCTCCCCTTCATGTTCCCATTATCTGTTAAATGTCATCACGTTACGAATCCAAGAATTGATTAACCCACTTACTAAGTTAAAGTCCTTAAGATTCAATCACTCAATAATTGAATCAAGTAACTGGGACCCAGCTTTCAGTATGTGTGCTTTTGAGGCTACTTTATATCCAAATCATAATAGGGATTACTAAGAAAGCAGTAGAGAGCAAAGTTCATAGCTAGGCATTATTGTTAAGGATTCCAGTTGTCTTTAGAGGTTGACTTTCTTCCCTCCACATGAATATCACTTACAGACTTTGGAAGAAGTAACCAAAGAGCAGCTCGTAACAGGAGAGCAACACCCCCATAAGGCACATGGCACTTATGTCAGTCTTAAGTATGTGAAGATCCTTCCTGAGATGAGTTGGAAATTCACATCCATAGGCTCTCACCAGTTTTTTTCTTTCTTTTTTTATTAACCATTCCATTTGTTTACATCTTATATGATAGCCCACTTCCTGGTTACCCCTCCACCAATCCCCCATCCCACATCCACCCTCTACACTCCACCTTCCCCTTTGCCTATATGAGGGTGCGCTCCCACCCACCCACCCTCCTCCCAGCCCCAGCCCCACCCCCACTGTTCCAGCATCCTCACCAGGACCAAGGGCCTCCCCTCCCATTACAGTCTGACAAAGGCCATCCTCTGCTACGTATGTATCTGGAGCCACGGATCCCCCCAGGTACACTCCTTGGTTAATGGTCTAGTCTCTGGGAGAACTGGGTAGTTAAGCCAGCCTATGTTGTTCTTCCAATAGGGTTGCAATCCACCTCTGATCCTCCAATCCGTCTGCCTGCTCCCCAACCAGGTTCACTGAGCTCAGTCTTATGGTTGGCTCCAAGCATCCACATCTGCATTGGTCAGTTGCTGGCTGGACCTCCCAAGGAACAGCCACAGCAGATTCCTATCAGCAAGCGCCTCTTGACCATGGCCACAGTGTATGGTGTTTGCTGTACGCAGACAGGATGGATCCCCAGGTGGGGCAGTCACTGGATGGCCCTTCCTTTAGTCTCTGTTACATTTTTTTTTTTGTCCCTGTTCTTCCTTTGGACAGGAAATTTCTGGCTTAGAAACTTTGAGATGGGTGGATGGCCCCATTCTTTGGCCAGGGACCATGCTTATCTACAGGTGTTCTCTACAGGTTCTAGTTCCCCATTCTCTTCTCTTTCCTTTAATGCAATCATCTTTGAGAATCTCACCAGTTTTTTTAAGGTTTATTTAAGTGAATGGCAGAGAAATAAGATACACCCTCCTACAGTGTGGCATCTTTTACACTTGCGTTTACCATCCTTCCTTTAGCCCTTTCAGTTTTCAAATAATCCACTTCACAGTAATATTACCCTCACCTCCTATGACTAGCAGGTTCATCTCCATCATAACCACTGTGCCTTGAAGCTCCATTAGTGTTGCTGAACATGCTACTCTAGATCTGTTCTGAAGAGGGCAGATAATGAAAGTGACATTCTGCCTTTTTCTCCTTAGCAATATGCGTTGAGGATAAAACATAGGATCAAATTAGCTCATTTATTATTATGTTCCGGTTTAGCATACAGAATCTATCACTCATAGAACTTGTAGTGGGTGATAAAAGCACACAGAATTCAGAAATGAAAATAAAGTAAATTTTTCAAATGGCATAATATTATACATGAAGTGAAGAGGAAGGTAAAGATATACAAAGCTGTTTAGAAAAATTAGCAAGCAAGGCAAGGAATTGGATGTGACTGGTAAAGGGAAAAACACTTGACTAAAATAACTCTGTGTTTAAAACAGGAAATTTCAGCCATGTGGGAGACAAGGTATTAGAAAGGGTGGAAACCATTTCATTTCTGTTGAAATATGCCCAGCTAGTTTCTGCTTTGCTTGATGGGAAAAGGGAGAAAAATGACTTTGGAAATAGATCGTGCTTAGATGCGAAGTGGGACAGGAAGAAGGATGCTGGTTCTTATGTACTGCTCACAGCCATGATGGAGGAAGAACAGATGGTTCGGTGGTTAAGATAAGCACTTAACGTGAGGCTGTTCTCATGCGAGGCTTATTCCAAACACCCAAGTTTCTTGAATCTGCAATATGACATTGGAAATATCACAATCAGGAAGCTTTCAAAATGAGATTTTCTGGCACTTCCTGAGGCACTTGTAGTCTCCAAAGACTGTTTTAATTAAGACTCGGGAGATTAATTCTCACTGCTGGTGGCTGTTGTGGTATAAGCCCAGCACCTTCACCAAACAGATAAATTCATGCAAGTAATTGAGCCAAAACACTTTAATATCAAGTCCCAAGGACTTATCATTGTTTTCCTCACCAAGTCTGTAGAGCGAAAAGAATCGTGCTTGATAAAGCAAGAACTAACTGTTCACAAAATAAGGCAACCAAAGTGTTCCCATTATAAAAGACTGGCTTGCCATCCTTAATAAAATAGAGATTCTAGGATACATGGCTGACTTAGGCTTAATTTTTCCTTTTTTAGCTACATTTGGATTTTTACACGGACATTCATATTCATACAGACACAGGCACAGACAAACATACACACACAAAACAACAACAACAACAAAACAACCATACACTCTTGTGGTTTATTTGTTGAAAAGGCCTACTACTCTTTTGCACAGACCTGAAGCTAAACCTGAAGCTCTATCCCCTGATTCCAGCAGTTACAGTCTAGGGAGATGGTAGACTCTAGTTTTGCTTTCTCTCAAAGGGGTGCCAGGTAGCAAGCATCATGGCAAACATTTCATGTTGTATTTGATTACTTATTCCAAATGCAAGGATTATGAAGCTATGAACATGATTGGCTATAACTGCTATTGATTAAAAAGTTCAGATTACTTGAAACTGGGCATTTCAACCCTGGTATTTTTGTTCCCAACCTCTATACCACACAGTCTACAACTGAAGGATTTCTGGGATGGGGGCAACAAAGGACATCAACAGTGCACCCAACTCAGGTAGCAGCCTAGGGCTTCTTCACAGGCTTTGGGAAAGCTCCTACCTCAACAAATGGGAAGTCCTTGTATGGACAGAAAACTGGAAGAGATGGAGTGGGGGTTCTTTCTTATATATGGTTGCTTTCCAAGAATAGGAAGGTCCATAGACCCTGAGAAAGTGAAGTAGAACCTGAGTATAATATTTAAGACTAATAATGCAACCAATCCTTGAAGTAGCTAACAGAAGTCAAATGACTGTCTATATATACAGTGCTGAGTAGGCTTTATCTGATGGACCATTTAAGAAGATAGTTGTCTCCTGGTTATTTGCTACCGAAAATTAATGTAAAATTTTGCCATATACTAAAATACTTCTTGCTACTATTGTATCTTTCTTATCCTTTGCCTAGCTTCTCAGCGGTTTATGATGGAGAATTGCCAATAGTGAGGTCTATGGATTCCACCTAGACTCACTCTGGTCACGTTCTTCTTTCCTAAATATATGTTGTCTCTTTTCAGCACATTTTTAGTGCTATGTAACCTGTCTTCAGCTTTTCAACTCATTTGGCAAGTTTCCCATTTTCTAGTAACAAAAATTCATGCTTCTGCTTTTGAACTCTATCGTGAAACAGAACAAAACAGAAATGAAACCACCAACATTTTCAAACCTTAAGTTACTGTTAGAGCAGGTATTAGATCTTTTGACAATGTCTCACTTTACTGTCAGTGGTTGTCAGCTGTCTATACAGGCTGGTGACAGAACTCTAATTTTTCTCATTTTGTTTAACTGAACAGCCCATGCTCAGTGAGTAGGACATCTCTTCAGCATTTTCTCCAGACCACAGATGCATTCTCATCCTATGGATTTGACTATTTTAGATTCATTGTATCACCATCTCATTCATCCATTTCTGTAACTGTCTATTCTTATCGCATAATATCCTCAAGGTCCATTTATGTTATCTTATGTTACAAAATTCATTTTTATGGTTGTATAATATTCTATTTTATATATTCATTTATTCATTATTTATTTCCCTGTGGGTGGGCAATTAGTATATTCCCCATATCTTAGCTACTATGATTAATGCTTAAATGAATATATAAATATAGAAATCTCTTTTTATATAGATGTTAATTATTTTAGATAATATGAGAAAATATACTACCTAGATCATGTAATAAGTAGTTTTAAATATTTGAGAAATCTTTTGTATTGATTTCTACTGTTGCCGTGACTTTTTCTTTCTATTCACAGTATATATAATGTGTTCAAGCAACAAATCAAAACTTAACAAGGAAAACTATATCAAATTAAGCAGCTTCTTCTCAGCAAGAGAAACACTCACCCAAATCAAAGCCAGTGCAAGGGGCTGTGCTTGAAGATGCCATCCCTCACAGAGGCTTAATCTCAAAAGTATGGAAGGCATAAACAATTTGAAACAATACCATAACTCCCTGTTTTTTTTTAAAATGGCCTGAAAATTAAAATAGTCGTTTCTCCACAGAAGACGTTTATTTATTTATTATTTTATTTATTTATATCCCAAATGCTGCCCCTCAGTCCCCTTTCACAGAGTTTCTCTTCCATCCTCCATCCACTTCACTCCTGAGAAAGCAGCACCACCCCCCCTCCATCTTCCCCATCCTGGTGCATCAAGTCTCTGCAGGATCATAGCATTCTCTCCCACTGAGGCCAAACATAGCAGCCCTCTGCCTACACATAGGCTGCCAGGGGCCTTTCGACCAGCCCCTGTATGCTCTTTGACTGGTAGCTCAGGTTTTGAGAGGTCCCAGGAGTATAGGTCAGTTGACACTCTTGGTCTTCTTCAAGTGTTGCCATCTCTTTGAGGGCCTTCAATCCTTCCCCTAACTCTTCCCCAGGGGTGCTCAACCTCTGTCCAATGTTTGTTGTCCATAGAAGACTTAATGATAAACAAAGTGGATGAGACTTTCAAAGGACCACTAATTACCAGAGAAATGTAAACCGAAGTATGATGAGGTCATCTCTGACCTTCATGTGACCATGTACTACAGGCAGCAAGTAGCCAAGGGGACCTGAGGAGATGAGGACGTTAATTTTAAGGAACTGCTTTTCATTTTGCCTCCTCAACTGCTTGCTCATAGATATGTTTACATATATAAATGCATGTTTAATCATGCAGAAGAGTTCATGCATATTTATATACTATGTAATAGTGTGCTGTGTATGGATAGTATGCATATTCACACAGAGAAATGATACTTCTTAAAGAATCAAAGCCCAAAGGAATAGCACAAAGGTGAGAGAGCCAAGACTGGAACAGAAGCTGAGGGAAGAAAATGTGTAATGGAGGACCATTCATCAGCCATTGGGAAAGAGAGTACTGGGCCTCGGGGGCATTTTGCGTTGCCAAGCGTGAGGAGGTAGGCAGAGTGAGACGCTATTTCTCATTCCTATCAGCTGTCCGGATGTGTTGTATTATGGAGCAGCCATTACAGATTTCCAAGTACCATACCTTTAGGAGTTTCAGGATTTGTATTTATCAAACTGGAACCGAGGAATGAGATAGGGGATTTGGGGGCCACTTATCTACTGCTGTAATCAAGCGGGATGGATGGAAAAACAATTCTGACATAGTCAGAATAAGCAGCCATTCTGTGGTCAAAACAGCATTAAATGGGATTCGAGAAGCATGGCTCCAGTCCTGGTTGTGAGACTAAGAAACAGGGGAGGGGGAAGAAGGGATGAAAATAATCCAAGTAACTTATTTTCAACACATGGGTTACTTGGTTCGCAGTATTGCTTTATTTGATTGCAATACTTCTCTGTACAAAAATGTAATCAACCCTATTTTATAAGCAAGAAAATGGAGACTCTGTTAGTAAACCCTTCCCTTGTCAATAGATGCCAGAAAATGACGAGAGCAGGTTTTCAAAGCAAAACTCAAGGCCTTCTAAATTACAAACTTCCCCATTCTCTCACCCCACCTCCTCACTAGCTATACAGATGGCTCAGGGATACACCTGCCTGAACTACCACGTTTGGATGCAGGATGTACTAGCCTGTTTACATCACTGATTTCCAAATACGTCTACATATGTGCATGCTCATGCCTGTGTGCATGCCAGAATGTGAGGTAGAGTAATGCATATCTTTTTCAGATCTTTGATAAGTGAGACACATGGCAGAGCTAAGCTATGAATGCTTTCCTGAAGGTCCTAGTGATTCATTCTCTCTGACTGCATTCAGACCCTAGAAGGATGCCAGGGAATACACGACTTTACAGAGAACAGTTTGAAAGCTACCTTGTATGCATAATCTAACGTCTAAAAAGTATATGTGCTCACACACGTGTGTGTTTGTGTGTGCTTGTGTGAATGTGGTTGTATTGTGCAGATAAATGGTGGCAAATACTGCTTTTCTTCAGTGACCCTCCTAAGAGACTTCTTTGTCAGTTCTGCACTGTGGAAGCTCATTCAAAACAAAAGTAACTTGTCATTTGGTCTGCAAGGACAGGCTCCACCCACTGAGATGACCCCATCACTTCATATAGGATTTCCTTCTGTTTCCAAGACTCTTGAAGATCCTGCTGCAAACCCATTTCCCTAAGTCCTTATCTTGACATGAATCTTCACAGACTGTGTGATGTCAGGACATACATTTCTTCTCTGGTCTTGGTTGCCCATTTGTCAAATGAGAGCAATCTTTGAGTATTTTTTTCAGCTTTGACATTCTGTGATGTTACTTCTATGTTACAACTTCATATAAAAAAACAATTAGGTACTCTTATATTTCCACAGTGTTAGCATCCTATGGGCTGATAATCACCTGCCATGGATGAAATTGCTTTTTAATAACTACTTATATGGTGCTCGTTATAAAATTTTAAGTTTCTCCTTCAAGGCATATGTGTATTTCTATATCTAGCTATTTAAATGTGATGGGGTAGAGGAGCTTAAACATAATTTTCCACCCTAATTTTGTTGGTTGCACTTTTGATCTGGGTGTGACACGTGTAATAAAATCTATGCTTGGTAATTTAGTCCGGTGAAGAGGAAATGTAGCAGGGTATGAAAAGGGAAGACCAGAAAGGCCACACAATACCACTTCTCAGAAGATGGGCATAGGACTGGGCTCAGCAGAGGACCTGAACATCTCTCTTGCTTCTGATGCTTTTTTTTTTCCTTATTCATCTCCAATATTAAAATAGTTCTTCAACATCTGTGAGTTTTCCATAAAAATCCTCTTTTTCAAACACACCAAGCACATAAAGGGTAAAACATTCTTATTTGGGATAGTAGGCACAACCAAGAATGAACCAACTAATTAAAGAATTAGCTAGAGATCTTTTAAAATGTTTTGCAAAGTAATTCAGTATAACAGCTCCCCTGATGAGAGGACACTGTGAAAGTGTAGACCTTTGCCTACAGTGGTAGAAATCCCTAAATCAAAATATTATTCCTCTCTATCCTGGCCATGTGAGGATGGAGTGGCATTTGTTTCCACACCACATACTTAGTGAGCATTGTAGGAGGAGCTGTGTAAAACAATCCAAGTGTAATTTTACACTATCTACTGTAATCAAATTTAGATCCAATCTAAATATCTAAAAATAGGTGATTCATCTGACATGGCTTATGAAATCATTCACAAACTATGAATTCATTTAAAATGAAAATAGCAAAGACTATGAGAAAAGTGTTGAAAATATTTAGATTGCCATTTTAGCTATAAAAACAGACAGTACCGTATGTCTTCCTATTGCAAATATGTGAAAATGTATATTTATGTAGACCAGGATTCGATAGACATGAAGAAATATCATTTTTATTAAAGTCATAATTCCATGGATGGTTCTCTGTAAGACAATACTTAATTTGACACGGTAGTGTATATTTTTGACACTAAAAGACCCAAATTCCTTACTCACCTTGTTTGAATGTGAGAAGTCACTGAGGATAGAAGTTTCCTCTTCAGGTTGCTGCCGACTCCAGTACCACAATGGTGCAGCCTGAAGCCTGGCCTTTTGTGCATATAAACTGGAGAGAAGATTGTATAACCTTTCAGAAATTCTGGGTATTTCACAGCTCTAATTCTTCCTCTAGGGGAATATTTTAAAGTAGTTCCTTTTCTGGTTTCATAAATTTTCATTTTCAAACTTTTGCCCTCAGTCTCTTTCTAATGAACTTTCTTCTGGGGAAGAAAAAAAAAAAAAAAGGAGGGGAAAGAAATCCTTCCTGAAATTTCATGCCGTAGAAATACCTGTGGGTATGATTCCCCATGTGAGTATGTCAAATTTAATTAGATTGTACTTTCTGTTACTTAATGACTCAACCGGGCTTACAAGTCCAAGATCATAACCTCCCTAGTAGGCTGCAGAGAAGTGCTTTAAAGAGACAACTATTCATGTTACCCAGTCATAATTGTGTTACACCATGCCCGGAAATAATAAGGATAGGAACACTCACTTAATTAGAACGGTCACCCAAGGATCCACGACCATTTTACCAAAGTTCTTCCCTCAGGTGTTTGCACCCAGGAAACAGGGGAGCAATATGAAAAGCCATGCTTCTGAAGGTATCTTTTCTGTCAACGGTGGCGTAGAGTAGTCCTCAGTGCTTGGTTTTCTAACAGCTTTGCAGCTCTTTAGCAGGACCCAGTAGAATCTAGTAAGGTAATCCAAGGCTGGGAAACACAATAGCCATTCCAGAGATACAAATAAAGGAGAACACAGAATGGGACACAGCTTTAGATGGGCCAAAATGTTCTTATTTTGGAAATGTCTGAAGTTTCTAGGGATTACAGGCATGTGTAGTCCATCAACTTTCTAGCTTATGTTTGATCATTTTGAGCTCTCACCTGCCTATGAACATAAAACCAATGGAGGAACATGTCAAAATGAATGAGATCGGGGAAAAGAGTTTCTTAACTTGATAGAAGCCAAAAGGGACAGGTATACTTCTGATACCAATGCTGTATATCCTTAGGCTCATGGCATTTGCAGTGACCTGTGGGAGGCCATGCTGCAATAGCATCTCCAGGCTCATCATTATCCTTCCAGTGATGTGTGTGTATGTGTGCACATATATATGTCTCTGTGTGTTTGTGTATGTGCACATGTATATGCGCATGTTCATGTACCTGTGTATGTCTGTCTGTATGTGTGTGTGCATGCATGAATGCATGTGAATGTGTAAGTGTGTGTGTGTGTCTGTCTTTGTATATGTGCATGTTTTGTGTTTGTGCATGCATGCATGTATGTGTGCATAGGTGTTTATGTGTGCATGTGTGTGCATGTTTATGCAGGTGTATTTGCCTCCAGAGTCACATGTAGCAGGTAGAGACCTTGGAATATCTTTGTTTATTGATCTCCACTCTTTGCTCTGAGTCAGGTTTCTTTTTGAACTTGAATCCCGTAATTCTGCCAGCCAGTGAGTTCCTGGAACCTACCTGTTTTCACCTCTCAGTGCTCAGATTACAGCTAGGTGCCACTATTCTCACATTTTTATGTGGGTGCTGTTGATTTCACCTCAAGTTCTTATGTTTCCCAGCATACACTTTACCCACTGAGCCAATTTGCCAGCCCTTCCAGTCATCATTTTATCTAGCTTGCATACCCAGAATGTTTAGTAGTCTATCTTTCCTATAACAAATATTTATCATAAATATAATTTGAATCAATATTATTTGAGTAATCAGAACAAAAATTGTCTCAGACTAGAACTTGAAAGGATCACTAAGTAAATAAATGGTCCTTGAGAAAATGTTGAGCAAATCATCTCGGACTGTTTGGGGACAGTATTTGGGAGAAACTGGAACATGGTCCAAGTAGTTGATTAGGTTGTGGTACAAAAGAAAGCTTAATTCCCCACACCTTTAACTACAAACTTATTTGGAAGAAAGCTGTGGCAAAAAGTATTTAAGACTAGACAGATGAGGTAACCCTGGATTTAAAGTGATGTCTAAATCCAGTGATTGATATTGGGAAGACAGTGACTTCAAAGCAAGCATTAATCAAAGAGCCAATGAAAGGCGAAGGCTGTGGTGAGGATTACAGTGCTATAAGTGACGGAATTTGGAGGCACAAGGAGGTGGAAGAGAAAGTGAGCATCCTTCTCTACAGCCTACTGAGACACAGGGGGATCAGCTCACTTTAATTTCTTGTGGCTGCCTCTGAGAATGTTGCTTTAAGCCCTTGTGTGTGGTAAGTTTTCATAAGGGCTCTGGGAAACCACTACAGACTGAACAGTAGATGACACCCAGGAATATTGGAATTAGTCCCATATGAGTTCGATGTGAGAATGATATTGAATATTGAAAATATGTGGGACTTTAAAAAATTGTCTTCAATTCCCTTAGACTATCTCATCAAAATTACAGATTTTCTGGCAAAATGATAACAACTGTTAAACCTAAGAATTGGATACTTTGACACAGTATAATATCCTGTGCTAAATGTTATGAAAAAATAAATTCTAGAAATAAAGGTTGCCCTTAACTCACATATATTTCAATGTTTGATCCTTTCACTAAAACAACAATTAATTCTCCAAGACGACACTTAATTGTACAAATCATCTTCCAGTGTTCAAAAGAAATGCTCTGCCCCTTTATAATTTGCCCATATGACTAGTTTAATAATCTTGTCACAAGAATTTTCAATGTCTCTCTCTGGTTCTCAAAATCCATTTCAAAGCTCTTCTCTGTGCCTCCTCAAGACTTCCTTCATCTCAGGTAAAATTATTGATTTACACTGGGACTAATCAATAGGTTTCTCAGTAATTTGGGCTCTAATTCTCACCAAACTGAGTGATCTGCTGTACATAGTGGCAGCCATGCAGTCTCCACCTCAGACCTCAATCTACTTTTGTGGTCCTGGAATTAGGTGTGAAGTTGTATCACTCTTATGCTTTATGCTCAAGTCTTCAGGAGACAGTTTATTTCTTCAGCTCCAAAATTAGCTGCTGAGATCAATGCCTGATAAATTAGTATATATTCCTTTTTAAATAGAAAACAATGCCAAAAAACATGTCTTCCTGTTACTTCTTGGTTCCCTTTGTTCCCACTGATGAAATAGAGCCATCTATTTGTTATTTATGACTAAAAGGAGATTTTTCTCACAATGTGGCTATGTAACTCTGTCTCTAAAGCTTGGGAAATCTACCTGCTCATCACTAGTAAATCACTGTAGTCCAGAGGAATATGGAAACTCACATGTCTAAGGTCAATGGCTATTGTTACTAGTTTGTCTTTATTTTATGTGGCCCATATATTTGCAAAGTTGAGCACTAATGTCTCCAAGAGTTACTATTTATCTTTCAATGTGTGAAGACATGTCACAGATGGTGTTCAAAAGGGACATGGATGACACTGCTATTTGGGGAGAACTCTGATTTCCAGTCTCTCATGGATTAAAAAGAATCAGGCTCTCCAGATGCACCTTATCAACACACAGAAACCACTAAAGTGCACCTTTCAGACCTTCCTTCTCCTTCCAGTTTGACACATTGAAAATCAGGGATTTTGTTTTTGCAGAGATATTCAACCAGCGGATTGTTCTGTTGTCTATCACCATCCAGAAAGAAATGAAGGGTCTCTAGAAGGTGGTTCTTGGTTTTACCAAACTAATCCAAGTTCCTCCCAAAGCAACTCCCATTATGATTAAGTGACCAGAGTTATTTGCTCAGGGTTTATGAGATGAGAGGTATGTTATAAATATTTTCAAGTATAGCTAAGACAGGTGTTTATAAATTGTACATACCAGCTCTCTTATACAGCTGCTTATTTAGGGAGTGTCCCTCATCTTTACTACCAGCTCTTAGAGACATTTTTACAAAGCCTCCCAATCTCAGAAATATCTTCCACCTCCATTTTTACCTTAATATGGTGTGTATATTTTCATATCTATGAACCCAAATTTACTGTTCGTTATTTTCATTGCCATTCACCCATTAGAGGAGTAGAACCATTTCAGGTGGTTAAGAAATATTAAGCTAGTAAACAAACAGGATATAGCTGAAATCAAGAATCTTTTATCAAAGGACTTACCAATATTTTTCAACCCAGCCTACATTTCCTCTCACCCTTCTCTTGCTTTATAATCTTATATTTCTCAGAATACCTATTATCTTATGCTTCCTTCACATTTTTCTCTCCTCGACTGTTATATTGATTACTTTCATGAATGACGGCTAAAATATGGCAGAGATATCTCCATTTGTCATCAATAAACAGCATGCATTTGGCTAATATATATCAGCTATATATAGGACTATTTTGGCATATTACTTACTATCAGTTTATACATAATAAGTACAAGCTTATTTATTCTTTGTTTTTAAAAGATAGTATAAGCTAATCCTAAAAAAGACATTTGAAAAAGCTATGCTACATAAAAGGGTAAAAATAGAGAGAAAAATACTTAGTTCAGTTTCATGAAACTGGAACAAAATTTCTCTTTATTGTATATACTTGCTTGCCTTTCTTAGAACTCAATAAGACCTTTCTTGAAGAGGTTGCAAAGCATTACAAAAGGCATGCCCTTATGGAATGTTACTGCCTGAAATGTTATTTAATGATAAGCTAATAATGTCAAAGGTACACAATTCATTGATTAATTTTCAAGGGTGTGTCAGTGCAGGAGGTAACTGACAATGTACAACATCATCACCAGTATCGTTAGGATCAATACAGGGCAGGCTCTGGACTCTGAAAGACCAGGATTATGTTCAGACCTCATCACTACTAAAGAGCCAAGCCTCTTTAGACAAGCACTTAATTCTTAGTACCTTTTTCCTTGTATGCAAAATGATGGGAGTAGTACGTGTCTAATAAGAAGGCTAGAGGAGCTTCAACCTTGATCAATCTAATTAACTACACAGGTGCTCAATAAATGATAACTGTTATTTCTAAAATCTTAGCCAGCACTGCTAGGCTGTTGACTTAATGGTAGCAATGGTGATGTTCTTATCAAATGTGCAAATGATTTAGCTAAAGAAGTAAGCCATTTCTAAATATTATGTGGAAAACATATCAAATAAACAAAATGTGAGTAACATCAAAAAGTAGTTTGAACTTTGAAAGGCAGATCAGTATTAATCCCCTATTGACTCATGAAGGAAGCTAAAGGCATTAGAGAAAGTAGGTGGTATATTCAATATTTCATCTAGCCTTCCCCCCAGGCTCTCTCAAATGATAACTTGAAGAACCTGTTGGGAAACATGCACTTTCCCATTTTTCCCTGGGGAATCTGTGAGCTCATACAGATGTGGAAAAAAAAATAGTGTAATAGCATTAGACAAATTCCAATCTAAATAATTATCATATTTCATAAAAATTTAAATAAATTCAGCAATTAATTTTCTCTGATTGTTTCTCATTATGTTTGTGGGCTTTTATTCATGGGAATTTCACAAAACAAAAGACACCAGGACTTCTCATGCAAGCGTTGCTTTGGGGAGTGTTGTAGTCTTAGTCTACCCAATTAAGATATTCAAAGAACAATGAGTAGAAGCCCTTGCCTTTCTTTCAAGTCCCTGAAAGAGGAATGTAAGATAAATTTGCTTGTTTAGAGAAAATAGAGGGGATCTAGAAGTCATAATGTACCTAGGGAAAAAAAATCAAATTCAGATCATTTAAAAAAAAATACCACACAGCTAACAGCTGAAAATTCCTGATTATTTAATACATTTAAGGCTGTAGATATTTTGACAAGTGGATATCACTAAGTTGAACCACCAAAGATAAATTCCGACAAGCAATTGCCAATTAGAAATCATTTTTCCCAAACTTTATGTATGGTATGTATTAGAAGTGATAACACAGTATTGTTTTTTGTTTTTGTTTTTGTTCTTGTTTTTGTTTTTTTCTTTTTTTTTTTTTTTTTTTGATTTTGATTTTCTAGACAGGGTTTCTCTGTATAGTCCTGGCTGTCCTGGAACTCACTTTGTAGACCAGGCTGGCCTCGAACTCAGAAATCCTCCTGCCTCTGCCTCCCTAGTGCTGGGATTAAAGGCGTGGGCCACCACGCCCGGCAATAACACAGTATTCTTAAGAATATCTTTATAATTTGTAGTTAGGCTCATTGGTCAGAACATAAATATTTCTGTTAGATAAAATCTCTTTGGCATATTTTATTTCTACAAGAGTGTTCTTGTTTGGACATAAAGTTTCCCTTTATGAAGGCATTTGCAACCCCATGGGAAGAACAACAATATCAACCAACCAGACACCCCAGAGCTCACAGGAACTAAGCCACCAATGAAATAGAGTACACATGGAGGGATCCATGGCTCCAGCCACATATGAAGCAGAGGTCAGCTTTGTCAGGCATCAATGGGAGGAGAGACTCTTGGTCTTGTGAAGGCTCAGTGCTCCAGGGTAGGGGAATGCTAGGGAAGGGAGGCAGGAGTGGGGATAAGGGTGGGGGAACAACCTCATAGAGGCAGGGGGAGCAGAGGTGGGGAGAGAATTTCCAGGGAGGACCAGGAAAGGGGATAACATTTGAAATGTAAACAAGGAAAATATCCAATAAAAAAGACAGAAAGAGAGAGAGAGAAGAAAAAAGAAAAAAGAAAAAAAAATATGATTCACATGTGGAAGACCTGTTTGCCAAAGAATTCAGATTTTAGATAAAATCATGAAGTGTCTACCATCATTAATATGTTTGTTAATCTACTGACAGATTCACAAATTTGTGCCATTGTTGAAAGATAGAAAATATTTTCCAAGTTAAAATACAGTTGGAAGAAGCAGATAAATAAGTGCATGTTCTTAAAGGCTGTATCTTACTCTTGGCCCCTTGTTCTTGGACTCCAACTCCTTTAAAAGAATTAAGTAATTTTGTTTCCCACAAGTTCCCCCATTGGGATGTTTTGCGTCCCTGTGGTTAGAATTAGGATATTTCTCCTTCCCAGGTATAGGATCAGTAGTGATTGAACCAAGATACCACTGCGTTCTGAAAACATTAGCCAAAACAGTTATTTTCAAGGTATGTTCTCTGATAGTTTTCACAGTAACAAGATCAAACATGCAACAACAATAACGACAACAACAAAAACAACAACACACTATTGGAAAAACAGCTACTGTGAATAATGGGATGTGTGCTTCAGAAACTTTGGATATGATTTTAGCAAGTATCATAAAATGGAAAACTACGTTAGAATACACCTAAAAGTTTATCATCGGAGTAATGGGCAATTTTGCTCTTTGGCGAAAAGATGAGAGTGATAAGATATAAATAGTATAGCCTTTGCTTGTGCAGCTTCAAGTGGAATCTTAGGTAGATGACATCTTGTGAATATTTGGTGAAGAACTTGTCTACAGTTTGTCTATACCCTAAGACTTTGTGTGAAGCTGTAAATGTGGCAGAGAAATTAATCTGGCAGAGGAAAATTCAATGCAGTGTAACATTCATGTGTGACATTTCTGTGACAAATTCCTTTTGGTTAGGTTTACAGAGAATTAGAAACAAACCCCACAGATATCCAGTTGTGCTAGAAAGAGTGTTGCAACACGTAATAATATGCTTTCTCAAGAGACCATCAGTTCCTTTAAAAAGAACCCAAGTTCTTGGATCTGAAATAGCAAGAAACTTCACAGAGGACATCTTGGCAATTGCCCTCCATTTCACCCATCAAGGTTATAAAGAAGTAAATTTATTTGAAACATTTGGGTTTGAGAAGAGAGCATGGTATAGTAGCCCTTGGGGTAGCCCTTTTGCCCAGGGGTGCCCAGGAAACAACTTTATACCATGCCCAGGCAATCAAACACTGCATCAACCATCGTCTTTGAGGTTGTATATAATTCTTGAACTGTTGCCCAACTTTAGTGTCCTGCACCTGATACTGTTTTAGCAGTAGTGGCAAATATAAGTGTGAGAATGTGGAAACTTTCTCACAGGCTTAAAGAAGGGGCTAGGGTCAGGATCTCTGTAGGCATGTCCTAAATGAGTGATACATGAGGCCAAAGCTGCAATGGAGATATCAGAAAGATAGAGAGCGCTCAAGTACAGAAGAAAGCTGTAGGCATGACAGAAACTAGTTAGCTCAAAAGAGAATCCATGTGAGCTATACATTACAAAACTGTAGGTGCATGCCTCCTTGAAATCCTTTGGGTGTCATATCACACCACCATATGCTCTAGATATAAAGTATGAAACATAGAATTTGATTTTTGTCTGCCTGTGTTTCAGTAGTTTAATGCACCCCGGCCTTACTATTTTTTCACTCTTCCCTTTAGAAAGAAAGTGCTTACACTATATCATATCTGATGGGATTGGACTTTTAAGAAATATTAGTACTATTGGGAGTATAGTTGGTATTTTACTTTGAATTAGAAGTGTATCACTAAGGCCCATGGATCTAACATTCAGTCTGTACTGGTGCTGGTGTTTTTAGATGATATAGGATGTACCAATTAGGACATGAGTCACTGAATATAGACAGATGAGAGTTATAACCAAGCTCTGGTTTAGGTCCCATCTTCTGTTCCTGGTGCATGGTCATATAGTGAGCAAGCCATTGTCATAATCTCACCAATGCAGAGCCACATCACTATGCAATTTCAGCCATAATGGGAGCCTCTGGAAAAATAAAAGAAGAGCCCATAGGAATAGTTCCTTCCTCAGTTAGTCTGTCAGGTATATAGTCATATCAATGAGAAAAGTAATTAACATAGGGAGTTTTGAAAAATCAATACATACCCAGTAATAAAATAAAACAGTGAAGTAAAATAAAGAGTAATATGTTTTATTTGTGTTTCCCATGCTAGGTGGTCCTGTGGAAAACCTGGAAAGATCAGGGATGTGTGGCTATGGTGGCGTTTCTAAGCTGTGTACATCAAAGGCTCTAGAAATTATGACTCAAGTTCATTTCCCCCCTAAGTAACTTCAGGTTTATATGTGGTACCATTATATTTTCAAGATTTCATTAAAAGATCCCAGTGAAAGAGCATTTACTGACTCAAAAGTATAAAAGGGGATAACTGAATTACAGACAGTGAAGTGATTGTTGGAAGAATGAAGATTATAAGTAGGTTTATGAAAATGTTTAGACATACAAGAAAGTCATGGAGATGTTACTGAAAGACAGAGGTGTGGAATTGTTTAAGATCATTTGGCAAAAGAATATAGGCATGTTAGGGCAGAGATGGGAGTCGGCTTGTTCGCATCTTTTTTGTTTGTTTGTTTGTTAGATATTTTTTATTTACATTTCAAATGTTGTCTCCTTTCCTTGTTTCCCCTCTGGAAAATCCCCTATCCCTCCCCCTGCTCCCCAACCCACCCACTCCCGCTTCCTGGCCCTGGCTTTTGCCTATACTGGGGCATAGAACCTTCACAGGACAAAGGGCCGCTCCTCTCATTGATGACAGACTAGGCTATCCTCTACTACATATGAGCCTGATATAGCTGTCTCCTGAGAGGCTCTGCCAGTGCCTGACAAATACAGAAGTGGATGCTCACAGCCATCCATTGTTCTCATCTTTCTCTTGTAATGTGGTAGGGATATTTCCTTGAGGTATTTTTGGTCAAACATTAACTACAGTCAAAGACAAACACAGACAGGGGCTTGGGCCATAGAGCCTCTGTAAGTTCTTGTGTAAAGTAGCTATGTCAATGATTGACTAATAAGGATACATACTGATTCTGAGGACACTCAATGCTGGCCAGTATCAGGCCATGTGTCACTGAAGATAGGCTACTGAGAGTTATAACCGAGCTCTGCTTCAGGCCCCATCTTCTGTTCATGGTGCACGGTCATATAGTGAACAAGCCATTGTCAATAATCTCACCAATGCAGAGCCATATCACTATGCAATTTCAGCCATAATGGTACCCTCTGAAAACATGAACTCGCATGAATAGTTCCTGACAATATCAGGCCACAGGTTTGTTTCAGCTTTGAGTGCAGAGCCTTTTTTTTTTTAATAATTTAGTACAACAAAAAAGAGTAAAAAGAAGGACATTTGACATTTCAGATATAAAATAATGGTAAATTAGTGCAGCTGATTTTATATATATATTTCAAAACTTGTTAGATTTTTTTGTTGTTCCTGACTGTATCCTCAGCAGGAAATCCTGAGTGACTCTATGAATAACCTGTCCTCTCTAATGCAATAGTCCTGTCTCTAGTTCATCAGCCATGTCACCTTCAATTAAGCAGTGGCTCAGTTGGTGCAGGGACAGCCTTCATATTAGAACTGCAGAAAGGTTTCTCCTTTGTGACTTAAGTATTTTTCCAACTGTTGGAATGTTCACCAATTGCTGCTTCAGCTCCTTGGAAGGCACGGAGCTTTGTGCGTCTAGGCATTTACTGTACTAGTAATTAATGCCGTGAGCTTTGTAATTAAAAAAAAAAAAAAACTTTTTGTCTTTATACTCAGGGTGATAATGCTGCAAGTAAAAATTAATTAAAATGAGATGAATTGCCTTCAGTTAAAGGAAACAGAAAGTGAAAGGGAGGGGAGAGGGAGGAGGAACCTGAAGCATCCCTGGCCTTATTAATGATGTAAACCAGGGGGTGGGGTTCCTGTTTCTTCCTACTTTCTCTCTGTTCTATGTTATTGAGCCTGAATTAATGTAGACACAAATGATTAGTTGCTGAAGACACACAGCAAAAGGACATTTCTTGTCCATTTGGCTATGGGTCACCATCAAGACCAAAAGCAGCAACGCCCATGTGTGTGTGTGAGCCTCCCTTCAACTTCTGTGTTCTAGCCTGCTTGGGGTAATGAGCTGTGAAATTGGCTCTTATATTATTATTAATTAAATCGACCAACGTTTTTTTTTGATAGCCGTATTCTCTACAAGGTCTTGAAAAGTCCCATCACTGATCATGACAGAGCTTGAGTGAGACATTTGGACCTCTGATCCTTCTAGTCTAAAGCAGATGCTACAAGATGTGAGTTCATCGTGCCTGCATACTGATTTTTCTAAAGTTAGGCCCCAGTTTCGACTGAAGGTCACTGCCTCATTAAATTAGTGCACAATGATGACATTGTATTTTTAAAAAGAAGCAGTAGTCAATCAATATGTGGACCAGGGTCAGCCTAGGATTCATGTGATTATTTAAAGGCCATAGAAATAACAGAAAGCCCATGGCCTCTCAGATAGATAATACATGCACAGAAAAGCAAATGCGACATCACACAGAACCACTTGGAAGTTAGCATTTAGAGACTAACAGGTTCGGTGCTCTGAGAGACAGGAGTAACCTATAGGGGGATTCATTGTAGAATGAAGAAGTCAGAAATGGCTTCATAGGAAAAATGAATCAAACAGGGCTGGCAGGGAAAAGGACAGAGTAAAAGACAAAATCATTTTCTTTTAAAATATATAGTCTTTATATAATTTGGTTACTGGTCATAGAGGTGGAAACTACTATATTCAGATAGATACTTATATCATTTCTCCAGCACTCTTGTGTCTTAACAATATCTTTAAAACTGGTTCTATGGATATATTTGGTGTTCTATGGATTTTACATCCTAGAAAGCCTGCCTTTTTAAACTGCAAGGTTCAGATACCCCTCTGTTACATTTTCAACCGTTAAAATTTTCCAACAACTGATGGGATGGGAGCTATTTCATGTTTCACAGTTCAAAGTTAGGGATCAGGTCTTGGTACGTGAACTGAGCAAATCTGGAGAAACATACAAAGAAGTAACAATTTTCAGTCTGGATTTTGATTGTAGTAGAAGAGAGGCGGGGGAGCTTCAAACGATCTCTGAAAAGCTAAAATTAGTATTTCACATTCCACGGCTAGTCCATATTTGGGGGGCCATTTCACTAGCATCACCGGGTAGCAGTTTTCCAAGAAGCCAGTAGTGAGTGTGACCATATGACGCTTCCTTCTCCTTCTGTTCTAAATCCCACAGACTGCAAAATTAGATTCCCTAGATTTAACGACGACGTTGGCATTCTTTTAGTAAAGCCATCTGTACAGCAGTCTCCCCTTATCTGCGATTTTACTTCCTTTAGTTTCCATTTCAAGTGGTCAACCATAGTATATCCAGGTCACAAAGATCCCTCCCTCAATAATCATCTAGGAGTCCCCACATTTATCAGGCTGACTGGTGCAGAATTGTGATGTAACCCTTAAGTAGTAAGTAGTCCAATGCTGCATCACAGTGACTGCGTTCTACACCCCACACTGTCTCATGGAGGCACTGTATCATCTCCTAACATCACAGTGTGAGACATTTTGAGATAGTAACATTCAGCTATCTCTTATTACATTATGTCATTAAATTCTGATGTTTTTCTTATGTTGTTATATGCATGGATAGGAGGAAACACAGTAGTAAAACTAGCCTTTGGTAAACAGGAGGATTCAAGCACCCACGATGATACCCTCTCTGGGTAAGGAGACCATGTTGTTCTTGTACTAGGGCAATTTGAGTAATTCCTCTCACCTAACATATATAGACACAAATCATCACATGTTCCATACCCTCTCCAGACGAAGGGTTTACAGCATCAGTCTAGCTTTATAGAGCTACCAACGTGGTTTGCAAAGATCTTAGTTTGTCTGTACAGCACCTGCCATTTTCAAGCCAGGAAAATCAATCCTAGTTTCTGCTGGTTCAGCCTCAGAAGAGGAGAGTTTGGGAAACATTTCTTCTTCTTCTTCTTCTCTTCTTTAAGTAGTAGAGTAGATTTGCTGCCAGAGGCAAGGAATGGCTTCGTATCAGATGAGCATTGGTCTTAAACAATTGGGTTAAATGAACCTCACTGGGTTTTGATGGATGTCTAATATGCTTGTGAATGGTTGCTGAACTCAAAACTAGAGAGAATTCCCTCTCAACTGGACTGTCCTTAGCTACTTTAGTGAGAAATTAGCAAGCAAAGGAAACTGTTAAACTGCCCCCAACATGTCTACCTAATTTTGTGCTGTACGCTCATGGACTGATAAGCTTTGTAGCACAGATGATGCTAAAGTACCCAGTCGATTCTTTCTCCTTGTTACCTTTAATCATTTCTTTGAAACTTATAGCAAAGGTAGCTGCCGTTAACAAACATCTCAGAACTTGTAGTGAACTGTGAAGCCATATTTTAATTAAGAAATGATGGACAAGATTATACTTATCATATAAGAAAAGGCAGTCCTGAAGTAATGAAGCAGTGTGGAGAAAAATGAGCCAGAATAGGAGTGACAGTAAATTACCAGGTGCAGGTGACTAACAGATATCCTGTGACCTCTATGAATTCCACATTGCAGAACAATGTTAACGGATGCATGATTTATGTGCTCCTGCCCTCCTCGCTCCAGAAGGCAGAACACAGTGTTCTGTGAACAGCAAAAAATACTCCCACTGACTGGCTCACACACTCTCCCCTGAAAGGACTGGGCTTACAATCTGGCGCAGGCAAGGAAGTGCTGACTGGCCTTTGGCACCTGCACAACTCTTGGCTCACACACTGGGCCTGGCTGTTAGAAACAAACATAATAGCAGACACCTTGGAGCTGCCCCTCCAAGATATACTGCTTCAGCGCAAGCACTCTGTCTAACCATAGTTCAGTTCTTTCCTGTAGTGGATGTTGAATAGAAGCTTTTCTGGTGCCTTTATAAGTCTGTTCAAAGATTCTAAGGATTGGAGAATACAGACTCATTCATTTTTCATTTTAGCTTCTCTTGGGATATGAATGTTAGGAGCAAGAAGAAAGAATGAAAGAACATACAGAGAGAATAATTCATGAAGTGACCAAATGCTACCTATAAGATAAGAAGGAAGAACTTGGCAAAACAGAACTATGTGGAAGGTTGAGGGGGCCAGTCTGGGACGTGGGCAGCAGCCTGGGACAGTTCTTCATTCCTTCATTTGTTTACCTCCTATTTATTTACTTAAATAAGAAATGTTGCTCTGACCATTGGAAAAAAAGTTGGCACTTCAATTCAGTCATAAAGAAAGCACCACACTTGACTGCATTAGAATCCTTTTGTGAGGTCTAACTAGAAGAGAAAGAAATCTTCTCAGACACGATAACTGAGCTTAAAATCAAGGACTCTCCAAGTCATAAAATTTAGCATTTCTTTCTCCTTTGAGTTGTAGTTGTCTGACATTTAACAGAAATACAAGGACCTGATCTCACAATATTGATATTGCAAAAGTTCTGTTTTTGGTTATTCATCTCCCACCCCCACCCCACCCCCACAGAACTTTGTCATTATTTTCAATTCTGAAGTGCAATGGTCATTTTGAAATAATAATTCATAATTTTATTTTAATTTGGAGGTAAATAAAAGGTAGAATGTTGTAACTACAATATACATTGAGGAAACTTGAAGACCGCATAAAAATGACAATAATGATTCTGAGAAGCCCAGGGGCTGGGAAAATTATGTTATAATCCACCACCAAACTGGGTTGCAAACAAATAATTTTAAAAATAGACTAATATGTTGGCACAACAGATATTCTGAAATACAATTTGTGGCATGTCTTTGTACTATGCAGAACGATTGAATGACACTCAAATAGGCCAGCTTTCAAATTCTTGGACTTTTTGCTGAATTGTGTCCATATTACACATGAAGCTTGTGTCCATCAACAGAGGAATAGATAATGAAAATGTGGTGCACATATACATTGACATTTATTCAGCTATAAGGAAACATAAAACTATGAAATCTGTAGTAATGTGAGTGGATCTGGAAAGAATTACACAGGGATAGCTCAAACTCAGAAAGACAAATCCTGTTATTTTTTGTCTCACATGCAAATCCTAGATATACCTCCAAGGAGACCATGAAGGTAGGAAGAAGGTTTAGAGGAAGGGGAGTAAAGAGGATAGATAGAGAAATGCAAGATGTGAAAGGAAAACAGGCATTATCAGGGATAGAAAGCTGCAAGACTGGGGGGTGGGGGGACGACTGGGGAGAAGCACAGGGGAGGGTGTGAGAGGAGATCAACACAAACAGCACAAACACACCATAATAAAACTTATTGCCTTAAATATTAGTAGAACCAAGCAACTAAAATAAAATAAATCATACCAACACAGAAAAGAATAACTGGAAGGAGAAGAGACGTAAAGGGACGGATGGAAGGGATGAGGAGAGCAAGGAAGGGGGAGAGAGTGAGGAACCTGCCTCTCAATGAGATCAGCACCAAATACATTATGAGAAAAGAAGATGTCTATAAGATACATTCCACATGCCACTTGACTCTTGAATTTTGTGGTATTTCATGAAGTTACTAACATAATTACTGTAAATAGATCAAAGCAAGACCTTATATAGCTACACTGTACAAAAATAAAAATAAAAACCAAAAAACAGTTTCCCAGCAGGGTCTCTCTGACTTCTGTATCCTATTGTTAGAGTGTGACTTAAATAAAGACTGGAGGGTGAGTTTTGTCTGGGTATCTTAACCTACATAGGAGACTGGACTAACAGGAGTCTTACCTTCAGATTCTAGATCTCTCTCTCTTTGTTTTGTTTTGTTTTTGTTTTTGTTTTTGGGTTTTTTTTTTTGAGACAGGGTTTCTCTGTATAGCCCTGGCTGTCCTGGAACTCACTTTGTAGACCAGGCTGGCCTCGAACTCAGAAATCTGCCTGCCTCTGCCTCCCAAGTGCTGGGATTAAAGGCGTGCGCCACCACTGCTCGCCCTAGATCTCATTTCTAAACTCCACTCTTCCATACAGGTCTTGTTCACACACGTGAAAACTTCTAGAATGTGCTCAGTCAGGGTTGTTGTGACTTGTTTTACTAAAACAGGTAGTGAGTCTGCACACTGCAGGCATGTCCTTACTTTATCTTGATTGTCATCCCAAAGCAACAGGCAACATTCAGTGCAGGTAGCCTCTTGGACTACTAACATGAAATAAATAAAGAATAAATTGCTTTTTCATGAGACACTTTTAATCATTCTGGTTTTTATGTACTTTATATTTCTACACTTGATCTTAGCCAAAGGGCAGAGAAGCATTGTACTTTATATTTCTAAGGGCATATTTCATTCAGAATTTCATGTTTGAAAATATTTATTATTTTAAATAGACTGTGTATTGTCCTTAAAATGCACAAACCCAAAAGGACCCAATTTATACTTGTCAGAAGGTGACGTAAGGGATTCATTTCTAGTCCAATAGTGTATAGTATAAAGGCTAAACTACCTTGTTTTCAATTTCACTGTTTTGTTTTGTTTTGTTTTGTTTTTCACAATAAAAGGCAAGGACACAGTAACCGAGAAGAAAAGAATTCCATGGGTTCAGCCTACCCATGCCCTTCATCTTGACTGTCACTCACCCATTACCTAGATTTACTTTTTAAATGTAAGCCCAGGCTGAAGTCCAAGACAGTAGAGATGATAAAGGGGGCAAAATGAAATGTTTAGAATATCAGGCACAAGACCAGCACAAGTTCAAAGCAGGCCAAACCCCACCAAGGTGACAGGGAAGTGTTCACAAATTTCCACCCATAACTAAGAAGTCCTTTGCAATAGGTAGCTGCAGGGAGAGGGAAAAATCAATTTTCTCCAATGGAGTGACATAGGGTATATCAACCACACTCTAGGGCAATTCTCACAGTCAGGAAGAGTTGGTCAACACAAAATGTACACTCCGTGGTTTTTGTACACTTTTTTGTGTTTTTGGTTGAGTGGGGGTTGTTTGTTTTGTTATGTCTTGCTTTTTTTTTTCTTTTATAATGTGTGTCCTTTTTCTTTGTTCTCGGTGAAGAGGAGACAGAGAGGACATGGATTTGGGTGTGTAGGGACGATCTGGGATGAGCTGGAAAGGGGAAAATAAATATGATCTGCATGTATTGTATGAAAGAATTTAAAAATTAAAAAAAAATGTTTTATGAAGTCTAGAGAGAGATAGGATGAGAATGTTCTGGGGAAGGTAAGAGGAGGGGATACAATCATGATGTTTGTATAAAATTAAAGGACACATGTAAACAGTGTTCAAAAAAATAATGTTGACAGTGACTGAGGGAGAGAACTGTCATCAACCTCTGACCACCACATGTACTTATATAAGACTTGCATGTATGTGTACACACACACATATGCACACACACCACATACACACATACATCACACATGCACACACACACATATGCACACACACACACACATACACACACACACACACACACACACACACACACACTTTCTTCAGAACTATAAGCAAAGATGAACCATGACTGTTACTGTTTGTCATGCAGTGCATACAGTTTTGGATTCTTTACATTAATTCCAAAAAAAGTTCATAATTTGGAAAGAGCCAGCTGTTTAAAGGACTTCATTTTGAATGGAGACAGAGTAATTCTGTATTTCCCAGGCTGGCCTGGCACTTGAACTCCTGTGGTCTCTCTCTCCTAAATGTGAGATTGACAGGTATGCACCATCCACTCAATATTCTTCTTTAGAGAGATTCATAGAAGATGAATGTGACCCTCATATCAATACTAAGAGCAATGCATGCAGAGTATGAATTGGACCTTCCTTTTATTTTTAATATGTGTAATTCTTTACTAAATGATGGGGGAAATATATATGTATGCATATGTTTATAAATGCAACCTGATGAAAAAATTTAGTATTGCCCATTCATTTTTTAGGGCTGAAAACTTAGGACTCATACATTAAGATTACCAATTCCCACTCTTTTTTTTTCTTTTTTCTTTTTTTTTTATTAGATTTTTTTTATTTACATTTCAAATGCTATCCTGAAAGTTCCCTATACCCTCCTCCCACCCTGCTCCCCTACCCACCCACTCCCACTTCTTGGCCCTGGTGTTCCCCTGTACTGGGGCATATAAAGTTTGCAAGACCAAGGGGCCTCTCTTCCCAATGATGGCTGACTAGGTCATCTTCTGATACATATGCAGCTAGAGACATGAGCTCTGAGGGTACTGGTTAGTTCATATTGTTGTTCCACCTATAGGGTCGCAAAGCAAGCATTGGTTGCCTGCAGCTTTTCTTCTAGGGTGAATTCTCCAAATCACGTTGGACTATCAATAAGTGTTGTTGAATTTTCCTTCTCACTCAGGCTACCATATTACCAAGATTTCCTGGGTACAGTGCTCCTTTCATGCATATTACATTGTATTGAGACAGATTTCCCATCCTTCTGCCATCTCTTTTGCAGTGTTTTCTGAACTTCAAATGTAAGGCTTGCATTATAGTTCTACCAGCTGAGGCCAGGCACCCCACAATTAACTGTTATCTGCATTTTCACCAGTATGGCCTTTGAGAATGGTCTCCGTCTGCTACAAAAATAAAGAACCTTCTTTGGTGAGGGATGAAAACCAAACTTATCTGAAGACCTAAAGAGAAGTATTTACAATGAGGTTAGAAATTATGCTAGTTTAGTAAAATGACACTAGTAGAATCTACTCTATCTTTCTTGGCTTCAACAGGCAGTATCATACATAGATTTCCTTCTATTGATCAAGACTCACAAAAATCCCTGTGGCAGACATGGGAAATCTCCCATCACGTCATTGGCCAGTGAAGTCCAAGAAAAAGTCTCATCCAACTCCTTTTACAAATAGGCTACTGCCACTACCCTTTGTTGCCTCTAAGAAATTGAAGGTAAGACACCATACACTTCATATGGAGAACTTAAAGTAATCAGCAGCAACTGCTACAGTAATGTCCACCCTGAAGACTAGCCATCATAGGACTGGAAGGAACTATCCAAGTAGCCAGGAGAGAAAAGTGGTCAGTAGTCATACCCAGATGTGATCCCTATGAACAAAAACAATGTCCAGCATACCCAGATATCACCTTATGCACAACAAGGCCATTTATATTCTGGAGGGAATAAATTCCTTTTATTTCTTTCTTAAGATGAATTCTTCTAAATGCAAACCAAGTAACAAAATCTAGAATGGAAGACTTGGTACCAAATAATCAATAGAGCCAATATGATCTAGGATATTGTATTCCATCACTTTATTTTTGTCAACATTTGTTTGTCATCCCCATAAAATTTAGAAGTAGTATTTGACCCATTGTATGTGAAAAACAAATCAAAACAAGGAACTCAAAACAAACAAACAAACAAATATCAAATGAATGAAACAACGAGGAAAAAATCACTGAGTGATAAAAAGGACAGGAAGTGAATGTATATCATGTATCTAATGGATTAAAATGTAAAATCAAGTTAAACAACAGTAAAACTCATACCCTAATCTTCATAGATTAACAACCCACTAACTAAATCAACCTATAGGATAGAGACATTGCATTACAGTGTCTAGATTTCCAAAGGCTGGTATAAATAAATACCCAAAGCAGGACTTCTCCACATTAAAAGAAACTATTAATATTTGAGGCTGAATAATTAATTCTTCACTGTGTGGAATATTCCTATACAATGTGAGGCATCTCTGGGTTTCTACTACCTGTATGAGAACAACTAGCTATTCCTCAAAAAAGTATGTGGACTACCAATGTCTCTCTTCTTCTTTTTTTTTTAAAGATTTATTTATTACTATATGTAAGTGACACTGTAGCTGTCTTCAGACACACCAGAAGAGGGCATCAGATCTCATTACAGATGGTTGTAAGCCATCATGTGGTTGCTGGGATTTGAACTCAGGACCTTCGGAAGAGCAGGACTTCAGAAGAATGATTAAGTGCTCTTAACCACTGAGCCATCTCTCCAACCTGTGAACTCCCAATGTCAACACACATTTCCAACTTGATTTCAAGGTACAGAGTACCCCATATTGAGCCTTTTAGGAATTTGTCATATAGGAATTGCACCTTTGCTATTGACTGCTCCAGCAAACAGTTTTAATTTTCATCACCAGGTCTTATTTTTACCATCCTGACTCTCTCCTCCCAAGTGATTTCTCCCTCAAAAAGACACCAAACATCTTGGCTTTCCATAAGATAATTAAAGCTTTCATCATCGTTTTGATCCTGATTGACAGTTTTGAAAAACGGTTGAGATTCTAGAACAAAAGCACAAAGCACCTATAATTTTTTTCAAAAAAAAATGTGACCTTTTGAAATATTCCTGTGTAATTGAGATGTACTGAAATATCCATCCTGACTCCAGCAGAGAGTTACCTACATGGAACTACATGTAAGGAGAAAGCAGTTCCTGAGTTACCTGCCTGGACCACTTGCCTTGTGACTCATCACTCCTCACTCATAGCCTTAGAGGTGGAAACTGAGCTTAATCATAGAGATGGAAACACAACCTTTTACCTATGAGTAATGTTGACTGGATAACTCTATTGTCTGTGCCTAATGAGATTTGCACTACTTTGTCTTTCTCTAATGTTAGATAAAATATAAGCTTTCCAAGTTACACCATATGTTCTAATATTTTCTGACTTTCACAGGAAGGTGCTCAATATAAAAATGAAATGATAAAATAGCTACTGTTGTTTTTAAGTTGTAGTACCGAATCTTCCATCCTGCAGTCTGATAGCCTGAGAAAAAGACAAGGCCATATGCTTTTGCCCCCCCCCCCATTACATACACTGTGCACCATCTATGCTACATCCCATAACTATAACAGGTATGGCATTGTTTTGGTGATTTGCAAAGTATATAAGTGGATCCAGCATGGTTCTCCCTATGCCGTTGGGTATAGCTTTACTATTAGGAACTAAGAGAAGTCGGCATTGAAGTGGATAACTTGAGGCCCAAGTGAATATGTTTCTGAATGTCCATGTTCACACCCAGAGTCCTAAGTATCTGTGTCTATAAAGCTTGTATAACTAAACTGTAGAAAACTACTGCAGTTTCATGGATCACAAGGTTTGAAACTACAGTTTGAGTTCTAATAAATTGTAAACTAGACAATTTTTTAAAAGAATACAAAAGTAAGATTACTGATTTGAAAGTTATCTGCTGAAAAACTAGAAATTCTTTCCTTAAACTTATTTTTTTCTGTTAGCACAAAAAAATATTTTGCTGGCTCAAATTATTGGCTAAACACAAGACAGTGAGAAATGATAGAGAATATTTTGTTTGATCTATTAAGCATCGCATCCTTTGGTAACATTATCTTAGGTACTCTTATATTGCTGTATACAGACACTATGAAATATACAACTACTACAAAGGAAAGAATTTAATTGGAGGCTCGCTTGCAAATTGAAATAGTTAGTCCATTATCATCATGGTGAGGAGTGTGGTAGGAAGCAGGAAGGCAGGATGCTGGAGAAGTAGAAGTTTTTACATACTAACATTCAGGCAACAGATGGAGCGAAGACTCTAGGCCTGGTGTGGGCTTCTGAAACCTCAAAGCCCATCCCCAGGGACACACCAACTCCAACAAAGCTACATCTCAAAACCCTTCTAAACAGTTTCTTGCCCTGATGATTAACCAATCAAATATATGTGCCTATGGGAGCCATTATTACTCAAATCACCACAAACATATGCAATTATTTTAAATTTTTAATGGATAAAACATAACATAATTTTGTAGAACTGTAGAAGGATACAAAAATTATTTTCCCTTTGCACACTTATGATGAAAGAATAGGCATGCAATCATCCCAAAAGTCACTACTCTTGGATAAATAATATTTTTTCTTGAAACAAGGTTACACTATATATCCCTATTTGGCCTGCAACTTTTCTTTGTTGACCAGGTTAACCTCAAATTCATAGAAATGTGTCTACCTCTAGCTCCTGGGTGCTGGGATTGGTGGTATGTATAACCATTTGTGCCTAATACAAGAACTTATTGAGTATAAATGTTATTTTTGCTTAAATGTAGGTTTTTCTTGTTTAAAAGTAAAATGTACCTGATACAACTTTGACTCGGACAGTACTAGGGGTGCTGCTGCTCTCTCATCTTTCTGCACTGCCTCAACTGATTTTAACCTAATAAGCTTTATATTATACTCTCTATCTGTCATGTTTAACAACCCTTGTTTGAACATTTACAATAATACAGCATAAGTATATTTTCCTTTGTGTCACTTCCTTTTTGTAATTATAAAGCATCTTGTCTATACTCTTCACCAGGTGAGTACCATGAGACAGCATCCCAGGGTTCCCTGTAGGAAGACATTTGTGAGCCACAGATGCTCTCAGGTACTTTTCTGTTGGGCATGCTCCAGCTGGAATTGTTCCTTTTTATTTTTTCTATATATATATTTTTTGTGACAATGATGCACATACACTAAAGTCTACATGGGCCACTTACCATCATGCAATAAGAATTCTCCATGTTTCTATAAAATCTTCATCTATGAAGATTATTTTTAATTATGTGGTTGGAGGCTATTATCAGAGACGATGTTTCTAAGAACAGGTCAAAAGTTCTAGCGAAGCAACTGTCCTTTAATGTCTTTTATGCAACCTAGATACTATGAGCACTTGATTGGCTAAAAACAGTACTTCTCATATATGCTATATGTGTGATGGAAAAATAACAGAAGATAAGATCTTCCAGGGCTTAAGTAAAATGACAGTTCAGAGAAAATACAACCTCATCAGAGCAGCTTTCAAAGGACCAAGTGTGTGATCACCTTAGTAAGAGTCTAACAGGAGCTCTTTCCTGTCCTGTCTCCAAGAGGACTGAAGTAGTAGTAGGAGGAGAAGGAGAAGAAACAAAAGTGTGCTAAAAAAGGGTCACAGCCATGTGCAACCAATTGAGCTGTGCCCAGTGTGAATTCAAGGACAAAGCCATTAAGAAGTTCATCATTGGGGACGTTGTAGAGGCCACTGTTGTTAGAGACATATCCAAAGCAAGCATCTTCTGTGACTATGTGTGTCCCAAATTCTGTGTCGAGCTGCATTACTCTGTGACCTGGGCCACTCATTGCAAGGAATAGATCTTGTGAATCCAGGAAGGACCTAAAACCCTAGCCCTGACTTAGACCCTCTGGTGCTCCATGACAACCTTTACTAAAGCCCTTGTAAAGAGATTGTTTCATAAGGACAGAAGAAATAACACCTCGGGGAATTAAAGTGGAAGTTATACTTAAATTAAAAGAAAGATTCTAACAGGGGTCTGGAAAATAAATAAATATATTATTGATGATACAGAAATACATGCCAGATAAGTGCCCCAACATATTCATACCAGCTCTGGTTGCAGCAATATCATTCTTTTTTTTTTCACAAGAGAATAAAAATAGGACTCAGAACTTGACTTAATGAGCTGGAGATCATAATGAATCCAAAGGGACGAAACAAGGCAAGCAGTCAGTAGGCCCCAGTCACTGATGCTACATTGTGTATTCTCAGCTTCATGCCCATAAATATTTGAGCTTCAAGGCATCTGTGAAACTCAAGTTATTATAATTAAAATATGGTTTTAGGCAAATATTTATTTTCTTCGGAAGGCAGTGGTTTCATCAGATTCTCAGGGGAGAGGGGCATACAGCAAATACTATTAAGTATTATTATGTGATGCCAAATGAGCAGGAAACCTTATGTCATCTTTCAAAAAATGTATGTTCGTTAAACAGTCTGCAGACATAAACACTTCCCTCTCCTGGGTGTATGTATGCACCTGTGTGGAGGAATGCCTATGCAAGTGTGTGGAGGAGCACGAAGGATTCAGGGGAGGGCTCCTGTGTTGTTCCCTGCAACCAGCCACCTTTTTGTTTCAATGTTGATATTCTGACTTGTCTCTCACTGGTTTGGAGCTGGACAAGTCATCTAACTAGCCAGAGAGACCCCTGAATCTTCTTGTCTCTATTACCCTAGTCCTGAGATTATATTCAAGCAACAGAATTCCTGATTTTTTTTTTCTCTTCCTAGGGTTGAAATTATGGTGTCAAGCTCACAAGACAAACACCAGTAAAGGATCACTCATTTATTCCTTGCTCCTTCTCTTCCCTCCTAACTTCTCCTCTTGCTCCCAGCACACTCCCTCTTTCTCTCTCCTTTTCCCTCTCTCCTCCTCTGTCCCTTTTTCCTCTGCAGTACAAAGATTTGAATTCAAGGCTTTGCTCATGTTCAGAAAACACTTAATCACTTATACATGGAGTTAAGCCCTCAGCCAAATTTTATCCTCCCTTTCCCTAATTTCTTCCCAGGGTCAATCCATAGTTATTCATTTTATGTAGAAAATCCCTTTGAGTATATTTTCTTTATATCAAAGGCTTACAAATATCAACATAAATGAAGGTACAACCAATACCATTATGGATATCACTGCTATTCAAGTTCCTCCTCCATAATAATAAGGGGCTTTTCTGGGTTTTATATGCATCTATATTCAGCCCATGCCCCTCCTTGTCCATTGTGTTGGAGGCCCTCATATAGAAACTTCCTACTATGTGCACTCAATGTTGCTAACAGAGTAGGGATGTTCCCAAGGGCATCTGTGGAAGTTAGGAAGATACCACTAAGGAAAGAACAGGGGAATGGCATTCCTTGCTTCTTATCATCACATATCACTGTTGATAGCTTGTAATGTTGGGAGCTTTATATGACTCTTATAAAAGTAGAGCCTTCCTTTTAAACTCTGTGTGACCACCATTTTCATGCAGATACGTAGACCATATACGCTGCCCTGTTTA
The DNA here is from genome assembly GCF_000001635.26 of Mus musculus. Taxonomy (NCBI): domain Eukaryota; kingdom Metazoa; phylum Chordata; class Mammalia; order Rodentia; family Muridae; genus Mus; species Mus musculus. The sequence goes on along the minus strand of NC_000082.6, from coordinate 41,734,115 downwards.
ATTTTGCTCAGCTGTTTATCTCTCTGTGGGATTCAGGAGTAGCAAACAACCAAAAGAAACAAGAGTAAAAGAAAAAAAAATCAGCAAGGAAAAACTATCCAAAAGCCTATCGCAGACCGAAGGGGAGAAATCCAGGTCTGCACAGATGAGTGCTTTTAATTAGGGAGAGGGCTGAACAGCAAAAGGCTTATGCTAATAAGCAGGCTCTTTTAATCAGCTTATTAAAAAGAAACATTTTTAACAGCCAAAATAGTTTCAAAAAATGGTAATTATTAGAAAAGCATTAGCAGGTTGATGGCGGAGGAAGAAAAAGGCTGGCCATGAACTGAAATTACAAAGCTCTCTGGATGCTGTAGGCAGGCCCAGTGGCCCTGAAGAAGTGGGGCAGCTTTCTTGTGGTCACGCTTAGTGGCCATTCTGTCCCTTCTTGCCCAAAATACTGAATTCCTATCCAGATCACCTGCTCTCACTTCATTTCTTGTTTCTGATTGTTTCCCCCACCATTTCTAACATGTTCTTTCCAAATACATTTTTTTTCCTTCCTGGTTTTGGTCTCCAGGCTTTTTGGCTGTGCTTTCTTTCCTCTGATAAATATGCTTTTCTTGTCTACTGTTCTCTGTAGCCCAAGCATGTTCAACTGATCTAACTGGAATTTCAACGTGGTAAAAGAAAATATCTCATGGTTGGCTTCTAGGGAGCATTTTCTAGTAGATTCATTCATCCTGCATTCTAGAAAAAAAATCTTCTGAAGAGTTACTGAATTCTGTTGCAATGTGGCTCAAAATATTGAGATAGAATACTGTGAAAAAAAGTTCTTGGTTTTACTGAATTTTCTATGAGCCATCAAGATAAGATAGAACGAATGTAGAAAGGTGGTAAACAGAAAGTAGAAATCAAATGAAGCTAAGACAAAGAAAACAACACAACTGAACTCTTCCCATCCCCCCAGTCCCCATCTCCCACCTCTTATACAAGATATCAAGTAAAGGGCACTGCTTGAATCCATGGGCCTAATCTGAAGCCTCAGAGGCTTATCCTGGGCATCTGGAACCACAGAAGATACACAGCAACTACCCTGGATCATTAGAACAGGGAACTTGAGAATCTAAGCCTCTGGAGGTCATACTCCTGCCACAAAGGAGAACTGGGCCATGAATAGATGGAGTGAGATGACTCAACCACCCAACTCCAGCACCCACCAGCTGCTTGACATTGAAAGGCAGTCAGCTGATGAAAATAAAACTCTAAGTTAACAAGATTGAGGCACACATGAACTCACAGAGACGGAGGCAGCATGCAAGACTCTGTACCAGGTAGGGCCCAAGAGCTGAAAGGAAAAGTGGGCCCATGCCCCCATCCCTAACCTAGAAGCAATCTCCAACTGATAACCATTTACAAATGAGAAAGTTTAGTTTCCTCCAAGGGAGACTCACTGTGGAAACAAACTACTCTGAAGGGTAGGGGACATGTTCAACAGTAGATGGTCAGCAACAAATGAACTCAATGGCATCCCTGGGGGTCTTTTGTCTTATAATGTGTATGTTTTATAATGTCTTATAATTCCTCTTTTTCTTTTTAAGATTTTTATCTCGTTATTTTTATTTTATTTTATTTATATATTTTCTTCTCTCTTTCTACCCTATAGGTCTTTGGAGTATATATTATGGCTTTGAGTTTAGTGTTGCCATGGGAACCCTCTGTGTGTGAACAAATGATTCTTGTTTCTAGTGCCTTCTCCTGAGCTCTTTTACTTCTCCTGCTTGTTTTCTCCAATTCTGATGTGTTGGTTTTTGTTTTATCTTATTTTATTTTTATTATTATCCTTCAGAAACCAACTGTTTTTTTTTTCCTAGTAAGAGACAAAAGGGGAAGTGGATCTGGATGGGAGGAGAGGTAGGGAACAACTGGAGGAGGAGAGAAAGGGAAAACCATAGTCAAGATCTATTATGTGAGGAAAAAAATACATTTTTTTAATAAAATGAAAACCAGGAAAAAATACAGTAGATTATTCTACTTGGCTTCCTCTTCACGTCTTTCATATTTTCACCCATCGCTAATTAAATAGGAACACTGTGAACATTCTATCATTGCTATTTTACCTTAAAAGACTTAAAAGACAGATTTAATCCGACAAATTTTGTTGGGAGACCTGGAGTTATGCAATTTGGGTGTGGGAGTTGTATTCTTAGCACTTTCTCCTTTGCCATAGTGAGAACAGCCCAAATATACACATTCAAAATTGATCACCATGACCGTGACCGAGCACCGGGAGGCAGTGATGTACGGAATGCCCTCCCCACCATTTGTTATTTACACATTTGCTATTCTAACTACTCTCTACTAGAAAATAAACTCCAAGAAAAGAAGGACTCAGGCTCATTTTCTGCTAACAGACGCTGAGTATTTAATTAATAATTTTGGATAAATGAATAGACAGTGACCCCCTTACTGCCTTCGATATTAAATGCACTAGGTTGACTTTTGCTGACTGCCTTATATTATGAATCTATATCTCTCCTTAAGCTAAGGCTCTATATCTTTTGCTTGAGACTCTTAGCATGCACTTCATGGATTATTCTGAATGTTCTGAATCTCCAGCCCCTTTCCTGATAGAGAAAAACACTTTTCATAACATCATCACAACTATTAGTCAGGGTGAGATGCCGAAGAAGAAATCAACCCTTGCTTTGCCTTTATCCTTATCATTTATTCTCCAGAACACAGAAGAAATGAAATTTTTGTATTAAGAGGTACAGTAGGCAGAGCCTCACAATTGCCTGGCAAATACAGAAGTGGATGCTCACAGTCATCTATTGAATGGAACACAGGGCCCCCCAATGAAGGAGCTAGAGAAAGTACCCAAGGAGCTAAAGGGATCTGCAACCCTATAGGAGGAACAGCAATAGGAACTAACCAGTATCCCCTGAGTTCATGTCTCTAGTTGCATATGTAGCAGAGGATGGCCTAGTAGGCCATCAATGGAAGGAGAGGCCCTTGGAATTGTGAAGATTATATGCCCCAGTACAGGAGAATGCCAGGGCCAGGAAGTGGGAGTGGGTAGGTAGGGGAGCAGGGCAGGGGGAGGGTATAGGGGACTTTTGGGATAGCATTTGAAATGTAAATGAAGAAAATATCTAATAAAAAAAAAAGAGGTGCAGTTGGTGCTAATGTGGCTATAGCTGGCCGGGTATCTTCATACATATAAAACAAAGCATAGGGTCATACTCTTTTGTTTTATCCATTAACATCTCCATTGTTTTCTTGTTACCCAATAGGTGAAATCAAAATGCCTCAATAATACAGAGCCTCTCAAAATGGCATCCCTAATTTTCTTTTAGCTTTAATTTCTTCCCTTTTCTTTTATATTCGTTATTCAGGTCAGATGAAAGTTTTCACATTTGTCCTAACATACCAGAACTTTCCATAAAATTGATTCTTAGTGTGTATCGCTCCATCTGTAAAAGAAATGTTTTCCTTTACATCACTGGAGAAACTATCAAGATTCTTCTTAAGCCAAGTCTGATGGGCTCATTTGTGACACCTTTCCTATATCTCCTTAATGAAATTGATTCTGTCTCCTCTGTTTGATTATAATGCTAGCATATCACATTTCTTATAAGTGTAAGTTCTGTGCCTCCCCCTGGACTATCAACTCCCTTAGGAAAGGGAAGATGCCCTATCTATCAATGCTTCTCTGTAGCCTAATGGCTCCATGAAGAAGAATTTGTTGAATGAATGAAAAAATGGATTAGTTAAGTCAAACACGCTTGAGAGGCTGTAGCTATTTCCCCATTTATAGTCCCACTTTCTCAAAGGAAATCAAAATTGTGAGTATTGATTTTAAGGAAAGAGAGACTGGAGAAAAGGTTGAAAATAGAATGTACTTCAAAAATGATATGCATAGGGACTCCTCTGCCCTTTTCATTACACACCTCCTGTCTCCAACCTATCATTCTTTCAGTGGGGGTGGGGATAGGATAGCATGAAAGTGGGCCAAATGTAGGCAGCCTTGCACTGTGGCTTCACAGGTCCTCATGGAAAAAGCAAATCAAAGAATATTAGAAGTAGAAAGAAATGTCAGCACTAATCTACACCAAACTGTTCACTTGCCTATTAGGAAAGCCATACATTAAATAAGCTTGGCTTGCCTGCAACCACACAGTTAATAAGTAGCCGAATCTTAATTCAAGTTTTCTAAATAAATACAGGCCAATGCTCCTTTAGCACACCATAGTTCTCTTTGACATTTTTGTTATTTCCCAGACTTAAAAGACATTCTTATTCTTTCTAGCATGGTTTTTCTTTCTACGTTCTTTTTTCGAATAGTCTATACATGCTTAAATGCAATTGTCTGATATATAACCAACTGAGAACATTTATGGGAAGGCAGAGGGATGTCAGTTGATATTAAAAATAGAGTCTGCATCTATAAAATTTTGCCAGATTTAAAATATGAGGAGCACAATAGTATTGCCTGTACCTAACGGGAGCCTACAACACCTAAATGCATGTAATTTAAAACCTCTATACCTTCCTTGCAGAACAATCTTATTTTCATTGTTATGTTTTAATGTGAATGACTATAGCAGGCAAATGCCAGTATTCACAGCCCTAGTCCTAGTTTGTCTGAGAAAATTATGCCAAGCGTGCAGTGCCATCTGGTCCTGTAGCGATGCCATCCTTTCATTTCTCAGCTCCGTGATAAACAACCCGACTGCACGTCATTCTCTGAGCTTCACAAGCACCTCAGGGCAAGAGAGGAGGGGATGTGTCCCCCCTCCCATGCCACATCTAAAATGATGCATATGGCTGGGCGGGCATGAGCAAGGCAGTTCTTGAACATTTGGACCAGTGATGAATGGGAATGCAGCTCTAAGCACTCAAAACCACCACAGGACAGAAATATTTTCTCATAATTTGCAGAGATCCTGGTAGGAGTGATTGTGGAGGAGAGAATACATGAGGCAGAGATGGGGTGATGAGTCTCATCTTTCCTGATCCTGGTCATCTGCCTGTTAGCAAATGCTCAAAGGTTGGGCACATGGTTAGAAAATCAAGTGGTAGAGTTACAGAGAACGGTATGGTGTTAATAATTTATGCAGGGCTTACGGCCCATTTTCCGTGGGACATAAAAGTAAGGTCATGAAACTCTGATATTGATGAGAACATAAGGAAGTTGAGAGAAGACTATGTCTGGGAGTAACTATTGCCTAATGTTTAAGAAGCTTCTGTTTATGTCCCCTCTTTGCATTGAACTTGCTGCTTTTCAAACTGCCTGCTGCTTTTTCAGTGTTTATCTGATATATAATGGCTAAGGCTTTTAATAAATTAATTGTTATATAGCATCCATTTCATTACCCGAGACACTAATAAATAGGTTATTTATTAATATATATAACCAATTATCACATATACAATTATATATTACATAATAAGTTATAATGATATATAAAAAAGAAATATCAAAAATGTTAATATATCAAGAAACAAGTTGCTGATATGACAGTGGAAATGTTACAGATGGGATAATTAAAGATACATTAAGGTGTTTAGAGATATTTTGAGAAAATTGTAGAAGCAAAGTAGATCATGGGCTAGAACTGAAATTATTTGAATATTAGGAAAAGCTTTGTTCACTTTCTGGAAAAAAAAAAGAGTTTCTATGTGCAGAAACAAAAGGGAAATAGCAGGGCAAAAATTGGCTTGGGAATGAGAGACCCTCCTCCGTTTTTACTAATAAAATTCAAACTCTTGAAAGAACATGAAAATTTTATAATTAAACCCAAATTATAGTTTTAAAAAACTGCTATAGGGATGTTTTTGAGTTCATTGATTCACATAAGCATGTTGAGTGGGACATAATCCATCTCCTGGGTTGTAATGGAACATTCTCAGATCCTGGTGGCCTACTGTAGAATGTGCATTTGAGCCCACATGGGCCACCAGAAACATCTCAGGAGAATAAGAGATACTAGTCACCTTGAAGGCTTGTGTAATAGCTATTCCTGGTTGTCAACTTGACTACATCCAGAATGAACTACAATCCAGAATCGGGGGGGGGGGGCACTTCTGTGATCCAGATCTTGAGGCTGAAAGACATAAGTTTCTGACCTGCGGCAAAGTAGTACATGCTTTTAATTCCAAGAGACTGAGGCAAGGAGATCTCTGAATTCAAGGTTAGTCTTCTGGGTACTCTATACCTAGCAGATTTCACTCAATAAAGCAATCAGTAATTGATGCTTTTGGATTGTCTTTAATGAGTGTTGTGGACAGGTATAATGCTACAACATGGGCATATTGCTAATTTTATAGACAACACCAGTATCATCAGACCTTCAATGGCATTTACCACTAGAATGATTATTTATAACAATAATATATGAGTGTGGCTGTGTGTGTGTGTATAACTAAATTCTCTCAGGATGCTAAGACTAGGCATTCCTATGAATGCCAACTTATAAACAAGGCACCTGTCATCCAGAGAGATAAGAGACCTGCCCAAGGTCACTTAGCAGTTTAGTGGCAGTGTACTGAAAACACCTAGATGGCCTGATATCATGTCTTTTGTTGCTGAAGAGTGCTGAGCTGTATAATATAGGATGCGATTCAATAATGTGAATAACAGGCTGCTAGGCAACAAACCCATGTGGTAAACTCTTTCAAGGTCACCTCTGGGCAGCCTGAGATGCCATGTCCAATCCAGGGTTCCAATCATTTTATGTCCTTTTTTGTATGCACTAAAAAGAAGAACTTTAACACTGCCTATGCATTTTGTTACTCTTTTCTTTTCAGACATTTGTACCCTGTGTCCTGATTGACATTGGCTTTCAATTCATCCCTCTATGTAAATTACCTAAGATACCATTATCTTTGTGTAGAAATTAAGTATAAATGTATTGTCAGGAGGAAAGAGCAACTGATTCTCAACTGCTCTCAAAGAAGGAAAAAAAAAAAAGCAATTGGTGTTCTGTGGAAAGCCAAAACAAGAGAAAACTCAGAATTGGTGGAGGAAAAAATGTTCAAAGAGTGATGAGCTGGCTTGTTTGTCTATTGGCTGGGAATCCAGGGAATGGGCAGAAGCTGAACACCACCATGAGTTTTCATGTTACAATTGGCTCAGTTCCTCCCTTATCCAGACATACTGACCCTTTACAACAATCTGAAGCTTCAAGAAACAGTTTTCCGTTTTACCAAACATATTCCTGTTGCTTATAACAGATTAGCTGAAACAATAAATGATTGGAATAAATTATCGTTAATTTAAGATAGAAACATCTTACTTGAATATCTGTTTAACTTATGATTTCTCTCTAATGAAATCCTCATCCAAATTTCATAAACTCTGGCATCTGAATTGCAAATCCATCTAGAAAGATTAGTTCTGATAATTTGAGGTGGCCATAGTTAACACAAAGAGAGAGAGAGAGAGAGAGAGAGAGAGAGAGAGAGAGAGAGAGAGAGAGAGAGAGAGAGATCGAGCACGGGTCAATACTAAGCAAATATCTGTAACAAAACTTGGTCCTGAGGCCAAAGGTACCTAGCTAATATTTGAATATTTTCTCTGTGAGGTTAGTTAAACCAAAAGCATCAGGTAGATTCCTTAACAAAGGAGAGGTCACAAATATACAGGTAAAGGCAAATAAAAATTTTAGGAGATGAATCAGTCTACATTCCATTATTTATAAGAAAATAACTGAGCATTGATAAAATAGATACCAGTTGGCTTCTGGTTCTTGAAGTCCAAGACTGAGAAATTGCACACTGGGGATGGATGACATGCTCACTGTGAGACAGTTGAGGGAGTACATGGCATCTTCACAAGGCAAGAGACAGAGAGTGGTTAAGTCTCAAAGAGCCACCAGCCTCTCAACTGGATGGCCATGGGTCCACTCTATAACTCTATTTAATCCTAATCACCTTGAAACTATCTCACCTCTGAGCATCGCAGTGGGATAAAATTTCCACTGTCTTATACTTCATAACTCGGGCACGGCCAATGGTGCTGAACACACACACAGATCAGATCAACTGAGGTTCTGTTTCTCACTCAGCAAATTGTAGGGGAAGGGGCTCTTTCAAGAGCACAGGATGAAGTGGAGCAAACTATCCAAGCAGCAGTAGGAAATGAGATGTTTCATAGCTGGGCTGTGGCAAGTAGTTTGTACTTCAGGCTGAAGAGCAGTTAGAAGACTCCCAGCATCCTAATTAAAGATTTCAACATTTCTAATGATCTTAGTTTCATTTTATAGGAACCTTGTTTCTTTATACATTTCCCAATTCTGAATCATCTGTACATGATATACCTTTCACTTCAATGGGCGATAAAGAATGTTGCTTGTTAAGCTTTAAATCCTCAAAGCTGGGAAACTCGTTCTGATTCCCCAACATTTGACCAATAGTGACAAATCACCAGCTGTAGGCAGCCCAAGCAGCCAATGTTTATTAAACGTCTCACTCAACCCCAAACCTCATGAATTGTTTAGCATACAAGAGAGACAAAAAGCCAGTATTTCTCCTTGTGTCAGTTCTTGTTAGGAATGTCTCTGCTCTTCTTGCTGCTGGCTAGGAGTAACATTAACATTCATTGTCCTTAAACACACGGGGCCTTTGGGGGCTCTGTATACACAGCTAGTCCTGTGTTCCATGCAGACAAATGCATACCCAGTCTACAAGCACAAAGCAGCAAGTGAGAGGAATTCACCAATGGTACATGCTTGTGGGACGGGGCAGGGAACTTGCACCACTGAGCACCATTCAGATTTCTAGAGAAGAGCCCCAGTAAATGCATACTAAGAAAGGTAATAAAAATCAACTAGGTGGACAAAGAGAGACCTTCCAAACCCTCATTTCAATCGAGACCTAAGGAAATTACTTTAGGTAGAAAGTAATGTGGAAGATGGATGCTTATCCAGCGAGCCTGTAAACTATATAAAGATTTCATTGTCATTTATTTATCTCATGATGCCTCCCATGGTGAACAGTAATCAGAAGACACACTACAAAGGTGGCGATGGTTTTGTTTTGAAACGCTCCAGAGATTTGTCTAGTCTTGGGCTTTCTTCTGATGCTAAACGCTGAAACATTTTTAATGATGTTTTCAGAGAAAGCAATTAAGCACTATAGATGAGAGTAACTTGAGGGAAAGTTTACTGCAAAACATATGCATTAAAAATGATTTATTGATTTATTATATATATATGAGAATACTGTAGCTGTCTTCAGACACACCAGAAGAGAGCAGTGGATCTCATTACAGATGGTTGTAAGCCACCATGTGGGTACTGGAAGTTGAACTCAGAACCTCTGAAAGAGCAGTTGGTGCTCTTAACTGCTGAGCCATTTCTCCAGTCCCAAAGTGTGTACTTATTAGGTGTTCAGCTCTACATTGCTAGGGTGTGCTTTCAGCTGTCCCTACAAATGTCACCATAAGTTTAATGTCAGGGGATAGTTTCCATGCTTTTCAGCAATTGCCAGAGAGACTGCTTTAAGATAACTGTCAAAAAAAGGGGGGGGGCAGGCCAGAGGATGTATGTGTGAGGCACAGGTCCAGCTCAACTAAGAGAGAAGCCAGCTTTGTCTACATGCACTGACCATCTTAAGGGAAAGACCTCAAATATTGAATCAGTCTCTTCCTTTCCAGGAGTCTTTGATAAACCTGACCTCAGGGTAAGCTAGCAGTCACAAAGCTTTTGCAACTTCAAAGAGCTCCTGGAACTATGGGGCACAGTTTATGCCCCGGGTTCTCCCAACTCTTTCAACATAAATGGAGCACTAGGGATCTCTTGAACCCTCTTTTTCTCTATCAAATGAAAGGGGTCTGAGAAATTGATGTATTTTACAATTAAATAAATACAAAAGCAAACACATTTCACGATCTGTATGTGAGGACCAGCCCCGCCATGTGATTTGGAGTAATCAGCTGTCAGACATGGAAATTCAGCAACAGGCAAATGTTATTTTTCCATTACCAACACCCATACCCAAATAAAGAGTTCTGGGGTGGTTGTAAGCATCAGCTCACATCTCTGGAGAGACACATTTTTCTAGATGTGACGCGTACTGTACCGTTTTATGACTGTAATTTGTCTTTTATCTCTCAAACATATTTTTGCTGATGATGGTTCTTAGCAGCCCAGAGGATTGCTAAGCAACCCAAAGGATTGCCTGCTTCTGCAGTTGAAAATAAAAAGCAGATAATTAAAAATAAGTGAAATTGAATAACTTTTCCTCATTGGTTTCCACAGGTAAAGCTAGTGCACAGGAAAGCCACTCTGACTTCCATTGGCATGCTTCTGGCTTCTCCTTGGTGTGTTTCACACTGGGAACTAGCAGTGGCTTGGCTTCGATCATGTTAGAACCTTTAACTTTAGAATTAAAGGAAAGAAAACACATTGAAACTTAGCCATAGAGAATAATGACAGAAAAACTGTGGAGTAGTGTACCTGATCCAGGAGGCCATGTCAGAGTTAGTTCTTCTTTTTCAAGAATCCAATGAGCTCACCCACCATCTTCAACACACTTCTATGAAGTGCACTTGGAGTGTCAGCTCTGTACATTCTTTTTAAATACTTCATGCTTCTTTACATTGCTTTCTTTTCCTGCAATTCTACAATGGTCCTTCATGCTGTAAAGCCTAGCAACACCAAGTGCACATTTATCATGAAGAAACTTTCATGTGATAACCTTCAAACTATTGTTTTTCATATACATTGAACATCCATGAAATATTTTCTCAAGATGGAACCATCATGAATTATGAAAGAATGAGTACTTCCAAAAAAAAAAAGAATGTATACTAAATACCTTGTATAACACAATATAGAGGAGGGAAAATGTTATTTGCTAATGAAAAATCTTCTGCATCTAGTTTATAACTATGGTCTATTCATAAGACAGAAGTCTGTTCATAATTTATGCATTCATTTGTATAACGTGGATCAATATTGAACTTGTTACTTCTTACTTAGTTTTGGAGGAAAGACTAATAACTACACCATAAAATGCAACCAAAATAGGAATAGAATAATTGTGTGGAAGAAAGAGGGGGAGGGACGAAGGAGAGAAAGAGAAGGACAAGGTCAAGGATAGATAGAAGATGGAAAGAAGAAAGAGATAAAGAAAAGAGGCTACCTCAAGGTTATAAAGTATTGATGACTGGCCTCACCCACTCCTGAGTAACCAGAACCAGTTCAGTCTTTAACACTTTCTGTCAAAAGTAAAAATAGAAGCCAAGTGTCTACCTATGGCTTTATCCAAACCTCTGACTACAATTTATTTAGTGATTGGATTCCTCATTCCCTCATCTTCCTTTCTTTTATGCAGATAATCTAAAAGTTAGAACTATTTCTCAAGAACTTTCCCAGATTTTGAAACAGCTCTCTCTCTCTCTCTCTCTCTCTCTCTCTATATATATATATATATATATATATATATATATATATATATATCCCCCACAAAGACACACGATATTACCAAGAGCATTGATTTTTACAGTGATTCTAGAGTAGATTCCTAGAAGGAAACTTAGTCCTATGCTTCCTCAGACTGGAGTGATGATGCTGTTTGAACATCAGTAAAAATCGCTGTTCTCTTTTAGTCTTTGGTCTTCAAGTTTCCTTCCATCTACAACACTGCACAAGGCATGAGACTGCACTTTCATTTCTATGTCGCTTCATAACATTTCTCTACTCTGGATCTTTGAAGAAAATGCCTCCCCTCCGCTTGACTTTATTTCAATAACAGGTTTATGGGCTCACACGGAAACTAGCAAAGAGGCAAAGCAAGGAGCAACTGAGTCCACTATCAATGAAAGAAACCGTCTAAAAATGTGGTTATGTTTTTCAAATAGCTTAAGGAAAAAATGATGTTGGCTAGAGGAATGCAAATGTATGAGTGAAAGAGATGCTTAGAACATGAAGAGATGCACATGATGCTTAGAACATGAATTTCGTATTGTCCAGAGCAGGCACAGCACTAAAGTCCATGAGCTGGACAGTTTGAGTCTGATGTGAGTCAGACATCTCTCACAGCCATTTTAAAATGTGTGTATTTATAGATGGTACGAATCATAAAATTTGCATATGGTCCTCTGACCACTTGAGCATTTAACTTTAACTAGAGAAGAAAAGTAGAAGCCAATTTGATCTCTTTTTCATTCTTTAATACTTTGATGACATAATATTCCACCCACTGCTGCAATTTGCTTCCCTTAGTTAAATCCCCAAGGGCTATGCACTAGGGTTCTCAAAAACTAGGTTCTGGAGAATGAGAGAATGGAAGGGTTGAGCCTCTGTGACAATTAGACAAGAAACCTTCCAGGAATACAAATCAGCTTGGGCTTCTGAGGGGGAAAATGTATGCTTCCAGAAGAGAAAGCGAAAAAGGCATTATTAACATAGTCCAGAAGCAAAACTGCACCTGATGAGGATAGGATATTATCTGAAATCCCGCTGTGTTTATTTGATTTATCTTCAGGTGACACATTGAGTCATAATGGAAATAGTTAGACACCAATAGGTTGTTTCTATTTGACCACTTTTCTTCTTCCACCCCCACATTTTTGCTTTTTCTTCCTGGTCTTTCCCTGTTTATCCGATCTAATGCAATAAAATGCGTAATTAATTTCTAAACGCTTCCGTTGAGCGGTGCAATTTGTCAAGTCGAGTTCTTAATAGAATTAAGCTTTTTATCAGCGATTAGCAAAAGAAGGTAAAAAAAAATTAATTACTGAATTGTATGCCTCCCTGGTTCAAAGCCAGGTTTTGGATTAAATGTTCGATAAAGGTTTTCTGACACGTTATAAAACATTTAGTAAAAGCTGCTTTCCCCTAGTGCATTTAAAAACCTGCTTCTGTGCAAAGCCAACCAGCAAGGCAAGAATATTGGGGCAGACCTTTGTGCACACCACCGTGGAAAAGCAGAGCAGCACTTTGAGAAAATCCTGAGGAATTCACTGGGTTTCTTTGCTCTGCCCAAGGGAGGGAGACTCTGACCTCACAGGTGTTTTTCATTTTTAATTATTAATACTGTGACTTGCAGCTTGAGTGGAGAGGAAGAACTGATTGCAGGAAATAACAGAATGAGGTGTTGGTGGCATGATTAATATACTACATAATATGTCTTACATGTAACTATATATTGCAGACCACAAAGGGTAGTATGGAAAGCATAGAATATAAGTAAAGGACTACTCAAAAAAAAGCCAGTCTTCTCTTGATTTCTAGTAGGGATGGTCAGCTTATCCTTGTCAGATACCTTTTTTGCTTCCTTTTCTTTGTTCTTTTTCTTTTCTTCTTTTTCTTTTCCTGTGACTCTTTGTCACCTGAGTTCTTTGTAAAGGGGAATGGTTTCATATATTTCCTCCCATGACTTTCTCAGCTTCAAGGAAGAAGAGAGAAAGGAAGGAGGAAAGTGGAGGGTCTGGTTCTGAGTATCTCTGAAACATCTTCCTAAGATGCACAAGCCTCTCTTCCATAGCAGCAGGAATGAAGCCTCTCGGTTTGTTCACAGATATAGCTCCCGGGAGTAGCAAGCCTTGCCTATTGATTACATGAGCCCTGTGGTACTTTGGCCTGTTAGTTTCCAAATCCATGTGGGGAGATTTCTGGGCAAGGCCATAGGCATGACTTCCAGGAGAAGGTTGGTGGTGTTCAAAGAAGGTATGCTCTGTGTTGAGACCAACTCTAAATTGAAGATGGGAGTTTAGAAGCTAAACTTTTATTTTCAATTTCAAGTCTCCAGTCCTTTGCTCTTCTCTCCCCTTTCAGCTGAGAATCAAGCATTGGTGTGGTAGGGAGCTGGCACCGAATAATGATTCCAGGCATTATATAAGAAGGTTCTTACTAATGGTGCCTCGGCTGTGCATGTGTACCTTATCACAGAAAACCTTCAGAGATCAAAGAATGAAAGAGAGGATCCAAAAAACAGGACACAGAGCATTTTCTACGGTCCATGCTCTCTGACTTCTATTGTTTGTTTTACGGTGTTTTGTTTTGTTTGTTTGTTTTTGTCTTTTCTGATTTTCAGTAAATGCGCTGGGGTTCTGCGTGAAAGAAGCAATCAAAGGATAATAGTAGTGTGACATTTTTATGTAACAAAATCTTAATCATAGAAAACAATGGTGTTATTTTGCTTTCTATGTAAAGACTATAGATCTATTTGCAACATTATCCACTAAACACAATATATATACACATATATATACATATATATATACATATATATATATGCATATACATACATACATAAACAGATACACATATATATTACCAGCAGTATATTTAAGCAATATATTTGCCCAAACTTATACTTAAAATATCCACCAGGCAACATGTTAATCTCATATATTTTATTTCTCATGGTCTCATTAGTTGGAGTCTCTGATATGTTGGGTATGTTGTAGCTACTCCATATGTATACTCCATATGTAAATCAGTAAATCCTTAAGTCAATATTAGTTCTTGTATCATTTTTCTTTCACCTCTTCTATTGATTTTCATTGCCTCCTCAGGAAATGTGGAAATATACTTTGGCTTTCCTTAATGAGTCAGAATTTTGCAGTACGCCATTAAGTATGAGTAATATCAATTAACACGCTGCAGTTAATAACCTGACAATTATCAGGTAACATGAGAGTAGTTGAAGCTGATCCACATTGGTCCTAAGTTGTAACCCTCCTTGCTTGTGACTGATTCTCTGATTCTAGCTTGATTTCTTGCCCAATATTCCGTTCTCCAAAGGGGATAAAGAATGAGTGACTCTGTGGTCTTCTCCACTAAATGGAACATGGTTATCTTTCTACAAAATTAATGAAAGAAGACTTCATCTTCTTCCAAATTGTTTCTCAACTCTCATTATCATTATGTTTTAACCATCTGTATCGGTCTTATTTGAATGTTTACTAGCTTTCAAGCTGTCTTTAATTATCTCAATACCACCGAAAACTTATTTAAATATTTAAATATGGGAACTTCTTCCACTTGCCTGTTTATTTTTAAGGTAGATAAACATATCTAGTTAAATATATTAATAATCATCTGGAGAGAAGAAGATGCAATGTTGGCTGTCAACCATGAGGATCCGAATTCAAATGCCCAGTACTAACGAAAAAGCATGGGCTTGTGTACCTTAGCCTTACTGCTAGGGCTGTGAATAAAAATATAAGATATCAGGGTCACCCACCTTCTCTAAACCAGAAAACTCCGGGATCAATGAGAGACCTTGTCTCAAAAATAAGACGCAGAGGGATAGATACCAAAATTCAACATCTGTCTTTCCGTAAAACATGCACCAGAGAGCATACCAACCCACATATGTACCACACACAGAAGGTTTAAACCATGAATAATGGGCTAAGGTATTTTGCAACTACATTCTTGAAGATTGAAAACAGTAACTTCTAAACATGGTTTATTTTAGATCGAATTTTTTTAGGGTTCTAGAAGAATACAAATATTTTGAAACCTGTGCTTTATAATTGCATATTATAATCAGGAGGTATACATGAGGAGTGATAATTAACACTAATGACATTTTTAAGAAATCATAAGGAAATCTATTGTACAATCATGCTAATAAATATCATATACATTGTATATATTATATACATATATGTATATATACAATATATGTGTAATACATAATATATGCATATATGTACATATATGGAAATACATTTTAAAAGCTTGAATAACTGTGCAACGATGCCTCTATTGGACAACAGAAGATAGTAAATAAAAGGTTCAGTGGCAGGAATAATCTCATCTTTTGGAGATGTTTGCCAAGGAGATCCCACACACTCCCAAACATTGCAGATTATTGCCAGGGTCCTTGATTACTTGCCAGCACTTGTCAATAAAAACCCTCTGATAACACCACACACTCGAATCATTAAACTTGGAAAAGTAAAGCTGGTAAGAACTCATCACGTAATTCCTTCTGGATAGCTTTCATAATCCAGGTAGGTCCTATGCGTGTTACCCGAAGAGAAAATAAATCCCCAGCATTACACAGCTGTGAGTGTTTTGAACTACAACAAAGGCTGTCCTGACAAGATATACCCACTGGTGCTGTAGTGGCATAGATGCCATGGGAATAACCAACCACGTTCTTATGAGACTTACATGCTGATCCACAATTTGAAAGCCATTCTAGTCCTATGCTGAGTAGACATAATATTAAACTGATTCCTAATGACTTATCACATGCATAAATTAATTTATCAGTAAACACTCACCAGAGAACTCCTTTTTACTGTAGATGTCACTTATCACAGAAACCTACATCTTTTCAAGGTATATATATATATAATAGCAGACTGAGAGTTCACAGCCCTAAATGGAATGCGCATATGATCCCTTCGTCCAAAGCTAAGGATCATGGCTGAAGAAACACTGTAAGAGGCATAGATGATAGATGGTTATAGGAAAACAGTATTTTTGACAAGCAGAGCAGTTACAGTTACATGTATGAATTCCTATCAGTTGAGACATTGTGTTCAAGAATCCCAAGGTTCAGGGCAGACAAAATTTTATCATGAAGCAAATGTGAGTACAAAAGAGTTATTGTCAAATGATAGCTACTGAGATGGGGAGAATCCGTTTTAAGGATGTAGCCCCTAGTTAGCAGACTGCCAGACAGTGAAAGCTACAATTCCAGAGTACATGGGTCATGAAAATAGTACTTAATATGAGAAAAAAGGCAATTGAGTAGAGGTGGGGATGGATCTAAAAGAAGTTGAGAAGGAGGCTGAATGGAATCCAAATGCACGACATGAAGTTCTTAAAGAACATATATAAATGTGTCGTGGGGGAGGAAGGGAACTATATTTTGAATCAGTGATATGATAAGAAAACTATGAGAAAATACAAATTTTGTTCCCTAAAGATAAATGTAACAGTTGCCTAATTATAAATAGAGTTGTTATTTCTGAGGTGAAAACACATATCGAACCTGACCTCTCATTCTATATGTAAATGCAGAGAATCCGCTCCTTAGGACAGAGTAGGAGGGAAAGAATTGGATTTCTTTACAAACTTGTACCCCCCCCCCCCAACCTCCACTAGGTTCATAGATTTATACCCAAAATAAATAAGAACATCTCCCTTAAATAAACTTGTTTTCTTAGTTGTTTTGGTCATGATATGCGTTGTCATTTTTTCTTTTGAACAATTAGAAAGAGAATTTCCACTAAAATGAATACTGGGTTTTGGTGAGATAGCTTAGCAAGTAAAAGTGCCAGATACCAATGAGTTTGAACCTGGAGCCCCACGTGTGGAAGGAGAGTCCTGACTCCTACAAGTTGTAGTGTGATCTACATGCCATAGCATATACATGATCAGATCACACACACACACACACACACACACACACACACACACACACACACACGAATGAATACACATAAGGAAATGTAAAATTAAAAACAGTCACCAGCAATCTGATTTTCTACAAAAATCTCAAATATAATTCAGTCATTCTGTCCTAATTTTACCAAATATTTGAGTGTAAGAATTTGACCTATTTCTTTGTAATGGATGTAAATTTTGACAAATAACTATCAGCTTATTGGCCTGGGGATAATCTCTCACATTTTTAATAATTAAGATAATAGAGATTTTGTCACACTGTTCATTTTCTCCACAATGAGGTGATGGGTATATCATAAAATACACATTTGTTTTTTTAAAAAAAGGTTAAAATGCCAACACTATCCTCCCTAATATATACCTGGCTCAATCAATTTACTAAAATGACTTTATTTATAAGACAGCCGACCAGAGTTACCCATTTAAAATAATAGATGCAATAGGGTTTGTGTGTTCCAACATTATTCTGCCAGTATTCAAAGGCTTTATTTTGTTTCTAAGTGATGGATAATTTACACTGCTTAATTTTACAGTCCTGATAGTCTTTATTGATATGTGATGGTATTTATGATGGTAGTAGATTTGAACCTGAGACTTACGCCTTCCATACTCTAGACATGCACTCTACTGTGAAGCTGCTGAGCTACATCCCAGTTGATAGCCCACACACCACCAATGCTTATACTTATAATGGATCCTTACAATTATAACCAGGTTTTGCTATTTTAAACATCATACCTCTGAAACAGAAGCCTGTATAATAATGATGTGCATACACCTGGTTAATTTAGAAAGTACAATACACACAAGTATAGTTGTGTCTCTGTATGAGCTAACGTGGTGGATTTTCTTGTGATAACACACACACCCCCTCTGTTGAGTATACAGGTAACTGGAGAGTTCTTTTGGTAACAAACACCCTTAATAAAAAAGGAAATTCCAAGCTTCAGCGTTTTAGCTTCCAGGTACCATAATAAGCTGTAGCCTCTTAAGCACCATTACTACCTGTGTTCTCTCTAGTTCTTTCCCCAGAATTTCACACTTTTTTCTTTTTCTTTTTCTTTTTCTTTTTCTTTTTCTTTTTCTTTTTCTTTTTCTTTTTCTTTTTCTTTTTCTTCCTTTCTTTTTTTTTTACCCTATGCAATGTAATCTTGTTTTTTTTTCTTTTCTCTTCCTCATTTTTTACTAGCATTTTCCTAGACTTTAAAATTGCATATTCAAGATTCAGTATGGTCTCTTTTTATATTTGTCTGTCACCATGCATGCAGGGTCTGGGAGATGGCTCTTAGATGAACCTTGTTCTGTGGGAAATACTAATAAACCCCGTACTTCAAATACATTCAATAAGGACCAAGCTAAACATTGTATATCATACTTAACTTTCCAAAGGGCTCAAATAAATACACTTGTCTCACCACATATCCATTGAGACCACCTAGTGGTGGGGAGGGTTCTTTAACCTGTCAGTCATCCCTCTTGTACAGTAACACTTAGATGCATTTAAATATATTAAATATATGCATATATGACTTACATAAACTTCTATACCAGTAGTTTACCAGGTGTATGCTTATATGCCATGGATGTAGACTACTAAGAAAAAAAATACAGAAAATGCATGATCTAGGGACTCCTTTTGAGACCACTATATGACCTCGGAAACCACAAGCATTGTAAGTGGCTATCCCCAGAAGATATAATCACTTGAGAGGCTGAGTGTTTGTGTAGCCTGAGGGCATGGGTGAGCAAGAATATTTTAATTGACTAGCAATTTAAATCTCTGATTCCTGTTTCTGGTTGCTCTTCTATGAACATACGTGAGGCTTACCAGAATGAAAGCCAATCAGTCTCTATTGGTGTCTTGGAGAGAAAAATAGAGATTGTGGGTTTAAGAGCCAAAGACCAATGCACCATTTCACATGGGACATTTGGAAGAAGCAGAGATTTCACATCACCTGGAGATAGATAATTGACACTCTGGGCATGTAAAACAGTTTGTGCACAACTATCTCTTGTAAAACATTTCCAAGTTTTCAAATTATATTCTACAAAGTGCAATTCAATCCTACTTCCTTTGGCCACATACTCCCTGATAGCTTGGCACTGTGAATTATTCTTTGTCCCCTCATGTTTACAACTTTGTAATATGGTACTTGTAGATAGTGATCATGAATATTCTTCATCTAGTTAGCTTAGAAGAACTAGGGGTTTTCATCCTTCTAATCTTTCTGCTTCTGTCCTAGTATTATTTATTCATTTGTGATGTTGGTTTCATCTTTCATTTCTAATTATCTCTGTGTTTGTAATTCGGGGGTACTCAGTTCTAGAAAGGGAATGGCGGATACTGTCTAACTTTCTTGTACACTCAGGAGCTATAGGCTATAGATTCCTCTGTGTCTGTTTATGAGACCACCACTCTTACCCATTTCTGTTATCTAAACATCACACTGCATTAGAACCATGCCATCTTGCTATGTGGAAAGCTGTCACTTAATGTCCTGTTCCTCATGGCATCTTTCTTCTTTATTTCACTCTTTCTTATTGATCTGGACCCTGTTGCTTTCCAGGTTTGTTCTGCTGAAACTTATCTGTGGCTTGTACCGCTTTCTATTTAGGAACACTCATTTATTGAGAAAATTACAGTAGTGCTTAGTATGAAATATTTCTAGAGATAATGTTCTTTGGAATTTGTAGACAGCTATGGACAAGTTCACAGATTCTGACTATTTTAAAAGTCTCTTTATGCATCCGGGGATCAGTTTTCCACTAATAATTATTTGAACTGAACCACAAATACAGTTAATTTTTCTTTATTTTGCTTACTGAAATAAGAAAAAAATTATACAAACACACACACTCGTGTATACACATAGGAACACACACAAACACACCCTTATATCCTTAAAGAAATCAGTTTTAAAACTCTATGTAGTTGATTTATAATTACAAATGGTAGAAGAATGTAGTAAGTACTGAACTTTCTGTCTAATATGTCCTACCATTTGGTTTGTTATTTCTCTCACTTAGAGTTGCAAAGAAATACTCATCCTATAATCGAAGACAATTATTGATTTAAAGCAAAAGAAATCACAGACCCTCCTCTATCTCCTCTATAAACAAAATCACTAGCGGCTACCTGCTCTGCCTGTTGCGTTTATTGTCCGACTTGTGCTGAGTCTAATTCATGATTTCAATGCTGGGTAAATATTTTTAATAAAACTACATATCCCAGAGTTCACCCTTCTAGGAGCAGCATATTTTTAAGAATGTATGATATAGACACCGATGAATATATCCCCTGAATGCATGATACAGTCTTGAAAACCCTCATAATGTCATCTTTCTGTATTGATGCTTTGCCCATTTGTTGTTGTTGTTGTTTTTGCAAGATGGCCAGGCCCCTAACTAGGATTTTGAACTTTGGACCTGCAGACATGTGCCTCTCCATTCACTCTAGCTTCCCATGTGATCACTAAATAGATGAGAAACATCTCTTGGTATATGCAAGACGTACTTACTAAACTTGTATAGACTCTTGTACCTGGAAGTCTACTATTGCACAGAAAAATAATGCAATATGCAATATTTCATGACTTGTTCAGCGCCTTTTGCTAGGAAAGCAGAGAATGAGGGCAAAGGGTTATCATGGGCTTCAGAGGATCAAGAGTGAAGGAGAGAGTATCAGATAGGGAAGGTGAGATCATCAAAGTCACAGCAAGCATATACCCAGCAACTGCCCGTGATTTAAGCACTCTGTCCCTCATGAGGCAAGGACAGGGGTTGAAGACTTAAGACTGGTCTGGTGAGTGCCAGGTGAGAAGACTCAATGATCCTTTGCTATAGACTCATAAAGCAGAGGGTTTCAAACAAAGATATTCTGTGGTTGGCTCGGCCACTCTTCCGATCCTGATTGGGAATGCTCTCTGGTCTGTAACGTTCATGAGAAGACAGAGGAAGAAACGGAAAGCTAACAGAGGAACATGTGCTTAAATTACAAAAGACAAAGGCAACACGTAATGTGTTTACTATAGAGATAGGAAGTATGCGCACTTTCCATTTTAGCAACTGATCAACCTGCAATAAACTAAGATGAATATTCTTACGGCCACACATATTTTTGGTACAAATAGCAACAGCCATGCTTTTTGCATAAAATGTTTAAATATCATATTCTATATGCTAATATGAAAAAATGTATCAGGATGACTATGCCAACCTTTACTCTTTTAGATCTAGAAATATGACTTTCTGTTTGTAAGAGTTAAGTCAAATGATGTCTGTACTCACTGCTATTAAGATGCACAGAAAAATACACTCTTTTTTTGTATCCTTTGCTTTCTAAGATAATATGATGCTGTGGTTTAGAGGCATAGACTTTGCTAATAATTATTGAGTAACCTTTAGTTTCTTTGCTGAGAGGGAAATGATGGGCCCTTACCTGCTCTCGGGATGAGAATAGAAAGGAAGGGCAAGCAGAGAAAATCTCCAGAAAGAAGAGTGTGTCCTGCTGCCAAGCTGGCTGTCAATGAAGAAGGTTTGAATAGGAGCATGCATTTGGCTGTTACCCCTGCCTGTCCCATTAAAACTGGAAAAGAGGCATCACCTTTCAATACTCAGGTCTGTGCTAACTCAGCAAAGCACTAATTAAGTATATAATCCCAGAGGACTGAAGTGAAGTATTGTAAGCATATCATATTCTCTCTCAAGTCTCTTCCTCTAAGTGAGAATCATAAAACCTCACTTCTCTAGCATAGGTAGATAAGAAACTTTTCCTCCACATTCTTCTTTCAGATTACATTCTTTATTACTTTTTATTCGTGTGTGTGTGTGTGTGTGTGTGTGTGTATGTGTGTGTGTGTGTATGAGAGCACACATTTGTGTACAGTATCTACATGTTTGTGAAAATTGAGTTTGATATCAGGATGTGTGATATCCTCCACTATTTTTCTGCTTTAGTTTTTCAAAACTTATTTTATGTTTTGTGATTATTTTATAATTTACATCATTCCTGTTTTTCTTTTTTTCCCATCAAACTCTCCGAAGTACCACTCCTGTTCTTTCACAAATTCATTGCCCCTTTCCTTTTTGTTATTTGTTGTGATATGTATATTTGTATATGTATATACATGTAAATTCCTAAATATATATATATACAACCTGCCTAAGCTGATAAGGCTTCAACCTTATGCAGAGATCTACTTTATTTTTTTAAGTTGTGTTTTTTAAATCATCCCACAACTTATCAAGCCAGCTAATCACTCTAGCTAGCTCATTCCAGGGATTCCCTGTCTCCTCCTTCAAAGGCTGGAATCACAGGAAGCCTGCTTCACCTACCCAGCATTTACATGGGTTTTAGGGATCAGAACTCCAATCCCCTCCGTACTCTACTCCTTTAATGCTAAGTGCTTGAACCACTGAGCCAATTATCTATCCCACTTAGATTTATGTTCTTAATCTGGGCATTCTTTAGTTTCAAGTCAGAGAATTTGAATTTGAATGGCCAACAAAATCAGGAAAGAAACCACATAGCTCACTAAGCTAGATCTGACATTCTGGGACCCTCCCCCGAGCTGAAGGGGATTGGTCAACATGTACCCTGTGTTATGAATGTCAAGAGAACCAGAGAGGGAAAGAATTGAGAGTTAAGGAAAAAGATTATGGCAAAGATGAGCAAACACTAGGCTCACCAGCCCAACTCCAGTCTCAATGGATTGACTTTCTAGATTTCTACTTTAAATTATTAATGTTTTGCAATATTTTTAGGAGTTGGACAATAAGAGTTCTTTGTTGCTTCTTATTGATTTTCAATTCAAGAAATTTGGCTTGAGAGCAGCTTCCCATTTTAGACAGATTTTTAATGCTGTGGTTGGGGAGCAGGGCGGGGGAGGGGAAAGGGAGCTTTGGGGATAGCATTTGAAATGTAAATGAAGAAAATATCTAATAATAAATGCCTTTAAAAGAAGAAGCTATGCACATCCTACTAAGATTTGGCCTCTCTGGTGATACGCCCTCTATATCCTCTGCATTCATGTAATACAAGTGAGGCTGGTTGTGCATTTTCATTTGTTTGTTTATTTGTTTGTTTGTTTAAGTCAAGAAATTCTCTAACTGTATGCCTGCATGTAGTTTAAGTGTGTCACTCTCTACCTGGAGTTCAGGTAGAGGCTACAAGATAATAACTTAGGCATACAAGACAGCCTCTACCTATATGCCGACTTCAAGTATTAGACCCTCCTTGAAAAATGACAGTTTGACTGAATGGCTCACAAACTTAGGCCAACATTATACTTTTCAGTGACCATATTACTTCGAAGTAGACTTTAACTCAGAAACATCCAGAGAGAGGAGATGCAGAAGACAACACACAGGCAAAACGAGCACAAAGTTCTGATGTCCTTTGTAGAAGATAAGGCCCCTACATCCAGCATCTCCAGGTGTCACAGGTCACTGCCCCCCTCCTGACCCCAACTACAGGGGCAGAGAGATCTCATGCTCTCTCCACGTGTCACATTCTAAACTGATCAGTGTGTTTCTCAATACCAACCTAGGAGCTCATCAAATTTAGGAGTCCAAGATGCTCTCCGGGCCCACCAGCATATTCACTAAGGGTATTATGCAGGGATGGAAGTTAAGAACTATTCAATCATGTCATCTTTCTGGTCGACTGTCTCTTTTGGAAAAGATTCTTGGCATAACCTTGGGTGTGATAAGGGCTCATGATCATTCCAAAGATTCTTAGCTCTGCTAGTGTATTAGGGAAGACTGAGACCAAATATTTGTTTGGTGTCTGTGCTAGCCTGTGCATGTGTGCATGTGTATGTATGTGTGCATGTGAATATGCATATGTGGACCTGTGTGTGTTCATGTGTGTGTGCCTGTGTGTGTGCACCTGCGTGTGCCTGTAGAGGTCAAGAGAATCTTGGATGTTGTTCTTCAGGAGCCTTCTACATTTTATGTTTGCTTGTTTATCTTTTAGACTGTTGGTCTCTCACTAGATGGAGCTCACTAATGAGTCTGGCTGGCTGGCTCCTGCACCCCAGTACCTGCATGTCTCCATAGCCACAATATTGAAATTATAAGTACATCCTACCATACATATCTTTTAAATGTGGTTCCTGGGAATTGAAGTGATGCCTTCTTGCTAGCATTGCAAGTACTTTACTGAAGGAGCAGACTCCAAATATCTTCCATATTCTTTCAGGATATGAAAGAGTTCATGCAGAATAAGTCCCAAATGGCCAACTGCTCTCCTGAGAAAGGTTCTTTCCCAGCAAGGTCAAGGTTGGAGTTTTTAAATTAGAAATTTGGCACTTGTTTGAAGTGGATATGGCTTCTGAGAGAGCAGAGGATCTGTCACTATCAGAGCTCAATATGGGACTGCATTTGGTGTTTTATGCCATAATAGGTTTACATCTGTCCTTTTGATGATGTAGTAACTTTTCAAAGCCGCATATAGGAAGCTCGTAGCCTGCCATCTGCTTCTCCATCAGAAGAAACCTGATAGCCTATACTCTGCCAGAAAATGGCTTGACTTAATATGTCCTGTTGCTCTGGCCATAGAAATCAAAATATGTGTGTCCGGGTGACAGACTTCTTGAGAAAGGCAATTTTCTCCCCTCATGCCTTGCCTCACACTCATGCCTGGTACCCACACAGAAAGAGTAAATAGTATTCCTGTAGATGAGACGAAAAGTGATCCTTAATGTCTTATTTCCTGGTCACTCTCTAAGGATGACAAGAGGTTTCGTGAAATGTTTCTGTGACAAAATACCAAGACCCCGTTTGGGGTCAATAGTCAATTTACGAGGCTGGCTATATTCCTTCTTCTAATCTTTTGACCTAAACTGACCCAATGAAATAAATTATATACTATTCCAAAATATGAGTCAGAATAGCAAAAGGTATTTATTGGTTCTTCTCTATCTCTTAGGGCTAAATTTTCGAAAGCTTTTTTCATTTAAGTACAAGTAAAAGTATAAAGAAGTGGACCCGCCCCATTATTCCTTTTAACATCAATTTCTTTGTTTTCTCTCCTTCAGAGTTTGTGGACTATTTCCCCCCATGTCTGTGATTACTTTAAACCTGATACCTAGCTTCAACAATACTTTTCTTCTCTAGCCAATGCCCACATATTTTTTCCACCTACAAGGAAAATCTGCAGAGACTCACTACTTAATCACCACACCACATGACTAATAGAATGCAGGGCTTGTGCATGTGCTATGCTAACATGGTATCAGAGATCTAGGGGGGCTTTGGTGACAAGGCATAGACTCCCATCCCACTCTTTGCCTGGTTGCAGATTTTCAGTTGGCAATTAATGATGATGAGATGGGAATATTTTATGCCACTTATAAACAAAGAACTTTGAGGGCAGAAAGGCCAAGCAAAAAAAATTACTCAGAGAAATCATCACCAGACCTAAATGCAAGGCACAGAAGAATAGAGTGTCTATTTACAGGCAGCCATCAGGTCTGAGTACACAACAAAGGAGTTCAATAAAGAACTCCCACTATTGTTTTTTTGAGGCCCAGTGGTGGCAGATTGAGAAATTGGAAGTGAATTATTGATCAACTATTTTTATGGATGCCACTGGCTGAATTTCAGCATATTAGTTTATACGTCCTCTAAGACAGCCCTAAGACTGATGCATTATGCAAAAGTAGGGTCAAGGTCACAAACACACACAAAGCACATCGGGAGGAAGAGAAGAGGATAAGAAAAGATGGAACATAGTTAAGCATATATAATTACATCTATCTGTCTTTTGTTGATAGACAATGAACAGGAACAAGGGAATCAGCAGAGAGCAAGGGAATTGGAACATAATGCTAACAATAAAACACGCCCAGTGCTTCCTTTCTGTGCAACAGATGCTCATTAAGTAACTTAGCCTTGTTATTTTCGTGTCTTCTAGTTACTTCTAGTAGCATCTCATCCTAAAGGGGACTATCATAAAATTAATATGGGTTTTGAAAACCAACTATTGGCTTGTGTAAGCAGTTCTTTGGCACAGCCCGTGCTGAGCATGAAGAAGGCCCTCGATTTAATCTCCAGCCAAGTAATAAACGAGCAAATATGAACTGAAAAAAGTAAAACGAAGTGACTAAGGACTACTTTGAAGTAGGGAGTCAAAACTAAGAAATTGTGAACAGCACCAGAATTGTGACAGTGACTGTATTCCATGAGCTAGAATGTGAGGTTGGTACCCACTCCGTCCAGAAGAGAGTGTGTGTGATTGCTAAAGAACTGTTGGAAACAATGCAATGCTATCCATGAGCGTGAAGTTTTAAGATCTACCATCCTTGTCTAAAATAGGAACTGATGCCAAAGAGGCAGAAATGGTTGTCACAAGTTGATACCACACACTTTGTTTCTTCTACTTAGCTTGCAAATAAGTGCAGTTTGGAGCAACCCAGTTAGCATTGCAGGGAATTTTGTATTGCTGCCCCCAGATGTACTTGTACCATGCTTCCTGGTGTGCTTCTGCTGCAGTTACTCTTAAGTCGGGAGGAATCATATTTGCTCTCTCCTTAAGACTCAGTAAGAACTAACAGAAGAAAAGCAGCAGTTAGATTTTATAGAGAATCTTTTGCTCATCCATGGAAGTTAAAACTATGTCAAATGCCTCTTTGTCACTAAGAAATCCTGGGAAAGGTACTAACATGAGAGTAGCTATTCTGTCAATGGGCAAGGGATTCCTCCCATTTTATAAATAGGTTTATGTTATTTTTATTATTTAATCCACGTGTGCATTTGCATCACATTCTCTGTCTCTCTGTCTCTGTTGCGCTCTCTCTCTCTCTCTCTCTCTCTCTCTCTCTCTCTCTCTCTCTCTGTGTGTGTGTGTGTGCGTGTGTGTGTGTGTGTGTGCGCGCGCGCGTGCAGGTTTATGGAAGCTGGAAGTTGTGAGCTGGGAACTGAATTCTAATCCTCAGAAAGAGCAGCAAATGCTGTTAACCACCGAGCTCCCTCTCCAGCCAGCCCCAGTAATTTCAGTTACACCATCATCACGGAACTTTCAGTAAATAAATGCCCAAGTTTTGTAAATTGTGCTGCACTTCCTATAATATGCATCTAAATCTCAATCACCAGGTGTGATCATTTCATATGCATGCATGATCATTTCATATGCACGCGTGTGCCAGGTGGTAGGTAAAAGACAATCACCTCTTTTTACTCGTGTTGCTATTGGGGAAATCCTATTGAGAAGCAGAATTGTGACACTATCTATGAATGTATCAACAGTTTGCTCAACCACATATCATTTTCTTTGCAATAATTTAATGCTTAGGGAAAACAAATCAATGTATAGTGTAAGGGTTATGTGTTTAGTGTGTGTGTATGTGTGTATGCTTGTGCATATGTGTGTGTATGACATATGTGTTCAATACGTGTATGCTCGTGTCTCTATGTGTGTTATCATGTGCATGTGCATATGTGTGCAAGTACATTCAGTCCAGAGGTGCACATTGAGTCTAGTTCTCAGATTCTCATCACCTTGTCTTCTGATGCATATTTCTCACTGAACCTGGTGCTGATTGGCTAGCCTGGGTAGGCAGTATGACCATGGGATAGCAGGTGGGTGTTTCCACCTCCCAACTCTTTTTTTTTTTTCCATTTTTTATTAGGTATTTAACTCATTTACATTTCCAATGCTATACCAAAAGTCCCCCATATCCACCCACCCCCACTCCCCTGCCCACCCACTCCCCCTTTTTGGCCCTGGAATTCCCCTGTACTGGGGCATATAAAGTTTGCAAGTCCAATGGGCCTCTCTTTCCAGTGATGGCCGACTAGGCCATCTTTTGATATATATGCAGCTAGAGTCAAGAGCTCCGGGGTACTGGTTAGCTCATAATGTTGTTCCACCTATAGGGTTGCAGGTCCCTTTAGCTCCTTGGCTACTTTCTCTAGCTCCTCCATTGGGAGCCCTATGATCCATCCATTAGCTGACTGTGAGCATCCACTTCTGTGTTTGCTGGGCCCCGGCATAGTCTCACAAGAGACAGCTACATCTGCGTCCTTTCAATAAAATCTTGCTAGTGTATGCAATGGTGTCAGCGTTTGGATGCTGATTATGGGGTGGATCCCTGGCTATGGCAGTCTCTACATGGTCCATCCTTTCATCTCAGCTCCAAACTCCGTCTCTGTAACTCCTTCCATGGGTGTTTTGTTCCCAAATCTAAGGAGGGGCATAGTGTCCACACTTCAGTCTTCATTCTCCTTGAGTTTCATGTGTTTAGCAAATTATATCTTATATCTTGGGTATCCTAGGTTTGGGGCTAATATCCACTTATCAGTGAATACATATTGTGTGAGTTTCTTTGTGAATGTGTTACCTCACTCAGGATGATGCCCTCCAGGTCCATCCATTTGGCTAGGAATTTCATAAATTCATTCTTTTTAATAGCTGAGTAGTACTCCATTGTGTAGATGTACCACATTTTCTGTATCCATTCCTCTGTTGAGGGGCATCTAGGTTCTTTCCAGCTTCTGGCTATTATAAATAAGGCTGCTATGAACATAGTGGAGCATGTGTCCTTCTTACCAGTTGGGGCATCTTCTGGATATATGCCCAGGAGAGGTATTGCTGGATCCTCCGGTAGTACTATGTCCAGTTTTCTGAGGAACCGCCAGACTGATTTCCAGAGTGGTTGTACAAGCCTGCACTCCCACCAACAATGGAGGAGTGTTCCTCTTTCTCCACATCCTCGCCAGCATCTGCTGTCACCTGAATTTTTGATCTTAGCCATTCTGACTGGTGTGTCCACCTCCCAACTCTTAAGATGACAGATTTCATGCTACACCCAGTTTTTATAAGCCCTGCTATTTAGTGTTTTTCTTTTTCAGCTAGATTTAAGGGGTAGGGGGAATCTAGAGCATTACAGCAATTCTTTGTTTCTTTGCTTCCTTATTATTTTCTAAGAACGTCAGAGAGAAATACTACTTTTTGGAAACTGAGCAAATATAGAGTCAATAACTTGTGTTTTTGAGAATTTCTAAAGGTCTTTCATTTCCCCCCCTTTTTAAATGCCCATGTATATTTTTTTAAAGATTTATTTATTTAATTTATGTATAATGAGTTCACTCTTACTGTCGTCAGACACACAAGAAGAGGGCATTAGATCCCATTACAGATGATTATGAGACACCATGCCATTGCTGGGAATTGAACTCAGGACCTCTGAAAGAGCAGTCTTAACCACTAAGCCATCTCTCCAGAAGCACCCCCTCCCATTTCCTATTTAATATATTTTCATAGCATTGTTTTTACCCACAGTTTTCCAAAAAAAATTGCATATTGAATTATTTGCATATTAAATTACATAGTGCCTTTCTGTATAAGGACACAAAGTACAGCTGATAAGAAGGTAAAGATGTTTATGGAGAATGGAAATAGAAGGGATTTTTCCCCCCTTGGAAACTGAATAGTTAGGGAAACAGCAGCCAAGCAAATCCAAATAGGGGAGTCCATAAACAGCAGTGCATCCAGCAGCCATGATACTTCTGCTAACTGTAACTAAGAATACAAACTGCTCCAATAGGACATACAGAAGCCCCAGGCTCCCATCCCAGTGTGGGGTCCTGAGAACCTAGACAGCTACTCTATAGAGCCCAGGCTAGCCCTTTTCTGGTTCATCTTTACCTCTGCTCATTTTCACATCATCCAAAGTAGGAGGCATATTAATGTATCTCTCAGTAATGACATCAGGATGAAATAAGAGAGGAGTGTGTATGGATTTTAACACATGAATTACCTTTGAGTGTTTCTATGTACAATCTGTATAGTAATCAGCAAGATAAGAAAGAGATGAAAAACCCTCCCCTCATTTATATTTTGCTGACACCAGGTTCTTTTTAGCCATTAGCAGTTTGTAGCACATGTCACATTTGTTCCCATTTGCAGTCTATCCTTCTTTTGAAGAACTTAGAAGTCATCTCACAATTGGTATGTATAGTTCCATATAAGCTGTGGGGGTTTTTGTTCATTGTGTAGCAACAGTATCAACAAGGTGACCACATAATGAATCATGTAAAACACACCACTCCTGAGAGAGAGAGAGAAGCAGTGCTATTAATTAGCTACTATTAATTACTATTGTAAAGTATTCAGGTTCAATTCTTCCAAATTATAAGCCGAGGGACCTGCTCAAACATTGAACGAGTACACTTTACATTATGCAATGGATTAGTTCCTGAACAATTGGAGTTAATATCGGTTAAGTTGGTGCAATTAGGTCCAAGATAATGTATTCTGGGAAGTACCAGGGCACTGTAATTGCCTGACCTGACACAAATGTAACTTGCTGAGGGGGCTTTAATCTTTAACGCCTGTTGGAAGGTTCACGGAGTCTTTTACCTGTGAGTTTCTTGGGGGCTCCCTGTTTATCTTGGTCAAACTGCAGAGAGTGTCCTTGGCAACATGATGTTAATAGCAAGCCTAGCTCTTCCACATGCAGCCAAACATCACCCTCGAATCATTATTATATAATGAGCAGTGAAAATAAAAAAAATAATAATAATAAAATGAAACCAGGGCAATTTAAACAATTCAATTCAACCTGCATTAGTCACAAGCTCGGAGACCTTACCACAGCATGCTCACTCTTCTAGATTTTAATTACTCCAAACATAAAACTATAGGATCACACCGGAAATGTCACACTTTCTTTTCATAGCCAACACTCTTGGGATATTTATTAGAGTTTCTAAAGAGATATAAGTATGGGGTACAAGTGTCTGTATTAGATAAGGAGGCTGTCGTGATCCGATGGTGACCAGGAAAGGAATTAACAGGACACTCAAGAGCAGAAACCATAGAATCAGCATTTCTGATATAGTTCAGAGGTTAAATTTTATATATAAACATAAAGTGACATGTTATTACTCATATAACATATATTTAAAACTTAAAATTATCCTTTAATGTATAATTTAGCTGTGTGCCTTCCTGGTTTTTCCATAAGAACCTCACTTGGGATGAGGTTTCTTAAGATGACAGACTCTACTGGATAGTTCCATACCCATGACTGCACAAACAGTCCTGTTGCAATCTATTATAAAAAAAAACAGTACCAGCCATGGACATGGGAAAGGACCCTGTCAAGAGGAAGAGAGATGATAAGAGATGATAGGAATAAGCATAATCTGAATGTGTTATACACATTATGAACTGTTCAAAACAATTTTAATTCATTAAAACAGACTAATAGAAGCCCAAATAATTTGTATTTTCTTACTAGCTACTTCGAAACATTAAAATTCTTTGGGTGTAAACTAAGAACAACAACAAAAAGCTGGTACATCTTCGTAGCCATTTGGAGCTAGAAGCTCCAGACAGACATCATGTAGAACACTATATTCCACCAGCAGAAAGAAACAAATGGGAGCCTTTTCCATTAGAGCTTAGTTGTTAGGCAGAGCATACAAATGCAGCTCACCAAGGGATAATGTGGCAAGTTGCTGATAGTCTAAAAAAGGAGCTGAAATTTCATCGCCGTTCTATGGTATGGTAATCCAATGACATGTAAATGTATTCTCCAGTCCTTTCTATTACTTTCAGTTAAGGGCTTCTAGAGAAGGACGGCTAGAAGCTAAGTGTAGAGATTAGGAGAGTAATATGGAATGTTTATGCAGTCTATCTGACTTGAATGCAGAAAGACGCAGGCTCCTATGCAATTGTGTAAGCAGAAGATCAAATGAGGGATGAATTGGAGATTAGATTTTAGCAGAGCAGACCCAATGGGAGAGGAGGTGGATGAGAGAGTGTAAAAAAATAGGAGAGACAGAAACCTCCTTTCTCTCACAAGCTTTGCAAACATTGGCCACTGCATTATGTATGTCTCGCTGAAGAGATATCAATGTCTGTAAGAAAAGCAAATGAACCTGCTTTGTGTGCATAGCCCTTCCATTCAGTGAAGTATCTATGGACTGAGACTCATCCAGGCTCCAGATGTCTTTCCAAGCTTTAGAGGAATAGTTCAGTATTTGGAGAAAAAAATAGGAACAACAACAGCAACAAAATCAATAATATGGGTAGATAGTCTGTTGTTGAATAAGAGTCCTTACTGATAGCAAGGTGAAGTTGGATAATCTTAATGTACTCAGTAGATCTTTGTTCCCAGTTATTCTTTGGTAAGGGCTAGAAAGGTACTACTTCAAAACAACTCAAGTTTGTCATATGATGCCTATTGGTTAAGGAGTGATAGACTCTGCTGTGATAGAGAATTGTCTTGGTTCATTTTGACTCCATACTTTTCAAATAAAGGCTTTAAACCACATCTCTATTTGTGGTTTTATGGTCTTGGTGTTTTCATCCATTGAATATTTTTAACTCATAAGTAGTAGGTAAAATTGTATGTGTCCTACAATGGCCATTATTTCTAAACAGCTTAGGGACCAACACACATACTTAGGACACTAAAAACATTGTCAACTTTTATGTGTGAGAATCTTTCCTAAATATGTTATAAAAGAAGTGTTATGTACTTTTTTTTCAGAATCCCAAAACTCTAGTTTGCTATACATATTAAATATCTCAGAGATGATATACAACCTTTAAGC
Organism: Mus musculus; assembly: GCF_000001635.26. Taxonomy (NCBI): domain Eukaryota; kingdom Metazoa; phylum Chordata; class Mammalia; order Rodentia; family Muridae; genus Mus; species Mus musculus. The sequence goes on along the minus strand of NC_000082.6, from coordinate 41,701,182 downwards.
CTTTTTTTTTTTACAGGCATAAATAACCATTTGAAATCACGTAAATTGTTTCTAGTTCTTCATGACATGCAAATATGCTTGCTTGCACTCTGTGACTTTAAGTGACATCATTCATTGTTTGAACAGTAATTAAGCTTGCTCCCTGTTCTTCAAAGTGTCCTGGTGCACTTAATAACTTCAAGGATACACATGGAACACTGAAAACTACATCTGTATAGCAAATGAGTTCTACCAGCCAAAGCACTGTTCTCATCCACTCCATTGCTAACTCACCTTTACCTGTACTCAACAGCAAGATAAGAATCCCGTGATTTCTCTAATTCTGGCTGCTAACTTGGTTTCTTTGTAACCCCTGAAAATCATAGACATTATTATTTTCAATCAAGTACAGATAAGAAAAGTGAGAAGAGGGAACACATTCATCAGTAGGGCTATGACAGTACCCCAAATGATAAAGCCAACATGTTGGTTCATAGCTTTTAGTGAAGATGTGTGTGTGTATGTGTGTGTGTGCATATGGTGTATATACATATGTATGAATTTATGTGTGTATGTAGATATGTATGTATCTATGTATGTATTTATGTATGTTATTTATCATTTTCTTGGACAATGTATTTTAGGATTTCATGAAAACTCACTGCCTTGGACTTGCAGAAATTAATTGGCCTTGCCCAACATGATTCATCCAGGTGGACAGGATGATACCAAATGTTGCCTTCTTCTCTTGCCTTTAAGGTAATTTTTCCATGCCCTTCTTTCTATTCTCATTAAGAAGAGTTGGTTTATTTAGGGGATGGCAGGTTTTTTTCACCTTGGGATATTATTTTCAAACTCACATTTCTCCCCTTTTGGACTGACTTTGAGCTTCTCAGCATCTCTATCCTTTGTACCTGTGCTAGAACGTGGGAGAGCTGTAGTTTTCCTTCCAATAGGATTGAAAATCATTGACTTATTATGTAGATTTGTACTTCCTACTTTATTATTATGTTATTTCCCCTGTTAGCAGGATTTATATAACAATATTAAACAAATGATATGCAATCACAAAGGGTGGGAATAGGAAGGGAAGAGTGCTTATAAAAGTTTTTGTTGTTGGTTTTGGTCTTCTTTAGTTTTTTGTTTTTTTTTGTTTTGTTTTGTTTTTTTTTTTTTTTCAGTACAGGAAATGGAAAAGCTGACTGAAACGAACACCATTATATTACTCATCGTTGGCTTGTTTTCATGTCCATTTTATGCTGAAATAGGTGCCTACACAAAACAAACCTCCTAAACTCATGGTGAAATTACAATAAAGCATTTCAAACAGCATCACTAAGCCCACAGTAGGTGCTGAGTTCATGCCCTTGCAAACCTAAGCTACAACTTAAGGAGCTTAAAATGCTGGCACACCAAAGCCAAAGATGTTTGTCACTAGACTCTGTAAAGAAGATTTTGAAATGAAGGGCTCTTTTGTTGCTGCTGTTCTTTTAAACAATTTTCAAATCAAAAAAATGTTTTGTTTGAATGCAGTTTAAAAAGATAGAATCAAGAAAATGAAAAGGAATTTATCTTGCATCCCGTAGTTTTCTCATCATTGACAAATTAAATGTGTAAAAAATGCAAAACTAAGTTAATTCACAGTATACTGACATAGTCATAAAAAGAAAACTTTTCTAATTTATAGGAGTTATATCAAGTAGATGAAACCAATCACCTGTATACACATTCAGTATACACATTCTTTTTTTTTTCAATCACTAAAATACATGTCAGCTGTATTAGAAACAAGAACATAGAAGAAATTTCATTTTCCCTCCTACTTTAAAATGAAATAAATATATATTGAACCTCCTTGGTCATTCTCATAGAAAAATTCAAATGTGTTTATTTGTTGGGGTCATGTTTATAGAAGAAATGGTATTTAGCATTAAATAGCATTTAACATGAAAAGCCAAGTTTGCTATTGCATTTTCCAAATTCTTAAAAAAAAATCACATTTTTGGCATCAACAAACAGTGTCTGGGTTTAGTAGCTGTACTATGGGATGGATCCGCATGTGAGGCAGTCTCTGGACGGCCTTTCCTTCAGTCTATCTTCCACACTTTGTATCTGTATCTCCTCCTAAACCACACTACTTTTTCTGTATAGGAAATTATCAAAGGTGATATTAAAATTGAACCCTAAAAGAAACCTATTGGCACGAATTAATTGGAATACTTTTCCTTACATATTTTATGCTTTCAGATAGGTTTTTATGTTATTTTAGGGGGTAAAACAGTAATTTGTTCTCATAGTGTGAATGAACACAGGATGGGGAACCAGGGGCTAAAGATTTAAGTGGGAATAGGAATGGTGAATGGCATTGGGGTAGGTTAAGGGAAACTAAAAATGCATGACAATGCCTTTTATAAAGCCACTGCTTTGTAAGCTAATTTAAAGTCCATAATTACAGAAAGTAAAGTGTTCTGAGACCCAAAGAAAAAAGAAAAATTGAACTTTTTAGGCTTCATGGACCAATGCAGAGTAACAATCTTTCCAGGAGAAAGGAGATGGAGTTCTGAAAAAATAAAAAAAAAAATCTGTTTCTGATGGTAAGAGATGGATGAGTATCTTTGGCGACAAAGAGATGGCTTTCAGTTCTCCCTATCTCCTGTTCTCTGTTTTTACTTTCAGTTTGTCCTTCCAACTTAGGGCTTAAATTAATTTTACTTTCATAATGGGCAAACTGATGGAAGCTATAACAAATGATAAAATAATTCTGTGCTTATTGATGAAACAAACCAGTGAAGGATACATTGGGTGCAGTTATACAAATGTTCTAGTCTTGAACTTCTTTTGAAAACCCACATGGGGCTGTAGAAGACAGCTTCACAAAAGGATTTAATGGAAGGAAGATTTTCAGTGGCCTATTTTAACACTGGGACTAATTGGTTTCATGGGTTCAATCGGTGGTTTGAATATCCTTAAGCAAGTGTTTCTTTTAATAGATACCTATTCTATAGATGTTATTTTGAGACTGTGCTGTTAAGTAGTGAAAATTTATAAAGTGGAAGGACAAATACATATAGTTATTTTGCTATGTTAGTGTTGGGTGTAACTTCTAAAACCATCAGAAAGACATGTCTTGAATAAACATATTTTATGGAGGCTTTGTCAATGTAGAGAAATGAAACACTGTATTGAGTGTATCTGAAAATACATATACTACAAAAAGGTAGGAAATTTCACAAAAAACAATAATAACTAATTTTGAAAGGATTGGGCTTTTGTGGTAGGTATCTAATCTCAAAGGTTGACACCTCTAAAAGATCCCATAAGAACAAGATGTGAGTTTAGTCATTTGGAACTACTCAGTAGAACAACACCTAAGTGGTCTTCTAAGAGAGGCAGCCAGGCAATATATACTTGCTACCAAGTGGGCTGATTGCCAGCATTGACAAAGGAAGGGCTGTAGAATGAATTGAAGTCTGTCTATTGTCTGCATGGTCTCCATGCTTACTGATAATCTGGATACAGTAGTTCTTATCTACCTACATGTTGGCAAACATGGATCAGATGATTCTAGGGCTATAGTAATCAACAAGAGGATTTATAGTTTTGTGCATCAACAAACGGTTATAGAAGGCTTAACTGCACTTATATATAATGCATAATGATTAAATAACAGGTCCTGATAAGAAACACCATGCAGTATTATAACTACAAGGAGGATCATGTTCTAGTAAGGAGTTGCCTGTGGCTAGTATGGATTAATATTACTAGGTAGGAGCCATGTCCTGACTCAGGAAGTGTAATTAGCTTCTTGTGTATGTGATGTTACTCTAGGCACAAGAATGGTTAAGGGTTTTTTTTTTTTTTTTTTTTTTTGTCCTGTAACTTGATTAATATTTGACTCTTAGAACTATGTGTTACTTGCTCTTCTTGCTGTGTTACATCTCTTAGAGAGCAGAGGCACAGCCTGTCTACTCACATGAACATTTCAGAGACATAATGAATGGTCACCTGGTATCAGGGCTGCAGCTGATTCTGGGCACATATACCAGATGTCCAGAGAGGCATGATGAACTCAGTTTGTTCATACCCTCATCATATGAAAGAAGAAATTTATATTTCTTGCTAAATGCATGACAAAGTCCTTCACTTTGGACATTTGCATGATAATTGTTTTGTGATGTACATGATGTCGCTGCAATACTTAATAATAACTGTAATCCTGCTTAATGTTATTTATCTATATGAAATATTATGCTGACAACACTGCACATTTAGAGAGAGGGGCTGAGAGCAATAATCCTATAATAAAACTGGAGTGTATTAAAGACAGAAAGCAGTATTACCACAGGTAAAATCCGTAGAGAGCGCTGAACATTTCTCTTATTTATAATTTAGTCCCAGCAGGACGACCCTTCAATGTGCTGATTATCCGAGCAATTCTAGCTTTGGGGAGCAGAAAAAAAAAGTCACAAACACACTCAAAAGCTGAAATAAGCTTTTCCTTTTGTGTGATTTGAGAGCTATTGTCAGTCTGTGGGAACTCTGCAAATTATTCCATTTGAAAATAATTCAGCTTCTAGATTACACATTGTCTATGTTTCCTCTTCCTGCTCTCTACTAAGAACATTTAAATGAAACTATTAGATGATTTTTTTAACACTTATTCTCCACCTGAAGTTATTATCCTCAATTCATGCTATCATACTCATCTGCAAAATAACCAAACAAGAACATGGATTCAGTCAGGGGGAAATAAACAAGAAGAATAGAGGGAACTCTGAAGTGGAATGAGGGGGAAGGGAGGATTCTCTGGGGGGACCCAGACACACTTATCGATGCTTTCACCTCTAAGATGTAGCATTAACCTCATGTGGGTTTGAATTAGCTACCAATGCCAGAGATAAAGAAAAGAGCCTCTTTTCAGTTGCTCAAATAACCAATAAAATTTTATGCTTTCAGTTATATGGTTATGGATACTTGGGTTGAATCAAATTAAAACTTAACACCTGAAGTTGGGCATAATGACTCACACCAGAAATCTGAGCATTCTGCAGTATGGGTTAACAAATTCAAGGCCAGCATGGACTATATACTGAAATTCTATCTCAAGATAGATAGATCGGTAGATAGATAGATAGATAGATAGATAGATAGATAGATAGATAGATAGACAGATAGACAGATAGATAGATAGATAGACATACAGAGACACATATCAACATAGTAGATATTGCTAGAAATCAGACAGTGTTCAAAGAAGAAAAATTAAACTGGATGAACTCTAAAGAATTTCATGTTTTCCCCCACCTAAAATAACTCAAAAACAGCATCTTCTGGGGATGAAAAAGTTAAAACAAAAATACTCAATACCTGAGCCTTGCAAGACTGCTAGGCAGATAATGGTGTTTGCCTATAAGACTGAAGACTTGAGAAGAATCCTGGGACCCCAAGAGATAGAAAGAGAGAATTGCCTCCCACCAGTGTGTTGTCTTCTGACCTCTACATACATGTCATGGAATGATGGTGCCCCAGATCCTCAACAGTCAAGATCAAGCCTGGTACATTTATGTCCTACTCAATGGATGTTATTTTGTTGGATAGTTGATAAATACAATTATAATAAATTAGAGTAGGTATATGTCAGATTGGATGCTTTGCTAATACATGTATACTAACTCATTAGCCTCATGAAAGATATGGGGCTTTTTTAGTCAGCTATCACCAGCTTCAGGTACTGACAGGGAAGACCTTGATCACTTGCATGTGTGTATAAGACTGTATTCTACAATTTTTTAAACCAACTTTTATACCAGTTTTTTGATTGGCAGAATGTGAGCTGTCATTAGGGCTCTTGTTGCCTATACATGCCATCTGAATGGACACAAGTCACTGGAATGAGTAAACCATTCATCATTTTTATAACCTGTAGCTTTAAATTATGTTCTGTGTCCCTAGAAAGAAGAAATAGAAAGAAAAATAACCAGAAAGTGAGAGCCTTATGTTGCATTCTCCAACAATATATGCCATATTTTAGCCCTTGGTAAGTCACATACCACTCTTTATAAGTCACTGGTGATGTCCTTTCTAGAGGAGAAATTAGAATCTCAGGAGTGTAGTAACGTGGATTGATCTTTTCACCAACAGGCCTGATCTCCAAATACTGCTTTCACAGACAGTGGCTGCCCAGCCGACATCTCCCCTCACATGACACCACATCTTTAGTTTAGCCATAACCTCCGAATAAAGCCACTTATAGATAGCAGGGACTTCTTTGTCATTGCCTGTTCCCAGCTTAAGATTCACTTCCATGATTGCTTTTGTAAGGCTCAGATCTTGGGAAGTATTATAAATTTTTCATATTTTTATAAAGAATTATGTGCTTGCCTCAAGAAATGATATTCTTGGTTATTGTATTTTATTGCTTGTAATTATTGTAGAAATAAAATCATGTTCAATATTACTGTTATGTGTAGATTGCTGACTGCAGAGTCTATATTATCTACTGAATTTTGGGAATCTGTTTTTATATGGTACATGAACATTTAATTTAAAGTGGTAAGCATTTTCCCTAAATGGTTATTGGACTCCACTGTAAATGATTTCAGCATGTACTATGATAGATTACTGCACTTAACCATTTTCCAATGTCATCTGTGGCAATGAATGTGAGGGATGCATTCCAAACATTTGCCACTACTTAAAGGCAACCCTGCCTAGGAGATAATCACTCAGAAATGTGAGTTTGAATCCAGTACAAAGCCAGTAATACACGCCATCCTTCATTTTTAAGGGCAGAAACACTGGTTGCATCAAATCCTGATGGTCCTTATGAACTTTTTTGACTAGAAGAAAACAAAAGGATTGGAAGGATATTGGAGATGAATATATGATAGCAGTTTAAGTATGACATATTTCACTTACGTTACAGTTTCTCCCACCCTCACAGCCATGTCTAGGTCCTACTTTAGAAAAATATTGGTTTCTGAGTAATGACATCTTTCCATAGCTCATGGCCCAGAAGTGGACTTGATGGAACTGGACCCTGGTTCATAAGGCCTGTGCTCTGCCCTGTCTTCTGTAATTAAGTGAGAAGGAGGGTCATTATCAAAGACTTTGTGATCATAGCTCTCAATTAATATTCAACACATTGGTCTTCCTTCCTAAAGGCACTTGGCTGTATGTCAGGATTCAATTGGCTGAAATGAAACCCATTGTTAACATCAAGTTGCATGGTGCTGGCCAGGCAGGGTTTAGAGTGCTAGGCCACTGAGTGACACATACGGTTCAAAGTTACATGGACTTGGAAGTTAATATACCTGGAGACTATGGTTCCTTTACAGAGAGGGCAACTGGCAGCATTTAGGGGTGACTGGCTGCTGTTCACTGGCAATGTTGTTTTCTCTGTAGTGTTGCTTCCCTTGTTTATATTTCTTCCTTTGTTCTATAAAGTGATTGTGATTTGTCACCGTGGATTTAAGTAGTGAACTGAGAAGGAGGAACATGATGTCTCCTACAAACCCTGGAAATCCTGTGACCTCTGGGGAAAGCAACTTCCTTCCTTCCTTCCTTCCTTCCTTCCTTCCTTCCTTCCTTCCTTCCTTTCTTTCTTTCTTTCTTTCTTTCTTTCTTTCTTTCTGGTTTTTCTTCTTATTCCTCTATTTTCTTTTGTCCTTGATAAAGATTACATCAGACATTAGATGAGTACAAACGTTGGAAAGAGTAGGGGAGGGAGGAAAGGGTGCAGGGAAAGGAAAAGAAGAAAGAGGGAGAGAAGAAGGGGAGGGAAGGGTAAGGATGATTATGAAAGAAAAGCCAGAACTTGAAACCTTAAGAGGCAGATAGGCTTGAAATCTATGTAGTTTTTAAAAGAAGGGAAATATAGGAAATTAGACCCAGGGTACTTTGTAGAGGAGAAATGTGAAGAGGTTTGAAGTGAATAAAAAGGACATTAAAGATGCCCGGAACCTGAGTGAAACAGGCGGGTAGGGGCAAGTTCTGTCTATTGAAATACTCTACTTTTCAAACTTCACATGGACTGACATCTTACTGATTTCAAAGAGAAATCTTTATTAAGAAAGTTGGTGAGACAAGCCATTACCTTAGTAATGGGGACGATTACCCACTTTGTAATTAAATGAGGAAGAATGGCAGGTGCCATAACTGACAAATGCAAACATAAGAGTTACTCTTCTCTTTCTTTAATTGTCAGAATCAGACGTTGCAGTTGGAGTGAGGATTAAAATATCATGGGGGGGGGGGGAAGCATGACAATATTTAATGCTTCCTTACAAGAATCTTATGTGAATAAAAGTGACCACAAAATCATTTTGTGAAATATTAACTGCATTACAATTAATAAAGAGATAATAAGTTTACTTCTGGTGTGCCTGTAATTATAAGATCCTTACTTTTATTGTTGAAGGGATGGTCTCTTACATCAAAAGCTGCTTGGTGTGGGGCTGGAGAGATGGCTCAGAGCTTCTGGTCTTCAAGAGAACTCCAGTCTTGTTCCTAGTGCTCACATTGGATCAATCACCACTCCAGCTCTAGGGAAAAATCTGATGCCCTCTTCTGGCCTTTAAGGGTACTGCACATTCTTGCACATGTTCCTTAATATCCTACCTACACATATACAAGTATTTAATTTTTTTTAAAGGCATTAAATCTTTTAAGCATATATATTCTGTTGGAGTATCACACTGATCTGACCTCATGAAGAGCATCCTTCCCACACTTAACTTTGAAATGCTGGAAGAATACATTTTGTCCACATTGCCTATTCTATCTCTTAGCGCTAGTCACTACATAAGTTATGCTTATGTCTGGAGGTGTGCCCGCCTGAAATAGAAGTAATCTCGTTCCCAATCAGCAGAATTCACACACCCCCCAATGTTATGACAGTTTGCTGCTTTTGTGGAAGGGACATAGGCAAAGCATTTATGCATTCCTTGGTTTATTTTCTATAAGACATCAACAAGCTCTCCACAAGACTCTTCACTGTGTGTCAAAAGTGGAGATAATTTCCTTGTCCAAAAAATAGGCAGGGCTCCTGATGGGTAGATTAATTGACATACTGACAATGAGAAGGAAGTGAAGGACGATGCATCCCAAAGGGTTTAGAGATACAGGTCAAAGCCAGTTTCCATCAGATCCTGCATACAAGGTTTGGAATCTGTACAGTCTAAGTTAGGGAGTTAGCCTCTCAAAACAGCCTTTAGTTAGGAGGTATGAAAAAATAGTCAGTCCTGCCTCATTGTTCCTGCTTGTATTCCCAGAACTCAGGAGGCAGGTGAGAGGTTCAGGATGTCAAGGCCAGTCATAAGAAAAAAAAAAAAATCCAATTATCTTAATCATTAACAGACAAACTCTCCTTTAGAAGTCATCAAGTAAACATCTGTTTGTTGCTTGTAACACTTCTTTTTTTTCCTCTGAAGAAACCAGCTCAGTAAGATTATGAGCTAGAACTGTTAGATATACTATAAGCAAGACAGCATTGTAGGTTACTTATTGTCTCTTTATTTGCCTCTGTCGTCCATTTATCACTATAAACATGAAGAACATACATTCTATTATGGTAATGCCAGTGATCCACTGTGGTCTCATTTCCTTTCTCTTTCCCCCTCATCCTCATTTCATCCTCATTTCTTTAGTTATAGTTAAGACTGTTGAAGAAGGTGGGGAGGAAGAAGGATGGAAAAAAAAAACAGAAAAAGAATGTAGTTACTGAACAACGATAATCAGTTGTTGAATAATAATGATAGGAATGGAAAGAGAGAAGAAATGGGGATGCCTGCTGTTCCCTGACTTAAGTGGACCTTAGCCTTGGCTAGAAGAGAAGCCTTTGAAAAAAAGGCGAAAGCAATTAATTAACGGTGCTTCCTGTTCAGTTTTTAATCAAGTCAGTGCTTTGTGCTTACGCTTTCTTCAGCAAAGCACATTATCTAAGAGTGGGTAGGGATTTTCCGGTCAGGGGCAGAGGTGACCTGTCCTAGGCTGATGAGTAAACTTTATAGAGATACTGGCAACAAACACGTTGTGAAGAGTTTGTTGTTTTAAAAAAATACTATTGTTTGTCCAAAAGATAAAGGTTAAATGAGATGTTCTGGAAACTGGAAGTCATTTCCTCTGTCCTCTCTAGGGCTTTGTTTTGCTTGACTGTTGTTATTTTTGCTCATAGGGATGCTCTCAACTTAAGAAAGAGGTTTTTGTTGTTGTTTGTTTTTTTTTTGTTTTTTTAATAAAAAGTCAGAAGAATGGAGTAAGTACATGAAAACAGTTTCATCAGATGAGCTTTCCAAAAAGGAAATGTGAAAGGCAAGTGGAAAACAGACTAGAAGCTTCACAGTTCTGAAGATTAGTTGTGTCACACCCTAGATCACTGATCTATTGCGGTTTCATCTTCTGGTATAATCTTCTACCTGAGTTCTCCAATTCAAAGTTTTCTGTAATAATTTTTTAAAGTTGCTTTTAAAAAAAAGCATGTGCTGACTTTGAACATCAGGGCATTTTGAGTTTTGTTGTTGTTGTTGTTCTTTTAAGCAAAATTTCTCAAATATAATTGGTACATTTGTGAGGAGGTTATGAGGACCTTCTAAGGCTCCCAATGCATTAGTGTGATTTTCATTCAGTAATTCAAAGTTTTCACTTTGCAGAAACTGAGTCCTGCTTTTGAGAAAATCAAACTTGCCCTAGCAGCAAAAATTCTATATTCCTGTATACCATTCTTGACTTTGGCATGAGGAATTTCCACTTTGATACTGAAGAAGGAAGGGAGGGAGGGAGGGAAGAAGGGAGGGAGGGAAGGAGGGAGGGAGGGAGGGAGGGAAGGAGGGAGGGAGGGAGGGAGGGAGGGAGGAAGGAAGGAGAGAGGAAGGAAAGGAGGGTATGTGGGCAGGCAGCAAGGCAGGCAAGCTGACAAGCCTCTGCAGTTAATTTCCAGTGACCTTGATATACATATGATAATCAGTTTATCAGCACATCACTTCTATCTCAAGAAATCCCAATGCAAAGAACCCAAGCGTCCATTTCTATATCTGAGCATCCCTCCAAAGCAATCAATTCTACCCAAAGTTAAACTGCTTGACTTAAAAAGATGACCATTAAGTCAACATCGAGTTATCTGATTGTCATGACTATTTGAAAAAATGTAAAGTATGACTCAATTATAAAAGTAAAATAAACAACATCAGGGATTATGCCCAAGTATTCCTTACATTGTAGTAGAATATCTTGCTTAGTGAATGGTCCAGGAAACTAGTTATTTCCTAAATCAGAAGCAAAATAAAGATAGCAAAGTTAAGACTGAACCTCTCCAGTTCCCAAGTATAGCATTTTTAAAGCTGGAATTTTGGGTTTGGCTCAGCCCTAAAATGGCTCAGTAGCATTGGGAACTTCTTGCAATGTCTTTATAGCCACTCAGAATCACATGACCTTACATATATATATAAAAAGCCACATAACATTTATAATCGCCTCTTACTAGCATATAAGTGTCATGAAACAGTGACTTTACAAATGACAATTCCCGGGTCTGGCATCAGGTCAAGTGCACAGTATTTATATAGCCATAGACAGTGACCCCTCACTATTTTCATAACCCTTCTGTTTCTCTCACCTACCCCATCAAAGGCAAGCAATATTCCCACACCCCTTAAAGAGAAAAAGGCCCATGTATTTGTGGGAGTCTATGTATAGGAACTGGGAGAGGAAGGTGGTTCCGTGTCACCCCAGAGTAGCTCCACTGGGGAAAGGGCTTGAAAGATAACAGTGCTGTTAAAGAGGAAAGGAAAGCAGGCTTCATCTCTAGGGTTTACACAAAAGAGGGCAAAGCCTGTGAGGGAGCCAGCATGGGTCTAAGGTTTGACCCAGAGGGCTTAACTGCAGAAGGCTTCCTGTGGTTCCCAGCAGTCCTGGCCTAACTGCAATTCCAAGAGAAGACAGGCATTCCAGTCCATGTCCTTTCCCTGTCCTAGGGCACGGAGACTCTGCGGTGTGTGTAGAACACACTCAGCAGCCCCGGCAGACGATCTGCCTTGGGAATGACTTTCTTACTTGAAACCAAAGACCTTGAAATGGAGACCTCATGTGTAAATATGTGCAAATGTTGAACTAAATTTATCCCATAAAATTTTTAGGAAACAACCTTGCCGTGGCTACAAGCTGTTGAATATATTATCTGCCGGGGTTAACAGGGTTCCCTTCTGCAGAAATAAATAAATTAAGAGGAAGCACTGAAGGGTTCACTATTCCAGATTTGTCTTTAATAACATTCCATTAAAAATGACGGAAAGGCCCAGTGCTCACAATAATTCAGACTCAGGGCAATGCTGCTCCCTTTCAGGCTCATGTCCTCGGATGAGGCTTCTGTGGTTTTAATCACTTTCTGTCTTCTAGCTCATCACACACACACACACACACACACACACACACACACACACACACACACGCGCGCGCGCCCAGATTCTCTCTCTCTCTCTCTCTCTCTCTCTCTCTCTCTCTCTCTCTCTCTCTCTCTCTCTCTCTCTCTAATATTTTTGGTCTGTGTTCCCATCTATCACACTATGGCTCATTTACCTTGATTAGCAGAGGAATTGGTAACACATTTTTTCTGTTAAGACTAGTGATTCTTAAACATATGTAATACAAAAGCTACATAAATCATCTGGACCATGTAGAAACAGAAATTAGAATTAAAATTTTGATATCATGTTTAGCATCCGGCTAGACGCGTAACACAAGAACCTAGGGTGAAATATGAAGGCCAGAGGCTTCCCTGATTCCGCAGCTCCTCCACTCCATACCACATCCATTACCATGGACATTGAAACAAAACAAAACAAACAAACAAACAAAAGAAAAGAAAACAACACAGTAATCAGACCCACAGTGATCAATTTTTGCTTCCAGCCATGACTCCCTCATCTCGGTCTATATCTGTTCCTCTGGGAAGACTTGAGTCATTTCTTCATTTGTTATAGCTTGCTGGCAACACTGGATGAAGTTGCTGTTTTCTTATATATGTGTCTTCTTTAAACGTAACTGTTTAGGTTATGTGAGTGGCTGTATTTCCAAAGAAAGGGAGGTGTGTGTCACCCTCAGAGGTTCCTGTTTGCATATAGCAGAGTGGTTTGAATGATTGGCCTTAGGAGGTGAGGACAGGGCAGTTTGGTCTCCCTCTGGGGATCTTCTCAGCTCAGGCTCTGACACCCTGACCCTATAATCTGAGAAGATGCATTCCCAAGTAGGGAGGTTTAATTTATAATCCTCACAAATCTCTTTCTCTAGAAGTAGGTCCTGGGCATAATAGTAATAAACAGGTCTTCTTATAGTAACTTTGAGTTTCTTTGGCTTGCTGAAGGTCAGCTTGTTGTAAACTCTTTATTCCTTTGTGTGTACACTCTAGCTGTCTCTCCAGCTTGATGGATTTCACACATTCCAAAGACAAAACAGGTAAAGGCATAAAGTATTAAGCACACTGAAAGCAAGATCTACTATAAAAAATAAACCTGAAATAAAAATGAATGTTGCATACGGAATAAATTTTAGAGCGTGCCTTTCTTATCAGATGAAACAGATAGAAATTGAAAGCTCTGGCTATTTATCTGACTGTAGCATTCTCACTAGCAGCTTATCCTGATGTCCCATCTCCACTCAAGCCGTTTCCTGCTCTGCCTCCATCCTCACAATGCAGATTTCTCTGTCTGCTCTTACAGAGCTCTTAGCTTGCTCTCAACTGCCACATGTCGATGGCCACCTTCCTTAGCTAAGCACACTTCAAAAACCTCGGACTTTGTGTAACAGCAAATCTGCTGGCTTAGACTCGGGAAGCATGATATTTCCTCCTCTTTCTAATAATTTTGACCTTGAAGGAGGTCATAGACTCTGATGGTTTCCTAGAAGATAGATGGGGAAACACATGTAGGATACCATAGCTATGTACAAGGAGCAGATATTTTGGTTATTATTATTATTATTATTATTATTATTATTATTTCAATGGGCAGATGTAAGAGTCTGAAGTCCTGGTGGTTTTTTGGGCTGCTCTGTCTAATGTTAGAGGATCAAGGAAGAGGATAAGAAACAAACAAACAAACAAACAAAGGAAGTCCTGTTGGAACTGATGCATGTTCTCTTTGGAAACTTTCTACTTTCTCATCTTCTGTGTATTCTGTTTTCCTCTTGGCAAAGATTTCTCAGTATAAGGACAAACGGGAGGAGTCACTATCCATAGAGGACAAGACACAACAGCTTGGGAAGAAATGGTAAGCTTTTCCTGTAGGCAGTGGCCATTCTCCAACCATGCCTATGACAAGCTATACATGTGGCTATACAAGTTTGTGGTGATTCACTTGGTCATCCTCACATGCCTGAGTCTTCCCCAGGGACTTGAAAGGGGAAGATCAGTTACATTCTGAAACCTCACTTGCAGCTCTATGAAGCTGATAAAGAAGTTCCCTCTATGATGTTAATCTAACTGTGCAAAGTCAGAAGATTTCCTGTGTTAAAGTCCTAAAGCTCAGAGCATCAGTTTGCCAGAACCGGAAGTTAACCTGTAAGCCCCACCCCCACAAGGACAAGGTAACTCCCTAGAATGCTGGGAGTTGTAGTTCTTAAAAAATAAAAACTGCTTCATGGTGGTCTATGTATTTATCTTTATAATCCCCTGCAAAAATGTTTCTGGGTCCACTCAACTTGATGTTCTACGGAGTGGTCCTGACCAAGGCCTACCTTGGTCAGTTTTTAATTACAAGCTTGATTCAAATTTAGTTGAAAATGATGGAATTGGTTTGTCTCCTGTGAATCTCAGCATTAACACCAAGTTCTCTTACTTGCAGCCTCTGAAGTTTTCACAAGCTGCTCTGATCTCTTAAGAACAGTGCACAGCAGAATGCATTTTGCTGCATAAAGCAATGAGAAATGTACTTTTCTCTCATATAGCATATAGTTCATGAAACGCCCTTGATCAATAGCTATAGTCCTCCATTAAGTATTCAATTGTCTGAACATATTAAGACCAAGAAGACAAAACAGTGAGCCACGTCACTTGAGAATAAATGAAATGAAATGGAATTTTCTATGAGCATTAAATCCTTTTACACATAGTAAAACCAGATCTGTGCTTTCCCTGGTTAAAGTCCCGTGGGTTTATTAGGTTGGCTTGACTCTTAGAAGGTTTCCTGACTTCAGCCATCTCAGGACTGAGTTCGACCTTGCTTCCAGGATCAAACTGAGTTCGTGTTCCCAGGCCCTGGAACACAATTCCTATCCTGCTTCTTCAGAAGTTTCGTGTTTGTCTGTTAATCAGTAAAGGATGTAAAGAGGGAAGATGCTGCTATCCCATTATCTAAACCAAGGCACACAAGTCAGAAATGTGTTACTTCCCATGACTTAATTGACTATGCGCTGCTTGCCCACCCTTTTGTTTCTTTATGACTCTGCATTCCAGGACGGAGTTCAGGAGGGAACTTGACTGCAAAGCTACCTCAAGGACCCAGAGACTGTTTGGTGATATTGATAAGGCCCTGTAGCCAATGTTAACTTTCATGCTTAACCTCTTGCATCATGGTCAATGATTGGTCAATGCAATAGCCTGCTCTGGATCCCCCCTTACTTTGTGATTGGTCAATGCAATAGCCTGCTCTGGATCCCCCCTTGCTTTGTGTTACCTTCCTAGGACAATTTTGTAGACTCTCCCTTTGGGGATGTGGCTCAGGTCCCGAAGTGGTTATCTTCTTGAGAGGTCAAAAAATAAAGCTTTCCTTTTTAAGCTTCCATATCTGAAGTGAATTCTCTCAGCTTCTACCCAGAACCTAAGAAAGCAACTTATTTAAACTACAGTTTATACTTAGTGATAGAAACACGATACCCAACAAATAAGCCTTATTTAGCTGCCTTGTAAGACTCCAGGAGAGAAACAATCAGTAGTGTCAAATGGCAATAGGAGAAGGGTTAACACCAAAAAGAACACACCTCTTTGTGAAAAAGAAGAAAACTCAAGCATGATATCTCCTTTTGATATGAATAAACATCTCAAAATTGAGGGTAAGAGCTTTCACTGTCAAATATTTTAAACTATTACCCATCATCAGTCTCCAGCTATTCATCGCTTGCTAAAGCATGGGAGGCAAAAAGTCGTTCTTGCCTTAAATCCATGTAACTTAGCTCACTCAGTCAAACAACTGTTTCTGGGTTTAGCTTCAGACAGATATTATTTTTTTTAGAAAACAGATTATCCACTAACATTTATGGGAAATCCATATGGAGATCTGTTTACTCCATGATTGCTTCCCCCTGCCTTAGTGGTACACCTTTCTAACTGTACCACTAGGGCACATAAATTCTATTCAAGTCAAGGCGACTCAGTAACAAAACTGCTATCAATGAAATCCATCTTCTTGCAGACATTCAGGCACATCCTAACAGAAATCTTAATTTACTGTCTCCAAGTTGAATCATTACATTTTAAATGACCAAATTAAAAAATAATAATATAAAAAGAACTCAACATAATTATCAATTTGGTAAAAAAAAAAAAAAGAAGTGAAAATCACTCAGGCTAACTTAAGAAAAGAGATTCTGTGTTCATTGTAAACAAAAAAACAAAAAAACAAAAAACTACTAGATTAAAGCTAAGTCTGGACCCAAGCTAATACATGGTAAAGGCCAGGAATATGGATGAGTTTCTGTTCCTCTCTCCTCTTGTCTCCTTTCCCTCTCTACTTGTCTCTTTATTTCCTTGCATCAATCTCCATATATCTTTCTTTCTGTTTCTCTATTTTTCTCTCATCTTCCCTTCCATAACCTATAGGCTTATCCTTTGATATTTCGTAAGATAGATACAATGGGTAGCCATTATTATTAATTAACAAGTAATTGAGAGCCATCTCTCATATCTGGACTCTGAGCTGTGTCTCTTACTTCATGTAGCCCTTCTGTTCAACAAAATACTGTTAGACAGGACCCTAACTGGGGCAGAGACCATTCAAAGCCCCATGTTTCTCTCTTTTTGGGTCATTCTCAGTGTTAAGTATATTCAATACCTTTTGCCTATTACCCTAATCTTATGTACTTAATCTTGTGCATGAACAATCTAAATTTTAAATCTGTGCTAATTCATGGTGGTCTATAGGAGGAAGTGAATGGAAATAGAATTGAAAAGAAATCATTGATCACTTTGTGTTTGTAGAGGCAAAACTAGGTTTTCGGATACCCTGTCATATGATTTGGCCATATAAACAGACTACAGTGAATTTGAACAGTAGTATTCACCTAGAAATCCCAGGCACCTATCTCAGAAATGCTATCTACAAATTTACCTTGGGACTGACCCTTAGTCTCCATAGGTTTCAAAATCTTCATTTTCATCACTAGTATCTTCATCTAAGTGACAACTTGAGAATGTTCAATCTGTTGTGATGTGGAGCCATCAAAGATGGTTCCTGTTAATTTTGCCTTGGGTTCAACCAGTTTTCTGTCACCAAAGTTACATTGAGAAATGACCTGGAATTTAGATCTCTAACCAAAGTCTTACCAAAGTCTTAGTCAAAAATAAAAAATAAAAATAAAAATAAAAGTGATGGTTTCCTTCCCATTGCCTTGATGGCCTGAGAGTTTCTATTGCAAGCCTGAGACTGTACCCACCATGGTTTCAGGCAGATCTGAGGTCTGGGAAACAATTGGCAGAGGTTCTGAGTTGTGTCCCAGACATACGGACTTGCAGACCTCTCTTTAGAAGTTGCAGAAATCTAGCTTTGGAGGGGAAAGTAGTCCTTGACTCTTACCTGAGAGCTCCTGACAGAGCATCCATTGATATACAACATCTGCCAGGCAATAACTCTGGACTTGCTAATTATAATTCTCCTTGTTCCCTTCCTCACCCCTACAAGTTTAAAAGTTTCAAGTTCACTGTTCAGCAGTCATTTTCAAAGTGAATTCTGTAGTGGGGACTCTAGTCATTTATTTCCTTAAATGAATAAATAAATTCATGCAGAGACTCATAGTTTGCCAGCACTTTAAAACTGCCATTTCTGAGAGGACTAGCCTTGTAAAGTGACATCGCTCACAAAATGTGTACAAGAGAAGGTATTTTTCGCTCCTGACCTGCAGAGCAGAGAGTTAATTTGAAATTTATCTTTGATAATCTCCCCTACTTACTTTACGTATTTCATTTCTTCAGTTTAGATGGAATGTACACTTTATAATTAAATACAAGTAGGAAATAATATCACCCAGACAAAAGCTCCTAATCTCCACAAGATATTAATAGTCAGCGCATCAAGTCAATTCATCTTCAATCCTGGATCTCACTATGCCACAGCAGCCCATGAAAATGAAAACGAGACAGTGTCAACCATAACTCCTCAAATGGTGACTACAGACCACAACCTGTGTTTGCATAGGGTAAATAAATCACTAGTACAGGTAAAGACACGGTGTGCATGACTATGCCCTTCCTCAGAAACCAAGAAAAACAATCCCCACTAGGAAGAAGTAAGTCAGATCCCTCATGTCAGAGCTGCTACTATTTAAACGTGAGCTCTTGAGTAAATGGACCCATGTGCTTTTCAGAGTTGTTCAAAGATATCAATAGGGCAATGTGGGGGGGGGGGGGTAGGCAGCACAGCTTAGAGTAAGCATTGGAGAAACCAGGAGTGTCAATTGTGTGAGCTCATTTTCTTTAATGAAAGGGAATGAATGGTGCCTGGTCATCTGAGATGCTGAAGTGACAACCTGGTAATGTTGTGCTATTATATGCGGAGCCAATCTCCACCTGACTCTACTGTGAGCACTGTACTAAGTGGTGTTTCTCAGTGAATAGAACCCATCATTCTGAAAGAGGGTCCATGTACTTTGCATCCTCTACCAAAGGGTCCTTATGCTTATTGCAAATCCATCCTCCATGGGTCATTGCAGTGAGCACTGTTTGAAAGTCAACAGAACTCAGTCTTATTGTAAAGGTCACGGGAGCTTTGCTACCTTGCTAGGGCTTGTTATGTAGACATGCCTAAAGCTTCTGTTGTAAACTCTGTCGTGTAGAAACCTTTCACCAAAGTTTTGCTGTGTTTCAATATGGAAGAAAATTTAACAATGGCATTAGACTTGGAAGTCTTGGTCCAGGTGTACTAACCAAGTGTGGCTATACCAAGTTTTTATTCTCACCTCTTCATAGTTTTGTCTCACTGCTGGCTATGATACTTACTGAGACCTCACAACAGAAAGGACCAGGGGAGTTTAGAATCTATAGCAGCTTTTACAAATGCAAGATTTTGTCTCAACCTCTTAATTTTCTTAGTTTTGATCCACGGTATACAACTGAATATGATCTATGAATCCGCAGATAGTCTTGTCCCACATGTTTATAGTCCAGAGTAGATGCCTATAGTTCATGAGTTTAAATTGGTTGCTAGAATGGCCTCTTTGCTGCCCTGAACATAATGAGTGCAGGGACAGAGCTCAGTGACCTGAATATGCAACAAGCAAGGATAGCACACAGGGCTTTCTAAGTCTGGTCCTACAAAAGCTTGACATTTTGTAGTCTCTTATGCCCCTTTTAACAAAAGGAAATGGAGTCTTTATTTCTTCTTTTGCATCATGAATATCAGTCTAGAAGTTCTCATTTACACTGTTATTACTCTTATAAACTCCCCATCATTTCTTCACAGAGTGTGTGTTTCAACCTTTTGATCTTATTTCCTGTGAAGCTTGAATACCTTCTTTGGTATCTATTGTTTCTGGCTCTGCTGCCAGTGTAGTTCTTCTTCCAAAGGACTGAGCACTGTCTTCAGATTGTAGCCACAGCAGAGAACATGTTGAAAGATTTCACTATTATCTGTGTATATGAATACTTCTACATACATACATACACACACACACACACACACACACACACACACACATATGTGTGTGTGTGTGTGTGTGTGTGTATGCATATGCATATATATATATATATATATATATATATATATATATATATTCCTTCATTTATAATGGTGGTTATTGGTAGTCCTGAAGATTATGTTCCAATCTAAGCATTAACAAACTATCTAGGATAACAATGTGTTATTTTCCTTTTTTTTCCATTAAGTTATATTTTAAGGTGAGAAACAAGTGAGAGAGACATGAAGAAACTCCAGGGTTTTAATTTAGAAGGTATAGGTTAAAAATAATGTCTGCTTCATGGAACAACAACAAAATGGAGCTAATGAAACAATATAGCTCAGAGAATCAAGAATCTTACTCCAAAAAAAAAAAAAAAAAAAAAAAAGAATCTTACTACACAACCATCCTACCCAGATGACAACCATCCTACCCAGATGACCTTAATTCTAGCCATAGAATTTGGGAAAGAAGGAGGGAACTGATTCCCAAATGTCCTCTCATCTCCACATGCTTGTCCCGCACATGCATACTTCTATGATGGTAGCAGGGTGGCAGTGTTCTCTCTCTCTTTCTCTCTCTCTCTCTCTCTCTCTCTCTCTCTCTCTCTCTCTCTCTCTCTCTCTCCCTCTCCCTCTCCCTCTCCCTCTCCCTCTCTCTCTCTCTCTCTCTCTCTCTCACACATACACAGAGAGAGAGAGAGAATAATAGTTACAAATAAAATTATAATAAAAATGGGTCTTTTAAATTTATCTACAAGTACTTTATATAAAATTGACTAGCAAGAAAACTGAGAAGAGGTTTATAATATGTTAGGTTGAAAAAAATGGTGATCATTGGAAGAACAGAATTGTTATCTGTGATAACAGAAAATTAATAGACAACATTTCTAAAATCCATAAATCCTCTCATGTCTATAGAAACATTATAGTGAGATGTAATGGTCTAATTTGAATATAATTAAAACAAAATGTTGAAAGTGAAAAATAGGATTATAAAAGTGAATACAGAAGGAAATAGTCCATAATTTCATTTATGTGCATATATAATTATGAATGCATACACGTACACACACACACACACACGTACACACACACACACACACAAATAGTAGAAAGCATGCATAAGATTTGAGCTAAATACCCTGAGTACATACAGGTTAGTAACTTCATAAGTGAAAAACTTCATGACTTAATGAATGTTTGAATACATGACAGAATGAAATATCGTGATCATCTTTCAATCTATACCTCTTGCAAGCACATTTAACAAGTATGACAATCCAGACCCCCTGAGTTGAGGGTTGAGGTTCAGCCACTAGACTTTGAATACTGGCTGCTATCAATCTATACAATTCATATGGGCCATTCATGTAAAGAGTGCCAACTACTAATGGTTGAATTTCACAAAACCACTTGTTCAGGGAATAACTTCATTCTGTGTAATTTTGGATCTTGGTTTTTACTATAATTATTTTAAATGTTGATTGCCGAGTCTTACTACAGTTTACTAAAGCATTTGAATATCCTAGAATTCAGAAAGGATACGCCAAGAAATAATCACTTCTATTTCCGAAAAGTCATTTTATATGAAATGAATAAAAAGCACACAAAAATCAATCTGTGCTAAGGAGAAATCCTTTAACAGACTCTGATAAAAAAGAATAAGGTTTTTTTTTTCTTGGTTACCATAGTGGCGGTGGTTTTAAATGCTATTCATACAGATTTCAGCATTATAGTAATCAATGTTTCCTATTGTGCTTCAAGGTATTAAAAGTAACACACAATGTTGCAAGCTTAGATTGCCATTTAAATTTAAATATTAAGAAATGTTATGAATCAAAGGTTAATTTATATGTTCCTGTGGATAATATCTGATGTGAGATATTATAGGGGCAGCCATTCCCTACTAACTCCAAATAACACAGGTAATCTGTGCTTGACTTTTGAGCGTGTAGTGACTAGGGAGTAGGGAGAAAGAGTCTCAGGGGGGTGTCAAACTTAAATTTGACCCCAGTGTAACTTGTAGCATTTACACTGATTATGGGGGTTATTATATTTGCATAGGTCTTCTTGTAGTCTTTTCCCAGGCTTCATACAAAGTCCTTTGCCAGAAGGAAGAAAATAATAAACTAATAGAACCAGCTCTGTCCCCTTTGCCCTTAGGCCCAGAGGAGTGACCTTTATGGCAAAGAAAGGCAGTAGACAGAATGCAAGAACCCTGAGAATAAGAAAATAGGATATGATGACAAGTGAGATGGCTCAGCAGCTAAAGGTGCTTGCCACCAACCTGATGACTTCAGTTCCTGGGATCCACATGGTAGAAGGAGAGAACTGATTCTCACAAGTACAAATCGTCGACTGACCTTTGCATGTATAACCTGCAACCCCCAACGTGTGTGTGTGTGTGTGTGTGTGTGTGTGTGTGTGTGTGTGTGTGTGTTTGCGATGAAGTTAAGATGCTATAGTTGATGGGAAAGTAAAGGTAAACAGAGTTGAAATTAGCTATCTGTCCCTCTCAGAGAGTCATGCATCCATCTAATACTAAAGATATTTGTTTTTTGAATAGGTTTGCTGTGGTGAGGAGCCTCCTTTCCCTGCCTTCCCTTTCCTACCCAGAAGAACTTCCAATGGAGAAACACCCTCGTTCTCTGCCCCTGAGATTGTCATTTTCGTACCAGGTGACATATTTCCCTACTAAAAGGGATGAAACTGAGGAGAGAAATGGAGAGCATAGAATGGGTTTGAGTGCCCACTAGTCACAATTCTGAAGCTTCTTCTCTATGAGTCATTAAAAAAAAAAATCACCAACTCACCATAGCTTAGGACAGAATTATCTACTGTGTCTGATTTCTTAATGACATCAGAACTCAGTAGGATAATCCAAGGATCTCATGAAATAGACTTCTAAAGCCATAAATGGAAATTTGGTTTGTTTGTTTGTTTGTTTGTTTTTCATGTATATCTGAATGAAACAACACAAATTGAAGTAGATTGCACTTCCAAAGCTTCAGAGCCAAGTTCTTCAAAGCCACAGTATTATTTGTGAGGTTAGAAGAGCATTATAGGACATGTATATGCATACTTGCTTACATCGAGATAGATGCCACCTGACTGCAGTTTAGATTAAAGCTTCCATTCCTATTGAGCTCGCAGGACCAATGGCATGCAGGCGGAACTGTATTGTTCCGGTTACTTAACACAATATGTCTGAGCATGAGCATGTCATTGTGTTCAGCGCATTCATCGAAGAGCCAGGTCAATTTATAAAAAGCTTGAAATGAGCAGGTAACATGGTTACTCTCTCACCTAACTTCCCATGAGGCTATGGAACTTTAAATGTAAAGAATGCCATGGACATTGTAGCAGACTAGAAAAAGCCAAAGCATTTTGTAAATTTCATTTTCCCTGGAAGGCTCTACTTTATGTAAAAGTCCTCCTGCGAACCCTATCCTCCACTCATGTAAATCCGAGATGAGTAGCTACACTATAGTGTTTTCTTTGACAGAGCCAGGAACTGTCTAGACTGTTCTTCAGGTCTTAAGCATAATCTGAAATCAGAATTTCTAGTTAATCCATAAGCTTCTATGGAGGTTGCCTCTTTGTCGGTGGCTCTTTAGTGACAGAATTTTGGAGAATTTATAGTTAAAGGCACCTTTTATTTCTCCAACAATTTTTTATTCACTTTCATAGTGATCACAACCCTAACTTCCTCCTCTCCTCCTAGTTCCATCCTTACAAATACCATTCCCTGTTGTCCCTCCCCTTCTCCTCAGAGAACAGGGAGCCCTACCTTGACTTTCAGCCCACCTTGGGATTTCTAGTCTCAGCAGAACATAACACATCTTCCACTGAAGCCCAACCAGGCAGTCCAGGTAGAGGAAAGAGATGCAATGGTAGGGAACAGACACCTTTGTTCTTCTAGGAAGAACACTGGAATCTATCTTCATGCAAATCCTGCAACACATCATCACAACCCAGCAGTTCACTGTGGGACCACTACCACCCTCACCCCAACAAAACTTATCCTTCCTGTCCACACCCCCAGCAACAACCATAAAAAGGTAGTCTTAGAAACTCAAGAGATGAGCACAGATACTGAATGCCTTCCTGGAGTTATTTTATTTTACTATTGCTTGATTTTATAGGAGTAGAATATGCAGCAAGAAAGCTGTTGGGTTTCTGAACATCAGGCAACATTCTCTGTCTGCATTTTCTACAAAGTTTCCTAATAAAACAAAGGTTGTAAATAGTTTTCTTGTGAATGTAGTGAGAAGACTGAATAATACTACATTGAAACTGAAAATGGGTCAAAAGAAACATGAAATATAATGGGTGAAAGATGCAGAGGAAAGAGATACAGTAAAAGCCTAAGACTATAAAAGGATCAGTATATCAAAAGGAATTATAAATCATCTAACGAGGATAACAAAAATCTTCAGGACATCGGTCAGTATCCAGGGTTGAAGATATAGTTAGAATGGTCATTGAAATTTGCCTGGGTAATAACTGAAAATAAGACTTACAGCAGGGATCAGGGTAAGAAATAATGGTAGCTCACAAAGAAAACTCTACATGAAAAATTTAAGCAGTAAATTGCATTTGATGCAAGCAGCTTCCATCTTATGTCTTGAGAACAAAGTGACAGTTTTCTCATACAAGACCAAGTAGTCAATAAGACATTTTCTATTTATTTCCTGAAATCTAAATGCTAACATTAAATTTAATCCTAAGCTATGCAATGTTTCAGGTCTTTCCCTTATTATTCTCTTCAGGTTTCTTCTGAAAGTACTGTTTTAGATATATTTAGTTAAATCGGTAAAAAGGAGCTACCTTCCAAATGAACAAAATTCCAGACTCATCTCTCTGAAAGTAGGGTTCTTTGTATACAAGAATTAAATAGCCAAAGGTTCACTCTTTCAGAGGCATGCGTCCTTTGCGTCTCCCGAGGGGTGAGAAACAGTTCAAGTTTCCCAATTTGTAGTTATTCTTCTTCAGTGAGACTGGGCTGACCAGCACCCTGCTCCCCTTCCAGCAACTACAGTTCCATATTCCTGATAGTTTTGTTCTTTCTTGGCCCATTCTCCATTATCTTCATTATGTGTGTCATGTCTGGCAGCAAATAATCTTCTAAATGGCTTGCTTCCTCAACAATGCTCCACGGAACGTGCACTCTGCTTTATCACCTACCTGGGCATCTATCTATAAATCCATCTAGCTATCCATTGTGCTTTTGTTACAGACACAGATCCCCAAAATATAATACAACTATTGACTTGCTATCTTTTGGAAGCTACAGCGGCCTTCTGTCTGAGTCTTCTTTTCTGGTTCCAACAGAAATCCCTGCAGAGCCACTGGGCAGAAGGGAGGTGTCTCCTTCTGCTTCCCTTCCTGGGTGTCTGCCCAAAAATCATGGCCAGTTTTAGCAAATAAACCAAGGGCTTAAAACAAGAAGTCTTATATTTCTGTTCCAACATGACTGAATGTTACATGGTATAAAAAAAAAAAAGTGAAAAAATAGTGATTGTGATAACTTCACCACCACCACCACCACCACCACCACCACCACGCCCCAGCCCCCCTCCCCCCCCCCCTCCCCGATTGCTGCAGTTTGCTGGAAAATGGACAGCAAAGGCAGAGAACATTTTGTTTTGGTAGAAAATGTTTGTGTTTAGTTTAGTGCACACTTTCCAGTCTGTAGAAGTGCAGTTGTCAATTTGTGGAATTAGGGGAAAAATAACTCCATAAAATTACTTTCTTATCTATCAATTGAAAAGTATGCTATATGCATTTTTAAGGACTAATTTCAAGGCAATTTCATTTTATCTTCTATTTTCTTCAATGTTGCGATGAAAGTAAACTTCTAGTCAAGCTTAATTAAGTCTTTACAATTTT
Source organism: Mus musculus (assembly GCF_000001635.26). Classification (NCBI taxonomy): domain Eukaryota; kingdom Metazoa; phylum Chordata; class Mammalia; order Rodentia; family Muridae; genus Mus; species Mus musculus. The sequence goes on along the minus strand of NC_000082.6, from coordinate 41,675,437 downwards.
TAAATCCACCGCAACCCATTGAGAGATAGCAGTTTATTTGTGATTGACTTAAGAGTTTTCTATGCCAGGATGTTACAGCAACGTGACACTTCTGAGAGGTGTCATTTGACTTCCTCTCTCCTTGCCAGACGTTCTAAATTCTAAAGACTAGCTGCACCTAAAAGACTCAGATGTTAACTGTTTAATAATCTTTCTCAGATTTGCAAATCTCAGAACATTTGGTGACCCGCAGATCTCATCAGAATGCACAACACCTTGCTTTCCCTTGCCCCATGTATCACCTCAGCTGCTGCAAGGCTTATCAGAAAAGTAATGAGCGGATAAGGACTTACAGGAACAAACTCTAGGAGGTCAAGGTTGATGGTGATGCTCTAGCAAAAGAAAAGGATGATGAAAATGACAAAGGTATATAGTCTTTCTACACATTGTCCCCTAAGCCCCCCTTCTTTCCAATAAAGCACACTTTTAAGTTCTTATGTGTTTTCCCCAAATGATCATTTGTAGGGAGAGATTGCCTTCTCTCTTCTTGGGGTGTTAGCCTTTGAATAAGTATATTTTCTCTCCCACCAGTTCTCTTCTCTGGAGTACTGGCATTCAGGCAGTGAGCAGATGGAGTTGGGTCCAGTAACAGCAAGACACTGTCTGTATTTGTAGAGCAATCCAACATCAAGCAATGTCTGCTCTTATATATAGATATCTTGTAGTTTCTTCAAAACTTTTGCAGGGAAAAAAAAAAAAAAGAGGGGTATTGAACACGAGAAGAATGGAGCCAAAACCTTATTTTTAGAGTGTAAGAGACAAGTTGAAGCTGTGCCATGGAAATAACTCAGAGCGGTCCTGCTCAGTAGCAGACTGCAATGATGCCTTTTGTCTTCAGCATCAAGAGATCCCACCCACTCAGCATCCCCAGGAGATGACCACCCATATGCTCCTGAATTGAGCACCAGGAGGAATAGCAGCACAGCAGCCCCCAAAGCAAAGCATCAGCTGAGAGTGGAGGAGTATTTCTCTGACATATAAAAAAAGGTTACTGATGTATAATCTGTGACAGGTAGAGCCCACAGGAGACAGCAGGCCACCTACTGGAAATGGGATCAACAGAGAAAAATTCTCAACAAACTTTCTAAAAACACTGTCAACAGACTCTGCAGAAACACAAACGACTGTGGTCATTGTTTCAAAGCCCTGTGTTTGAAGAATCCACACTGGCAAGGAGCTGCTGTAAACTCAAAAATAGTTCACAAGAATTTGAAACTCACTCACTATATAATTGATAAATAATGACAGTTTACCTGTCGTACCTATAGTGGGTTGGCTATTTAGTGTACATGATTGTTTTGAGTATGAATTTGATTTTGAGTTACTACAGAATTTCCGGCCCTCCAGGACTCAAAACTATGTGACTCCCTTACCAGATCAGAGATGGGACCAGCCTAACAGCTGAGATTTAGTGAAGCACACACTCTGCCCAAAATGGTGGCTAGATGTGCTTGAATTGTGGAGAGTTAGAAGTAACCAAGAGGTTAGGAGAGAAATAAATGATCTGTGGAAAGCCCCATCAAGCTCACAGAGACTGCTCCATTAGTATACCTCAGGGAACCCAACCCAGTAGGGAAAACCAAGATCTTGCTGCATCTGCAGCCACCAGTCAAGAAAGCACAGAGCATGACAGACCAGGAAAATGACCCACTTCTTGCCGACTCAGACGGAAAGGCTTCACTTAGGCCTAGGGAAAGTGTCTCTAATAAGGTCATCCGTTAACTGTGTCGCCTGAATCTCTCTCAGCCATTCCTCATCCCTTCCCTTCCCACCTCCAACCCTGAAGCTAGCCATTAAGGCAGCAGGGACTGAAGAAAATAGAGCTGTTGGTCTCAGTAAATATTACTGAGCTCTAGAAGGAAACGTAGCGCCATTATTTAGGCTCCTGTGTTCAAGGCACTTTCTGACCACATCCATTTAGCAGAGAGGTGAGGAAAGCAAGCAGGCTGGCTGTGCTAAAGCACCAGCCCTCTCTCTCCCCTGCTTTGACAAAATCACCATGGATGGCGAGGGGGGGGGGGGAAGAAGGTGGATACTTTTTCACTAGCGTTTTGAACCTGGAGCACAGAGGACACAAGAAAGCATTAACTGCATGGAGGTCACCGAGGGTTCTGTTCTGATGGGTCATTTCAAAGTCCACGATAGAGCCAGCATTGTTTACCACGTAATTTTGTCTTTGATAATCAAAAGATAAAAGGACAGCTCTCCTCTATAGAGATAATATGTTTACTTTGGGGAAAAAAAATGACAATTCTTATCAGGGTATCTGAATGTAACCTAGAAAAAAAGCAAATAACTTAATATATTTTAATAACTGTATAGGATCAATTATTTAGAGCATTAATGTTCACTAAAATGCTGAAAATTTACTGAGCATATTTTTTGAATAGTTGAAAATTCAACATTTTTTATAGCTGGAATTGGGCAAAAGAAAAAAAAACTTGATATAACATATAACTAGGATCATGTCAGTATAAATGCATATTAAAACAAAACAACAAAACATCACCTACATGAATGAGACCTGAAGTAAAGTTTTTCTAAGGTTGAAGGCTGAGTCATCAAATTACTTATAAGTTGCAGCTGAAAAGATGACCCTCTGACAACCAGACTTTTTTCTAATGATAAGATACTGAACTTGAGAGAGATTAGTCCATATTGTGCATCTCAAATTCAAAAGACCAACAAACAAAGGAAGCAGAGTAAAACCAATATAAAGACTTAGCAAACACTTATGATGTGCTGAAGGAAGCTGGGAAGGACACTAGGAATTTATGCTAGTAGCATTTTAAATGTGTTTTTATCCCTGAAGTGGGTATATTTTCTGTTAATTTCCAAGACAACTTCTCAAACAGTTCCTTGAGGAAGCTGTTCATTCATTAGGGAATGCCCCAAGAGCTATACATCGCATTGGGTTAGTTGGTGGATATGTAACTGGGCTCTGTTGCTAAAACATTTATTCATAAAATCATAAAATTAAGGAAGATAGATATAAAATTAGAATAAAAATATAAAACGATGATTCATAATGACAGGTATATATATATATATATATTGTATACATATTTGTTTTATATAAAGTTTTGTATAAAGAAATGTAAAACTGACATTCTGAATTTAGCTAGTGATAATTCCCAACTTTTTAACTGAAAATCCTCCTAAATAAAAATGTTTGACACATAGGTACACACTGAAGCAGTGTCTGATTTTTTGTTTGTTTGTTTGTTTGTTTGTTTTTATGAGCAAAGCATCTGCCTTTCTTTTGTGCTAAAATAACAAGTGGACATATTATTTCAATCACATTTAGAATTTAACTATGATAGTGAAGGATTATAAATCAGAATCATGCTAATGAAAAATTTAAGATCAGACCTAGTGAAATGGCTCAGAGTAAAAGTGCTGCACCTAAATAAAAGTCTCCCTCTGGGAGAATGGAAAGAAGGTGATTCTGGGGCTTAGTGGCAGGCAACCTAGCTAGCTAGTGGTTCAGAGGGAAACATTGTGTCAGGGAATAAGTGGAGAAGGGGAGAAGACATGCAGAGCAGACCTCCTTCCTCTAACTGTACATGCAAGGCAGAGAGGGGGGATCATGAGTTACTTTATGTATTTTATTTGTAAAACACCAAATGAAAAATGCTGTGTAGCATTTTTGCACAAATTTAATGCTATAAACAGCATGGTATTTATCCTCTATGGATGGTTTGAGGGAGTTCAGAATTGCTGCAAATATTTATATAGGAAAAAAAAACACTCTACAGTGGCACAAACAATTTTTTTTTTTGAAAAAGCAAGAATAAGAAAGCAAGCTAGCTGATGGGTGTTATGAACCTGTGAAGATGAAGGGAATCCAAGCCCTTCCATTACACAAGGGTTGGTGGATACCACAGCCCAGGTGCCACCTTTGTAACAGATATTGCTTAAGGTCGCCAAATATTAAATCAATACTCATTTCGTGTGGAGGCTGTGGCAATCCATCAGTAAGGAAGAAAGTGGTCTGAAATGAAGGTCGTGATAATTATGACCCAATTTGTAGCAAAAAAAGGTCCACTTGCTGGGACTATTACCAGTGGCATTCTGAAAATGTGTTCAGATTGTTTACTGCAGATCATTTTCAGAAAACTTTCCTTTCCAAATAAGCATGCCTAGGGTAGCCCTAGGCAACAATGTATATAAGTAACATTTTTTCCCTGTGACTCACAGTTCCTCTACTTGCATGATTATTTCACCTGCTACCCTTTCTATTTCTTGGCTTTCAATCTTCATCATTCTATGCTCCAAAAATAATTTTTCCTGTTGTTATTTATAATAGCAATCACTTCTGTGAACTCTTCCCAATACAGCCCAACTTACATAAAACCCACCCCATTCTGCTCACTTCTGAAAACATGAAAAACAATACATTGATGTTTTGTACAGTACCTGACAAGCCTTTTCTATTAAAACTACGAGGAGGTATTTTATTTTGTCATAAGAGCTATAGGGTTTTAACATGTTTGCTCTGGTAAAACATAATAGTCATTCCAAGCTAGTCCTTCTTATTTTTAAACCATTTATAGAATATATTTTAAACATAGATTGTAGTAAAGATCCTTAGCTAGTTCTGGAGCAAAGAATATTTGAGTTGGTGAATGATCAGGTGGAGAGAGTCAATTCTACTTTGAAGTGAAAGCTCACATTTGTGTAATTTGAATGATACAATGGTACAATGTTCTCATCACAAAAGACCCATGTGCTTTGTTGTGGTTAACTTTCCAAAAATCACCATGTTGTTTTCCTAATTTCCTAATTCAGATCATCTATAATGTTAAACAAGATACCTTCTGTCTTGTTTTTAGTATGTTCTAAAACACATGTGCTCTGTGTTTCTTTTTATGTTTTATGAACTCTGGAATCTATATCTGTTATGAACATTAGGAAACAAGAGATCTTGAGAGACCTTCCCAGTCTTACTCAAATGCCTAGCTTCATTCTGAGTGATGGTAAATAGTAGCTGAAATGTCAAGTTGTCTTGGACTTGAACTGCAGAACTGCAGAAGCCATGCTTTCTGTGGAAGATATTTGGAAGAAATTAAGATTTGGGAGAAATGGTCTCATGCCATTAATGTCTAGAAAATAAGTTAAAGATGTGTCTCATCTTGCTTATTTCCTATTACAAACTGTGAAGTAGGGTTATAGAAGAATGGGCTAACCTGGCACTATAGAACAGAGTGTGTGGGTATGAATACACCATTTGTGCTATGCAAGTCTAACATCAGCAATCCCAAATGGATTTCTCTTTCTTTTCCTTTTTCTCTTTATTCCCCCTCTCTTCTCTTTTGTCATATTGTTCAGTGCCCATTGTTTCTGAGATGGGAACAGATGAAAACAGTTTTTTAGCTTCTCTTGAGTTTGAAGACCAGTGAACTAATTATTCTATACAAGTTCTTTAAAAAAATGATGACTGAAGATGTTAAGCAATGCTTTGGCAATATGAGGGCACCTTCTTGATCCTACTATAGGCTGGAGTAAATACTTGTGAAGTATATGGAGAGATTATTTAAAAATGCAGTGGTCACTAACCCTGCTAGCAAGTAGTCTATGCAGGCATATTGGCACAGGTAGACCCAGAGCATGGGGAATTTAACAACTGGATGCACAGAACAATCTTTTATGGTGATATCTCTGCTGTTACCCCTTATGTAACAGTGAAGTACACGTATGAACCAGTACAAGTGTTGATACACCCAAAGGAATGGAGAGGGTGACATCACATCAGTGCCATGGCAGGGGTAATGCTTGTGGAGGAGTAGAAAGTGCCTGAGGAGTTATTGAACCTCCCCACAATGATCATGAATAGCCTGCTAGTGAGTCTCATCCTAGTAAATAATAGGCATGTTTGGTGGTCCTAGCTCAACTTTATCTGCTAATGTGGACTATGTTCTATGCAGTTCAGCAGGCATTGAGCTACTACTTTCTTCTCTGTTCCACATTCTAGGGAGAAGAGACAAGCTGGATGCTGAAGGAGTTAAGAGTTTATGGAGGGAAACAGGAATAAAAACAAAAACAAACAAACAAAAAAAACCAGATGTTTAAAATCACAGAGAACTATGTAAGACACAGGAGAAGTAGAGGAGCACAGGTGTAATTATGGGTTTGAGATGACAAAGGAAGCCCACAGCTAAGAGCTGGCTGCACATTCAGGTCTGAAGAAACTGCTCTTCCAAACGAAACTACAGAGACTGTGTTGGGAGACTACACAGCTCTCTTCAGTCAAATGAAAGCTGAGTGTGAGGGTAGGAATGGGTGGCTATAGAGAAGGAATGAGCAGGGACACACTTTCCAGTAAGACATGCAAGGATTCCTCTAATGTTAATGAAAACAAAAACATTAAGCAGATGAATGAGAAGGACAATTTTTCTAGCAGCAGTTAGGAGTGAATTTAGCAGCCATATTATTGGTAGATGTAGCAATTACTGAAAACCTAACTTAAGGTGATTGATTGGCTAATGTGCCTTCCATGCGTGCACATGTGATGGTTGGGATGCTTTGGAATTTAAGGAAGAATGGTTTTTAAGTTATTTTCTTGACAAATGGACAAAATACTTGAAAGGAGCAACTTAATCAAAAAGAGGGAAGACCAATGGGTGGATACTTCATTACTCCTTAGAATAGGGAACAAAATACCTATGAAAGGAGTTACAGAGACAAAGTTTGGAGCTAAGACGAAAGGATGGACTCTCCAGAGACTACCCCACCTGGGGATCCATCCCATAATCAGCCACCAAACTCAGACACTATTACATATGCCAGAAAGACTTTGCTGAAGGGACCCTGTTATAGTTGTCTTGTATGAGCCTATGCCAGTGCCTGGCAAATACAGAAATGGATGCTCACAGTCATCTGTAGGATGGAACACAGGGACGCCAATGGAAAACCTAGAGAAAGCACCCAAGGAGCTGAAGGGGTCTGTAACCCTATAGGTGGAACAACAATATGAACTAACCAGTACCCCCCAGAGCTCGTATCTCTAGCTGCATAAGTAGCAGAAGATGGCCTAGTCAGCCATCACTGGGAAGCAAGGCCCCTTAGTATTGTAAACTTCATATGCCCCAGTACAAGGGAATGCCAGGGCCAAGAAGCAGGAGTGGGTGGTTAGGGCAGCAGGGCGGGGGGAGGGTATAGGGAACTTTTGGGATAGCATTTGAAATGTATATAAAGTATGGTCACTTGATCTTTGACAAGGGAGCTAAAACCATCCAGTGGAAAAAAGACAGCATTTTCAACAAATGGTGCTGGCACAACTGTCGGTTATCATGTAGAAGAATGCAAATTGATCCATTTCTATCTCCTTGTACTAAGGTCAAATCTAAGTGGATTAAGGAACTCCACATAAAACCAGAGACACTGAAACTTATAGAGGAGAAAGTAGGGAAATGCTTTGAAGATATGGGTACAGGGGAAAAATTCCTGAATAGAACAGCAATGGCTTGTGCTGTAAGATCAAGAATCGATAAATGGGACCTCATAAAATTGCAAAGCTTCTGCAAAGCAAAAGACACCGTCAATAAGACAAAAAAGCCACCAACAGATTGGGAAAGGATCTTTACCTATCCCAAATCGGATAGGGGACTAATATCCAATATATATAAAGAACTCAAGAAGGTGGACTCCAGAAAATCAAATAACCCCATTAATAAATGGGGCTCAGAGCTGAAAAAAAGAATTCTCACCTGAGGAATACCGAATGACAGAGAAGCACCTGAAAAAATGTTCAACATCCTTAATCATCAGGGAAATGCAAATCAAAACAACACTGAGATTCCACTTCACTCCAGTCAGAATGGCTAAGATCAAAAACTCAGGTGACAGCAGATGCTGGCGAGGATGTGGAGAAAGGGGAACACTCCTCCATTGTTGGTGGGATTGCAAGCTTGTACAACCACTCTGGAAATCAGTCTGGCGGTTCCTCAGAAAATTGGACATAGTACTACCGGAGGATCCCGCAATACCTCTCCTGGGCATATATCCAGAAGATGTCCCAACCGGTAAGAAGAACACATGCTCCACTATGTTCATAGCAGCCTTATTTATAATAGCCAGAAGCTGGAAAGAACCCAGATGCCCCTCAACAGAGGAATGGATACAGAAAATGTGGTACATTTACACAATGGAATACTACTCAGCTATTAAAAAAATGAATTTATGAAATTCCTAGGCAAATGGATGGACCTGGAGGGTATCATCCTGAGTGAAGTAACCCAATCACAAAGGAACTCGCACAATATGTACTCACTGATAAGTGGATATTAGCCCAGAAACGTAGGATACCCAAGATATAAGATACAACTTGCCAAACGCATGAAATTCAAGAAGAACGAAGACCAAAGTGTGGACACTCTACCCTTTCTTAGAAATGGGAACAAAACACCCATAGAAGGAGTTACAGAGACAAAATTTGGAGCTGTGACGAAAGGATGGACCATCTAGTGATTGCCATATGCAGGGATCCATCCCATAATCAGCTTCCAAATGCTGACACCATTGCATACACTAGCAAGATTTTGCTGAAAGGACCCAGATATAGCTGTCTCTTGTGAGACTATGCCGGGGCCTAGCAAACACAGAAGTGGATGATCACAGTCAGCTATTGGATGGGTCACACGGCCCCTTATGGAGGAGCTAGAGAAATTACCCAAGGAGCTAAAGGGAACTGCAACCCTATAGGTGGAACAACAATATGAACTAACCAGTACCCAGGAGCTCTTGTCTTTAGCTGCATATTTATCAAAAGATGGCCTAGTCAGTCATCACTGCAAAGAGAGGCCCATTGGACTTGCAAACTTTATATGCCCCAGTACAGGGGAACACCAGGGCCAAAAAGTGGGAGTGGGTGGGTAGGGGATTGGGGGGGTGGGTGGGTATGGGGGACCTTTGGGATAGCATTGAAAATGTAAACGAGGAAAATACCTAATTAAAAAAAATAAATAAATAAAAAAGAAAATATCTAATAAAAAATAAATAAATAAGTAATAAAATAAAAGAGAGTTAGTTTGAGTTATGGTCTGAATGGATACACGGTGCAGAAGCATGGCAGAGTGTGGTTTGAGGGTGTGGTAGCAGAAGTAGGTCATATCCGAGAGTACCAGGATGCAAAAGAAGAGTAGGGTCAAAAATGAAAGAGAAGTGGAACCTTTCAGGCACCCCCACTTTAGTGTTTAGATGCCATCTCCTGAGCTCTGTGAGTCTGCTGGAACGTATAATATCTACCATCACAGAAGGTGTGGTGGGAAAAACAGAAAATGTGAAGAAAAGAGCAAGAGGTACTTTTCTGCTGATAGATGGCTTTCCAGTAGAAGAAAGGAATGAAATGGCAAAGTAACTTATAGATTTGAAGGTAAAGAGGAAGATAAGTTAAATATTCCATTTAAGATGATATTAGGGTGGGAAATACACACCATTTCTAGAGACCATTTCGTATAAAGAGTTGGTCTCAAAAAGAAAGACCAAGTGCACAGCAGTGTCCATGGAGTGGTCAGGTAGCTTCAAGTCCCCATGGTTGTCCCAAGGAATTGCATCTGGTGAAGGGGCTTTGTACACCATCACATTAGAGTTTCTTTTTACATTTGCAATTCATAACATATTTATTGGAGATGCAGAAAATTTTCATGGGTCAAAAGGAGCGAATAGATAGGCAAGGAAGCAAGAGGTCCATCACACAACTTCTGTGGACCTAAAACCTTAGACTATAACTTTGTGTGTTTTTTCTTATCCCATTTCATTTAATCTAAAACCCCTGAAACACCCTAATGTGAGCCACCACATCTGGAGTCATCAAAGAATCTGACAAAGACACAAATATCTCATTGTGTATTTCTATTGTATTACTTTATCTCCTTCAGGTTAAGCTAAGTGATTGTTTGTATTGCTAAAACATGATAAAGAAAAAGGGGGGGGCAGGAAGTGTGGGAGAGAGAGAGAGAGAAAGCACTTACATGAAAGCAGAAATACTAAAAAAAAACAATGGAAAGAGTTAATTTATAATTTCACAAAAAATATATTATTTATGTTCATAACAGTTCCATATGCATTTCCAAAATGTCCTCATGAAACCCATTTTTGAAATGTATACTGAAGGTAGATTTATACAACCTAGTGACAATAACAAAAGGAAATGTCATTTCAAGAGAAATTTTAGTTTGAAGTGTAAGGTACATACATGAGCAAACATGCTCCTAACATGAGCAAAATCTTGTTTTGCTGAACAATATTTTATTCCCCTCTCACATACTGAATTTACTCTTTAGAGCTTAATAATGGCACATTCACTTTTTCTGCAGTGTTTCCTCTGTGTGACACATTCCTATGCTCCTGTTTCGGGCTATCATCTCTTTAAGAATAAAGTTAATTATGTTCTTCATTCAAGCAGGTATGTGTATAGAGAATGGTAGTTGTTGGTAGTTGTCAGATATTTAACTGGACCTGGAAGAAATGATAATGTGTGAAAGCTGGTATGACTTTTGACATCTAATGTGCTTGAATGATGGGTCAGCAAGATGGCTCAGTGAGTGAAGGTACTCCATACATAAGCATAGAGACCCTAGTTCTATTACTGGAATCCATATGATGGTTAAAGGAAGAAACTGTCCCTACAAAGATGTTCTCTAACCTTTACATGTGAGACATGACATGCACTTCCAAATCACACCCATGCACATGTGTGTGTAATAACAACAACTACTGCAGCAATAATAATAATAATAATAATAATAATAATATAATGCAAACTATTTTAAAGGATTTTGTTTTGAAATGGGGGTGTTGGTGGTGATGAGTGATCTTCCTCGCATACTCTATCAGGAGGTAATGGATGAGGGATAGAACAAAATGATGTCAGATTAAGACCTTTGCAACCATGCAGCAGAGTCCTCTTTATAATATACCAGGGACAGTTGTTAACTGTGATATTTAGGGAGAATGAAGTCAAGATGGGCTTCATGTGTGTATAGTTGGATACATCTAAGTATAATCCTGAATATATACCTAGTGGCTCTGGACTTGTGACTATATAGGGGATGTTTGGTGGGAATAAGACATGAGGGGCTGAATAAAGGATTCTTTGCTGTGGGACTTAGGGAATGTGGAGTCTGAGACAGTAAATGAAAGCTCCCGAAGTTAGTGCTGTTAGCCCAGAGCCATCTCAGCTTAAAGAAGCATCCAGACGAATGTGCTGGCTAAACTCTATAGCTGTAGGGGAAAGAGATGAGGTAGAAAGAAAATTGTAAAACAGAAGTTCTAATATACAACAATAAGATCACCATTTTCTGCCTGCCTCTTCTTCTATTTTCTGAAAACAGGCCCATTGTGAGTGAAAACAGGTTTTATGTCCCAGCAATAAAGAGGTATAACTATAAAAATATATGTCATATCAGCAGGCATGTCTCTAAATAGAATGTTTTACCAAGTCTCCCAAGAGGCATCTAAGGCCCTTTAAATTACAGGGTATATGAGCTTCCCTGCAGGGCAGCTCAAACTGCAACTCCTCCTCAATCCAAAGTGGGAGTGGGAAGTGAACCTTTCAAAAATGAAGGGTGTGTATTCTTTGCTCTCAGCAGTTCCAGGATTTTCCTTTAAAATAGATATCATCCCCCAGCACCGGCAGAGATGGTCAATTGGTATAGGTCAATTGGAGCTTAATAATTTTAATTGCATTTATTTAGAGGGGATTTTTTTTTCATAGCTTAACCTTAACCTTCCCTTTTTTTTTCCTGCCAAGTTTGAGTTAGAGCAAAGCGATCAAACACTGTTGGGATTTTCTTAAATGGGCAAAGCAATGCATATTGCTGCAGATTGGTCAGATAATGCAAAGATCTCCTCGATTTAGGCTTGTAATAACATTTTCATCTGATTTACTACCTTAATTATACTATTCGTAGGTTAATATTACAGCCAAATTGCAATTCTTCAGAATGTACTACGGAGAGACACAGAACTAACCAGGTCCCTTCAGAACAAACAAACTTGAGTAGCTCAATATATGGAGTAATTTCCAGAGTGATCAATCTAAAATAGAATATAGTTTTTATATGCTCCTGCCTGCTATGGCTGCTCCTGAACTCAGTGACAATAATAGGGAAGTCTCAGAGGGTTTCCCTCTTAGGCCTGTGAAAAAAAAGTCCTGGGCCAAAAACCTAGTCACAGTTACTCAAAATAGTAAAATAGGAAACAGGGAAAAAAGGAATAAGAAAAAAAAGAGAGATAGAGAAGAAATATGGCTACAATATCTAGACATAAAAGGCTACTTAAATAAATAAATTATAATACATAAATATGTTTATACTATAAAAACATTTATGGAGAATTTTAATGAAATGAGAAACAGCTTATGATATACCATAAAAAGAAAAAAAATCACGTCATAAAATTGATTCCACAATATCATAGCCACTATATTCTTTAGGGTACAGTTGCCAGTATGTGGCTCTGCACATTTAAATAGTGTTTGTATCAATTATTAGATATTTTATCCAGAGAGAATGACTTCTCCTTCTCTACTTGTGAAGCATAAACCATGACACATGTCAAATGCTGTTATTATGAGGAGGTTTAATACGTTTGAAAAATGCCTGAGACGCAGTGGGCACAATAAACGATATCATTTGTGTTTGTCTTAAATAATATAAATCTGCTCTCAGTGTTCCTAAAATCCTTCTTTCTCTGAAATTCACCTCTGAGGTCTGTGGGGTCCTCAAAGATTCACCCTGTGGAACACACATCTCAGCAAAATAAATCAACACAGTTTTTGCCGTTGTCAAAGTGTTTCAAAATATTCCTATTGTGTAGGATGATAAGCAATGCCCATTTCCTTCTGCATAAGAGTACGCATCATACCTCCAATTGATAACCACTTACAAATAAAGTTTCAGTTTCCTCCAAGGGAGTCTCACTGACAAACAGACTGCTCTTAAGGGTAAGCATGCCTATCAGTGGATATTCAAACAGAAAGCAAACTCAATGGCATCTTTGGAGGTTTCTTATCTTATAATGTCCTGCCATGTTCTTTCCTTTTTATTAATTATATCTTATTTTCTATTTTTATTTTATTAGCATATTTTTCTTTTTCTCTCTCTTTCATTCTATAAGCCATTCACATATATAGTTGCAGTTTAGAGTTCTTAATGGGAATTTCTGAATGTGCAAACAAGTGGGTCTCTGCTACTTGCACCTTCTCTTAGGTGGTTTCCCCTCTCTTGTTTACTCCAAATTCAACATGCTAGCTTTTGCTTATCTCATCTCATCTCACCTTATCTCATACTTTACAATTATCCCACAGAAGCCAGTTTGTTTTGTAATGAGAGAGAGAAAAGGGGTAGAGCCAGATGGGATGGAATTCCAGAGGATCTGGGAGGAGTAGGAGGAGGTGAAACTATAATTAGGATATATTATGTGATTAAAAAATATCTATTTTCAATAAAAGAAGAAAAGTATGTATCACTGGAAAACAGGGGTGATACCTTTTCCCTCTAGAGTTATCACAGCCTAGCAAGTAGCAAAGCCATCTTGTATTAGTGAATGAATTAGTGAGTGAATAAAGGAATGAATTAGTGAGTGAATAAGAGGATGGGATATGGATGAGGGAGGGAGTGCAAACTGTGTTCTTGACTGAAACAGGTTAGCAGAAATGATGGCTTCCTTCCCCAAGAATTTCCCCTGTTTTGGTGCAAGTCTTTGTCCAACAGGAAAACTATTTTCCACCTTTTTTTTTTTTATGACTTTAAGTTCTCTAGATTCCTATATTCTTTCTATGGTCACCTTTCTGAAAATGCAGTCCATGTCCTGACAGCTGCCACTCCAAAACTGAGCTTTTCTTGCTGACTATACCCCTCTGACCTCAACAGTGATTTCTTCACCTCTGGGAGGAAGCAATGTGGGGCTCACCTACCTACTCCATGTCCTTCTACCCTGCGGGGTTATTGTAGGCACGAAATTAGAGGACTATGCGAGGGTATTTTTACAAAGCAGCATGAGAATGTGAGGTAGAACCATTCATTCCCCTGCTTGTGAAGCTCCATTCTCTCTGAAGTTCACATCTAGTAACAGATGTTGTAGAAATCGTTGTCAAAATTGAAGGCATTTCTTCCATCGTTCCCTTTTTGCCTCTTTATGTGGAAGGACTGTTGAAACGACGGATATATTTGAGATTGTTAGAGTTCCTGAGGGACACACTGAAAATGAGAGTGTGGATCTCATTAATATTTAAATATACAAACACTTTTCTTTGTTCTATTTATAAGACATCAATTAGCAATTACGTTAAAAGGCCCACACAATTCCAATTTTAATGACAACTCTATTCCATCTTATAGACTTACTGTGCCACAGCTAGGTTTAAGTTGCTTAAGATTACCAAGAAAGATCTTGTAAAGGCATGCAAACTACTTTCTTTCTCAGATAAATTTCTTGGATAATAGAAATGACCAATAACCTACGTGTTTCTCTATAGCATACATTGTTCGGTATAGAACCCCCATTGCCATGTGTGGCTTTTGGCATTTGAAATGGAAAAGCTCTATGTTAATAATGTTGTGTAACTTAATTATGTTTTAATAGCTACACTTATAATCTTTGTCTATATTTAACATGAGAATTTCCTTTCATATGTAATCCAAATATAAATTATATTTTCTGCCTTAGTCCAATTAACACTGAAGAGAGAATGGTACCTTGTTATTCATATGCAAAACAAACACTACAGTGACTGTGTCTATCTTGGCCAGTATGTTTTTGCTGTGTGAAGAGTACTGTGCTCAAAAGTCAATTTAGTTTTAGAGGGGACAACATAAGAAAGTGATTAGGTAAGTCAAATGCTTAATAGCATCTATTTATAACACCTGGCCAAAGGCATATACTGATACTGCTAGACATTTTCTTAGGATATTGCATTGGCGGGCATTTCTACGTTTGCATTGGTGACCTTCTTTTGCTGGCCAAAATCTTCCTAGTTATAGTATCCTTCCTTCGTTTTGGCCCCAAACTCACATGTGAAGTGTATTGGCAAAGAGACTACTTAAACTCATCTCTTGGGCTTTGCTTCTCCATAACTCTCAGGCTCAACACATTTACCTTCTGTCAGGCAAAGAAATGATAGAAAGTGAAGGGATATTTATTTTAACCATTCTGATAAGAAATGAACTCGACCTGTCTGGGAGCAGCCAGATAATCTAGACAATCCGTCAAGAGCATCTTAAGGTCAGACTGTAAATTGTAAAATATCTTTGTCTTTTCAAGACAGCTTTTAAACATATATTATAATCAAGGACAAGGGAAGTCACAGTATTCTGGCAATACAAGTCTTTTCAATAGCAAGTGGGAGTGAAGCTTTTAGCTACTAAACCTAGCTAATGATACAACTTCCATAAACACGAGCCAGCTCCTTGGAGGGATTCAGCCTCAGTCAAGATGAGTTTGTCTGTGTGCCGGTTTGCTATATGGATGATTTTTATATTCATAAAAATGGCAAGCTGACAGTGAGGCATGGGCAACCTTTACCCACTCGTCGGCTGCACAGTACTAAAATGCTCTGAGCTATTTTGATCCTTTAGGCTTTCTGTATATATAACTTTTCAGAGGCAAGCCTTAAAGCTGTCCTGTAAGATTACAGTCATCCTAAAACTGGTCATTTATGTAATGATTTGATATTTACTGAATTATGAAGTTTCTCAATTAAACAAAAAATGCCTCCAGACAATTGGATAGCTAATGGTTAGTGCCCAAAGACCATAAATTCAATGTTTTCACAATGTTGAGGTCATTTGATTCAACTGTATTATTACATAATACATGAGAAAATTAGGGTCCAGACAAATGAAAGGAGTTCTGCTCAGACACTCTCCAAATATCATTAAGCAAAGTAGTGACAGTTACGTTAATTAAAATGCTTACCATAAAATGTTTTATCTTTTTTTCCTGGATATAGTAACTAGATAGCCAGAAAGATGCATCTGGAAAGCTAGGAGATCAACTAATGTTGCTAACTCGTAGATACAGCAAAGCATAAGACCCATGCTAACTGACAAGCTTTTGAGAACATTATTTCCAGAATTCATAAATATAACTCTGAAGAATTGACAATTGTTTTTCATATGTGTAATTTCTAAGATCAGTTGAACTTAGAACTCAACTAGATTGCTTCAAACAGCAGTCCTCAATTCTTTCTCTCTGTGGTTGTAACTATTGGAGGCTTTTCTATGTTGCTGTGTTCTTTAGGGTTAACATCAGTTTTGGAAGTTTGCTGAACTCTGGAATCAATGGAGAATTTCAATTGCTTTAAAGCTATAGATTCCTTGGT